>NC_141176.1:43665000-44917500 GCF_055505025.1 Bos grunniens
TTATTTCTTTTTCTGCTCTGATTGCTGTGGCCAAAACTTCCAAAACTATGTTGAATAGTAATGGTGAAAGTGGGCACCCTTGTCTTGTTCCTGACTTTAGAGGAAATGCTTTCAATTTTTCACCATTGAGGATAATGTTTGCTGTGGGTTTGTCATATATAGCTTTTATTATGTTGAGGTATGTTCCTTCTATTCCTGCTTTCTGGAGAGTTTTTATCATAAATGGATGTTGAATTTTGTCAAAGGCTTTCTCTGCATCTATTGAGATAATCATATGGTTTTTATTTTTCAATTTGTTAATGTGGTGTATTACATTGATTGATTTGCGGATATTGAAGAATCCTTGCATCCCTGGGATAAAGCCCACTTGATCATGGTGTATGATCTTTTTAATGTGTTGTTGGATTCTGATTGCTAGAATTTTGTTAAGGATTTTTGCATCTATGTTCATCAGTGATATTGGCCTGTAGTTTTCTTTTTTTGTGGCATCTTTGTCAGGTTTTGGTATTAGGGTGATGGTGGCCTCATAGAATGAGTTTGGAAGTTTACCTTCCTCTGCAATTTTCTGGAAGAGTTTGAGCAGGATAGGTGTTAGCTCTTCTCTAAATTTTTGGTAGAATTCAGCTGTGAAGCCGTCTGGACCGGGGCTTTTGTTTGCTGGAAGATTTTTGATTACAGTTTCAATTTCCATGCTTGTGATGGGTCTGTTAAGATTTTCTATTTCTTCCTGGTCCAGTTTTGGAAAGTTGTACTTTTCTAAGAATTTGTCCATTTCTTCCACGTTGTCCATTTTATTGGCATATAATTGTTGATAGTAGTCTCTTATGATCCTTTGTATTTCTGTGTTGTCTGTTGTGATCTCTCCATTTTCGTTTCTAATTTTGTTGATTTGATTTTTCTCCCTTTGTTTCTTGATGAGTCTGGCTAATGGTTTGTCAATTTTATTTATCCTTTCAAAGAACCAGCTTTTGGTTTTGTTGATTTTTGCTATGGTCTCTTTTGTTTCTTTTGCATTTATTTCTGCCCTAATTTTTAAGATTTCTTTCCTTCTACTAACCCTGGGGTTCTTCATTTCTTCCTTTTCTAGTTGCTTTAGGTGTAGAGTTAGGTTATTTATTTGACTTTTTTCTTGTTTCTTGAGGTGTGCCTGTATTGCTATGAACTTTCCCCTTAGGACTGCTTTTACCGTGTCCCACAGGTTTTGGGTTGTTGTGTTTTCATTTTCATTCGTTTCTATGCAAATTTTGATTTCTTTTTTGATTTCTTCTGTGATTTGTTGGTTATTCAGCAGCGTGTTGTTCAGCCTCCATATGTTGGAATTTTTAATAGTTTTTCTCCTGTAATTGAGATCTAATCTTACTGCATTGTGGTCAGAAAAAATGCTTGGAATGATTTCTATTTTTTTGAATTTACCAAGGCTAGCTTTATGGCCCAGGATGTGATCTATCCTGGAGAAGGTTCCATGTGCGCTTGAGAAAAAGGTGAAATTCATTGTTTTGGGATGAAATGACCTATAGATATCAATTAGGTCTAACTGGTCTATTGTATCGTTTAAAGTTTGTGTTTCCTTGTTAATTTTCTGTTTAGTTGATCTATCCATAGGTGTAAGTGGGGTATTAAAGTCTCCCACTATTATTGTGTTATTGTTAATTTCTCCTTTCATACTTGTTAGCATTTGTCTTACGTACTGTGGTGCTCCTGTGTTGGGTGCATATATATTTATAATTGTTATATCTTCTTCTTGGATTGATCCTTTGATCATTATGTAGTGACCTTCTTTGTCTCTTTTCACAGCCTTTGTTTTAAAGTCTATTTTATCTGATATGAGTATTGCTACTCCTGCTTTCTTTTGGTCCCTATTTGCATGGAAAATCTTTTTCCAGCCCTTCACTTTCAGTCTGTATGTGTCCCCTGTTTTGAGGTGGGTCTCTTGTAGACAACATATGTAGGGGTCTTGTTTTTGTATCCATTCAGCCAGTCTTTGTCTTTTGGTTGGGGCATTCAACCCATTTACATTTAAGGTAATTACTGATAAGTATGTTCCTGTTGCCATTTACTTTATTGTTTTGGGTTCGAGTTTATACACCATTTTTGTGTTTCCTGTCTAGAGAATATCCTTTAGTATTTGTTGGAGAGCTGGTTTGGTGGTGCAGAATTCTCTCAGCTTTTGCTTGTCTGAAAAGCTTTTGATTTCTCCTTCATACTTGAATGAGATCCTTGCTGGGTACAATAATCTGGGCTGTAGGTTATTTTCTTTCATCATTTTAAGTATGTCTTGCCATTCCCTCCTGGCTTGAAGAGTTTCTATTGAAAGATCAGCTGTTATCCTTATGGGAATTCCCTTGTGTGTTATTTGTTGTTTTTCCCTTGCTGCTTTTAATATTTGTTCTTTGTGTTTGATCTTTGTTAATTTGATTAATATGTGTCTTGGGGTGTTTCTCCTTGGGTTTATCCTGTTTGGTACTCTCTGGGTTTCTTGGACTTGGGTGATTATTTCCTTCCCCATTTTAGGGAAGTTTTCCACTATTATCTCCTCAAGTATTTTCTCATGGTCTTTCTTTTTGTCTTCTTCTTCTGGAACCCCTATGATTCGAATGTTGTAGCGTTTAATATTGTCCTGGAGGTCTCTGAGATTGTCCTCATTTCTTTTAATTCGTTTTTCTTTTATCCTCTCTGATTCATTTATTTCTACCATTCTATCTTCTAATTCACTAATCCTGTCTTCTGCCTCTGTTATTCTACTATTTGTTGCCTCCAGAGTGTTTTTAATTTCACTTATTGCATTATTCATTATATATTGACTCTTTTTTATTTCTTCTAGGTCCTTGTTAAACCTTTCTTGCATCTTCTCAATCCTTGTCTCCAGGCTATTTATCTGTGATTCCATTTTAGTTTCAAGATTTTGGATCAATTTCACTATCATTATTCGGAATTCTTTATCAGGTAGATTCCCTATCTCTTCCTCTTTTGTTTGGTTTGGTGGGCATTTATCCTGTTCCTTTATCTGCTGAGTATTCCTCTGTCTCTTCATCTTGTTTAAATTGCTGAGTTTGGGGTGTCCTTTCTGTATTCTGGCAGTTTGTGGAGTTCTCTTTATTATGGCGTTTCCTCACTGTGTGTGGGTTTGTACAGGTGGCTTGTCAAGGTTTCCTGGTTAGGGAAGCTTGTGTCGGTGTTCTGGTGGGTGGAGCTGTATTTCTTCTCTCTCCTTTCGAAGAGTTGGGTTGCTTTTCTGGGTGCCTGATGTCCTCTGCCGGCATTCAGAAGTTGTTTTGTGGAATTTACTCGACGTTTAAATGCTCTTTTGATGAATTTGTGGGGGAGAAAGTGTTCTCCCCGTCCTACTCCTCCGCCATCTTGGCTCCTCCCCCCAATCAGCCTCTTTTAAACTAGTTTATTTGAGTGTTCTTAGCTCATTCAAGATCTTTATATACTATTGATATTATTCTGAAATCAGTTGTTTGTATTACAATGTCTTCTAAAATCATTATAGTCCTTTCTTATTACTTGTTTTTCTTGTTTACTTTTTTAAATAATGAGAGATTACAGTGGTACAATTTTAATGTTTGATGACACACAGATATACCATGGTGACGGATGGCAGTGTAATCCATTTACCTTGAGGTTCATTTGATTACAATATCTACTAGAAGTTAAATTGTATACACATTCACCAAATGATGCTTATATGTTTAATGTCATATATGAAAATATTTTATACATATTGTTACAACCTAAATTCTCAATAATAAATAGTTAAATAACATTTTAATGTAAAATATAGAAACATTCTTTAAAATATTTTGCATATCTAATTATAATAAACTAGTTGAAAGGAAATAAAATTGAAAAGTCTATCTAATACATCCCCAATTACATAAATTCTCTCCTTGTGAATATATATGCATATATATATGTGTGTGTGTGTGTGTGTGTGTGTGTGTGTATTCAACATTATAGTAATCCAAGTCTATGTCCCAATCACTGAGGTCAAAGAAGCTGAAGTTGACTCACTCTGTGAAGACCTACAACAGTTTCTAACACCAAAAGATACCCTTTTCATCATAGGGAATTGGAATATAAAAGTAGGAAGTCAAGAGATACTTGGAGGAACTGGCAAATTTGACCTTAGAGTACAAAATGAAGCACATCAAAGGCTAACAGAATCTTGCCAAGAGAGCACGCTGGTCATGGCAAACACCCTCTTCCAACAACAAAAGAGAAGACTCTACACATAGACATTACCAAATGGTCAATATCAATATCATAATGATTATATTCTTTGCAGTTGAAGACAGAGAAGCTTTGTACAGTCAGCAAAACAAGACCTGGAGTGGACTGTGGCTCAGATCATGAGCTCTTAATTGCAAACTTCAGGCTTAAATTGAAAAAAGTATTGAAAACCACTAGACCATTCAGGTATCACCTAAATCAAATCACTTATGATTACACAGTAGAGGTGATAAATAGATTAGAGATTAGACCTGATAGAATGTCTGAAATACTATGTATAGAATTTTGTAACATTGTACAGCAGGCAGTGACCAAAACCATCTAAAACAATGAGAAATGCAAAAAGGCAAAGCAGTTGTCTGAGGAGGCTTTACAAATAGTTGAGGAAAGAAGAGACATGAAGGCAAGGGAGAAAGGGGAAAGTATGCCTAGCTGAATGCAGAGTTCCAGAGAAAAGCAAAGAGAGATAAGAAGGCCTTCTTAAATGAACAATGCAAAGACACAGAGGAAAACAATAGAATGGGAAAGACTAGAGATCTCTTGAAGAAAACTGGAGATATCAAGGGGACTTTTCATGTAAGGATGGACACAAAAAAATGACAGAAACTTTAATGATCTAACAGTAGCAGAAGAGATTAAGAAGAGGTGGCAAGAACACAGAAGAATTATATAAGAATATCTTAATGACACAGGTATCCAGGATGGTATGGTCACTCACCTAGAGCTGGACATCCTATAGTGTGAGGTTAAATGGGGCTTAGGAAGCATTACTACAAACAAAGTTAATGGAAGTGAAGGAATTCCAGCTGAGCTATTTCAAATTCCAAAAGATGATGCTGTTAAAGTTCTGCACTCAATATGTCAGTAAATTTGGAAAGCTCATCAGTGGTCACAGGACTGGAATAGTTCACTTTTTATTCCAGTCCCAAAGGACACTGCCAAAGAATGTTCGCCTACCATACAATTGCTCTCATTTCACATGCTAGAAAGGTTATGCTCAAAATCCTTTGTTTGGCTTCGGCAGTATGTGAACTGAGAACTTCCAAATTACATGCTGGGTTTTGAAGAGGCAGAGGAACCAGAGATCCAATTGCCAATATCTGTTGGATTATAGGAAAAACAAAAGAATTCTAGAAAAACATATCTACTTCTGCTTCATTGCCTATGCTAAAGCCTTTGATTGTGGGGGGTCACAACAAACTGTGGAAAATCCTTAAAGAGATAGGAATAACATACCACCTTACCTGCTTCCTAAGAAACCTCTATGTAGATCAAGAAGCAACTTAATAACTGGTCATGGAGCAACTGACTGGTTTGAAATTGGGAAAGGAGTATGGAAAATCTGTGTATTGTCATCTTACTTGTTTAACTTATATGCAGAGCACTACATGTGAAATATTGGGCTGGATGAATCACAGTTGGAATCTATATTGTGAGGCAAAATATCAACAACCTCAGATATGCAGAAGATATCACTCTAGTGGCAGAAAGTGAAAAGGATCTAGACAGTCTTGATGAGAGTAAAAGAGGAGAGTGAAAAAGCTGGTTTAAAATTCAACATTCAGAAAACTAAGATTGCAGCATCTGGTCCCATTACTTTATGGCAAATAGAAGGGAAAAAAGTAGAGGCAGTGACAGATTTTATTTTCTTGAGCTCCAAAATCACTGAGGACAGTGACTGCAGCCATGAAATTAAGACTCTTTCTACTTGGAAGGAAATCTATGATCAATCTAGGCAGTGTATTAAAAAGCAGAGACATCACTTCACTAACAAAGCTCCATATAGACAAAGCTATGCTTTTTTTTTTTCCAGTAGTCAGGTATGAACGTGAGAATTGGGAAAATAAAGAAGGCTAAACATCTAAGAATTGATGTTTTTGAATTTTGTTGCTGGAGAAGACTTGAGAGTCTGCCCCTTGGACATCAAGGAGATCAAAACAGTCAGTCATAAAGGAAATCAACCCTGAATATTCATTTGAGGGACCGATGCTGAAGCTCAATACTTTGCCACCCGATGTGAAGACCAATTCATTGTAAGAGACCTTGATGCTGGGAAATACTGAAAGCAAAAGGAGAAGCGGGTGGCAATTGATGAGATTTTTGATAGCATCAGGGATGCAATGGACATGAGTTAGAGTAAATTCCAGATGATAGTGAAGGACGAGGGAGCCAGTCCTGCTTCAGTCCATGGGGTTGCAAATAGTTGGATACATAGCAACTGAACAACCAAAAAAACTAAATGCATGAATACTTATAGATGCACACAAATATTTCTAGAAAGATGCATACCAAAGTGGTGACAGAATTATGTATGGGAAGGGAATAGGTTCCTGACTTCTGAGGCTGACTTAAGTTGAAAATGAACTTTCTGTTTTCACTCTAGGATTTCTAAAGTAAATAGTTTTTACAACTAATATAAAACCTTAATCTAGAAATTAATGAAAAATAAGAATATAAGTAAATAGAAATCACTTAATTTGACTAAATTCTATATAGAAAACTGAATACTGTAAAATATAACTGGTGAAGTATTTGATTCATTAAATAATATATATATTTTATATAATAAATATTACTTTAATGAAACAAACTTTAAATATATAGGTCTATACCTTTCATGATATAATTAATGTAACATCAAATAGAAAAATTATATACTACTAATTACTGACAGAAATGCCAATATTGTGCTGCTGCTGCTGCTGCTGCTAAGTCACTTCAGTTGTGTCCGACTCTGTGCGACCCCATAGACGGCAGCCCACCAGGCTCCCCTGTCCCTGAGATATAATGTAAATATTATAATAATAAATTCTAAGTATTTTTTAAATTTAGAATTTATTGCGAATTGTAACACAAACCAAGAATAGATGGATTTTTGTAAATTATAGATAATACATATTTAAAACCAATTCCCAAGATATTTTGCCCATAGAATAGCTGGAGACATTGTGTCTAAAATTAACAAAAAATCAAGGTAAGTTAATTCATTGCAAAGGCCATGTAATGTGTGATTAAGGATAGAAGGTCTAAAAAAAAAAAAAAAGAATAGAAGCTCTGTCATCAGACTTCTTGGGCTTTCCAGGTAGTGCAGTGGTCAAGAATCTTCCTGCTAATCCAGGAGACTTGGCTTCAATCCCTGGGTCTGGAAGATCCCCTGGAGAAGGAAGTGTATTCTTGCCTGGGAAATCCCATGGACAGAAATCTGATGGACTAGAGTCCACAGGGTCACAAAGAATTGGACACAACTGAGCACACACACACATATCAGACTTCTTGGGCGTAGTTTTATTTACAGCACTTGGTAGCTATGTGACCTGGATTAAGTTAATTCTTTTAATTCCATCTTCATTTTATTGTTTATAATGTAAAGGAAATTCTAGGCTTTACTGAATTCAGTTTTTGCAAAAATAAATGTTAAAATACATAGTAACTACTTAAAACAGCTACTATTATAAATACACCCTGATATCCAGGGTCCTCCATAATTAGGCTAAGAACATTTTTTCAACTGTTTTCCCAGATGTGGTATTTCATTGCATATTGGTTTATGTCAGCACATGTTATCTGTTGATATTTTCTCCTTTCTTGATTGATAATGTCCATTTCATGGTCTGCTATTCTTAGCCCACTACCCATCCATTTAAGATATTGCTCTATGGAATAATAAAAATAACCATTGAATGTGCTGCTCTATGAGACAATACAAATTATCATCAAGACAATAAATGACTCCCAGCAAGTAGTAAACACTTAGGACTTATGTTCTACATAGACAAAATAGGCTCATTTAAATACATGCAGTCCCCTAAAATCTCAGAGTACCTGGATCATTGCCATTCAAACTGATCAAATACATTCTAGTCATTTACTCTTATAAAATAGATGTAAAAAATCTGACATTTTTATTTAATATTATCAGTAATATATGACTTGCATTTTCTCATATGTTTAAAACAAGAAATCATATTTTATTCCATTTTTTCTCCAGCTTTTTAGCTTTTAAAATAATGATATAGTGTTTTCTGGGCTTCCCTGCTAGCTCAGACAGTGAAGAATTTGCCTGTAATGCAGGAAAACCAGGTTCAATCTCTGGCTTGGAAAGATCTCCTGGAGAAGATAATGGAAATCCACTCCAGTATTCTTGCCTGGTGAATTCCGTGGACAGAGCAACCAGATGGGCTACAGTCCATGGAGTCACAGAGTCAGATACAACTAAGTGGGTAATACACGTACATAGTGCTATCTACATAATATGATGAAATAAATAGGTATTAAATGATTTTTCACATAACATTTCTATCATAATATTTTGTTGTGATCACTTTTACATACTCAAAATTTGCATAAGTACTCATATAATCCTTTAAGGAACAATGCTAAAAGCTTGTTGTTTTTCTAAGCTTTTTAGTATGAGTTACAGGATTACTTGATAATCCTGTATCTTTCAATATCTGACAATATCTTCTATGACCAAGCATGATTTTAGAAAGTGTAGAGTATATGTAATTTTCAGACCCAGAAATATGATCCTAAAACTGGTGAAATACATGTCTCATTTATAATAATTTAATTCAATTTCTCAAGTCTCTTAAGGTTACTTTGTATTTATCTGGGCTAAAGACTAATAACAAACTGCTGTTTTAGTTGTAATTTTATATGAATATTATCATTATTTAATTGAAGTAATATCTGCAACTCTGAATAGTTTTCTATTCAGGAAATTATCATCTTAGATAATTTTTACTTGTAAATGTTAGGCATTTGTTATTTGTGTATACTTATAGAATTTAAATATTCTATATGGTTGTAAAATATAATAAAGTTTTACAAACCGTGCTTAAATAAGTTTATGGCTATATTAATATATGGTAATAGCTTTTTAAAATTAAAGGGTTACTTTATTGGAATATAAGAAATGTTTATTTTCAATAGTGTAAAATGTGTATTTTTTATTCCATTCACTGAGAAGTGAATAAGTTATGTAAATAATACATCATAGAAAAGGAAATGTAAATATATGTTATTTTCAAATTGCCTACTGTGTAAGATATTTGGCTAGGAGTTTGTTGAGTACACGATGGAATAATAAACTCTACTATTCTCTACAGCTTCTTCTGGGTTTCCACTTTTAAACAGATTGTTGAATGGATTATTACTTTCTCTTGTCCAAAGACAGTTCCTTCCTGAGGGGTAACATTTACTTAAAGTCAAGTAAATTTCTATTCATTTGTAGGTCAGTGATTGATAGGAAATTTTCATTCTTGATTATATATAATTGTATGTGCTTCAACTATATAATGAAAGGTTTCACATGCTTTTTTCTTTTTTGTTTTTTTTTTTGTCCTATAAGAAAGAGTGCTTTCAGAATACTTTTATGTAATAAAAATTCAAGCAAATGGACAAGAGAACCTCCTGATGTTGTTATCTGATTAATGAATTATTCATTTAAGCCTGTTAAATCATCTACCTAACTCTGCATTATTACTTCTTGTTTTGGGATTTTTTTTTCAAGAAATTTTTACAATTAATTTATTTTGGAATAAAAAAATATATAAAATAAAATTTAAATTATTTTAAAGCCAAAGGAATAAAAACTGTAGTGATCATATATTTTTTATGGGCAAAATCTATTTTTGCCTACAATTTCCTAAGTAAAACTAACCATTCTACATCACCTTGGAGAGGGAAGAAAAGGTTAAATAGCAAAACAGTGATCTTTATCTAAGGCTTATGCATTTTATTAACCATGACAGGTTCCCCTACTTGCTGTCATAACAAAAGAAAATTGTAAATTGGAACACTTTATTCTGAGAAACTTGCTACTGAAACAAAGTTATTTTTCTAAACTCTTTGTAAATTGAGTGCATTTAATTTTAAAATAAAACTGTGTTAGTTTCTACAGTTTCTTTATCCCTCTAGAAGAATCCTTAATGAGTTTCTGTCATAGCTTATTTTCACTTTCATGTTAGTATAAATTAACACTTCATTAAAAAGTATTCATTTATTTAAAACAATGTTTCCCTTGATGGAAATTGAGGAGTAAGCATTAGCAACTATAATTAAGAGCAAATAATGGAACAGTCTGGTGAATCTTTAGAATATATTACTTGGTACCTTGGTTTTATTTATTTTTCTATTTTTATCACATGCATGTGAATTAAGTTGCTTCATTTGGTCCGACTTTTCCAACCCTATGGACTGGGCTCTATGGACTGGGCTCTGGGTCCCTGTCCAACCCTATGGAGAGGGACCCAGGCTCCCCTGTCCATGGAATTCTCCAGGCAAAAATACTGGAGTGAGTTGCTATGCTCTCCTACAGGGGATCTTCCCCATCCAGGAAAAGAACCCGTGTTTCTTCTGTCTCCTGCATTGGCAGGCAGGTTCATTACCACTAGCGTGACTGGATGATGACAATAGAGCCTACACACACACAATAAGTATTTTAGGTACTGAGAGAATAAGATTATTTTACATTTCATATACATATTTAATGGCCACAAAACTGAATTCCTGGCAAAAGAGTAAAAAATACAGGTTCACTATGTCACATGATTATTACTGAAGTGTATACTAGTGAATATTCACAGCAACTTTGGAAATAGATTGGCTAGAGTCACATTTTACAGGGTAGTTTTCTTAGCGACAGTTTAAAATTTTTTACTCATGTGAATAACATGATCATCTGACTACTGGATCATTCAAAATGCCTAGGAAACAGCAGTACCTCTTATTAAATGTGGCTATTGATAGACATCTCATGAAAGAAACTTTTCTTCTCCGGAATATAAAACCTCAGTTCAGTTCAGTTCAGTCGCTCAGTCTTGTCTGACTCTTTGCGACCCCATAAATCACAGCACGCCAGGCCTCCCTGTTGAATACCAACTCCCGGAGTTCACTCAAACTCATGTCCATCGAGTCGGTGATGCCATCCAGCCATCTCATCCTCTGTCGTACCCTTCTCCTCCTGCCCCCAATCCCTCCCAGCATCAGGGTCTTTCCCAATGAGTCAACTCTTCACATGAGGTGGCCAAAGTATTAGAGTTTCAGCTTTAGCATCAGTCCTTCCAATGAACACCCAGGACTGATTTCCTTTAGGATGGACTGGTTGCATCTCCTTGCAGACCAAGGGACTCTCAAGAGTCTTCTCCAACACCACAGTTCAAAAGCATCAATTCTTTGGTGCTCAGCTTTCTTCACAGTCCAACTCTCATATCCATACATTATCACTGGAACCATAGCCTTGACTAGACGGACCTTTGTTGGCAAAGTAATGTCTCTGCTTTTGAACAGGCTATCTAGGTTGGTCATAACTTTCCTTCCAAGGAGTAAGTGTCTTTTAATTTCATGGCTGCAATCACCATCTGCAGTGATTCTGGAGCACACAAAAAAATAAAGTCTGACACTGTTTCCACTGTTTCCCCGTCTATTTGCCATGAAGTGATGGGACCAGATGCCATGATCTTCATTTTCTGAATCCTGAGCTTTAAGCCAACTTTTTCACTCTCCTCTTTCACTTTCATCAAGAGGCTTTTTAGTTCCTCTTCACTTTCTGCCATAAGGGTGGTGTCATCTGCATATTTGAGGTGATTGAGATTTCTCCTGGCAATCTTGATTCCAGCTTGTGCTTCTTCCAGCCCAGCGTTTCTCACGATGTACTCTGAATGTAAGTTAAATAAGCAGGGTGACAATATACAGCCTTGATGTACTCCTTTTCCTATCTGGAACCAGTCTGTTGTTCCATGTCCAGTTCTAACTGTTGCTTCTTGACATGCATATAGGTTTCTCAAGAGGCAGGTCAGGTTTCCGGAGTCCAGGTCCAGCAGCCAGGGATTCAACCTGAGGAGATGGACGGTGTCGGCGAATGAGACAGCCTTTCAGTTTTCTTTTGGACTGCCTATTTATTTCAAGTTTAAGATTCTCTTTTATACTTTTCCAAAGACGTTAGGCCAGAGGTTTGACATTTTCAGTTCCCCCTCTCCCAGATTTAGTATCTCCATAAATCACTGTCGTTCTTCAAACAGAGTTCCTGCTTCAGTGATTCTCTTGGAATCAGCCTTATCATCTATAATCTACCTCCTCTAATGTGTCCTATAGTTAACTTGTGATTACATTGTAACTCATGCTACATTCCTCAGTTTGCTACTTATCTTCCTAAATAGTGTTTGCCCCTAACATCCTGAGCACACTATCTCTTAAAAATGCTTCTAGCTATAGTGTCTCTAAAAATTCCTAACTTCTATTAAGCTATAGTAAAATATGCTAACTTTAAAACATTCCTTAAATCTTTAACTTCTAACCATTTTAATTATTTCTAAGCCCTAAATTCAGTAAACTCCTTTGCCATAAACATTCTCCTTAAATAAGCTTCAGATATCAATCTCTCCCATGGCCTCGAGCTGCGGCCTATGTGCTCATCCTGGAACACTCTTTTGTAAAAGTCCTTAAACAAACGTCAGTGATTAACTTTATGAATTATTCTCTGAGCACATCTGCAGAAGGCTTTGTGCCTTCTCATGCTCCTCTCAAGAACAATAAGCACCTTAACATTCCTTTTCAGTCAACTCAGCCGAGGAGAGGAAAAGACAAGTCAGAATTGCAAGGCCTAACTCCTTGATCCCGGGACCGTGCCTGCGAAATGAGGAGAGGGGACTGGAGCCGTGCCTCCATTTTGTCAGTAATGCCTAACGTGGCTTCCAACATCAGGTGGTCTGGTATTCCCAACTCTTTCAGAATTTTCCACAGTTTATTGTGATCCGCACAGTCAAAGGCTTTGGCCTAGTTAATAAAGCAGATATAGATGTTTTTCTGGAACTCTCTTGCTTTTTCGATGATCCAGTGGATGTTGGCAATTTAATCTCTGGTTCCTCTGCCTTTTCTAAAACCAGCCTGAACATCTGGAAGTTCCCAGTTCATGTATTGCTGAAACCTGGCTTGGAGAATTTTGAGCATTACTTTACTAGCATGTGAGATGAGTGCAATTGTGCAGTAGTTTGAGCATTCTTTGGCATTGCTTTTCTTTGGGATTGAAATGAAAACTGACCTTTTCCAGTCCTGTGGCCACTGCTGAGTATTCCAAATTTGCTGGCGTATTGAGTGTAGCACTTTCACAGCATCACCTTCCAGAATTTGAAATAGCTCAACTGGAATTCCAGCACCTCCACTAGCTTTGTTCATAGTGATGCTTTGTAAGGCCCACTTGACTTCACAGTCCAGGATGTCTGGCTGTAAACCTACAAAATCAAGAGTTGCTACAACATGAAGGAAGAATGCATTTCCCATATGAGTTACTGAATTGCCCAGCTTGAGATCAAGCCTTACCCTTGATAGCCAGTGGTTCTCTCCACCCCAAAAGTGGAAACTCTAAAAGGATCTTTCCACTGGGACAGCCAAAACTATTGCTAAATATGTTACACAACTTAATTTTTCCTTCTGCCAAATCATGCTTCCTTACTGTTGCTTTCATCAATGTTGATCCCAAGAGCAGTCCCTAGGGATTTTGAACCATGTTCTCCTCCTACTGGGACACATCACCATATAAAGGTTTTTAATATGTTGTATGCTGGAAAATGGCATCCCACTGTCATAAAACATTATCATTGAGCTGGTGCTTTGGCTGTGCATTTGGTTGGTCATTCCATTGCTCTGCCATTCTCTAGATTCTGTATAATATCATTTGAAAGAATCTATGTTTACCATGGTCTTGGACTCATTTTTGCAACTCCTGTATAAAGTGTAGTCATCAGTCTGACATGTGACAAAATCCTGTACAGGCAATATAAACATTCTGTAACTCTTTAGAGAATGATGCTTCCTTTCTCTGAATGCAGGGAAGTAACTTACATTTGGAATATACATCAATCTTTATCAAAAATGAACTTCTATTCCTGTCTAGGGTAGAAGAGATCACAAATAGTCAATTATCTGTCAAGTCTCCAAACTCTCTTCTGCTTACAGTGGAAGTGAAAGTCACTCAGTCGTGTCCGACTCTTTGCGACCCAGAATACTGGAGTGGGTAGCCTTTCCCTTCTCCAGGGCATCTTCCCAACCCAGGAATTGAACCCAGGTCTCTTGCATTGCAGGCAGATTCTTTACCAAGTGAGCTATCAGTAAAGCCCCTGTTGCCTACAGACTGAATATCAAAAGAGTTGATAGCTTTACAAAGTTTGGTAAATGGGAATTTATGCTGTTATGCCTAGACATACGCATGCCATTGAATAGTCTCCTTTCCTGCCCCACCCCACCCCAAATTATTTAATTCTTGTGCTTTCTATGCTCAGATATCTAATAACAGGAGTTGGCTACCATCAGCTGAACACTTTATTATGTTTGGTTGTCTAGTTCTCTTTCACAGTGGATGCCCTCTTGTGGTATTAACAGCATAGGATTTTTTTTTTTTTTAAGATTTATTTATTTTTATTTTTTGGCTATTGTCTTTGTTGCTCCACATGGGCTTTCTCTAGTTGTGGGAAGTGGGGGCTGCTCTCTAGGTACATGTGTGGGCTTCTCATCAAGTGGGCTTCTCATTACAGTGGCCAGTGTCTTCCTGACAGACCCCGGACTCTAGCTTCATGGCTTCAGTAATTGTAGCACATGGGCTCAGTAGTTGAGGTGCATGGGCTCTAGAGCACAGGGTCAGTAGTTGTGGGACACAGGTTTAGTTGCTCCATGGCATGGGGGATCTCCCCAGACCAGGAATCAAACTGGTGTCCCTTGCATTGCAAGGTAGATTCTTGACCATTGGACCACTGGGGAAGCCCATAGCAGGATTTTTAATTATTTTTATTATCCCCTAAGTCTGTAAGAAATGGTAGGGAGAGAAGAAAATGGAAGCATAATTTTTTCTTTTGTAAAAATGGAAGCATAATGTTTACTTCCAAATATTAAAGAACATGTGTTCATATATAAAACAGACTATATGTTAGACAGTTTTATCATATCTTATGGAACTTTATTAATAATAAATTGAGGCATACTGATTACAATTATAAAAAAGTGATTTAGAAGTGATAATGATGCAAATATTAAGAAACTCTATATTTACTTCATCAAGTACACGAAAATAAATGAAAAAGTTACTTATTACCAATGCTCAAAGGTAAATGTCATGAAGGAGGCATCACTTCAGAAAAACATAAGGAGGAAATTTTTAAAAATTTCAAAGACACATTTAAATAAGTGTAAAGAGATATCAGCAAAGAGATATCACAGCCATCAAAATGAAAAGAGAGCTAAGTAAGCAATCTGCATATTACTACAAAAATTTTATGTCTCAAAGATTTTTTAACAATTTCTTTATGGGTATTTCATATTTCATTCTCTGCTCAAAGTTAAAGACTAATTAGAACTTTGCTCCAAAAGGATTTGATTAGTGCATTGTCTGAAATAAAATTATACAACCTAATTATTTTAGTTTTTCTTTTTAACCATTAACTATTTAAAACCAAGATACAAAAAAGTCTTCTCATGATGGGGAAAAAAAAAACCTTCTTCAAAATATCAATACCAGAAATTATGCCAAGAAAACTGTGTAAGCAATTAATTTACTGAAATTCTAAAATCTAAGCAGCCACATAGTCAGTAGAGCAAAATAAAATGATCAAGAACTTGTATGTGTGTGTGTCTATGTTTGTGTTTATGTATAAATGCATATGTGTTCATGTGCATACATATAAGGTTGCAGACACATATGTATACACATATATTTAGATACATTTGATAATCTGAGATGTCTGAGTTAAGGCATCATAATTCCTTCATGGTTTTGGTTATGGCTTAGTTTTGTTTTATATCAAAAATAGAAAGAATGTATTTCAATACTGTGATTTCATTTTTTTTTCTGTGATTTCATTTTATAAAATATAATCTACTATCTGTGTTTTATAAAAATTTTTTTGTTATTTATGTTCCTTTATTTCTCATTATTTTGAGTAGCTTTAACAAGTATTTGTGATTTCTTAAGAAGCATTCTGGGAGAAGAAAATGTCAATCCACTCTAGTATTCTTGCCTAGAGGATCCTGTGGACAGAGGAGCCTGGAGGGCTGCTGTCCATAGAGTTGCAGAGTCAGACACAACTGCAGCGACTTAGCATGCATGCATACATTGGAGAATGTAACGGCAACCCACTCCAGTATTCTTGCCTAGAGAATCCCAGGGACAGAGGAGCCTGGTGGGATACCATCTATGAGGTCGCAAAGAGTCGGCCACGACTGAAGTGACTTAGCAGCAGCAGCAAGAAGCATTCTATTCTAACAATACGTAGCATGTTATGTACTAGCATTGTTTCAAATTGCTTTCCACTGTTATAACCACTTGGTCTTCATTTTTGTATGAAAACACTTAGTGGCTGTCACAAGAACTATCTGGATAAAATCTCTTGTCCCTCTTTCACTTGCCATTTATCTGATAAAAAATCCAACAGTTGTACCACTGATTTATGCTCTCAGTTTAAAAAAGAAAAAAGAAAACAAAAACATTTCAGTTAATGTAAATAAAGTCAGTTAGAAAAACAGACATTTCAACCTTCAAAACCACTTCTCAGATTACTACCACGTTATAACAAAAAAATCTGTATCACTATAGTTTCTAAAGAAATGTTTTCCATAAGGTTTTAGGAAAATTCTGTTCAGATTTTCTAAAACAACACCAAAATATCTTTGTAGGAGGAAATGGATATTTAAATTGTTTGTGAAGGAAAGAAAACTATATTTCTTTGCTTTGTTACATTAGAAGTAATAAGTTGGGTATTTATCACAGAAAGAACTGAATGCCCTGCATGGAAGGAAATATTTTCTTTGATTTGTCTTCAAGAATTGCTGCCAAGGCCATTTTCCTCAGGAAGACTGAAACCTTACTACCTTTCTGTAAGGCAGAATTATTTTCCTTAATGATATGCCTTCAGTGAAACTGAGAAATCCATTCCTTGGGGGCTGTATCACAAATTATTGTGAATAACTAAAGTGGAAAAGATTTATATGGCAGGATAGTAGTAGGTGTGACTAGAATATAGTGAAACTCAAAGATGAAAGAATGATCTAGAGAAAGTATTCTTTGAAAGATATGTTGAGCAATCTGGCAGAACGGCCCCATTTCAAAAGTCAGGATTGTGATGACTCATCTGGATAACTAGATGATTATTCCCTACCTGATTTAAAAAAAAAAAAAATCACTTCTGCCCAAGTCTTGTATAGTAAATTTCCCTGATGTTAAAGGAAAAAAAAAAATCATTCACTAGTACATGCTACAATTTATGGTTCATCACTAATTTGCATGTTATGTACAAACCCAGCTCTAAATTATCTCTCAAAGACAATAGAAAAATCAAAAGAAAACCTTCCCCAGAGTGACAGGTACTATTTCCATATGGAGATGGGCTGAGTAAAGCAGAGACATAAAGTGAGAGAAGAGTAAAACTTAAAAAAAGTTGTCTACATATACAAGTACCAATAAGTGTTCCAAATCAATTGACATGTAGAAATAAGCATTGTATACCAATCTTGATTATACTCTTTGCAGCCAAAGATGAAGAAGCTCTATAGAGTCAGCAAAAACAAGACCAGGAGCTGACTGTGGCTCAGATCATGAACTCCTCATTGCCAAATTCAGACTTAAATTGAAGAAAGTCAGGAAAAGCACTAGACCATTCAGGTATGATCTAAATCAAATCCCTTATGATTATACAGTGGAAGTGAGAAATAGATTTAAGGGATTAGAGTACATGATGAACTATGGACTGAGGTTTGTGACATTGTACAGGAGACAGGGATCAAGAACATCGCCATGGAAAAGAAATGCAAAAAAAGAAAATGGCTATCTGGGAAGGCCTTACAAATAGCTGTAAAGAGAAGTGAAAGGCAAAGGAGAAAAGGAAAGATATAAGCATCTGAATGCAGAGTTCCAAAGAATAGCAAGGAGAGATAAGAAAGCCTTCCTCAGCAATCAATGCAAAGAAATAGAGGAAAACAACAGAATGGGAAAGACTAGAGATCTCTTCAAGAAAATTAGAAATAACAAGGGAACATTTAATGCAAACATGGGCTCCATAAAGGACAGAACTGATATGGACCTAACAGAAGCAGAAGATATTAAGAAGAGCTGGCAAGAATACACAGAAGAACTGGACAAAAAAGATCTTCATGCCCAAGATAATCACGATGGTGTGATCACTCACTTAGAGCCAGACATCCTGGAATGTGAAGTCAAGTGGGCCTTACAAAGCATCACTATGATCAAAGCTAGTGGAGGTGATGGAATTCCAGTTAAGCTATTTCAAATCCTGGAAGACGATGCTGTTAAAGTGCTGCACTCAACATGCCAGTAAATTTGGAAAACTCAGCAGTGGCCACAGGACTGGAAAAGGTCAGTTTTCATTTCAATCCCAAAGAAAGGCAATGCCAAAGAATGCTCAAACTACTGTACAAGTGCACTCATCTCACATGCTAGTAAAGTAATGCTCAAAATTCTCCAAGCCAGGTTTCAGCAGTATGAGAACCATGAACTTCCAGATGTTCAGGCTGGTTTTAGAAAAGGCAGAGGAACCAGAGATCAAATTGCCAACATCCGCTGGATTATCAAAAAAAGCAGGAGAGTTCCAGAAAAACATCTATTTCTGCTTTATTGACTAGGCCAAAGCCTTTGACTGTGTGGATCACAATAAACTGCGGAAAATTCTGAAAGAGATGGAATAACCTGACCTGCCTCTTGAGAAACCTATATGCAGGTCAGGAAGCAACAGTTAGAACTAGATATGGAACAACAGATTGGTTCCAGATAGGAAAAGGAGTACGTTGAGGCTGTATATTGTCACCCTGCTTATTTATCTTCTATGCAGAATAAATCATGAGAAATGCTGGGCTAGAAGAAGCACAAGCTGGAATCAAGATTTGCCACGAGAAATCTCAATAACCTCAGATATGCAGATAACACCACCCTTATGGCAGAAAGTGAAGAGGAACTAAAAAGCCTCTTGATGAAAGTGAAAGAGGAGAGTGAAAAAGTTGGCTTAAAGCTCAACATTCAAAAAACAAAGATCATGGCATCTGGTCCCATCACTTCATGGGAAATAAATGGGGAAACAGTGGAAACAGTGTCAGACTTTATTTTTTTTTTTGTGCTCCAAAATCACTGCAGATGGTGACTGCAGCCATGAAATTAAAAGACGCTTACTCCTTGGAAGGAAAGTTATGACCAACCTAGATAGCATATTCAAAAGCAGAGACATTACTCTGCCAACAAAGGTCCATCTAGTCAAGGCTATGGTTTTTCCAGTGGTCACAAATGGATGTGACAGTTGGACTGTGAAGAAAGCTGAGCACCAAAGAATTGATGCTTTTGAACTGTGGTGTTGGAGAAGACTCTTGAGAGTCCCTTGGTCTGCAAGGAGATGCAACCAGTCCATCCTAAAGGAAATCAGTCCTGGGTGTCCATTGGAAGGACTGATGCTAAAGCTGAAACTCCAATACTTTGGCCACCTCATGCAAAGAGTTGACTCATTGGAAAAGACTCTGATGCTTGGAGGGATTGGGGGCAGGAGGAGAAGGGTACAACAGAGGATGAGATGGCTGATGGCATCATCAACTCGATGGACATGAGTTTGAGTGAATTCCGGGAGTTGGTGATGGACAGGGAGGCCTGGTGTGCTGCAGTTCATGGGGTAACAAAGAGTCGGATACGACTGAGCGACTGAACTGAACTGAACTGATACCAATCTTTAAGGAAGTATTTTAAAGTTTTGTGGATATTTTTCTACTATATTTTGATCTACTATATTTCTCTCTTTATTTAAGCTTTTTTTATTTCTCAATTATTACCAATGTTTATTAGTTCATATTTATGAAGTTTACATCGATAACCATTAGGCAGAACTTTTCTATTTTATTTTCTTGATATACACCTTTCTAAATTGTAAAAATAAAGTTATAATTTATTTTCCAAGACAAATATAGAGTATTTAAATTATATTTTGAGTGCTTTTTGTGTGTTTACCTTGCAGTCTAACCACTACTAATGATGCTTACAGCTTGTCTTCTAACTTTACTTGTCCCATTCTTAATATGACTGTTAAAGTAAATCTTTGACAAGATGGGTTGCCTCTTCTTGCTCTGGATTCTTATAAAAGTTGGTAGTCCTTCAATTTACTCATTAAAATGGATCAGAACATTATACCATCTATAGTACATCTTATTTCCAAAGTAAAAAAAAAGAAAAATGATCCCATAATCCCAACAGTATTGTGTCTCTCTTTTAGCATAAGTGGATGAGTGGAACTATAATCTGCATTTCCTTTTGGAAGGACTATCCTGTCATCATGACCCATTCATGCCGTGAGTCCTAGAAACTACTCAGGAGGCAGACTTTTGCATTTTTATGAGGCTTATCTCTAAGCTTCCAGGAGACATGTATCTCATCAAGTCATTCAGGGTTTCTGCATCTTTCTTTCCACCAGACTCGGTGTTATAAATGTCATAGACCAACATGTTGTGGTGTGGGGTAGTGAAATGATCAGGGGACCTGTGGGTTAATTAGAACATTTAACAGGAGAGATTACATAAATTAGCAGGAAAATGAATGTACATTTCTGTTTTCTGATAGATTGAATCAAATTGTATCTGGTGTTTCTTAGAGCATTAGAAAGAGCTTTAGCAGATGGATGGTTTCTTGCCAGAGGATGCATTAATTTTCTCCACTATCATTTTGCAAGACACATCTGTCCCCTGTACAGACCAATCAGATAAGTTAAATGTGAATATGTTATCTATACCATTTAAGAATTTAATGGCAATGCTTATTTATGCATGTCCTCTGTAATGTGGTATTGCTGTCATTTTGCTATTTTCTTAAGGAAATTTTGTTCCAAAGGTTACACTTCTCCCATCAAACAATAATTCCTCTTGCTTTTAAGGTCAAGGAGCGAAGGTGATGTTTGCTTCCCTGATGGTTCAGCAGATAAAGAATCTTCCTATAGTGCAGGAGACATAGGAGACATGGATCTGAGCCTTGGGTTGGGAACATCTCCTGGAGAAGGAAATGACAACTTGCCTGAAAAATTCCAAGGATAGAGGAGCCTGACAGAATACAATCCAGTGAATTGCAAAGAATCGGACATGACTGAGAGACTAAGCACAAGCCAAAGTGATATTTCTGCTAACTGCTAAGTATATCTATTTTTATATATTCAGAATCTAGAAATATACTCATTTGGCTCGGTTGATGTATATAGAAAATCCATGATGGGATTGATTCAGTTCCAAAATCCTCATTGACTAATAGATTACTTCTGGACCATGTGGGATGACTAATAACTCAGGAACAGTCTCTAGTAATCAATGAAATGTTTATCTCCTAAATGAATATTTACACAGGTAAAGGGCTAAGACTGTTTTGGGTAAAAGGCTAAGAGAAAGGTTTTCAGTATGTAATTAAGACATTAACACAAAATTTTTCCTTTAAGTTTAAATCCTGCCAGCTTCCTTTTTCTTTGAGCAAGTGATACTGCTTTTCTGAACTTAACTGGGTCTGGGAATTGGCTGAAAATTTATAACTCTCCATTGTGATGATTCATGTCTGTTCCACTTTAAAATAGACTTAGATTCATATTTTGACTATGATAAAAATTATGAAGATCATGGCATCTGGTCCCATAACTCCATGGGAAATAGATGGGGAAACAGTGGAAACAGTATCAGACTTTATTTTTGGGGGCTCCAAAATCACTGCAGATGGTGATTGCAGCCATGAAATTAAAAGACGCTTACTCCTTGGAAGAAAGGTTATGACCAACCTAAATAGCATATTGAAAAGCAGAGACATTACTTTGCCAACAAAGGTCCAACTAGTCAAAGCTATGGTTTTTCCAGTGGTCATGTATGGATGTGAGATTTGGACTGTGAGGGAAGTTGAGCACCAAAGAATTAATGCTTTTGAACTGTGGTGTTGGGGAAGACTCTTGAGAGTCCCTTGGTCTGCAAGGAGATCCAACCAGTCCATTCTAAAGGAGATCAGCCCTGGATGTTCTTTGGAAGGAATGATGCTAAAGCTGAAACTCCAGTACTTTGGCCACCTCATGCGAAGAGTTGACTCATTGGAAAAAACTCTGATGCTAGGAGGGATTGGGGGCAGGAAGAAAAGGGGACGACAGAGGATGAGATGGCTGGATAGCATCACCAACTTGATGGACATGAGTTTGGCTGACCTCCGGGAGTTGGTGATGGACAGGGAGGCCTGGCGTGCTGCAGTTCATGGGGTCGCAAAGAGTCAGACACAACCGAGTGACTGAACTGAACTGAGAAAGTATGGTCTTAGATAGCTGGTCATTTATTTCTGCCCCTGAAACAGCAATTAGTCACCACCATTGAGACTGTTACTGAACCAAACTTGGGTCCCCTCACCACTGTGCTGTAAAGCTAATCTACCGACATCACGTTGTGGTGAAGGAAAGTGTAACATTTATTGTAGAGCGCCAAGCAAGGAGACCAGGGAGCTAGTGCTTGAAAGGTCTCCTGAAAGACTTTCAGAGAAAGCATTTTAAAGACAGAGTGAGGTTCATAGGTTGTGGCATGTGTGATCGGCTCACAATAGTCTTGACATTGGTTGGTGGTAGGGTAATTGTGAGTCAACTTCATCCAGCTTGTGATTCCCACTGGTCTGGGGTCTACATGCTTGTGGGTGCAAACAATTAACTATCCCCACCTGGTGAGGATTTAGTCTCTGCAAAACAACTCAAAGGCATAGCTCAGCATATTATCTATAGTCCTTGAGGAGGAACTCCTTGATTTTAATAGTTAAGCCATTATTATTCTGTTTTAGTTGACTGTCTCCTTTCTTTCTGTATTTGCTCACTTCTCTGATTGAATTTAGTCTTTGGAACTGGGGAAAGTCTAAGAGGCCAAAGTTTTTCTATGGACAAGAGGCAAGTGGAGGACATGAGGTGAGGGAAAGGCCTCATTGTGTCCTGCTCAGTTACATGACAACCATTCTAGTTATAATCTTGCCTATTAGGATAAGCATGTCTGCCTTTCCTATAGCTGTTAGGTCAGGTTGCCTTGCCTCTTACATTTTAGTATTCATCATCTCCATGGAAATCAATTAACTAACTTCAGGCATTTCCCATATTTATTCTCGTCATAAGGAACAACTATTGTGGTGTTTAAGTGATACTGATTATATATATATAACATATTCCTGTATGTCTTTTGAGAATTAGACAGTCACATAAAATTAATTTTTGTAACATTTATATCTTCTTAAGTTTTGGAGTTCCCTTTTATTTTTTCACAATAAGGAATTGCAAACATCATAATATCAGCAAACTCATTTCTATAAGGAATCTCTAACATCAAAGTTTGTGTGTGTTTTTTTTTTTCAATTTCACCATTCATTTAAAATCAGTCAGTACCATTCATTTAAAATCTTCCATTAGTCACTATGCTAAAGTTTTCTCTTCAGATATTTTTCTGCTCACCAAGTTGAAGTTTGAAGTTTGGCAGCAGTAAGAAATGATGAACTGAGAAATAAGGACAGTTTGTATCCCTTGGAGTATATTGGAAGCTTTGTCCTTAAGTGAGGTTATTGAGAAAATCAAGGACAGCCTTTAAAAACAGAGAGGCATTTTACACTGACAAGGCAGGCCCAAAGGCTTTGAGAGGATTGTGATATTCAGTGTTATTTGATTCCTCTGAATGTACTGCTGCACATCATGAGGTAATCCAACTTATATCAATTAACTTTCAAATGAGTGGCCAAGTCAAACTGAACAAGAAAAATAATTCTACAACCTGTGGGACAAGCTTTATTTTCACCCTAAGGTTTTGTCATAGCAGTTTCCATATCTGCTAAAGCCCTTGCCTTCAATAGGAATTTCATTCTCACTGCTAAAGTTAATGACTTAATTGCTTTATCACTGTATAATAGGAATAGCCAATATTCTATATCCCAGTGAATGCATGCTTGAATCTCTTCAACCTAGCAGTTTAAATTATGAAACTAGATTTCCCTCATGTTGAATGCTGTTAAAGATATCCCTGACACAATTTTCTATTGGTCATAATACAGGTGAGAACAAAATCTACTTCAATTAGCATAAGAAAGGAGATTTCTAATATAATGTTAAATAATTTAGTGAATCATTCAAGTTCTTGAAGAAACTTGCTCTAGACTGAACTTCTGATTTCTAAAGTTGCCATGCTGAAATGGGCTTTCTTTAGAAACTCCCCTGTCACATTCATAAACTGTGGAATTAAGAGTCAGCCTACCAAATTAGGAGAGTCCTACTACAAATATCAGTTTCAGATCTTTGACCTTTCTGCTAAAATGACACAGTTTTCTGCTGATTTGGAAAGCTCTAAGAAACCTGCCACTTCCAGCACAATCTTCTACCTCTAGTACCGTCTTTTTTTCCCCATTTATCTCAATTCCAAATTGAAGTTCATCATGAGTATACCTTATTGATATAATTTTACAGATTCTGGAATGGAATCAGAAATATACAGTTTTTAGTGTTTCATAGTCTGTGTGTTAGGAGATGATATTGAATATTTGGTATATTAGAATGCCCTCAGTGTTGGCTATATTTAAAAATCTCTCAATGATAATGTCTTTTGGATTTTCATTATTATTATATGTCCATCCTTCTCCTTTCTTTTAAATTATTAACCATATTTTTTTGTGGATTTTCTGGATAAAAGTGTAAGAGTAAAGCATGTGCTCAATTCCTTATACACCTTCCAAGATTTACAGACTTTATTTAAATGGGTAAACCTTAAATTTCTGGAAGAGTTTCTGAGTACATTTTATTTGCAATATGTGCCTTAGTTATCACACTGAATGTCCTCGAACTTGCTGCCCTATAAGCACATTTGGGAAAGAATTATGTCAAATTTCAATATGTCAAGCTGTGATTAATCAACTTTGTTCCCCCAAAGATTAAATTACTACTGCAAAAGGTCAATAAATGCTAATGATTGTTATCTGGCCTTAGAACTATGAACGGACTTCTTAAAAATGATTTTATATAAAATAGGAAACTTATATTGAAAGAAGTAATTAGAAAAGTAAAATGAATGTGTTACTTTTGTCGTCAAAATTTTTATTTATGGCTTAACTGACAATTAGTGTCTGTTCGTCATAGGATATTGCGCTGAAAAGAACACTGACAGTCATATGGAATAAATATTGATCTCCATTCTCAAGGAAATAAAATATAAAGGAAATGTAGTTATATTTTGTTCAACAGCACTTATTAAGGATCTATCATGTGGCTGATATTTGTAAGGATTCTGAAGAATATATGTAAAGGAGCCTGGAGATGTTCATGATGTTTAAATATAGTGGACTATAGCACTCTGTTATTAATTATTTTCTATATTATATCATTTAAATTAAGGGAAAAACTATCCCCTTAAAAATAAAGAAACAAAGGCTCAAAAAAATGTTGTTGTTTTTTTTTTAATTTCAAAAGTCACACAAAGAGAGTATGTGTGTTATCCCAAAATCCAAGTATTTTCATAGCACCAAATTGCTTACAGTCTAAAAGGATAGACAGAAATGTGAACAGCTAGTTTTCCTACAGTGAGTAGAATGATGAGCACAGCAGTCGAAATTTCTTCTTAGTAGAAATACAAAGTAATTCGGATGGCTTAAAAAGAAAGTGTTTTATTTTGAATGGAAAGATAAAAGAGAATTTATGAAAGGAAGTAATGATTTTGAAATTCTTAGATCACTTTCAGTAAGTAGAGATTTAGAGAAAAGTGTGCAAAATTCAGCAGGTAACAGTGGGGAATGCACTTGACATGACATCACTAGAATGATTTATTCAGAAAAAGCTTGAAGCAGAAAATCTAGCTAAAAGTCTGTTAACAGTCATGAAAGGATATTTAGAGGAAGTAGGGCAGCAATAAGATTGCACTAGAAATAAACATTTCAAGGGACACTAAAGTTAAAACCAGCAAAATTTGAGTCCAGTTCAATATTATGTATAAACAAAGAGAGAAACTAAAACTATTTCTACTATTTTTAGCTTGAGAGACAAAGTATTTTGATGATTAATGATAGAGACAGTAGAAGGGAAGATGTGGAGAAGGGTTAGAAAACAACACAATTTGGGACTTTGCAATTTGCTTATAGAGATGAGAGATATTAGATAAACAGGCCAAAATTCATGAAAGTCAAAAGATCAAGAAATTGGAATAAAACTGTAGACTTAGAGGCAAGACATACAGAGAAAATAAGTGTGCTGGTGAGAAGGAAATGTAGAGCCTTTTAAAAAGGTGTTGGAAACTGAATTTTACAAAAATTTCTATATTTCAGTTTCAACTGTACAGAAGACTGACTGGTGAGGCTATGATTAAATGAGGAAAAACAGAAGTAGAGGACTCAGGAGCAAAGAGTAAGGATTTTAAGGAGCAAAATATTTTTCTCAAAAGGACAAATAATATGAAAACATGAATATTTCTATTTTCTAAGTTGGCATTTACAGCATATATGTTGGTTATGAAAATAGTATTTTCAAAGTGTATTCTTTAGAAAGAGCCATAAAATATTACACATATGTTAAAAGGAAAAAAAATTCAAACTGGTTTGGGAAAAGTTATAATCTACATAACTTACCAGGTGATTCCTTATATGCAACAACACATACAAGGACACGTACAAGGCTTTGAGAAGCTCTGAGATACAGAAGTCTTAGGAAACTTGCCTTTCAATACAGTGTTTTAAAATTGATCTGATAACAGGTTACTTTTTTCTTTTACATATAACCTAATAATCTTTCACAAACTGCTGAGTTAGTGAATAAATAACCAGTGAGAAAACAAGATTCTAAGCAAAGTACCCTTTTATATAATATGTGAGAGTGAAATGCAGATAAATAATAGAAAATTAGTATTTGAGAGAATTTTTTTACTAGAAAGAGAAACTATGTAATGTGGACTTCACAAGAAGTATTTTTCTGTAAGTATCATAAATGGCAAAGCTTGGTTAAAGGATATTTACAGAAGATTTTCTGGTTCCACTAAGAAGTTTGCTTGGCTGATTTTCTACATATGTCCAATTTACTGAATGATTACTTTTAGGTTTAAAAGAAATGCTATTTTTATTAGTGAACTATTTATTATGAAGAGTTGAAATGAAGTTAACATGAAGAAAATTATGTAAAGGGAGATTACATTCATTTTGTTAAGGATACTGGCATATATTATTTTCATAATACAGAACAATGGAGATGTGAGCTTCAAGTGAACAAAAAAGTTAAAAAGGGATATTTATTGTAATTTCAAATGACTTAACATATCTGCAATATCTTAAAATTGCAGGAGATCTAACCTTAGATATATATGGTGCTGACTAAAGTTTATGAAAAAATAGTTGAATTATTAAAATGCCTCAATGGTTCTTTTTATTTCATTATTTGCTCATCATCAGTCAATCAATCAGTTCAGTCGCTCAGTTGTGTCTGACTCTGCGACCCCTGGACCGCAGCACGCCAGGGTTCTGTGTCCATCAGCAACTCCCGGAGCTTGCTCAAACTCATGCCCATCAAGCCGGTGATGCCATCAAATCATATCATCCTCTGTAATACACTTTTCTTTCTGCTTTTGGTCTTCCCCAGAATCAGGGTCTTTTCTAATGAGTCAGTTCTTTGCATCAGGTGGCCAAAATATTATAGCTTCAGCTTTAGCATTAGTCCTTCCAATGAATATTCAGGACTGATTTCCTTTATGATTGACTGATTTGACCTCCGTGAAGACCAAGGGACTCTCAGGAGTCTTCTCCAACACCACAGTTCAAAAGCATCAATTATTTGGTGCTCAGTTTTCTTTATGATCCAACTCTCACATACATAGATGACAACTGGAAAAATCATAGTTTTGACTAGACAGACCTGTGTCAGAAAAGTTATGTCTCTGCTTTTTAATATGCTGTCTTGGTTTGTCACAGCTTTTTTCCCCAAGGAGTGACCGTCTTTTAATTTCAAGTCTGCAGTCACCATCTGCAGTGATTTTGGAGCCCAAGAAAATGAAGTCTGTCACTGTTTCCTTTGTTTCCCCATCTATTTGCTATGAATTGATGGGACTGGATGGCATCATACTTGATGTTATTTCTACCCTTTGCCCATCATAGTTGATGTTATTTCTACCCTTCTAGTTACTAGGTCAAAAATATTGGCATCAGTCTTGACTTCTTAATTTATTTATCTATTACCCACATCCAAACTACCAGGAAACCATGTTAGCTCCACCCATCCTCACCACTCCACTGCTTAGAGCTTTATGGTCTCTGCCCTCAGACCCTGCCTGGATGGAGCATTGCACTAACCTCCTAATTGGTATCCTCACATTTCTCTTACTGTCCTATAATTTACTTTCAACCTATATTCTGCTGGCACTTGTGGGTAGAGACCAGGAATATTCTAAATACCTCAAAATGTACAGGACAACCTCCTTGCAATAAAGGATTATCCAGTCCAACAGTGTGGAGATGGAGAAACCATCATATTTCAGATTTCATTTCTCACTGACCTTTTATTTTCCTCACTATATTATTGAATTGAAGTTTTTCCCAGATTTCTTAAGATATAATTGGCATGTTTGTGTATGTGTACTCAGTCATGTCTGGCTCTGTGTAACACCTTGGACAAAGGAGCATGGACTGTAGCCGACCAGGCTCCTCTGTCAAAGGGGTTTTCCAGGCAAGAATACTGGAGTGGGTTGCTATTTCATACTCCAGGGGATCTTTGAATTTGCATCTCTTGCATCTACCTATATTGGTTCTTTACCACCAGCATCACCTGGGAAGCCCATAAGTAGCACAATGCCATTTAAGTCTAAAAAGCACATATTGGCTTCATATATATATAAATTGCAAAATAATTGCCATTTTAAGATTAATACCTTCATCACATCATATAATTACTCTTTCTTTTTTTGTAGAAATCATATAATTTCTATTTCTTTTAAGTTGAATACTATTCAACTTCAGATTGAATTCAGGTCTTTAAAAGAGTTTTTGTCTCCCTAGAACCCTTACCTCTCAAGTATTCTTGTATCCAACTCCTTCATCTTTTCAAATATTTGGGTAAATGCCATCTTCTCAGTAAAGCATTGCCAATATGTCTTCACTGTTCTATTTGATTATTTTTTCATAGCCCTTACCGTCTTTTAACATACCATGAACCTGCTGTTGCTAAGTCGCTTCAGTCGTGTCCGACTCTGTGCGACCCCATAGACGGCCGCCCACTAGGCTCCTCCGTCCATGGGATTTTCCAGGCAAAAATACTGGAGTGGGTTGCCATTGCCTTCTCCGTCCATGAACCTAACATATAGTAATTTTGGTATTGTTAAATTGTTTTCTATCAAAATGTGAACTCCCCAGTGAGAGTCATCTATGCTTGTTTTGCACACTATTTTATCCCAAATATATGGCACAAACTAGGTACTCAATATATCCTTGTCAAGTTAAATAATTTAATCTTCACATCAATTATATATTTTCATGAAAATTTGCAGTACCTTTTTATATAAAAAATGCTAATTTTTATCTTCCATCGGAGTCTCTTGATGAGGGTGAAAGAGGAGAGTGAAAAAGCTGAGATAATGCTCAAAATTTAAAAAAAAAACTAAGATCATGAAATCTGGTCCCATCACTTCATGCCAAATAGATGGGGAAGTACAAACAATGACAGACTTTATTTCCTTGGGCTCCAAAATTACTGTGGATGGGTGACTAGCCACAAAATTAAAGATGCTTATCCCTTGTAAGAAAAGCTATGAAAAAATCTAAATAGCATATTAAAAAGCAGAGATGTCACTTTTCCAACAAAGATCCTTATAGTCAAAGCTAAGATGTTTCCAGTAGTTCTGTATGGATGTGAGAGTTGGAGAATAAAGAAAGCTGAGTAACAACAAATTGATGCTTTTAAAACTGTGGTTCTGGAGAAGACTCTTGAGGGTCTCTTGAACTGCAAGGAGACCCAACCTGTCAATCCTAAAGGAAATCAACCCTGAATATTCATTAGAAGGCCTGATGCTAAAGCTGACACTCCAATACTTTGGCCACCTGATGCGAAAACATGACTCACTGGAAAATACTCTGATGCTGGGAAAGACTGAAAGCAGAAGGAGAAGGGGGCAACAGAGGATGAGATGGTTGGATGGTACCATTAATTCAACGGATGTGAGTTTGAGCAATCTCCAGGAGACAGTGAAAGACAGGGAAGCCTGGTATGATGCATCCATGGGTTCACAGATTTGGCCACAACTTAGCAACTGAACACCAACAACAATTTTTATCTTCCATCTGAGTTGACGTGATTTGTGACTAAACAGATTTTTGTTTGTTTGCTTTTACTTCTGTTGACCTTAAACAAGTAGGATGCTAGTTATTTCTCCAGCAAAGAATGGCTTTATTCAAGATCAGTAAAGAATTGCAATTTGGGATCAGCAATCACAGCATGCCACAAGTTAAGTCCTTGCACAGCAAGAGAAAAAGAGCTCTTTTATAGAAGGAAAGGAAGTAGTGACAGCTAGAGAGAATAAAGGGTCTCCTGGAATAATTCAGAGATTGAAGAATAATGGCTTTTCATTGGCTGAGTTGTGATAATCTCTCCTTGGCTGAGCTCTTGCCTGGCAAAAAGAGAATGTTTTTCTTCTTCCTATTGAGCTCTGGTTTCATTGTTGAGCATGTGAGCTTCCTACTCTGGTCTCTAAACTATTTTAACTGAGGGGTTTTTTTTTATTAATTTTTACACTTCTCCTTGTGGACAGGTAAATCTCCTAGAGAAGACATTATTGTTTTATTTTTTCTCTCATTTATCTGGGAGAAAGAAATGCAGAAGGTTAGAAAGGGAAATTGTTAAATTCTCAAGGGCAAACAGAAAGAATTGGGAACTAAACCTCTTGTTAGCCATTATTTACTGTTCTTATATCTTAAAAAAAAAAAAGTGTACTGAAACAATTGCCCAAAATGTTTCTATTTACATATGTATATCTCAGTAAAACATTGTGATGTAGGTCATTTCTACTACAGCAGGAGACAAGGTATTGGGATATTAGAGACTGATTAGTTGCTAGGCTGAGCTTGTTAACATGCAGACTCCTGAGTGAAGATTAAATTTGCATATTTCTTTTCTTGTCTAGGATGACACACATTTCTCTTTGCCTGCCTAATACTATTATCGTGTTTGAACATTCTAGTCCTGGGAATTAATTTTCCACAGGTTTCTCTGTTTGCTCTACTTCTTCACTCTATTTTTGATTCTTTTCACATTTATGTTTGTACAATTCTGTCATTAGCTAGTAAATTGTTTAAGAAAGCATTTTCTTTGATGTTTTTTATTTTTTACTCTGGGTTTGACTCCTCAGAGAGGATATCGTTAGAGTCTGACATGGGATCCAGTGCTCTTTTTAATATTTATGATTTGCACTGTTCTTTGTGCTCCTTTTCATACAGCATGTTTATTATTCTAAACATTTAAAACTTATATATTTTTTTCTCAAACATTTCTACTCTAAGCAAGGAGAACTATGCATCATCAGGCATATCATTAAATGTAATGTATATTAATCATAACAATTACATGTAAATAGTTTTGTTACATAAATATATAGAAAATGCATCAGCATGGGAAATATGCATAAATGTAAGCTTAAAATATGCCAGTGAAGGTTTATATTTTAATAAGCGGCTTTTAAAGGAAAGAAAAATGGAAAATAAAAGTAGGAAATGCAAAAAAAAACACAAAGAAACGTGTTTCAAAGGGAAGAAACTAATAAATGCAGGATTTTAAGATGATTTAATGGACCTATGGCTCAGATGGCAGCATAAGATCACTCTCTGGTACATTCTCTCTGTTCCCAACATATAACAATTAAAAAAAAAAAAAGTGGAAAGAAGTTGTAGAATATCTGAAAAACAATGTAATTGTCTCCTTTGACAAGAAAATTAAAAAGAAATTCAAATAACACTGAAAACAAGGTGACCAAGGCTGTTGTACTTTGGGTTTTGAGGCTGATGATGATGGTCAGAGTTTGGTTCTTATAAGTTAAAAGACATTAAAAATATTCCAGTTCAACAGACTAGTCCCCAGGACAAAAAAAAAAAAAAAAAAACACAACAAAAAGCATCTTTGTTTACAGATATTTAATCTATATTGACAGATCACAACATAAGTTAAGAATTTTGAAAGGGATGATAAAAAACATTGGTGGTGTCAAATAAGTCATTTCTTAGATTTCCCAAGAACTCCTCAGGACAAAACAACACAGGCCTAATACCAAGAACAACAAATTGTAAAATACATCTATGTCAAATATACCATAATAATTATGAAACATCAAGGGTAAAGAAAAAATCTTAAGGATTACAGGAAGAGGAAAAACAGATTATAAACAAAGGCAAATTTTTGATAGAGAACAGTCTTTTTAATACTAGCAACACTTGCCAGAAATAATGGAGCTGTTTCATTTATTTGTTGGAGAAAAATGCCAATCCTGAATCCTTCAACCCTGTGACTTCCTTCCTCCTTTAACTTCTTTGGCACTTCGGACATAGATTTTATGAAAGGAAAATCAAAATGCAGTCAGTATTTAAAGCCCTCTAAGATGGAGCCAAGAGGCCATTGAGGAAATATAACTTACACCTGTCTCAGCCTGGATGGAATCTAACCTTCTGATCTGATGAAGTCATTCAGAACATCTGCCAAAAACTCCTGATACCACATCTACTTACTGAACCCCTAACCTAAAACAGCTCCTTATTCCTTAAGGACAAATATTTTCTGACTGTGCCAAAGTTGATCAAAACTCTTGTCAGGCAACTTTTTAACAACCTCTTGACTCTGTCTTTATAAGCCCCTGAGTTCCCTTTCCCTGCAACACTCTTGACTTTACTAGAGTCTGTGTCTATGGACCTGTAATGCTTACGACCCCAAGTGAATTCTTTTCATGTTTGCAAACTATTTTTGGTTGACAATTTGTTTATGCAAAATTCAGTTTCAACGATTTGAAAACAACTATGACATTAAATTTAAAATTCTTGTAAGACATAAATTTGACTGTTGAAAGGAGACTGATATTTAGAAGTGACATTTTAAGATATCAAGTAACATGTACCTGGATATGTGGGATAACAGACCTTACTTTGCCCTTGCTTATACTCTAATGGCAGAAGACAACTTGCATGGGGAATTATATCCCCAGTCAGTAGGAATGTAAAATAAATGCCAAGACTGTGCTATACTTTCTACATGTCAGAGTGAGAGAAATTCGCTCAGTCGTATCTGACTGTTTGCAACTCCATGGACTATACAGTCAATCGAATTCTCTAGGCCAGAATACTGGAGTAGGTAGTTTAGCCCTTCTCCAGGTGATCTTTCCAATCCAGGAATCGAACCAGGGTCTCCTGCATTGTAGGTGGATTCTTTACCAACTGAGCTATCAGGGAAGCCCTCTACATGTTATGCATGCTAAGTCCCTTCAGTCATGTCTGACTCTGTGCGACCCCATGGGCAGCAGCCCACCAGGCTCCCCTGTCCACGGGATTCTCCAGGCAAGAATAGTGGGTTGTCATTTTCTTCTCTATGTCAAGGGAGATACAAATGAACAATACACTTTTTTAAAAAATTATTTATTCAATGTATTTTTGGCCTCACTGGGTCTTGTCGTAGGACATGGGCTTTCTCTACAGTTGCGGTGAGCGGAGTCTACTCTCTAGTTGTGCTGTTTGGGCTTCGCATTATGGTGGCGAAGCTTTAGAGCTTTAGAGCGCGCAGACTTCAGTAGTTGCGGATCACAGCCTCTAGAGGGCAGGCTCGGTAGTTTTGGGACACAGGTTTAGTGCCCCACAGCAGACCAGAATCAAACCTGTGTCCACTGCTTTGGCAGGTGGATTCTTCACCACTGAACCAGGGAAGTCCTGAACAATATACTTTATCTGAATCAGGCAACACTTTATGTGAAAATGACATTTGAGATGAAGAAAAAAAAAAAAAAAAAAGACATAGTGTTCTCATTGTTTTCATAATTTACTGAGTTCTCTCAGAAGGTACTGCACACCCTGAGTTTACAAGCCTGACTTACTAGATACAGTGGAAAAAAAAGTTTTGAATCTGGTACTCTCAAACTGTAGCCTTTAATTTTACTTGCACTTGAAATATTTGCAGATTTGAAGTCTGAGTCACTCTATCAGGCAAAAAACTATGAGCATCTGAGAATTTTTTTCTTTTTTTTTGCCAAAGAGAATATGAAATTGGTAGTGAAAGAAAATAGTCATAAATACCATAAATACTAGACCACACTAGTTACAGAGTCAAGGACTCAACTTGTTAATAGTAATCTATTTCTTATTTTGATATGAATTTATTTGTAAATATATTTTTTGATTTTTTTCCCCATTTCTCAATCCCATGTCATCCGACATCTGACATAAATGTATCTTAACAGCAGTTAATTGTGTATTTCAGTAAAATCTTTACTGAGACTATTAAAATGTGAATGTGAATCAGCAAGAGTAAATTTCTATAAAAATAAATAAATCCTTTTTTGAAGGTATACCTCTGATTGATATGTTTTCAATTGTGCTAGAAAGGCTGCATTAAGTTATTGCCTTAATTTGAATTTAAGCATGGTATATTTAAACATGCTTAAATTCAAATTAAGGCAATAACTTAATGCAGCCTTTCTAGCACAGGCAATGGCACCCCACTCCAGTACTCTTACCTGGAAAATCCCATGGACGGAGGAGCCTGGTAGGCTGCAGTCCATGGGGTCTCGAAGAGTCAGACACGACTGAGCGACTTCACTTTCACTTTTCACTTTCATGCACTGGAGAAGGAAACGGCAACCCTCTCCAGTGTTCTTGCCTGGAGAATCCCAGGGACAGGGGAGCCTGGTGGGCTGCCGTATATGGGGTCGCACAGAGTCGAACAGGACTGAAGCGACTTAGCAGCAGCAAATGGTGTATATGGATGCCAAATTGATAATAGATAAACCTCAATGGATTGTGGTATATCAATTTAACTAAGGTACAACTATATTTCCCAAAAGAGCAAATAGTTGCAGGTGAGTCTCACCCACTGGAAACATTTTGCACACAATTTGTAGGAAAGAAGTCAAGTAGCTAAGAAGCAGCAGACATATCCTTTCTATGCTTAGAAATTGGGCACAAAGAATCAGCTGCTCTTAGAGTGCACCTGTGCTGTCACCAATCTGCCACTGTCTCACTAGTTCTCAGCAAATTCAGCTCCAGGTTTCTGAATCCTGGGCCAGCATTTTCCGATTGCATGGTAGATGTTGGTCCATAAGCCCCTTCTCCAACTCCTGGGTTAGGTAAAAAAGGGCACCAACTTCCATGACACATTGTTATTTTGAAGATCCGTAGAGGATCAGAGAATAAAACAAGTCACAGTTTTACCTCAGGTTTCCCTTGTGACTCAGTTGATAAAGAATCCGCCTGCAATGCGGAAGACCTGGGTTTTTGATCCCTGGGTTGGGAAGATTCCCTGGAGAAGGGAAGAGCTACCCACTCTAGTATTCTGGCCTGGATGATTCCATGAACTATATAGTCCATAGTGTTAGAAAGAGTCAGACGCTGAGCGGCTTTCACTTTCAGCTTTCCCTCAGATTTCAGTTGCTTATGCTCCATCATATTTTACACTTCACATGCAAATAAATGTACTTCCCTTCCTCTCCCACAAGTCAGGTATTACTGATATTAACTTTGAAATAAACCATAAAATAAAAAAATCTTAACCATCTCCTCTATGAAAAGATGTGTTAACAAGAAAATGTATTCAATTGAACAACAAACAATGTGTGTTGATGGTGAAATAGGATTTGATATAAACTTATAGCCTTGACATTTATTTAAAAAAAAGGAAGGTTTAAAGGAAGTGAATAAAACTTTTAGTTGTAATATAGGAATAAATGGATAAAAAGAAATCTGAATATTTTATATAAGTACTGGAGAAATAAAGACTGTGTTTCTTACAGGAAGAGTAACTAAAAATGATATCTCAGTTTAACTTTTGAATCTCATTTCTAAGAATCCCAAAACAAACAGAAAAATCACCCAAATGTAAAGATGATTCCTGATATTTACCATCTTTTGCAACCACTTCCCACATTGTAGGGTTGGTCTATGTGGACCAATAACATATGGTGGCCGTATTGAAATGTGAGTTCAGGATTAGGTTATGACTAAGGTTCTTCACTTGACCAAATTTTAGTGAGACTTCTGAAACTTCTCTTAGGCTACCGTGTGTACTCCCTTATAAAATCTAATTCTAGCAAGAGCTCTACTTTGTCAATTTATCAGGAACCCTACCCTCCATACCTGATCTTACACAATATCCAATCAGGATCTTCATCTTCCACCATCTCCCAAGTGATATCTTATTACCCTGGCATGTCTTTACCAAGAATCCTGTTAGGTCAGTTTGAACTGTACACCTGTACCCCTGATGTTTTCTTTTAACAGTTTTTCATTCAATGACTCCATTCTCTTTCTTGGCTGTAAATTCCTACTTGCCCATGCTGTATTTGAAACTGAACCTAGTTTACTGAATAAATACTGAAGTTTATTTTTCCCTATTTTACTAGTCCTGAATAAAATCTACTTGTACCTCTAACTACTATTCAGCACTTGTTTTTCTTCAATAATTACTAAAAAAAATAGACATTTTCACTTTGGAAAATCTGTAATTATAAAAAAAGCATGACTTCTTCAGCACACACACTCTCTCTTGTGTCTCTCTGGAAAAAGGAAGCCATGTCATGAGAAGCTGTATAGAGATGATTACAGATTATAGAAAGACAAGGAATTAAAACTTCTCTCCAAGAGCCAAGTGGGTTATCTTGGGAGAGAAATCTCCAGCTTGAAAAAATTCATGGTAAGAGCAAGCACTTACAATATAACTGATACTTCACGAGAGACCCTGAACCACCAAGGTAACCTATTCCTAGATTCTTGAAATTTAGAAACTATGTATTATAATAAATATTTGTTTTGGGTAATTTATGATCCAGCAATAGATAATTAATACAGTTATGTTTTTACAAGATAGCTGGCTGGGGTGAAGAGTGCAGGTTGAAACAATAGAATAGAGCTTTCTCTGTAGGAAAGAGAAGGCCCACATGTAAAATCACACCTGTGATAGGATTCTCAGCACCAGTGCTTTAACTAGCCAAACACATTTTTTTCTGCTAATCTATTAATACCTGATAGTTACTCACATGCTCATAGCAGTAATATTAATAATAGCCAAGGTATAGAAGCAAAGTGTCCATTGACTGAAAAATGGATAAAGAAAATGTGATACACATATAGATTTATATTTATATATATATTATATATATATATATAATATACAAACACATGCATATGTAGTGGAACATTATGTGGTCTTTGAAAAGGAAATATGAAAAAGATCTTCATGACCCAGATAATCACCCAGATCACTCACCTATAGCCAGACATCCTGGAATGTGAAGTCAAGTGGGCCTTAGGAAGCATCACTATGAACAAAGTTAATGGAGGTGATGGAATTCCAGTTGAGCTATTTCACATCCTAAAAGATGATGCTGTGAAAGTGCTGCACTCAGTATGCTAGCAAATTTAGAAACCTTAGCAGGGACCACAGGACTAGAAAAAGGTCAGTTGTCATTCCAATCCCAAAGAAAGGCAATGCAAAAGAATGCCAAAATACAGCACAATTGCACTTATCTCACACACTAGCAAATAAATATTCAAATTTCTCCAAGCCAGCCTTATGTATGTGAAATGTGAACTTCCAGATGTTCAAGCTGGATTTGGAAAAGGCAGAAGAACCAAAGATCAAATTGCCACCATCCTTTGGATCCAATAAAGCAAGAGAGTTCCAGGAAAAAAAAAAAAAAAAAAAAACATCTACTTATGCTTTATTGACTATGCCAAAGCCTTTGACTGTGTGGATCACCAAAAACTTTGGAAAATTCTTCAAGAGATGGGCATACCAGACCACCTTACCTGCCTCCTAAGAAATCTGTATTTAGGTCAGGAAGCAACAGTTAGAACTGGACATGGAACAACACACTGGTTCCAAATCAGGAAAGGAGTATGTCAAGGCTCTATATTGTTACCCTGCTTATTTAACTTATATGCAGAGTACATCATGAGAAACCTTGGGCTAGATGAAGCACAAGCTGGAATCAAGATTGCCAGAAGAAATATCAGTAACCTCTGATATGCAGATGACACCACCCTTACGGCAGAAAGTGAAGAAGAACTAAAGGGCCTCTTGATGAAAGTGAAAGAGTAGAATAGATTGAAAAATTTGGCTTAAAGCTCAACATTCAGAAAACTAAGATCATGGCATGCAGTCCCATCACTTCATGGCAAATAGATGGGGAAACAATGGAAACAGTGACAGACTCTATTTTGGGGGGCTCCAAAATCATTGCAGATGATGACTGCAGCCATGAAATTAAAAGACACTTGCTCCTTGGAAGAAAAGTTATGAACAACCTAGACAGAATATTAAAAAGCAGAAACATTACTTTGCCAACAAAGTTCCATTTAGTCAAAGCTGTGGTTTCTCCAGTAGTCACATATGGATGTGAGAGCTTGACTATGAAGAAAGCTCAGCACCAAACAATTGATTCTTTTGAACTGTGGTGTTGGAGAAGACTCTTGAGAGTCCCTTGGACTGCAAGGAGATCCAACCAGTCCATCCTAAAGGAAATCAGTCCTGAATATTCATTGGAAGGAGTGATGTTGAAGCTGAAGCTCCAATATTTTGGCCACCTGATACAAAGAACTGACTCACTGGAAAAGATCCTGATGCTGAGAAATATTGAAAATGGAAGGAGAAGGGGACATCAGAGGATGCAATGGTTAGATGGCATCACTGACTCAATGGACATGAGTTTGAATATATTCTAAGAGTTGATGGACAGCGAGGCCTGGCATGCTGCAGTCCTTGGGGTCACAAAAAGTCAGACAGGACTGAGCAACTGAACTGAATTGAACTGAAAAGGAAATCCTGTCATTTGTGACAACATGAATGAATCTTGAGGGCATTATGCTAAAGTCATAGACAAATACTGCATTGTGTCAGTTATATATGGAATTGACAAAAATAAATCAAACTCATAGGAACAGAGGATAGAAAAATGATTGTGTGGAGCTTGAGGATAGTGTAAACAGGGAGAGTTTGGTAAAAGGGTACAAACTTTCAATTATTAAATCAGTAAGCTATATGATCTAATGGATCATGTGGAGACTATTTTTGTTAACACAATTATATAATAGAAGTTTGCGTAGAGACTAAAACTTAAGAATTCTCTTATACACACAAAAAAAGGTAAATGAATAAGGTGATGTGTTAATTTTAAAAACAAGAAAGAAAATTTGCTCATTAATTTGAACCCAAAGAAAATAAAATTTTAAATGAGCTAAACTTAGAAATATTGATATTACATTCTAGGAAAGAGATAAGATTATACAATAATGCAAATACAAGGTGATAAACAGATTGACTGGAATCATAATTTAAGAGAAAATACTACATTTAAAATTCAAGTGATCTTTTATTAAATATGGAGCATATATCATTTTTCCTGATTAAGCATTTAAAAATATTTTTATAATGTCATTCTGCAATTTTGATTCCATCTAATGGCTTAGTTCATAAAATGAGATCTCTGCTCCATATTTATATTTGATTCAGTTAAACTGACTTAGAACTTGGAACTTGAGTATACATATATACAAACTTTAATTGAAGGATAATTGCTTTATAGAATTTTCTTGTTTTCTGTCAGTCCTCAACATGAATCAGCCATAGGTATACATATATCCCCTCCCTTTTGAACCTCCCTCCCATCTACCCCCCATCCCAAAGCTCTAGATTGACACAGAGCCCCTGTTTGAGTTTCCTGAGCCATACAACAAATTCCCGTTGACTATCTATATTTCACGCAGCAATGTAGGTTTCCATGTTACTCTTTCCATACATCTCACCCTCTCCTCCCCTCTCCCCATGTCCATGAGTCTAGTCTCTATATCTGTTTCTCCACTGCTGCTCTGTAAATAAGTTTTTCAGTACCATTCTTCTAGATTCCATTCATATGTGTTAGAATATGGTGTTTAGCTTTCTCTTTCTGACTCACTTCACTCTGTATAACAGATTCTAGGTTTATCCACCTCATCAGAACTGATTCAAATGCATTCCTTTTTATGGCTGAGTAATATTCCATTGTGTATACGTACCACAAATTCTTTATCCATTCATCTGTCAATGGACATCTAGGTTGCTTCCATGTTCTAGCTATTGCAAATAGTGCTGCAATGAACAATGGGATACATGTGTCTTTTTCAATTTTGGTTTCCTTAGGGTATATGCCTAGGAGTGGGATTACTGGGTCATGTGGTGGTTTTATTCCTAGTTTTTTAAGGAATCTCCAAACCATCTTCCATCGTGGCTGGATCAATTTACATTCCCACCAACAGTGCAAGAGTGTTCTCTTTTCTCCACACCCTCTACAGCATTTACTGTTTGTAGACTTTTTGATGATGATCATTCTGACCCGTGTTAGGTGATATCTCATTGTAGTTTTGATTTGCATATATCTGTTAATAAGCAATGTTGAGCTTCTTTTCATGTGTTTGTTATCCATCTGTACATCTTCCTTGGAGAAATGTCTGTTTAGGTCTTTTTCCCACTTTTTGATTGGGTTGTTTGTTTTTCTGGCATTGAGTTGTATGAGCTGCTTGTATATTTTGGAAATTAAGCCTTTGTCAGTTGTTTCATTTGTTATTATGTTCTTCCATTCTGAGGGCTGTCTTTTCACCTTGCTTATAGTTTCCCTTGCTGTGCAAAAGCTTTTAAGTTTAATCAGGTCCCACTTGTTTAATTTTGTTTTTATTTCCATTACTCTAGGAGGTGTGTCATAGAGGATCTTGCTTTGATTTATATCATAGAGTGTTCTAAGTTTTTCTCTAAGAGTTTTATAGTTTCTGGTCTTACATTTAGGTCTTTAATCCATTTTATCTTTGTGTATGGTGTCAGGAAGTGTTCTAATTTCATTCTTTTACATGTAGCTGTCCAGTTTTCCCAGCACCATTTGTTGAAGAGGCTGTCTTTGCCCCTTTGCATATTCTTGACTCATTTGTCAAAATTAAGATACCCATAGACTCATGGATTTATTTCTGGGCTTTCTATCTTGTTCCATTGATCTATATTCTGTTTTTGTGCCAGTACTATACTGTCTTAATGACTGTAGTTTTTTAGTATAATCTGAAGTCAGGAAGGTTGATTCCTCCAGCTCCATTCTTCTTTCTCAATACTGCTTTGGCTATCTGGGTAATTTTGTGTTTCCATATTATCAATGGCATTTTTCACAGAACTAGAACAACAAATTTCACAGTTCATATGTAAACACAAAAGACCCTGAACATGCAAAATTTTGTTTACACTGTTTTCAGACAATACAATTTTTAAAATTCTAATTTATTTCTTGACAATTGTATCAGTCAGATCAATTAGGAATGTAGAAACTACTCTAGAGCTTTCATATAGAGAGGAATTTAGTGAGAGAATCAGTTGCAATGTTTTTAGATGGGAGCCAAGAACAAAACTGGAGGGATTTATCAGCACTTAGGAGGCTGCTACAAACACTGGATGAGAAGGGATTCCAAGTCCTCCTGCTGCAACTTTTTTCTGTCTGAAACCTCTCCCTAGCTGCTGTCAGGATTAGCCAAGAACAGCCTGTGCTTCTGAGCCACAGACTTATTCCACTTATATCCAGTCCTCAGCTCACATCCAGACTCACAGGGGAATTCTCTAGGTGCTAAGGAAGTTGGAGAATTCTGGGAGTCCAGACACAGAGCAGGTACATCAAAAGATAACCTTTCACAATATTTAAATAAAAGTACTTTATACCTCATGGATAAAATATGTGCATATTTATTCTAAGTGCTAGTTTTTTTTTCTAATTTTATTTTATTTTTAAACTGTACATAATTGTATTAGTTTTGCCAAATATCAAAATGAATCCGCCACAGGTATACATGTGTTCCCCATCCCGAACCCTCCTCCCTCCTCCCTCCCCATACCATCCCTCTAGAAACAATTTTCACTGTTTCACATGGAAGTGTCTAACTGTAAGACAGTTTGACCTTCACTTACTTCTAAGCACTATGACATTCCTATAGTCTTATAATATATCTGGCTTTCCCCCTCAATCCCAACAGATATCCTCACCCACTATACCAAAGACAAGCAAGCAAGCAAACAAACAAACAAAAATCATTCAGGAACTAAAGCACTCACCTTTTTAGGTAATTTCTGTGAAAAACATGTCCCTCTCCTTGGCTAAGATTAACACACCACACCTGTTCTGCATCTTACACTCTCACTCTCCTCAAGGACTTCATCAATTATCCACTGCCCATGGAATCACATTAATCTTTCCCTCCTCTTCAGGTTCTTAGCTACACATAGTGCCTTAAAAATTAGTTTTTGACCCAAGATACCATTTAGTTGCAGTCTTCTCTATTTCCATTCAAATGTGTTTGTTGAACATCCTTCTAAGCTCACATTCATTATCTCATTGTTGTTGTTGTTGTTATTGTTGTTTTCCCATTCCCCCAATCTGATTTAATATGCACACCCACTGCTACACTGAAACTACACTAGAAAAGAGGTCACCAGTGACTTCACTCTGTTTGTTTTGCTCATTACAATGAGTATATTATTACAGCTTTTTAGACTGTGGCTCAGTCTCTTGCTTTTGTGAATTTCTGTTGCCTCAAACAAAATACTCTGTTGGTAATTCTGTGTTTTTAAATTCTCATATTTTCCTGTGTGTTTTGCCTGAGCTATATGTATTTCCAACTCTGAATGCTCTTCAGAGAAATCTTTTCCTATCTCAAGATTGTAACTATTCTATGCAAGGGATGCCTGGAGCTATATCACTGAATAGTGAGTTTCAAATTCATGTATCAAGTTGTTTTCAGCATATAACCTACCTCCATGTCACAGACCTACTGCTCAAAATAATGATAAAAATGGAACCTGCTATTAAATCTCTGCAAATCTTCCATTCTGATGTTGTTTTGCTGATCCCTGGATATCGATGTGCTCTAAGTGCCTTGAAAACAGAGATTTCATATTCTTAATATTTAAACCAACTTCATGACCTAGGAGGAAGATAATATAATATATGAACAAGTAAGTGAAAGAATATATATTGAATTAATTCAACATATGTATCGAATGCCTATAAAGTGCAAAATCTTGTTCAGAAACTGGAATACCAGCAGTGTTTAATTCGGACTCATTGCTAGTTTTCTTATCAGTCTTATGCATGAGACTTTATACTCTTTGAAAGCAGGACAAGGATTATCAATGCTATACTTATTGCTACTTAATAGATACTTATTGAAAGAATGAATAAGTGAGATAAGTTTTGAAATTGTACATCCAACTTGTAAAGAGTACTGCTTTTTTATACATCATGCTTTGAATTTCTTTCGTATTTTCCTTTTATTATAAGAGGAGAAATCTATTACCAATCCTACAGAATTAGAGAGCTGGAAACTTTTTCAGATAACTTTTAACGATGTATCAGTTGTTGTTTAGTCACTAAGTCATGTCTGACTCTTTTGTGACCCCATGAACTGTTGCCCACCAGGTTCCTCTGTCCATGGGATTTCCCAGACAAGAATACTGGATTGGGTTGCCATTTCCTTCTGCAGGGGATCTTCCTGACCTAGGCATTAAAATTGTGTCTCCTGAAGTTGCAGGAGGGTTCTTTACCACGGAGCCACTTAGGACCTTCCATATATATGGAGGTGGCCTGAATTCTATTTGGTCTTCTAAGATTGATAACCTTTACACCCACAAAAGGAGCTTTAGAGTTATCTAAGCATGAAAGGGTGCAGGTTAAAGATGATCCTTTCATATGGAAGTTAAGGATGTGAAAAATATTAGGCTACAGGTTTGTGGCTGTTTAGTTGCTCAGTCATCTCCAACTCTTTTGTGACAACAGAGACTGTAGCCCACCAGGCTCCTTTGTCAATCGGATTTCTCAGACAGGAATACAGGAGTGAGTTGTCACTCCTTCTCCAGGGTCTTTCTGACCCAGGGATCAAACCCATGTTCTGCCTTTTCAGGCAGATTCTTTTGCACTGAGTTACCAGGGAAGCCCAGGCTACAAGTTTACCATGATTCTATAATGAATCATCTATATTAATTGGTGTATATTGGTCAGACAGTTTGCTATAACATCAATAGGATAGTGGTGCCTACTATAAATATAGTGAATTGAATATAATCAGTTTCCCATATTTTTCACAATTTAAAAAATTCTTTAGAGTTCAAACTTATAGAGCACATTTTATTGTAGAAATAATATAATAAATAGAAAACATAAGAAGGATATCAAATTAGCAAAAAAAAAAGTTCCATAAGATAAATTGCCTTTCTTTACTTTAGGAAATAGTTTAAATATGTCAATGCAGCATACTTGGTGAAGAGATATTACAAGAACTGAATTTTAAGCTTTCCCTATTTAAAGGACTTTTAAGTAAGTTTGACGCTTAAAAACTTTTGTTTGATAATTTGCTTTAACTTCATTTAACTCAACATTTCTCTGATGCCCAACGATTGAGAAGTGAAGGCACAATTATTAATATACTAAATAATGTGTTTAATTATAAATTTTAGTTGCTGACCTCAAAACAATTATGGTACTCCGTTGAATGCAATTTTATTTCTAGTTACCCAAATAAATTATTGTGTTCACTCTGCTCTGCTTTTTTATTTCACTTTGCCTTTTTTTGGACTCAAACCTGACAATCAGCATTCTGAAGATACATTTCACTGGAGACATTTCATTTTCTTTGATAGAAATGAATCATTTGAAGTGATTTTATTCTGTTCTCTGACAAGTGATACAATACAAAATGACCAACACATTCTGAAAACTATTCTTTTTTTTTTAATTTTTTAAATTCAGAAATTCTAAAAGAAAAGAATGAGAATAAATTTTTAAAAATCCAGCCCTTAAAAAGCTTATTTTCTTTTAGAAAATTCTAAGTTGATTTTACTGTTGGAGTTTGGACACATACACTTGTTATTCCATTAAACTATTTCACATGAAATAAATATTTGGCAAATAATTTAGATCATTTTTTTCTAATAATATTCCTTTATAGGATTATTCTTTGGGGCTATTACTATAAGCTATATCCAGATCCCTGACTTACTAGATCAAAAATATTTTAGTACATTATGAACTTTTTCTTAATGGTTGATAATTATCTAGCTGGAGAGAGGAGGAAATAAGAACAGGTCTCAATCGTTGAATGGATATATCTTATAAAGCCTTTTGTCATGATTTACTTATATAGTAAAATAATTTAAATTCATGGTAAATATGCTGAATTTTAGATAGTTAACATACAATGTAAATTGATGTCAAAGTGATTTTACTGATGAGAATAGCTTGCCCATAAATATATATATATATATATTTTTTTTTTTTAATCTGGAATATTACTAAGCATTTCGCCCTGAGGTAGGATGTTAAGTAAAGGTGTTCATCACTCAGTTATGTTTCCACTCTGTGTGACCCTATGGACTGTAGACTGCCAGGGTACTCTGTCCATGGAATTCTCCAGGCAAGAATACTGGAGCAGGTAGCCATTTCCGTCTCCAGGAAATTTTCCTGACCCGGGGATTGAACCCTGGTCTCCTGCATTGCAAGCAGATTCTTTACCATCTGAGCTACCAGGGAAGCCCAAGTAGGATGATGCATGTGTAAATATTTCCCCTACATTTTTAAAAGGGAGTTTTAGCAGAAAATAAGACAGTTCAGTTCACTAAATCACGTTCAACTCTGCGACCCCATTGACTGAATTATACCAGGCTTCCCTGTCCATCACCAACTCCCAGAGCTTACTCAAACTCATGTCCATTAAGTCAGTGATGCCATAAAACCAGCTCATTCTCTGTCATCCCCTTATCCTCCTGCCTTCAATACTTAATGTTGTCGAACTCTCAAGTATAATGAATATATAAGCCATAGGCCACTTCTGTGGAGCATCAGGGAAGTCTAAGTCCTGATCAAAGAATGAAATAAATCTCATAAATAGATAATGATATCCTGAGACTCAACCTGTTTCCCTTGTGTGAACATTCAAGTGGAGTCAGTGTCACCAACCTGTGCCTAGTAATAACCACATGGTGGAAAATTCTGGACTGAGAGGATCTATCCAGAAGGATAGGGAAAGGGCGGGAGGAAAAAAGAGTAAGTAGCTGGCTCTGCCCTGTAAATGAATCAACTCTTTAGCAAGTTTCTGGTATTAAAAAAGTGCTTAATTTGAGTGAATCATGTGGGTTAAGGTAAAAAATCTAATTGGGGCTATTTTTAGTTTAAACTATCTTAAGCTTCAGTTATGGGCTTTCCTGGTGGCAAAGATGATAAAGGATCTGCCTGCAATGTGGGAGACCTGGGTTCAATCCCTGGGTTGGAAAGATCTCTTGGAGGAGGGCATGGCAACCCACTCCAGTATTCTTGCCTGAAGAATAGAGGATATCCTCCATGGGTAGACAGGCCTGATGGGCTACAGTCCATAGGGTAGCAAAAAACTGGACACGACTGAAGCCACTTAGTACACACACACAAGCTTCAGTTATATCAGTCTTTAAAATTATAATTCAATATTACAAAAATATAAAATTTCAAAAATCAACTATTATATGTAAATCAAAAACCTAATTCAGACCTACTGAATTAAAAAAGAGAGAGACAGACATTAAAATCAAAATCCAAACACAAAACCCAGAGTCAGAACAATTCATGTATACAGTGTTCACCATAGGACTAATTTTTTTTTTTAAAGAAAACTATAGAAGCAATCAGAATGACAAATAGTATAAATCAGTAAATAGATAACATATGATACAGCCATAACATGGAAATAAATGCAGACCTAAAAATGTTATGATTTGCTGTAATGATATTTGAACATTATCAGCATATGATGGTAAGTAAAAATTGAAAAATGGTAGACAATGTGTGAAATAGAACTGGAAGAAAACACAGCTGAAAGATTTTAAAATAAACTTTAAAATATTAAAATAGATTTAGCTTTGCAGAAAGGTTGTAAAGGTAGTACACAATGTTCCCAAATACTCCACACCCAGTTTTCCTAAAATTAACTGCTTACATTAATATGGTCTATTCATCAACGATTTTGATGCCTTATTATTAAATGAAGTCTATATTTCATTCCGATTTCCTTGCTTTTGACTTAAAAATTAACTGCTGCATGATTCCATCTGAGATACCACGTGGCATTTAGTTCTCGTGGCTCTTCAAGCTCCTCTAAGCTGTGACCATTTCTTCAACTTTCCTTTTTTTTCCCCCATAACCTTGACAGTTTTAAGCATTACCCAGGGTTTCTGTAGACTATGCCTTAAGTGGAATTTACCTGTTGTTTATGTGGTAACTAAATTGAAGGTTTTGTTTTGTTGTTGTTTGAGTGCTAGACTAGAGAGGTAAAGCACCAATTCTCATCTCATATCAAGAATACTTACTGTTGTCATGGAATCACCATTGTTGATCTTGTTAGGTGAGTTGAGTTTTTACAGGATTCACAGAAGTAATTAACAAAAAGAGTTATTCACTTCTTTGACTCAGACAGTAAAGAATCCACCTGCAATGCAGGAGACCTGGGTTTGATCCCTGGATTAAGAAGATCCACTAGAGAAGGAAATAACAACCCACTCCAGTATTCTTGCCTGGAGAATTTCATGGGAAAGGAGCCTGATGGGCTACAGTCCATGAAGTTGAAAAGAGTCGGACAGGACTGAATGACTAACACAAACACACACACATTCGCTTTCCAAGGGAGGAAAGGGGTGGAGACACAGAGAATGGCAATGACTCTGAAGGGTGAAAGTTTGAGACTTATTGAGTTTAAAGGACAAGGTGCAGGAAAAAGGAAGGCAGGTTCATGTCTATTATGATCCACAGTTGTATGTGAGTTGGCTGTGCTTCTAAAGGATGTGGTTTTCCTGAGAATCTGTATATTCTTGTCTTCAGTAGTTTTCCATCTCTTGGGTGTCTGAAAGAGTGTTGACAGTGGCCCTTGACAGGTGCTACTTTATTTTGAACAGTGTTAGATGATTTACAGACCTTGATCACCTGGCTGGGGGAGTAGTTGTCAGGTTATTTCCACTGTAAAGTTACTCTCTTTTTCCTCCCTCTCCATACTATGCACTTAGGAAGGAAAACATTCTGCATGGCCCACACTTCGTTAGTGTGGAGTTATGTTCCTTTTCCATGAGAGCAAAATATTTACATAAATTATTTGGAATACTCATATATGCAAATTTTGTGTTTTTTTCCACCATTTATTTTTTCAATCACATCACCATTTTACAAATGATTATCACCTGGTTATCTGAATTAAATTTGTCGATTCCAGTCCATTTTAGTTCACTAATTTCTAAAATGAGATTCCTAAAATTCCTAAAAGAGATGTTTACTCTTGCCATATCCTGAATGATCACTTCCTATTTACCTTGATTCAGGGACCTAACATTCCAGGTTCCTATGCAATATTGCTCTTTACAGCATCAGACTTTATTTCCATCACAGGTCACATCCACAACTAGGCATTGTTTTGCTTTGGCTCTGTTTCTTCATTCTTCTGGAGTTATTTCTCCACTGATCTCCAGTAGCATACTGGGCACCTGTCAACCTGGGGAGTTCATCTTTCAGTGTCCTATCTTTTTGCCTTTTCATACTGTTCATGGGGTTCTCAAGGCAAGAATACTGAAGTGGTTTGCCATTCCCTTCTCCAGTGGACCATGTTTTATCAGAACTCTCCACTATGACCCGTCCATCTTGCATGGCCCTAACATGGCATGGCTCATAGTTTCGTTGAGCTGGACAAGGCTGTGGTCCATGTGATCAGTTTGGTTAATTTACTGTGATTGTGGTTTTCATTCTGTCTGCTCTCTGATGCATAATGATGAGGCTTATGGAAGCTTCCTGGTAGGAGAGACTGACTTTGGGGGAAACTGGGTGTAATTCTGCAGGGTGTAATTCTGTAGCATGGGCAGGGCCATGCTAAATCTATAATCCAATTTTCTGTTGATGTGTGGGGCTGTGTTCCCTCCCTGTTGTTTGACCTGAGACCAAACTATGGTGGAGATAATGAAGACAATGGTGATCTCCTTAAAAAGGTCCTGGGCACACACTGGCACACTCAGTGCCCCTGAACCTGTAGGAGGATGCTGCCAACCTACTCCTCTGCCAGAGACTCCTGGATACTCACAGGCAAATCTGGGTTCAGTCTCTTCTGGGGTCACTGCTCCTTTCTCCTGGTGTGCACAGTGTTTTGTTTGTGTTCTCCAAGAGTCTTCCACCAGTCTGATGTGACTTCTCTAATCAAATCCCACTGGCCTCCAAAGTCAAATTCTCTGGGAGTTCTCAGTCCCTTTGCCAGATCCCAAGGTTGGAAAATATGTTGTGGGTCCTAGAACTTTCGTAATAGTACAAGAATTTCTTTGGTATAATTTGTTCTGCAGTTTGTGGGTTGTCTGTTCGCCAGCTCTTTCATGGGATTAATGCCAACCTCCTTCAAGAGGGCTTATGCCACAGGCTCTGTGATGCAGGTAGCTGTACCCAGAGCTCCTGTCTCTGTGGCAGGCCACTGCTGACCTATATCTCCACAGGAGACTCTAACACATGTCTGGCTCAGTCTCTGTGGGGTCTATGGGTCCTGGTGGGGACATGGGTTTGTTTGAGCTCTCCAAGTGTCTCTGGCGGGTATGGGGTTTGATTCTAAATGTGATTTTGCCCCCACTACCATCTTTCAGGGGTTTCTCCTTTGCCCTTGGGCATGGGGTATCTTTTTTTGGTGGGATCCAAAATTATCCTGCCGATGGTTGTTCAGCAGTGATTTGTAATTTTGGTGTTCTCATAGGAGAAGATGAGCACATGTCCAGCTACTCTACCATCTTGAGAGCATTTGGACTACTGTGGGCAAGAATCCCTTAGAAGAAATGGAGTAGCCATAATGGCCAACAATAGAGTCTGAAATGCAGTACTTGGATGCAATCTCAAAAATGACATAATGATCTCTGCTCATTTCCAAGGCAAACCATTCAATATCACAGTAATCCAGGTCTATGCCACAATCAGTAATGCTGAAGAAGCTGAAGTTGAAGGGTTCTATGAAGACCTACAAGATTTTCTAGAACTAACACCTAAAAAAGATGTCCTTTTCATCAAAGGGAACTGGAATGCAAAAGTTCAGTTCAGTTCAGTTTAGCCGCACAGTCATGTCTGACTCTTTGTGACCCCATGAACCGCAGCATGCCAGGCCTCCCTGTCCATAACCAACTCCCGGAGTCCACCAAAACCCATGTGCATTGAGTTGGTCGTGCCATCCAACCATCTCATACTCTGTTGTCCCCTTCTCCTCCTGCCCTCAATCTTTCCCAGCATCAGGGTCTTTTCAAATGAGTCAGCTCTTCAGGGGGCCAAAGTACTGGATTTCAGCTCCAACATCAGTACTTCCAATGAACACCCAGGACTGATCTCCTTTAGGATGGACTGGTTGGATCTCCTTGCAGTCCAAGGGACTCTCAAGAGTCTTCTCCAACACCACAGTTCAAAAGCATCAATTCTTTGGTGCTCAGCTTTTTTTATAGGCCGACCCTCACATCCATACAAAACCACTGGAGAAACCATAGCCTTGACTAGACGGACCTTTGTTGGCAATTGATATTTCTGCCTTTTTTTTTTTAATAAATTTATTTATTTTAATTGGAGGTTAGTTACTTTACAATATTGTATTGATTTTACCATACATCAACATGAATCCACCACGGGTGTACACGTGTTCCCCATCCTGAACTCCCCTCCCACCTCCCTCCCCATACCATCCCTCTGGGTCATTCCAGTGCACCATTCCCAAACATCCTGTATGCTGCATCGAACCTGGACTGGTGATTCGTTTCATATATGATTTTATACATGTTTCAATGCCATTCTTCCAAATCATCCCACCCTCTCCCTCTCCCACAGAGTCCAACAAACTATTCTATACATCTGTGTCTCTTTTGCTGTCTTGCATACAGGGTTATCATTACTGTCTTTCTAAATTCCATATATATGTGTTAGTATACTGTATTTGTGTTTTTCTTTCTGGCTTATTTCACTCTGTATAATAGGCTCCAGTATCATCCACCTGATTAGAACTGATTCAAATGTATTCTTTCTAATAGCTGAGTAATACTCCATGTGTATATGTCTCTGCTTTTTAACATGCCGTCTAGGTTGGTCATAACTTTCCTCCCAAGGAGTAAGCATCTTTTAATTTCATGAGTACAATGATCATCTGCAGTGATTTTGGAGCCCCCAGAAATAAACTCAGTCACTGTTTCCACTGTTTCCCCATCTATTTGCCATGAAGTGATGGGACCAGATGCCATGATCTTATCTGGGTCATGAAGATCTTTTTTGTACAGTTCTTCTGTCTATGCTTGATACCTCTTCTTAATATCTTCTGCTTCTGTTATTTCTGTCCTTTATTGAGCCCATCTTTGCATGAAGTGTTCCCTTGGTATTTCCAATTTTCGTGAAGAGATCTCTAGTCCTTCCCCTTCTATTGTTTTCCTCTATTTCTTTGCACTGATCCCTGAGCAAGGCTTCCTTATCTCTCCTTGCTATTCTTTGGAACTCTGCATTCAAATGGCTACATCTTTCCTTTTCTACATTGCCTTTCACTTCTCGTCTTTTCACAGCTATTTCTAAGGCTTGCTCAGACAGCCATTTTTGTTTTTTGCATTTCTTTTTTGGGGGGATGGTCGTGATTCCTGTCTCCTGTACAATATCATGAACCTCCATCCGTAGTTCATCAGGCCCTCTGTCTATCAAATCTATTCCTTTAAATCTATTTCTCACTTCCACTGTATACTCATAAGGGATTTTAAAAATAGATTCAAGGGAGTATATTTGATAGACAGAGTGCTTGAAGAACTATGAATGGTGGTTTGTGACATTGTGCAGAAGACAGTAATCAAGACCATCCCCAAGAAAATGAAAGGCATAAAGGCAAAATGGTCATCTGAGGAGGCCTTACAGAAAGCTGAGAAAAGAAGAGAAGTGAAAGGCAAAGGAGAAAAGGAAAGATATAACCATCTGAATGCAGAGTTCCAAAAAATAGCAAGGAGAGATAAGAAAGCCTTCCTCAGTGATCAGTGCAAAGAAATAGAGGAAAACAATTGAATGGGAAAGACTAGAGATCTCTTCAAGAAAATTAAAGATACCAAGGGAACATTTCACATAAAGATGGGTACAATAAAGGACAGAAATGGCATGCACCTAACAGAAGCAGAAGATAATAAGAAGAGTTGGCAAGAATAAACAGAAGTATACAAAAAATATCTTAATGACCCAGATAAATGTGATGGTGTGATCATTCACCTAGAGCCAGACATCCTGTGGTGTGAAATCAAGTGAACCTTAGGAAGCAGCACTACAAACAAAGCTAGTGGAGGGGATGGACTCCCAGTTGAGCTATTTCAAATCCTAAAAGATAATTTTGTGAAATTGCTGAACTCAATATGCCAGCAAATTTGGAAAACTCAGCAGTGGTCACAGGACTCAAAAACATCAATTTTCATTCCAATCCCAAAGAAAGGCAATGCCAAAGAATGTTCATACTCCCACACGATTGCATTCATCCCACACACTAGCAAAATAATGTTAAAAATTCTACAAGTGAGTCTTCAACAGTATATGAATCATGAACTCTCAGATGTTTAAGGTGGATTTAGAAAAGGCAGAGAAATCTGAGATCAAATTGCCAACATCCATTGGATCATAGAAAATGCCAGAGAGTTCCAGAAAAACATCTACTTCTGCTTTATTGACTATGTTAAAGTCTTTGACTGTGTGAATCATGACAGAAAATTCTTGAAGAGATGGGGATATCAGACCACTGTACCTGCCTCCTGAGAAATCTGTATGCAGGTCAGAAAGCAAAAGTTAGAACCAGACATGGAACTACAGTCTGGTTCCAAATAGGCAGTATGCCCTGGCTGTATATTGTCTCTCTGTTCATTTCAGTTATATACAGAGTACATCGTGTGAAATGCCAGGCTGTGAGAGGTACAAGCTGGAATCAAGTTTGCTGGGAGAAATATCTATGATCTCAGATATGCAGATGACACGAAACTTGTGGCAGAATTGAAGAGGAACTAAAGAACCTCTTGATGAAAATGAAAGAGTAGAGTGAAAATGCTGGCTTAAATCTCAAATTAAAAAAAAAAAAAAAACTAAGATCATGGATTCTGGTCCCATGCCTTCATGGCAAATACATGGGGATACAATGGAAACAATGACAGACTTTATTTACTTGGGCTTTAAAATCACTTCAAATTGTGACTGCAGCCATGAAATTGAAAGACACTGCTCCTTGGAAGAAAAGTTATGACCAATATAGACAGCATATTAAAAAGCAGAGACATTACTTTGCTCACAAATGTCCCTCTAGTCAAAGCTATTGTTTTTCCAGTAGTTATATATAGATTTGAGATTTGGAGTATGAAGAAAGCTGAGCATTGAAGAATTGATGCTTTTGAATTGTGGTGTTGGATAAGACTCTTGAGAGTCCCTTGGACAGCAAGATCAAACCAGGCAATTCTAAAGTAAATCAGTCTTGCATTTTTATTGGAAGGACTGATGCTGAAGCTGAAACTCCAATACTTTGGACACCAGATCTGAAGAACTGACACATTGGAAAAAGTCCTGATGCTGGGAAAGATTGAAGGCAGGAGGAGAAGGGGATGACAGAGGATGGGATAGCTGGATGGCATCACCAAGTAGATGGACATGAATTTAAGTAAACTCCGGGAGTTGGTGATATACAGAGAGGCCTGGCATGCTGTGGTTCATGGGGTCACAATGAGTTGGACACGACTGAGCAACTGAACTGAACTGAATAGTGCACTGTTTGTTTGTTTTAATGTATGCATGCTATTTTTAAAGAGAGAGCAGCCCAGAATGTATTAACTAAACATATTTCTAATTCTGGGCTAGGTGGCCCTAATGGTAAAGAACCCTCCTGCCAATTCAGGAGACAGATGTGGGTTTGATCCCTGGATCACGAAGATCCCCTGTAGGTGGATATGGCAACCCACTCCAGTGTTCTTGCCTGGAGAATCCCCATGGACATAGGAGCATGGTGGTCTACAGTCTATAGCATCAAAAAGAGTATGCACGACTGAAGTGACTCAGCATGCACAGGCATTACTAAACCTCTGTGAAAAATGCATTACCACACAGTGCCATGTGACTCCTAGTCTTTTAAAATCATGACACACTGCATGCCTTTCTTCTGAATGAGTTTCTATTTCCTATTCATACTGTAAAAGTTCTCTTAGACAATGCCAAAGAATGCTCAAACTACCGCACAATTGCACTCATCTCACATGTTAGTAAAGTAATGCTCAAAATTCTCCAAGCCAGGCTTCAGCAGTACGTGAACCGTGAACTTCCTGATGTTCAAGCTGGTTTTAGAAAAGGCAGAGGAACCAGAGATCAAATTACCAACATCCGCTGGATCATCGAAAAAGCAAGAGAGTTCCAGAAAAACATCTATTTCTGCTTTATTGACTATGCCAAAGCCTTTGACTGTGTGGATCACAATAAACTGTGGAAAATTCTGAAAGACATCAGAATACCAGACCACCTGCTCTGCCTCTTGAGAAATCTGTATGCAGGTCAGGAAGCAACAGTTAGAATTGGACATGGAACAACAAATCGGAAAAGGAGTATGTGAAGGCTGTATATTATCACCCTGCTTATTTAACTTATATGCAGAGTAGATCATGAGAAACGCTGGACTGGAAGAAACACAAGCTGGAATCAAGATTGCAGGGAGAAATATCAATAACCTCAGATATGCAGATGACACCACCCTTATGGCAGAAAGTGAAGAGGAACTAAAAAGCCTCTTGATGAAAGTGAAAGAGGAGAGTGAAAAAGTTGGCTTAAAGCTCAACATTCAGAAAATGAAGATCATGGCATCCAGTCCCATCACTTCATGGCAAATAGATGGGGAAACAGTGGAAACAGTGTCAGACTTTATTTTTCTGGGCTCCAAAATCACTGCAGATGGTGACTGCAGCCATGAAATTAAAAGACGCTTACTCCTTGGATGGAAAGTTATGACCAACCTAGATAGCATATTCAAAAGCAGAGACATTACTTTTCCAACAAAGGTTCGTCTAGTCAAGGCTATGGTTTTTCCTGTGGTCATGTATGGATGTGAGAGTTGGACTGTGAAGAAGGCTGAGTGCCGAAGAATTGATGCTTTTGTACTGTGGTGTTGGAGAAGACAAAACTAATACAATTATGTAAAGTTTAAAAATAAAATAAAATTTAAAAAAAAAAGTGCCTTGGACTCCAAGGAGATCCAACCAGTCCATTCTGCAGGAGATCAGCCCTGGGATTTCTTTGAAGGGAATGATGCTAAAGTTGAAACTCCAGTACTTTGGCCACCTCATGGGAAGAGTTGACTCATTGGAAAAGACTCTGATGCTGGGAGGTATTGGGACAGGAGGAGAAGGGGATGACTGAGGATGAGATGGCTGGATCGCATCACTGACTCAATGGATGTGAGTTTGAGTGAACTCTGGGAGTTGGTGATGGACAGGGAGGCCTGGCATGCTGTAATTCATGGGGTCGCGAAGAGTTAGACATGACTGAGCGACTGAACTGAATGTTTGTGGAACGTGCTAAACTAAGTTAAGGAGAGTAGATGTATAATAAGCTTTATTTACTCTTTGTCTCCAGTACCTTAAATAAGCACTTCCCTGGTGGCTCAGAGGTTGAAGGTTCCATCCCTCGGTTGGGAAGGTCCCCTGGAGAAGTGGTAACCCACACCAGTATTCTTGCCTTTCCCCCCTCATAAATTTAGAACATAGATTTCAAAATAAATCTTGTGATTATAATATATAACTGATTACCTTGCAAATACTATTTTCTGATTTATATTTGCAAATCCTAGTTTTTTTCTCCTAGACTTAAATATTTCTTATTATAAAATTATAGAATGAAACTTAAATTTGAGAAAGGCTAAGAACAAAATATGGTTTAGGTGTTTTAGTTTCTGAGTTTTCCATTTTATACTTTGGGATATTCTCAGTTTACACCATTTAATACTATCGTGATTGATAGCCCACCAATGTGTCCCTGTAGTAAAATTAAACAATAGTGGGTCTAATTACTAATTACTAAAACAGTAATTGTGAGTCTAATTCTGTTTAATAATTTCACCAAGTAATTATTTATTGTGCACTTAATATGTACTATTACTTGTTCTAAATCCTGAGAATGCAAAGATACATAAGATATTGTTTCTAACATAGAAAGAGTCACAGCCTAGAGGGGAATGAGACAGGTTTGTACATCTTCCTGACATTTCCATTCATCCTTTTCTTCACTGCAGGAGTCCTGGATAGCTCCCCACAGAGTGTTCAGTTCAGTTCAGTCACTGAGTCGTGTCTGACTCTTTGTGACCCCATGAATTGCAGCACACCAGGCCTCCCTGTCCATCACCATTTCCCAGAGTTCACTCAGACTCATGTCCAACAAGTCAGTGATGCCTTCCAGCCATCTCATCTTCTGTCGTCCCCTTCTCCTCCTGCCCCCAGTCCCTCCCAGCATCAGAGTCTTTTCCAATGAGTCAACTCTTCGCATGAGGTACAAAGTACCTCGCATGGCCAAAGTACTGGAGTTTCAGCTTTAGCATCAGTCCTTCCAAAGAAATCCCAGGGCTGATCTCCTTTAGAATGGACTGGTTGGATCTCCTTGCAGTCCAAGTGACTCTTAAGAGTCTCCTCCAACACCACAGTTCAAAAGCATCAATTCTTCGGCACTCAGTTTTCTTCACAGTCCAACTCTCACATCCATACATGACCACTGGAAAAATCATAGCCTTGACTAGATGGACCTTTGTTGGCAAAGTAATGTCTCTGCTTTTCAATATGCTATCTAGGTTGGTCATAACTTTTCTTCCAAGGAGTAAGCATCTTTTAATTTCATGGCTGCAGTCACCAGAGGTCCTAGCAAAAAATACATGTTTTATGTATATTAAATTGTTGAATTAATTTGTGCAACAATGTGTGTTCAGTCATTCAGTCATGTCTAACTCTTTGTGACCTCATGGACGCAGTCTGCCTGTCTCCTCTGTCTGTGGGGATTCTCCAGGCAAGAATACTGAAGTGCATTGTCATGCCCTCCTCTAGGAGCTCTTCCCACACCAGGGATTGAACTCAGGTCTCCTGCATTATAGGCAGATTCTTTACTGTCTGTGCCACAGAAATCCTGCAAAATGTTGAATTTTGAATTTATGTTGTTAATACATTGATTGAACTTTACAAGTATAGCTTTCCTGGTATGTCCTGAACCTATTAGAAAATCATATTGCTTTATTTTGTCTGTCCCCAGTAATGTTTGTCTGGAAATCAGTTGCATAATTATTGTATTTAGACAGCATACTTGCCTGTCAAATATTTGTTTCCCATTTGTTTTCATCTTTTCTGATGGTCACCACCTCAGGAATGTATGCAATTTTAGTTCTTTGCACCTTCCAACTTTCCTGCTCTTGCTATAAGCAACTGAATATCCTCCATTAACATTATGCCATGGTCAGGAAATTGCACAAGCACATTTTGATGATGCTAATAATGACAGTATGAAGTACAATTTAAGCAGAGTAGAATGCATGATAATTATGCCTTAAGGGGTAAGAGAAGATTTCATAAAAGAAATGGTTTTTGAGGGCTAGAAAGGAAATTTGCTTGTTGGATAAAGGAGTAGTAATTAACTTTGCTGAATGGAAAAACTCTGATCACTGACAGAAATGTATGAAAAAGAAGAGTATGATCAAGTAACAACAATTTGTTTTATATGGTTACACTATGGAAAAAATTCAGAAAGGTGTAAAAAGATGGAACTGGGTATGTTCCAGAAAGATGGAACTAAGACTGTGAAGAACTTGATGCAAAATGAAAACAACTTTGAACTCTATCCTCTGGAAAGTGCTTTTATTATGTGAAATTAAAAGTATAAGGTGCATGTTTTAGAGAGATGGCCCTGCTATAACTCTGATGCTGAAAATAAGGAAAAATAGCAGAGTCAATAGCAGCACTTAGAGGAGGTCACTGCCTGAGAATAAACCATCTTTGCCATCAGCCTGGAATAGGTCATTGTTGGAAAATAACATAATAAATAACACCTAGTTCTTTGTGCAGGAAATATGTAAAAAAGAGTCATATATTATTTCACTAATTTATTCAACACTAAGTTTTGTGTACCAAGCAAATTGCTATATTCTATGTTTAGAGCCACAGATAAAATTGAAAAATCCTTGATTATGTGTATGTTGTTTAACTTTTTTTAGCGGAGATAAGAAATTAGCAAATATGTAAAATAAATGTAGAATCAAAGTTGGTGAGAACTTTGAAGGAAATTCATCTTCCCACATGGCACTAGTGATAAAGAACCTACCCGTCAATGCTGGAGACACAAGAGATGTGTGTGGGATCTTTGGTCAGGAAGATTCCCTGGAGAAGGGCATGGCAACCCATTCCATTATTCTTGTCAGGAAAATCCCACAGACAAAGGAGCCTGGCAGGCTACAATCCATGGAGTTCACAGAGTCAGACATGATTGAAGTGACTTAACATGTACTCATGAAGGAAATTAGGCGAGAAAGGAGATCGAGCAAAAGAGTAATAGCAATTTTCCATGAAAACCTTAGTGAGATGTGGATTTGAGGGAAGAAGTCATGAAACTCTCTGAGAAAGAACTTTCCAGGCATTGGTTATAATTTGGATAGAGTAGAGTGAATTAACAGAAGAGAGAGAAAGATATCTGTACAGTCAATCAGTCAGTTCAGTCTGTCAGTTGTGTCTGACTCTTTGCGACCTCATGGACTGCAGCACACCAGGCTTCCCTGTCCATCAACAACTCCTGGAGCTTACACAAACTCATGTTCATTGAGTTGATGATGCCATCCAACCATTTCATCCTCTGTCATCCCTTTCTCCTCCTGCCTTCAATCTTTCCCAGCATCAGGGTCTTTTCGAATGAGTCACTTCTTCAAATCAGGTGCCCAAAGTATTGGAGTTTCAGCTTCAGCATCAGTCCTTTCAATAAATATTCAGGACTGATTTCCTTTAAGATTGACTGGATCTCCTTGCAGTCCAAGAGACTCTCAAAGTCTTCTCCAACACCACACTTCAAAAGCATCAACTCTTCAGTGCTCAGCTTTCTTTATAGTCCAACTCTCACATCCATACATGACTACTGGAAAAAACCAAAGCTTTAACTAGATGGACCTTTGTTGACAATGTAATGTCTCTGCTTTTTAATATGCTGTCTAGATTGGCCATAACTTTTCTTCCAAGGAGAAAGCGTCTTTTAATTTCGTGGATCCAGTCACCATCTGCAGTGATTTTGGAGCCCAAGAACAGAGAGATGCATAAAAGGTAAACACATTTTAAGAATTGGGTATTATTTTTAATTGAGTTGCAGAATCAGAAGTTGATCTTTTCAGGCAGATTTTGAGTTGTATTTTGTACAGATTTGTGTTTCCTGTAAAACATCCAGAAGAAATATCCAGTAAGTAAATGAAAGCTTGACTTGGCAGTGCAAAAGGCTGACTGGGGACATAGAATGAGAGTAATAATAAAACAAGTTTGATAAAGATCTATTCTAAAATTAGAAGAAAGGAGAGGCTGAATCAAAAACAAAGAACAACAACAACAAAAAAATGTTTAAAAAAGTAGACTGTGAACAACATTGAAAATGCTCTAGAGAAGTTATATAGGTAAAAACTGAGAGTAGATAATTGTATTGAGCAACTAAAAGGGCAGAAAAGCCTATAGACTATACAGTCCATAGGTTCACAAAAGAGTTGGACATGACTTAATGTCTAAAAAACAACAACAAAGTGATTGAAACAAGAATACTTTTACTGGATTAGCAGAGGGAAAAGCCAGAGAAGGCAATGGCACCCCACTCCAGTACTCTTGCCTGGAGAATCCCATGGACGGAGGAGCCTGGAAGGCTGCAGTCCAGGCTGCAGTCCATGGGGTCGCTGAGGGTCAGACACGACTAAGCAACTTAACTTTCACTTTTCCCTTTCATGAATTGGAGAAGGAAATGGCAACCCACTCCAGTGTTCTTGCCTGGAGAATCCCAGGGACGGGGGAGCCTGGTGGGCTGCCGTCTATAGGGTCGCACAGAGTCGGACACGACTGCAGCGACTTAGCAGCAGCAGCAGCAGCAGAGGGAAATGCGGATCACGCTGGTCTGTGAAATGTATGCAGGTGAGGAAAATGAAGGAAGCTTAAGAGTTGAAGACCTAATCTTGTGAATGTGTGGAGAAAGCTGTCTTTTATTCTGATCACTTAAAGGTACATTTAATTACTCAGAGTTTTGTATAATTAAAAAAATTTAATTTTTTAAAATTTATATTAAATAAATTTTTAATAAAATTAAATAAATATTTAATAAAAAATAAATTTAAATTAATGATGCTATTAATACCAAATGTAATACAAGAAATTTAAAGGAACCAACAACTTGCTTTATTGTGCCAGAATTAACAGAACAAATTGTTTATTGAATAGAGTCCAGGAATCTGGCAAAGTAGATGTAACATATGATCTCAAGTTAAAATATCTAGATTTCAAAAATGATTCTGTTAAATAGTTTTGAGCATAGTGTTAAACTTCTTTGAGATATGGTTTCCTTTCTCATAAAGTGAGGATAATAGTATCATGTAAAAAGCAATCTAAATTATTAATATTAAATCAGTGAATATATATATATATATATATATAGTGCTGTGTTACATCGCTTTGGTCATGTCCAACTCTTTGTGATCCTATGGACTGTAGCCCATCAGACTCCTCCATCCATGGGATTCTCCAGGCAAGAATGCTTGACTGGATTGCCCTGCCCTTCTCCAGGGGATATTCCTGACCCAGGGATTGAACCCATGTCATCTCCTGCATTAAAGGTGGATTCTTTACCAGTAGTGCCACCTGGGAAGCCTATATATATATACACACACACACACATACACACATACACACACACAATAGTATTTAACTTACAAATGTTGGTTCTTTTGTGATTAGCAACAGTTACAGAGGTTGAACTGGAGATTCAGGATTCAATGAATGACAACTTATATCACCATGATTTTAAATAAATTATTTTTTCTGAATTTCAGACAGTATCAGTAAGGAGGTATTAAAAGCAAGTATCAACCAACCTAAGAGGTATACAGTTTTTTCACCCATCTTTGACTGATTTTATTGTTTATAAAGTGCTTAAAAGTGATTTTATTTTCTGCAGTAGTGCTTACAATGGAAATTTTCTGCGTATAGGAAGTTTTCTTTGAAAACTGTGAAACCACTATATATCTATAATGTTTTAAATCTTTTAAAAGTCTTCGTCGCAATGATATTTTATGTAATTAGATTTTACCTATAACTGGTAAATATATGTATATGTATATGTTTCATTATACAAATATACCTTCTTCTGACTCTAAAGAAACATTTTAGGAGTTCTGAAGTAGTCTCTGTTGCAAAAAGAGCACCTTTGATTTTCTTCATAAGATCATTTTTCATAACATTGAACATCTTACATTACTTTCATGTAGTTCTTTGAAACTCTATTTCTTATCTCTTTAACATCAAATGCAAAAGGAAACATACTAAAGCATCTTCACTATGCAACTCTTGAGGATTCCAGGATAAGTCTCATGGTACAGTATGTTAACCTATTACTTACTGGGATGCTGAAATTTATTTGCCCTCTGTTTAAAATAAAAAAGTTCAGATTCACATTACTGATATTCCTAAGCATATGGATATATGGCACTCTTCTTTAAGACCAGAAATATAGCTCAAATGCACTTATCTTTTCAATAAGACATCACACATAATATCTATGTACTTGGTATTCAGAAGACATAAACTTTTATTTAGCCGATATCAAAAAAATATTTCTTTTGTAGATTTGTGTGAAGTATTTCAACTTAATCATAAAACTGTAAAAGCTGTTCCTATTAAAAACTTAGTTAAGAATGTGAATATTCAAAAGGAAGATGCTTTTGTAAAAAGTAATAGCTATGTAACCAATTCTGTTAGATACTAGTTTACTAGTTTCAGATTCACAGAAGCTGAGACTTAAATGTTGCACTTTTTAATTAATGAGCACCTCTCCTTAACTCTTTATTATATAATTTTTACCTTTATTCTTTTGGATATGCTGTGATGCAGTGAAAAAAGTATGGGATTTCACATTATAGAACTATGCATTTGTATGCAAACAGTCTTTGAGACTTCATGAGTGAGCAATTTTCTTACCAAGTATGACTCTATTTCTTTTATGTAAAATGGAAGAATATGGTTTCTTTTTTATTACTGTTTTGTAATTAAATAAAATGATATGTATACAACACATGGAAAATAGAACCTCAGTAAATATCAACTGTCTTTTAAAAATATCTTTGGTTTTGTTATATCTGTTTTTAATAAAATTTGTCTGAAATTATTTTATGGGAGTAGGTACATAAATTAATAAATGTATGATTGATACCAAAATTGGCTCAAGAATAAAATGAAGAAAAGGAAAAAGGGGGAAAGTGGCCATCACAACAAAGACACACTCCCAGAAGTAAACTACTACAAAGGCATTACTATTTCATTAGCCTTGCTTTTCTCATTAAATTTGATATATACCAATTTTGATTCTTTAAAAATTATTTATTTGGGTGAATTTCTAAAGATAAGAATATGGTTGTAACTAGTTGTGTGTTTTTGAAATAATATCAAGAGATACTGTGAACTGCTTTGAGAATGTATGGTTACATTATTATATATGAACATTATATTGCTTTTTATGAATGTATATCATTCACTGAGAATGATGCTCAATTAAACCCAGGTTCTAGTGGAATGTGTCTGTTGATCATACATTATCTGGTCTTACAGACTAGTGTTCAAAAACTTTAATTCAGTGTGGTTTTTATTTCACATATCCAATACCAAAATGGTGTTTCTCAAAATTAGAATTTGGAAGATCATATTACCTCAGAATTTAGGAGATGGATGGATATTGATGAAAGGACACTTGACTCTAAAATTCAGCTTCTAAATGTTCAACCTTAATTCAAATCCATAGACATTCAGGAAAAAACAAATTTCTATCAAAGTAAGTGTTTTCAAATCCAAAGTGTAGAAACAAAATTTTAAATAAAATGTGTTCTCTGTAAAATAAAATATTGATATATTTCAAATATATCATTGAAATCAATGAATTATGATATCAGATTTTTTATTTTAAACTGATGAGAACCATATAATATTAAAGTCCTCAACTAAATCTAATGATTGATGAGAATGGAGTCATTTGTTACTACCGTTAGTAAATATGAGTGTTGTTCAGTATGTGGCAGATGGCTTTGATATTCTGAATACAAAGCAGAGATAGTAGCTCCATAGATTTAAACCATTAACCAAAATTCTATTTAATGCTAAAAGAAATGAGATTAGAAAATGTGTGTTTTCAGATGAAATTTTACTGACATAAACAACTATTTTTCAAATGTGATACTTTGTGATTTTATAACTTTATTAACAATATTAACCAGTAATCAAAATATTTACACATTCTGTATTGGCCAAATGTCCTCCTATGTTAATGATTTTTGTTTCAGCAATAATTAGTTGCATTTAGTACAAACTGCTATGAGAAGGGTTTTCAGATGCTCATCACTTCCTTTATAGTATGTGAACACTTTTTGGCAATTCTATGATATCTGTGACTCAAAAGTGTAAACTCAATCTCACACTTAACCAAGAATTTTACATATTTATTTTAGATTTTAACAAAGTAAAAATTTCATTTTATTAAAAATTTGTTATATATGCAAATATATACACACAATATGTAAACTAAAGCATTTACAAAGGACTGTAACTAACACATTGCCTGTCCCTATTTCTCAAATGTAGCATACACTGGAGTTCTATTGGGTAGTTGTTGTGTTAGTCACTCAGTCATGTCCAGCTTTTTGTGACCCCATGATCTGGGGCCCACCAGGCTCCACTGTCCACGGAGTTCTTCAGGTAAGAATACTGGAGTGGGTTGCCATTTCTTTCTACAGAGGATCTTCCCAAACCAGGGACTGAACTCAGATCGCCTTCATTGCAGGCAGATTCTTTACTGTTTAGCCACCATAGAAGGTTCTATTGGGGAAACTTTATTACAACTGGCTGCCTTCCATATGGAGAATCCTATGTATATATAGGAGAATATATAGGATAGATAGGATTCCCTGCTGCCTCAGTGGGAAAGAATCTGTCTGCCAATGCAGGAAATGTGAGCTTAATCCCTGAGTTGGGAAGATCCCCTGGGAAAGGAAATGGCAACCCACCCCAGTATTTTTGCCTGGGTAATCCCATGGACAGAAGAGCCTGGTAGGCTACAGTCCATGGAGCTGTGAAAGAGTTGGAAACAATTTAACTAAATAGTAACAACACACACACATACACACGTAATAAAAATAAAACAGGAATATATATATATTTATTCATATATATTTTTTTAGGTATTTTTAATCTGAAAAATTTTATTTTTAACTTTATTCAGTTTTATTCTTTACTTATCTGTTTTATTCAGATATTTACAAGCCTATTTGGAGCTTTGTCTAAATTGGTAAACAAATATTTTCTAAGTAGCTAAGACAAATATATATTATTCTAATATTTCTTTCTCTTGCAGATATTTCATGCTATCTTCTAGTTCTAGCTTTATCATCAGCTAGTAAATTTACAGTGTGATTTTCTTTAGAGAAAAAACATTTTGGAGTTGCATCTTTAGTTAACTAACTAAATTCATAATTAATTTAGGATGTGGTAAATAGATCAGGAAGAACAAGTATTAAACAGTTATAAAGTCCCTCTTGGACCAAAGCCAATAAAAATGTCCCTGTGAGATCACTACATGGTGGTATCAATTGTCAGATTGGGCCATGGCAGCTCTCTCAACTGTAAAAGAAAGTTTCAGTTTTTTGAAAAAGAAATGTGAGTCTGTGTATATATAAGAAGGTAATTAAAGTGTTATATTTACTTTCAGAAAGATAAATCATCTTCAGTCATCAACATTTCAAATTATTTTCCCAGCAGTTCTCTTATTTTGATCATCTTAAAGTCATTGGTATACTTAGAAGGAGAATTATTTATGACTGTATTTTCACACATCTTTGTGTACAGTGTATTTTTCAGTTATACGCTGATGTTAATTTTTGCCAATCTATCTTTTAATGTGTAACTACCTTTTAAAAATTAACTTTTAGAAGTTTGTTTTGACTTCACAAAGTTTCTCTGCAGATATTCAGTGGGATTACGTTCTGGTGTTGAGAACACAAGTGTACACTGATGTCCTAAATGACTTTCATGATTTAATTTTGCTTTTCTTTTGGAATGTCATTTCTTACAGCCTCGCACTGACATCTTTTGGGTAATTTTGTAATGGCAGAAAGCCCCACAGATGTTAATAATAAAGATGCATACTTATATTCTAATGCATATATTGTCTCTTAGTTTACTTTAAAACATCATTTAACATGTTTCTGAGGTATAAATAATGTATAATTTTCCTTAGGTTAAGAATAGCATGAACTTTTATTGACCCTTGTTGAGTGAGAAACAACTTTGGTGGATAAATTGCATTTTGGGATCTCATCATAAGCATAATTTTTCAAAAGAAAATTGGAATTTCAATGTCATTATTTAACTTTAAAATTAAATCCTCCAAATAATTTTAACACTACTACTCTAACTCTGTGTGTACTTTTGTTTTTAAAAATCATTTATGTATTAAAATGGATATATTTAGCACTTCTGAATTTGTAATGCATGAAACACAAAAATTAAGATGGACAACTTTTCTTCAGAATAACTCAGTACATTTTACTATCACTACATATTTGTTTAAGACCTATATATTTGAAAATATAATTTGAAGTAAGATAATGCATTTCGTGATACAGCATTGACTCTCTATGAGCAGACACATATTTAAAATTTTCTGTCTATGAAACAGACATAAAAGGTTGCATTTGTAACATAAAATACAATAAAGCTAACTGTACATATTTCAATAAAAACTTTAATTTTATCCTACTGTAATATATTCTACCTAAAATAGCTATTTTTATGAAAGTACTAAAATAAACATCTTTTTGAAAGAATTACATGTATTTCCATAAAGTGGTTTTTTAAAAATTTCTTTAAATTTAAATTTATTTAAATTATTTTTGAAAATTTCTTTAAATTTAAATTAGTATGGTGAAATAAAAAAGAAATCACTTCAGTGTTCAATTCTAAACAATAGAAATTATATAGAAATGTATAAAGATTTAAGAAAATTGAATTTAAATGATTACATGCACTGCTTATACCTTTATTTCAACTCTCCTTATCTATCATAAAAATATGGTGCTATGAGATACTGTGACAAAGAGAAATATGCAAGTTTCTCAGGAAAGCATAAGGTTACTTCTAATGACAAAATCCTTTTTTTTTTTTTCCTTTTTAAGTAAACAATAGTGCTTCTCACGGTCAAAGTGTAAATTAATTTTTTTTTTCCCATATCTTCTGACAATAGGAGGTTCTGTGATAGCTTATTGGTCATAGTCACTAGTATTATTTCACCTGTCTGAGTGGAAACAGTGTCAGGCTTTATTTTTTGGGGCTCCAAAATCACTGCAGATGGTGACTGCAGCCATGAAATTAAAAGACACTTCCTCTTTTGAAGAAAAGCTATGACCAACCTAGATAGCATATTCAAAAGCAGAAACATTACTTTGCCAACAAAGGTACGTCTATTCAAGGCTATGGTTTTTCCTGTGGTCATGTATGGATGTGAGAGTTGATCTGTGAAGAAAGCTGAGCCCTAAAGAATTGATGCTTTTGAACTGTGGTGTTGGAGAAGACTCTTGAGAGTCCCTTGGACTGCAAGGAGATCCAACCAGTGCATTCTGAAGGAGATCAGCCCTGGGATTTCTTTGGAAGGAATGATGCTAAAGCTGAAACTCCAGTACTTTGGCCACCTCATGCAAAGAGTTGACTCATTGGAAAAGACTCTGATGCTGGGAGAGCTCGGGGGCAGGAGGAGAAGGGGATGACAGAGGATGAGATGGCTGGAAGGCATTACCAACTTGATGGACGTGAGTTTGAACTCTGGGAGATGGTGATGGACAGGGGGGCCTGGCGTGCTGTGATTCATGGGGTCACAAAGAATCAGACACGACTGAGCGACTGAACTGAACTGAGGTGTTAACTGGACTGTGTTTTACTCTGAATCAGTCACTTTTTTTTTTTAATTTAATTTTATTTTTAAACTTTACATAATTGTATTAGTTTTGCCAAATATCAAAATGAATCCAACACAGAATCAGTCACTTCTTTGCTTTAAAATTAAATGGAACTTACATCCAGAGTAACTTTATAAAGACAATTTGATACAATAACATCAGTCTTTGTAAAACCAACACAGTGTATCATAAACATGTTAAATACATTATCAATGTTCTGTGTAGCTAGTTACTCAGTAAAATAACATTGTATTTTATGTAATAGCACATAGTGGAGAAGGAAATTGCAACACACTCTAGATACTATGAGATTTTCCTAGTACCTTTGACTAGGAAACCCCATAGACAGAGAAGCCTGATGGGCAATAGTCCACGGGGTCACAAAGATCCAGTCACAAATTAGTGACTAAAAAACAAATAAATGATAATATATACAGATATATTCTAGAAGTCAACAAAAAGAATTGACTGCATTATTACAAGATAAAATTACATCCAGCTCATAAAATAGGTATTAAATAACTTTTCCATATTCTACTGAACGCTTTCCCTTGATAGTAAATTTTTTTGGAAAAAAAAAAAAAGAAAATCATCAGCATCCCCTGGTTACCATATCAGTTCAGTTCAGTCGCCTAGTTGTGTCTGACTCTTCGAGACTCCATGGACTGCTTCATGCCAGCCTTCCGTGTCCATCACCAGTTCCTGGAGATGGCTCATACTCATGACCATCAAGTCGGTGATGCAATCCAACCATCTCATCCTCTGTTGTCTCCTTCTCTTCCTGCCTTCAATCTTTCCCAGGATCAGGGTCTTTTCCAATGAGTCAGTTCTTCACATCAGGTAGCCAAAGTATTGGAGTTTCAGCTTCAGTATCAACACCCCATGAATATTCTGGACTGATTTCCTTTAGGATTGACTAGTTTGATTTCCTTGAAGTTCAAGGGACTCCAAGAGTCTTCTCCAATGCCACATTTCAAAAACATCAATTCTTCAGCACTCAGCTTTCTTTATAGTCCAACTCTTACATCCATACATGACTATTGGAAAAACCATAGCTTTGACTACATGGACCTCTGTAGGCAAAGTAATGTCTCTGCTTTTTAAAATGCTATCTAGTTTGGTCATAGCTTTTCTTCAAAAGAGGAAGTGTCTTTTAATTTCATGCCTGCAGTCACCATCTAAGTAATTTTGGAGCCCAAGAAAATGAAGTCTATCACTGTTTCCAAGTTTCCCCATCTATTTGCCATGAAGGGATATGACGGGATTCTATGATCTTAGTTTTCTGAATGTTGAGTTTTAAGACAGCTTTTTAACTCTCCTTTTTCACTTTCATCAAGAGGCTCTTCAGTTCTGCTTCAATTTCTGCGATAAGGGGTTTCATCTGCATATTTGTGGTTATTGATATTTCTTCTGGCAATCTTGATTCCAGCTTGTACCTCACCCAGCCTGGCATTTCACACAATGTACTCTGCATATAACCTAAATAAGCTGAGTGAAAATATACAGCCAGGTGAGTGAGTGAAGTCGCTCAGTCGTGTCTGACTCTTTGCAGTCCGGTGGATTGTAACCTACCAGGCTCCTCTGTCCATGGGATTCTCCAGGCAAGAATACTGGAGTGGGTTGCCATTTCCTTCTCCAGGGGATCTTCCCAACCCAGGGACTGAGGGTAGGAGGAGAAGGGGATGACAGAGTATGAGTTAATTGGATGCCATCACCGACTCAATCAACATGGGTTTGGGGAGACTCTGGCAGTTGGTGAAGGACAGGGAGGCCTGGTGTGCTATGGTTCATGGGGTTGCAAAGAGTCGGACACGATTGAACAACTGAACTGAACTGAACTGTATAATCGTAAGGGATTTGATTTAGGTCATAACTGAATGGTTTAGTGGTTTTTCTTACTTTCTTCAATTTAAGTTTGAATATTTCAATAAGGAGTCCATGATCTGAGCCATAGTTAATCCTGGTCTTGGTTTTGCTGACTATATACAGCTTCTCCATCTTTGCCTGAAATAATACATCAATCTGATTTCAGTATTGATCATCTGGTGATGTCCATATATAGTCTTCTATTGTGTTGTTGGAGGCAGGTTTTGCTATGACCAGTGCATTCTCTTACAAAACTCTGTTAGCCTTTGCCCACCTTCTTTTTTTTTTCTTATTGGTTATCCACTTTATTTTTTTTAAAATATGGATTTATTTATCTATTTATTTAAATTTTTATGTTATTTTTAAACTTTACAATATTGTATTGGTTTTGCCAAATATTGCCTGTTACTCCAGGTATCTCTTGACTTCTTACTTTTGCATTCCAATCCCCTATGATGAAAAATACATACATACATACATATATATATATACTGGAGAAAACAATGGCAACCCACTCCAGTATTCTTGCCTGGAAAATCCCATGGACGGAGGAGTCTGGTAGGCTGCAGTCCATGGGGTCACTAGGAATCAGACACGACTGAGCGACTTCACTTTCACTTTCATGCATTGGAGAAGGAAATGATAACCCACTCCAGTATTCTTGCCTGGAGAATCCCAAGGATGGGGGAGCCTGGTGGGCTGCCGTCTATGGGGTCGCACAGAGTTGGATAAAACTGAAGCGACTTAGCAGCAGTAGCAGCAGCATACATGTATACATGTATGTATATGTGTATTGCTGTTAGGTCTATAAGATCTTGTAGGTCATGACAGAACCATTCAACTTCAGCTTCTTCAGCATTAGTGGTTGGGGTATAGGCTTGGATTACTGGGAAAGATTGAGGGCCGTAGGAAAAGGGGATGACAGAGGATGAGATGGTTGAATGGCATCACTGACTCAATGGATATTCATTTGGGTAATCTCTGGGAGTTGGTAATGGACAGGGAGGTCTGGCATGCTGTAGTTCATGGTGTGGCAAAGAGTCAGACATGACTGAGTGACTGAAACTGAACTGAACTGTGACATTGAATGGTTTGCCTTGGAAACGAACAGAGTTCATTCTGTCTCTTATGAGATTGCATTCAAGTACTGCATTTTGGACTCTTGTTGACTATGAGGGCTACTCCATTTGTTCTAAGGGATTATTTCCCACAGTAGTAGATATAATAGTCATCTGAATTAAATATGACCTTTTCAGTCCATTTTAGTTCACTGATTCCTAAAATTTCAATATTCATCCTTTTCGTCTCCTGTTTGACCATTTCCTATTTACCTTGAATCATGGACCTAACATTCCAGGTTCCTATGCAGTATTATTTTTTACAGCACTGGACTAATTCCATCACCACATCCGTCACATCCACAACTGGGCATTGTTTTGCTTTGGCTTCATCTCTTCATTCTTTCTGGGGTTATTTCTCCACTCTTCTCTAGTTTACCTGCTGACCTGGAGAGTTTATCTTTCAATATTATATCTTTTTGCCTTTTCATACTGTTTATTGAGTTCTCAAGGTAAGAATACTGAAGTGGTTTGCCATTCCCATCTCCAGTGGACTACATTTTGTCAAAGCTTTCCATCTTGGGTGGCCCAATCAAGACATGGTTCATAGTTCCATTGAGCTAGACAAAGCCATGGTCCATGTAATCAGTTTGGTTAGTTTTCTGTGATTGTGGTTTTCATTCTGTCTGCCCTCTAATGGATAAGGATAAGAGCCTTATTTGTGTGGGAAACTGGGTCTTGTTCTGATTGTCAGGGCCATGATCAGTTAATCTTTAACCCAATTTTTTGTTTAAGGTTACTATATACATAATGTCTCAATAAACAAATATGGTTAAAGAGTATATTAAAACAAAACTAAGTTCTGACTGTTGACTATCTTCTGACAAGGGTTCATAATTTTGGCAGAGGTAATATCACCTTCCTTGTCTGGTCAACAGTTAAGGAAGCCCAAAGTTAACCCCGGTTTCTTCTCTTGTTAGGCTCTTTAATAGCTATTGTCCTTCTCCTTTTTAGCCCTTGTTTGTTTACCTTTTGGTTAAGTTTATATCTTTTGAAAGTGAAAGTGAAGTTGCTCAGTCGTGTCGGACTCTTTGCGACCCTGTGGACTGTAGCCCACCAGGCTCCTCCATCCATGGGATTCTCCAGGCAAGAACACTGGAGTGGGTTGCCATTTCCTTCTCCAGGGGAATCTTTTCCAATCCAGGGATTGAACCCAGGTCTCCCGCATTGCAGGCAGATGGTTTAACCTCTGAGCATATCTTTTCCAAGGACCTGATAAGGACTTGGGACCACTTTTCACTGGAATGGAAATTGTTCCATATCCTAAAAGATATGCTCCAACAATTTGAAGTTAGGCTCATGATGGTTCAAGGACTTTAATCCATTCCAGGGGAAAGTGGTCCCAAGTCCCTATCAGGTCCTTGGAACAGTCAGCAATGGACTTCCACACCCCTAGGGTAGACGAGGGTCTGAAACCCCTATCCAGCAGGAAGACATTTCAAAAAGAAAAAAGAAAGAAATCTTTAGCCTCTTACCCCTTAAGAACAGAGTATAGAGTCTCTCAGGAGGCAATGAAATAGGCTCAGACCTGGGATTCTTTTCTGCAGTGTTGCAATGCTTGTACCTGGACGCACTACTCCTCCAGCAACAAAATACAAAGAAATCATGTGGGACTAATAATAACTTCATGCATACACAGTTAGGACAAATTCTGAGCAAAAGATACAGAGACTAAAAAACTCAACTGCCACTTTTTTTTTTTTTTTTTTTTGAAGAGCCTGATGCAAAAGCAGAGGGTCCAGAACAAAAGCAGGGGTACTGCACATATCCCCTGCACAGAACATGACTTCAAAGGTGGGAAAAACACCTAAGCCAACCCTCTGGCCCTACTTCTGGACACACCTTTACCCTCACCCCCATACAAAGAAAAATATCACTCTAGCAGGGAAGGGAGCCTGTTGTTTTTTCTCCCTAACCCCTGTTGCAGCAAAGTCCCCATTAAAGCCTTGCTTGAGGGGGCAGCGGGGCGGGGAGAACAACTAACAAAGAAAACCAGCATATGGAAGGCCAAATCAATGGCCCACACTGCAATTGAAAAACATGAATGGATATTATTTGAGAGTGCATTCAGGAAAAAAACAATAAGATAAAGAGAAATTATGATGTGGCAAGAACTGTATGCTCCTCATCCATGCCAGTTAAGATACTGAATGTTTTATTTCTGCTAAAACAGAGGTTACACTTAAAACACAGCTTGTGCTTAATTGCTGATTATTTTATCAGCAAGTTATGTTGCTTGGTTTTTCTTTTTCTCTTGAAAAAAGTTGAATCTTTGGAAATAGTTGTCATCTTTTTTTTTTCTACTTTTGTTTAAATATTATCATATTGACTATTATTTTTACTGATATTCTCCACATGTGGACAAAGGAAGAAAAAAACCTGGTGAAGACTGGATAGAAAAAGTGTTGACAGATAGATATGTATGCATATATATGTATATGTTAGAGACTGACGTTTTATATTTTTGAGTAGTTATGTTGGAGTAATTAGAATTTACTAATGTTTTAAGTGTGTTATTAAACAAGATCAGGCATTCAGTCTTAGAAATATTAGTGTTCACTTGAAGACAGGTAAGTTTATATCACTTTGGAGAAAATAAATATAGGAGACTTAGTGAAAGCAGGGGGGGAATAAGTTCTTTACTTTAGAATCAACTTGAGGAAGGAACTCAGTGAAGAAAATAGAAAAAAGTTCACAAAATAAGAAGAAATCAAAATTACAGTATTGAAAACACAGTAATACCCTCAGAGAACAGCTTCAGTAGGGTATTTTGCTGTCTCCCAGGAGCCTGTAACTTGGATTATCTAATATTGTACCTTCACATAATGCTAGTGCATCAGTATAAAGGAGTTACAGACACTACTTGCTCTTTTATAGTGAGATAATCAATTATGAAAGATGTTCCTTTATCTTCACAGCTTTAATGTGTTTCCAGAATATGACCCATGCCTATAGTCATTTCAGATTTGTGGTCTTTCCTACTCACTACCATCGATATGAATATTGCTATTGTAACATTATGAACCTGGACCCATCGTGTGTTTTACTATCTCCAGTCCATTCAATATCTGCTCCTACAGACTTCACCTCAAATAGAGTTTCAAAACTTCTTAGTTATTTCTTTTAGGGTTTGATAAAGTGTCATTGTAATGAATGCTTTAGAAAGAAGAGATTTACACTTCAGTTCAGTTCAGTCCCTCAGTCGTGTCTGATTCTTTGCGACCCCATGAATTTCAGCATGCCAGGCTTCCCTGTCCATCAACAACTCCTGGAGTTCACTCAAACTCGGGTCCATCGAGTAGGTGATGCGATCCAGCCATCTTATCCTCTGTCGTCCCCTTCTTCTCCTGCCTCCAATCCCTCCCAGCATCAGAGTCTTTTCCAATGAGTCAACTCTTCGCATGAGGTGGCCAAAGTACTGGAGTTTCAGCTTTAGCATCATTCTTTCCAAAGAACACCCAGGACTGATCTTTAGAATGGACTGGTTGGATCTCCTTATTTATCACACAAATATCAATAGAGATATCTCCACTTTCCATCTAAGTTTTATACCTTGAGATTAACTTTATAAAATTAAACAAACCTGGTTTTTCTCTTAATTTTCTATAAAATATTTAATCTATGCATTTCAAAATTCATTTAGGAAGGCTGCAAAGAAATCCTTTAATCACTAGCAGTGAATATGTTAAGGCAAAGAAATTATACGTGATCATTTCTTATTATTTACACTTTTCTGACTTCCTATAGTGAATATTCACTATTTTAATAATGAGAAAAAAATCAGCTAAATTTAGATTTAAGTTCTATCATGTCACAAATAAACAAATAATTCTATTTTACAGAACTAGAATTAAATAGTATGAAGGATTTAAGTCTAAGATATATTCCAATTAGAAGAAAAAGGATTTTAACAATAGGTCTGCTGCTGCTGCTAAGTCACTTCAGTCATGTCCGACTCCGTGCGACCCCATAGACGGCAGCCCACCAGGCTCCTCCATCCATGGGATTTTCCAGGCAAGAGTACTGGAGTGGGGTGCCATTACCTTCTCCGAACAATAGATCTAGAAATAGTGTATTAATATTTCACAATAAGAAAATAATTTGGACCCTTTATGGTAGAAGTTTTTATATGAAAATATATTAAATTCATTTCTTTTTGATAGACAATGAAATATTCTATAGGAAATTAGTATATTTGGGCAGACATTTAAAAAAATGCCTTTCAGATAAGAGAAATAGAACATAGAAACACACAAAACAAGAATTAACATGAGATTTATTAGAAAAAAAAATGACAATTTGTATTATATTTTGACTTATTTTACTTTTAAAAATGAATCTCATTTTAATTCTTCTTTAATATATTCTGTTCCTCCTAACTGCAATGCCTTTCTCCTTTACTTTTTCCCCCCAAACAACTCATTTTTCCATGCCACACCTATGTTCTTCTTCTCTCTAGATAAATTATCTAATACGAGCTCTACAGATTTTACTGCTTTTTGACAAAATATCTCACTTTCAAAGTAAATACTTATATTTTCCTTTTCTGGCTATGTTTCTATTTTCTTAGGAATCTGGTAGTTTTTATAGAGGTTTGTAAAGCAAAAACAAACAAAATAAAGAAGGTGTGTTGACAAATATTAGGGGAAAGGAACATGCACTGGCATGGTTGGTAGCAGATTGAACTGACGTAGCTGATGATATTGTGAAGTGGCAGACAAGAAACTGGCACTCTAAAACAAACAGTCTAAACACTTAAACATTTACATAATTTACAATAAATAAACATCTCTATACTCTGGTACTCATTCATTCATATTGGTTCAGTTACAAGGAAGGCCACATCTATTTAGATCATAGGGAAATATAAAGAAACATTACAAAGTGAATATTATTATAATAGACACCATACAGCAACATTATTTTACCCCTCCCAATTTGGGGAAATAACTGAAAACTTCCTTGAAAAGAAGAGTCATGAACCAAGTACTGATAGAATACACTTGGGTGTTAAGGTCAGGCTGTAATTATAGGCAGGTGGAAAAAAAACAAAAGCTTCTTATATCTGGCCAAATGGTTTTGTCTTTTAAAATTTGATGACAGCCTTTAGGATATTTTTAAATAAAGAAATAGAATGGTGAGTTTTAAGAGTTCCCTGGAAGCACTATGAAGATTGAATCAAGTTTGGAAATACACCTGATTCATAAAGACTAATTAAATAGTTCTGGCTGTAATCCAGGGCAGAAATGAAAAGGTTCTTAACAAAAGAATGAGGAAAACAAAAACAACAATAATTCTTAAAATAAATAAATGTAAATTTATCTAAATAAATATAATTTATATAAAATACAAATGAGTATAATATGGGGAGGTTAGTAAAGAATGCAGGAAGCACTGAAGTTTAAGGAGCCAGATTAAGATAGAGAGCCAAGAAAGAATGTTGACAATAAGCATTAGAGAATTTAAAGGGAAGACCAATAGTTTTATCACATTCACAAGACAAAAGATGACTGATAAACAGTATTAGTTTACTCCAAAGGAATCAGATAGTAAAAAGCAATTTTACAGCTTCTGTATTATAACTGGGAACTAAAATGTCTTTGGTAACTCTAGGAAAAACACTGTAAGTGGAATGGTAGGCAAAGTGCCAAAGAATAAATATGAAATTGGAGATAAATACTGTAGGTTATCCCTTTAAGAACTTATACTGTTTAGAGAAGTGAAATATTTCACTGATTACACAAGACAGATTATGATAAGATGGCAGATTTATGATTAAATTTTTTACTTATAACCATTTCATTTTTGAAAATTTTGATTAAAATGGAGGGACATGGACAAGGCAGAAAAGAGTAAGAGGGATAAAAAATAAATGTCAATAAAACTAAAGAAAGAGCAACTAATGGAATAAGGCCCAAATAGGCAGGAAAATGGAGAAGGCAATGGCACCCCACTCCAGTATTCTTGCCTGAAAAATCCCATGGATGGAGGAGCCTGGTAGGCTGCAGTCCATGGGGTCACTAAGAGTCAGACACGACTGAGCGACTTCACTTTCACTTTTCACTTTCATGCATTGGAGAAGGCAATGGCAACCCACTCCAGTGTTCTTGCCTGGAGAATCCCAGGGATGGGGGAGCCTGGTGGGCTGCTGTCTACGGGGTCACACAGAGTCAGAAACGACTGAAGTAACTTAGCAGCAGCAGGCAGGAAAATATAAGCTCCACATCATAAAATGGGGAAGTTATATTTCTCTAGGATAATTTTTTAAAAAAATCATTTCAAGTGGGACTTTAAGAGGAAGGAGGTATTACAATTCAGACTATTTTCTGGATCAAAAGCATAAAATGCTGATGGAGTATGCATCTCATTCAGTCTGTTAACTTATGAAGTAGGGGGCAAGACTTTTGTATGAGAAGGAGTCTATGAGTGAAGGATTTGAAAATCAAGGAGAGTTATGACTAAAGATTCCAGAAGGCTTGCTGTATAAAACTGAGAACCCTTCAGTGTTTAGAATGCATGGTCATTTTGTTTCATTTGTTTAGATTCAGAAATAAGATCAGGAAATGCAGAAGTTTCTCTTAAACAATATTCTGTTTTGGGGAACTGATGTGGCATAAACCAGGGAGTAAAATGATTGAACTTTAGACAAAGTCAATTCAGTCTTTCAATCGTGTCCAACTCTTTGTGACTCCATGAACCACAGCATGCCAGGCCTCCCTGTCCATCATCAACTCCTGGAGTCTACCCTAACCCATGTCCATTGAGTCGGTGATGCCATCCAACTATCTCATCCTCTGTAATCCACTTCTCCTTCTGCCCTCAATTTTTCCCAGCATCAGATCTTTTCAAATGAGTCAACTCTTCGCATCAGGTGGCCAAAATATTGGAGTTTCAGCTTCAATATCAGTCCTTCCAGTGAACACCCAGGACTGTTCTCTTTTAGGATGGACTGGTTGGATCTCTTTGCAGTCCAAGGGACGCTCAAGAGTCTTCTCCGACACCACAGTTCAAAAGCATCAATTGTTCAGCACTCAGCTTTCTTTATAGTCCAACTCTCACATCCATACATAACCACTGGAAAAACCATTGCGTTGACTAGATGGACCTTTTTGGCAAAGTGATGTCTCTGCTTTTTAATATGCTGTCTAGGTTGGTCCTAACTTTCCTCCCAAGGAGTAAGCATCTTTTAATTTAATGGCTGCAATCACCATCTGCAGTGATTTTGGAGCCCCCCAAAATAGTCTGTCACTGTTTCCACTGTTTCCCCATCTATTTGCCATGAAGTGATGGGGCCAGATGCCATGATCTTAGTTTTCTAAGATCATGTTGGGCTTTAAGCCAAATTTTTCACTCTTCTTTTTAACTTTCATCAAGAGACTCTTTAGTTCTTCTTCACTTTCTGACATAAGGGTGTTGTCATCTGCATATCTGAGGTTATTGATATTTCTCCTCGCAATCCTGATTCCAGCTTGTGCTTCCTCCAGCCCAGCGTTTCTCTAATGTACTCTGCATATAAGTTAAATAAACAGGGTGGCAATATACACCCTTGATGTACTCCTTTTCCTATTTGGAACCAGTCTGTTTTTCCATATCCAGTTTCTAACTGTTGCTTCCTGATCTAAATATAGATTTTTCAAGACGTAGGTCAGGTGGTCTAGTATTCCCATCTCATTATGAATTTTCCACAGTTTATTGTGACCCACACAGTCACAGGCTTTGGCATAGTCAATAAAGCAGAAATAGATTTTTTTTTTTTTTCTGGAACTCTCTTGCTTTTTCAATGATCCAGTAGATGTTGCCAATTTGATCTCTGGTTCCTCTGCCTTTTCTAAAACCAGCTTGAATATCTGGAAGTTCATGGTTCACTTATTGCTGAAGCCTGGCTTGGAAAATTTTAAGCATTACTTTACTAGCATGTGAGATGAGTGCAATTGCGTGGCAGTTTGAGCATTCTTTGGCATTGCCTTTCTTTGCGATTGGAATGAAAACTGACCTTTTCCAGTCCTATGGCCACTGCTGAGTTTTCCAAATTTGCTGACATATTGAATGCAGCATTTTCACAGAATCATCTTTCAGGATTTGAAATAGCTCAACTGGAATTCCATCACCTCCACTAGCTTTGTTCATAGTCATGTTTCTTAAGGCCCACTTGACTTCACATTCCAGGATGTCTGGCTCTAGGTGAGTGTGAGTGATCACACCATCGTGATTATCTGGGTCATGAAGATCTTTTTTGTACAGTTCTTCTGTGTATTCTTGCCACCTCCTCTTAATATCTTCTGCTTCTGTTAGGTCTATACCACTTCTGTCCTTTATTGAGCCCATCTTTGCCTGAAATGTTCTCTAGATACCTCTAACTTTCTTGAAGAGATCTCTAGTCTTTCCCATTCTATTGTTTTCCTCTATTTCTTTGCACTGATCACTGAGGAAAACTTTCTTATCACGCCTTGCTACTCTTTGGAACACTGCATTCAAATAGTATATCTTTCCTTTTCTCCTTTGCCTTTTGCTTCTCTTCTTTTCACTGCTATTTGTAAGGCCTGCTCAGACATCCATTTTGCTTTTTTGCATTTCTTTTTCTTGGGGATGGTCTTACTCTTTCTGTCTTGTACTATGTCATGAATCTCCATCCATCGTTCATCAGGCACTCTGTCTATCATATCTAGTCCCTTAAATCTATTTCTCATTTTCACTGTATAGTAGTAAGGGATTTGATTTGGGTCATACCTGAATGGTCTAGTGGTTTTCCCCACTTTCGTCAATTTCAGTCTGATTTTTGCAATAATGAGTTCATGATCTGAGCCAGTCAGCTCCTGATCTTGTTTTTGCTGACTGTATAAAGCTTTTCCATCTTTGGCTGCAAAGAATATAATCAATCTGATTTCGGTGTTGACCATCTGGTGATGCCCATGTGTAGAGTCTTGTGTTGTTGGAAGAGGGTGTTTGTTATGACCAGTGCTTTCTCTTGGCAGAACTCTATTAGCCTTTGCCCTTCTTCATTCTGTACACCAAGGCCAAATTTGCCTGTTACTCCAGGTGTTTCTTGACTTCCTACTTTTGCATTCCAGTCCCCTATAATGAAAAGGGCATCTTTTTTGGGTGTTAGTTCTAAAAGGTCTTGTAAGTCTGCATAGAACTGTTCAACTTCAGCTTCTTCAGCGTTACTGGTTGGAGCATAACTTGGATCACCATGATATTGGATGGTTTGCCTTGGAAACAAACAGAGATGATTCTGTCATTTCTGAGATTGCATCCAAGTACTGCATTTTGGACTCTTTTGTTGACCATGATGGCTATTCCATTTCTTCTAAGGGATTCTTTCCACAGTGGTAGATATAATGGTCATCTGAGTTTAATTCACCCATTTCAGTCCATCTTATTTCGTTGATTCCTAGAATGTGGATGTTCACTCTTGCCATATCCTGTTTGACCACTTCCAATTTGTCTCAATTCATGGACCTAACATTCCAGGTTCCTATGCAATATTGCTCTGTACAGCATCGAACCTTGCTTCTATCACCACTCACATTCACAACTAGGTGTTGTTTTTGCTTTGGCTCCATCCCTTCATTCTTCCTGGAGTTATTTCTCCACTGATCTCCAGTAGCATATTACGTACCGACCTGGGGAGTTCCTCTTTCAGTGTCCTGTCTTTTTGCCTTTTCACACTGTTCATGGGGTTCTCAAGGCAAGAATACTGAAATGGTTTGCTATTCCCTTCTCCAGTGGACCACATTCTGTCAGACGTCTCCACTATGACCCGTCCATCTTGGATGGCCCCACATGGAATGGCTTAGTTTCATTGCATTAGACAAGGCTGTAGTCTGTGTGATCAGATTGGCTAATTTTCTGTATTTTGGTTTCAGTCTGTCTGCCCTCTGATGCCCTCTCTCAGCACCTACTGTCTTACTTGGGTTTCTCTTACCCTGGACTTGGGGTATCTCTTTCCAGTTGCTCCAGGAAAGTGCAGCCACTGCTCCTTACCTTGGATGTGGGTTAGCTCCTCTAGGCTGCCACCCTTGACCTTGAACGTGGGGTACCTCCTCTGGGGCAAGAACATTGTAAATAATAAATACAAAGCAATAACTGTCAGAAAGAGATTTTTTAAAAAATAAATATAATGGAAAATATGTTCTAAAATTATTATTCTTGGTAAATATCCAGAATTAATTATGTAAAGATAAACTAATGTTGGGTGTAGCATGTAATTTGTTAGTATCTCTAGTTGTTTATCAGAGAAGGCAATGGCAACCCTCTCTAGTACTCTTGCCTGGAAAATCCCATGGATGGAGGAGCCAGGTAGGCTGCAGTCCGTGGGGTCGCTAGGAGTCAGACATGACTGAGCAACTTCACTTTCACTTTTCACTTTCATTCATTGGAGGAGGAAATGACAACCCACTCCAGTATTATTGCCTGGAGAATCCCAGGGACTGGGGAGCCTGGTGGGCTGCCGTCTATGGAGTCGCACAGAGTTGGACACGACTGAAGCAACTTAGCAGCAGCAGCAGCATAGTTGTTTATATTAGTGTTACTCTAACTAAAGGAACCAACTTGCTTAAGAATTCTTGTTAGTCTAAAGTTCCAAACTCATTTAAAATCCAATTTAAAATAATTCCCTATAGCTTGTATTCAATATCTAATTTCATGTTCTTACGAAATGCACACCATTTATTTCTAGAAAAGGTGTACAAAATAAGTAAAAACATAATGCTTAGAAAATTTGACAATAACACAGAGCTGCATTGTCAAATCAGACACACAATCGAAGACTGAACTTTCAGCAAAATTTCAAGAATAGAAATAACCATGATATATAAAGGAAATCAGTTCTGAATATTCATTGGAGGGACTGATGCTGAACCTGAAACTCCAATACTATGGCCACCTGATACGAAGAACTGACTAATTTGAAAAGACCCTAATGCTGGGGATGATTGAAGGCAGGGAGAGAGGGGACGACAGAGGGTCAAATGGTTGGATGGCATCACCAACTCAATAGACATGATTTTGAGTAAACTCCAAGAGTTGGTGATGGACAGGGAGGCCTGGGGTGCTGCAGTCCATGGGGTTGCAAAGAATCGGACGGCAACTGAACTGAACTGATGAGCAAAGCAGAGAGAAGTCCAGGATTGCCACTGCAACTGTCACATCTTTTTTTCCTAAATAAAAGTATATTCTGGTCCAGAGTAAAATATGAAGTCTCTAAATAATATTTGTAGCTACATCAATTTCACCAAAGGAAAAAATAGTAAAGAAACTGTTTCAGTCATGAGAAATCTCCATTTTATATTCTGATATTTGTATAGCATGCAGGACTTTCATCAAGGAAACCACGTTTAGAAAGCCACACATGCTAAGTGTGTTTACATTAAGCAATTCAAATAGGTGTTTTCTGCTAAGAGCACTCTATAGGTAAGGGCTCTTCTACTGGTAAATACCTTAATGTTTGCAAAATGTTTCTCATAGACAGTTTACCAGGTGATTTGACCAAGTTATGTTCTTTTTTTTTTTTTTTTCCTGCAGACATTTCTCCAATAAAATGACAGAATTCTCTGAAGGCCTACTTATAACCATTTTTTTGTTGTTGTTGTCGTTCCAGAACTATATTTCTATATTTCACAATTTTTGAGCTTCCAATATTCATTTAAATTTCTAGCTTCTCATCATGGGAATTACAAAGTGCAGAGGCAACAGCTGTTGTTTAGTCCCTGAGTCACATCTGACTGTATGTGACCCCATGGACTGTATCCCATTACGCTCCTCTGTCCAGGGGATTTCCCAGGCAAGAATACTGGAATGGGTTGTCATTTCCTCCTCCAGACGATCTTCCAGACCAGGGGTCAAATGCACATCTCCTGCAATGGCAGTGATTCTTTACCACTGAGCTACCAGGGAAGCCCTATTGTTACCTATGACTTTCAGCTAAGCAGTGTAAAGAAGAAGTTTCCAGTTGCTTTCTGCACACCAATACAGTTAGGCTCTTCAGATAAAGCCATAGAACTACCTTACTGTTAGCTAGGTCCCTTTTGCCTCTGACTCTTCTGGAAATGGCTCGATTTGAGAAAGAAATTTGTTTTTTATTTATTAGCCTATTAACATATTTTGTTTGAATCCATGTAAATATGTGTATATGCTGTGTAAGCTTATGTTTTCTATTTTTTTTGTAGTTCATTTTTTAATGTAAATTTATTTATTTTAATTGGAGGTTAATTACTTTACAATATTGTATTGGTTTTGCCATACATCAACATGAATCCTCCACGGGTGTAGATAACAGAATTAGAAGCTAGAGCTGTGTGAATGATTATACCAGTAATAGAATGTAACAATTGGGCAACATTATTATGTACTTAAGGAACAAACACACTTCTTTAATTTTTCAAACTGAGATGTTTGAAAACTGTCCAAGTCATTCTATCATGTCACAAAACTAACAGACACATGCCTATAAAAAAAAAAAAAAAGTGAATTTGTACCAAATGTAAATAGAAAAGCAGAGAAAAAGTCACTTTCAGTGTTGTAGGATCTTACACTAGAGATCAAACAACCTTACCAAGCAGACATTTAAATAGATCACAGAGAGCTAACACTTTGAATTGGTTTTACTCTTATTTAAGAAAATCTTACCAAAATCTATTTACCAGCCAATAAAATATCATGAATAACTGCATCAAATGTTCCCAAAAGGCCCAACAAAATCATGAAAGACAACATCCGCTGTTGCAATCAAAGGGTCATTATTTACTTTCAATACAGCAGTCTCAGCACTATGATGAGGATGAAACCCTGATTGAAATTGCTCAAATGAGTCAAATTGCATCATGTGTTAATGTAATTGATTACAACCTCCAACACTTGAAGCACAGCCTAAATTAAAAAATGAATGATGGCGTTGCACTTTATTCGCCAGTAATGAAGCTTTCTTCAGCACTTCTGGCTCAGTATAAATTCATGGTCATTTGAAGAGCTGATCCAGAGCCAAAAAGGAATAAAGACACTCTTAAAATGCTCATCAATGACATTTTGAGTATCAATATCCAGGTACAATGTGGAGGACTGGCTGTTGCTTAGAACCCACTCTCTAAGAGAACCAAATGTGTGTTTAGTTGCTCAGTCGTGTCTGACTCTTTGCAACTCCATGGACTATAACATAACAGGCTCCTCTGTCCATGGGATTTCCCAGACAAGAATACTGGACTGGGATGCCATGCCCTCCTCCAGAGATAAAGCTCAACCCAGGGATAGAACCCAGGTCTCCTGCATTGCAGGTAGATTCTTTACCAGCTGAGCTACAAGGGAAGCCCAAGAGAACCAAGAGACCTTCCTAATTTTGAAAGAGACCCACCCAAAAGGAAGATGGAAGTTACAAATTTAAAACCATTTTTTCATGTCTTCTTTGGTGTCTGTGAATATGTAGCAGCCTAAAGTGAATTATAACAATCACAGATCATGTTTCTCTTTGGTGCTTCTTGTTGTTGTTCAGTCACTAAGTCATATCCTACCCTTTGTGACCCCATGAACTGCAGCACACCAGGCTTCCTTGTCCTTCACTATTTCCCAGAGTTTGTTCAAACTCACATCCATTGAATTGGTGAGCTGTAAGAACTATAAATGGCAGATTGTCAGATCTTAGTGGTCCTAACTCCCTTTGGTGCCTCTCACAAATTATGAGACCTAGAACCTGTATCATTGACCTCAAGAGGGTTGCTCTATATGTGTTCCAAAGCATCCCCAAGTACAGTACAGATAGAAGGAAGAGACAAAATCAGGGAAAAATGTTTCTAGAATCAGAGTCAATGCTAGCACATTATTTATGCATGCAGGAAAAATACGAGAAAGTATGGCTATGTAATAATAACCATAACAAAGACAGCATACAGGGAGTGATTACTTTTTATCAGCAATTATTGCAAGTAATTTACCTACTTGTGAAAGTTACTGTTTGTATTTGGTCCATAAAATATCCTCTAATCTGCAATGAAATTGCTATTTTGCAGATAAAGAAACTAAATCACAGAGAAATAATTCAACCAATTCATTCTGATTCAAATACCAGAGTATGACACTGAATTCAGATAATCTGGTTCAAGACCCTCACTACTGTCTTCTAGAACCACAGTGCCATCCTTTCCCCGTATGTGGTTAGTCATATGAGAGAATACACTTCAACTCGTATGCTACATTGTCCTATATTTGACAACACACCTTGCATGCACACTAGTGTTATACTGGAAACATCCATCCATTCAGGCTTCTATACATAAAATGTATCAGAATTGTAAAGGATAAATCCCTAAGTGCCATTATATATATATATATATGCAATGTGCACATTCATATGAAATTACTTAATTCTTAACTAAATAAATATTTAAAAGTTTCACTAAAATTATGAGAGTATATATTGTCTTTGGGTTAAATTTTGTATTACCAACTATTTAGGGTAAGAGGATTTCTCAATAACATTTAGTAGCAATGCAAATATATATATATATTTTTTCTTCAATAATATTCTTTTTTAATTTTATTTTTCAAATTTTATTATTATTATTATTATTTTTACTTTACAATATTGTATTGGTTTTGCCATACATCAACATGCAAGTAATATTCTTATTATAATAAACTGTCCTATCAGAATGCAAGTATGACAGTCAAAATATATACTACATTCTTACTTTCACATCCATATGTTCATTGTTATATCCTAAACATGAAGGTATGACAAGAGAGAAACTATAAAAGATTTTGTACTTAAATAACAACACAAGGATAATTTCACACAAAATCATCACAGAATTTTATTGAAATATATCAGCTGTCTCATCAACTAATTCTTGAAGTGGCATAATGACCCAGCACATCACATCTAATGACAAGGTGAACGTAATTAAAATTCAACCTAGGGCAAAAGATAATAACTAACAAATCAAGAGAAAGCATTACATTTATGCTAAAAGGTGAATTAATAACCTTGAATAGAATGATGTTAGAACACTCTAATGACTGCATTTCACTGATAACTGTCCAAATTCTGAAGTCAATCACTTGTCCTTTTAAGTTGTGTTCAAATATCCCAAAATCCATGAGGAAATGTTAACTTCCTTGTTTCCCAAGCAATTTCAAGTCCTCCCATCTGTATTTTGCTTTTAATTTCCTTCCAACATTTACTGCAGATTTTGCTCTTTTAAATTTTTGTTCGTGTTTCACGCCTCTGACTTTTCATTTAGTCACATCATACATAGGTCATAAAACTATGCTTTATTCAGAAGACCACTGAACTTAGAAGACAATTTTTTGGGTGTTGAATCAGAATAACTGTGGTTGAATTTCCATTTTACCACTTAGTAGACGAGTAGTATTGAATTTAGCCTCTTGAATCACTGCTTTCTCACTGTACAGGGAATTTAAAAATAACTACATCTGCAGATTACTTATAAGGAACAAATGCATTAATTTGAAAGAATCCTTCAGTTGTTTAGATGTAAAATAGTATTTTCAGTGGTAAGTGATGGCTCAACAATACCTAAGAGTACAATTAGGAAAAATAGCAGTATATGCCATGGATTTTTAAGAGGTATAAAATAATGTATTTCATCATATTTAACTTTTATTTTCATACACATGAAGAACTTATTGTCACAGAGATAAATGAATTCAAGGTCCCATAAATATCAAAATTAGAGATTTGAGGGAAAAATACTCTTGAGTTGTGGCTACTTTTTGTTGTTGCTGTTGTTGTTGTCATTCTAAAAAAACAACCTTGTGTAATACACTAAGTAGATAAGTTGTGAGTAAGTACTTACAGGAAGAAAAGGGATGAAACTTTTTCTAAATTGGTACAGGGCTATTTTAGAAAGTTATACCAAATATACAGTTCTAAATAAAGAGATGAGAATTTTCCTTTGAATTTGTGACTACAGAGGAGGCACAAAATTCATTGTGTTCTATTTTCTTCATATGTAAAATGAATAGGATGAGATAATCTATAATGCCCTTCAGCTCAGTGACTCAATTTCCTGTCATTCCCCATTGCCTGGAGTATGTGAGGCTTAAGAATTTGGCTTTATGGTGAAGATCAAGTAGCTTGACTCTGGCTTAGCCAGGTTTCTCTGGATCTTGAACAGATAACTGTGTATAAACTTTACAGTCTCTGAAATGGAGGTTCAGATAGTACCTATTTCATACAGATGCTCTAAGGATTTACTGTTACGATTGATAAAAAGTTATTTGCCCATACAAAGTGGTATGTGCATACAAAATGGTACATATGAGCTATTAATTTCTCTTAGGATCATGAACATGCATCTACCAGTCCCACCAAATCTTTATTCAGACTTGATGCTCAACAGGTTAGTAATAATAGTAATAATAATAATAGGTGGGCTTCCCTGGTGGCTCAGTGATAAAGAATCCTCCTGCAATGCAGGAGAACCCAATTCAATTCCTGGGTTGATTCCCTGGAGAAAGGAATGGCAACCCACTCCAGTATTCTTGCCTGAAGAATCCCATGGACAGAGGAGCCTGGAACGCTAGAGTCCATAGGATCATGAAAAGTCAGACACAGCTGAAGTGACTTAGCATAATAACAGATAATAGTAATTATAGAAAGCATAGTGTACCACTACAATTGGTAACAACATCTGATAAAGGAATTATTATGAGTCATTTCCTGTCTAAGTGAGAAGATTGGCTTTTAAATATCACATGTGTATTATTTGAACAATTTACTATTTTTAACCATCATCTAGATCTGAAAAGCAATAGAAATCATGTCTGAATAGAAATACTAAGCAATTTCCTTGCATCACTGTTTATAATATCCAAGAAATGGAAACAAACTTAATGTCCTCTGAGGGATGAATGCATAGAGAAATTGGGGCATATTACAAGTTCTCATGAGGCCTTGCAAGCAGTAGAAACTTTAAGAAAAGAAGCAGGGAGGTGTCAATATGCTTGGTGTATTTAAGAGATAATCAGGGATACAAGAGAGTAGCTGGAAAGGAATCCTTTCCAGGACTATGGTATAAGTCCTATGCTATAGAATGTACTTTAAATATGCATTTTCTGTAATCATTAAAGTGATACATGCTGTACATCTGGAAAAAACGAAAAATCTAAGTCAAAAAGATACATGTACCCAAATGCTCATTATGGCACTGTTCATTACAACCAAGATATGGAAGCAATCAAAGTGACCATGAATGAATGAATGGGTAAAGAAGATGTGATAAGTTCAGTCGCTCAGTCATGTCCAACTCTTTGCAACCCCATGGTATGCAGAACACCAGGCTTCCCTGTTCATCATCAACTCCTGGAGCATACTCAAACTCATGTCCATCTAGTCAGTGGTGCCACACAATCATCTCATCTTCTGTCAATCCCTTATCCTCCTGCCTGCAATCTTTCTCAGCATCAGGGTCTTTTCCAATGAGTCAGTTCTTCACATCAGGGGGCCAAAATATTGGGAGTTTCAGCTTCAGCATCCATCCTTCCAATGAATATTCAGGACTGATTTCCTTTAGGATGGACTGGTTGGATCTCCTTGCAGTCCAAGGGAGTCTCAAGAGACTTCTCCAACACCACAGTTCAAAAGCATCAATTCTTTGGCGCTCAGCTTTCTTCACAGTCCAACTCTCACATCCATACATGACTACTGGAAAAACCATAGCTTTGAGTAGACAGACCTCTGTTGGCAAAGTAATGTCTCTGCTTTTTAATATGTTAAGTTAGTCATAGCTTTTATTCCAAGGAGCTGCATTTCATGGCTGCAGTCACCATCTGCAGTGATTTTGGAGCCTTAGAAAATAAAGTCTGTCACTCTTTTGATTGTTTTGTCATCTATGTCATGAAGTGATGGGTCAAGATCAAATGATCTTAGTTTTCTGAATGTTGAGTTTTAAGTCAACTGTTTCACTGTCCTCTTTAACTTTCATCAAGAGTCTCTTTAGGTCTTCTTTACTTTCTGCCATAAGGTTGGTGTCATCTGCATATCTGAGGTTATTTCCCAGCAATCTTGATTCCAGCTTGTGCTTCATCCAGCCTGGCATTTCACATGATGTACTCTGCATATAAGTTAAATAAGCAGGGTGACAATATGCAGCCTTGACATACTCCTTTCCCAATTTGGAACCAGTCTATTGTTCCATCACCAGTTCTAACTGTTGCTTCTTGACCTGCATACAAATTTCTCAGGAGGTAGGTAAGGTGGTCTGGTATTCCCATCTCTTTAAGAATTTTCCACAGTTTGTTGTGATCCACACAGTCAAAAGCTTTGGCATAGTCAATAAAGTAGAAGATGTGATATACATACATACATGTACACCATGGTCACTTTAGTCATCTCTAACTGCAACACTGTGGACTGTAGCCTACAAGGCTGCTATGGTCATGAGATTCTCCAGGCAAGAATACCGGAATGGGTTTCCATGCCTTCCTTCAGGGGATCTTCCTGATCCAGGAATGGAACTGGGCTCTCCTGCATTTCAGGCAGATTATTTACCAGCTGAGCTACCTGGGAAGCCCCCTACTTCTCAAGGGCAGTACTAAAGAATGTTCAAACTACCAGACCCTTGCACTTGTCTCCCATGCTAGTAAGGTGACTAGCATGTCACTAGTATATGAGTAGCATCATCTCCTATGTTCAACATCCGTCAAACTAGGCCTCAGCAGTACGTGAAATGAGAAATTCAGACAGAGGAAATAGAGACTAAATTGCTAACATTCGCTGGATCATAGACAAGGCAAGGGAATTCCAGAAAAGCATCTACCTCTGTTTCATTGACTATGCTAAAGCCTCTGACTATGTAGATCTAACTGTGGAAAACTCTTCAAGAGATAGGAATATCAGACAACCTTACATGTCTTCTGAGAAACCTGTATGTGAGTCAAGAAGCAATAATTAGAAATTTATATGGAACAACTGACTGGTTCAAAATTGAGAAGGGAGTACGACAAGGCTTTTTGTCACTCTGTTTATTTAACTTATATGCAGAGCACATCATACGAAATGCCAGGCTGGATGAGTTACAAGCTGGAATCAAGATTGCTGGCAGAAATATCAACTACCTCAGATATGCAGATGATACCACTTTAATGGCAGAAGGCAAAGAGGAACTAAAAAGCTGATTGATGAGAGTGAAAGAGGAGAATGAAAAAGCTGGCTTAAACTTAGTATTAATAAAATATATTAAAAAAAAAAAAAAACTAAGATCATTGTATCTGATCCCATTATTTCATGGCAAATAGAAGGGGAAAAGGTGGAAGCAGTGACAGATTTTCTCTTCTTTGGCTCTAAAATTACTGCAGATGGTGACTGCAGACATAAAATTAGAAGACGATTGCTTCTTGGCAGGAAAGCTATGACAAACCTAGAGAGTGTTTTAAAAAGCAGACATCACTTTGCTGACAAAAGTCCACGTAGTCAAGGTTATGCTCTTTCCGGTAGTCATGTACAGATGTGAGAGTTGGACCATAAAAAAGGTGGAACACCAAAGAATTGATGCTTTCAAATTCTGGTACTGGAGAAGACTCTTGAGAGTCCCTTGGACAGCAATGATATCAAACCAGTCATCCTAACATAAATCAACCCTGAATATTCATTGGAAGGACTGATCCTGAAGCTGAAGTTCCAATACTTTGGCCACCAGATGTGAACAACCAAGTCATTGGAAAAGACCCTGATGCTCAGGCAGAAGGAGAAGAGGGTGACAGAGGATAAGATGGTTGGATGGCATCTCTGATTCAACGGACATGAACCTGGGCAAACTCCAGAAGATGGTGAGGGCCAAGGTGGCCTGGTGTGCTGCAGTCCATGGAGTCACAAAAAGTTGAACACTACTTGGTGACTGAACAATAACAGCCTAACCTACATTTGATGCAGTAGAATTAGCCCCCTTTCCTTACTTGGTATCTCACCTCTGATGAACCCATAGCTCTAAAATAACCATTTTTTGTTTTGTTTGTTTTCTGTGTGTGTGTGTGTAGTGTGCATGTGTACCTATAGTTTACCTATTTTCCTCTGCTTATCAGAATAACTAATATCTATTGTTGAGATATTGGAAAATGTATAAATAAAAGTATCAAAATAATATAAATTCACCCAACCAAGATGCAGATGGTATTATACCTCTTTATTCCGCATGTGGGGAGGAAGGCAATCCTAAGAGGGGACTATTTTGTCTTTCACATTCTGAGTGTCAGCCACATTCAAGACATCAAAACATCAAGACATTCAAAACACAGAGTTCAGTATGGGGGCTAGCCCATGATGATGCTTAATAACTAGTCATGAAATGGTGCCTGAAAAATTATTCCAAATATTCTTCTACATCATCAAGCAATTTTCCAAATCCTGATTTTGAATTGTTTCATAATAGCATTTTATATAGATATATAGAGCCTTCCTAGATGGCATAGTGGCAGAGTATTTGCCTGCAATGCAGGAGACTCAGGTTCAATCCCTGGGTTGGGAAGATCCCCTGGAAGAAGAAATGGCAACCCACTTCAGTATTCTTATCTGGAAAATCCCATGGACAGGGGAGCGTTACAGATTGCAAGCTATGGGGTCATAAAGAATCGGATGTCACTCAGTGATTGAGCACATACACACAGGCAGATGTATATATACCATACCACCTGGGAAACCTAACTTCCCTGGTGGCTCAGACGGTAAAGCGTCTGCCGGCAATGCGGGAGACCCGGGTTCGATCCCTGGGTCGTGAAGATCCCTGGAGAAGGAAATGGCAACCTACCCCAGTATCCTTGCCTGGAGAATCCCATGGACGGAGTAGCCTGGTAGGCTACAGTCTACAGGGGTCGCAAAGAGTTGGACACGACTGAGCTACTTCACTTTCACTGGGAAACCTATACACACACACACACACACGCATATATACACACACACAATAGTAAATATATATAGCAAAAAAAAAATGACTTACTCAGCTGTATAAAATTCTCAAGCAATTTTGCTAGAAATAAAAATAGAGTTAAAACTAAATTTCAAAATAATGCAACTTAATTTATTTGAAAACACTTTAAAACATCTATGCTATGTTAACAGAAGAGAGTGTTATGTTAATATATTTTTTTCCTTTATCAGAGAAATTTTAGTAACTGGAATTTTAGCGTTGTCTCACCATCATCAGTCCCTTTGACTCATAGTTCTTTTTGCCATTCCCAGTCTTTATTTCATCGGGGTTTGTTCTGGGCAATTTAATGTTGCTATTTATTAAGTTAATCAACTATGCTGGAAATGTACCTAGAACAATGATAACACTTTGTAGTTTAGGGGGATTTACATCAAATTCAGCTTTTGAAACGTATCACTTATACTCAATTATTGCAGTTTGAGCATACCTTTATATCTTACAAAAAGTAAACCACAAATGAAACCATAAAACTTCTAGGAAGGTAATCGGGCCATAAAACATATTGTCAACCCAATCTGAAATACTTTTCATGGGAGTACAAATGTAAATTATGTCAGATTTCTTTAGCACCCTAGCAAGAAGAAAAATGAGATGATTTAACCATTTTTTCATATAAAGAAAAATGCTCCTACTGTTTGTGGAAATCAAATATTTCAAAAAATAAAATTTCACAATAAGCACATGAATTTACAAGGTTTCTTCAGAAAAATGAAACATGAGGCACTTAGGAAGGACTCCTTCCCTCTAATCAGGCATGAAAAGACATCATAAAAGCAACAATATGAATTTGTTTCTGCATTTCCTACCTGACGCTGTAAACCATCCCTCAAGAACAAAACTTGAAAACATAAAAGAAGGTAAGCTTTATTAAGTATGAATCAGTCACAACAGCTTTGAACACTAAGTAACACTGCCCTTATTTCTCTGCAGGGCTTCAGCTTTCTCAGTCAGGTTAAGTCACTTGCTCAAGGTCACCTCACTAGTTGGAAGCAGGCAAGAGCATGCATCAAGCCAGGTTTTGCATTAAAGCCCCATGCTTTCCACTGTATTGTGCTTTCTCTGTATAAATAAAGAAAAATTGATAGAGAAAATAAAATAAGTAAATGAATGAACTAGGCTGTATAGCCTAGAATAAAAACCAATTTTGCTTTGTCACAAATAAAATATTTTCACATCTTTATGATGACTTTTCATATTTCATTTACAGTTTTATATTTCTTTTCAAGTTTTTTTTTTTTGTGTGTGTGTGTGTTTTTATCCTCAGTATTTTTCACACCACACATTTGTCTCTGGCTATTTTATGTTTTCTTCCCTCAGGCTTTATTTGTATATAATGTTATACATTTGCTGGAAATATTTCTTATTGAGATTTAGTTAACTAAGAATCAGTTATCTGGTTATTAAAGTTCTACGTAGTTAGCATATTCACATTTCTTTTTCCTTGATCTATAATTGAATTTTATTACATGTGTTTAAGTAAATTATACAATGAATTTAAATCATGGCAATTAACTTTTTAACTTACCTGATGGAGTACAGTTTGTACTCCATTTCAAACTGAAACCATGTAACTATTGGTTTATATGGATAAGATTTTCTTTTAATTTTGAATTTAAATAGTCTATAGCAAAATTATTTGCTTGAATACTGTATTCTATAATTAATGTAACAAAATAATTATATACTAGTGCATTCATCTGTGCTAACTGTATAACAAAACTATTACTTGATATCCAAGGAAATGTTTATCTATCTAACTGAAATCAATTTTCAACTTCATATAGCTAGCAGAATATTAAATTGACAAATATAAAAATCGTGTTGTAATGTTGCCATGTGAACAAGTACTCACTATATAAATGCATGCAGTTTTATGTGTTTACACTTGTAAATACAAAGGCATACATTTAAAGGTGTGTGTGCATATGAAGAGAGAAATAGCAAGTTTTTCATAATATAATACAAGTGTGCCACCTTCTGGATTTAGTGCACTTAGTGATAGTTTTTTATAATGTGCCTGGATTCCAAAAAGTATATATGGGTGGTGATGCTTCTTAGTTTTCCCTGCATTTTATTATATATGTCTAATATTGCTTTTAATATTCCTATTATTTCACTATGCATAGAATTAATTTTGTGTATAAAAGATTTCTATATAATATAGCATATTTCAAAATTTACTCTGGATGTAATAATTTGTATATTAGTGATACTAACAAGGCCAAACTAAAGGAGAACAATGCAATCAAATTATATCTTTGAAAATTCAGTTCTTCGTTTATTCATTCATTTCCTAACTATAATAATTGATGTCAGCAGTAAATACAAATGTCCAATATCATGTACAAAATATAATGACAAACACATTTTGAACAGAGATTCCACTGGTCTAATGTTCTGAGTTTATATACACCTTGTCTCCTCCAAAATAATACAACTAATAAGAAAACTCAAAACAAACATATAGCTATTATATTATCAAGAATGATCAGACATTATATAAATTGAGCAAATATGTTTGGGGTTTACAGCTATAGAGTACACTTCTTTTCTCCTTTGGTGTCAGACTCCTTGACCCATCAGAAAGCTGAATCATATCCTTCCTCACCAAGACCTCATATACTACAATCAACACTCACTCTCTACTCAGTTATCAGTCATTTCCAACAGTCTCCTAGCTCACTTACAAGAGTGATAAATTGTGATTATTACTTTTAGTTGCATAATACAATTTGTTGATTTTTTTTTCCTATTAAGGAAATGTCAAGGCTTTTGGAGGGACTCTGTCCAATGGTAGTGTCACCTTATTTTTCTTTTGTCTGCATTTCCTCTTTTCCTTCTTTTGCCTATTTTTTTTTGGTAGAGATTTTTCCTGAATCTATAAAAATTATACTCTCTTTGACACTTTTTATTTTGCACATGTATGAGACTAATCCTGTATATAAACATATCAAGTATTCATAAGAATCTTAAATATGTCAGAGGAGATATACACATTTTTATGGTAGACAGTATTTTATAACATAATTTAAAGGTTCTTAGCCACTCTAATTGAATGCCAATTTTATGTAACCTATTTTCTAAAGGTTTCTAAAAGACTTCTAATATCTTCTTTGGAGGAGGATTAGGAGTCCAAGAATTATGACACCTCTCCATTATATGTGTAAAATTGTGACAATACAGTATTTTAAACATGGGATAATATCTTTGTCCAAATTTCTTACCCTTCAAACATTATTCATTCATTTTTGAATCCCCAGATGATAACTTCTCAAGTATATTCAACTAATGGGAATATGAAGTGTACTAAAACAAAATGAAAGTGAATAATGAAACCATTATAATAGAAGAGGATATTAAATGCTTATGACTTAGAGCTCTACATATAATTCAAAGGATCAGAGCATGTGGAAGACAGTTCTCCCATCCTATTAATATATCAACAAGGACACAGTTTGAAACTCTTGCACTAAGTTCCATCATGTATCTCCCAATGATGTCAGCACCTGTTCCAAACATAAAATGAGTACAATGCATACATAAGAGATTTGCAGCTTTGTAGAGAATAGTACTTCTGTATATAGGAGCTTAGAAATTCTTGAACCTAATAACAAGCAACTTCAAAGATGTGTGGTAACTCACTGTATATGTACACATAACCACCAGGAAAATGAATAGGAACTAAACACATTTCCAAAAGGACAGCAAATTCTTTTGGATCTCTCACAAGGTTACTTTCTGCAGTTTTCAGTAAAATTTTAACTGAAATGTCTTTTACAACGACATATATTTCAAAATAAATGTACTCTTTAAGTAATCAGCGTAAATGAGATCTTTATATTTTGAGTAGGATGATTACAACAGAGTATAAATTTGCATACAAAATTAGCAGTTTTAGAATTGGGAGTGCAGTTGGGTTTCCAGCAACAGAGACATTATATTGGTATATCTTGTATATCAGACATATCCAGATTCATGTGGACAGTTCTTATAGTGCATCCACTGAGGACCTGAGTGTGTGAGGGACTCAAAAATCACTTATAAGTATCTATTCCTAAAGGAAGAGAAGATTGAGCAAATACTTGGTGCAACGATGTCAACAATAGGAGAGAAAGGACACATGTAATTGCAGCCTTAGATATATTAGGAATTACTCATATGCTAGATCTTTCAGATTCCTGCCAGGATTTCAAGAACATGTTGCTGTCTTGGAAGGATAGATATTTATATAAATGAAGATAACCTCAGAAGTTTTGTCAAATAACGGAAAGCCACAAACTGAACAGTCTGGTATATTTGCTCCACAATTGGAAGAAACATATTTGTCCCAGTTAAGTGTGATGACTTTTTATTGGTTGAAATACATGGCATGCTTTTTGCCTTTGGAATTGTGGAGGAAATCTCCATAGCAACTAGGACTCAATGGCTCCATAAAATAATGCCTGCCAGGAACAGAAGAGGAGGAAATGACAGATGCTGACTAGTAGTTTAAGTGACTGATCATCAACACATGTGAATGAAGCTTTGGGGAATTTAAATTGACTTCAGTATACAAAATGCTGTGGATGGTGTTGAGCCAAGGAAATGTGTTTTTGGTTATCTTTATTAGGATTCTTGAATGACTAGGAACACATCAGTAAAAATAAAACCAAGATGCAAATTGTAAAGTTTATGCTATTCTTTAAAAATAATCAAATTTGTAGAACCCAATGCCATTTTTTAAATAGAAAAATATTAGGGCAAGACTGCTAATTAATGATCTCTTCATGTGCTGCTTATTGTCACTGAAAAAAGAAGAAAATGTCCTTTACAAGGACTAAGGTCAGAGCTAAAACCACAATCGAAATTTTAAAAGGAAAGAGCAAATCTGACTCCATGTTGGATTTGTTTTGTCTACTTAAGTTTTACATTCTACTGCTCTTGTTACAAGTTAAGAATATTACCAACAGCTTGAAATGTATAGAACAGCCCTTTCTCAAGTCTCTAAAATTTAAATGTATAACAATTTCCCATTCATAAAGATATAAAAAATTGAATAATAGAGAATAGCATTTGTCTTAAAGGTTTACACAAACATCATGCCCTGATACCAAGAAATTTGCAACAACCAGCCACACCTCCCTCCTCTCTAGTAGAAAATATACTGGAATTCTAACTCAAATAAGGTGATGTTCTGTGAAACATCTTCTCAGTCTGCTGCTTTCCTAAGAAATTTGTTATTCCATTTCCCAACAATTTGCCTGTTTATTGGCCTGTTGTGTGATTATTATATGAACTTGGACTACCAAAAAGTTTGGGTATTTACAAATTTTTATCTAGTCTCCTAGGAAAGTGAGGTCAGAACCTTGACTCCCAATTACCAGGCAGCTCCATGAGTATCAAATCACCACTTGGTCCCTAAATGGATACTTGGGGACTTCTAGGCAGAGCAAAGCAAAACAAAACAAAATGGCAACAACAACAAAATGACTAAAAGTAGGGAGTTTCCTTAAAAATCTCTATATGGATTTACCATATAGAAATTAGATAAACCAAATTTGAGTCTGAATTTGTAAAGCCTTGACAAGATACAAGAAATGAAATGTGTAACCTATTTTGTGCATTTTTAATGGCTTTTAATGGCGTACCAATTGCAGTAAGATATCACTGCTTTTTTCAAACAAAGAAAAAAAACTTGAGCTGTAAATACATGTTATTAAGGTCTGGGCTTCATTTGTCTTTACAAGTATATGAGTTGGTACATTTCCCAGCTGAGAGATACTTGCATGCCCCTATTAACCATGCCTATGGCAAAGGAAGAAAATTATTGAAAAACCAGAAAACAACAGAGTCAGAGGGAGTGAATAGCTTCTATGACTCCAAAGGAAAGCTGCAATCCTCTATTCTGGAATCTTTATGAGTTCTTCTTTCATTTTAGAACCTCACCACAGGATGAGGAACTTGGATATAAAATCACTTTAGGTCAGGGCATGCTAATCACTTTAGCAGCCTGACAGGCAAAATGCTATAGTGTAATATAGAAAAAGGAGGTACTGTGGAAAGGATTTGAAGACATTTATGTGAAGCTTTGTTTTTTTTTAAACAATTATATTTTTATACTTTATTTTATAAAGTTCTTAAAATTAAGACAAGCTATTAGAGATGATATTAACTGTTGATCCAATTTTTTTTTTCAAAAATTTTGATAAGAAGCAAGCTTGCTTCTGTAAGTATAACTTTATAGCAAATTCTGTAAACAGCTATACATATTTATGATCAATGTTTTCTAATGAATATTTTTTTCAAGTCTTTATAGCCATTATATACTAGAAAGCTTTGCACATAAAATGATAAAATATTTAACCCAAGCTGTTTGTCTTCGAGAAGAGGTAGAAGTAAACCTGAACTACAACAAGGGACAATCTTAAGTTGTCTCAGTGGTTTGACTACTGTGGTTAAAATATAGAAATTTTAAGTTACATAGACCCTTCAGCATGCAAGAGGTTTTTAGTATCCATCCACTCTCTGCATTTGAAGGAAAGAAAGAAAGGAGACATCCTAATGCATACTGAATTATGTGTGTGTGTTTAGTCGCTCAGTTGTGTCCGACGCTTTGTGACCCCACGGAATTAACTTTCGCTTATGGAGCCCACTCGGCTCCTCTGTCCATGGGATTCTCCAGGCAAGAATACTGGAGTGGGTTGCCATTTCCTTCTCCAACTGAAATGTAAATTTTATTGTAAAATACATGTCATCGGTGTCTTACAATATGAGCTGCCAAAACTACACTTGTCTTCGGAAAAAGAGTAGAAGGCCATACATAGATATCTTATCCTAGAGGATGTCATTTCAGCCCTTCCTTCAGTTTCTTATTGTGTTGGACAAATGTCTTGTCAACTAGGGGCATTACTTTCCACCTTGAGAAAGAGATTAGCAGAGGATCAGAGAATTGCTGCCATCACTGTGGTGAGGCCACTTTGCTGCTCTTTGCAATGGCTTCTATTGATCATTTGGAACCAATGAGAGAAGCAGTACATCATATTGATCAAGGGACTCTCTGAATGCCTCTTTAATGTTGCCTCCAGAAAAACAGTGGTTTAGAGTGTGAAATTAATTATCTTGAGGAGAACACTTATTTATCTGGTCAATAATGTATTCTGTATGCTGTTTTTCTTATTGAGTCATAGCCAACTATACTGTCCAGCATAGATGATCAGACAGCCTTAAAACTGGGACCTGCAAGTCAGCAAATTCAGAGGAGAATAGAATCCATATTCTCTGATTTGACTGGTATAATTTGGTGAATTAATTGAATAAATTTATAGACAAAAATCAAGATAATACACATGATTTGGAATATTTTTTAATTTAGACAAAAGAAAATTCATCAATGGTAGTATGTACTGTTAACAAGTTGTCTTATATACCTCTTTTATACTATGTATCTTTTCAGTTCCCTCTGCTTTTTAAAAAGGAAGAGATTTTAAAAATAACAGAAAAATCAATCTGAATATAAAAATGTGTCTACATTTTTTACTCTCCATCCACCTCTGAATCTTCTAGAGTTCTTTATCAAAACCAATTTGACAATGATTTCTTTTTAATGGCTTGCCTTTAGGGAGTTTTTCTAAAGTATTCAACATAGTGCTTATAGAACAAAATAAATCTATTTTCCCTGCATTCATGAATCATCATTTTGCATGTTGTTTAATTAAATCCCATAAATAAATTAGCACATACCAAAATTAGCATAAATAGTCACAGAACTACGGCAACCCATTCCTGTGCACAAAGCGCGCACACACACACACACACACACACATACAAAAAAGTTTAATTGCCATAACTATTAAAGAAATATAAAGTGATTCATCTGTGATATCTATTATATGGAAGTAAGTTTTGAAAGCTTCTACTATAATGTCTTGTCAGTCAATAAATCATGTTCAACAGTAAATACCGAGACGCACTGTGTCCCTACCTTTCTGATACCCTAGCTCGTCAGTAAGACACATGAGGGCACTTTAACACTAGTTCAACTTCTATATATCTAGAAAATGCAGTCAATTCTCTAGAGACAAATGCAAACAGCTATATGCTTTTATGATCTACGCACAAATTTTCTTAGAAAATAGCATATCTGATACAAAATGAAAAGTGCAAAAACAATATATATGAAAATACAGTTTGAAGGCAAAAAGTCAGAAGCTTACATAGAAATCACTTCTGTAACTATTTAAATACACACAGGCACATACCTTAACCCAACAGAGTTTATTCTATATGGGAGGAATATGATGAATTGAATGTTTATTTCCTCTAAAATTCATATGTTAAGATCTTAACCCTTAATATTACGGTACTAGGAAGTAAGGCCTTTGGGATGTAATCAGGTCGTGAGGGTTGAGTCTTCATAAATGGAATTAGTGCCTTTGTTAAAAGGACGTCAGAGAACTCTCTCACCCTTTTTCTAACGTGTGATGAAACAAAGAGACTTCAGTATGCAACCTGGACGAGGGCACTCACCATAGTGCAACTATGCTGGCAGCTTAATACCAGACTTCTAGTCTCCAAAACCATGAAATATATATATATATATATATATATATATATATATATATATTGTTTTTTTGTTTATAAGCCATCCAATTGATGGTATTTTGTTATAGCAGCCCTCTGAGACTAAGGCACATGTCTTGTTAAAAGCTGATCCTTGAACTGGGTAGTTTATGCTTTTTCAAAGATTCACAGTGATTCCATCTGAGAAGTGATTGCTTACATTTGAGAAATTTAATTGTCTTGAGGGAAAGGAATAGAAAAACATACAGACAAAAATAATAGAAGCTTTCTTGGATTCCAAATTACTAAAAAGTTGCTTCTTTGTGGCACAATTTAGAATCTAAAATGTGGGGGTTAATATTTAGATTGATAGAACTCTTCTATCAAGTGACTAATTAGGGTAATATCTTTCCATTACCTATGGAAGATGCTGTTCTCCTTCAGACTGTAATATCCGAAGGACTACTTTTCATGAGAAGTTGTCTGGGCCTTTTTTCCTTTTTATTTGTGTTTTTGAGTCCTGTGCTTCCAGTACTTCACTGCTGAACTTAAGGAGAATCTGTCACTCTCCTGTATTTCAGGAATGGGTCCCACTTGTTTCTTCATTTTTTGGAATTAGAATATGTCCTCAAAGAGTTTGTTGAACTAAAACTGGTAGGATTTTTTTGATGTTTCTTTAGCCTTTCTTCTCCAATGTTCTTTCTTTCTCAAATCTCTCTAGTTCTCAGAGGTTTACTTTTTCAAGCTTGTGAAAATATTTTACCTCTTCTATTGTGATCAAAGGTTCACCTCTCTTTCTGCGCAGTAGGATAACTTAACTGGTATCCCTGTCATATTGCATTTTCTTTTCTGTTGTGCTCTTATATCTGTCCAATGTAACATTTTCACATATTAACCTATTCCCTCTGTAAGATATTAAGGACTGATGCTTCTTGCTGATTTTAAACATTTCTTCCTTTAAGAAAAAAAGTGGACTTTTCTAAAAGATGAAAGAGTCTTTAGGATGATTGCCTTCTTCCTTGAATTTTTGAAAGTCCCAATCCTTCTGTTGCAAACATTCACTGTGAGGCATTTTTACTTCTCATTATTGTTTTTTTCTAGTCTGAGAAAAAGATGTTTTAGAGTCAGCATATTTCCACCACATTCTGTACTTAGCTGCTATTTGCCACACTTCCATCGATTTTTTCCCCCTCCCATCCAATGCAGAAAGATTACTCCTACACTTAAAGACCCCATTTCTCTTTATTCATTGATGTAGTCAACTATAGCACTAGGTTTGAACCTATACTCAGCACTTCTGAGATATATAACCATGATCAATGGTTATCTAATCAACAAACCAAATCCAAATTGAGCACCTGAGAGAAATTACCAGCAGGCCATAGGACTTCACAAAAGTTCGTCCTATAATGGTTCCTTTTGTGACTCTGGACATTATTCTAAACAGAATAATGAAGGAGAAGATTTGTAATAGCCAATATAATACCAACTAAAGCATCAGGAATTAAGGATTTAATGAATGGCTTAAGTAAATCACACTGACAAGCTGTGCTTTATTGCATAAGCTCACCCTTACCTATACAATCTCCATTGCTTTCACCATTCAAAGTCAAAAACAAAACTCCTGAAGTCTTTCAAATAAATTTCTATACATTCTTATGTCAGAATATGCACACCTGGAAAGTTATCTACCAGACTTGGAAAAACATTTGTAAGCTGAGTTCTAAATGCAAAGGGAATGTGTTTCAGTTTTTCATTCATTTATCTACTCAATCATTTATTCTCTCTCATTTGTGCATTCTTTCTACAGATATTTACTGAAAAAAGACAATATCTGAGGTATTCTTTTAATCATGAGTAGATGCTATACTGAAAGATATTAACAAAATATGCTCTATTCTCCAGGAACTACTATTGTACCAGAGATAATATTTAATAAAAGATTACACAAATAGCATTCTCAAAATATGATAAATACTGAAGGAAAATCACAGAAGGCAGGTTTGAGACAAATCCAATTAGAAGTTCCAAATTCATAAACTTTTCCATCTATGAAAGTATGCCAGACATTAACAAGGAGAGTTAAAGTCATTTTTTAAAGTAAGACTCCACTCTAGAGGTATTAAGTTTGTAGTAAAAACAAATACTGTATAGGGAGCAAAGTAAACTAGTCAGCAATCAATTCACCAAATGTCCATTGCACACTGAAAAATTTGTGGAAAATTTGGAATCAGTTCTTTGGAGAACAATATTTAATTTCATTCTAAGTTGCTACATACACAGAACAGTGAATTAAACCATTTAAATGATACACTAACTTTTTTTTTTTAATTTAGCAGACCCTAATTATTTATAAGAGATCACTTAGCCAGATAATTTTATGTAATACTTGAATCTGTGGTCAGTAGGACATACATAACAGCATGCATTAAAACAATAAAGGGAGGGTATTTAAGCAATGTCATTTATAAAAGTTATTCTCCCCAAAATCCAGTTTGGCACCTCCAAATAGCATTAATGTACCAAATATTCTTTTTTTTTTCCCAAGGAGTTTTTAATGTGATATATTACAAATAAATATTTTAAATAAAAATGACAGCACAAGTTATACCCTTCAGCTAATATTAGCATTCTGTCCAAATGTCAGATTGGGTTTAAATTTTAAAGCCTGATTTAGAGTTTGACATTAATTTCCTTCAATGCCAAACTAAATTAGCCTTAAGAAGTTCAAAATGACTAAAAATAACCAAGCACTGTATTATTTTCTTTTATTATATACAAATCATTCCTTTTAGGGATATGTCACTTCATTATTGTTTTTTGGATTGTATATATGAAATATAATGTCTTTCACTCAACTCCTCACATGTAATTTATGAGATTTTCTGCTCAAGTCAACTAATTTTACAGATATGATAACTGTTGTGGGGTTAAATGATACAACCTGAGAGTGATCCATTAAGGGCTAGGACTTAGAATGTCTGGACAGTACTTCTGTCTCAAGAAAAATTTGCAAATTAGTAGGTTACAGGGAAAATATGTTTTCTTATCTGTATTCTGCCAATGTCTTGTATTAAAAGTAAACTCAATGTAATTGAATCTCTTTAGTGTTTCTAATCTGCCAATCTGCAATAATCCATACTAATTCTGATGTTTCCATGTCTAATCTAAAATGTGATATGTACTTGAGGGCAATGTAATTTGTATTCTTCAGTTTAGCTAACTACTTTCTGTGTCAGCAAATGCCCTATAAATAGATTTATGAAACTAGTGTGTATAAGTGATATTTCTGCTTATCTATCAAATTTGGGGAATAACCATTCTAGTCTTAAGAAATGAGTTTATTGCATTTGCATTTAAATTATGTTCAACGACAGTGTGTATATGTTTTAAAGAGTCAGGAAATTTAAAATATTTATTTTCTATGTTTTCCTATAGTTAAATTGAAATTTTGGGTTTAGAAAGTCAGGAAATTTATTTTAAGATTTGGAATGTTTAGTGAAGTGGAGGTGGCACTGGTATTGATTTTGCTATTTTTAATTTTTTTTTTTTTTCTGGCGAAACCAGTTGTAAAGGCTTTTTGTTTTCCTCACTTACTTTATCAGTGAGTCCACTAACCAAACACAATTTTTAGGAGTTTAAGAGCCTGGCTGCAATCATTCATACTGTTTGTGTGAATCCTGATAGGCACTGAATGGTTTTGGAATCAGCAGGAACTTTGGGATTATAGAGGTTTTCTGATAATGGCAGTTGTACTGATTCTGAACTGTCAGTCAGTACAGTTTGAAGACATTCCCAAGTGTCCAGCCTAAAGTCTAATTGCTTTAGTTATCCACATTTCTTTAGACCACTTAACATTAAAAAAAAAAAAAAAAAATTGTCCCTTGCCTACACTAGTGAGCTCAGGTTGACAAAACTTCAGACAAGTTTTTCCTAAATCTTCAAAGTCCCTTTTCTTAGTGCATTTACTTTAGAAAACTTACAACTAAATTCTTTATCTGCCCCTTTGAGATGTAAGTCTTTAGTTAGTTAATTTGTATCTAGAAACTCAGTGATTTATTTTATTGTTTATAAATGTATCTAGGTAAAAAAAAAAATCATAGCATCAGAAGTATTTATACTTTTTGTACCTTCAGTTTCTTTCTCTTTAAATGTGTTATAACACATATCTACAACAATATTAAGTAATAATGATGATATATATTTGTCCTATTTGTCAGAATAAAATTTGTCCTGGTTTAACCCTACATAATTTTACCCTTCAAAATACATTATAATTATCATAATCATTAATAATAGTGTAGTGGTAGTATTGTCAACATTTACTTATTTTATTTTTTAAATTAAATTCTTCTTGGAGTATAGTTAATTTACACTGCTGTGTTAGTTTCAAGTATACAGCAAAGTGAATCAGTTACACATATATTATTATGTATATTTACTCTTTTTAATGTTCTTTCACCATATAGGCCATTATAGAGCATTGATAAGAGTCCCCTGTGCTATGCAATAGGACCTTATTGGCTATCTATTTTATATATTCAGTTCAGTTCAGTTGCTCAGCCCTGTCCAACTGTTTGTGACCCCATGGACTGCGGCTTGCCAGGCTTGCCTGTCCATCACCAACTCCTGGAGCTTACTCAAACTCACGTCCATCGAGTTGATGATGCCATCCAACCATCTCATCCTCTGTCGTCCCCTTCTCCTCCTGCCTTCAACTTCTCTCAACATCAGGGTCTTTTCCAAAGAGTCAGTTCTTCACATCAGGTGGCCAAAATATTGGAGTTTCAGCTTCAGCATCAGTCCTTCCAATAAATATTCAGGACTGGTTTCCTTTAGGATTGACTGGTTAGACCTCCTTGCTGTCCAAGGGATTCTCAAGAGTCTTCTCCAATACCACAGTTCAAAATAATCAATTCTTCAGTGTTCAGATTTCTTTATTGTCCAGCTCTCACATTCATTCATGACTACTGAAAAAAAAAAAAACAAAAACATAGCTTTTACTAGATGGACCTTTGTTGGCAAGTAATGTCTCTGCTTTTTAATATTCTGTCTAATAGTGTGCATATGTCAATCCCAGTCTCCATGTTTATCCCTCTCTCCTCTTCCCCTTAGTAGCCATTAGCTTGTTTTTGTTTTCTACAATTGTGACTCTTTTTTTTACTTTTTTTGTGTATTTTATTTATTTTTATTATTATTATTTACTTTACAATATTGTGTTGGTTTTGCCATACATTAACATGAATCTGCCACGGGTGTACACATGCTCCCCATCCTGACTCCGCCTCCCACCTCCCTCCATGTACCATCCCTCTGGATCATCCCAGTGCACCAGCCCCAAGCATCCTGTATCCTGCATCGAACCTGGACTGGCGATTCGTTTCTTATATGATATTATACATGTTTCAATGCCATTCTTCCAAATCATCCCACCCTCTCCCTCTCCCAGAGTCTGAAAGACTGTTCTATACATCTGTGTCTCTTTTGCTGTTCTCATACAGGGTTATTGTTACCATCTTTCTAAATTCCATATATATGCATTAGTATACTGTATTGGTGTTTTTCTTTCTGGCTTACTCATAGACTCCAGTTTCATCCACCTCATTAGAACTGATTCAAATGTATCCTTTTTACTGGATGAGTAATACTCCATTGTGTATATGTACCACAGCATTCTTATCCATTCATCTGCTGATGGACATCTAGGTTGCTTCCATGTCCTGGCTATTATAAACAATGCTGCGATGAACATTGGGGTACACGTGTCTCTTTCAATTCTGGTTTCCTCGGTGTGTATGCTCAGCAGTGGGATTGCTGGGTCATAAGGTAGTTCTAGTTCCAGTTTTTTAAGGAATCTCCACACTGTTCTCCATAGTGGCTTTTTTTTTTTTTTTAATAAATAGGTTCATTTGCACCATTTTTTAAAGATTCTATATATAAGCAATATTATATGATATTGTCTTTCTCTGACTCACTTCACTTTTTATGACAATCTCTATGTATATTCATGCTGCATATGGCATTGTTGCATTCATTTTCATGGCTACGTACATTCCATAGTGGATTTGTATCACATCTTCTTTATCCATTCATCTGATGATGAACATTTAGGGTGCTTCCATGTCTTGACTATTGTAAATAGTTCTGCAGTGAATATTAGGGTGCATGTATCTTTTTGAACCATGTTTTTCTCTGGATATACACCCATGAGTGGAATTGCTGGATCATATGGTAGCTCATTTTTACTTTTTTTAAGGGATCTTCAAACTGTTCTCCAATTTACATTCCCACCAATAATGCAGAAGGGTTGCCTTTTTTTCATACTCCTCTAGCATTTGTTGTTTGTAAATTGTTTTTTTTTTTTTTTTAATGATGGTCATTCTGACCAGTGTTAGGTGATAACTCATTTGTTTGGAGATTAATTTCCCTAAAAATTATTGACATTGTGCATCTTTTCATGTACTTTTTGGTCATCTATATGTCTTCTTTGAAGAAATGTCTATTTAGGTCTTCCACCTATTTTTTTTTTTTAATTGGGCTCATCAATGAATTTGGTAAAGTTGTAGGATACAAAATTAATACACAGAAATCTCTTGCATTCTTATACACTAAAAACGAAATGCCAGAAATAGAATTTAAGGAAAAATCCCATTTTCCATCACATGAAAAAGAATAAAATACTGATGAATAAACATACCTAAAAAAGGCAAAATACTTGTACTCAAAAATCTATAAGAGACTGATGAAAGAAATAAAAATGATACAACCATCTATCTGTCTTTGGATTGGAAACCTCTATATTGTCAAAATATATGTGCTACCCAAAGTAATATACAGATTAAATGCAATCCCTATCAAATAATCAATGGCATTTTTTGACAGAATTAGAACAATTTTACATTGTATATTGAAACACAAGACAACCTGAATTACCAAAGCAATCTGGAGAAAGAAAAATAGAGCTGGAGAAATCAGGCTCTTCGATTTCAGCCTATATTATAAAGCTACAGTCATCAAAACAATATGGTACTGGCACAAAAATAGAAATATAGATGAATGGAATGGGGTAAAAAGGTCAGAGATAAAGCTTTGCACCTATTGTCATCTAATCTATGATAAAGGATGGAAGAATATTCATTGGAAAAAAGATAATCTCTTCAATAAGTGGAACTGGAAAAACTGGAGAGTTAAAGGTAAAAAGAAAGAAAGACATTCTCTAACACCATACACAGAAATGAACTCAAAATAGGTTAAAGACTTTTAAGACTGGGTACCATGAAACTCTTAGAGGAAAATATAGGCAGAACGATCTCTAATATAAATCACAGCAAGTATCTTTTTGATCCGTTCCCTACAGAAGTGAAAAAAATAAACAAGTGAAATCTAATTAAGCTTAAAAGCTTTTTCACAGCAAATGAAACCATAAACAAAACAAAAAGACAACCCTAAGAATGCGAGAAAATATTTACGTACAAAGTGATCAACAAGGAATTAATCTCCAAAATACACGAACAGCTCATAGAGCTCAATATCAAATAACCCAATCAGTATTCATTTAAATCATCATTTCTTTGATCTGATTATGGTTAATTTCACTTAGAATTTCTGTATCTCTGTATGCAAGTATTTTCCTTTATAGTTGTTTAGTGCACATGAAATATTTAGTCAACTTGTAGTCTTCTGAAGATATGGTTATTTCAATTCATGTTTTAAAGAATTTCTAAGTGTATATTATTACATTGCCAGTTATTTAGTAACAGCACTTTAGCATGACATTTTATTGTTTTATGGCTTCCAGTGCTTCTGCTGAAAATTCATGAATCCGTCTTTCTGGGCTCCCTAAAAAAAGTCACTCCATAAGGTCACTTTTGGATAAAGACAAGCTGACTAAATTATAGGTCATTGCTACAACAATATACCCACCACATGAGTTTTGATCTATGGAATTTTAATTCTTTTAGTCATTTTTTTGTCACATCTCTCTAAAGTTCTTAAAAATATGAATTGGGTATTTTTTTTTTTAATTTTTCTACTACCCTAGTTTGGTGGCAGGAATAATGGCAACTATATTATATCTGAAAGCAGATACTCTAATTTATTTTTGTAAATTTTATTTTCATTGCATTCCAAATAGCCATATTTACTAATATGCTGGGCATAAATGGCAAATATTATGTTTTCAATATTTTAGGGAAAAACAATTAGCAGAAAAGTGGTTATTCATTAATTGTATTAAATATTTGTATTGATACAATATATAACTCTGACTGATGCTCATTCCTTAGTAACAAATCTTTTAAATAAAAATTGCTAACATAGACTCTTTAAACCATTTTGAATTAATTTTTTGTGCATCCTATGAGAGAGTGGTCCATTTTAATTCTTTGACTTGTAGCTATCCAGTTAACCCAGTATCATTTTTTTGAAAGGCTGTCTTTCCTGCAGTGTATATTCTTGTCTCCTTTTTTTAAATTTGTTGACCATATATATGTTTATTTCCAAGCTCTGTATTCCCTTCTGTTTATTTATATGTCTGTTTATGTGTCAATACTGTGCTGTTTTGATTGCTGTAGTTTTGTATTTCAGTTTGAAATCAAGAAGCATGATACCTCCAGTTTTATTCTTATCTTTCAAGATTGTTGTGGCAATCTAGGGTCTTTTGTGTTTCCACACAAATTTTAGAATTATTTGTTATAGTTCTGTGAAAAAAATTCCATTGTTGTTTTCATAGGAATTGCACTGAATCTGTAGATTGCCTCAGGTAGTATTGTCATTTTAATGACACTAATTTTTCCAATCCATGGATACTGTATGTCTTTAAACCTGTTTGTGTGGGCTTCAAAGATTTAAATGTAAGACCAAAAACTATAAAACTTCTAGAAGAAAATAGGAAATAATTTCCTTGACATTGGCCTTAATAATACTTTTTGGTTATATTTTCAGGAAAGGGAAATAAAAACAAAAATAAACAAGTGCACCAATATTGTAAAGCAATCATTAATTAAAAATAAATAAATATAATTTTAAAAATAAAGTAAACAAATGGGACTATATTAACTAAAAAGCTTTTGTACAGTGAGGAAAACTGTCAACAAAACAAAAATAACACCTTCTGAAGGGCAAAAATACTTGCAAATAATATATCTGATAAGAGATTATATCCAAAATGTATAAAGAAGTAACAAAACTCAACATAAAAAATAAAAAAAAAATCCAAACAACCAAAGCAACAAAAAGGGACTTTTTATCCATTTTAAACCTCACTGGTACATTCATATCAGAGCAATAAAATTAATAAGTCATAGTTTTTTCACTTCCAATTACAGACACAAAATTTGAGTATTTGCAATCACTATATATATATATTTATAGCCATATTTTTGTAGATATAATGTAGATTAGAATCATTAATCTTTTTAAAAGATTTTAATACTTGATAATAATTATTTAAAACTCATAGGTTTATTTTACTAAATAAGTCATTATAGTACTAATGTAATGTGTTTAATGATTGTAGGACATTTAGGAATTTTACTAATTTTATTTCTTCTATTAAAATAAACTAAATTTTGTTTTAGGAAAAGTACAAAATTAACTTCAATTCTTATGTTTTAAGGACAAACTTTTGAAAAAATAAAACTGTCAATGAACTCAATTTAAAGTGGTTAAAAAATCTGAATACTTAGTTTTCCAAAGAAGACATACAGATGGACAAGAGTTGTATGAAAAGAAACTCAACATAGCTAATCATCAGGGATATGCAAATAAAAACCATAATTAGATATCCCTTCCAATGTGTCAAATGGCTGTTATCAAAAAGTCAACAAATTGCAAATTTTGCTGAGGATGTGGAGAAAAAGGTACCCTCGTGCCCTCTTGGTAGGTAGTTAAATATGTGCAGCCACTGTGGAAAACAGTACAAAATTTCCTCAATATGATCCAGAAAATCTGTGCTCGGTATTCAGCTGAAGAAAAATGAAAACATTAATTAGAAAAGGTATATACATCCCTGTCTTTACTGCATTGCAGGAAGATTCTGTACCCACAGAGTCATCAGGGACACACATGCTCATTACAGCATTATTTACAATAGCCAAATTATGGAAGCAAGCATAATGCCCTCAATAGATGAATGAGTAAAAAAGAGGTAATATCTATGTGTGTGTGTGTGTGTGTGTATATATATATGTATATCTATCTATCTATCATATCATATCATATAGTGATATATATATGTCATATAGTGATATACATATAGTGATATACATATATCACTATATAACAATGTCAGTTCAGTTCAGTCCCTCGTCCCTTTGCAACCCCATGGACTGAAGCACACCAGGCTTCCCTGTCCATCATCAACTACCAAGCATATGCAAACTCATATCCATTGAGTCGGTGAAGCCATCAAACCATCTCATCCACTGAGATCCCCTTCTCCTCCCACCTTGAATCATTCCCAGCATCAGGGTCAATTTTCCATTGAGTCAGTTCTTCACATTAGGTGACCAAAGTATTGAAGTTTCTGTCACTGTTTCCATTGTTTCCCAATCTATTTGCCATGAAGTGATGGGACCAGATGCTATGATCTTAGTTTTCTGAATGTTGAGTTTTAAGCCAACTTTTTCACTCTCTTCTTTCATATTCATCAATAGACTCTTTAGTTCTTCACTTTTTGCCATAAGGGTGGTATCATCTGCATATCTGACAGAATTCATATTTCTCCCCACAAACTTGATTCCAGCTAGTGCTTCATCCAGCCTGGCATTTAGCATGATTTACCCTGCATATAAGTTAAATAAGCAGGGTGACAATATACAGCCTTGACGTACTCCTTTCCTGATATAGAACCTGTCTGTTTTTACGTGTCCAGTTCTGATTGTTGCTTCTCGACCTGCATTCAGATTTCTCAGGAAGCCCGACGTGCTGCAGTCCATGGGGTGACAAAGAGTTGGACAAAGGTGACAAAGGTCAAGTGATCTGGTATTCCTATCTCTTTAAGAATTTTCCACAGTTTGTTGTGATCCACACAGTCAAAGGTTTTAGCATAGTCAATGAAGCCAAAGTAGATATTTCTCAGGAACTCTTTTGCTTTTTTGATGATTCAGCGGATGTTGGCAATTTGCCCTCTTGTTCCTCTGCCTTTTCTAAATTCAGCTTGAACATCTGGAAGTTCATGGTACAAGTACTGTTGAAACCTGGATTGGAGAATTTTGAGCATTACTTTGCTAGCATGTGAGATGAGTGCAATTGTGCAATAGTTGGAACATTCTTTTGCATTGCCTTTCTTTGGGATTGGAATGAAAACTGACCTTTTCCAGTCCTGTGGCCACTGCTGAGTTTCCAAATTTGCTGGCGTACTGAGTGCAGCCCTTTCACAACATCATCTTTGAGGATTTGAATCAGGTCTACTGGAAATCCATCACCTTCACTAGCTTTGTTTGTAGTGATGCTTTCTAAGGCCCACTTGTCTTCTCATTCCAGGATGTCTGGCTCTAGGTGAGTAATCACACCATTGTAGTTATCTGGGTCATGAAGATCTTTTTTTGTATAGTTCTTCTGTGTATTCTTGCCACATCTTCTTCTTCTTCTTCTTCTTCTTTTTTTTTTTGCTTAATCCAGTTCAGTCAGTTGCTCAGTCATGTCCAACTTTGCAACTCCATGGACTGCAGTATGTCAGGCCTCCCTGTCCATCACCAACTCCCAGAGTTTACTCAAACTCATGTCCATCGAGTCGGTGGTGCCACACAACCATCTTATCCTCTGTTTTCCCCTTCTCCTCCCACCTTTAATCTTTCCCAGCATTAGGGTCTTTTCAAATCAGTCATTTCTTCCCATCAGGTGACCCAAGTATTGTAGTTTCTGCTTCAACATCAGTCCTTCCAATAAATATTCAGGACTGATTTCCTTTAAGATGGACTGGTTGTATCTCCTTGCAGTCCAAGGGACTCTCAAGAGTCTTCTCCAATACCACAGTTCAAAAGTATAAATTCTTTGGAACTCAGCTTTCTTTATAGTCCAGCTCTCACATCCATATATGACTACTGGAAAAACAATAGCTTCGATTAGATGGACCTTTGTTGGCAAAGTAATGTCTCCGGTTTTTAATATGTTGTCTAGGTTGGTCATACCTTTTTTTCCAGGGAGTAAGCATTTTTTAATTTCATGGCTGCAGTCACCATCTGCAGTGATTTTATTTTATATTAACTAATTAATTTATTTTAATCTGATGCTAATTATTTTAACATATGCAGTGCTTTTTGCCATATTTTGAGATGGATCAGCCATGGTTGTACATGTGTGCCCCATCCTGAATCCCCATCTCAACCTCCTCCTCATCCCATCCCTCAGGGTCATCCCAGTGCACCAGGCCTGAGCATCCTGTCTCATGCATCAAACCTCGATTGGTGATCTGTTTCACATATGGTAATACATATGTTTCATTGTGATTCTCTCAAATCATCCCACCCTTGCCTTCTCCCACAGAGTCCAAAAGTCTGTTCTTTATCTCTTTGTCTCCTTTGCTGTCTCTCATATAGGATCATCATTACCATCTTTCTAAATTCCAAATATATACGTTAATATACTGTATTGATGTTTTTATTTCTGACTTACTTCACTCTATGTAATAAGTCTCCAGTTTCATCCACCTCATTAGAACTGATTCAAATGCATTTTTTTAACAACTAATATTCCATTGTGTATATGTACCACATCTTTCTTATCAATTTGTCTGCCAAAGGACATCTAGGTTCCTTCTATGTTCTAGCTATTGTAAAATAGTGCTGCAATAAACATTGGGGTATGCATCTCTCTTTCAATTTTGGTTTCCTCGGTGTGTATGCCCAGCGGTGGAATTGCTGGGCCATATGGCAGTTCTATTTTCAGTTTTTTAAGAAATCTCCATGCTGTACTCCATAGTGGCTATGCTAGTTTGCATCACCACCAACAGATAAGAGGGTTCCCTTTTCTCCACACCAGCTCTAGCATTTATTGTTTGTAGACTTTTTGATTGCAGCCATCCTGACCAGTGTGAGATTGTACCACATTGTGGTTTTGACTTGCATTTCTCTGATAATGAGTGATGTTGAGCATCTTTTCAAGTGTTTGTTAGCCATCTGTATGTCTTCTTTGGAGAAATGTCTGTTTTGTTCTTTGGCCCATTTTTTGATTGGGTCGTTTATTTTTCCGGTATTAAGCTACAGGAGCTGCTTGTATATTTTTGAGATTAATTTTTTGTCAGTTGCTTCATTTGCTATTATTTTCTCCCATTCTGAAGGCTGTCTTTCAACCTTGCTTATAGTTTCCTTCATTGTGAAAAAGCTTTTAAGCTTCGTTAGCTCCCATTTGTTTATTTTTGCTTTTATTTCCATTGCTCTGGGAGGTGGGTCATAGAGGATCCTGCTGTGATTTATGTCTGAGAGTGCCTATGTTTTCTAGGAGTTTTATAGTTTCTGGCTTTACATTTAGATCTTTAATCCATTTTGAGTTTATTTTTGTGTATGGAGTTAGAAAGTGTTCTAGTTTCCTTTTACAAGTAGTTGACCAGTTTTCCCAGCACCACTTGTTAAAGAGATTGACTGTTCTCCATTGTATATTCTTGCCTCCTTTGTCAAAGATATGGTGTCCATAGGTGCATGGATTTATCTCTGGGCTTTCTATTTTGTTCCACTGATCTATATTTCTGCTTTTGTGCCAGTATCATACTATCTTGATTACAGTAGCTTTGTAGTACAATCTGAAGTCAGGCAGGTTGATTCCTCCAGTTTCATTCTTGTTTCACAAGATTGCTTTGGCTATTCGAGGTGTTTTGTATTTCCATACAAATTGTGAAATTATTTGTTCTAGTTCTGTGAAAAATACCATTGGTAGCTTGATAAGGATTGCACTGAATCTATAGATCGCTTTGGATAGTATACTCATTTTCACTCTATTGATTCTTATATTGTTAATTTTATCCTGCAACTTTACTATATACATTGATTAGCTCTAGTAATTTTCTGGTGGTGTCTTTAGGGTTTTCTATGTTGAGAATTATGTCATCTACTAACAGTCAGAGTTTTACTTCTTCTTTTCTGATCTGGATTCCTTTTATTTCTTTTTCTCCTCTTATTTCTGTGGCCCAAACTTCCAAAACTATGTTGAAAAGTATTAGTGAGAGTGGGCACCCTTGTCTTATTCCTGACGTTAGAGGATGCAAGGATTCTTCAGTATTTGCAAATCAATCAATGTGATACACCACATTAACAAATTGGAAGATAAAAATGAAATGATTATCTCAATAGATGCAGAGAAAGTCTTTGACAAAATTCAACATCCATTTAGGATAAAATCCGTCGAGAAAGCAAGCATAGAAGAAACATACCTCAACATAATAAAAGCCATATATGATAAGCCCACAGCAAACATTATCCTCAATTGTGAAAAATTGAAAGCATTTACCCTAAAGACAACCCTTCTTAATATCTTCTGCTTCTGTTAGGTCCATACCATTTCTGTCTTTTATTATACTCATCTTTGCATGAAATATTCCCTTGGTATCTCTAATTTTCTTAAATAGATCTCTAGTCTTTCCCATTCAATTGTTTTCCTCTGTTTATTTGCATTGATCACTGAGGAAGACTTTATTTCTCTCCTTGCTCTTCTTTGGAACTCTGCATACAAATAGGTATTTCTTTCCTTTTCTCCTTTGCCTTTCTCTCCTTTTCTTTTCACAGCTATTTGTAAGGCCTCCTCAGACAACCCTTTTACTTTTTTGAATATCTTTTTCTTGGGGATAATCTTGATCACTGCCTCCTATACAATGTCACGAACCTCCATCCATTTTCTTCAGGGACTCTCTCAGATCTAATTCCTTGAATCTATTTCTCACTTCCACTGTATAATCTTAAGGGATTTGGTTAAGTTCATACATGAATGGTCTGTTGGTTTCCCCTACTTCCTTCAATTTAAGTCTGAATTTTGCAGTAAGGAGTTCATGAGCTGAGCCACAGTCAGCTCCCAGTCTTTTTTTTTTTTTTTTTCTGACTGTATAGAGTTTCTCCATCTTTGACTGTGAAGAATGTACTCAATCTGATTTCAGTATCGACCATCTGGTGATGTCTATGTGTACAGTTGTCTCCTGTGTTGTTGGAAGAGGGTGTTTGCTATGACCAGTGCGTTCTCTTGGCAGAACTGTGTTAGGCTTTGCCCTGCTTCATTTTGCATTCCACGGCCAAATTTGCCTGTTACTCCAGGTAGCTCTTGTCTTCCTACTTTTGCATCCCAGTCCCCTATAATGAAGAGGACATTTTTTTGAGTGTTAATTCTAGAAGATCTTGTAGATTTTCATAGAACCATTCAACTTCAGGTTCTTTGGCATTACAGGTTGGGGCATAGACTTGGATTACTGAGATATTGAATGGTTTGGCATGAAAATGAACAGATATCATTCTGTCATTTATGAGATTGCATCCAAGTATTGTATTTTGGACTCTTTTGTTGACTATGATGGCTACTCCATTTCTTCTAAGGGATTCTTGCCCACAGTAGTAGGTAAAATGGTCATCTGAGTTAAATTCACCCATTCCAGTCCATTTTATTTTTTTATTTTTTTAAATTTTATTTTTGAACTTTACATAATTGTATTAGTTTTGCCAAACATCAAAATGAATCCGCCACAGGTATACATGTGCTCCCCATCCTGAACCCTCCTTCCTCCTCCCTCCCCACACCATCCCTCTGGGTCATCCCAGTGCATTAGCTCCAAGCATCCAGTATTGTGCATCGAACCTGGACTGGCAGCTCGTTTCTTACATGATATTTTACATGTTTCAATGTCATTCTCCCAAATCTTCCCACCCTCTCCCTCTCCCCCAGAGTCCATAAGACTGTTCTATACATCAGTGTCTCTTTTGCTGTCTCGTACACTGGGTTATTGTTACCATCTTTCTAAATTCCATATATATGCATTAGTATACTATAATGGTGTTTTTCCTTCTGGCTTACTTCACTCTGTATAATAGGCTCCAGTTTCATCCACCTCATTAGAACTGATTCAAATGTATTCTTTTTAATGGCTGAGTAATACTCCATTGTATATATGTACCACAGCTTTCTTATCCATTCATCTGCTGATGGACAATCTCAGAGACCTCCAGGACAATATTAAATGCTACAACATTCGAATCATAGGGGTTCCAGAAGAAGAAGACAAAAAGAAAGACCATAAGAAAATACTTGAGGAGATAATAGTTGAAAACTTCCCTAAAATGGGGAAGGAAATAATCACCCAAGTCCAAGAAACCCAGAGAGTCCCAAACAGGATAAACCCAAGGTGAAACACCCCAAGACACATATTAATCAAATTAACAAAGATCAAACACAAAGAACATATATTAAAAGCAGCAAGGGAAAAACAACAAAAAACACACAAGGGAATTCCCATAAAGATAACAGCTGATCTTTCAATAGAAACTCTTCAAGCCAGGAGGGAATGGCAAGACATACTTAAAATGATGAAAGAAAATAACCTACAGCCCAGATTATTGTACCCAGCAAGGATCTCATTCAAATATGAAGGAGAAATCAAAAGCTTTTCAGACAAGCAAAAGCTGAGAGAATTCTGCACCACCAAACCAGCTCTCCAACAAATACTAAAGGATATTCTCTAGACAGGAAACAGAAAAATGGTGTATAAATTCGAACCCAAAACAATAAAGTAAATAGCAACGGGATCATATTTATCAGTAATTACCTTAAACGTAAATGGGTTGAATGCCCCAACCAAAGGACAAAGACTGGCTGAATGGATACAAAAACAAGACCCCTACATGTGTTGTCTACAGGAGACCCACCTCAAAACAGGGGACACATACAGACTGAAAGTGAAGGGCTGGAAAAAGATTTTCCATGCAAATAGGGACCAAAAGAAAGCAGGAGTAGCAATACTCATATCAGATAAAATAGACTTTAAAACAAAGGTTGTGAAAAGAGACAAAGAAGGTCACTGCATAATGATCAAAGGATCAATCAAAGAAGAAGATATAACAATTATAAATATATATGCACCCAACACGGGAGCACCGCAGTATGTAAGACAAATGCTAACAAGTATGAAAGGAGAAATTAACAAAAACACAATAATAGTGGGAGACTTTAATACCCCACTCACACCTATGGATAGGTCAACTAACAGAAAATTAACAAGGAAACACAAACTTTAAACGATACAATAGATCAGTTAGACCTAATTGATATCTATAGGTCATTTCATCCCAAAACAATGAATTTCACCTTTTTCTCAAGCGCACATGGAACCTTCTCCAGGATAAATCACATCCTGGGCCATAAAGCTAGCCTTGGTAAATTCAAAAAAAATAGAAATCATTCCAAGCATCTTTTCTGACCACAATGCAGTAAGATTACATCTCAACTACAGGAGAAAAACTATTAAAAATTCCAACATATGGAGGCTGAACAACACTCTGCTGAATAACCAACAAATCACAGAAGAAATCAAGAAAGAAATCAAAATTTGCATAGAAACGAATGAAAATGAAAACACAACAACCCAAAACCTGTGGGACACGGTAAAAGCAGCCCTAAGGGGAAAGTTCATAGCAATACAAGCACACCTCAAGAAACAAGAAAAAATCAAATAAATAACCTAACTCTACACCTAAAGCAACTAGAAAAGGAAGAAATGAAGAACTCCAGTCCATTTTAATTCACTGTTTCCTAAAATGTCAATGTTCACTCTTGCCATCTCCTGTTTGACCATTTCTAATTTGGCTTGCTTCATAGACCTAACATTCCAGGTTCCTATGCAGTATTGCTCTTTATAGCATCAGGTTTCACTTCTATCACCTGTCACATCCACAGCTGGGTGTTGTTTTTGCTTTGGCTCCATCTCTTCATTCTTTCTGGAGTTATTTCTCCACTGATCTCCAGTAGCATATTGGGCACCTACCCACCTGGGGAGTTCATCTTTCAGTATACTATCTTTTTGCCTTTTCATCCTGGTTATAGGGTTTGCAAGGCAAGAATATTGAAGTGGTTTGCCATTCCCTTCTCCAGTGGACCACATTTTGTCAGAACTCTCCACCATGATTCATCCATCTTGGGTGACCCCACATGACATGGTTCATACATTCACTGAGTTATACAAGTCTGTGGTCCACATGATGAAATTGGTTAGATTCTTGTGATTTTGGTTTTCAGTCTGTCTACCCTCTGATGGATAAGGATAAGAGGCTTATGGAAGCTTCCAGAGAGACTGAGGGAGAAACTGGGTCTTATTCTGATGGGCAGTACCATGTTCAGTAAATCTTTAATCCAGTTTTCTTTTAATTGGCAGGGTTGTGTTCCCTTCCTGTTGCTTAACTTGAGGCCAAACTATGGTGGAGGTAATGAAGATAATGGTGACCTCCTTAAAAATGTCTCATTCACACACTGCTACACTCAGTGCCTATGATCCTGAAGCAGGTCACCACCAACCCATGCCTCCACCAGAGATTCCTGGAGACTCATGCACATGTCTGGGTCAGTTTCTTGTTGTGTCACTGCTCTTTTCTCCTGGGTCTTGGTGCACAGTTTTTGTTGTTGTTGTTGTGCCCTCCAAGAGTCTATTTCCCCAGTCCTGTGAAAGTTCTGGTGGTTCTATGGTGGGGTTAATGGCAACCTCTTCCAAGAGGGCTTATGCCATACCCGGGTCTGCTGCACCCAGAGCTCATGTAGCAGGCCACTGCTGACCTGTACCTTCACAGGAGGCACTCAGACACAGTTCTGGCTCAGTTTCTGTGTGTTGGGCATGTGTTTATGCCCTTCCCATGTCTGAGCAGCTCAGGGGACCAGGTGGTTGGCCAGTGCACTGTCCCAGATGGGCCCTCCATCTTAAACACCTTCCTGGTCCTAGCCACTCAGTTTCCCTGTGTGTCCCGAGAGCACCGTCTCAGGTTTGCCATGATGGAAAACTCTCAGATTTCCTTTGGACAGCTGATCTCATGTTGTGACCCTCCTGGCTGAAGTCAAGCATCCAGGATCTCAGGAAGATGTAGTTAGCAGCTGGGAGCCTGCTCTTAGTCTGGTGGAAGATGCCATCTCTGGAGCTTAGGTTGTAATAGTCCCTTACCTTCTGGCTCTGGCTGTTGCAAGCCTTCCTCTCTGCCTCCATGCAGGGAGGGGTGGGTCTGCAGCTGGCTAGCTGTCCTTTGGTATTTGCTCAATCCTTTGTTCTGTGAGTGGGCCAGGCTGCTCATTCAGTTCAGTTCAGTTCAGTCGCTCAGTCATGTCCAATTCTTTGCGACCCCCATGAACCACAGCATGCCAGGCCTCCCTGTCCATCACCAACTGCCAGAGTCTATTGAGTCTGTGAAGCCATCCAACCATCTCATCCTCTGTTGTCCCCTTCTCCTCCTGCCCTCAATCTTTCCCAGCATCAGGCTGTTCACTAGGTTGTTAGGTTAGAGCCTTTTGCAGGAAAGTTCTCTTTTCTGTAGTTGCAGTTAGGCGTGTACTCTGTGTTTTTTTTTTTTTTTTTTTCTCCTGGCTATGTTGCCTTCTGAGATTCCAAAACTCCCCACAGACCCACCTGTGAGAGGATTTTATACTGTGTGGACATTTTTCCTCCTTCATAACTCCCTCCCCAGGACAGGTCTCTGTCCCTAAATCTTTTGTCTGTCTTTTTGTCTTTTATATCTTGTTCTACCTCCTTTCTAAGAGAATGGTTTAGTATCACCATATATCAGGCAGAGATTTACTTTAAAGTTTTGAATCACCTCAAGTCCTTCATATGAACTGAACTATGCAGTAATTTTCACACTCATATATATGCATACACACAGTGGAATATTAGTCAGCCATGACAAAGAGTGAAATCTTGCTATTTGTGACTACATGTTTGGAGCTAATGGGTATTATGCTAAGTGAAATAAGTCAGACAGAGAAAGACAAATATTATATGATTTCACTTGTATGTGGACTCTAAGAATAACAAAGCGAATGATACAGCATAACAGAATCAGTTATAAATACAGAGAACAAATAGGTGGTTGCCAGAGGGGAGGAAATGAGGAGGAGAAAAGAAATAGGCGAGAGAAATTAAGAGGCACAAACTTCCAGTTGCAAAATAAATTAGTGATGAATATGAAAAAAAATTATTAGCATGGAAAATGTGAACACCAGACTGCACTACAAAAAGAACTACATATAATTCCAAGCTGACATCAATTTTATCTAATAGTTACAAGAAATAATTACACTTTAATGCTGATATTGAGCTTGTCTTAAAATCATAATTACAATCATATATGCAATCTGTCTGGTTAGTATTTTACCCTCATTAGCTTTTAAACTGTTACTACTAAATGTCTTTTATATAGGTGCAAAAAGACAAAGACAAAAATGTTAGTGCCACGATACTGGATGCTTGGGGCTAGTGCACTGGGACGACCCAGAGGGATGGTATGGGGAGGGAGGAGGGAGGAGGGTTCAGGATGGGGAACACATGTATACCTGTGGCGGATTCTTTTTGATATTTGGCAAAACTAATACAATTATGTAAAGTTTAAAAATAAAAAAATTAAAAAAAATGTTAGTGCCAAATTTTACATATTTATGGATACTAGCCATATATTAGATACATCAACTAATAAATAATAAAAACTAAAGCTAAAGGAAACAATCTAGTTGGAGTAAAATATTCTGTACCATAATTATCAATATGTATTTATGACAATCAGTTACACAGATGTTATCTGCCTATAACACAGTTAAAATTATTAAAATTTGATTATTTTACTTCTTCTAAATTTTTTTGTTGCCTTTTGAACACTAATCTACTTATCTTTCAGATAGAAATAGGAAAAACATTTCTAGTTCATCTTCCACAATATTTTCTAACAAACTGAAGCACCTGAATCTTGTCATCTAATTTATAATAGCCAAGATAAAGATCAAAACATACTTTTATTTTACAGAATGAAAAAAATATTAGAATCTATGCCTACAAAATTCTTATATGTACTTTCCTTGAAGTGGAAATCTTTTCCTTTAAATGCTGATTAGAAAACTGTAAATTATACATATTTTGATTTGAGGGTAAAACATGAAGCATTCAGAAATGAATTGCATGTTGTGCTAGTAAGACTGTAATGTCTAGATAGTTTTTAGAGAATAAGTCAACTATTGCCACTTGCAATTCATTCTTATTCTTTTCTAAATTCTTACCTTTATCTATCATACAGAAATTTGTTTTTATTCTTTAAATCATTTGATTACTAAAACGTATTTTTTAAAGGGCTATTATTAAATATGTGATAGATAAGAGGAAAAGGAAATTGTCACTCACAATAAGAATTCCAATCTTTTAATGATAGACAAACATTGATTTTCATTTTCCAAATATTTAAGAATATTTGTTATCAAATCATTCAGGTTTTATGTTGTACAGGAAAAGTAGAATAAAACATATGATTTTTTATCACTATTTCACATTGCAATTTATTTTCATCAGAGTTGAAATCAACACAAACTATGTAGAAAAACAAATCTTTCAAGTTATAATTGGACTAATTACAAATCTATTTATCCTCAAATATACACAAAATGACTTTCTTCAATGTACAGAAGTTTGACTGATGAATTAAAACTATAAACTTGAGAATTGGAGAAACTTGATTGGAGATTAAAAGTCATCATCTTAATCAGCATTAGTTCTTTAACTAAATGGAAGGAAATTGAAAATTAATTTCACTTCTTTAATTAACTCATCAGGAATATGTTTGATTAGTGTAATTGTTTCTGAAATGACAATTTTATAATCAAGAAAAGTTTAATGTCTAATTATAATATTAATTTTTAAAAATATAAAGACTTGTTTGGCCTATTTAGATATGGCATAGTCCAGCAACAAATCATCTGATTTTCTTGTTTATTTAAAGAGATTTTATGCATAGATCTAAATATAATGTTTTTTGTCTGCCAATTTTAAATTATGCATAGGGGACTTAGCTTCTCAGGTGCTCATTGAAAAATGATAATACCTAACACAAAATTGTGGATAAAAACTGATGCATATTAAAATTCTTTGCAAATTCTAGTATTCTAGACATATATTCTATATTATAATTATGCCTTACATGTTAAGGCATAATTATGTGCTGTTCTTAGTTGCTCATTCGTGTCTGACACTTTGCGACCCCAAAGAGGGATCTACTCTTTGACAGTCTGCCAGGGTCCTCTGTCCATGGGGATTCTCCAGGCAAGACTACTAGAGTGTATTGCCATGCCTTCCTACAGGAGATCTTCCCAACCCAGGAATCGAACTCAGGTCTCTCACATTGCAGGCAGATTCTTTACCATCTGGCATAATTATAATATAGATCAAAATCATAAAATATGTTTGACCATAAAATATACAGACCATAAAATAAGTATAGTCTCTGTCATGCAGCCATAATGTTCCTGTCATAACTTCTCCATTCTGGTGTTGTGGCACTAAAGCAATCATAGACAATATGTAAACAAATGGGTGTGGCTGGGTTTCAAGAAAACTATTTACAAAAAAAAAATTGGCAGGATCATAATTTACTGACCACTTGCATAAATGAGAGTAATCATGAAGTTTTTAACAGGAATAACTACAAACAATTGTCACTATAAGGAAGTGTGCGTGTGTGATCAGTCACTCAGTTGTGTTCGACTCTTTGTGACCTTATGGACTGTAGTCCTCTAGAGTCCTCTATCCATAGGATTCTCCAGGCAAAAATATTGGACTGAGTTGTCATTTCCTCTTCCAGGGGATCTTGCTGACCCTGGGATCGAACCTGTGTCTCCTAAGTCTCCTGCATTGGCAGGTGGATTCTCTACCACTGAGCCATCCAGAAAGTTTAATATAAGGAAAGCATTGCATTAAAGTTATTTTGCAGAAGTTAACGACTCCTGCTCAAGTTGAAGAGATCTTGCCAAATCAAGCTCTCACATATATCTACCAACAAAGGGCTATATTTCACATAACAGTATAACAGAAGTGAAAGAGAATGAAGAACATCTGCCCAAAATAAAAAAGGAAACTCCATTTGTTGTATAAAAGACAATGAGTATATTGCAGAGACTTATTTAAAGAGTACTTTAAATATCTGAATTACACATTTGTATAGGAATGAGCAAAAAATGGAGTTCATGGATATAACTTACTTTCTCCCTAGTTTAAATGACTTCAGAAAACTTTGTATACTTTTTACGATTGATTTAGAATGATCTGATTGAAAAAGTCACAATTTTAATTATTTTCAAGTGAGACATGAATAGAATGTTATGGTCATGTTAATGACTTAAAAGACAAAAAGTAAAAGAGGCATTGGCAGTACTAGAAATGATTTTTGTTTAGATATAACTTGATGTCCATTTCATCAGTTCTCTAAGAGGTAATTCATTCTTTCTGCTTCATGTTTCTATTCTGCTATTTTATGCTGTCAGATCTTACTGCTTGTCACACAGATCTCACTGTATGACAATTTAGTGTTACTATATATCAGACAGAGGGTTCCTTTAAAGTCTTGAATCACATCATGTCCTTTATATGAACTGAACCATGCAATAATGATCACACTTTTAGAATAAACTTCAGATTCCTTGCCCTGGCCCACAGTATTCTCTTCATGATATCGTTCCTGCCAACTTAATACCACCTAGTCACTGACCTTGTCCTCAGTTACTAAGCTCCAACCCACTGTTTTTCCTGGACCTTGAAATGGAAAGCTAATTTATGTCTAGCAGCCTTTATAACACCAGCTGCCCCTGTATGGTCCAACCTTCTTCCAGACCCTCACCTAGCTGGCAGCTTTTTCAAACTGTGTTATCAGATTAAATATAATTCTTCCTCTGAATCCTCAGTCTAAAATTCTTCCATTCTTGCCACTCTGTTTTTCTTTAAGAATGTATTATAAATCAACAGGTCTCAGTACTTTTTACTGTCTGTTCAATTCAGATCAATTCAGTCTCTCAGTCGTGTCCAACTCTTTGTGACCCCATGGACTGCAGCCAGACTGGCATGCCAGACTTCTCTGCCCATCACCAACTCCCAGAGTTTGCTCAAGCTCATGTCCATTGAATTGGTGATGCCATCCAACAAACTCAGCTTCTGTTGTCCCTGTCTGCTCCTGCTTTCAATTTTTGCCAACATCAGGGTCTTTTCCAAGGAGTCAGTTCTTTGCATCAAGTGGCCAAAGCTATTGTAGCTAAAGGTTCAGTATCAGTCCTTCCAATGAATATTCAGGACTGATTTCCTTTACAATTGACTGGAATGATCTTCTTGAGTCCAAGGGACTCTCAAAAGTCTTCTCCAAAACTACAGTTCAAAAGAATCAATTTTTTTGGTGCTCACCCTTCTTTAGGGTCCAACTCTCACATTAATACATGACTACTGGAAAAACCATAGCTTTGACTAGATGGATCTTTGTTGGCAAAGTAATTTATCTGCTTTTCAATATGCTGTCTGGTTTTGTTATAGTTTTTCTTCCAAGAAGCAAGCATCTTTTAATTTCATGGCTGCAGTCACCATCTGCACTGATTTTGGAGCCCAAGAAAATAAAGTCTGTCACTGTTTCTATTGTTTCCCCATCTATTTGCTATGAAGTGATGGGACTGGATGCCATGATCTTAGTTTTTTGAATGTTGAATTTTAAGCCAGCTTTTTCACTCTCCTCTTTCACTTTCATCAAGAGGCTCTTCAGTTCCTCTTCACCTTCTGCCATGTGTGGTATCATCTGCATATCTGAAGTTATTGATATTTCTCCTGGCTATTTACTCTCCATCTATATCTAGCATCCTGAATGCATGAAATTTGTCCACTCTGTAATGGTTATATATTGTAACATTCCTGATATGATAGATATTAAATTTATTGAAGTAAGAAAAGAAGGAAAGAAGAAAGAAAGGAAGAGAAGGATGAAGGAAAAAAGGAAGGAAGAAACATTCTTGTAATACTGGCAAGAGTTTAAGAAAAAGTATGGTCACTGGAATTCTTCAATAACTAGGCAAGAAAAGAATAAGCTACAAGAAATGCTAAAATTATTGGAAAATATAGAGTCAAAGACATAGTAGGAGCCCAAGTTATTAAGCCAAAGAAGATAATCCTAACTTGTAATAAGGAGTTTCAAGTAAAGGAACCGAGAATCCAAATTGAAAATGTGAAGGACCCAGAGTCAGTAATCCTGGAAAAGTGTTTTATCTACCAACTGATTCACTGACACATGTGAAGAGATATAACTCTAATAGCCAAACAACATTCAAGAATTGTGTGCCATTATTCTTATCTTTACCAAATTACTAGACCAGGTTCGTATCAAACCATCCTTAGCTATGACTTCTTTTTATTTTTGTATTGCTTATAATTACAAATTGACCTTTATGTTATTTTGATGACCTAATTTGCCCCAGATACAGACTTCTGCCTCCAACTCTGCTGCACTATTTTGCACACATGCAAGCAAGCACACGTGCACATACATACACACAACATTTCAGGCAGTGTTTTCCATTGGACATTTCACTTTGCAACAGTCTCTCAAGATTTGGTAAACAGAGTCTTTACCCACTAAATATCATGCATTTTTCTGGGTTCTGAGACTTTATAAAGGAGAGAATAATATCCCATTTCCACATTCAGAAATAATATTTTAGTCAAATGAGAAGGGACATAAATTATTGAAATGTTGATACAAGGAATATAATTAAATATATAGATAAGGAAAAGGTGTGGGGAGGATAATCAATGAGAAATAGATTAGACACAAACTAATTATAGGTTGTTATAGGACTGTCAGATAATACCTCACATTATGGATGATATTTTATCCAAGATCAAAATAAGGGAATGAACCAATCATTTTTTATAATAATGAAAGACAATCTATATATGAGAGAAGTGTAGGTGCAGTGCATCTAAGTTATAGTAGAGCTTGGCTAATGCAAGAAGCACCAGTAAGCCAGTGTGTCTAAAATAAAGTGACTAAAGGAGATGGCTCAAAATATCATGACAGATAACTGGTCAGGTAAAATAGACTTTTGTAAGCCATAGTAAAGAAAATGAATTTTACTATTGTTTTAGAGATTTGAGCAGATTGGAGACATGATCTAATGTAGAATTTTTGTAAGATTATTCTGGCTGCTTTGTGTGGAATAATTGGAAAGTGGATAAAAGTAGAAATAAGACTATGGATTATGATACAAATATAGTGTAGTTCATAGATAAATAAGTGTTGATAACTTTGACTGAGATGGTAGCAGTGCAGAATTAGAGGAGTAAACAGATACAATATTTAAGAGTAAAACCTATTGTACTTGATGAATTGAAGAAAAAAAAGTGAGAGTTATTGTGGGTTGCTATGTCTGTCATCAGCAATTTGATGCTTTTACTACTAGAAGTGAAGTGGAAAGAGATTTGAGGTTGGTTAGGAGGAATTCATAGTTGCATTTACATGTATTAATTTAAAAATTTGACACTATGAAGTGTCAAATCAGAGATATCAAGTGGGCACTATAATACACAAATGAAGATTTTATAGATGACTACCTTGAAGAATTATGTTTCAAAGTTGTCAAAATATGTGTGTTATTTACCGATATGGTAAATAATAATATCATCTAAGAAAAGAAGTAGATGGGAACAGCAAAGACTTTAATTTTCATAACCTGAGGGAATGCATACTAGAATGGTTAGGATTAAAAATGAATGCTTGAGAAGAAATACTAAAGAAGGCAATTAATAGACAAGTGAAATTTCATAGAAATAAAGAGATGAATATTTTAGGAAGGAGGTAGAGATAGGTTCTGTGGAAAATTTGTAGAGCCTATCCTTTATTATTTAGTTTACCCAAGAGATGAGCAGGATAGTAGTTATAGTGGCATGTTTTAAATAAGTGCTTTGTTTGAAGGAAAAATAGATGGTGTTCTTTACTAAAGATTTCTCCAAAGTTATCCTCCTTACAGATTCCTGTCTTACTCTGCACTCTGACTCTTTGTAAACACTTTCAAAATGCATCAGTGTGGAAAAAAAGGCATATTTTCAATAATTTCTTTCATAAAGTCTGTCTGTATTAATTTATCTCAGAAAGACTTTGACATTTAATATGTCTTATTGGAGTCTAGTTAACAAGCATTTAATTCTAAATATCGTTTGAATAAGAATTAGCCGCATGGATATTGACTTGTAAAGAATGATAACAGCAGTAGCAATGGAAAGAAAATCGAAAAGACGGGTATTAAGCAAGGTATCTCAACATGAATGCAAGGGGAAACTGATAATATCTTACAACATGAACTTCAAAGAACAGTCTTTTGTTATTCTTTCTCTCTCTCTCTTTCTTTGTTTTGTTTAATACTTTTTCAGAAAAATACGGAGAAATATTTTGGAGATGTAAATGGAGGGGAAATGAGAAAATATATTCCAAATTTGTACTTCAGTATATGGAGGAAGGTTATACAAAATGAAATGAACACGTACAAAAATAAAGATAGAAAAGGAAAAAAGTTCTTATTTGAATAAATGCAAGATAATTGTGATCTAAGAATATAGCTTATTTGCAACTAAGGCAAAGAGGAGAGAAAGTGTTTAGAAATGAGATAGAATTTAATGAAAATGATTGATTCCAGATTAAGACTTACAGAGAAACTAGGAAACTTTGGACTAGAAAGAAATCTAGAGTTGAGTCTGGTGGAAGATATTCAAGGCAGTGTGTGGATGGTCAGAAAATGTTGGATGACTTTGGTTATTATGTTAAAGGGAATATGAAGCACAGTAAAACTAACTCAGCCACATGGAAGATGTTTGCTTAGTTTAACATTTTATTTATAAATACTTGATGGATGAATGGGGGCATGGAAGGGAGGTCCAAAAGGGAAGTTTACATATCATATAGTGGATTCCCTTCATTGTATAGTAGAAACTAGCACAAAATTGTAAAACCACTATGGCTGTCAGCACATGCAAAGTCACTTCAGTCATATCTGACTCTTTGAAACCCCATGGACTGTATCCTACCAGGGTCCTCTGTCCATGGGATTCCCCAGACAAGAATACTGGAGTGGGTTGCCATGCCTTCCTCCAGGGGATCTTCCTGACCTGGAGATCCAACCTGCCTCTTTTACATCTCTTGCATTGGCAGCCAGGTTCTTTATGACTAGCACCACCTGGGAAGCCCAAAGCAATTATACTCCAATTAAAAAAAAAGAGAGAGAAATAAACACTTAGCTGAACAAATGAACTTACTTATAGAACAGAAAGAGACTCATAGACTTAGAAAATGAACTTATGGTGGCCAAGGGAAGGGATAGTTAGGCACTTTGGGAAGATCATGTACACATTGCTTTATTTAAAATGGATAACCAACAAAGACCTATTGTAAAGCACATGGAATTCTCCTCAATGTTATTTGACAGGCTGAATGGAAGGGCAGTTTGGAGGAGAATGGATACATGAATATGTCTGGTTGAGTCCCTTTGCTGTTCACCTGACACTACTACAGCATTGTTACCAGCTATACTTCAATACAAAATGTTTATGGTGTTTAAAAAAAAAATTAAAATAAAAAAAAGGGATCACTGGAAAAACCATTCATTCTAGCAATCACAGACAGCATCCCTAGTGTGATATGATTTAAAATGTGGTCTCTATCAGAAACAGCGATTTGGTGGCTACTGCCTCTGGAAATATATATGGGAATATTCCAGGTGAATGGACATGGGGGGACATTACAGACTGAAGAAAAATGCAAAAAAAAAAAAAAGTGAGAAATTATAAAATAGTATGTGCTGTAGTTGCATTGCAACTTATTAACTCATAGGAGGTAGAAAATTATTAGAGACAGATAGACAGATGTGGAGAGAGAAAGACAAAATGAAGGGGAGAGCAGTGTAGAAAACTTAAATCTTAGACTTCCTTAGATGGTCTCTGATGTTATTTCCTTTTTATAGTGTAAGTGTAAGATAACTGAGTATAAGATAAGTTGGGGATGTTTTTTTCCATAACCAATTTTTCTCAAGAATTTAAGACACCTTCAAATATGAATCCAGTAGCATTAATTATGACTATATACATACATAAAAAGAGATTCCAGGTAAATCTTATTCTCAGCAAATACAGTCTTTGTTATAAGAATTTAATTTGTAGTGGATAGTTGGAGAAAAAATTGTTTGTTTTAAAGGCTCAAAGACTTGGGTTATTGAGCCGAGCTAGAGGACTAGAATTCCAAAAACTTGATTACAATATTGGACAGAATGGAGTGTATTCCAGAAGGTCATTGTCCCACTACTACCTAAGTAATTAAAAGACCTTTCTAGTCTGAGGCAAGGCTTTTGAAAGAAGCTGAGGAAAAGTATCTAGCACTTGTCTGCTGTCAGTGCTCCTAGCAGAGAGCCATAGGGCCAATAGGAGTGTGATGGGACTGAAATTGAAAGATCAGATCTCTAAAAGAGGGATGTAGCAGTACAGGAAATCTTATGTCCCAAGTTTCTCCTAACTTGGGAATCTAAGCGAAGACTGTCAATGAGTTCTGCAGCAATATGGGGCAGAGGCAATAGGAGGTAGGCCAATGGTGAGTATGAGAGTGTACCAAGCAGAGAAGTCTGAGATAACTGGCATTCTCTTCTATTTCTCAAACTCTTAAACTCTTGTGTTTGTAGGTAACAAGTATTTGAAGTCACCCATCAGAAAAGTAAGAATGATAGATGAGTCACCATACCTTGAGATATGAAATCTAATAGAAGACACTACAGGATGGAAATCTAAAACTGGGAAAATAGCTGAATGGATCTCAGAGGATCTGTAGAGTTAGCAAAAGTTAATGTGGAAAAGAAGTTAGTAGAGGAGCTGCTTTAGTCCTCAGAAGCAATCACTATGCCTTGACTTTGTCACAGAAACTTGGATGAGTTGCATCAGTAAGGATAATGAGAAGATAGAACATAATACCCAAGAATCAGATGAATGGGACATACCAACAGAGGCTGATAAAGACCATGAAAGAGAACACAGACAGGATAGCCTTCTTCTAACATAATATATGTAAGCATCTGCTTTTGCCTAGATATACCACAGAGAAAACATAGGAATAGTCCTATAATATTAATTACTAACTTAAATGAGATTAAATATTGAGTTAGGCTGAAATTTAATTCTAAAAGAATTTGTTTTAAATTAAAAATGTATACATACAAAAAAATAATAATAGGTTTCCAAGACACTGAAAATAGGAATTCCAGAGGTTGTTTTGTTTGTTTATTTTTTATTTTTAGATTTTCTTAATCAAATTGAGGATTTATTATATGTCAGAAGTTGTTATACACACTCTACCTTTGATAATTAATTTACTCTTCACAATATCTTGTGAGGTAGACTCTATTATCTTTCTCTTTTCGAGTGAAGAAATGGAGACAAAGAGACAGTGCATAATTTGACCAATATTATAAAGGTTTTATGCTGTAGAACTTGAATTTTGGAAATAGAAGAAAAAGTTTCATTTCTGCCACCCCTAACTGTTGCATGCCTTGCTCAATAAACATCCCTTGGAATTGTGTCTAGTTATATAATTTTAAATATACAAGTCCTTTTTACACAGAAAATAATCTCTAAATGCAAATCTTCAAAACTAACTCATATGATAACCTGGTTCTACACTGGATAAAAAAAGTAACCTTTGGACTTTTTGGTAGGCATGATATTTTAAGGAACCTTGAGGTATACTTTTATCTATATGCGGTGTTTGCTATTTATATGGACTTCAGAACAGAACCTTCAGGTAATTTATGATTCCACTGTAGTCTCTGTGAAAAAATAATGTGTTCCATATATAATAACAAAATATAGGAGACTGACTTAAAATGAGACCACACCAGAAGGCAGGGACATGCTCTCTTGAGAAACACGTATGTTCTAATAGTTTAACAAATTATGGATATTTAAGCTGTGAAGCAGTTTTATTAGATTTTCCTATAAGCAGATAACTCCTGAACAAAAATGGGGATATGTGATGTATATCCAAGAGGGGATAAATGTAAATGTCAGGAAATTAAGTATAATCAAGAGTTGGGTAGTAAAGAGGGGAAAAACAGCAGAGCCTGAGAAAGCTGTCCAGAGAAATAATAGAAGAAACAAGAAAATCATGGTGAAATAAAAATCAAAAAAAGAAAAAGAAAGAAAAACTAAGAACAGGATAGAGAACTACGAAGTACAGTTTAGAAGTGGTAATGTGAATCTAAACGAAGATATTAAGGTGAGCAATGATCAGAGAAAGAAGATTTAAGGGCAATACAATCATGCATGAGACATAAATCAGTTGAAATCAGGCTATCAGCTGATTTCTCAACAGAAACTATAAGCCAGAATGGAATGGCATGATATATTTAAAGTGATGAAAGGGAAGAAGAACCTACCACCAAGTATACTCTACTCAGCATGACTCTCCTTCAGACTTGAGAACTCAAAAGCCTTCCAGACAAGCAAACTTTAAGAGAATTCAGCACCACCAAACCAGCTTTACAACAAATGCTAAGGAACTTCTCTAGGCAATAAACACAAGAGGAAAAAACAAACAAACAAAAAAGAAGCACAGGTTCTTATTGGTTATCTGTTTTTTTTTTTTTTTTTTATGCTACTTTCATTTAAGAATGTCTTTTATGAAACAGTACAGCACAGGGAACGCTACTCAATATTCTGTAATGCCCTATATAGGAAAACAATTTGTAAAAGAGTGGATATGTATATATGTATAACTAATACACTTTGCTGTACAGTGGAAACTAACACAATATTGTAAATCAACTACACTCCAATAAAAAGTAATTAAAAAAAAAAAGCACAGAAAATAAACCCCAAACAATTAAAACTGTAATAGGCTCATACATATCAATAATTACCTTAAAAATAAATGGATTAAATGCACCAACTGAAGACATAGACTGGCTGGGCAGATGAAAACATGTGCATGTGTGCACTTCCACTTACCACATCACTCTGCTTGACCCGTCAAATTGAATGTAATTATTTTATATTGTTAAGTTAATCATGTTCCCATTATGGCTTGCAATTGTAATTATTTTTATGTTTTTTCTGACTATTGATTATGAAAACTGATAATCAATAGTGCTTGATTAATACCATTGTATTATGGTATTGCTTGCTTAATACCATTATACCCTGATAATGGTAAAGAAAATATCAGAAAAATAATACAACTCTACAACTCTATATATCACCAAACCTACCATTTGATTAAAAAACTTATGATCACTTTTTAAAATCCAGATGCATGTCAGAATTATCTTGAAATTTTTGAAAAATACAAATACCCAGATATTGCTTTTTTTTTTTCCTTCAGAGGTCCAGATATGTTTCTAATGAGCAGTCACATTTAAAATCAATTAGACTGTATGATAATCTTTTACTTTTATTTAGTTTGTTTCACTTTTTATATTTCATACCCAGTGATCCTGTTTCATTTAGTTTATGTTTTTCAATTTCTATATCTCTATTTTTATATTTTAGATTCTTTCTCAAGGCTTATCAAGTGTAGTAGATATTTTAGAAAATTTATTAATTTTTGCCTAACTAAAAAAATTATGACATTTTGATTCCACTTATTTGACTTAGTATGAATGGAGTGCTAGATTTCTAGTTATGCAGCAAGCAACAAAGGTTTACTGTATAGCACAGGGAACTATAGTCAATATCTTGTAATAACATATAATGGAAAATAATTTCAAAAATAATATATGTGTGTATGTATAACTGAATCACTTTGCTGTGCACCCAAAATATTGTCAGTCACCTATACTTCAATAATATATATATATATATTTATAAAAGTAAAACAAAAATTGGAAAAGACCTAGATAGACATTTCTCCAAAGAAGACAAACAGATGGCCAAAAGGCATGTGCAAAGATGTTCAACAGTGCTTGTTATTAGAGAAATGCAAGCAAAAATACAATGAGATATCACCTCACACTGGTCAGAACGGTCATCATCAAAAAATCTACAAACAGTAAATACTTAGAGAGGGTGTGGAGAGGAGACTCTTACACTGTTGGTGGGAATATAAACTGGTACTGCCACTGTGAACAACAATATGGAACTTCCTTAAAAATAGGATTGACAGGTACACACTGCTATATTTAAAAAAGGCTAATCAACAGGGACCTACTGTATAGCACAAAAAACTTTGCTCGATATTATGTACAACTTTAAGGGGAAAAGAGTTTGAAAAAGAATACATACATAGATACATGTATATATGGTAGTGGTTTAAGTTCTTCAGTCATGTCTGACTCTGCAACCCCATGGACTTTAAAAGGAAAATAATTTGGAAAATGATACATACATAGATACATGTATACATGTTAGTAGTTTAAGTTCTTCAGTCATGTCTGACTTTCTGCAACCCCATGGACTCTGCAACCCCATGCACCAGGCTCCTCTGTGGGTCACCATTTACTTCTCCAGTGGATCTTCCCCTCCAGAAATTGAACCTGGGTCTCCTGTATTACAGGTGGATTCTTTACTAACTGATGTATACATATATATGTTGTTATTGTTGCCCAGTCACTAAATCATGTCTGACAAGTTGTGACCCCATGTACTGAAGCAGGGACAGGCTGCTGTCCCTGACAAGGACAGGCTTCCCTGTCCTCCATCTCCCAGAGTTTGTTCAGGTTCATGTACATTGAATCCATGATACTATCTAATTATCTCATCCCCTGCTTCCTTATATATATATAGCCTAATCATTTTAGTGTATACCTGAAACAAACATGGCATTGTTAATCAACTATATTACAGTATCAAATAGTCAAAATATTTTAATACAGTCACTATATTTCAGAAGAAATTATTCAAGTGAACATAGAATGAAATGGCAATGAAAAAATCAAAGGGATGCATCCTTCCCTAGGATCCTAAGGAAAGTATATTGCTTAATGGAAAATACATTTTCAAGACACTTTTAATGCTATGTGTGATTTAATTCAGAGTATTAAAAACATAATATCCAATAGGAAAGCAGACAAGCTTTTTTTAAGTAGCAAAGGAAACTCAGGAAGCAAAATAAATACCGATGAGCATTTGCAACATGAGTTTCAGTTCAGTTCAGTTCAGTTCAGTCGCTCCGTTGTGTCCGACTCTTTGCGACCCCATGAATCGCAGCACGCCAGGCCTCCCTGTCCATCACCAACTCCCAGAGTTCACCCAGACTCACGTCCATTGAGTCAGTGATACCATCCAGCCATCTCAACCTCTGTCGTCCCCTTCTCCTCCTGTCCCCAATCCCTCCCAGCATCAGAGTCTTTTCCAATAAGTCAACTTTTTGCATGAGGTGGCCAAAGTACTGGAGTTTCAACTTTAGCATCATTCCTTCCAAAGAAATCCCAGGGCTGATCTCCTTCAGAATGGACTGCTTGGATCTCCTTGCAGTCCAAGGGACTCTCAAGTGTCTTCTCTAACACCACAGCTCAAAAGCATCAATTCTTCTGTGCTCAGCCTTCTTCAGAGTCCAACTCTCACATCCATACATGACCATAGGAAAAACCATAGCCTTGACTAGATGGACCTTTGTTGGCAAAGTAATGTCTCTGCTTTTGAATATGCTATCTAGGTTGGTCATAACTTTCCTTCCAAGGAGTAAGCGTCTTTTAATTTCATGGCTGCAGTCACCATCTGCAGTGATTTTGGAGTCCAAAAAATAAAGTCTGACACAGTTTCCACCGTTTCCCCATTTATTTCCCACGAAGTGATGTGACCGGATGCCATGATCTTCGTTTTCTGAATGTTGAGCTTTAAGCCAACTTTTTCACTCTCCTCTTTCACTTTCATTAAGAGGCTTTTGAGTTCCTCTTCACTTTCTGCCATAAGGGTGGTGTCATCTGCATATTTGAGGTTATTGAGATTTCTCCTGGCAATCTTGATTCCAGCTTGTGCTTCTTCCAGTCCAGCATTTCTCATGATGTACTCTGCATAGAAGTTAAATAAGCAGGTGACAATATACAGCCTTGACAAACTCCTTTTCCTGTTTGGAACCAGTCTGCTGTTCCATGTCCAGTTCTAACTGTTGCTTCCTGACCTGCATACAGATTTCTCAAGAGGCAGGTCAAGTGGTCTGGTATTCCCATCTCTTTCAGAATTTTCCCTGGTTTATTGTGATCCACACAGTCAAAGGCTTTGGCATAGTCAATAAAGCAGAAATAGATGTTGTTCTGGAACTCTCATGCTTTTTCCATGATCCAGTGGATGTTGGCAATTTGATCTCTGGTTCCTCTGCCTTTTCTAAAACGAGCTTGAACATCAGGAAGTTCACAGTTCACATATTGCTGAAGCCTGGCTTGGAGAATTTTGAGCATTACTTTACTAGCATGTGAGATGAGTGCAATTGTGCAGTAGTTTGAGCATTCTTTGGCATTGCCTTTCTTTGGGATTGGAATGAAAACTGACCTTTTCCAGTCCTGTGGCCACTGCTGAGTTTTCCAAATTTGCTGGCATATTGAGTGCAGCACTTTCATAGCATCATCTTTCAGGATTTGAAATCCCTCATCTGGAATTTCATCACCTCTACTAGCTTTGTTCATAGTGATGCTTTCTAAAGCTCACTTGACTTCATATTCTAGAATGTCTGGCTGTAGGTCAGTTATCACATCATCATGTTTATCTGGGTCGTGAAGATCTTTTTTGCTTAGATCTTCTGTGTATTCTTGCCACTTCTTAATATCTTCTTCTTCTGTTAGATCCATACCATTTCTGTCCTTTATCGAGCCCATCTTTGCATGAAATGTTACCTTGGTATTTCTAATTTTCTCAAAGAGATCTCTAGTCTTTCCCATTCTGTTGTTTTCCTCTATTTATTTGCATTGATCACTGAGGAAGGCTTTGTTATCTCTTCTTGCTATTCTTTGGCACTCTGCATTCAGATGCTTATATGTTTCCTTTGCTCCTTTGCTTTTCACTTGTCTTGTTTTCACAGCTATTTGTAAGGCCTTCCCAGACAGCCATTTTGCCTTTTTTTTTTTTTTTTTCTTTTCCACGGGGGATGGTCTTGATCCCTGTCTCCTGTACAATGTCACGAACCTCATTCCATAGTTCATCAGGCACTCTATCTATCAGATTTAGACTCTAAAATCTATTTCTCGCTTCCACTGTATAATCATAAGGGATGTGACTTAGGTCATACCTGAATGGTCTAGTGGTTTTCCCTACTTTCTTCAATTTAAGTCTGAATTTGGTAATAAGGAATTCATGATCTGAGCCACAGTAAGCCCCCGATCTTGTTTTTGTTGACTGTTTAGAGCTTCTCCGTCTTTGGCTGCAAAGAACATAATCGATCTGATTTTGGTGTTGACCATCTGGTGATGTCCATGTGTAGAGTCTTCTCTTGTGTTTTTGGAAGAGGGTGTTTGCTATGACCAGTGCATTTTCTTGGCAAAACTCTATTAGTCTTTGCTCTGCTTCATTCCGTATTCCAAGGCCAAATTTGCCTGTTACTCCAGGTGTTTCCTGACTTCCTACTTTTGCATTCCAGTCCCCTATAATGAAAAGGACATCTTTTTTTATCTTTTTTGGGTGTTAGTTCTAAGAGGTCTTGTAGGTCTTCATAGAACCGTTCAACTTCAGCTTCTTCAGTGTTACTGGTTGGGGCATAGACTTGGATTACTGATTCAGAATATATATATATATATATAAAGTTATTGAAAGACTTGTTCTTTTCCTTTTCTTAAATTTAAACTCGTGTTGTTAAGAAAAAAAAAAGTCATTCAATAACTTGAATTTCTTGGTCATTATTTTATCTTCAGCAAGCCTTTAATATATAGATGCATATATTAGGCTTCCCTGGTGGCTCGGCTATTAAAGAATCTGCCTGGAATATGGGAGACCTGGGTTCAATCCCTGGGTTGGGGAGATCCCCTGGAGAAGAGAATGGCTACCCACTACAGTATTCTGGCCTGGAAAATTCCATGGATTGTATAGTCTGCTTCTGCTGCTAAGTCGCTTCAGTCATGTCCCACTCTCTGCGACCCCAGAGATGGCAGCCCACCAGGCTCCCCGTCCCTGGGATTCTCCAGGCAAGAACATTGGAGTGGGTTGCCGTTTCCTTCTCCAATGCATGAAAGTGAAAAGTGAAAGTGAAGTTGCTCAGTCATGCCCGACTCTTAGCGACCCCATGGACTGCAGCCTACCAGGCTTCTCCATCCATGGGATTTTCCAGGCGAGAGTACTGGTGTAGGGTGCCATTGCCTTCTCCGATTGTATAGTCTATGGGGTCACAAACAGTCAGACATGACTTAGTAACTTTCTATTTATTACATATATATAATATATATATATATATATTCTGAATCATTTTGCATCAGGTAGGAGCCAGATGCCAGTTAAATGTACAAGACATAAAAAAGTGTGTTAAACTATTTCCTCTATGATCCTTCCTGAGACAGTTACAAGGTGGAAATGATAGCTAACTTAAAAAAATACTTCTAAGTAAGTATAGCATTATGAATTTAATAATTGTGCATATTCAAAACAAAAATCTGCTCCATAGAAAACTGTACTTCTCTACTTGGACATTTTCCTAGGGTTCTTATTTATTTTTAGTTAAAGCAAAAATTATTTTTGTACTAGTATGGACCATGGATCAAAATACAAATCTTAAACTGTAGCTAATTCATTATCTAGTTACTTCTTCTTAATTATTCCCAAATGGTATCAAGCACCATTCACATGCAAATAAAAAGCAAGCAATATTCATTTCATAATATTTAGAAAGTATGTTTATTTTTTTCACAATGTCTTTGAACTCAAAAGAATATTTTTTCAAGTTTTAAGAATAAATGCTGCAAATTTTCCATTAAAACACCAATTGGGATAATTTGCATTAGAACAATTGCTCCTCTAAGAGCCAGTGTTTAGTTTTTCTAATACACTATTTTCATTTTCATTTTTTAATAAGTAAATTTCTATTTTGCTTATTTTGATGACCTACAAAAGATGCATTAATATAAAAAATAGCTCTCACACTAGTTCAAAAATGCCTAGATAGTAATTCACATTATCACACAATCATATATACCATTTTATAAATACAGCAGGTGTAACAAACCAATAGAAAAGGCTTAGAATTTTTTTCTTTTCTTTTTTTTTTTTTTTGTAAAGCATGCACTATAATAAATAAAACTTATGGTAAAATACGTGTTGATATAGTAAATATATATGTAGCATATATTAAGTATACAAGATATGTTCATGTAATATAGTAATAGATACACAGTTGCCTTTTTATTTTAGTTGTAGTTAAAAAAAATGCAACCAAAAGAAATTTTTATATGCATTTGTTGTCACAAAAATCTTAGTTTAAAAGACAACCCCAATTTGCATGCTAAGTCACTTCAGTCATGTATGACTCTGTGACCCTGTAGCATTCCAGGCTCCTCTGTCCGTGGGATTCTCTAGGCAAGAATACTGGAGTGGGTAGCCATGCCTGTCTTCAGGGGATCTTCCTGACCCAAGGATCAAACTTCTGTCTGTCTCCTGCACTGGCAAGCGTGTTCCTTTCCACTAACACTGCCTGGGAATCCCAATTAGTTTAATAACAAATTCCAATTTATTTTTCAATAAAATAATCTAAAAGCAAAGTTCCATCTAACAGGGTGCTTTGTTTTGCATTTTTATTTCCTTTTAAAGTCACATTTTATATGTTTCATAATATAAACATAACTATTCAAATATAGAGATGCCATGTGATGTAGTGGTAAGAATCTGCCTGCCAATGCAGGAGATGAAAGAGACACGGATTCGGTATGTTGTTTGACTTTTCATAATTTTAATATAATAAATTTTATTAATTGTAATATTACAAAATTTAATAAAATAAATTTTATTAACTTAAAAAATTCAAACTAATACTGTTTTCAATGTTTATATTTTTTGTTTACTTATTTTAAAGAGATTAATTTCTAAAAGAATGATAATATTTTTGACAGCTATTTTTATATTTCTAATTGTAGTTAAAGCTACATCTTGATATGCTTCCACTTAATTCCTTGATATATATTGCATTCGTATTTGATTGGTGCTTCCTTGTGTATATTTGCTTATTTCAAAAAATTGTGTTTTTACTCTTTTCTTTGCTTGTATTTAGATATTTTCTTATGGAATCAAATTTAGCAGCAGCTTTCACTTCACTTTTTCCTCAATTTTTATTAAATTTGTTAATTTATTCATTTTTAATGTTTTATATGTTTTGGAGTATATGCTTTTTATTTTTCTAGCATTTATTTTCCTTTTCATTTTATGGGGATGACTCCTATTTTTTTAATTAAAAATGAAAGGGCATCTACTTAAGAGTCTCACCCAGTTTAAAATGTAATAAGAGTTGCTAATATTTATTGAATATTCAGTGTACATCACAGTCTGTTATAGTATTAATTCAACTGATCTTGATAGAAACCATATGAAAAAGGTTACTATATAGACTCCTGCTAATATTAATATGCTGTAACTGAAACAAAACAAGCGAGCTCTCTAAGGGTAAATTATTGAGCATGGAATAAAATACAGAGCAGTGACCAAGACTTCTTCGATTTTATACCAGTTGTTCTTCTTTCTAGCCACAGAGGCCATTTTTGTTGCTGTTTGTAGAAAATACCTTTCTCATTTTTGCCTCAGCTACTTCGCATGTGTTATTCCCTCTGCTTAGAAAGCTTATACCATATTTTTAATTTAATAGATGGCTCCTCCTCATTGGAGAATATTTTACTGTTGTTCAAGAGAAAGCATGGCTCTTTCATCTACCATAGACCCTGTGATGATGTGATTAAATGTTTGGCGGTAGATGGCCAGATTTGAATCCTAATTCTGCAATTTAAAGATTATAAAGTCTTAACATGGTAATCTATTATTTGTGTTCTCTTTTTATCTGCAAACTATAGCTAATTATCGAATCTGATTCATTAGAATGTTTTAAACATTAATGCAGTGAAACACATAAAATGACTTGGCTCAAAGGAAACATTCACAAATTTTATCAAGATGTTTATTAGACTAATGATTTATATTCCTTATTGTGAAATGTCTTCTTGTTTTTCTCTATATGTAGAAGAAAATACTAAAAGTAAAAGGATGCTGGAAATTTGAGGGTTGTTTTCAATTTTATTGAAAAATAGAGTTTTCCTCCATAAAATGAGACATAGAGATATCTGATTTTCTAATCAAATAGCTTAATATAAATCAAAAATTACACTAGCTATGAATCTTTTTGTTTTTGCAGTTGGGGAGAAATAGAAACATAAAATAATTAGACACCATATTTTCTTTAGCTTTAAATATATTTAGTGAAGCTCGAATATTATATGATTATTTTACTTTGCATGTTTAACTAGTTTAGAAACTAATAAAATAACAACAAAACAAATTTAAAATATTTCAAAGACTCTTTAGCCTTCAATATCCAGGCTATAGAATAGCTTCTGATATAATTAATTGTCCCTTCCAAAACTTATTCTAAAATAGGTTATAGTAACTGATGATAACTGATGGACAGTAGATTATACTATGAAGGTAATGCTGCTGCTAAGTCACTTCAGTCGTGTCCGACTCTGTGCGACCCCATAGATGGCAGCCCACCAGGCTCCCCCATCCCTGGGATTCTCCAGGCAAGAATGCTGGAGTGGTCTACATCTATAACTTCAGTCACATCTTCAATTAATTCACAGGTATATAAATTGCTCTAATATTTACTTTCATAAGAGGGAAAATTTTCACCATGGATTTTAATGTATTTATGTCCTCATTCCTCTACTTCCTTAGGAATGTCCATGTTGTCATTTTTATCTAGTAGAATCAAATTACACAGTATAGTTGTTTGTAACTAAATTATTTAAAAATCTCTGTAGATAATTATCTATATGAACAAAACTATACTCTGACATAATTAAATTATTATTTTTTCCAAAATAAAATGATTACATTTTGTAAATGACTTATTTTGAGTAGCCTAATAAATATATCACATACCTTAAACAGTGATTATAGCAAGTAATTGTGTGATAAGAAACTGCTAAACAATTATAATCTAACTTGAGCAAAACTTTGCAGATTAAATCCATAAGATACCAAATAAGATTTTACTATCCATTAATTAATTGCTTAAAGAATCACTGTTCCTATAGTTTAGTCATTAAAAAGATAAGAACAAGTGAGAAAATATCTGAACCATTTAAAAAATCAATTTTTAAGCTGTTACATTTCTGTAAAAGTTATTTTGTAAACTAGAAATACTTTAGAATCATCAATGAGAGCATACATGTCATTTCACAGTGTCTATAGAGTTTTATTGCCTATAAATGTGACAAGAAGCTAACAAAAATAAGACATACAATATAGCAAAGAAATGGATACATAAAGCATTGTTACAGGCGTGTACCTATACTTGAATGAGTTTGCTTACCCACATGCACTGTAAAAATAAACATTATAGTAGACAGATTGAAACTCAAAATTAGTTAAAGAATATATATGACAATAAATGGAGAAGGCAATAACAGCCCATTCCAGTACTGTTGCCTGGAAAATCCCAGGGACGGAGGAGCCTGGTAGGCTCCAGTCCATGGGGTCGCTAAGAGTCGGACACGGTTGAGCGACTTCACTTTCACTTTCAGGCATTGGAGAAAGAAATGGCATTCCACTCCAGTATTGTTGCCTGGAGAGTCCCAGGGATGGAGGAGCCTGGTGACTGCCATCTATGGGGTCTCACAGAGTCAGACACGACTGAAGTGACTTAGTAGCAGCAGCAGCAGCAGCATGACAATAAAAATAAATTTCATAATTTAATTTATAATCATTTATTATAATTCAGTTCAGTTCAGTCGCTCAGTCATGTCCGACTCTTTGCGACCCCATGAATCGCAGCACGTCAGGCCTGCCTGTCCACCACCAACTCCCGGAGTTCACTCACACTCATGTGCATCGAGTCGGTGATGCCATCCAGCCATCTCATCCTCTGTCGTCCCCTTCTCCTCCCGCCCCCAATCCCTCCAAGCATCAGAGTCTTTTCCAATGAGTCAACTCTTTGCATCAGGTGGCCAAAGTACTGGAGTTTCAGCTTTAGCATCATTCCTCCCAAGAACATCCAGGACTGATCTCCTTTAGAATGGACTGGTTGGATCTCCTTGCAGTCCAAGGGACTCTCAAGAGTCTTCTCCAACACCACAGTTCAAAAGCATCAATTCTTCGGCGCTCAGAGTCCACCATTTTTTATGAAAGCATATGCCATTAAAGACATTGATTCACATATTTACATTGGATAATCACATACTTGCTAAAAACATGGTGTATCCAAACGTGAGAGCTGCTGCAGTTGAAAGAAAAAAATACTACTTTAAAGTGGAAAAATTAAAAATCTGGTACAATAAGACAAGTCCACAAATAGACATAAATTACATTGCAATATATCTTAATTATAAAAGTTTAAGAGAAGTAAAATATACCATGGACTTCAACACATCAGAGTAAAGTAGGAAAACATCTTCATGAAGAATAAGACAAGTTCTTGGGAAAATGGTTGTTTAGATTAGTCCTTAAGTATTAAGATAATTTCCAGATATACATATTTAGGAGAAAATGCTTTTTAGAAAATAAGTCCAGAATATGATGCATAAATACAAGTGTGTTAATTTATAAATGGTATGATTGTTTGGAGTGCAATGTGTAAGTAATAAAAGATGAGGGCAAGATGGGACCCTATTTTATAAAATCATTGCTTCAGAGGATATAAATATTGACTAAAATAACTGGTGGTAGTGATCCAGTATGCATATTGTAGTCAAAGAGGCATGCTTGTAATTGTTTCAAGGTAATATCTCACAATATAATGAATGAAGATGGAGCTGCAGGAAGAGACAAGAACAGTTATATGGTCCAATAGCAAGATGATACAGTGGGAATGGAAAGAGATGGATAGATATGAAATGCAATATAGGTTAGGTATTTTAAAGCTTGGCAGTTGATTAAAAATAAAAGAGGTGAGAAATGGGGGTCACTTTTTAATATTGTTGTTTAATGCAATTGTAGTATAATCATGGAATCTGAAAATGCAGGGGGGATTTGTATTGATTTTTAAAAAGATGTTAAATTTAGTTTAAAATATATTTAGCTTTATTTCTCATAGAAGATTACAGAGGGAATGATTAAGGTTAGAGGTTAAATGATGTTAGAGGAAACGATGTGGAATAATATCTGAGAAATGCATCTGACATAATTCCTGTAACTCTTACTATGCTGTGTGTCTCAATGTGTTCTGATAGTGTTAAGGGTCAAGGAGAATATTTGAGGCAGCAGGCTGCCACAATCATTGCAATTTGAATTAAAGATATTGCTTTGCTTTATTTCCCTAGTCTAAAAACCCATCCATGAAGCTGGGATGACAGGGAGAGTGGGCGAGCCAAACAATTATTTACAGTGACAACAACCATGACAGTGGGAGAAATGACAGGCATGAGCTCCATTAAAGGATTTATCAAGGACAGTGCTTTCAAAGGTTAAAGCTAGGGACAGAAATGTATTCTTGGTCCTTGTATCACATTTACCACTGTCTTAGCAATATTATCCACTGCATTTGTGTGTCAACGTCTCCACTAAAATGACTCTCAAATCTTTATTTGTAATCCAACCTATTCAATTCCACATCTGCTTTTTTTTTTAAACTGATATCAGTAGTTGGATTGGAGACATTGCTGTTATATAATCAGGGACTCAAATTGTTAGTAGGTCTGTGAAAAGCTAAGAAGGTCTACACATTTAGGACAGGTTTACAGGTTAGTCAGTATTTTTTAAAGGTACAGTTTTTTTATTAACTGATCTTTGTGTAAAGGAGAGCAACAAAGTGAATGAAATAGTAGCTGTTTTAAGGAAAGTGAAAGTGAAGTCGCTCAGTTGTGTCTGACTCTTTGTGACCCCGTGGACTGTAGCCTATACAGGTAAGAGTACTGGAGTGGGTTGCCATTTCAAGGATCTTATAAATAAAGGAAGATTAACCAAAATTAAATATAAGAAACAGAAGCTTGTGCCACAAGCAGGAAAAGAACAGTTGGAGGGAAAATACTGTTGAGCTAATAATAGAATACATAAGTTCAAATGGAAAGTAAACATATTTCTCTATAGTATTGAACCTAAAGGCATCATATGGGTTATACACACATAGTGAAAGTGGCTCTCTCATGTTGGACTCTTTGTGACCCCAAGGACTATACAGCCCATGGAATTGTCCAGGCCAGAATACTGGAGTGGGTAGCCTTTCCCTTCTTCAGGGGATCTTCCCAACCCAGGAATCAAACTCAGGTCTCCTGCATTGCAAGCAGATTCTTTACCAGTTGAGCCACAAGGGAAGCCCAAGAATACTGGAGTGGGTAGCCTATCCCTTCTCCAGTGGCTCTTCCTGACTCAGGAATCAAAGCAGGGTCTCCTGCATTACAGGTGGATTCTTTGCCAGATGAGATATCAGAGAAGATATTAACATTAGAGCCATCAGTGAGAAGAGACGTTGCAGACAACAAAGTTGCCTAAGATGACATTCCATTCTTTGCATGATAAAGAAATCATAGCAGAAGAAATAAAAAAGGATTTGTTTATCATAGCCCAGGGATAAGATACAGTTTACAATTGCCCAAAGTATTACCTATGATCTATGAAGGAGAAAAGTGCAAAAATAGTTAGATTGTGATTATCCTGTTAGTATTTCTTCTTTTGCTAATTTCCATCACCATTAGATTTTGGTACTCTGGAATGTCCAACTCCATTCCCTCCCAAGTATCTTTGCTCTTGCTATTTCCATCAATCTGGTAGATTCATTTGAGTCTTAATTGATGATCAGCATGTTCATCAATTAACTCGCAGCCTGTATTGTGTCTATTAAGAGAAACTTTCTTGATGACACTATTCAAAATAATACATAGACTGATTTATTTTCTTAAGATAACAATATTTTGTTATTTTGCTATATTATTAATTTTTCTTCTCTGCCTATCTCCCCTCCCCTTCTTACTAACTAAAATTCAAGTCCTATCACATCAGGAAACTTTCATGGTTTATTCATTATTGTATATCTAACAAGTGCTCAAAGAGCAGGGATTTTATTTGCCTTGTTCAATTCATGTGTAAGAGTTTGGCATCAAGAGACACCTAAGAAATACTACTTGAATGAATGAATGAATAACTAAAAATAGGCAAAAGTATGCAAATAAGTATTTATTAATAGAATCAGTGAATTTCCTAGAATGTCTAAACATAGGGGACAGGAAGAAGGGAAACCCCAGAGAAGCAGTCAAAGAGGTAGAGGGAAAAACAGGAGATGGCAGAATTTGGAAACATCTTTAGAAAAGAGATTCTTGTTAGCGCTGTAAAAACAAAAAAGAAAAAGGCTCAAAATAATCTATCAGATTTTCCAATTAAGAGTGCATTTTGAGACAACAACATTGTTAAAATGCCAAGTGATGAAAATTTAATACTAACAGCAGGATCCCCTATGACCCACCTCCCAGAATATTGGAAATAAAAGCAAAAATAAGCAAATGGGACCTAATTAACCTTAAAAGCTTCTGCACATCAAAGGAAACTATTAGCAAGGTGAAAAGACAGCCTTCAGAATGGGAGAAAATAATAGCAAATGAAGAAACAGACAAACAACTAATCTCAAAAATATACAAGCAATTCCTACAGCTCAACTCCAGAAAAATAAATGACCCAATCAAAAAATGGGCCAAAGAACTAAATAGACATTTCTCCAAAGAAGACATACAGATGGCTAACAAACACATGAAAAAATGCTCAACATCACTCATTATCAGAGAAATGCAAATCAAAACCACTATGAGGTACCATTTCACACCAGTCAGAATGGCTGCGATCCAAAAGTCTACAAATAATAAATGCTGGAGAGGGTGTGGAGAAAAGGGAACCCTCTTACACTGTTGATGGGAATGCAAACTAGTACAGCCACTATGGAGAACAGTGTGGAGATTCCTTAAAAAACTGGAAATAGAACTGCCTTATGATCCAGCAATCCCACTGCTGGGCATACACACTGAGGAAACCAAAAGGGAAAGAGACACGTGTACCCCAGTGTTCATCGCAGCACTGTTTACAATAGCCAGGACATGGAAGCAACCTAGATGTCCATCAGCAGATGAATGGATAAGAAAGCAGTGGTACATATACACAATGGAGTATTACTCAGCCATTAAAAAGAATACATTTGAATCAGTTCTAATGAGATGGATGAAACTGGAGCCTATTATACAGAGTGAAGTAAGCCAGAAGGAAAAACATAAATACAGTATACTAACGCATATATATGGAATTTAGAAAGATGGTAACAATAACCCGGTGTATGAGACAGCAAAAGAGACACTGATGTATAGAACAGTCTTATGGACTCTGTGGGAGAGGGAGAGGGTGGGGAGATTTGGGAGAGTGACATTGAAACATGTAGAGTATCATGTAAGAAACGAGTTGCCAGTCGAGGTTCGATGCGCGATACTGGATGCTTGGGGCTGGTGCACTGGGATGACCCAGAGGGATGGTGTGGGGAGGGAGGAGGGAGGAGGGTTCAGGATGGGGAACACATGTATGCCTGTGGCGGATTCATTTTGATATTTGGCAAAACTAATACAATTATGTAAAGTTTAAAAATAAAATAAAATTTAAAAGTAAAAAAAAAAAAAAAAAAGAAAGAAAATTTAATACTAAAACTGCAGACATACACATAAAATGGCCCACTTTTTTTTCTTGTGCTATTGTCTTATCTTTTACCATCCTTATCAGGACAGATAAGGTTCATTACCTAAAACAAACACTAAACTAAAGAAAAATCAAGCAGACAGTAGTTCAGTGCAGTTCAGTCACTCAGTCATGTCCAACTCTTTGCGACCCCATGAATCACAGCACGCCAGGCTTCCGTGTCCATTACCAACTCCCGGAGTTCACCCAGATTCATGTCCATTGAGTCAGTGATGCCATCCAGCCATCTCATCCTCTGCTGTGCCCTTCTCCTCCTGCCATCAATCCCTCCCAGCATCAGAGTCTTTTCCAATGAGTCAACTCTTCATTGGAGTTTCAGCTTTAGCATCATTCCTTCCAAAGAAATCCCAGGGCTGATCTCCTTCAGAATGGACTGGTTGGGTCTCCTTACAGTCCAAGGAACCCTCAAGAGTCTTCTGCAACACCATAGTTCAAAAGCATCAATTCTTTGACACTCAGCCTTCTTCACAGTCCAACTCTCACATCCATACATGACCAAAAGAAAAACCATAGCCTTGACTAGACGAACCTTTGTTGGTAAAGTAATGTCTCTGCTTCTCAATATGTTATCTAGATTGGTCATAACTTTCCTTTCAAGGAGTAAGCCTCTTTTAATTTCATGGCTGCAGTCACCATCTGCAGTGATTTTGGACCCCCCAAAAATAAAGTCTGACAGTGTTTCCACTGTTTCCCCATCTATTTCCCATGAAGTGATGGGACCAGATGCCATGATCTTCATTTTCTGAATGTTGAGCTTTAAGCCAACTTTTTCACTCTCCAATTTCACTTTCATCAAGAAGCTTTTGAGTTCCTCTTCACTTTCTGCCGTAACGGTGGTGTCATCTGCATATCTGAGGTTATAGATATTTCTCCAGGCAATCTTGATTTCAGCTTGTGTTTCTTCCAGTCCAGCGTTTCTCATGATGTACTCTGCATAGAAGCTAAATAAGCAGGGTGACAATATACAGCCTTGACGAACTCCTTTTCCTATTTGGAAGCAGTCTGTTGTTCCATGTCCAGTTCTGACTGTTGCTTCCTGACCTGCATACAGATTTCTCAAGAGGCAGGTCAAGTGGTCTGGTATTCCCATCTCTTTCAGAATTTTCCCCAGTTTATTGTGATCCACACAGTCAAAGGCTTTGGCATAGTCAGTAAAGCAGAAATAGATGTTTTTCTGGAACTCTCTTGCTTTTTCCATGATCCAGCAGATGTTGGCAATCTGATCTCTGGTTCCTCTGCGTTTTCTAAAACCAGCTTGAACAACTGGAAGTTCACAGTTCATGTATTGATGAAGCCTGGCTTGGAGAATTTTGAATATTACTTTACTAGCGTGTGAGATGAGTGCAATTGTATGGTGGTTTGAGCATTCTTTGGCATTGCCTTTCTTTGGGATTGGAATGAAAACTGACCTTTTCCAGTCCTGTGACCACTGCTGAGTTTTCCAAATTTGCTGGCATATTGAGTGCAGCACTTTCACAGCATCAAATTTCAGGATTTGAAATAGCTCAACTGGAATTCTATTACCTCCACTAGCTTTGTTTGTAGTGATGCTTTCTAAGGCCCACTTGACTTCACATTCCAGGATGTCTGGCTCTAGGTCAGTGATCACACCATCATGATTATCTGGGTCGTGAAGATCTTTTTTTGCACAGTTCTTCTGTGTATTCTTGCCACTTCTTAATATCTTCTGCTTCTTTTAGGTCCATACCATTTCTGTCCTTTATCGAGCCCATCTTTGCATGAAATGTTCCCTTGGTATCTCTGATTTTCTTGAAGAGATCCCTAGTCTTTCCTATTCTGTTGTTTTCCTTTATTTCTTTGCATTGATTGCTGAAGAAGGCTTTCTTATCTCTTCTTGCTATTCTTTGGAACTCTGCATTCAGATGCTTATATCTTTCCTTTGCTCCTTTGCTTTTTGCTTCTATTATTTTCACAGCTATTTGTAAGGCCTCCCCAGACAGCCATTTTGCTGTTTTGCATTTCTTTTCCATGGGGATAGTCTTGATCCCTGTCTCCTGTACAATGTCATGAACCTCATTCCATAGTTCCTCAGGCACTCTATCTATCAGATCTAGGCCCTTAAATCTATTTCTCACTTTCACTGTATAATCATAAAGGATTTCGTTTAGGTCATACCTGTATGGTCTAGTGGTTTTCCCTACTTTCTTCAATTTAAGTCTGAATTTGGCAATAAGGAGTTCATGGTCTAAGCCGTAGTCAGCTCCTGGTCTTGTTTTTATTGACTGTATAGAGCTTCTCCATCTTTGGCTGCAAAGAATATTATCAATCTGATTTCAGTGTTGACCATCTGGTGATGTCCATGTGTAAAGTCTTCTCTTGTGTTGTTGGAAGAGGGTGTTTGTTATGATCAGTGCATTTTCTTTGCAAAACTCTATTAGTCAGTAGTTACTTTGACCTTTTATGAGCTCTCTTTTCTCAATAAACACTTTTTTTCCCACAATGAATTTTAAGTCACTAAAGATAGTAAGATGAAAGACATACTCAAGTTGCTTCCTGTAGGAGGCAGACATTACAGTAGGAAGCCTGCACTTAATAATTACAAAACTAAGTAGTACATGTGAGAAGGGTTAAAAAAGGAAAAGCCAGTCAACTGTGAGTGTTTTTTAGAGATTACTCTCAAATAAGGTTACAGTGGAAGGCTTCCCTTAGAAAGTGATATTTCACCTAAGCTTTTGAAACGAGTCGCCAGTCCAGATTCGAAGCACGGTACTGGATGCTTGGGGCTGGTGCACTGGGATGACCCAGAGGGAGGGTAGGGGAGGGAGGAGGGAGGAGGGTTCAGGATGGGGAACGCGGGTATACCTGTGTCGGATTCATTTCGATATTTGGCAAAACTAATACAATATTGTAAAGTTTAAAAATAAAATAAAATTTTAAAAAAAGACAAAATTGAGACTATCTATACAAAATGGAAGGGGAAAAATTATATAATTTAGAGGCTACAATCCATGAACCCTGAATTGCAAAGGCAGTTTTAGAAATTGAAAGAAAAGCCCAGTGGCTGCAGCAGAGTGAGCAGGAAAGAAAGGAGCATAGGATGTACTTTAGGATGTAGGTAAGATCCAGATTATCGAAGGCCTTACATACCATGTTAGGAATCGTATTATTATTCTAAAAGCAATGCAAAAAAACTTTATTGCTGTATTGAGTTTGCATTAGAAAAATTAACTCTTCTTGCAGTGGAGAGAGTGATTGGGTATAGGATCAAGCATTGATAAGGTAAGACCTGTAAAGGAGGGATAACTATAATATCCAGATCTCAAGGAGAGTACAGTTATTATTTATTTTCAGTTGTATTCATAGTAAGTAACTGTATCAGTATTTTCATGTTCAAAAGTGTTACAATTTGTACAATTAATCATAATAATCAAGAAGAACCTTGTGCTCGTCAAGAACTAGTGATTAAAAACATCAAGTGGATACATTGGAAAAGAATTTAAATGGTGGATGTCAGGATATGACAGAATATTGGAATGAGAGAAAATAGTGAGTCAGGAATAATGTCTAGGATACCAACTGGCATGACTGGTTCCCCTCACCAAGAACATGGGGGAAGGTGGAATTTTAGTGGTAAGAGTGTCAGGAGTAGAGAACAAGAGAGGCACTGAGGATAAATTCAGCTTTTGGCATATTGAGTTTTAATTGTCTATTTGATCTATTGGAAATATCAAAAGCAAATAAATAAATGGGCTTGGAATTTCAATTATAGTTCTCAAGTGTATTTCTAAATGGTAACTAAGAAAGATTATGGATGAAGTCTCCTCAGGAGACAGAACTGGTTAAGGCATGGACCAATAACTGACACTAAAGCATATAGAAGGAGGAGAAGGCAAACTGTCAAAGAATACCAAAAGAAAATGAAAAAGGAGGAAAAAAAAATATTGCTGAAATTTTTAAGTGAAGATGAGTTCAATGTCCTTGTACTGCACCATGTCGGCCATTCCCTCGAATGGCTATAGTCTTTAACACACAGTGGTCGAGAAAATGGCCAAAAAATGGAATAGAAGGACCCCAAGCATACCTTCACTTAAAAATTACACCAATTTAAATAGTGGAGAAGGCACTGGCAACCCACTCCAGTACTCTTGCCTGGAAAATCCCATGGATGGAGGAGCCTGGTAGGCTGCAGACCATGGGGTTGCTTAGTCACACAGGACTGTGTGATTTCACTTTCACTTTTTTCCTTCATCCATTGGAGAAGGAAATGGCAACCAACTCCAGTATTCTTGCCTGGAGGATCCCAGGGACGGAGAAGCCTGATGGGCTGCCGTCTATGGGGTCACACAGAGTTGGACACGACTGAAGTGACTTAGCAATAGCAATAGCAAATAGCAACTATTGATGAGAAAGACAAGAAGACTAGCAGAAAATATGTTCTATACCTAAAGTTATAAAAAATAAACCACAATGAGACAGGAAACGCATACTCCTGGGGTGGTTGAGGGGTGGGGAGGGATAAACAGAAAAGCAATTAGAATTGAAGTTTCTTACCAAGAAACAAATGATTCAAGACCCACATTGAGCTCCTCTCCTGGGGATCTTGCACTAAGAAAATGACCCTCCAGAATATTTGGTTTTGAAGACTAGGAACTTACTTCTAGGAAAGCCAGAGGGATGAGGAAAATAGAGACTCTGCTCCTAAAAAGCACACACAAAATCTCACACACTCTACGTCTCAGGGCAGCAGCAAGTTGAAAGGAGCCTGGGTGAGACCTATCTGCTCATATGGAGAGCCTCCTAGTGAGGCAGGAGGCAACCAGAGCTCACCTTGTGGACATAAACACTGCTGGCAGGCATTTTGGGGAGGTCATTCTACTATGTGGACACTGGTGCTGAGAAGCACCATTTTAGAATACTCCTTCTATCTTATTAAGTTTAGAACCCAGACCTGCTCAGCAGCCTATCAGTGCCTATACTGGGATGCCTTAGGCCAAGCTATCAGCCAACTGAAGACATAGCCTCACCCACCAGAAGACAGTCTGCCTCTCAACCTCCTGAGTCCACAACTATCCCAGGATAAAGTTATGTCCACCAGAGGGCCCAGGACCCAGCTCCACACACCATGGGGCCAGCACTAGCTCTAGGACAGCCATAGCCATGCAGCCAGAGACCCCAAGACTCAGATATGCCCATTAGAGGGCCAGAACTAGCTTTTCACTAGCCTCACCCACCCGCCTGTGTAGCAAACAATCCCAGGACAACTTAAGCCTCAAATCCACAACTAGGGGATCAACATAACACCCACAATATCCCTAGGGCCAGAAACCCTGGGACTTGATGCTGCATGCCAGTGAGCTGGTATTAGACTTGAAACCACCTAGGCCTTGGCCCCACTCACCAATACAACTACACCAGCTCTGGGATAATGTGGGCACCTCAGTCAGATGCCCCAGGATCTACCCCTCCCTCCTGTGGGCCGACACCAGCTATTGGACCTCCAAGGCCCTATTGCCCTAGACCTCAGCACTCAGCTCCACCCACCAGTAAACCAGCATGATCCCTGGGACACTCTGAGCCCTGGCTTCACCCAAGAGTGGCCAAAACCAACCCCAGAAAGCCCCTGGCTCACTGACCAACAGGCTGACACCAGCTCTAAAACAAAATGGACCCCTAAGGCAGCCATCCTGGGATCCAGACACACTGCCCAGCAGACTGATACCAGATTTTATATACCTTGGACTCCATAGCCAGCCTTTTTAGGAACAAATCCCATCCATTAGGTGGATGACATTAGATACAGGATCCCCAGTCCCTGCAACATACCCACCCCAGAAACCAGTTCAATCCACTAGTGGGCTAGCACAAATCCTCAGACCCACTGGAACTCTGCAGGTAGACAACTCATGACCCAGGTCCACCCACCAGTCATCAGCAACCTCTGCATAAGTCAAGGCTTGACAACTAACCAGAAAAGAGGGAAAGCCATGTCTACCAGATCATGGACAGTAGTCAGCCTGCTGAAACAAAAGGAATCAAACTGCCCAAATAAAGGGGCACTCAAAACATACAGCTCTGTGACCAGAGAGCAGTGTGCTGCTGGGACTCATACATGTTCCTATAAATCACCACTTCTACAAGATTGGTAAACACAACCAACCTACAAAATACATGGAAATAAAAACAGTAAATTAGGCAAAATGAAGTGACAGAAGTATGTAAACAAATAAATAAGACAAAACCCCAGATGATGAATGAAGTGGAGATAAAGATGTTCAAAGATCTTGAGAGAAAATTGGATGAACAGAGTAAGAAGTTAGACGTTTTAAACAAGCAGTTTGAAAATGTAAATAAGAACCAGTAGACATGAAGACTACAATAACTGAAATGAAAAATACACTACAGGGAATCAACAATATATTAGATGATACAAAGGACCAGACCAGTGACCTAAAATAGAGTAGTGGAAATCACTAAAGCTAAACAGAAGAAAATAAAGAATTTTGTAAGATGAGCACAGTTTAAAAGACCACCGAGATAACATTAAGCATACTAATACTCACATTATAGGGGTCCCAGAAGAATAAGAGAGAGAGAAAGGGGCAGAAAGCACATCTGAAGTTATAATACCTGAAAACATCGCTAACTGGGAAAGGAAACAGAAAGAAGAATAAGAGAGAGAGAAAGGGGCAGAAAGCACATTTGAAGATATAATACCTGAAAACATTGCTAACTGGGTCCAGGAAGCACAGAGTCCTAAACAGGATCAACTCAAAGAGGACCACATAAAGACACATTATAAAATGTCAAAATTAAAGATAAAGACAGAATATCAAATGTTGCAAAGGAAAAGCAACAAGTCACCTGCAAAACATCTTCCATAAAGCTAGCAGCTGACTTTTCAACACAAACTGTAGTCCAGAAGAAGGTGGCATGATATAATTAAGGTGATAAAAGGAAAACTTACAACCAAGAATACTCTACTTGGCAAGGATTTCATTCAGATTTTATGGAAAGATAAAAAGTTTTACAAACAATCCAAAGCTAAAAGATTTCAACATCACCAAACCAGCTTTACAGGAAATGTTAAAGGAGCTTCTCTAAATTAAAAAGAAAAGGCCACAATTAGAAACATGAAAATTATGAAAGTGTCTCTTCTATAAAGGAAAATATACAGTTAAGGGAATTCATTAACCATGTGCAAAGCCAGTAAAAATGTTGAAAGACAAAGGTAATAAATCATTAGTATCCACAGTAAGTACTTAAGGGGTACATAAAACAAATTGATACAAAATATGGTGTCAAAACAGCAAACATGAATGAGACGAAGAGAGAGCAAAACTGCAAGGTTATTAAAATTTGTTTGAACTTCAGGCCAGAATTGGAAAAAATAATAATAAAATGAACAACCTAGAAGAAATTAACGAATTCCTAGAAATGCAGAGTCTCCCAAGACAGAACAGGAATTCAGAACCAGACTGCTTCAGAGGTGTATTTTACCAAATATTTAAAGAGTTATATTCTTCTCAAACTATTTCCATAATTTCACTGAAAATAATGTTTTAAACTCATTGTATGAGGCCAGCATTACTTTGATACCAATGAGACAAAGATATTGTGTAAAAAATTAAAATTACAGGTCACTGATGAACATAGAGGTAACATTTTTCAATGAAAATAAAAGGAAACCAAATTTAACAATATATTAAAAAGATCATACATCTTTCCAGGGATGCAAGGAAGGTTCAATACAATTGATTGCAAATCAGTCATATGATATTCCATGTTAAAAAACTGAGGAATAGAAATCATACAGTCATCTCTATAGATAAAAAATTTTTTTGAGAAAATTTTACATCCATTTTTCATGAAGAGGCTCAACAAAGTCAATACAGAGTAAGCAAACCTCACTACAATAAAAGCCATATATAACAAACTTATAGCTAACATTTTAACCAGTGGTAAAAAGCTGAAAGCATTTCCTCTAAGATCAAGAACATCACAAGGAAGCCGACTCTCATCAAAAAGGCAGTAATGTGTACCAAGACTAATTAATTTACTAAAGAATGAAAAGTGGGATATGTGCTCCAGAAATCTGCACTATCTGCACTGCATCATTAAGACTGTGATAAGTCTATACATGTCAGGCTGAATAGAATAAAATCAGTTTTCTTCTATAACTTATAAATTACTCTATGCCTTTTTCATCTGTATGTGTCATTTTCCTTAAGAAAATATTACTGTTTGAAATTTTTGATGTGAATAATACAGTCAATCACAAAGAACACATGCCAGATATAAACAAAGAATGGTAGTTGAAAAATATCAACAACAAATAAATTAAAAGACAGACACTAAGACCCACTGGACATTTAAAGGACATATGTTTTATTCATTGTTTTGTATTACTTAATAGAAATAATAAGAAATAGGGAATTCTTTACTGTGCATTATAATTGTATTAGGCAGTGGAGTAACTCAGAAAAAATAATTTATATCACTACATTTTTTAACTGCTTAAATGAAAATGCTGTTCTTATTTTTTCTCAACATCATGCTATCTTGACTCATTTTGTTCAATAATTCTTAGAAAATTTGTAAAAGAACTATATTTTCTCAAATTTATGCTATCTCAATATATAAAATTGTTTCAAAAAATCACTGAAAACTATGAAATAGAATTTTTAAAAACAAAAACAGAACTACACAAAACCAAGTAATCTTGAAAATTAAAGACCACACAACTGCCATGAATCACAATCTTGGGAACTTAAATTAGTTTTCATTTTATTTACATTATTTATTTTTCAAATACACATAGCATCACATTTAAGCATGATCTTTATAGTCTCTGTTGTATATTTAGCTATTAACATCATTTAACATTGAATAATGGCAAGCCTAGCATATCACAAAGTATTAAGGTTTTTTCCATATTTTCTTCATTGATTAGTACTAAAAAATGTTATAGATGTATTTTTTCATAAGAAAGTGATTTTCAGATGATGGTATGAATATTTTATAAAGTCATGTTTTTTATTGCTTGTTATTTTCCTGATTCAAAAGTTGCTCAAGACTTAAATAAAACAACATTTTTTTTTTTTTAATGATCCAATGTCTATTTCTTAAGGAAATATAAATGGGTGCAAAAAACATACAGTAATTAACCTTTTATGATTATTTTGACTATTATACAGTGAATTCTTAAACATTTCTTTAAAGTAAATGATTTCAGTTAGAATCTTGATGAGTTAAATATCTTATATTATTATGAGCACTTATACATTTTCCTTTATGTAGAACTTCAAAGTAACAAGCTACTGAATTATATTTATAAGGAAAAAAAGTAAAATTCAAAAGTAAACATATTGTGTATAAAAAAGATAAATAATGAATTTCACACAGCTGCTGTTTTATGATTTTGGAAATGTCACTTCATGCCAAGGTCATTGCATATGAAATTATTGGCATCTTTACTAAAACTGAGCACTTCTTGCACACAAAAAAAGCAGTAAATCTATCTAAAAGACTGATTGAGAAGCTAAAGTAGGGCTACAACATCTGTCAAGTAGCTTAAACATCTGGCCTACAGAAGATATTTTGTATTTTCAAAAATGGTAGCTTTATCAGACTGTATGTGGGCATAAAGATTTATCTTTACAATAAATCTTTAAATGACAAAGAAATTGAAAGTTAAGTTGTATGTATATCTTTAAAAAAAATACTAAACTCCATTAAAGGAGAAAGATTCATCATTAATCGAACATAATTGTACCCACATAGTGTTGATTAACTGGCCAGTGTAACCAAAGAAGTAAATATTGTATCTGAGATTTGACTAGAAGTAGTTTTGTGCTCAGGATAATATTTAAAGACATGCTTATGCATAAATGTCATGTATGTATAGCCTGCCCCCTCCCCAAAAAAAGATATAACATGAACTTCAAAGAGACCATACAAGTAAAAAAATAAAATATTTTGAGAAAATAAGCCCAACTTTATACAATGAAATTGGGGAAATATTATATTAAGCACAATATTCAGTTTCAAAAATTAATCTAATCAAGGCAGAATGAGAGAAGGGAGCTTTACAAGTCAAGGAAAATAAATTAGGAGCAAGAGTTTCTAACTGAATGAAGATAGATATGAGGCACCAACTTGACATTTTAATTATGTCTTCCATTAAAATATATTCAAAAATAGAAGGGAACGGAAATAGAGTGTTTGTAGTACATTGCATTTAGTAACACTGATACTCCTTAAAGGAAACACTAACCAATAATTGGATAAAGAGCAAAGTATTAAAATATCCAAAACCTATAGAATACAGAGAAGCATTAAGCACAATAAGCACATGCCTATTTAATACAGAAAAGAGAAAAAATAATAATGCTTTGTTTCCCTATTCAATATGTGACAGGCTTTAAACTACACATTATACAAGATAACAGTGAAAATCTCAGATATTTTTTCTGATTATAGAGGACTCTATCTAGTTTTGGGTGATAGGTGGCAATTTACAGAAGCAAGGGTAAAATCATAAGAGGGACATTTTTGAGACAAAGGTGAAAATGTTTTAAGAATGGCAGATAATCCATGACAATAAATGTTCCAAAGAGTTTAAAAACTTTTTTAAAACTTAAAATTCTTCACACACAAAAAAAAAGCTCTAAAAAACAAGTGCAAATCAGAATCTGTGGGTGTCAATGGTTTTAAGGTTTAACCTTAAAATATGGTTTTTAAGGGAAATTGAAAGGATATTAAGAATAGCCTAAATGTTGGAATTTAACCCCATCAAAAAGTAGGATTTCAAGTAAAATTTATCTTCAAAGTGAAAGTGCTAGTCACTCCAACTCTTGTGCAGTCGTTTCCAACTCTTTGTTACCCCATGAACTGTAGCCCCAACAGGCTCCTCAGTCCATGGAATTCTCCAGGCAAGAATACTGGAGTGGGTTGCCATTCCCTTCTCCAGGGGATCTTCCTAACTGAGGGACTGAACCTGGGTCTCCTTCATTCCAGGCATATCTATATAATTTATAAGGAGTTCCAAAAATAATGACTTTTATTTTTTAATATAAAATAAACATGTTTTAAAAAGTCAATTTTTGTTCCTCCAAAAGCCATTTCTTTCTGAAAACATCTAAAAGTTATTGGACAAAAAGCAAAAAATAACTATCTGACAATTCTGAAAATGCTCAAAATAGAGTGGCTTGTGTGTGAGAGTGAAAACCTGAAGACTGCATTTCCCAGGTGGTCTAGCGGTTATGAAACTGCCTTCCAATGAAAGGACCATATGTTCAATCCCTGGTTTGGGAACTAAGATCCCATGTACTGTGGAGTAATACTGTGCACTGCAACTCCTGAGCCTGTGTCCTCTAGAGCCCGTGAGTTGCAATGAATGAGCCCACATGCCCCAACTAAGACCTGATAAAACCATAAATAAATAATTACATTTAAAAAAAAATCTTGAAGACTTGGTTGTGGTGGAGGAGGGGATTATTCTCTTTTACTCTTGCTTTTTTCTGAGGTAATGCCCCAGTTACAAAAATATAAGCAGCCATGTGGTAGTCACTAAATCACCAAAATAAATCCTATTTATTCTCTGGCTAGTTTATCCTGGAAATGGGACCCCTGTCAGCAGGAGAGAGCAGGAAGTATTCTGGAGAGAAGAGAAGGACATTCCACAATTCTGTCTGTGAAACTGTACTAGTTCCTGTCTCACTCCTGAGCTGTACATCCACAGGCCAATTCAAAGCAGCATAGCAACATCTTTGGGAATTGAAATATGATATAAAATAGCATCCAGGTTAATACATGTGGGACACATTCATGGAACAACTTCCAAGTAGCATAACAAAGTCTTGAAGACTAATACTGATATTTGAACCATCATCTATAGTAAATGAGATAGAACGTGTGGTCAAAACATACAGGACAAAACAAAGACCAATGAGAGCAACATTTTCTAAAAGATTTTAGCAAGAATCAAAGTTTAGACAATATACATTTAGGAATCAGGGAAATATAAGCAATTCTCTAAAGAGCAAATTTATCAAAGATTATAAAGCTTTATTAAATTATTTTTAAGGTAAACAAAAAAACACCACAAATTAATGGAAGATAAAAATTATAAAAAGAATCCAGAAGCAATTAAAAACATGACCGTATAGTATATTCTAAAAAATTAATAGATGAACTTGAGTAAGATGGAAATTTTGAGAGAAAAGTTATTAAACTGGTCATTAGAAATGGTCTAATCAGAAGAGTGGTGAAAAGATAAAAAATCAAAATCTAAGACTAAGGGTCTGTTGGGATAATAACAAAAGGATAACACTAATGTCATGGAGTCACAGAGAGAAGGGGAAAAAAAAATCTCTGGTAGAAAAAATTGTAAGATAATGGTTGAAAATGACACGTCAGTGAAAAGTATACATTTATATATTTACAGATGAAATAAAATTAATGAATTCCAAAATAGACATATGTATTTACACACACACTTGTAAATAATATATATACAATGCAAGTTTTTTTATACATATATACAGGGGTGGCGGCCAGGAGGACCAACCCCACGTCCAAGGAGCAGTGGGTGTGCAGGCGCAGGAGGGCCTAGAGGAGCTATCCCAGGTCAGGAAGGACGGCGGTGAGGAGACACCCCTCGTCCAAGGTAAGGAGCAACGGCTGCACTTTGCTGGAGCAGCCGTGAAGAGATACCCCATGCCCAAGGTAAGAGAAACCCAAGTAAGACGGTAGGTGTTGCAAGAGGGCATCAGAGGGCAGACACACTGAAACCATACTCACAGAAAATTAGTCAATCTAATCACACTAGGACCACAGCCTTGTCTAACTCAATGAAACTAAGCCATGCCCATGGGGCAACCCAAGACAGGCAGGTCATGGTGGAGAGATCTGACAAAATGTGGTCCACTGGAGAAGGGAATGGCAAACCACTTCAGTATTCTTGCCTTGAGAACCCCATGAACAGTATGAAAAGGCAAAATGATAGGATACTGAAAGAGAAACTCCCCAGGTCAGTAGGTGCCCAATATGCTACTGTAGATCAGTGGAGAAATAACTCCAGAAAGAATGAAGGGATGACAGAGGATGAGATTGCTGGATGGCATCACTGACTCGATGGACGTGAGTCTGGGTGAATTCCGGGAGTTGGTGATGGACAGGGAGGCCTGGTGTGCTACGATTCATGGGGTCGCAAAGAGTCGGACACGACTGAGCGACTGAACTGAACTGAATTGATAATGTGTCCTTTCCAGGTGGCACTACTGGCAAAATATCTACCTGTCGAGGCATAAGACATGAGAGATGGGGGTTTGATCCCTAGGTCGAGAAGATCCCCTGGAGAAGGAAATGGCAACCCACTGCAGTATTCCTGCCTGGAGAACCCATGGACAGAAGTGTTTGGTGGGCTACAGTCCATGGGGTCGCAAAAAGTCAGACACAACTGAAACAACTTAGCACAGCACAGCATATATATAATGTATACATACATTATACATGAGTATATATGTGTATCTATGTACACACATCTTGAAAAGAGCTAGAAAAAGTGAGTACTCAGTTATTTAGTCATGTCCCACTCTTTGTGAACTTTTTAATATAGCCCACCAGGCTCCTATCTCTATGAGATTCTCCAGGCAAGAATAATGGAATGGGTTGCCACTTCTTTTTCCATAGAAAAACTCACATATTACCTATTGATATAAAAAATTGGAGTATTTGTGGATTTCTCATCAAAATAATGGAAGCCAGAAGACAAGAATATCTTTAAAGTTCTGAAAGGAAAAACTGTTAACACAGAATTCCATATGCAGAATTCCTTACCAGAAAGAAAGATAAATTAATGTTATTCTTGATGAAGAAAAACTAAGAAAGTGTATTGCCAATATAACTGCATTAAGAAAATGTTAAAAAAAAAAAAAAACAGTTCTATAGGCTGAAATGGCATGATATCATGGGGACACGATACTACAGCAATAGAAAAGGCAAAAAAAAAAAAAAAAAAAAAGAGTGACATCTAAGAAAATAAAAAATGACTACTTTTGTAATCTCAAGTTATTTAAAATGTATATGAGCATTTAAATCAAAAATTATACAATTGTTACAAGAAGTAAAGATACTTATATGTTTGAAGGTCTTCCACATTTTGTTTCAAGTTGCAAATATTAACAATCAGCTAGACTGTAAAAGTTTTGATATGTATATTGATAACCCTAGAGGAACCACTAAGAAATAAGGAAAGGAGAGTGAAGGAATGAAGGAAGGAAGATGGTAAGATGATAGATGCATATATATACAAATATAGATATGGACAAAAATTCAATAGTTATAAAATAGAATATTAAAAACACTGAAAGGGAAAGTTGCTCAGTTGTGTCCAATTCATTGCAACCCCATGGACAATGCAGTCCATGGAACTGTTCAGGCCAGGATATCGGATTAAGTAGCCTTTCCCTTCTCCAGGATATCTTCCCAACCCAGGGATCAAACCCAGGTCTCCCAATTGCAGGAGGATTCTTTACTAGCTGAGTCACAAAGGAAGCCCAAGAATACTGGAGTGGATAAGTGAGTGAGTGAAGTCATGCAGTCATGTCCGACTCTTTGAGACCCCATGGACTGTAGCCTACTAGGCTCCTCTGTCCATGGGACTTTCCAGGCAATGGTACTGGAGTGGATTGCCATTTCCTTCTCCAAGGGATCTTCCCAACCCAGGGATCGAACCCAGGTCTCCCGCTTTGTAGACAGACGCTTTACCGTCTGAGCCACCAGGGAAGTCACTGGAGTGGATAACGTATCCCTTTTCCAGGGGATCTTCCCCACCCAGGAATCGAAGCAGAGCTTCCTGCATTGCAGGCGGATTCTTTCCCAACTGAGCTATCAGGGAATCCCTAAAAGAAGGCAAGGTAAGTGGAATAAAAGGAAAAAGTCACAGGAAATATATCAGAGGATAATGAAATAGAATACTTAAATCCAACCATATCAATATTAGATTAAATATGAATAGAATAACCATACCAGTTAAAAATACAGATTGTAAAATTGTATAAAAAGCAAACACCTGATAATGTATTGTCTATTAAAATCCACTTTTAAAATAAAATGGTATATGAAAAGATAAAAACTGTATTTCACAAAATATTTGATCAAAATAATGCTTTACTGGTAATAATAATATAATACAAAATATACTTTTTAATATTCAAAAAAAAGGAACAACTTTAGGAATTAAAACACAGTAAATGAAGAAAAACAGGTCAATTTAACAAGAAGATATAATGGTAGTAAATGCACATGCACCTTATATAGAACTTCAAAACACATGGAACAAAAACTAAGAGAAATGAAAAGAGAAATAGACAAATCCACATTTGTACTTGTAAGACTCCTACACTTCTGTGTGAATAACTTGTGAAAAAGCATACAATCAACCAGGACAGAGTAGACTTGTACAACATCAACAAGAGGACCTAATTGAAAAATGTAGACTACTCCCTCCAAAATGGCAGAAGATACAGTATTTTCAAACACACAAGAGCTTTCTCCAATAAAGATCATATTCTTTATTATAATAGATACCTCAGCATATTTTGTTTAAAAATAGAAATCACACAAATTATCTCTTACTATAATGAAATGGGAGAAAATGCTGATATAGGAAGATAACTGGAATATCTACAAATATTTGAAAATCAGAGATCACATCTCTAAAGAACCCATATGTCAAAGAGAAAGTCATAAATAAAATTAGAAGAAAGTTGAATTGAGTGCAAAATATCAAAATTTGTGGAATTCTGCTAAATGTTTAATTTATGGTATTAAATATTTATATTAGAAGAGATCATCTCAAATTATCTTATGTTTTTCTTTAATAAGCTAGAAAATAAAGGGTAAATTTAATCCAGAGAGAGTAGGAGAAAAGAAAAAGTAAATCTGAAAGAACAAAACTGTAAACCTGACAATAGAAACAAGTAACTCATAGAACCAAAGCTAAAATTCATCAAACAGAACAGTAATATTTATCAAGTATAGACAAACTGACAAAAATTAAAAGAGAATAACTAATGACAAAGTGAAGAATTAAAGACCTCAGAACATATAAATTAAAGGATAAATTTGACAACCTTGATGATACTTAGTATTTCTTAAAGTTATAAATTAGCAAAGTTTATTCAAGAAAAAATAGATGACTTATACTATACCTATTTTAAGATAAATTTATAGTTTTAAAGCTTCAGTGGACAAAACTTTAGGTTCAGATGACTTAACTGGCAAGCTGTATCACACATTTGTTGAACAAGTACCATGTCTGTACAAGCTTTTCAGAAATAGGAGAAAAACAAACAATTTGCAACACAGTTTTTAAAGTCAGTGTTTTGTAATACTAAAACCAGAAAAATACAGTATAATTAACTGCAGAAAAGTATCATTCATGAAAAAATGGATGTTAAATTTATGAATGAAATTTTAACAAATTGAATCCAGTGAAATATAAAAATAACCATGAATAAGTGGGATTTATCATATGAATGCAAGTTTGAATCAACATTTGAAAATCATGAGTATAATTCAAAATGTGAACAGATTGAAGTAGACACATAGTATTATCTCAATTCAGTTCAGTCACTCAGTCGTGTCCGACTCTTTACAACACCATGGACCACAGCATGCCAGGCTTCCCTATCCATCACCAACTCCCAGAGCTTACTCAAACTCATGTCCATCGAGTCAGTGATGCCATCCAACCATCTCATCCTCTGTCATTCCCTTCTCCTCCTGCCGTCAATCTTTCCCAGCATTAGGGTCTTTGCAAATCAGTCACTTCTCTGCATCAGGTGGCTAAAGTATTGGAATTTCAGCTTCAGCATCAGTCCCTCAAATGAATACTCAGGACTGATTTCCTTTAGTATGGACTGGTTGGATCTCTTTGCTGTCCAAGGGACTCTCAAGAGTCTTCTCCAACACCACAGTTCAAAAGCATCAATTCTTTGGCACTCAGGTTTCTTTGTAGTCCAGCTCTCACATCCATACATAACTACTGGAAAAAAACATAGTTTTGACTAGATGGACAGTAAAGAATCTGCCTGCAGTATGGGAGGCCTGGATTCGATCCCTTGGTTGAAAAGATTTCCTGAGGGAGGAAATGGCAACCTCCTTCAGTATTCTTGCCTGGAGAATCCCATGGACAGAGGAGCCTGGTGGGTTACAGTCCATGGAGTTGCAGACTGGGACATGACTGAGTGACTAAGCACATAGTTGATTTAAAATATATGATTCAGGTATACAATATAGTGATTCACAAATATAGACTATACTCTATATTATAAAATATTGGCTATAGTCCCTAGCTATACAATATGTCCTTTATCTTATTTATTTTACAGATAATAGTTTATATCTCTTAATCCCTTATACCTATTATGTCCCTCCCTGCTTTCTTGTCTCCACTGGTAACCACTAGTCTGTCTCCATGAGTCTTTCTTTTTTGTTATATCCACTAACTTGTTTTATTTTTTAGATTCTGCATAATTCCATAAAGTGATTTTTATGTACAACTCAAACCCAAAAAAGTCCCAAAGAGCTTGATTAAAAAATGGGCATAAAATTTCAATAGGCATCTTTCCAAAGAAATCACATGGATGGCCAATAAAAACATGCAAAGATGCTCAACATCACTAATCATCAGAGAGATTCAAATCAAAACCACAGAGATATCATCTTACAATTGTCAAAATGGCTATCATTAAAAAAGATCACAAATAACAAATATTGGCAAGGATGTGGAGAAAAGGGAACCCTTGTATAATGTTGGGAAAGAAAACTGGTGCAACCACTGTGGAAAATAGTACAGAGGTTCCCAAAGAAACTAAAATTAGAACTACCATGTGACTGAGAAAATCCACTCCTGGATGTATATTTGAAGAAAATAAAAACACTATTAAAAAAAAAAAATACATGTAAGCATTGTTTACAATAGCCAAGATATAAAAGCAACCCATGTGCCCATCAAAACTGAATGAATGAAGATAATGTGGTAGATATATGTAATGGAATGCTATTCAGCAATGAAAATAATAAAAATTTTCTATTTGAAACAACATAGATGGATCTTGGAAGGCATTATGCTTAGAGAAATAAGTCACACAGAAAAAGACACATACTGTATATTGATACATTCTCTGATATTTTTAATCATACAGTTCAGTTCAGTTCAGTAGCTCAGTCGTGTCCAACTCTTTGCGACCCTATGAATCGCAGCACACCAGGCCTCCCTGTCCATCACCAACTCCCGGAGTTCACTCAGGCTCACGTCCATCGAGTCAGTGATGCCATCGAACCATCTCATCCTCTGCCGTCCCCTTTTCCTCCTGCCCCCAATCCCTCCCAGCATCAGAGTCTTTTCCAATGAGTCAACTCTTCGCATGAGGTGGCCAAAGTACTGGAGTTTCAGCTTTAGCATCATTCCTTCCAAAGAAATCCCAGGGCTGATCTCCTTCAGAATGGACTGGTTGGATCTCCTTGCAGTCCAAGGGACTCTCAAGAGTCTTCTCCAACACCACAGTTCAAAAGCATCAATTCTTCGGCGGTCAGCTTTTTCACAGTCCAATTCTCATATCCATACATGACCACTGGAAAAACCATAGCCTTGACTAGATGGACCTTTGTTGGCAAAGTAATATCTGTGCTTTTCAATATGCTGTCTAGGTTGGTCATAACTTTTCTTCCAAGGAGTAAGCATCTTTTAATTTCATGGCTGCAATCACCATCTGCACTGATTTTGGAGCCCCCCAAAATAAAGCCTGACACTGTTTCCACTGTTTCCCCATCTATTTCACATGAAGTGATGGGTCCAGATGCCATGATCTTCACCTTCTGAACTTCACAGTTTTCAACCTAGAGATCATATACAAATTCTGAGTTAAAGTCAATGTCCCAAACATATTCAATGTTCAATGTAATCAACAACCTGACATCTCAGGCAATAGAATTGTGCTTCACTCTTGAGACTGATACGTTCCCTACTTCTATTACCTCCATGGCTATATCCTAGGCATTTTATTACCCAGATCTGCAGTTACTTCAATATTTCAAAGTGTTCCACATGTTAACTATGATTACCTACTTAGCCTACTTATCACCAATGATACTTCATTTTTAGCAATCTTAGAATCCCCTAGAACTTCAATCAGTTGATATAACTGGGAATCTATATTGCCTGCCTCCCTCCCTTCCCACATACCATCATACTTCCCTCCACCTTACCCAACTGAAATTCATCATTATGCCTACTTCTAAAATTGTATCACTCTCTTTAACTGGGCTAAAATCCTAATGCTATTAAGTACAAATTTCTTTCTAATATGTGCCTCTACTCACAGAGCTAATAACTGTTGCAGGAGAAATCCACAGTACATAGGTGTCACAGATTTTCTATGTGTCAACTCAGTCAGTAATCATGAGATTTGAGAATATTACATATTATCCTAAAACAGACCCCTCCCATGTCCACATAATAATTCTTTGCACCTAGCATATGTAATTGTTGGGAAATTTGGGGTGAATTCTCCTCTTTCTGACATATCATTAATTAAGGGACTTTGCCTTATTAATCTGTTTATTTAACTCTATTTTGAAAATATTAAGATATTTATAAATGAAAAATAAATGTATTAATAGAAGGATACTTGAATGAGTACACAAAGGTCTAGAACTAAATCAATTAATTAAGACAGGAATACACAAAATTTAATGTACATTAGAATCACATGAGTGGTCTGTTAAAACAATTGCTGGGCCCTGCTCTAAGAGTTTTTTATGTATTTATTTATTTTTATTCATTAGGGCTACAGTTGGTTTATAAGAACTTATATTTTTAACAAAGCCCTAGTGGATCATGATGCTGCTAGTTCATAGATCACATTTTGAGAATGTTTGATTTTACTGATTAATATACTGGTGGTACGGAGAAGGCACTGGCACCCTACTCCAGCACTCTTGCCTGGAAAATCCCATGGATGGAGGAGCCTGGTGGGCTGCAGTCCATGGGGTCACTAGGAGTTGGACACAACTGCGCGACTTCACTTTCACTTTTCACTTTCATGCATTGGAGAAGGAAATGGCAACCCACTCCAGTGTTCTTGCCTGGAGAATCCCAGGGACGGGGAAGCCTGGTGGGCTGCCGTCTATGGGGTCGCACAGAATTGGACATGACTGAAGCGACTTAGTAGCAGCAGCAGCAGCATACTGGTGGTAAAAACTACTATATTATAATGAAATTACAGTAAAATTTTAAATAAATATCTGTGTTAAAAACTTATTGTGGAGTTGATAATATTCTAAATCAGTTAAAATATGACATGCCTTATAAAAAATGCAATGGCTTCCCAAGTGGCGCTAGAGGTAAAGAACCCACCTGCCAGTGTAGGAGAGGAAATGGGTGCAATTTCGATCTATGAGTTGGGAAGATCCCCTGGAGTGGGAAATAGCAACCCAGTCCAGCATTCTTACTTGGTGAATCCCAAGCACAGAGGAGCCTGGCAGGCTACTGTCCAAAAGGTTCCAAGGAGTCGGACAAGATTGAAGTAACTTAGAACGGTATAAGAAATGCAATCTATACATTCCTTAAAACAACTAATACAATTATGTAAAGTTTAAAAATAAAATAAAATTAAAAAAAAAAGAAAAAAAAAGAAAAGAAAAAAAAACATTTAAAGTTGGATGCTTCCAACCTTCTCTTTACCCATTAGTATTTTTCTTTTCAGTTTTGCAATTTTAACAAAAAGTGGAAAGTATAATTAAAAGCTCTTCACATAGGTCATTCACCAATTATTAATATTTCAGTTTTATTCACAGTTAATAATTGCTATTCTTATTTTTCTTTTTCTCTCATTTTCTTTCTCTCTACACATGAATACATCCACAAACATGTCTGCACCATATACACATGCACACATACATAATACACTGATATACATTTTTTTTGCAGAATAAGAAAGCAAATTTCAGGCATCAAGATTACTAGGATGCTTCATTCTTAAATATATTTGATATGTATTTCCTAAGACAAAGAAATTTTTCATATATAACCTCAAAAATACAATGACATCTGAAAAATCCAATATCAACACAACAGTTTTTGTAAAATGCAGTTCTTTTTCAAATTTCCCCAAGTTCTTCGATCACTTCTTGAAAATATCCAGTTAAAATCTTGGCAATAAATGTGACGTTATTGTTCCCACATAAAGAACCATTGTGACATTGAGACATTATAAATGAAGACATCTTTCACAACTTCTTGTAATTCAATACATTTCAAACTATTTAATCTATATTATCCATTTTAATTTGGTCTCTTAAACTTATTAATGCTACATCTGAATTTGCTGTTGTTATTCAGTCACTTCAGCTGGGTCTGACTCTTTGCAATGGCCATGGACTGTAGCACTCCAGGCTCCCCTGGCCTTCATTGTCTCCCAGAGTTTGCTTACCTGCATGTCCATCACCTTCTCCTTTCACCTATCAATATTGTTTAGAGAGAGGTAATATAATGGATGTTTCTTTTAATTATTTCTCATTATTGAGTGGTTAATGTGACAAGATGAGATTAAGAATACATGATACACATTAGTAGAATAATAAAGGTTGTGAATACTAGTCTATTGACATGATAAGACAAATTTCTCCCAAATATTTTTATTCTATGTATTACAATAACTTTAATTAAGAAGGATTTTATGTTCCAAAATATTATTATAAAAAGCTATTTCTTTAAAATATGCTATTCTAGGTGAAAAAAATAGTACATAGAACAGGAATTTAAATAATCATGCTTGGAAATTCCCTTGTAGTCCAGAGGTGAGGATTCTGCGCTTTCACTGTAGAAGGGCCAGGTTTAATCCCTGGTCAGGGAACTAAGATATCTCAAGCTGCACAATGTGGCTCTATATATATATATATATATATATATATATATATATATATATATTGCTTTATTTATATACTGACTATGAAGTGACTAAGTAAATTATTGACTTTACTCTGGATATTTTGGACTGCCAAAATGTAAATGCCATAAGCTAAAATCACAGAAAAGGGCATGTTTCTACTTTTACAAAGCATGAGTGATTCACTAATGGTTCCAACTCATGGGCTTACACCTGTTCATATTTTATGGAGAAATGGTCAATGATTAATCAAATTTTAACAGCTGTCATGCTACTGAAGAATGGTATGGAGAAGTGCAACAATGCATACAAAATACCCCCAAAAAATATTTACAATGCACATTCCTGATAAAAAGAATATTCTATTTTGACCTTACCATTTGATTTTAATATGCAATAAAGTCATATTCATCTAAAACCGTCCATTAGAAGTTAACCTTCTCTAGTAAGCCACAAGTCTTGGTCTTGTGATTAAAATAATTGATTATTATAGAAAAATTTGAAAGTGAAATTAAAAAAAAAAGATAAAATGGGAAGCAAGTGCAATCCCAACAAACACAAATACCTTCTGTCATTCTATGCATCCTTAAATTTAGGTAAAAAATTTCTTTTAATACAGTTTGCCCTCCTTTTTAAATTAAATATTTCTCCTTTCTCTTAAAATTCCCATAATATGTATGCTGAATTTTGTGTTTACATCATGGCACTTCAAGGAGATCCAACCAGTCCATTCTGAAGGAGATCAGCCCTGGGATTTCTTTGGAAGGAATGATGCTTAAGCTGAAACTCCAGTACTTTGGCCACCTCATGCAAAGAGTTGACTCATTGGAAAAGACTCTGATGTTGGGAGGGATTGGGGGCAGGAGGAGAAGGGGACGACAGAGGATGAGATGGCTGGATGGCATCACTGACTCGATGGACATGAGTTTCAGTGAACTCCGGGAGTTGGTGATGGACAGGGAGGCCTGGCGTGCTGCGATTCATGGGGTCGCAAAGAGTTGGACACGACTGAGCGACTGATCTGATCTGATCTGATTATTTTTATTTTAATTGGCATAAAACAGTGCTTCCTTGCTTTGTATATTTTTTCATTGCTAATTAGGGTGAATATTGCATCATAAGTTTGTGGCCTGATTATAACTCTTTTGTGAACTGGCTGCATGCATGTAGCTTTTGCACATAATTATTATTACTGACTCAAGAATTGTTACATACAATAAAGTGGCCAGTTCATTTCTTTAAACATAGCACCTATTTTATATGTTAAGTTGTTAACATTAACATGTTTTATCTTCTATTCACACTTTTTATATATATTTTGTTTTGCTATTAAATATTTTATAGCCAAATATAGTGATCTTTTAAAAATATTTGACATTTTATGCTTCAATACAAATAATACCCTATATATAAAATGAATATGTAAATATTTGAAATGTCAGTTCAATGAACCAATACTTTCAGTATTTGATGTGACAAAATCCTGTGTGGGTAAAAAGAATTTTGTTGGCTCTTGGGCAGGATGTGGGATGAGCAGGGGAAGGGGGAAGCAGCTGGTTTTATTCCAGCCACGAGTGAAGCTGGTGGTCGGAGTGGTAGACACTGCACCTGGGCCAGAGGCTGCTGCTGTACCTGCTGCCCTCTTCCCTGCTACTCCATCTCCAGTCCTCTCAGGGGTTACCCCTTTAGCTGCTGGGAACAGGTGAGAGAGAGAAAGAAGGGAAGAAATTCCCACAGAGAGATCAAGCCCTGAGCCTTTGGAGTGGGAGCACTGACTACAAGACCCTAGAATACCAGAAAACTAAGCCTAGGGAGTATCAAATAGTGACAACTCACACAAAGGAAACCACTTGAATACAAGACCCAGCATCACCCAACCACCAGTAGCACCTTGTGCAGGACACTTCATCTAAACAACAAACAGAACAAAAATACAAACCCAATCATCAGCAGACAGGATTACCATCTCACTCAGCCTTGTCCATCAGAGAAAAAACAAACAAAAACTAACCACAAATCTCACCCTATACAAAGTGAAAAGAAAGTGAAATCACTCATTTGTGTCTGACTCTGTGACCCCATGGACTGTAACCTACCAGGCTTCTCCATCCATGGGATTTTCCAGGCAAGAGTACTGGAATGGATTGTCATTTCCTGCTCCAGGGTATCTTCCCGACGCAGGGATCAAACCCAGGTTTTCCCACATTGCGAGCAGATACTTTACCCTCTCAGCAACCAGAGAGCACAATACAAAGCCTACACAAACCACTGAACCAAGCTTAGGAGGGTGTAAATCAAAAGGAGGAAAGAATTCAACCTTGAAGTCTGGGAAAAGGAGACCTCAAACACAATAAGTTAAAAAATAATGATAATAACTAAAAGTGAGAGAAATACTACACAAATGAAGGAACAAACTAGAAATGTACAAGTTCAAATAAATGAAAAGTAAATAGGCAAACTACCTTAAAAAGAATTCAGAATAATGATAGTAAAGATGATCTAAAACCTTGACAACAAAATGGAGAAAATTCAATAATCAATTAACAAGGACCTAGGAGAATTAAAGAATAAACATACAGAGACAAACAACACAATTAATGAAATTAAAAATACTCTAGAAGGAATCAATAACAGAATATCTGAAGTAGAAGAATGAACCAGTGATCTGGGAGATAAAATGGTGGAAATAACTTCTGAGGAGCAGAATAACATAAAAAGAATAAAAAGAACTGAAGACAGCCTCAGAGACCTCTAGGACAATATCAAATGCACCAACAATCAAATTATAGGGGTCTCAGAAGAAGAAGAGAAAAAGAAAGGGTATGAGAAAATTTTTGAATGAATTATAGTTGAAAATTTCCCCAAGATGGAAAAGGAAATAATCAAGTCCAAGAGGCACAAAGAGTCCCATAAAGGATAAGCCCAAGGAGAATCACTCCAAGACACATACTAATCAAACTAACAAAGACTAAGCACAAAGAAAGAATATTAAAATTAGCAAGGGAGAAGCAACAACTAACATCCAAGGAAAATGCCATATGGTTAACAGCTGATCTTTCAGCAGAAACTCTGCAGGCCAGAAGGGAACGGCAGGATATATTTAAAGTACAGAAAGGGAAGAATCTACAACCAAGCTTACTGTACCCAGCAAGGATTTCATTCAAAATTGATGGAGAAATAAAGAGCTTTTCAAACAAGCAAAAGTTAAGAGAATTCAGTACCACCAAGCCAGCTTTACAACAAATGTTAAAGAGACTTATATAGTCAAGAAATACAAGAAAAGAAAATAGATCTACAAAATCAACCCCAAACAACTAAGAAAATGGCAATAGGAAAATATATATCAATATTTACTTTAAAAGTAAATGGAGTAAATGCTTCAACCAAAAGACACAGACTGGCTGAATGGCTACAAAAACAAGATCCAAATATATGGCTGTCTACAAGAAACCCACTTCAGACCTAAAGACACTTATAGACTGAAAGTGAGAAGAAGGAAAACTACATTCCATGCAAATGGGAAGCAAAAGAAAGCTGGAGTAGCAATCCTCATATCAGACAAAATAGACTTTAAAATAAAGATTACATGAGATACAGCAGGACTCTACATAATGATCAAGGGATGAATCCAAGAGGAAGACACAGCAATTGTAAATATCTATGCACCCAACATAGGAGCACATCAATACAGAAGACAAACACTAGCAGACATAAAAAGAGAAATTAACAGTAACACAATAATAGTAGGAGACTTTAACATGCCACTTACACCAACAGACAGATCACCAAAGTAGAAAATTAATAAGGAAACATGAGTCTTAAATGATACATTAGATGTGATGGATCTCATAGACAGCTTCAGGACATTCCATCCAAATGCAGAAGAATACAGCTTCTTCTCAAGTGCACATAGAACATTCTCCAGGATGGACCACATCTTGGGTCACAAATAAAACCTCAGTAAATTTAAGAAAATTGAAATTGTATCAAGCATCTTCTCTGACCACAACTCTATGAGACTAGATATCAATTACAAGAAAAAAATGTAAGAAATGCAAACACATGGAGATTAAACAACACTTTTCTAAATAACCCACAGGTTACTGAAGAAATCAAAAGAGAAATTTAAAAAATTCTAGAAACAAATGACAATGAAAACACAGGAACTCAAAACCTACGGGATTCACTGAAAGCAGTTTTAAGAGGGAAGTTTATAGGAATACAATCATACCTCAGGAAACAAGAAAAACATAGAATAGACGACCTAAATTTACACCCTAAAACAACTGGAAACAGAAGAACAAAAAAAATATCAAAATTTGTAGAAGGAAAGTAATCGTTAAGATCTGAGCAGAAATAGATGAAAAAGAAATGAAAGAAACAATAGCAAATATTAATACAACTAAGCTAGTTCTTTTAGAAAATTAACAAAATTGACAAACCTTTAGCCAGATTCATCAAGAAAAAAGAGAGAAGAAACAAATCAACAAATTAGAAATGAAACAGGACAGTTTACAACAGACAATGCAGAAATACAAAGGATTATAAGAGACTATTATGACCAACTTATGGAAATAAAATGGATAACCTGGAAGAAAAGGACAGATTCTTAGAAAAGTTCAATCCTCCAAGATTGATCCAGGAAGAAATAGAAATTATGAACAACCCAATTAGAAGCACCAAAATTGAGGCTGTGATCAATTATCTCCCCAAAATAAAAAACCCAGGACCAGATGGCTTCACAGAAGAATTCTATCAAACATTTAGAGAAGAGCTAATGCTTATCCTTCTAAAAATCTTTCATAAAACTTCAGGGGAAGGAACATTTCCAAACTCATTCTACAAGGCCAGCATCAACCTGATACCAAAACCAGACAAAGACAACACCAAGAAAAGAAAACTATAGACCAATATCACTGATAAACATAGATAAAAAAAATCCTCAACAAAATTTTAACAAACAGAATTCAGCAACACATCAAAAAGCTCATACAACATGATCAAGATGGATTTATTCCAGGAATGCAAATATATGCAAAACAATCAATGTGATACACAATATTAACAAATTGAAAGATAAAAACCATACGATAATCTCAATAGATGCACAAAAAGCCTTTGAAAAAATTCAGCACAGATTCATGATTAAAACTCTTCAAAAAATGGGCATAGAAGGATGCTTCCTCCACATAGTAAAGGCCATATATGATAACCTACAGTAAATATTCGGAGAAGGCAATGGCAACCCACTCCAGTGTTCTTGCCTGGAGAATCCCAGGGACAGCGGAGCCTGGTAGGCTGCCATCTACCGGGTCGCACAGAGTCGGACATGATGGAAGTGACTTAGCAGCAGCAGCATCAGCACAGTAAATATTATTCTCAATGGTGAAAAACTGAAAACATTCTCCCTAAGATCAGGAACAAGTGTGTCTACTTTGACCACTATTATTCAACATAATTTTGGAAGTCCTAGCTACAGCAATTAGAGAAGAAAAAGAAATAAAAGGAATCCAGGTTGGAAAAGAAGACATAAAGCACTCACTGTTTGCAGATGACATGATACTGTACATAGAAAACCCTAAAGATAGTATGAGAAAATTACTAGAGCTAATCCATGAACTTAACAAAGTTGCATGATATAAAATCAACACACAGAAATCACTTGTATTTCTATATGCTAACAATGAAAAATCAGAAAGAGCAATTAAGGAATCTATCCCATTCACAATTGCAACAAAAAGCATTAAATATCTAGGAATAAACTTACCTAAGGAGATGAAAGAACTGTATACAGAAAATTATGACACTACAGAAATAAATCAAAGATGACATAAACAGATGGAGTGATATTCCATATTCCTGGGTAGGAAGAATCAATACTGTGAAAATGATTATACTGCCAAATGCAATCTACAGATTCCTATCAATCCATGATAGGAATAATTAATATCCTATCAATATCAATAATGTGATCCCTATCAAATTATCAATGGCATTTTACACAGAACTAGAACAAAATTTTTCACGATTCATATGGAAACAAAGAAGACTCCAAATAGCCAAAGCAGTCTTGAAAAAGAAGCTGGAGCTGGAGGAATCAACCATCCTGACTTCAGATTATACTACAAAGCTATAGTTGTCAAGATAGTAGGGTACTGGCACAAAAACAGAAATATAGACCAATGGAACAAGATAGAAAGCCCAGAGATAAACCCATGAACCTATGGTACCTTATTTTTTTTAAAAAGGAAGCAAGAAAATACAATAGGACAAAGACAGCCTCTTCAATAAATGGTGTTGGGAAAACTGGACAGCTACATGTAAAAGAATGAAATTAGAACATTTCCTAACACTATACACAAAGGTAAACTCAAAATGGATTAAAGACCTAAATGTAAGACCAGAAACTATAAATCTCTTAGAGGAAAACATAAGCAGAACACTCGATAATATAAATCAAAGCAAGATCCTCTATGACCCGCCTCCTAGAGTAATGGAAGTACAAACAAAACAAAAGTAAACAAGTGGGACCTGGTTAAACTTAAAAGCTTTTGCATAGCAAGAGAAACTATCAGATGTAAAGTTTAAAAATAAAATAAAATTTAAAAAAAAAAGAGAAACTATCAGAAAGGTGAAAAGACAGCCCTCAGAATGGGAGGAAATAATAACAAATGAAACAACTGACAAGGGATTATTCTCCAAAATATATAAGAAGGTCATACAAGTCAATGCAGAAAGACAAACAACCCAATCAAAAAGTGGGAAAAAGACCTGAACAGACATTTCTCCAAGGAAGACATATAGATGGCTAAGAAACCCATGAAAAGATGTGCATCATCACTTATTATTAGAGAAATGCAAGACAAAACTCCAATGAGATATCACCTCACACTGGTCAGAATGGCCATCATCAAAAATCTTCACACAATAAATGCTGGAGAGGTTGTTGAAAAAGGGAACACTCTTGCACTGTTGGCGGGAATGTAAATTGATACAGCCACTATGGAAGACAGTATAGAGATGCCTTAAAAACTAGGAATAAAACCACCATATGATCCAGCAATCCCACTCCTAGGCATATATGTGGAGGAAACAAAAATTGAAACAGACACACATATCCCATTGTTCATTGCAGCACTATTTACAAAAGCTAGAACATGGAAACAACCTAGATGTTCATTGACAGATGAATGGATAAAGAGTTGAGGTACATATACACAAAGAAATATTACTCAGCCATAAAAAGGAAGGCATTTGAGGTAGTTCTGATGAGGTGGATGAACCTAGAATCTATTATACAGAGTGAAGTGAGTCAGAAAGAGAAAAATAAACATATTCTAACTGCTGCACAGCACAGGAACAACTGTGAGGACATACCCCACGTCCAAGGGCAGAGAAACCTCAGCAAGATGGTAGGCGCTGGAGCAGCAGCTGCACAGGGCAAAAAGATATGTCACTAAATGATGAATTCCCTAGGTCAGTAGGTGCCCAATATGCTACTGGAGATCAGTGGAGAAATAACTCCAGAAAGAGTGAAGGAATGGAGCCAAAGCAAAAACAACACCGAGTTGTGGATGTGACTGGTCATGGAAGTAAAGCCTGATGCTGTAAAGAGCAATATTGCATGGGAACCTAGAATGTTAGGTCCATGAATCAAGGCATATTGGAAGTGATCAAAGAGGAGATGGCAAGAGTGAACATTAACATTTTAGGAATCAGTGAACTAAAATAGACTGGAATGGGTGAATTTAACTCATTGATGACCATTACATCTACTATTATGGGCAAGAATCCCTTAAAAGAAATGGAGTAGTCATCATAGTCAACAAAAGAGTCTGAAATACAGTACTTGGAGGCAATCTCTAAAAAGATAGAATGATCTCTGTTCGTTTCCAATGCAAATCATTCAATATCACAGTAATGAAAATCTATGCCCTGGCCAGTAATGCTGAAGAAGCTGAAGTTGAACAATTCTATGAAGACCTACAAGAGCTTCAAGTTCTAACACCCAAAAAAGATGTCCTATTCATTATATGGGACTGTAATGCAAAAGTAGAAAGTCAAGAAATACCTGGCTTAAGAGGTAAATTTGGCCTGGGAGAACAGAATAAAGCAGGGCAAAACTAATAGAGTTTTGCCAAGAGAACACATTGGTCATAGCAAGCACCCTCTTCCAACAACACAAGAGAAGACTACACATGGACATCACCAGATGGTCAACACCGAAATCAGATTGATTATATTCTTTGCAGCCAAAGATGGAGAAGCTCTATACAGTCAGCAAAAACTGGACTGGGAGGTGACTGTGGCTCACATTATGAACTCATTATTGCCAAATTCAGACTTAAATTGAAGAAAGTAGGGAAAACCACTAGACCATTCAGATATGACCTAGATCAATTCCCTTACAATTATATAGTGGAAGTGACAAATATACTCAAGGGATTATACCTGATAGAGTGCCTGAAGAACTATGGACTGAGGTTGGTGACATTTTACAGGAGGCAGGGATCAAGACCATCCCCAAGGAAAAGAAATGCAAAAAAGGCCAAATAGCTGTCTGAGGAGGCCTAACAAATAGCTATGAATAGAAGAAAAGTGAGAGGCAAAGCAGAAAAGAAAAGATATACCCAAATGAATGCAGAGTTCCAAAGAATAGCAAAAAGAGATAAGAAAGGCTTTCTCAGTGATCAATGCAAAGAAATAGAGGAAAACAATAGAATGAGAAAGACTAGATATCTCTTCAATAAAATTAAAGATACAAAGGGAATATTTCAATCATTGATGGGCTCAATAAAGGACAGAAATTGTATGGACCTAACAGCAATAGAAGATAATAAGAAGAGGTGGCAAGAATACACAGAAGAACTATACAAAAAATATCTTCATAACCTAGATAATCATGATGGTGTGATCACTCACCTAGAGCCAGACATCCTGAAATGTGAATTCAAATGGCACTTAGGAAGAATCACTATGAACAAAGCTAGTGGAGGTGATGGAATTCCAGTTTAACTATTTCAAATCTTAAAAGATGATGCTGTGAAAGTGCTGCACTCACTAAGCCAGCAAATTTAGAAAATTCAGCAGTAGCCACAGAACTGGAAAAGGTCAGTTTTCATTCCAATCCCAAAGAAAGGCAATGCCAAAGAATGCTCATACTACTGCACAATTGAACTCATCCCATACACCAGTAAAGCTCAAAATTCTCCAAGCCAGGCTTCAACAGTACAAGAGCCATGAACTTCTAGATGTTCAAGCTGGATTTAGAAAAGGCAGAAGACCCAGAGATCAAATTGCCAACATCCCCTGGATCTTCAAAAAAGCAAGAGAGTTTCAGAATAACATCTACTTCTGCTTTACTGACTATATTAAAGCCTTTGACTATGTGGATCACAGCAAACTCTGAAAAATTCCTAAAGAGATGGGAATACCAGACCACCTGACCTGCCTCTTGAGAAATCTGTATGCAGGTCAGGAAGCAACAGTTAGAACTGGACATGGAATGACAAACTGGTTCCAAACCAGGAAAAGAGTACATCAAGGTTGTATCTTGTCACCCTGCTTATTTAACTTTTATGCAGAATGCATCATGAGAAATGCTGGGCTGGATGAAGCGCTAGCTGGAATCAAGATTTCAGGAGAAATATCAGTAATCATGTATGTATGTGAGAGTTGGACTATAAAGAAAGCTGAGTGCTGAAGAATTGATGCCTTTGAACTGCGGTGTTGGAGAAGACTCTTGAGAGTCCATTGGACTGCAAGCAGATCCAACCAGTCCATCCTAAAGTAAACCAGTCCTGAATATTCATTGGAAGGACTGATATTGAAGCTGAATTCCAGTACTTTGGCCACCTTGGGACGAACAGACTCATTGGAAAAGACCCTGATGCTTTAAAAGATTGAAGTTTGGAGGAGAAAGGTATGACGGAGCATGAGTTGGTTGGATGGCATCACCGACTCAATGGACTTGAGTTTGACTAAACTCCAGGAGTTGGTGATGGACAGGGAGGCTTGGCATATTGCAGTTTATGGGGTCACAAATAGTCAGTCCCAAATGAATGACTGAAGTGAACTGAACGCGTAATAGGGAATCTAGAATAATAGTACTGAAGAACTTATTTACAGTGCAGCAGTGGAAAAACAGACATAGAGAATAGGCTTATAGACATAGGGAGTGGGAAGGAGAGGGTGAGATGTGTAGAAAGAGTAACATGGAAACCTACATAACTGTATGTAATGTAGATAGCTAATGGGAATTTGCTATATGGCTCAGGAGACTCAAACAGGATCTCTGTATCAGCCTAGAATGGTGAGAAGGGGAGGGGAGTGGGAGAGAGATATATCCCTCTCAAAAGGGAGACGATATATGTATAACTGTGACTGATTCATGTTGAGGTTTGACAGAAAACAACAAAATTATGTAATGCAATTATCCTTCAATTAAAAAAATACTAAGAAAAAAAATTTTGTTGAGTATACAAGATACAGCAATTAATTAAAATTAAATTGATTATGAAATTTTCATTAATGCACTCAGATTCTACATTTTAAACAACTTGGAAGAATCTATCATTTGTCAACTAATATTGGTTGTTAAAGACAAATATCCCTGGTTGTCTAAAAATACTATTAAAATACTTTTGCTCAGCTACCTGAGAATGTTTTTTTATCTGCTTCCACCAACACAACATATAAGAAGTTGAATGAAGAAGCAGATATGAGATTACAGTGATAATGTATGAAATCAGGCTTTAGCCATAACTACTGTAATATAAAACAATTAAAATTTTCTCAATAATTGTTGTTTTGGTGCACATTATTACTTTTTATAAAAAGTATAATATGCATATTAATATGTAAGAGATTTAACTTTTCATAAATTTAAAAAATATTTTGTTATTTCAATTTTAATTTATGATAAAAACATTGATAGTTATAATCTGCATAAGTTAAATCTATGAGGGAATAGTAATTTGAGAAAAATATAAAGTATTTTTTAAAGTAGAATGAGATTTTTTGCCTTATGTCTGCCTTCTAATGAATTGTTTTAGTTTTGATCTAAAATTACTTTTATTTTACTTTTGTTCATATCAGGATATTTTTCCTGGATTTGGAATTCCATTAAGTAATATGTCTTATTTCCTACAAGGATGGCATTGCTCTTTTCTTCTAATTTTATTTCAAGTAAACTGCTGTTTATTGATGAAACTGTATTTTTCCTTATTTTTCTGAATAATGTTAATTTTTCTCTTTTCCTTTTTTTCCCACAGAAGATATATTATGTTTGCCTCTGTGAATTTATTTTTATTTCTATTTTCTTGTGTTTACAGTGATTAGCATGGGCTGGAATAACAATTTTAAGAAATCTGGAAATGCTTCATCTAGGACACTTTCAAATATATGATATAGGTTTGGTATATCTGAATTATATTCTATATTTTATCTTTTATTCATTTTATTTGACATTCTTTTGACATCTTCAATATGTAGATTGCTGATTATTTGCTAAATCTGTTGAAATTTTATATTGTTCTATTTCTTTCAAGCATTCTAATTCATCAATTATTTTTACAAATATATAGAATGAGAACCTATTTTTATAATTAGTGTTTGATATTTCTGATCTTTGTTACTTTATTTCAGATTTTCATGTTATATACTACCACTTCCTAATGGTCGATTGTTTTAAATCTATATTTGGTTATTTTGCTTCTTTTTTTTTTTAACTCTCAGTTTTTACCACTTTGCTTGAAAAATTATTTACAGAAATAATTTATGGTCTAATATTAAGATACTTCCCTCCAGATTATTCTAGTATTTTGCTCAGTACTTTAGTGTACTATATTTATAACCTAAGATGTTAAAATTGTTTTAATCACAGTAGCTATGTTTGTCTGAGAGAGAATTCTACTTAATAAGATATAACTTTGTTTTCCTTACTTACATAATGGATTTAGCTGTTTTGAGTGGAAACCTTTTACCAAAATGATATAGCTTTCCACCAATATTCCTTCCTATACAGCATTTTCAATTCTGGTAACTTTTTTTTTTTTTAATCCTCCTTTTTATTTATTTTTTTATTTTATTTTATTTTTAAACTTTACAATATTGTATTAGTTTTGCCAAATAATGAAATGAATCCACCACAGGTATACCTGTGTTCCCCATCCTGAACCCTCCTCCCTCCTCCCTCCCCATACCCTCCCTCTGGGTCATCCCAGTGCACCAGCCCCAAGCATCCAGTATCGTGCATCGAACCTCGACTGGCGACTCGTTTCATACATGATATTATATATGTTTAAATGCCATTCTCCCAAATCTCCCACCCTCTCCCTCTCCCACAGAGTCCATAAGACTGATCTATACATCAGTGTCTCTTTTGCTGTCTCGTACACAGGGTTATTGTTACCATCTTTCTAAATTCCATATATATGCGTTAGTATACTGTATTGGTGTTTTTCTTTCTGGCTTACTTCACTCTGTATAATAGGCTCCAGTTTCATCCACCTCATTAGAACTGATTCAAATGTATTCTTTTTAATGGCTGAGTAATACTCCATTGTGTATATGTACCACCGCTTTCTTATCCACTCATCTGCTGATGGACATCTAGGTTGCTTCCATGTCCTGGCTATTGTAAACAGTGCTGCGATGAACACTGGGGTACACGTTTCTCTTTCCCTTTTGGTTTCCTCAGTGTGTATGCCCAGCAGTGGGATTGCTGGATCATAAGGCAGTTCTATTTCCAGTTTTTTAAGGAATCTCCACACTGTTCTCCATAGTGGCTGTACTAGTTTGCATTCCCACCAACAGTGTAAGAGGGTTCCCTTTTCTCCACACCCTCTCCAGCATTTATTATTTGTAGACTTTTGGATCGCAGCCATTCTGACTGGTGTGAAATGGTACCTCATAGTGGTTTTGATTTGCATTTCTCTGATAATGAGTGATGTTGAGTATCTTTTCATGTGTTTGTTAGCCATAGAAAATTTTAACAGCTGGAGGTTGTCATCATTATATTCATTCCAAGGCTTGTCATCATTCTGAGAAATGGTGCCTTTCATATAAATTAACTGGTCAGCATGCTGTACTTTTAGGATCATGACTTCTCTAATCATGACTTTCTCTAATTTCCATCTTATTCAACCAAGATCTTTGATCTTAACATCATCTAGAATTCCTTTTCTGTCTACTGCTGCTTTACCATTTACAAATTCAAATATTGCTCATATCTTTAAATTTAAAAAAAATAAAGAGCTTGATTTTTATAATGAATGCAATTTCTAAATGTTATATAACTTTTTAGAGGGAGTGTTCATTATATCTAACTTTAAAGAAAATATAATTTACATAATTTTATATAGTTCACTAAAAACATAGGTAGATAAACATGAGTTTGGAGTATCTTATTATAATAGTGTACATTTTGAGTGAATAGTTTTGTTTTCAGGAATAATATTTTGATATATTGATTTACTTCTTAAAAGTGTAAGACAACAGTGTAGTTTGAGAATAATTACTGAGAGTGGTATAGAGCAAAAATGCAAATAGTTTTCTAGTAAAAGAACACTTTTAATTTTTGATGACATAAAAATGATGAAGCTATTGAATGAAAGAAATGCACAACCTAATAGCTCAGAATTGCGTTTTATTTGACAGACAAAACTGAGGACTTAAGTCCAGGACACAGCCTCTCAGATAGCTATGAGGGATTGCTTTGAAGAGGTAATGGAGGTGTCAGGTTATATAAGGGTTTTGCAACAAGGATCAGGAACATAAAACAAACAAAAAAAATACTGTTAATTAAAGAAAAATAGATATCTCAGTTTAATGAATTTAGTGCTTTTTTACATATGGGAAGATGCAAGAGTCCGGAATCATTGAAATCATCCTTTTGACAAGCACCTCAGCTATCTGGACCAGTTAGCCTGCATTTTCCTCTGCTGAGTTCTCTTCTGAGCACAACTTTGTAGATGGCTGCAATGGATGAGGGCTTGGCAGTGGGCAGCCCAGTTGTTTCACCCAAAGTTCCCTCAGAGCTTACCATCATGGGTGGCTGTGGTAGTGATTTGATGGCCAAAATATCCTTTGCTTACTGATAACATTTTTCATTCACAAAAGAAAGTAATAAAAATGGAATGAACAATACTGTGTTTCTTTTTTAAATCAATAAAAATATACTAAAATTAAAAGATTTTGAGATTGGGGAACAGTTACTTTCATTTATTTAGATATCATTTCATAAACATAAGATATATAAAATATGGAATATTTTTGGATAAAAAGATAAAATTTAGTTTTAAATATGGAGAATGTATATTAATTTATCTAAGCAATGGAATTATATGCTACTTATTTTCATCTATACATATGAAGTTTTCAGCCCCTGGTTATTTGTATTCTCACCTGAAAATGTCTTTCACTTTTGTGCCTCAATCATAATAACTTATAACACAGCAAGCTATTGCTAGTCTCAAGGCATTTGTATAACATATTCTGATAAACATCTCTCCCCTGGACTCTTTATGAAATGATATTTTAAATTAAATGTATTTATTTTTAATTGAAAGATAATTGCTTTACAATATTGTGTTGTTTTCTGCCAAACATCAACATGAATCAGTCATAGAGAGAATCAGCTATCTCCCCTCCCTCTTCAAAATCCCTCTTACCTCCTTCCCGATCCCAGCCCTCTGTGTTGTTACAGAGCCCCAGTTTGAGTTCCCTGAGTCCTATAGCAAATATCCATTGGCTATCTATTTTACATATGATAGTTCATATGTTATTCCATTCTTACGTCCCACCCTCTCCTTCCTGTCCTTCCGCAGTGTCCATAAATCTATCCTCTATGTCTGTGTCTCCATTGTTGCTCTGCAAATTTATATTTTTAAAATTTTATTCAAATATGACTTCTTTTGTTATGGTTTCACTGATTCCCAAATCTAAATTACTTCTGTCCACCAAGCCATCATAGTATCTTAACTGCCATGACAAAACATTTGTGTGTTTTTATGCAAGCTGTGCCGTGCTCAGTTGCTTCAGTTGTGTCTGACTCTTTGTTACTCCATGGACTGTAGCCCTCCAGACTCCTCTGTCCATGGGATTTTTCCCAGCAAGAATACTGGAATGGGTCGCCGTGCTCTCCAGGGGATCTTCCCTACCCAGGAATCGAACCCACATCTCCTACATTTATTGCATTACAAGTAGATTCTTTACCACTGTATGTGCTGTGTTGTTCTTAGTCACTCAGTTGTGCCTGACTCTTTGTGACCCTATGGATTGTAACCCACCAGGTTCCTCTGTCCGTGGGGATTCTGCAGGCAAAAATACTGGAGTGGGGTGCTGTGCTGTCCTCCAGGTAACTACAGCATACATCTATGTAAATGTGATCAGTCTAATTTACTACAGTGTTTTTCTATCCCACATAAAACTTAAAAATAAAGCAGTCAATAAAGCATTAAATAATAAAGAATTTTTAGACAAAACATATACATTGCTATATTATTTTAATAAAAATTAAAAACTATTCTCAATATATTATAGGGAATATTCTTCAGAATAGATTATGTTAGGTCACCAAACAACTGTTAACAAGTTTAAGAAGATAAAAACCATAGCCAAAACATTTTTAGACTACAATGGTATAAAATTAAAATCAATGACAGGAAGAAAACTGAAAGATTCACAAACTAGACAATATTTAAACTAAACAGTACAATAATGGGTCAAAGAAGAAATCAAAAGTGAAATAACAAAACAAACCTTGAAAATAGCAAAAATAAGAACACAAAATGTAATAGATGATACAAAAGTAGCTCTAAGAGGGAAGTTTATAGAGATAAGCATCTACAGTGAGACAAAAATGAAAGATCTTAAACAATCTCACTTTGTATCTCAAGGGACAAAAACAAAACATTAAACTAAGCCTAAAGTTAGCAGAAAGAAGAAAATAACAAAGGTTAGAGTATAAATAAGGAGATTAAAAAGACAATATGAAAAAAACAAAAAACAAAATAAGAGCTTTTTTTTAAGTTGGCAAATATTTAGCTAGACTAACTAAGGAATATAGAAGACTGAAACAAATCAGAAATGAAAGGTGAAAGGTGAGGCATTACAACTAATTCCACTGAAAAACAAAGACTCATGAGGCTACTATGAATTTTTTTTTCCATTAAGCAACAAAAACTATGGTAAGAAACTGTAGTAACAGCAATATGTACTTGAATTCATTATTTTTCAATCGTGTATAAAGATTTTAGATCTCTTCATTAAAAGTAAAATGTAACTCAACAGTAAGGACTGTGAATGTTGCTACTGGGATTATTTGGTGATAGTATTTGGTAAATAAAATCATTTTTTTGTTTCAAGAAGAATCTATTTCTAACATTTTGGACTTAAGAACATTTTTTTTTTTTTTCAAATATCTGAGTAGTCAGATTAAAACTGATGCATAGAGAAACACCAGACATCAAGAGGTGTTAAACTGTGTATGACTAATTTTTTTTTTAATCCTAAAAATTAAACAACACGTTATGTACTTCACAAATAAGTGATCTTTCCTTAGGTATTTAAGACTAACAGCTAATGTTTTACTACACAAGCAGAGTTTTATTGTTCCCTCCTGGCTCTCTGTAATCCAACTAAGATCACTAGCTAAAGAGGGGACATTAGAGTAATAGTTTCTCATGACTCTAGATAGAGACTATTACAGAGCTGGTGGCATAGAAAAAGATACCATAAAAAGACAAAAACGTCTTAATAGTCATTTCCTGGCTGTACAATACGTGTAGATTTGCCAGCAGACCTCAGAAAAAGCAATACTCTGATAGGCTGAGTACAGATCAAGGTGTTTCAGACTTTTCCTGAGGTGGTGGCCAGTAGGGACCCTCTGTGATTTCACCATTCTGTGAGTGGGTAGGTATCTGAGGTCCAAATAAAATCACTCTAAAGTAACCTGGGAATTGGGATAAGCACCAATACTTAAAGCACATCAGGGAAGATTAGGCACCTATGCTGAATTAAGCAGACAAAAAAATGTTAAGGAAGCCACTTTAAATATGATTAAAGCAATCAAATTCTTATTTTATTTAAAGCAGAAAATAATGAGTAAGTAGACAGAGAATCCAGCAGAGAAGTGTAAACAAGAAAATATGCCAAACGGGAACTGAAAATTTGAATAATTTAGATGAAAAATCCCTGGAGATGGAAGAAACTGTTAACAAATGTGAAGATCAATTAATAGAAATTACTTAAAACAACAGTGAAAATAATTGAAGAATAACCAACAGAGCTACAATGACCTGTGGGACAGTATCAAGCAGTATAACAACTGAACTCTCTGAAGGAAGGTAGAGGGAGGCTTAGACAGAAAAATAAAGAAATTGTCAAACATTTCACAAGTCTTAGGGAGAACATCAGCTCATAGATGCAAGAAGATCAGCAACCTCTAAGAAAGATAAATGTAAAACAACTCATCAGCTTATTTTGAATTTTGTCAAGAGATTTTCCTATGAATAATCTACTCTTTTATTGAAATAAATAGTAAAAACAATACAATAATTCCAATAGATATAATAAAATCACTGGGTAGAATTCAATACTCATTTGTGAATTAAAAAAAAAAAAGCAAACAAACCAAAAAGCAGAACACTTGTTCTAAACTAAAGCTATAAATATTTTCTTCACTATGATATTGGCCTTTTATTATATATACAAATAAATTATATGTGTACATATTATTATTAATACATCTAATTTTATATTTCAACGTGAATTGAATGCCTTTTCCCTAAGACTACAGGGTCAGAGATACACTATCTATTGTAACTCCTTAGGGATCAACAATTCACGTCCGCATTTGGGGGTAAATACGCTGGAAAGTACTATAATTTGCAATGTTTTACAAGAATGCCACATGATTATATAGTCTTGGAAATAATTTTTCTTATATAAAATGTGGAGTAATTTTGATAAATCTTTTCTTATTCTAACTGGTTGAGATTTCTTACTGTTTTCTTGGTAAGGAAAAATAGAGACCTACAAACCTAGTACATATTATTTTTGTTTATAAATAGGTACTGGAGATGGAAATGGCAACCCATTCCAGAACTCCATGGACTACAGTCCATGAGGTCGCAAAGAGTTGGACACAACTGAGCAACTTTCACTTTCCAGTATTCTTGCCTGGAAAACCCCATGGATAGAGGAACCTGGTGGGCTATAGTCCAAAGGGTCACAAAGAGTTGGACATGACTGAGCGACTAAGCATGCACATAAATAGATAATGAGAAGTTATAATTTTTAGTATAGATTATGCATCCATTTTTTCATGAACTTCATCCATTATTATTCATAATTTTTTGAGTTAAATAACTTCTCCAAAGGCAATTCTATATAGATGTCTAGACAAGCCTGGGGATGCATGAAAGTAGTACCTTTTGGAATCAGATACCTGATTCACATGTGAAGTGAAGAAAGGTAACCAGCAGTCTTTACAGACCTTTGTTTTAACTAAGCTAAATTGTGATTAGATTTACATATCACATTTTTTTGGTCTGTTATAACCTCAGCGACCCTTACAACAGTAATAAGTTAAAACATGGTTGCTACTATGGTAAACATGGCAGGTACAATTCTCATTTACAATTCATAACTGAATACTAATTGCAAGTACATGGATCAAATAATTAATTTTTAATCTTTGTTAGTGTCCTTTAGATAGTCAAATATAAGAAAACTACTAAATGACCATTGGTAAATTGAAAAAGAACAAGGTGCTTAAGTTTCTAGTGGAACATTAGAAAAAAATATGTAACAATCCAGATCTAACTTCAGGCACTGCTCTTCCAAAGTGCAAACATTCATGAAAATTTGATTATTTTATTTTTGAAAACATTGAAGGCTAAGACCAAAAGTAATTCTCTAAAATACAATGAAGTGAGAGAATATTTCAAACAGAGTAAGTATTAAAAAGTTAACTGGAGAGTTAAGGATCTGAAGAATGGTAGCCAGAGGTTTGCTCTACTTAGGAATACCAAATATAAGTGAAAGAGGATTGTAGCATTAGGAAGTCTAAGAGTTGTGCAGAGAATGGTAACAAATATTGTTTTCTTGAATTCCTTTCACCAAGCATAATTCAAAAGTTTAAATGACTGAAAAACAGTTTTATTATTTTGACTTGAGCAACCTAATTACAAAGAAAAAGATGTAGTCCCTGAAAATGTCTAGAAATCTGGGGGTAGGGGGGAACTCTTTAGTTTTTGCCGGTATTTCCAGCTGTCTTTGTTTTATTTTTACATCAAAAATCTCAGGAAATGTATTCAGTGTAAAATTTACTAATCCCAATATATATGTAAGCTGCTGCTGCTAAGTCGCTTCAGTCATGTCCGACTCTGTGTGACCCCAGAGACAGAAGCCCACTAGGATCCCCGGTCCCTGGGATTCTCCGGGCAAGAACACTGAAGTGGGTTGCCATTTCCTTCTCCAATGCATGAAAGTGAAAAGTGAAAGTGAAGTTGCTCAGTCGTGTCTGACTGTTCACAACCCCATGGACTGCAGCCTACCAGGCTCCTCTGTCCATGGGATTTTCCAAGCAAGAGTACTGGAGTGGGGTGCCATTGCCTTCTCCTTATATGTATGTATATACATTTGTATATGTATAAAATATTAGAGATGGCCATTTATATATGCACAAGTCAGGTGTGTCTTAAGAGTCCTTTATGTAAGGAAACTCTGATTATTTCATTGTTTGGTTGATTTGGTTCCTCCCAAACCCCAGAGTTATCTTCATTAATAGTTTGTTGTACTGCAGGATGACTGAACAGCAGCTTGCTCTTCTTGTATCAAACCTTTGAGGCATTTTAGCAACTAACATCTTAATAGCAACTTTTAAGCTTTGATTTATTTACTGCCAAAAACATTCAGTCAAGACTTCATTCATCTTATTTGGCTAGTCCAATTTTGTTGTATAAAAATGAAAGTTCTCTGTAATTTCCTTTGAAAATTATAAATATGCAAAAAGGTCATTTCTCTTGGCATATTTTGTTGTGAATAAAAGCTGAGCTGCTAGGAGACTGTTTCTAAGACACGTCAGTGAGCAAATCCACTATCATGCTGAGTTTGACAGAAAACAGCAAAATTCTGTAAAGAAATTATCCTTCAAAAAAAGAAAAAGAAATTATCCTTCAATAAAAAATAAACGCATTTTATTTTATTTTTTTAATTTTATTTTATTTTTAAACTTTATAATATTGTATTAGTTTTGCCAAATATCGAAATGAATCCACCACAGGTATACCTGTGTTCCCCATCCTGAACCCTCCTCCCTCCTCCCTCCCCATACCCTTTAAAAACAGATAATTTCCAAAGCAACAACAACAATGCTATCATAGTTGGCTACAACCTTGATGCATTAGAGCTTTCATCTAAGAGAGCAGATAAACAAGAGGAATTAACAAATTTATGTATGGTTTATTTGGAATACTAAAACACAAGTTAAGTATTTGATTTAATTAATAATATCCAAACTCAAGCTGTTATCAAGCTGTCCTCATAGTTGTTTCATGAAGCTTGAATGAAATATTAGATTCATTATTATATTTCCCTTTACTAATAATACCTAGTCTATACTTTCATAAATTAAGCAGAACCATTTATGAATTTTCAAATGTTTCAGTGAGAAGTCTCTTGATTAGGAATATTTGGTAACCATGTACCTTGTCGACTATTGTTTTCTAATGCCTAACATAGTGTCTGGCGTACTGAAGATATACATTATAAAAATTTTGATTGAATTTATGACTAAAGAAGAATATATCTGTATTTGGAAGCTGAAAAAAGGAGAAGAAATTTCATGTCACTAGTAAATAAACTTCTGTTTCTTCAAATTGCATATTAACTGATAGAAAAATAAGCCTGTTCTTTACCGTGTACATTTAATAAAATAAAGCAGTAATTTCTCAAAAAACTCAGCAACCCACCACTCTTGGTGGGTTGTTCACTTTTATTTATGACAGATTTTCCCCAAATGAAAAAAATAAGAAATGATACTTTTGTTTTTATCAGTTAATTTGATATTACTGTAATGTTTTAGCATAAAAATAGTACTATGGATAGAGAAATAAGTTGTAAGATATCAAAGAGAGCTGGAGTAGCCTATGATTCACTGTGTAAAGGAATTATTGTGGTGTGATCAATTTTCTACAAATAAAATGTCTTCACAATAAAGACATTTGTTTGTTTTATTTTTTAATTAATGTATTTATTTTAATTGGAGGCTAATTACTTTACAATATTATAGCGGTTTTGGCCATACATTGACATGAGTCAGCCATGGGTGTACATGTTGTTTTCTAAATGAGATATATTTTCAATAAATATTCATATAATTCATGTAATTTCCTAGACACTATATATTTCTGGTAGTGTTTACCTTATTCTAAGTTGTCATTTGATCTGCATAGCTCATGTGTACATGCATACATTCTAAGTTGCTCAGTCATGTCTGACTCTTTGTGACCCCATGAACCATAGCCCGCCAGATTCTTCTGTCCATATTATTCTCCAGGCAAGATTACTGGACTGGCCATTTCCTATTCCAGGGAATTTCCCAACCCAGGGATCGAAACCTTGTCTCCAGCATCTCCTGCATTGGTAGTGGATTCTTTTATTTATTTATTTTAATTGGAGGATAATTACTTTACAATATTATGATGGTTTTTGCCATACATTAACCTGAATCAGTCACAGGTATACATGTGTCGCCCCCCATTCCTGAACACCCTTCCCATCTCCCTACCCATCTTATCCCTCTGGGTTGTCCCAGAGCACTGGCTTTGGGTGCTCTGCTTCATTCATGGAGAATGGATGGCCAGGGCAAGTGGCTTCTTTACCACCGTGCTTGTTAAATAAGAAGTTGGAAATATATTGAGTGCATTGAAACCAGAAATAAGATTGCATATTTTCAATTTCAATGACTATATTCCCATAGTATTAATCTAGATGTATCAATAGGAAATGGCCAGTCCAGTAATCAGTTTTGATCAAAAGATTTCTTCAAAGATAAATATCACTTTGAAAAACATTTTAACTTTGATACATTTTATCCTTTGCTTATGGATTGAAAATGAATGGAAAGCCTATAAAATTATGGCAGTTTATATATTAAGAATAGCAAATGTTTTACATTAGGTTAATGCTATCTTCTAGAGTTTCTGAGTACTATATGACTATTTTGGTCAAAACCAAGTGGTCACATTATGATACAAACTTGGAAATATTATATATAATTTTCCAGTTATTTTAAAAGTTGCTGGTGTAGTGCAGTCACAATACTGATACATTTGTATTGATTTAAGTTTCTATTAAGTTCAATTTAAGTCTGACTTTGGCAATAAGGAGTTCATGATCTGAGCCACAGTCAGCTCCTTGTCTTGTTTCTATGGAATAATATATGTAGCGTTTAAAATCACTAATATAAGGCATACTTAAATTTCCTTGGCATGAAAAAAAATTAGCACTACAGACAAAAACATTAACATAGGATAACAATGAGGTGAAGTGTTAGTCACTCAGTCATATCCAACTCTTTGTGACCCCATGAACTGTAGCCCACCAGACTCCTTTATCCATGCAATTCTCCAGACAAGAATACTGGATTGGGTTGCCATTCCCTTCTCCAGAGGATCTTCCTGACCCAGGGTCAGGAAATAAACCTGGGTCCCCAGTATTACCAGCAGGTTCTTTTTACCAACTGAACCACTAGGGATAACAATATGACCATATAATTACATTATTTTAAATTACAAATGAGTGAATGACGCAAACAGTTTTGAAGTTTCATACCCTTGGTTTTCAATCTTTTAAAGATAATAATTGCTAAAAAAAGTTACTTAATTAGCTTTCCCACTTCCAATTCACTTCAACCATGTCAAAATATATACACAATCTTTTCTGTTGTATTGCTTTAGTTTTGGAAAATAACTAGAAATTTTGTATGGTAACATGTATCAGATATGTTTGTGAGGGAAGCTCTTACATTAGAAAATACATAGATAAATAAAATACACCCATGATTTTGAAGACTAGAGAATAATATTAGAGAATTGATTGGAAAAAATAACTGGAAAATTAGAGAAAAACTAGAGAACATGAACAAGTTAATCATAACATTGTAAAGAGAAATGTTGCAAAGAAATTTTTACATCCAGTAGAGAAAATACATCCTGAGAAAATGCATCAGTTTTGATCAAAAGATTTCTTCAAAGATAAATATCACTTTGAAAAACATTTTAACTTTGATACATTTTATCCTTTGCTTATGGATTGAAAATGAATGGAAAGCCTATAAAATTATGGCAGTTTATATATTAAGAATAGCAAATGTTTTACATTAGGTTAATGCTATCTTCTAGAGTTTCTGAGTACTATATGACTATTTTGGTCAAAACCAAGTGGTCACATTATGATACAAACTTGGAAATATTATATAATATAACACTTTATATTACATTTTATATCAAGTTTTTGTAAACATTTATCTTGCTGCTATCAATTTTCCTCTTGTACTACCTTCCTATTTTTTGTCCCTTATTTTAGTTTTCTGTGACTTGGACAAGTGAGTTTAAAAGCTAATGCATATATATGGGATTTAGAAAGATGGTAACAATAACCCTGTATACGAGACAGCAAAAGAGACACTGATTTATAGATCAGTCTTATGGACTCTGTGGGAGAGGGAGATTCGGGAGAATGGCATTGAAATATGTATAATATATATGAAACGAGTTGCCAGTCCAGGTTCGATGCACAATACTGGATGCTTGGGGCTGGTGCACTGGGATGACCCAGAGGGATGGTATGGGGAGGGAGAAGGGAGGAGGGTTCAGGATGGGGAACACATGTGTGCCTGTGGCGGATTCATTTCGATATATGGCAAAACCAATACAATATTGTAAAGTTAAAAAATAAAATAAATAAATAAATAAAAGCTTATCAAGTTCCCCAAGACCCCAGACTGAAAGTAGGGGGTGCATTGGTCTTCTATTTTCAAAAGCATATACAGTTTGTTTGTGTGAATAGAAATGTAATGATAGAAATTGTTATACATGAACAACTGCAACCACAAAGGTGTTTTTAGTATTTGCAGACAAGAAGTATTCAAACACAAAAGGGGCATTATGGGAAAAAACAAATACAAAATACAAAACACTCAAATTATAAAGAGAGCTAAAAGGAAATAAAAAGGGGGGGGGGGAAATCCCAGTGATACAAGAAGGTGCACAACTAACATTTTTACAGGTAATATTAGTGGAGGCAAATTTCAGTAGAAATCTATTGATGGTAACAACAAATAATATGAAGCTTGAGCCAGTTTACTAGCAGGGAATAAACCTAAGTGTTCTAATTTAATGTAAATAATCCCAGCACAGATGGCAGGGTTGGAAAACACCACAGGGCAAGCAAAAGAAGTCAACTACATTTGGACAAATTAAATGTGAAATTTCATTGTGCAATCCTGACTGGGACAGTACAGAATCTAGTTTCAAATTCTCAATGGCTAAGAAATACCATTTCTCAGCTGGAGGAGGAAATGGTAACTTTTAATGCACCCCTTCTTTATGCCTATGTGTGTGTGTTAGTTGTTCAGTCATGTTTGACTCTTTGTGACCCCATGGGCTGTAGTCCACCAGTCTCCTCTGTCCATGAAATTATCCAGGCAAGAATACTGGAGTGGGTTGCCAGTTCCTGCTCCACTTTCTGCCTGTGAATCCATTTAACCTGTGTTTATAAAGACATGCTTACATTGACACTTTTCAGGAGATTTGTTAAAACTCAACAAAACCTTTCTTTTCCTTTGAATAACAGTGCTAGTTTAAAATTCATTTAGATTCAGGTTTTGAATCTAAATCTACATAGCATTTAAGGGAACATTTTTAGGGACCTAACTTAAAAAAAAAAAACATGAAAGCATTTCTTTATATTATTTTAGTAAATGTGATTTCTTCCTAAAGTGCTTATATATTGCTTTTTCATCAGTTAAAATTAATAAATAAAAGGTACTAGGTGTTTAAGTACCCATTAATAAATGTCCAATATTAATAACTAAATGGATATAACATTAAAGTAAATTAAAGTATCCCATTATCAATAATACCAAGGCCCCCCTGGACTTCCCTGGTGGTTCAGTGGTAAAGAATCCTCCTGTCAAAGGAAGAGACAAGGTTCCATTCCTGGTCCAGAAAGATCCTACTTGCTGCAGAGTAACTAAGTCCATGTGCCATAACTACTGAGACTGTGCTCTAGAACCTAAGAACCACAATTACTGAGTCCATGTACTGCAACTTCTGAAGTGCACATGCCCTAGAGCCCTGCTTTGCAATGAGAGAAGTCACCTCAATAAGAAGCCTGCATATGGCAAGCAGAATAGCCCATGCTCACTGCAACTTAAAAAAAAAAAAAAAAAAGAAAGAAGCAACCAAGACACTAACAGCCAAAAATAAATAAATAAAATTATTTGAAAAAGTAATAATACCAAGACCCAAACCAGAGAAATCACAAATATAAATTTTGAAACACATATTTCTGTTCTTCTTTGTGTATATTTGTGGCTGTGTGGGCGCAGGGGGGCCAAGAGGAGCTACTCAATGTTTAAGGTCAAGAAGGGCAGTGGTGAGGAGATACCCCTCATACAATGTAAGGAGCAGGGGCTGTGCTTTGCTGGAGCAGCCGTGAAGAGATACCCCATGTCCAAGGTAAGAGAAACCCAAGTAACATGGTAGGTGTTGCGAGATGGCATCAGAGGGCAGACACACTGAAACCATAATCACAGAAAACTAGTCAATCTAATCACAAGGACCACAGCCTTGTCTAACTCAATGAAACTAATGGCCCCATGCCGTGTGGGGCCACCCAAGACAGGCGGGTCATGGTGGAGAGGTTTGACAGAATGTCGTGAACTGGAGAAGGGAATGACAAACCACTACAGTATTCTTGCCTTGAGAAGCCCATGAACAGTATGGAAAGGAAAAATGATAAGATACTGAAAGAGGAACTTCCCAGCTCGGTAGGTGTGCAATATGCTACTGGAGATCAGTGGAGAAATAACTCCAGAAAGAATGAAGGGATGGAGCCAAAGCAAAAACAATACCCAGTTGTGGATGTGACTGGGGATAGAAGCAAGATCCGATGCTGCAAAGGGCAATATTGCATAGGAACCTGTAATGTTAGATCCATGAATCAAGGCAAATTGGAAGTGGTTAAACAGGAGATGGCAAGAGTGAACATCGACATTCTAGGAATCAGCAAACTAAAATGGACTGTAATGGGTGATTTTAATTCAAATGACCATTATATCTACTACTGTGGGCAGGAATCCTTCAGAAGAAATGGAGTAGCCATCATGGTCAACAAAAGAGTTCTAAATGCAGTACTTGGATGCAATCTCAAAAATGACAGAATGAGCTCTGTTCATTTCCAAGCTAACCATTCAATATCACAGTAATCCAAGTCTATGTCCCAACCAGTAATGCTGAAGAAGGTGAAGTTGAAGGGTTCTATGAAGACCTACAAGACCTTTTAGAACTAGCACCCAAAAAGATGTTCTTTTCATTATAGGGGACTGGAATGCAGAAGTAGGAAGTCAAGAAACACCTGGGGTGACTGCAAATTTGGCCTTGGAATATGGAATGAAGCAGGGCAAAGGCTAATAGAGTTTTGCCAAGAGAAAGCACTGGTCATAGCAAACACCCTCTTCCAGCAACACAAGAGAAGACTCTACACATGGACATCACCAGATGGTCAACACCAAAATCAGATCGATTATATTCTTTGCAGCCAAAGATGGAGAAGCTCTATACAGTCAGCAAAAACAAACCAGGAGCTGACTGGCTCAGATTATGAACCACTTATTGCCAAATTCAGACTTAAATTGAAGAAAGGGAAAACCACTAGACCATTCAGGTATGACCTAAATCAACTCCCTTATGATTATATAGTGGAAGTGAGAAATAGATATAAGGGCCTAGATCTGATAGAGTGCCTGATGGACTATGGATGGAGGTATGTTCCTTCTATTCCTGCTTTCTGGAGAGTTTTTATCATAAATGGATGTTGAATTTGGATGGAGGTTCAAGACATTGAACAGGAGACAGGGATCAAGACCATCCCCATGGAAAAGAAATGCAAAAAAGTCAAATGGCTGTCTGGGGAGGCCTTACAAATAGCTCTGAAAAGAGGAGAAGCAAAAAGCAATGGTGAAAAGGAAAGATATAAGCATCTGAATGCAGAGTTCCAAAGGATAGCAAGGAGAGATAGGAAAGCCTTCCTCAGTGATCAATGCAAAGAAATAGAGGAAAACAACAGAGTGGGAAAGACTAGAGATCTCTTCAAGAAAATTAGAGATACGAAGGGAACATTTCATGCAAAGATACACTTGATAAAGGACATTAATTGTATGGACCTAACAGAATCAGGAGAGATTAAGAAGAGGTGGGAAGAATACACAGAAGAACTGTACAAAAAAGATCTTCACAACCCAGATATCATGATGGTGTGATCACTGACCTAGAGCCAGACATCCTGGAATGTGAAGTCACGTGGGCTTTAGAAAGCATCACTACGAACAAAGCTAGTGGAGGTGATGGAATTCCAGTGGAGCTATGTCAAATCCTGAAAGATGATGCTGTGAAAGTGCTGCACTCAATATGCCAGCAAATTTGGGAAGCTCAGCAGTGGCCACAGGACTGGAAAAGGTCAGTTTTCATTCCAAACGCTAAGAAAGGCAATGCCAAAGAATGCTCAAACTACCGCACAATTGCACTCATCTCACACACTAGTAAAAAATGCTCAAAATTCTCTAAGCCAGGCTTCAGCAATACATGAACTGTGAACTTCCAGATGTTCAAGCTGGTATTAGAAAAGGCGGAGGAACCAGAGAGCAAATTGCAAACATCTGCGGGATCACTGAAAAAGCAAGAGAGTTCTAGAAAAACATCTATTTCTGCTTTATTGACTATGCCAAAGCCTTTGACTGTGTGGATCACAATAAACTGTGGAAAAATTTGAAAGAGATGGGAATAACAAACCACCTGATCTGCCTCTTGAGAAACTTGTATGGAGGTCAGGAGGCAACAGTTAGAACTGAACATGGAACAACAGACTGGTCCCAAATAGGAAAAGGAGTACATCAAGGCCGTATATTGTCACCCTGCTTATTTAAATTATATGCAGGGTACATCATGAGAAACGCTGGTCTGGAAGAGCACAAGCTGGAATCAAGATTGCTGGGAGAAATATCAATAACTTCAGATATGCAGATGACACCATCCTTATGGCAGAAAGTGAAGAGGAACTAAAAAGCCTCTTGATGAAAGTGAAAGTGGAGAGTGAAAAAGTTGGCTTAAAGCTCAACATTCAGAAAACGAGGATCATGGCATCTGGTCCCATCACTTCATGCTAAGTAGATGGGGAAAAAGTGGAAACAGTGCCAGACTTTATTTTTGGGCTCCAAAATCTTTGCAGATTATGAATGCATCCATGAAATTAAGACGCTTACTCCTTGGATGGAAAGTTATGACCAAACTAGACAGCATATTCAAAAGCAGAGACATTACTTTGCCAACAAAGGTCCGTCTAGTCAAGGCTATGGTTTTTCCAGTGGTCATGTATGGATGTGAGAGTTGGACTGTGAAGAAAGCTGAGCGCCAAAGAATTGATGCCTTTGAACTGTGGTGTTGGAGAAGACTCTTGAGAGTCCCTTGGACTGCAGGGAGATCCAACCAGTCCATCCTAAAGGAGATTAGTCCTGGGTGTTCATTGGAAGGAATGATGTTGAAGCTGAAACTCCAATACTTTGGCCATCTGATGTGAAAAGACCCTTATGCTAGAAAGATTGAGGTCAGGAGGAGAAAGGGATGACAGAGGATGAGATGGTTTGATGGCATCACCAACTCAATGACATGAGTTTGGGTGAACCCCTGGAGTTGGTGATGAACAGGGAGGCTTGGCATGCTGTGGTTCATGGGTTGCAAAGAGTCAAACATGACTGAACAACTGAACGGAACTGAAGAAGCTGAATATATACCCATAACCAAGCAGTTTCTCTTGCAGTGAGTACATTTTACCAATCAATAGAGTTATGCTATTTAGGCGTAATTCATCATGGTCTTTGGCCATACCAAGATATATCCATTTTGAGGAGTTCTTTGGCATGAGACAGTAACCAATATTTGGCTAGACTTAATATTGAAAAAAGTAGAAAGCAATATGTTTTAGCATTAATGTAAATAACTTTAATAACTAATAATTTTAATGGCTTTTTGGAAGGAAGCATTACTGGTGATTTTTCTGTTCACCTAATCTTCCTCAAAGAATATTCAGTCGTGTCTGCTGCCACACAAAACTTCCCAATTCTTTCCCCAAAACAGCATTTATGCTGTAGTGCAATATTTCAGTCTTAACAGCCATCATTTTCTCATAATTATTTCCTATTCCAGAGAATGTTTCAGGGATTGAGGTGGGTTCTTAATATGTGACATCTCATAGTTTTCTTATATGAATATTAGGTATTGTATCTTTATCTCTAGAAAGCAAATCTGAAATTCAAAAATTGTAGTTGGGTTATTTGTTCAAATTTATATCACTGGTAAGTTTCACCTCAGGATTGTTCTTAAAAAAATTGTGCACTGGCTTCTTATTGTTGATTTTGTATCACTGTGTATTCTTAGTCCATATTGTTGATCTTGAAATACATTTCCCCTTACTCTCTCTCTTTCATACACACAAACACACTCCTCACCCCTCATTCTTCTCCCTCCTCCTCTCTCCCCATTTCTTCTGTCTTTTTATATCCTACCTATCTTTAACAATTTTATTTCCACAAAGTCTCTTTTAATTCTTCCCTAGGAATAACCTTTCAATGCCTGTACTAGTACAATCTCCATTTACTCAATGGCACTATCATCTGTGATCTTGATTTTATTATTATCTCCTAATATAGCTGAACGCTCACTTGAAACTCAACATAAAAAAAAAAAAAAAAAAGCTGAGATCTTGGCATTCAGCCCCATCACTTCATGGCAAATAGATGGGGGAAAAGTGGAAACAGTAACAGATTTTATTTTCTTGGGGTCCAAAATCACTGTGGATGGTGACTGCAGCTATGAAATTAAAAGACACTTGCTCCTTGGAAGGAAATCTATGACAAACCTAGGCAATGTATTAAAAAGCAGAGACATCACTTTGCTGACAAAGATTCATATAGTCAAAGCTATGGTTTTTCCAGTAGCCATGTACAGATGTGACAGTTGAACCATAAAGAAGGCTGAGCACCAAAGAATTGATGCTTTTTAATTGTGGTACAGGAAAAGATTCTTGAGAGTCTCTTGGACTGCAAAGATATCAAACCAGTCAACCTTAAAGGAAACCAACCCTGAATCTTCATTGGAAGGATTGATATTGAAGATTAAGATCCAATATTTTGGCTACCTGATACAGAGAGTCAACTCATTGGAAAAGACCCTGATGCTGGGAAAGATAGAAGGCATAAGAATAAGAAGGCATTGAGGATGAGATGGTTAGATAGTAACACCAACTCAAAAGACATAAATTTGAGCAAACTCTAGGAGATAGTGAAGGAAAAAGGAGCCTGTATACTGAAATCTGTGTTGTCACAGAGTCAGACATGACTTAGTGAATGAACAGCAACAATATACTAATGAAACATTAATCTGAATTGCTCGTACAAGCTCTGTCTCAGGCATGAAAGCATCTGTATGTGTGTTTGTGTGTGCACTTAATAAACTCTATTGAGTTATATTTACATTAAAAATGAACATATTTCATATTTAGTTCAGTGAGTTTTGACAAATGTATGCACCTATATAATAAACACTTGAAATAAAATATACCAACTGATCAAAAATATCCCTTCATATTTTTAGACAGTCAAACCTTCTTCACTTCCATCCCCAGTTCACAACGATCTGATTTCTATAATGTTACAGTGTTTTCCCTGTTGAAGAATTTCATATAAATAAAATAATAAAAAGTGTAAATGTTGTTTCTGGCTTTGTTCATGTAGCATCATATTTTTGAGATTCATCGTTTTGTTGTGTCAATATCATTAGTTTGTTCCTGTTTTATTGCTGGTTGGAAATGCATTGTATACATATGCCAGGATTTGTTTATACAAAATCTGTTGATGGGCATTTGGCTTACTTCCAATGTTTTTATGGACATATGTTTTCATTTCTCTTGGGCAAATACCTAAGAGTGTAATTTTGTTGGATCAAAATGGCTTCTGTTGGATTAATTATTTTTGCATCTATCAGCTTATTGGATACACCTCATTATCTTTGTTTTCTAGCAGTTGTTCTAGGATTACTTATAGAGAGAGTTTTTGTGCTAATTTTTATCTCTATAGTCCACATATTTAATGCAGTGCTACAGAATTTTTGTTTGTTTCTTTTAAACCAATTTCAATAATATAAAAAGGAGAGAGACAAGAAAAATAGTTAACACAAATAAACTTTGGTATTTGCTAGGTACATAAGTAAGTGCTTTTCATATACTAAAACATTTAATCTTAACAATATATGATAGATTTGAGACAGGCTGGGACTCAGGACACTTTGCTGCAGTGCTGCAATGTTTACAATTTGACAAACCTCTCTTCTAAGCAATAAAGTACAAATATATTGTATGGGACTAAAAATAACTGTGTGCATATGCACTTGGGGTAAATTATAGACCAAAGATACAAAAAACAAAACAAACAAACAAACTGCCACTTCAGAAGTACCTGGAGAAAAACAAGGTTGTGGGAACAAAATCAGGGTACTGAGCAAGTTCCCTGCACTCAACACCACCAGAGGGGTGAACAACAAACCTAAGCCAGTCCTCTGACCCAACCCCTGGACACACCCTTCCCTCAATCCATATAAGGAACAAGCTCCCCCTATCCCTGCCTTGGGGAGTGAGTGAGCAAGGGGAACCTGTTACTTGTTCTCCCTCCCCTCTGCTGCAGCAGGGGCCCTAACAAATCCTTTCCTGAATTTCTTATTTGGTCTCTGGTCAATTTCTATTGATTGGAGAAGGCCAAGAATCCTTATCACTGCCATTTATAGAGAACTTGAGAGACTTGCTTAAGGTCTTACACTTGCACAAGATCTTCAACTCTTCTAATTAAGAGTGGAAATAGGATTTATTTATTTATTTTTTTGGAAATAGGATTTAAATGAGGCAAACTTAATCTAAAGCTGTATGCTTTATCAGTCTGTATATGGCCTCCATGACATTCCACTATAACATGTATCACTATTTATTGAAAAGTAAAAGTATATGAAAGAAAAGACAATTGTTATAGAAGAACAGAGGAATGATTTTTTGGGAGCAGTATTTAATTTTAAAACAAATGTTTTCTCCCCTGTACTTTCAAATGTTTTGAAATATAGTAAAATATATTATTCTTTAAAATATACTTTAAAAATAAGTATTAGTGGGGTATAATTTTTATTAAAAACGAGATGCCAGTCCAGGTTCAATGCACAATACTGGATGCTTGGGGCTAGTGCACTGGGACGACCCAGAGGGATGGTATGGGGAGGGAGGAGGGAGGAGGGTTCAGGATGGGGAGCACATGTATACCTGTGATGGATTCATTTTGATATTTGGCAAAACTAATACAATTATGTAAAGTTTAAAAATAAAATAAAATAAAAAAAAATAATAAAATAAAAAAAATGAGTGTAGGTTATCTATAGTTTTATATTTTAAATTTGCATATATGCTATATATACACATAACACATATATTTATGTTTGTATATAATAACCACCACTCTTGTCCTTTTTATCACCCCTGAAGTTTCTCTTGAACTTTAGCATTTCATTTTCTTAACTCTCCCCCAGACAACCACCTATCTACAATCACTATCACTATAGATTAGATTTGCTTTTTCTAGAAACTCACGTAAGTGTAATAATACAGTATGCATAACTTTTTCCTATTTTCATTTCCCAGTGTAATTTTTGAGATTAATTCATCTCATTGCATCCTATAGTCCCCCTTTATTGCTGAGTAGTAGTAGTCTCTTACATGAGTATACTACAATTTGTATACATTCATATGTTGGCTATTGAAATGAAGCATTAATGAATACTCCATACAAGTATTTTTGTAGAAATATAGTTTAAATGTTTTTTGTTAATATCTAGGAGTAATTTGTAGTGTGTGTGTGTGTGTGTGTGTGCGCACGCATGTGTGCACTTGCATGCTCCATCACCTGGTCTTGTAGGACTCTTTGCGACCACAGGGACTGTGGCCTGCTGGGCTCCTCTGTCCTTGGTATTTTTCAGGCAGGAATACTGGAGTGGGTTGCCATTTCCCCTACAGGGGATCCTCCCAACCCAGGGACTGAACCTATGTCCCTCGGGTCTCCTGAACTGGCAGTCAGATTCTTTACAATTTAGCCATCTGTAAAGCCCTTAATTTGTGTTATACAGCCAGTAAAATCTTAACTATGTAAGAATGTATCAAACTGCTATCCATTCTGGTGATAATGTTGAACACTGCCTAAGATCTCTTCTCTCAGGAAAAAAAAAAAAAAAAATGATAGATAAGAAGTCATCCTACACTTTTGTTTTCCAAATTCTCTCCCCTGGCCATATTTTTGTTTTTTAGAAAAATTGTTCCTCGATCTTGTAAAATGTGAGGAACTAGAAATAATACGTTTATGTGATATGTTGCTACTGTTGAGTTATATTTGAAGTGTTCTCAAACAGGAAGAGATATACAGTCTTTCCCACATTTAATTTGTATGGTAAATTGTTGCTAATGTAAATATTTAAGAAATTGTGTATGGGAAATATCTAGCAAATTGTCAGTGCTTCAGAGTTTATAGTATGGTTCCATTTATACGAGCTCTAAAGCTGCTTTGACTGAAATCAGGCAACAGCATAGTGGTATTTGTCATAATTTGAATTAAACTCCTTCTCAGTAAGTAGTTTTCCTCTGGGGCACTCTCATCACTTATTTATGGAGCTTTATTAATTTATAGATATTAAGCACTTGCTTTCAATGCAATATATTTAGTTGATATTCTTGAAAAATTTTGCTATATATTTAATTAGGTCTTCCCATGTGGCTTAGTCAATAAAGAATCCACCTGCAATGCAGGGTACTAGGGTTCTATCCCTTCACTGAGAAGATCCCCTAGAGAAGGAAATGGCAACCACTCCAATATTCTTGCCTGGAGAATTTCATGGACAGAAGATCCTGGTTGGCTAGAGTCCATGGGGTCGCAAGTGTCAAACAACACCTAGTGACTAAACTACCAACACCATGGTTAATTAGGTCTCAGGAATATATTTTATCTGAAGATTTTTTTCTCTGCAAAGATTGTAATGAAGTATTTTTATAAAATAGATGGAATATACCCCTTTCTTTGAAAATGTGTTAATCATTACATTCAGAGATAATATTGGGGGTGGGATTGACTTTTGTCTTATATGTCATCATCATCATCATCACACATGCTCAGTTGTGTCTGACTCTTTGTGACTCCATACACTATAGCCTGCCAGGCTCCTCTGTCCATGGAATTTTCCTGGCAAGAATACTGGAGTAGATTGCTTTTTCTTTTTCCAGGGGATCTTCCCAACCAAGGGATTGAGCCCTCTTATCATGCATCTCCTCCATTGGCAAAGAGATTCTTTACCTCTGAGCCACATGAGAAGTGTGTCATGCAAAGTACAGAATTTCCTTGTCAGTTATACTAGTCTTTTTTTTTTGTTTGTTTGGTTTTTTTTTTGTTTTTTTTTTATTTCTTTTTTTTTTTTTAATTTTATTTAAAAAAAAAAAATCACATGCTCCCCATCCTGAACCCTCCTCCCTCCCAACCTCCCCATACCATCCCCCTGGGCCTTCCCAGCGCACCAGCCCCAAGCATCCAGCATCGTGCACTGAACCTGGACTGGCATCTCGTTTCATACATGACATTTCACATGTTTCAATGACATTCTCCCAAATCTTCCCACCCTCTCCCACAGAGTCCATAAGACTGTTCTATACATCAGTGTCTCTTTTGCTGTCTCGTACACAGGGTTATCGTTACCATCTTTCTAAATTCCATATACATGCGTTAGTATACTGTATTTATGTTTTTCCTTCTGGCTTACTTCACTCTGTATAATAGTCTCCAGTTTCATCCACCTCATTAGAACTGATTCAAATGTATTCTTTTTAATGGCTGAGTAATACTCCATTGTGTATATGTACCACAGCTTTCTTATCCATTCATCTGCTGATGGACATCTAGGTTGCTTCCATGTCCTGGCTATTATAAACAGTGCTGCGATGAACATTGGGGTACACGTGTCTCTTTCCCTTCTGGTTTCCTCAGTGTGTATGCCCAGCAGTGGGATTGCTGGATCATAAGGCAGTTCTATTTCCAGTTTTTTAAGGAATCTCCACACTGTTCTTCATAGTGGCTGTACTAATTTGCATTCCCACCAACAGTGTAAGAGGGTTCCCTTTTCTCCACACCCTCTCCAGCATTTATTATTTGTAGACTTTTGGATCGCAGCCATTCTGACTGGTGTGAAATGGTACCTCATAGTGGTTTTGATTTGCATTTCTCTGATAAAGAGTGATGTTGAACATCTTTTCAAGTGTTTGTTAGCCATCTGTACACCCCAAGACACATATTACTCAAATTAACAAAGATCAAACACAAAGAACAAATATTAAAAGCAGCAAGGGAAAAACAACAAATAACACACAAGGGAATTCCCATAAGGATAACAGCTGATCTTTCAATAGAAACTCTTCAAGCCAGGAGGGAATGGCAAGACATACTTAAAATGATGAAAGAAAATAACCTACAGCCCAGATTATTGTACCCAGCAAGGATTTCATTCAAGTATGAAGGAGAAATCAAAAGCTTCTCAGATAAGCAAAAGCTGAGAGAATTCTGCACCACCAAACCAGCTCTACAACAAATACTAAAGGATATTCTCTAGACAGGAAACACAAAAATGGTGTATAAATTCGAACCCCAAACAATAAAGTAAATGGCAACGGGATCATACTTATCAGTAATTACCTTAAACGTAAATGGGTTGAATGCCCCAACCAAAAGACAAAGACTGGCTGAATGGATACAAAAACAAGACCCCTACATATGTTGTCTACAGGAGACCCACCTCAAAACAGGGGACACATACAGACTGAAAGTGAAGGGCTGGAAAAAGATTTTCCATGCAAATAGGGACCAAAAGAAAGCAGGAGTAGCAATACTCATATCAGATAAAATAGACTTTAAAACAAAGGCTGTGAAAAGAGACAAAGAAGGTCACTACATAATGATCAAAGGATCAATCCAAGAAGAAGATATAACAATTATAAATATATATGCACCCAACACGGGAGCACCGCAGTATGTAAGACAAATGCTAACAAGTATGAAAGGAGAAATTAACAATATACTAGTCTTATTATGAAAATTCATCAGTCTTTCACTTCTGAAAGTTATAAATTACAAATTAGTTACAGTCATTTAAGTTTTTGTCATGTAATGACAGTTTATGTTTTACTTCCATGCATTCCTGAAAATTCTTGCAGTCAAATGTAGGCCAAACTGCTTCTTTTTCAACAAAGAGTAATTTGAGTTTTCCATGGAAAGAACTATACCAGGTAACTATGGGGACACACATTGGAGGGCATAATTGTAACAAGATAGAAATCATACACGTGTACTGAATCAGAATTTCTAAACATTAGTGAGTAAAAAACTGGATTCATGAGACCACTAACCCAACATGGAGCAGAACAAAGATAATTACACAGGACTGAATAAATTAATAAGAAACTGTTGTGGTTTATATTTGGCATATTGTTGATGATTTAGTGTTTTATTTTCTTTTCCCTGATGCATTGCACAACATGTAGGATCTTGGTTCCCTGACCAGGGATCAAATCTGTACCCTTGGCAGCCGGACCAGGAAGTCTTAACCACTGGACTGCCAAGGAAGTCTATTGTTTTATTTTCTGCATATGAGAAAGCTTCCTCTTAAACTATTAAAACTCATAGCAATTTAATAAACTAAGCCTTTGAAAATAGAAGCATTTGTAAGTGATGTATTTTACTCCTAACCTGACAGCTCAGTAGGGCACTGAGTGAAGAGGAACTAAGGAACCTCTAGATGAAGGTGAAAGAGGAGAGAGAAAAAGTTGGCTTAAAACTCAACATTAAAAAGGCGAGGACTGTGGCATCCGGTCCCATCACTTCATGGTAAATAAGTGGGTAAACAATGGAAACAGTGACAGACTTTATTTTCTTGAGCTCCAAAATCACTGCATATGGTGACTGCAGCCATGAAATTAAAAAACACTTGCTTCTTGGAAGAAAAGCTATTACAAACCTAGGCAGCATATTAAAACTCACAGACATTACTTTGCCAACAAAAGTCCATCTAGTTAAAACCATGGTTTTTCCAATAATCATGTATGGGTGTGAGAGTTGGACCATAAAGAAGGCTGAGTGCTTGAAGAGCTGATGCTTTAGAACTGTGGTGTTGGAGAAGACTCTCTAGAGTCCCTTGGACTGCAAGGAGATCAGCCAGTCAATCCTAAAGGAAATCAGTCCTGAATATTCATTGGAAGGACTGATGCTGAAGCTGAAACTCCAATACTTCGGCCACCTGATGTGAAGATTCAACTCAATAGAAAATACCTTGAAGCAGGGAAAGATAGAAGGCAGGGGGAGAAGGGGACAACAGAAGACAAGATGGTTGGATGGCATCACCGACTCAATGAACATGAGTTTGAACAAGCTCCAGGAGATTGTGAAGGATAGGACAGCCTGGTGTACTGTAGTTTATGGGGTCACAAAGAGTTAGACATGATTGAGTGACTGAACAACAACATCAACCTGACAGCTCCAGAATTTAGAAACTCTCATTGAGTATTTTTAATTCCATGACAACTATCCTTTTTTGCACAGAAAGAATCTGCATTTCTTTGCTAATAGGACATGATTGGGATGTTATTTTTGAAACCAATAACTTGTCTGGAATGTTATGTTTGAGAATAATGCTTATTTAGTGAGCTATGATCAGATAATTTAAAGGAACTAAGGTTGAATTTAGGGAACCAATGCTTACAAAACCTTCTTGGGAAACCAGTCTAGGTGCCTAGTTTATAGGGTTCCCAGTCTTAAAGACGGAGAAGGCAATGGCACCCCACTCCAGTATTCTTGCCTGGAAAATCCCATGGACAGAGGAGCCTGGTAGGCTGCAGTCCATGACGTTGCTAAGAGTTGGACACGACTGAGCAACTTCACTTTCACTTTTCACTTTCATGCATTGGAGAAGGAAATGGCAACCCACTCCAGTGTTCTTGCCTGGAGAATCCCAGGGACGGGGGAGCCTGGTGGGCTGCTGTCCATTGGGTCGCACAGAGTCGGACATGACTGCAGCAACTTAGCAGAAGCAGCAGCAGTCTTAAAGATGATTACAAAAATCACTTCTTGGAAGGCATAAATTGCTTAGCATATTTTAAAGACCTGGAGAAGAAATGAATTTGCAGGTGAAATCCAATGGTAGTTCTTGCCTTGGCTTTCATGCCTCAAGAGGCTTTTAAATGTCTAATCTGAAATTCTTATGAAAATATTCCTCAAACTTAAAAAGCCTTATATGTTAAAGTTCTATTCAGGCTTGGAAAATGTCCCAGCAAAATCTCATGAGATCAAACCTATTTTGTGGGCATACATAGTCTTTCCTTGAGATTATCAATTGAGAATGGAGAAATGACTATAGACAGAAATTTTAAATTTTCAGAGGAAAACTACAATACACCCTCTGGATCCAGAGTCTGTATATTGTCTTTTGAGTTGTTTGGTAGGTCTTCACAAAATGTAGGTAACTTATGAATATACAAACAGTATCTTGGCTAGTAAAGAGTTAATTGGTTTCCTCTCTCACTGTGGGGAAAAATAAAAAACAAAAAATTAAACACCTCTGGTATTTGGATTTTATCATCTTGCATAAATTGCCAATACTTTACAAATTTTCAATTTTCCCAGTTTCTTCCAAAATCTGTAAACAATGGTCCAAACTAATGTTTCTAGTCACACACCCCCACTTTTTCACCTGATTCATCCTCAAAGAGATGTAAATCCTGACTGCCCAGATTTTATTAGTACTTTAGATAGCCTTGTACTAGACCATTTCACTCAGTTTTGGAGGAAGCCCTGTAAGCTAAAGCCTGACTACTTTATGTAAACTTCAAAGGACTCAACACCACCACAGACCATTCATGGACTGACTGATTTCTCCCAAGATAAATCACTAATCCCAAGATAAGCCAGCTCTTCATAGCAGGTGGACCAAGTATTGGAGCTTCAGGTTTAGCATCAGTTCATCCAATGAATATTCAGGGTTGATTTCCTTTAGGGTTGATTTTCTCTCTGGGAAAATGTTCAGACTATATGATTTTACACCAATGCTGTGTTCAGTATCACCAAAAGCACTCATGTCCTGGCTTTAATAAACTCAGTGAACAGTGCTGCATAACTTAAAAGATTTCCTCCATTGACCTCTTGAAATTCAATGGATTGGTTGTCCTACATGTTCTACCTCTGATTACTTTAACACAACCTTTTGTGTTAACATTTTTCTTTCTCATTTTATCATTCTGTTGACAAAGTTGAATTTTATCTGAGCTTTGTGATTCTGAAAAACAATGGTTAAGATATCCCCCCACCCTTTTGTAGTTAAAGAAGTGACTACTTATGTAGTAGGTAGGATGAAGGACTATCCTATATTCACATATTCATTAATAATATGCATTTGCATCCTTCCATCCTCATACAGTCAACGACTCAATGAAATTCAAGGATGACTCCCTTATTTATTTGTGCCTCTAAAACTTCAGGCTTCCTTCTTTTATTTGAGATGTTGCCATTCAGTCATGTCTGATTCTTTGCAAACCCATGGACTACAGCATGCCAGGCTATCCTGTCCTTCACCATCTCACAGGAGTTTGCTCAAACTCATGTCCATTGAGTTGGTGATGCCATCCAATTATCTTACCCTCTGTTGTCCCCTTCTCCCCCTGCCTTCAATCTGTCCCAGCATCAAGGTCTTTTCCAATAAGCCAGCTCTTCACAGCAGGTGGACCAAGTATTGGAGCTTCAGGTTTAGCATCAGTTCATCCAATAAATATTCAGGGTTGATTTCCTTTAGGATTGATTGGCTGATCTCCTTGCAGTCCAAGGAACTCTAAAGAGTCTTCTCCAGCACCACAGTTCAAAAGTGCCAATTCTTCAGCTTTATGGTCCTGCTCTCACATCCATACATGGCTACTGGAAAAAACATAGCTTTGACTATATGGACCTTTGTTGGCAAAGTAATGCCTCTGCTTTTTTATATGCTGTGTAGGTTTGTCACAGCTTTTCTTCTAAGGAGCAAGTGTCTTTTAATTTCATGGCTGCAATCGCCATCCACAGAGAGCCCAGGAAAATGTCTGTCACTGTTTCTATTATTTCCCCATTTATTTGCCATGAAGTGATGAGAACTGATGCCATGATCTTAGTTTTTTAAATGCTGAGTACATTACATAAAAATAATATTTTGTAATGAAGTAGATAGGCTATGCTTTGTCACTTAAAAATGATAAAATATTATCAGATGTAAGTAAATGATATTTATAAAGTAAATTTTTGAAATGTAACTCCATTTATTTTACCTTACCTGGACTGTTTAGCTGAAAGTGATACACAATTATAAATGAAATATTTGCATTTTCTAATAATAGTTTTATAAGTAACTTGTTTTCCTTTCACTTTCAAAACCATTTGATCTAACCCATTACTTTTAATAATATCTTTTTATTAACTTATAGCATTTATATTGTACTAGAGAAGGAAATAGCAACCCACTCCACTATTCTTGCTTGGAGAATCCCGTGGACTGATGAGCCTGGCCGGGTTGCAAAGAGTTAGACATGAATGAGAAACTAACACACACACACACATTTATATTGTACATTTTTCAGTAATTAAAATGATATTTAATTAACCACATTAAAAGAAAATCATCACATTTGCACTTAGCTTTGAAGAATGAAGTGTTAGTCCCTGATCTCTCTCTTTCTTTTTAACGTCATGATGTTAAAAATGGGACACTTTTGTAAGTAAGCTCTGCTTACTAGCCCATTTTGCAGTTTTATTTAAAAAATATAAACAGAATAATCAGAAGTTTTTTCTGTTGATTGTCTGCCTGCCCATGGACTATGGATATGTATTCTCCTGGATATTCACAAGCACTCCATTTTTCTATGAAGTACTTATTTGTACATTGACTTTTCATGTGTTTTATTTTTCCTTGTGTGAGTAGAAAACTGAAACTAAGCTCTTCAATTCTAGAGGAAAAATAGTAGGTACTATGTCTGAGTGATTAACAATAACATTCTTCCTTGAACCCTGGATATGGGTCAAAAGTGTATGCAAGAAATTGGATTATTCAAGTATTTCAAAGGAGAAATGAGAGATAAAACCTAAGAATTATTTCACTTATTAAAGTGAGATGCCTCAAAACCATGATTATAAATATTAAACTAAAGTCTGAGGACCATCCTCTGATAAAGATTTGGTGAATGTGGCAACTGAGCACAGACAAATGTGGGAAACTTGAGGATGAAGAAGGATAACAGTGCAGGAGAAAATTCTATATCCCTGCTGTTTTTTTGTCTCTCTCAGGTTGTAACTCAGTTTAAGTTAGGCACTAATATTTTATTATGATTACTAAAATAAACCCCAACCTATTGCCCAATGACTTCTTAAATTATTTAAACTCTTGTATGAAATAACAATTCTAGGTTGCTTAACTTTGAAACCTCATTAATACTATATTAACCATAGCAAAGACACTTTAATACTATTACAAATGATAACAAATTTGCAGATATGCAAATTTTTTATATATTGAAATTAAAATAGTTCACTATCCCCATCATTAGTTTGACTATTTCTTGTGAAAACTTAAATGAAAGTAATCTACTGCATGAGTTTCTTATGATTGCTTCTTTGTATTTTGACAGCCATTGTACATTGGTTATAATATTCTCATTAAGTAGAGTTACTGAAACTGTGTAAAAACTATCAATGATCTGTCAGGCCATTGGAGTCAGAGATGTAATTAAAATAAATGTAATTGTAATTAAAATAAATGTATGTAATTAAAATAAATATTAGTATGTCTCATCCAAAATAAAGGCAAATATATTTATAAACAATGCTTGACTTGCAGTCTGTCAGATAAACATGCTTCTTCACTATTCTTCTCTATCATCATTCAATCACAATTTGTTTTCATTATTTACTCATTGATTTTATAACAAACATTTTAAAAATACTTACAAGGAGAGATTTCTAACAAATTCCTACCCTCACCTAATAGGGTTATTAATTCAAAGAAACCCAGGCATTGGACTGGATAACACTATAAACAGAGAAGGCTGCATACCATTTCAGTTCTAATAATACAAGAATCAATTTATCAATCACCACAGTCACCTACAGATAGTATACATTGAGGAGAATTCAGGATGGAGAAAAAAAGGAAGCATTCTGTGCTTTGGATACTGGCCCTAAATAGTTAAGATGCATATCTAAGAAATAATCTCAATGAATCTAGATTCTTGAATCTTCCTAACAGAGAAAAGTACTAAAATCATCAACTTGAGATGTGTATTCTTTGTGATCAGTAAAAATTTTTGGAAGTTTGACATTTTTTTTTCCAGCAAGTGTTCACATATATTCTATCTCCTTCCTTATCTTTTCATAGAAATTCTTCAGAGCTATCTAAGAAGCTGTCTCCTGGGTTATAATTCTCAGTCAGAGTCTCCAAAAAGCTTAACTCTTAACTTTGACATTGTGCAATTTTCACTCAGTTGACAGCACTAAAATACAGAACACCTCAGAATCAGAAGAGAAAGAACTTGAAAGAGTGCTCAGCAAGCAAAAATTCCAAAGTGAAAGTGCTAGTCACTAAGCAGTGTCCAGCTCTTTATGACCCCATGGACTGTAGCCCACCAGGCTCCTCTGTCCATGAAAATTTCCAGGCAAGATTACTGGAGTGGGTTGCCATTCCCTTCTTCAAGAGATCTTCCCAACCCAGGGATTAAACCCTGGTCTCTTGCACTGCAGGTGGATTCTTGCAGGTAGACTCATCAGAGTCACCAGGGAATCCAGAGACAATGGTTCAGTAGGCAAGGAGGAATAAGGTCTACTGTCTAAATCACCATGTTTGACTTTCAAATTATCTGGGTTAGATTTACTCTAAAGTTAGTAAAGCTTAAGATTTAGGCCTTCTCACTTGTAAAGGTGATTTTTAAACCTCCTGAAAGAGGCTAGAAATCTCTTCAAAAAATCATATGTATTTGTAACATTTAAAGTTCTAAATTAGTTTTGCAATAGAAGTTGGATGTTCCTTTTGTGGTTTAATTTTTATAAACAACATTATATTATTACAGTTTTGGTATATTTGCTGATGAAAGATCACAATGAGATTGTATCAGAAAAACAGAAAGTAATTGTCCACAGGTCACTAGTAAATTCACAGAATTATGCATAAATATTAAGATTGGGGCAGAAACTAGAGCTTAGAGTAGGTTGAAGCAGCTGGAGTAACCAAACTTAGGGCATTTCTTCTGAGAACTGCTGCCATCAGTGCTGACAAGGGAGTGTACAGATTTTGCCTATACCAGCTGCTATCCCCTACATGGATGCTGCTACCACTGTTATTCTGGCCTACCACTAGAAATCTCTTCCTAGCTAGTTCCTGAATCAAAGTCAGGGATGAGTTAATCAAATTGTCAGACTGCAGACAATGAATGAAGACTATTCAGAAATTAAAAAAATGAAAATTGACACAGAAGGAAAAAAAAAAAAAAACCCTGCCATTAATCAAAATAAGAGGAGACAAATGTCCAAACAGTTGCAAAATGAACAGAAACATCTTTTCCCCCTAAGGTCATACTGCTGCTGCTGCTGCTGCTAAGTCGCATCAGTCATGTCCGACTCTGTGCAACCCCATACACGGCCTCCTACCAGGCTCCTCTGTCCCTGGGATTCTACAGGCAAGAATACTGGAGTGGGTTGCCATTTCCTTCTCCAATGCATGAAAGTGAAAAGTGAAAGTGAAGTTGCTCAGTCATGTCCAACTCTTAGCAACCTCATGGACTGCAGCCTACCAGGCTCCTGCGTCCGTGGGATTTTCCAGGCAAGAGTACTGGAGCGGGGTGCCATTGCCTACAGGAGCTGTGAATTGCCATAATGACCTCTGTTTGATTGACTACCTCTTTCGTACCAGTAATGCCCCAGTTCTATTCCTACCCCTTACAGGGGACAGTTAATTGTGGGGAAAAAAAAAAAAAAAAACTCTTAAATCTCTAGTCAATGCCTATCCTTCTGAGAAAAGCAACCAATCCAGAACGGATCCTTGCTTCTCTGAGGTCCTCTGCAGAATCCTTCAACAAGCACCCAAAACTTGTAAGAAGTGGCCTTCTTCTCATTATTTAACTACAATTCTCAGTCTTCTGGATCATCTTCCCTTGTTATGGGTCAGTAAATCTGACTTTGTGGGACAACAGTTTGGTTTTGGTGGTCTTTCACTGCTTAGTCATTAATACAGAACTAGCCAATGCTTTAGCAAAGAGGATTCAGATAAGTGACCTTCTGGTGTCACTGCTTCAATTTGGGATATGAGTTCTCCATGTAAGTATCCATAACCAAAAGAAAGGACTTCTTGAGTGTTGAAATTTTGAAAAATAAATAGTAATTGTTCACTACAATTCATCCCTTTAATTTTTCCAACATCATTAGCATACTCTCTGCTTATATTCTACAAAAAAAAAAGGAATAAATACAATCTGTAAATCCAACCATTTCCAATTTTGAAATTAATCATAGCCATGTGTAATTTGTTTTCTATTAATACCTGCTGCATCTCCTTCAATTCATACTAGTTTACATAGTAGACCTTCAAAGAGCACTTTAGAAAGGAATGAATGGACTACCAGTTTAATCTGCCTTTCATCACAGAGCTTCATAACTGGATTTTCTGTTTCTTGTCTTGGAATTTTCCAAGGAACCCCTTATACTTAAAAAAGTTATTTTTTATAAATGCAAACTAAATAATATTACTTACATGCTTAAACTATTTAAGCATAAAGTCCAAAATAAATATTTAGAAGTCCCAAATTCTCACTGTCCTTTGGTTTTCTCACATATCTCCTCTGGTTATAACTCCTGCTAGTTTCTTTTACCTTTGAGCTTTATATATTAACTCTATGTTAATCATTCCCATAAGTAAGCCTGATAATGTAGCATTCTGTCTTCACATGATAAGATTCAGGACAGTATATTGTAATTGCCTACATATTTGTTTGTAACCCTCAGTATGGCAAACTCTGTGGGGCAGAAACTCTGCCATCATTGTTTCAATGAATCTTACTATTTTGACCTTATTTTCAACATAAATTAGGAGCAGTTTTCCTGTGGCTTTTGTTCTTGACACATATCTTTCTTTGATACTGCTGAATAAAATCATCTTTATTTTTCAGTTCAGTTCAGTTCATCACTCAGTCATGTCCAGCTCTTTGCGACCCCATGGACTGCAGCACGCCAGGCTTACCTGTCCATCACTAACTCCCAGAGCTTGCTCAAACTCACGTTCATCTGATTGGTAATGCCATTCAACCATCTCATCCTCTGTCATCCCCTTCTCCTACCTTCAATTTTTATATTTAATGGCCATTTATATTCTTTGGAACAAAGAGCAACATCTGCTTTTTCCAAGTTCTAAGTCTGTAATGGCATAATTTGAATTTATACCATGATCTTCTGAGTTCCAATGTTATGTTCTCTGTACTATATTATTTTACTCAGAGGTAAATAACTAAGGGCTTGATGTTGCAACATGCATCTATTTTAAAAAATATAACTATATTGATAAAGCAGGTACTAAAAATTATCAGAGAAATGTCCTTAAAATGACATAGTAATTAATCTGAAGCATCCCTGTAATATATTGATAATCTATTAAGTAAATAGATCTAATTATCTACATAATTAAATAAGTAATTTAGAGTTCATTTTAATCTGGGTTAGTAGTTCAGCTCTACAGGTTAGTATATCCTTTCTTCAACTTTAAATTGAACAGCTGAAAATATATCAAATAATTATCCTTGTTTTATATGTCATGACAGGCAAAACTTTGTTTTATTAATTAATTAGTTTTCTAACTAATGATATATTTATTACACTTAATTATATTTCCATATCATACCATTTTTCCACTTAATGAATGCTTACCAGTAAATTAAGTATATAAGTGTTAGTCACTCAGTCGTATCTGAATTTTTGTGACCCCATGGACTACTGTAGCCTGCGAAGCTCCTCTATCCAAGGAATTCTCCAGGCAAGAATACTGGAATGGGTTGCCATTCCCCTCTCCAGGGGATCTTCCTGACCCAGGGATCGAATCCAGGCCTCTTGCATTGCAGGCAGATTCTTTACCATCTTAGCCACTAGGGAAGCTCACCATTAAATTAAGTCAACAATATTAATATTTTTAATTCTTAAAATATTCCCAAATAACTGGTAAGCTGAATCATATTGTACTGATCTGAACTTAAATATATGTCTTTAAAGTTTTATATTTAGATTCTATATTTTTATTTCATAGAATGCTTTCTAATGAGTGAGAAAAATATGAATCAATTTTTGAAAAATAGTATAAGATTCAGGTGGATTGACATGGAAGGTGAGATAGGATAAGTTTGGGCTGGTAAATGAGAATGAAAATAATATTTTGGTTTGTCTTATTTTGTGTCAAGAGCTGCGCTGACTAGAAAAGTCTTAAGAGATCAGTATAGCATGAGGACAATTATAAGGCATGATAGCCTATGGCTCTGACAAGAAAACTAGGACCAAATTGTTCTAATTGAGAGAAAAGCTAAAGAGAGACAAGGTCCTTAAGTAGATTTGGACTTCACAGGATAGGTATTAACTATATGATAGCATGAACATGACCAAAATGGCAGCCTTAATGTTCCCCACAGCTTGACAACTTTTGACTGACTTTTTGCTCACTCTATGCTCCCAATCTTCCTTTTCTTAAGGAATGTATTATTTTGTTTTAAATCATGTAATTATAAAATCATTCCTTTGATATGTGTATAAATCATTTTAAAATCCTCTTGCCAGTCTGAAAATCTACTAATGTCTTTTTCAAGGATGTGGGAGACATCTCTTTGAAATGTGACATGTCAATAGAGATTACAATAGAGATTACATCTCTCAGTCTTTGTGTGAAGGTAGAAGCCTAATATTGATGAGTGCCAATTAACAAGCACAGGTGACCTAATCACAAAGAAAAAACATTTGCTTTTGAAAATTCAAGAATAACTCAAGGCATCCAGAACATCTCACTGAGCATCCTCCCACTATATTTTCCCGTCATTTCCACTAGCTCACTCCAGTACTTAAAAACCCTGTCACCTTTTGTTTCACCCATGTTGAGTTCAGGCTGAATTCCAGTCTCTCTCTCCTATTGCAGGAGCTAAAATTAAGTCTTCCTTTCCTGTGTAAAATGGTCCAGTGCAACTTTTGCTTTAATGAAACAAAGTTGGAAAAGATTACTATGCTTTTTGAAAAACGGTTATGATGTCTGTTGGAGGGAAATTTTCCACTTTTACAGGCTAAATATCTATGCTCAATATGAAGGATTTTACTGGTGCTAGAGGTCTCTAGAGATGATCTCAGGGACCAAGTTTGAATGTAGACAGAGGGAGCACTACAGAGTAGAATTCTCAGTCACATGGAACAGAGGGAAATGGCAGTTCTTTAAACACCAACAGTATGGAATTTGAAAAATAATATATATGTAGGTATGACTAAATCACATTACTGTACACCTGAAACTAACACAGTATTGTAAATCAACTACACTCTAATAATATTTTAAATAATTAAAGAAAAATTGTTTAAAAAAATATGATTTGAATCAAAATTACATTTTGAGCAAAGTGGTCCCTGGAGCTGAGTTATAAAGAAGTAGACATATAACTATCTTGTGCCCTGACTTTTCCTCCAGGCTTGTGTGACTAATTATCTTTAATATAACACTAATGACAAACTAACTGGTGCCTATAAATAGTGCAGATATTAATAGTCATTTGTAGTTTTGATTTACTTCCAAAACAAATCTCTGTGCTGTCTGCAAGTTAAAAAAAAATGGCTTTGAAGTAACTATTTGAGTTTCAAATATGTGATGTGGAATTCAATGGCTTAATTTAAAAATTGAGATAAATTCATATGGATTTTAAGAAATAAATTACAACGTTTTCTATTCGATAATTTTCAAAATTTTAATATTATTCACTTACAGAAAAGTGCCCACTTACCCAAAATTTACAATATTAATTTTCACAGTTGAGCTATCCCATGAAGCTATTGATGTTTTTCTTAATATTCAGAATGGCATTTCATGATCAACTCTTAAAGTTTCAATCAAATCTTTCCATTTCCAAAAACAAAATACTCTTTAAATATACACACACACACACACACACACACCCCTACCTTACAAGAAATACTCAGGTTATTGTACTGAAGACTATCTAAAAGCCTACTCTCCACTCGTAACACCTGAGAAGTTTGTTGCATAATTAAAATGGTTAGATGTCCTTGTTTTCTCAGTCTAGTTTATGCTAGTTGCCCTAACACATGTGCATGCATGCTTAGTTGCCTCAGTTGTGTCCAACTCTTTGTGATCCTGTGGACTGTAGACTGCCAGGATCCTCTTTCCATGAAAATTCTCCAGGCAAGAATACTGGAGTGGTTTGCCATGCTCTCGTCCAGGGGATCTTTCCAAATCAGGGATTGATCCCATGTCTCTTACGTCTTCTGCATTGGCAGGTAGATTTTTTACCATTGAGCCACATGGGAAGCCCTGCCCTAACACATTTAGTGGCAAAGCCCAAGTTTGTTTTCCAAAGCATCACAATTTTAACAACAAATTACATCGTCATCCCTAACATATTTAGTAGTTTGTTTTCCAGATTTGTATGCACTCTCAATAAGCAAGTATAAGAAAACTTTTATTAACAGAACTGATAACAGCAAGCATTAATTGTTTCATGTGAAACCAATCTTTCATAAGACCATATTTTATTTAATCATTTAATTTGTCATTGAAGGCACAGATAAATTTCTCCCATTGTCATTTTTTCCTAAGTTTCTGATACAAGCCTATTTCTTAAGCTATTTAACCAATTCTACCAACACTCTTTCTGTGGCTAGACTTCTTTTGAGGGGTTTGTTTTCATTCATTATAGATTCACGTTGATATTTTCAACAACCAGATGCCCTTCACTCATCTCTGGATTAGCCTCCAAAATAGGAGACACTTTGAAAAGAGTTCCCTCCACATCAACATAGTTCCCCTTCTTCCCCCAGTGTAGTTTAATCCTGAAAACTTTCAATCAATGCCTCTCTAGTGCCCTCAGTTACAAAACTTGGCTCATGCTCCCACTGAAAACGTGTTGAGTAATTCATTTACAATTACAGTGAGCCATCAGCAGTAAAGAATCTATCTGCCAGTGCAGGAGATGTGGGTTTGATCCCCAGGTGGGAAGATCCCCTGGAGAAAAAATGACAATTTACTCCGGTATTCTTGCCCAGGAAATCCCATGACAAAAGAGCCTGGTGGCAAACAGTCCATGAGATTCCAAAGAGTTGGACATCATTTAGCAACTAAACAATAGCAAATACAGATAGCCAGGGTGTGCCTTTGTATATACTATCAATATCCTCATAAATATTAGCACTCAACTCTTCCTGCATTAAATATCAGAAAAGAAATACCAATATTCTAGGTTTTAAAAATGTTTGGAGTGTTTTCAAATAATTTTAAAGCAAACAAAGAGTCCGTTATTTGTATAGAAATTTTATCACAATAATAAAAGGGTAAAATAACATGGAATTTTTAAAAAAGTTATAACATGCAGTTTTACCAAGGGATCCCAAAGAGTCAGACACAACTGAGTAGCTAAACACTTTCATTAGGGTTTGTCTGGTGACTCAGACGGTAAAAAATCTGCATGGAATATGGGTTTGCTCCCTGGGTCGGGAAGATCTCCTGGAAAAGTGAATGACTACCTACTCTAGTATTCTTGTCTTGGAAATTCCTTGGACACAGGAGCCTGGCTGGCTATAGTCCATGGGGTCCCAAAGAGTTGGACATGACTGAGTGACTAACAATTTCATTTCCATCCTTTTTAGAAAGACATAAATCCTTGATACAGGGGAAATTATTTAAGAGTGGGGATATTTGAACATATTGACAACTCAAATATTTGTTGATTCAAAAAGTATGTATTTATATCTTCCTTATTCAAGTCTTGAGATCTATACTCAGCATTAAGGAAATGGTTAAAATACATGAGTCATAAATATGCACTTGTATTCAGGCAAAATGAGAATAGCTTTAGTAATAACTCATTTATGAGAAACACTTTAAATATACAAAAATATAAGTGAGGGAAATATGAAATAAATCAAATAAAATCACAGAAGTGAGTTGAACATGTCAGTAATTATATATGAATTTTCTAAGCTTCTCTATACAATGTTAATTCATATATTTAAAAAAATAAAAAATAAATTTAAAGTATATACTTATTATTATTATTATTTTTGACTGCATCACTTGGCATCCCAAATGTACATGCCCTGCAGTGGAAGCACAAAATCTTAACCTCTGGACAGGAGGAAAATCCCTAAAATATATATTTAAGTAAACTGTAGCTTATTGTACAGCTTTCTTTCCTTAGCTTCTTTTCTTTCTAACATCATAAGTAGATTATTTTATCCCCCAGCAATGATGCCTAGATATTGTCCTACTCTAAATGTTGAATTGCCTCCTGTTATCATAACTTGGCTCATTTTTATTCTCAATACTTTATACCTAGGTAGGCTCTCAATTTTGCTTTTTGAATACTCTTATTTATGCTGTAATTTACAAATTTGTATTTTCAGATCACACCTCTCCTCTGACACATATACACCTTACCATGTAAAACTTCCACTTATATATTTCAAAGATATTTCAAACCATATGATTAAATTAAAACTTTTTTTAATTCTCACAATATTTTCCCATCTCCAAGCCAGTTTTTCACATCTCTCTAAATAAGACTACCATCCTTCGCCTTGCTCAACCAATAAGTTTAAGAAAGCCATGACCACTCCCTCTCTTATTTACTAACAAGCTTCCAATCCATTAGCATGCCCTACCAATCCTTTCTTCTAAGTAGGTAAGATGCATTTCTGTTGTAGTCCTACCCATAGTCAATCTGAGCCTAACTTTATGAGCCATTAACAAATGTTCTCTGGTTTTCTGTTTTACCCAAAATAAAATCCTACCTTTATACTACATCCTAGAATGCATGGTATTACCTCTGTTGCCTATCTTTCTGAACTTATTTCTACTTGCTATTTGACACATTTTCTTTTTCAAATCTACCAGGATCTTTAATACAGCAGGAACATTTGCATTTGCAAATTGAAATACTCTACCTCTCTTCATTCTATTTGTTTGGCTATTTTTTCTTCATTGTGTTTATGAGCTTGAACATCATCTTTTAGAAAAGTCTCTCCTGATAATTCTATTTAAATGCAAGCTCCACTCACCACTCTAATTAAGCACTCAATTTTTTTGCATGTATTTTTGTAAAAAAATCACAATTGTTATGTCTCTTTTTAAATCTACTTCTCCACAATCTTGTAAAAATTCTATGAAGTTAATGTGTATATATGAATTACTATAAAAACAATATTTTGGCCACCTGATGTGAAGACCTGACTCATTTGAAAAGAACCTGATGTGGGAAAAGATTGAAGGGAATGACAGAGGATGAGATGGTTAGATGGCATCACTGACTCAATGGACATGAGTTTGGGTAAACTCATGACTGAGAGACTGAACTGAACTGAACTGAACACCAAAGTATCATTTCTATGGAAAGATGATAAATAATGCAATTTTTGTCAATACTCCAAGTTTTCTACGTAAATAGCTCTTTCTGATCACCACATATTTTCAAGCTATCTTTAAAATATTAGCATTATTTTGTTGCTTCCCTTGTGGCTCAGCTCGTAAAGAATCCACCCACAAAGCAGGAGACCTGGGTTTGATCCCTGGGTTTGGAAGATTCCCTGGAGAAGGGAAAGGCTACCCACTGCAGTATTCTAGCCTAGAGAATTATATGGACTACAGTCCATGGGGTCTCAGAGTCAACATAACTGAGGGACTTTCAATTTCTCTCTCACTTTCACATATCATGAGTTCAGTTCAGTTCAGTCACTCAGTCGTGTCTGACTCTTTGTGAGCCCATGAATCACAGAACGCCAGGCCTACATGTCCATCACCAACTCCCGGAGTTCACTCAAACTCATGTGCATTGAGTCGGTGATGCCATCCAACCATCTCACCCTCTGTTGTCCCCTTCTCCTCCTGCCCCCAATCCCTCCCAGCATCAGTGTCTTTTTCAGTGAGTCAACTCTTCGCATGAGGTGGCCAAAGAACTGGAGTTGCAGCTTCAGCATCAGTCCTTCCAATGAACACCCAGGACTGCTCTCCTTTAGGATAGACTGGTTGGAACTCATTGTAGTCAAAGGGACTCTCAAGAGTCTTCTCCAACACCACAGTTCAAAAGCATCAATTCTTTGGTGTTCAGCCTTCTTCACAGTCCAACTCTCACATCCATATATGACCACTGGAAAAACCACAGCCTTGACTAGATGAACCTTTGTTGGCAAAGTAATGTCTCTGCTTTTCAATATGCTATCTAGATTGGTCATAACTTTCCTTCCAAGGAGAAGCGTCTTTTAATTTCATGGATGCAGTCACCATCTGCAGTGATTTTGGAGCCCCCCCAAAAAATAAAGTCTGACACTGTTTCCACTGTTTCCCCATCTATTTCCCATGAAGTGATGGGACCAGATGCCATGATCTTCGTTTTCTGAATGTTGAACTTTAAGCCAACTTTTTCACTCTCCTCTTTCACTTTCATCAAGAGGCTCTTTAGCTCCTCTTCACTTTCTGCCATAAGGGTGGAGTCATCAGCGTATCTGAAGTTATTGATATTTCTCCCAGAAATCTTGATTCCAGCTTATGCTTCTTCCAGCCCAGCATTTCTCATGGTATACTGTGCATGGAAGTTAAATAAGCAGGGTGACAATATACAGCCTTGACATACTCCTTTTCCTATTTGGAACCAGTCTGTTAATCGATGTCAAGTTCTAACTGTTGCTTCCAGACCCTGCATATAGGTTTCTCAAGAGGCAGGTCAGGTGGTCTGGTATTCCCATCTCTTTCAGAATTTTCCACAGTTTATTGTGATCCACACAGTCAAAGGATTTGGCATTGTCAATAAAGCAGAAATAGATGCTTTTCTGGAACTCTCTTGGTTTTTCCATGATCCAGTGGATGTTGGCAATTTGATCTCTGTTTCCTCTGCCTTTTCTAAAACCAGCTGAACATCTGGAAGTTCACGGTTCACATATTGCTGAAGCCTGGCTTGGAGAATTTTGAGCATTACTTTACTAGCATGTGAGATGAGTGCAATTGTGTGGTAGTTTGAGCATTCTTTGGCATTGCCTTTCATTGGCATTTGAATGAAAACTGACCTTTTCCAGTCCTGTGGCCACTGCTGAGTTTTCCAACTTTGCTGGCATATTGAGTGCAGCACTTTCACCACATCATCTTTCAGGATTTGAAAGAGCTCCACTGGAATGCCATCACCTCCACTAGCTTTGTTAGTAGTGATGCTTTCTAAGGCCCACTTGACTTCACATTCCAGGATGTCTGGCTCTAGGTGAGTGATCACACCATCATGATTATCTTGGTCATGAAGCTCTTTTTTGTACAGTTCTTCTGTGTATTCTTGCCAGCTCTTCTTAGTAATTTACTAAGCATAGGAGCTTCAATAGGTATATTAAAATTATATAACTTTAATAGTATACAGTTCAGGGTCCTTTGGAGAGTTTTCTTTCCTAACCATTAAATTATTATTATTATTATTATTTTTACTAAAACAAGCAAGCAAAAACATAGGGTTGAAAACAAATAGATGCTTTGACTGACTAGGCACATACATGGCTAATATGTGATGTTATAGTTTACTCAAAATTAAAACTAAGCAACTTTTTCATTTATCATGATCATTAGAGTTCAATTCACAATCATAAATATAGCTAGAAACCAATTTGAGTTTTTAACATTAATGTTTAACCTTACATTTCATACTGCAGAAACATTTTTTTGCACAAAATCTATGCTGCTGCTGCTGCTAAGTCGCTTCAGTCATGTATGACTCTGTGCGACCCCAGAGATGGCAGCCCACCAGGCTCCCCCATCCCTGGGATTCTCCAGGCAAGAACACTGGAGTGGGTTTCCGTTTCCTTCTCCGATGCAGGAAAGTGAAAAGTGAAAGTGAAGTCGCTCAGTCCTGTCTGACTCCTAGCGACCCCATGGACTGCAGCCTACCAGGTTCCTCCATCCATGGGATTTTCCAGGCAAGAATACTGGAGTGGGCTGCCATTGCAAATGATCATAATTGGTATTTTTACTCCTGTGACATGTGCCATCTATTCTAAGTGCACTGACATGCATCCATACAATCAAATACACACCGTAGTTTGAAACAGGATATACAACTTTCATCATCTGACTATATCCACTGAAAAGAACTTAAAATTCAATAGGATAAATGAAACAAGAAGAAAAAAAGACCCACATCTGTGAAGTAATGTTTGAGTGTCATTTTGGGGAAAACACATAAAAGAACACTCTTACTATATCAAGCCATTGTTACCAATTTTATCTGCAAGTCACACTTGAAAATGTTACATATGTTCTGCTATTATGTTGCACAATACATGTAGATTGGATATTCATTATCAAGATTTACTGTGTCTTTCCTGAATTTACTGAAATGAATAATTAATCCAAAAGTATCCATATCCTTTTTTTCAGAATATGAATTGGCAATAGCCAACATATAATATTTATTAATATATATATTAATATATGGATAAAACAAAGTAATGATTTTCTAATATATTTCACCTATGGTCTAATAATAATGTCATTAATTATTCTAAATATTCTTTGTTTCATGTGCCATAAATTTTACAATAAAACTACTGCTACTGCTAAGTTGCTTCAGTCGTGTCTGACTCTGTGCAGCCCCAGGTACGGCAGCCCACCAGGCTCCCCCATCCCTGGGATTCTCCAGGCAAGAACACTGGAATGAGTTGCCATTTCCTTCTCCAATGCATGAAAGTGAAAAGTGAAAGGAAGTCGCTCAGTCATGTCCGACTCTTCGCCACCCCATGGACTGCAGCCTACCAGGCTCCTCCATCCATGGGATTTTCCAGGCAAAAGTACTGGAGTGGGGTGCCACAATAAAACTACTGAAATATTAAAATAATTTAAAATTTTTTCTAACAATGCCTTCTGAAGCTGTTAGATTTTCCTGACTTTTATTGGTTTAAATACCAGAGAGTTCTGTGTAATCCTGTCCCAAATTCTCCATTTAAAATTTGTACTGGCAAGTTCATTCAGCCAGAATGTCAAGCAAAAGGCAGTGGTTAAGATGTGCTTGTATAATATTTGAGGGAGGAGTGGGTACTAAGAAAGTACATTATAGCCATATTGTGAAAGATGAATATGACAAGATACATGACATTTAAGAAGTCATCTGAACACTATTTATGATCCTTTTAAAAATCTACATCATAATAGCAAATTAAATTTTTTATTCCCCATCATTTTTTCACTATCTTTCCAGACATCTGGATTTTTAGTTTTGGCTGTGACTATTGATTCCAAAAAGGGTTTTCAAAATGCATAATTCATTAAATATTTATTCAAATGGCCACTAATTACAATATACTCTGTGGAATTGCTGAAATAAAAATGCCTGTGACATGGTCACTCTCATCAAGGAGCACACAAATGAGTTTGGAACTCTAATAATCTCTGATTAACTATCAGATCCTCACATAAAAGTATCCAAGCGGATGGACTGACCTCTTCAAACATCATCCATCACTTTGGTCTCATGTCCTGCAGAAACTGATTAATTTTGTAATTTTATAACAGAATTTAGAGCATCAAAAGGCAATCTTTCTGCCAGATGTGTAGCCATCAACAGTATTCATATTTAAGTCAATACTCTTAAAACAGGTACTATAATCACATGTATATCCGAAGGAAGGGCTGAATGACTTTAGTATGCAATGGGAAAAATGAACTACTGGAACCTGGGTATTTAATTTTACAGTGTTCTTCCGTTTGTTCACGAATTGATTTTCAGAAATGTCATGTCATGTGTGTGTTGTTTTTTTTTTCCTTTGAAGGAGTTCCTAAGAAGAAGAAATTAAGAACATATATTTAGTAGAGAATCTTAACTTTGAAATGTGTATGTACTTCTATTCTAAATTAGTGTTTAGTCCTCTGATGTTTCTTTTTTAAATTTCAGTTTAAGTCAATCTCTTTATGTCACATTTGTTTAGCCATTTGAATCATCTCTTAATTTTACTTTGTTCCTATTCAAACAATTTTCCTTTATTTGTATTTCACTCTTTAAATTTCAACTTTAAACATTTTAGCATTTTAGTTAAGCTGCTTTGAAAGTGAAAGTGAAAGTCACTCAGTCCAATCCTACTCTCTGCGACCCCATGGACTATGCAGTTGATGGAATTCTCCAGGCCAGAATACTGGAGTGGGTAGTCTTTCTCTTCTCCAGATGATCCTCCCAACCCAGGGATTGAACCCAGGTCTGCTGTACTGTGGGTGGATTCTCTACCAGCTGAGCCACAAGGGAAATCCAAAAATAAATTTCTCCAGCAGATCTTCTCTACCCAAGAATCGAACCAGGGTCTCCTGAATTGCAGGTGGATTCTTTACCGAGTTATCAATTATTTCTTTACACAGCCTTTTCTTTTTACTTCTCTAATGAAGCATGCCCCAAATATGTTTTAGAGAAACTTCATTCAAACTATGTGTTTGAGGAAAGGGTGTTTCATTGATCAACTTGTTTCTTTGTTTTAGGAATTCTTAGAGCCTTGTATAAATAGTGTGACTCTCAAAGGGATAAATGCAGTATATAGTACTGCTGATACTTATTTGACCATCAGAATTACTTTATTCACTAGAATGGTGATACACTCTATGAAATGCACATGATGTCATATGAAATGTCATACTGAAGATAATTTGGCTATATATGTGAAAATTTATTTCTAGGATTCCTTATTCTCTTCCATTTGTCTATATCAGTCAATGTCAATACCACGTTGGTTTATTGCTTCAGATTTGTTAAAATATTTGGAAATAAGGAAGTATGAAGACTCCAGCTATGTTTTTCTTTCACAAGATGGTTTTGGATATTACAATTTCATGTAAATTATAGGATGAGTTTTTTTTTTTTTCTATTTTTGTTAAAAAATGCCATTGAAAATTTGATAGATATTGTATTGAACCTATAGATCACTTTGGGTGGTATAGACATCTTAACTGTATTAAGTCATTGAGTCCTTGAAAACAAAATGCCTTCAATTTATTTGTGTATTTATTAATTTCTTTCAGCAAAGTTTTATGTTTTTCACTGTATAAGTCTTTCACCTCTTTGGTTAATTTCTAAATATATTTTTAAATGCTATTTAAAATTTTCTGAATTTCCCTATTAGATCATTGCTAATATAAAGAAAAACAACTGATTTTTGTGTGTTGATTTTATTTCCTATTACTTTTGTTGAATTTCTTTATTTGTTCTGATACTTTTTTGTTGAATTGCTATAGATTTATACATACAAGATCATATCATCTATGAAGAGAGATAATTTTTCTACTTCCTTTCCTATTTGAATGCATTTAGTTCTCTTTCATGTCTAATTGCTCTAGCTAAAATTTTCATTACTATGTTGAACAAAAGTTGTGAGATACAGCATTCTTGCTTCATTCCTAATCTGAGAAAGAAAGTTTTCAGGTATTCACTATTGAGTATGATATTAACTATGAGCCTGCCACATATGACTTATATCATATTGAGGCAATTTTCTTCTATTCCTAGTTTGTTTAGCACTTTTATCATGGAAAAGAGTTAAATTTTCTCAAATTATTTTCCAAATCAAATGAATTGAGCATATGGTTTCTGTTCTTCATTGTGTTAATGTGGTCTAATATGGTTAATGTGACATTTACCAATTTTGTTAATCTTTTCAAAGAATGAAATCTTGGCTCTCTTGATTTTCCTTCCTGTTGTTTCTCAATTTAATTAATTTCTGCTCTAATCTTAAACATTTTCTTTCCTCTGTGAAATTTGATTTTAATTTGCTCTTTTTATGGTTCCTTGAGGTATAATGTTAGGTTCTTGATTTTAAATTTTTCTTCTTTTTAATGTAGAAATTTTCACTATAACTATTAGTACTACTTTTGTTGTATCTCATTAGTTTTGGTATATGGTGATTCCATTTTGATCTTTCTCAGTGGGGAGACAAAGTGTTAGTGACAGTGAGATGCCCACTATGAGTATCCTTCAATTATTTTAATACTTATTGATTAATAAAAGTTTATCATGTCTTGCCTTCCAAAATTGCATATTATTTTTCTATAAATTAAGCTAATTCATTCAGATTTTCAAATGCATTAACAGAGTCATGATGCTAAGTATGACTGCTGCTGCTGCTAAGTCACTTCCGTCGTGTCTGACTCTGTGTGACTCCATAGAAGGCAGCCCATCAGGCTCCACCGTCCCTGGGATTCTCCAGGCAAGAACACTAGAATAGGTTGCCATTTCCTTCTCCAATGCATGAAAGTGAAAAGTGAAAGTGAAGTCATTCAGTCATGTCCAACCCTCAGCAACTCCATGGACTGCAGCCTACCAGGCTCCTCCATCCATGGGATTTTCCAGGTAAGGGTACTGGAGTGGGGTGCCATTGCCTTCTCTGAACAGTGTCACAATTCTCATCTATTATTTTAGTCATTTTTTTTTTACATTATGGTTTCAATATGACTGAAGATTCTTTGGCTCTCACTCCTTTAACATTGGATGGATTTAGTAACTCCAAAGAAGATTATAGTGCAACTAAGAGTGTGCTCTTAGTGATCCCCTTCATGGATCACTGCCTTTTCATGGCAAAGGGGTTTGTGTAACTCAATGAAGCTGTGAGCCATGCCAAGTAGGGCCACCCAAGATAGAGAGGTCATAGTGGAGAGTTCTATAAAATGTGAGCCACTGCAGGAAGGAATGACAAACCACCCCAGTATACCGGTGAGAACTTCATGAACTGTATAAAAGTACGAAAAGATATGACACCAAAAGATTAGTTCTCCAGGTCTGAAGGTGTCCAATATGCTATTGAGGAAGAGTGGAGGAGAACTACTAATAGCCCCAGAAAGTATGAAGCAGCTGGGTTAAAGTGGACATGAACACAGTTGTGGTCTGGAAGTGAAAGTAAAATCCAGTCCTGCAAAAAACAGTATTGCATAGAAATCTGGAATGTTAAGTCCATGAATAAAGGTAAATTGAACATGGTAAAGCATGAGATGGCAAGAATAAACATTAACATTTTAAGAATGAGTAGTATCAACTACTGTGGGCAAGAATCCCATAGAACAAGTGGAGTAGCCCATATAATCAACAAAAGAGTCTGAAATGCAGTACTTGGCTGCAGCCTCAAAAAATGATAGAATTATCTCAGTTCACTTACCAAGGCAAGCCATTCAACATCACAGTAACCCAAATATATGCCCCTACCACCAATTCGGAAGAAGCTAAGTGAAAGTGAAGTCTCTCACTCGTGTCTGACTCTGCGACCCCATAGACTGTAGCCTACCGTAGACTCTAGCCTACAGGCTTCTCTATCCATGGGATTTTCCAGGCAAGAGTACCGGAGTGGGTTGCCATTTCCTTCTCCAGGGGATCTTCCCAACACAGGGATTGGACCAGGGTCTCCCACATTGCAGGCAGATGCTTTACCCTCTGAGCCACCAGGGAAGCCCTCCGAGGAAGCTAAAGTTGATCAGTTTTATGAAGACCTAGAGGACTTCCTAGAACTAGCACACACACACACACACACAAAAGAGGTGTTCCATTCATCATTGGAGATTAGAATTCAAAAGTAGGAAGTCAAGAGCTACCTGGAGTTAGCAAAGGCTAACTGAATTCTGCCAAGAGAATGCATTAATAATAGTGAATACACTTTTTCAAGGGACGAATTTACACCTGGATACCACCAAATGGCCAATACCAAAATAAATTGACTGCATTCTTTGTAGCTGAAGATAGAGAAGCTGTATACTGTCAGCAAAAATAAGACCAGGAGCTGACTGTGATTCAGATCATCAGCTTCTTATAGCAAAATTCAGACTTAAACTAAAGAAAGTGGGGAAAACCATTAGGCCAGCCAGGGACAACTTAAATCCATTATGAATCTGCAGTGAAGGCAATGAATATTTTCAAGAGATTAGAACTTGTAAACAGTATGCCTAAAGAACTATGGAGCGAGGTCCATAATATTGTACAAGAGACAGTGAACAAAATCATCCCAAAGGAAAAAAAAAAAGCAAGAAGGCAACATGGTTATCTGAGGAGGTCTTACAAATGCTAAAGAAAGATGAGAAGCCAAAAACAAGGGAGAAAGGGAAAGGTATATCCAACTAAATGCATAATTCCAAAGAACTGCAAGGAGAGACAAGAAGGTCTTCTTCAATGAATGATGTGTAAAAGTAAATGAGACAGATGCATGAGACAGGGTGCTCAGGGCTGGTGCACTGGGATGACGCTGAGGAATGGGATGGGGAGGGAGGTGGGAGGGGGATTCTGGATGGGGAACACATGTACATCCATGGCTGATTCATGTCAATGTATGGCAAAAGCCACTACAATAATGTAAAGTAATTAGCCTCCAATTAAAATAAATAAATTAATTTTAAAAAATGAAAACAAAAGAAGGGAAAGGACTAGAGACCTGTTTGGGCAAATTGGAGGTATCAAGGGAACATTTTGCCCAAAGATAGGCACAATAAAGGACACAAATAGCAGAGACCTAATAGACACTGAAGAGATCAAGAAGATATGGAAAGAATACATGCAAGAACTGTATAAAAAAGATCGAGATGATCCAGATGACTACAATGGTGTGGTCAGCCTCCCAGAGCCAGACATTCTAAAGAACAAAGTCAAGTGAGTCTTAGGAAGCACTGCTCTTAATAAAGTTAGTGGATGTGATGGAATTCCAGTTGAACTATTAAAAAACCCTGAAGGATGATGCCATCAAGGTGTTCCATTCTATATGTCAGGAAATCTGGAAGACCCAGCAGTGGCCACAGGACTGGGAAAGATTGATCTTCATCCCAATTCCCAAGAAGGGTAGTACTAAAGAATGTGCTAGCCATTGGACAATTGCATTCATCTCCCATGCTAATAAGGTCATGCTTAAAATCTTGCATGCTAAGCCTTCAGCATTATGTGAAACAAAAATTTCCAGATGTCCAGTTTGTGTTTAGAAGGGGAAAAGGAACAAGAGATCAAATTGTCAATATTTTCTGGGTCATAGAGAAAGCTAGGGAATTTAAAACAAAAAATCTACCTCTGTTTCACTGACTATGCTGAAGCCTTTAACTGTGTGGATCATAATAAACTGTGGAAAGCTCTTAAAGATATGGGGATACCAGACCATCTTATCTGTCTCCTGAGAAGTCTGTATGGAGGTCAAGAAGCAAGAGTTTGAATTCTAATACAAGAAAGCGAGTGCTGCCTTATTTTATCTATTTGGGAATATATGCATATGTGACTCAAAATCTCCACTGTTATGCACATGTTTACGTCAGTGAATGACCGTGAAAGCACCACATATGTTGACTTTGGAGTTACAAAAAAATTTTCCCAAGTAGGTGAATTTACAAGTTTGGAATCCATGAATAGAGAGGATTGATTATATATCCCAGTGTAATAATAGATTCAGCGCTATCTGATTCATTGATATATTCTTATACTAGGTACTCTTTTTTAAGTTTATTTGTATGTTTTTACAGTTACTACTGTTTGGTCTACTGCCAAAATTGCTAATATTACCTTCTAATTCCTTAGATATATCAGGCTTAATTAACTTAAACAAATTAGTGACATTGATATCACCTGATTTCTCTCCATTATCTTTCCTTACTATCTCTTATTTCTCTTGCTTTTATCACAAAATACTATCCCAAGATACATTTGATAACTTTTTACAGCTACACTAGATATTGTGAAAATACCAGGGATAATTTGAGACTCTGAGTGATATTACCTTTCTCCAAAAGGTATTTCACTGAATTCTGGGAAATTCCTAGGCAATGGACACTAGCAATACCAGGTTAATTTAATCCACTGAGAGGTTAGGATGAGTTACAATTAGTCTTTATTCCCTGTGAATGTTGATTTATTTAAATTCACCATATCCCATTGTTCCTAAGTGCATAAATAAACATATGTTCCAATATATTTAGTTGCATTCACTCTTTCATTTTTCAACTGTGTTTTCATGAATAGACATATCTTAAATACTTCACCTATGTATCCCTCCTCTTCTCACAGATTTCCATTTGTAATTTCTTCATAAATCCTATCTCCTTGATTTATTCAAACATACTTCAATATATTTTGTGTAGCTTTCATAGTTGTTTCCAGTAGGCATTTGTAGTAAAACGTATTAACTAGGTGCTTGACTATTTCCCTCCTTTTTGGATGAGAGTTAGTTTGTGAAGCCAAATTTCTATTTTCTTATTTTCATTCCTGACAAGTACCAAGCAACATTAGAGAATATTTATATTTCTGTTATTTTAGAGAGAGGTTAGCAGGTATATCCAGCTCATAAATAAGGAACACGTTATTCTTCAGAATAAAAAGAAAGCACAACCTTGATTTCACTTTAGTGGGAATTGTAACCTGATCTTTCAATATAGAAGCTCTAACATTTTTACTATAAGATTAAAATATAAGATCACTATGAATGTGCATAATGTAAAACATTAGTATTTAAGCATACTGCTACCCCACAGGCAACTCCCAAACAAGATATTCTGGGTAAATAAATGTTAATTAGAAATTGGAACATCTCAACAAACTTTTCTTCAAAAATATTGTTCTCAGTACTTTTTTTTTCTTTCAGAATATATAGATTTTACATATTTCGAGTAGATAACTTTTTAACCTTTTGAGCTTTTACAGGATGATTTTATAAATGAAATCTTATTAAGTAAACAACTCAGTGTCTGTGGTTATTCTAATACAATTGCTTAAAATTACAAACTGGTCATGCTCAGTCATGTCTGATTCTTTGTGACCCTATGGACTATAGCTACCAGGTCTCTCTGTCCATGGGACTTTCCAGGCAAGATTACTGGAGTGGGTTGTCATTTCCTCCTCCAGGGGATCTTCCTGACTTAGGGATTGAACCGGAGTCTCTTGTGTCCCCTGCATTGGCAGGTGGATTCTTTACCACTGAGTCACCTGAGAAACCCTTAAAATTATAATACACTTCATTAGAATATGCACCATTTCCTTATAACGATGAAGAGCATCAGTTTGGATTTTGAATATTGTGCGATAACAAATGTCATAGCTTAATCTCAGTAAGAGAGTAAAGAAAGATCTAGACCTTACTGTCTTTAAAATATATCCCTCTTTAAAGAAAAAAATCAAAGGGTAAAAGAAAAAAAAATTTGTCAATTGGTAAGTTTGACTTGGAATAAAAGTTCTAGAATGAACTGTACATATTATATCCAACCTAAGTCTGAAAGGAGAGACAGCAAGTGTGATCATTTTGGTAGCAAAATTCTTTAAAGCTTAGGCATAAGCAGTAAAACAAAAATAATACTTCCTGTTGGTTGAAGTATTTGAGAATTACTCAGTTTTTAACAAATGGACTTGTGGTTATAATATAACTCATGGTTGTTTTCAGAAAATAACTTTTCCTCTTGCAGACAAGTTGCATAAAATATTAATTCCAAGAGAAGTTAATAATATATGATATAAAATTTGAGAACAAGGAGCAAAATTTTGGTGTATCATATAAACATCTTTTGTAAATTTTTTAAAGTATCTAGATGGTTCATTAGAGTTAATCCTTATTGTCAAGGATTATGCATATGACAAAAGTATAATTTAAATATGTCAGTGAGAGGAAAAAGGAAGAACATGAAAGCTATATATCATTAAGATTCACTTGAAACATATCAATATAATATCATACTTATTTTGCTGTATGCTTGAAATGAAAACAATAAAGAGCTGAGCTAAGCTGAGGTAGTATTTTGCATTTCCTAGAATCCTAAACAAAATCAGAACAATGAGATTGATTGAAGACTACAGTTTGAATATACAAACTGCTGAATTCACAATCATCAAATATTTCATATTTTTCTTATGATTTACAGCTGTGTTTAAATAAATCTATCTAATTATACTGAAGCCAGCCATGTAATCATGGACTAATCCCATTTGCATGCTTAGAAAATGATAACAATGAGCTCCAGTGGGCAATAAAGATTTAGATAAGCAAATTGAGAAGTTTCTACTGTAATCCCAGATATAATTTTTACGATTTTTATTTGGCTCCCTGCTTCCAGCAGATCATGTTTTTGACCTTAAACCAAAAGTAAGAGAGACAGATAAGTCAATGCTTGACACTTCCTCACAAAGACTGGACCATCTGGACATATTATATTTGTAACAGGTGCTTCTGGGATTTAGAGCCTAATTCTGGCCCAGATTCTGTTCTGTATGGGTGACTCTGTTGCTATGTGCAATTGTGCATTGCATTAATTGAAGAGAATAGAAAAGGCCAAGTACAGCAATTAGTCAGTTGGTCATGCAGAAAAGAGTCTGGTGGCTTTGAGCCATGAAATGTTCAATGCACAGATGCCCTGTACCATCAGTTTTGCTCTCCCTGGTATGCTTCTAGTCTGTGACAGGTAAAATGCCTTTGTGATTTGATCCCCGTTGTCTGTCCTCTGTAAAAACAAACTACATTTTGTAGCCATAGGAGAGAAAAAGTGCTATACTGACAAAATGTATCTTGAGTATATAATAAAATAATACACAGTAGGCAGAAAACTAAAGATTTTTAAAATAAATTTACTTTAGTCACAAAATACTTAAATGCATTGTTTATTAGGTGAAGGTACTATTTTAATAGTACTTTTTAAAATTGAAGATTTTAGACTCATGAGTGCAAACTTAATTTTGGTTAAACTTTTTAAAGCACACATAATAATTTTGTTACTCAAAACTCCAGTTTCCTCATTTATAAATTAAGAGTATTGTCATAAAGCAAATGATGTAACACGTAACCAAAATGATGCTCATTTAATTATTGTATTTGGAACCAACAAACAAAGAACCAGACAAACAACTCAAAACACTAAAGCACTGAGACAATTTTAACATTTATGGTTTCTCTACTTATTTTTAGAAGCTGAATTATGGTATTTTCACACTATATAATATCACCTTTGTGATGGTGAATTTTATGTGCTGATTTGACTGAGTTCAGGGAAGGTCAAATAGCCAAAAAAAAACCCATTATTTCTGGGTGTGTCTGTGAGGATATTTACAAGAGAGATTAGTATTTGGATCAGTAGAGTGAGTAAAGAAAACCCGCCTCACTAATGCAGTTGGGCATCATCTGATCCATTCAGTGAAGGCCTGAGTAAACAAAAAGGCAGAGGAAGGGATAATTTGATCTCTCTGTTTGACATGGGATATGCATCTTCTGCAACCTTCAGACATTGGCTCCCCTGGTTCTCAGGACTTTGGACTTAGAGTGAATTACACAATTCTGAGCGAACAAATCTATTTAAGCCACACAAACAAAACTAAAGCTAACTTATTTCATGATCATAAGTGAAACAAATTATTTCCTATAAATGACTCTAATAATTTTAAAAGAAACTTAAGTCATATTCCTAAAAATGATATAAGATAATCACTTTTAACCAATCCCTTGCTATCTGGGCCAATCATTCTAAAATTTAAACAATTTCCTCATTTTCACTTCATAAGCTATCCTGTAATTTCACACCCTGCAGCTTCATACTGGCTTTTAATTTGAAAGCTCTCAGTTCATGAATTACTCTTACATGCAAAACAAACTCTTACTAAATATTACTTTACTGATATAGTGGTTTTAATTTTACCATTTCTAGATTTTTGATAATGTGTACTATTATTTTGTAACATAAACAAATATTGTACATATGTTCTCTAAATCAGGAATAGGAACACTTCTAAGTATGGAAATATCTATAATGTATAGAGCTTACAGTGTGTAGTGAAACACATCATATATTTAACAATTACTTTTATGGTTTCATACAATAATAATAAATAATGGTCAGAGGGGAGGCGCCAAGATGGTGGAGGAGTAGGACGGGGAAAACACTTTCTCCCCCACAAATTCATCAAAAGAGCATTTAAACGTCGAGTAAATTCCACAAAACAACTTCTGAATGCCAGCAGGGGACATCAGGCACCCAGAAAAGCAACCCAACTCTTTGAAAGGAGGTAGGAAAAAATATTAAAGACAATAAAAGAGACAAAAGAGGGAGGGATGGAGTTCCGTCCCGGGAAGGGAGTCTTAAAAAGAGAGAAGTTTCCAAACACCAGGAAACCTTCTCACTGCCGAATCCGTGCCGAGCTTTGGAAGCACAGAGGGTAACATAACAGGGAGAAAAAATAAATAAACAATTAAAACTCGCAGATTGCGAGCCCTACAGTAACTCCCCCAGCGGAGAAGCAGCGCAGACGCCTGCATCCGCCATTAGCAAGCGGGGGCTGGGCAGGGAGGCGCGGAGTGGGCTGCATCGCTGAGAGTGGGAGTCTGGCCTGAATACCCTGAGCACTATCTGAGCAAAATAATTTGGGCTAGCAAACCAGACTGTGGGATATCTACCATGCGAAAAGCCGGCCCTAACCTAGGACACCGCCAGCCTGCGCACGGAGCAAAGAACTGAACGGAGATAGCCGGCTGCGGACCTTCCCCCTCCGGTGACAGGCAGCCAGAGCCGGAGGGGGGCAATCGCAGCCCCAGAGAGACATTATCTATAAAACTGGCTTCTTTGCTAACTAAAATTTATTGGGGGTCTGGACGGTCAACATCTGCCTGAGAAGGTGCGCCGGTTTTACACCCAGATAACCGAGTGGCGGGGAGGCGATAAGTCGCAGCATTGGCGCTCGCCAAACACCTCATCACCTGAGCTGCTCGGACCTGGGAAGAACACAAAACGCAGGCCCAACTGAGTCTGTGCCTCTGAGGACTACCTGAGTGCCTGAACCTGAGCGGCTTGGACCTGGGAGGTGCATGCAACCCAGGGCCAGCCTCGGATTGTTCCCGGTGGAACAACCTAGAGCCCGAGCAGTGTGGGCAGGGAGGCTACACGCGCCGTGAGCGGGGGCAGACCCAGTGTGGCTGAGGCACTGCGGGCGCATGCCAGTGTCATTTGTTTGCAGCATCCCTCCCTCCCTCCCTCCCCACAGCGCGACTGAACAAAGAGAAGAAACACAGCTCCACCCACCAGAACACCAACACAAGCTTCCCTAACCAGGAAACCTTGACAAGCCACCTGTACAAACCCACACACAGCGAGGAAACGCCACAATAAAGAGAACTCCACAAACTGCCAGAATACAGAAAGGACTCCCAAACTCAGCAATTTAAACAAGATGAAGAAACAGAGGAATATCCAGCAGATAAAGGAACAGGATAAATGCCCACCAAACCAAACAAAAGAGGAAGAGATAGGGAATCTACCTGATAAAGAATTCCAAATAATGATAGTGAAATTGATCCAAAATCTTGAAATTAAAATGGAATCACAGATAAATAGCCTGGAGACAAGGACTGAGAAGATGCAAGAAAGGTTTAACAAGGACCTAGAAGAAATAAAAAAGAGTCAATATATAATGAATAATGCAATAAATGAAATTAAAAACACTCTGGAGGCAACAAATAGTAGAATAACAGAGGTAGAAGATAGGATTAGTGAATTAGAAGATAGAATGGTAGAAATAAATGAATCAGAGAGGATAAAAGAAAAATGAATTAAAAGAAATGAGGACAATCTCAGAGACCTCCAGGCCAATATTAAACGCTACAACATTCGAATCATAGGGGTTCCAGAAGAAGAAGACAAAAAGAAAGACCATGAGAAAATACTTGAGGAGATAATAGTTGAAAACTTCCCTAAAATGGGGAAGGAAATAATCACCCAAGTCCAAGAAACCCAGAGAGTCCCAAACAGGATAAACCCAAGGAGAAACACCCCAAGACACATATTAATCAAATTAACAAAGATCAAACACAAAGAACAAATATTAAAAGCAGCAAGGGAAAAACAACAAATAACACACAAGGGAATTCCCATAAGGGTAACAGCTGATCTTTCAATAGAAACTCTTCAAGCCAGGAGGGAATGGCAAGACATACTTAAAATGATGAAAGAAAATAACCTACAGCCCAGATTATTGTACCCAGCAAGGATCTCATTTAAGTATGAAGGAGAAATCAAAAGCTTTTCAGACAAGCAAAAGCTGAGAGAATTCTGCACCACCAAACCAGCTCTCCAACAAATACTAAAGGATATTCTCTAGACAGGAAACACAAAAATGGTGTATAAACTCGAACCCAAAACAATACAGTAAATGGCAACGGGATCATACTTATCAGTAATTACCTTAAACGTAAATGGGTTGAATGTCCCAACCAAAAGACAAAGACTGGCTGAATGGATACAAAAACAAGACCCCTACATATGTTGTCTACAAGAGACCCACCTCAAAACAGGGGACACATACAGACTGAAAGTGAAGGGCTGGAAAAAGATTTTCCATGCAAATAGGGACCAAAAGAAAGCAGGAGTCACAATACTTGTATCAGATAAATTAGACTTTAAAACAAAGGCTGTGAAAAGAGACAAAGAAGGTCACTACATAATGATCAAAGGATCAATCCAAGAAGAAGATATAACAATTATAAATATATATGCACCCAACATGGGAGCACCGCAGTATGTAAGACAAATGCTAACAAGTATGAAAGGAGACATTAACAATAACACAATAATAGTGGGAGACTTTAATACCCCACTCACACCTATGGATAGATCAACTAAACAGAAAATTAACAAGGAAACACAAACTTTAAATGATACAATAGACCAGTTAGACCTAATTGATAGCTATAGGACATTTCATCCCAAAACAATGAATTTCACCTTTTTCTCAAGCGCACATGGAACCTTCTCCAGGATAGATCACATCCTGGGCCATAAAGCTAGTCTTGGTAAATTCAAAAATAAATAAATAAATAAATAATGGTCGGTATAATGTAAGCAAAGAAGTAAGAGGGTAGAAATAATAAAGATGCCATTTTAGTTAGTGAGATCAGGAAAGAACTCTGAAGAGGTGATATTATTGCCAAGTCCAAGCCTTCATTCTGCTGGCCACATGACAGGACAATAAATCAAGAGATGAGATGTCCAAACAAGGAATAGTGACTTTATTCTGAAAGCCCAATAGAACAAGAAAATGGTGGACTAGTGTCACAAAGAAACTATTACTAAAGTTAAAACTCAGGCTTTATTAATGCTAAAAACGGAGAGCTGTTTCAAAATTTTCAGTGCCAGCCAGACCCCAGAAGAGGTGTGATAATCCTTTGTTCTTGCAGCTGTCCACCTAAGTCTGGGCACATTATTCCTATAAACCTTTAATGCTGCTGCTGCTGCTAAGTCGCTTCAGTCATGTCCGACTCTGTGCGACCCGGTAGACGGCAGCTCACCAGGCTCCGCCCTCCCTAGGATTCTCCAGGCAAGAATACTGGAGTGGGTTGCTATTTCCTTCTCCAAGGCGTGAACGTGAAAAGTGAAAGTGAAGTCGCTCAGTCGTGTCCAACTGGTAGCAACCACATGGACTGCAGCCTACCAGGGATTTTCTGGGCAAGAGTACTGGAGTGGCTTGCCATCGCCTTCTCCCAACCTCTAATGAGACAGGTGTTACCCTCTTTTCTAAAACATTTTCTCTCTACATGAATGGACTCTTGAAGGTCAGAGCCTTGAGAATAGGGTATCATGTATATTTCAGGCAATAGGCAACATTCTTTCACAAAGATGAAGAGACCGCATTACTAAAAAAGTCAACAGAACACAGATATTAGAGCTAACAAAAGGAGTAGTTCAATAAGGGAGTCAGGTTTGTTTTTCTCCGCTATAACATTAATATAGAAACTTAAATGAAATGAGGAAACAAATCTTGAAAACCAATGGGTAAAGAGCATTACAGACCAAGGGATAAGCAGAAAGATCAGCAAGAACAAGGAATGCTCTATGGAACAGGATTTTTTGTGATCCAGACCCTTCACTGGTTGCTTGACAATTTTATTTCTGATATGTAGATAGGCTCTATAGCAGATCAATTAAATACTAAATACCTGGAGGCAGAGGAAGTTATATTCAAATCTAGCTTGTAGTATTTATTAGATGTTTTCCCATTTCTGAAATAGAGATAATATAAGTAGAAATAACATGACACTATTGAACAAAAGAAAGCAAATACTTTCCTTGCAATACTGATCATTTACTATCCATTGTATAAATATCAGCAATCATCACCAGCATTACCATCATCTTCTATAAAGTATAAACCATTATACTGTAGTCCATTATATAAATGGGAAAACTAAAACCCAGATTATTCAGTCTTGGCTGTTTTATTTGTTCTATGATACCTACAAACAATGTTTGAATTTTAACTAATTTTATCTAAACTTTCCAGTAGCTCTTAGATTAGTGGGCTACAAGATATTCCTTTAAAACTAGAAGTCTCTTCGAGAGAATACTTTAATGCTTAAAACAGCACATTTTCCATAAGTTTTAAAATACATTTGAACTAAAATAATCTCTGATATTTGTACTTTTACTACATGTAACACATGGAAGATAAGTTCAGATAGGATCAATCACTGAGTCGTGTCCAACTCTTTGCCACCCCATGAATCGCAGCACGCCAGGCCTCCCTGTCCATCACCAACTCCCAGAGTTCACTCAGACTCATGTCCATCGAGTCAGTGATGCCACCCAGCCATCTCATCCTCTGTCGTTCCCTTCTCCTCTTGCCCCCAATCCCTCCCAGCATCAGAGTCTTTTCCAATGAGTCAACTCTTCTCATGAGGTGGCCAAAGTACTGGAGTTTCAGCTTTAGCATCATTCCTTCCAAAGAAATCCCAGGGCTGATCTCCTTCAGAATGGACTGGTTGGATCTCCTTGCAGTCCAAGGGACTCTCAAGAGTCTTCTCCAACACCACAGTTCAAAAGCATCAATTCTTCAGCGCTCAGCCTTCTTCACAGTCCAACTCTCACATCCATACATGACCACAGGAAAAACCTTAGCCTTGACTAGATGGACCTTTGTTGGCAAAGTAATGTCTCTGCTTTTGAATATGCTATCTAGGTTGGTCATAACTTTCCTTCCAAAGAGAAGCGTCTTTTAATTTCATGGCTGCAGTCACCATCTGTAGTGATTTTGGAGCACAGAAAAATAAAGTCTGACACTGTTTCCACTGTTTCCCCATCTATTTCCCATGAAGTGATGAGACTAGAGGCCATGACATTCGTTTTCCGAATGTTGAGCTTTAAGTCAACTTTTTCACCCTCCACTTTCACTTTCATCAAGAGGCTTTTTAGTTCCTCTTCACTTTCTGCCATAAGGGTGGTGTCATCTGCATATCTGAGGTTATTGACATTTCTCCTGGCAATCTTGATTCCGCTTGTGTTTCTTCCAGTCCAGCGTTTCTCATGATGTACTCTGCATATAAGTTAAATAAACCGGGCGACAGTATACAGCCTTGACGAACTTCTTTTCCTATTTGGAACCAATCTGTTGCTCCATGTCCAGTTCTGACTGTTGCTTCCTGACCTGCATACAAATTTCTCAAGAGGCAGATCAGGTGGTCTGGTATTCCCATCTCTTGAAGAATTTTCCACAGTTTATTGTGATTCACACAGTCAAAGGCTTTGGCATAGTCAATAAAACAGAAATAGATGCTTTTCTGGAAATCTCTTGCTTTTTCCATGATCCAGCAGATGTGGGCAATTTGATCTCTGGTTCCTCTGCCTTTTCTAAAACCAGCTTGAACATCAGGAAGTTCACAGTTCACGTATTGCTGAAGCCTGGCTTGGAGAATTTTGAGCATTCTTTGGCACTGCCTTTCTTTGGGATTGGAATGAAAACTGACCTTTTCCAGTCCTGTGGATGCTGCTGAGTTTTCCAAATTTGCTGGCATATTGAGTGCAGCACTTTCACAGCATCATCTTTCAGGACTTGAAAGAGCTCCACTGGAATGCCATCACCTCCACTAACTTTGTTAGTAGTGATGCTTTCTAAGGCCCACTTGAGTTCACATTCCAGGATGTCTGGCTCTAGGCCAGTGATCACACCATCGTGATTATCTGGGTCGTGAAGATCTTTTTTGTGCAGTTCTTCTGTATATTCTTGCCATCTCTTCTTAATATCTTCTGCTTCTGTTAGGTCCATACCATTTCTGTCCTTTATCGAGCTCATCTTTGCATGAAATATTCCTTTGGTATCTCTGATTTTCTTGAAGAGATCCCTAGTCTTTCCCATTCTGTTGTTTTCCTCTATTTCTTTGCATTGATCAATGAAGAAGGCTTTCTTATCTCTTCTTGCTATTCTTTGGAACTCTGCATTTGGATGTTTATATCTTTCCTTTTGTCCTTTGCTTTTCACTTCTCTTCTTTTCACAGCTATTTGTAATGCCTCCCCAGACAGCCATTTTGCTTTTTTGCATTTCTTTTCCATGTGAATGGTCTTGATCCCTGTCTCCTGTACAATGTCATGGACGTCATTCCATAGTTCATCAGGCACTCTATCTATCAGATCTAGGCCCTTAAATCTATTTCTCACTTCCATTGTATAATCATAAAGGATTCGATTTAGGTCATACCTGAATGGTCTAGTGGTTTTCCCTACTTTCTTCAATTTAAGTCTGAATTTGGCAATAAGGAGTCCATGTTCTGAGCCACAGTCTGCTCCTGGTCTTTTTTTTTTTTTTTTTTTGCTGACTGTATAGAGCTTCTCCATCTTTGGCTGCAAAGAATATAATCAATCTGATTTCAGTGTTGACCATCTGGTGATGTCCATGTTTAGAGTCTTCTCTTGTGTTGTGGGAAGAGGGTGTTTGCTATGACCAGGGCATTTTCTTGGCAAAACTGTATTAGTCTTTGCCCTGCTTCATTCCGTATTCCAGGGCCAAATTTCCCTGTTACTCCAGGTGTTTCTTGACTTCCTACTTTTGCATTCCAGTCCCCTATAATGAAAAGGACATCTTTTTTGGGTGTTAGTTCTAAAAGGTCTTGTAGGTCTTCATAGAACCGTTCAACTTCAGCTTCTTCAGCATTACAGGTTGGGGCATAGACTTGGATTACTGTGATATTGAATGATTAGCTTGGAAACGAACAGGGATCATTGTGTCATTTTTGAGATTGCATCCAAGTACTGCCTTTCGGACTCTTGTTGACCATGATGGCCACTCCATTTCTTCTAAGGGATTCCTGCCCCCAGTAGTAGATATAATGGTCATCTGAGTTAAATTCACCCATTCCAGTCCATTTTAGTTTGCTGATTCCTAGAATGTCGATGTTCACTCTTGCCATCTCCTGTTTAACCACTTCCAATTTGCCTTGATTCATGGACCTGACATTCCAGGTTCGTATGCAATATTGCTCTTTACAGCATCCGACCTTGCTTCTATCACCAGTCACATCCACAGCTGGGTATTCTTTCTGCTTTGGCTCCATCTCTTCATTCTTTCTGGAGTTATTTCTCCACTGATTTCCAGTAGCATATTGGGCACCTATTGACCTGGGGAGTTTCTCTTTCAGTATCCTATCATTTTGCCTTTTCATACTGTTCATGGGGTTCTTAAGGCAAGAATACTGAAGTGGTTTGCCATTCCCTTCTCCAGTGGACCACATTCTGTTAGATCTCTCCACCATGACCCCCCCGTCTTGGGTTGCCCCACGGGCATGGCTTAGTTTCATTGAGTTAGACAAGGCTGTGGTCCTAGTGTGATTAGATTGACTAGTTTTCTGTGAGTATGGTTTTAGTGTGTTTGCCCTCTGACACCCTCTTGCAACACCTACCGTCTTACTTGTGTTTCTCTTACCTTGGGTGTGGGGTATCTCTTCGTGGCTGCTCCAGCAAAACGCAGCCATTGCTCCTTACCTTGGACGAGGGGTATCTCCTCACCGCCGCCCTTTCTGACCTTCAGTGTGGGATAGCTCCTCTAGGCCCTCCTGCGCCCGTGCAGCCACGGATCCTTTTGGAAACAAACAAACAAAAAACACACATTTTTAAATCAGTGTTTCAAAGTTTGAAAAACCTTGTTTCCTTGGACAATGTGGTACATCAAGATCTCAACCTTCAAGTTTAATGGTTCACTTTTTTAAGCATCAATTATCCTAAGAAAAGGAGCTTTCACTTTTCACAGAATAGTTTTTATTATGTGTGAATAGAATAAAACTAAATAATAATAACAACAAATTAAAAATAATAATGAAGAACTTGAGTGCTATAGAATTAGAAGAAAACCATGTGGGCCATCTCTTCTAGGAGTTATTCTTTCCTTATTGCGTGAGGTGTAAAGCTTTCTGAGTGATGAAATCGTATTCAAATTGTGACATTTCTAATCCTAGGGGAACACTTATCAGCAGCATTTTCCCCTATTGTGGCTCCTAATAATGACTCCTGATGGTGGCTGCATGCAGAATCATTCAACTTTTATTCCCCACTTGATAACTCCTGGTACGCAGCTAATAGTGGCTGCTCCTTATAGCCCTCAGACTTTCTTGGTGGAAGCATATTCTGAAAGCTAGTCTTATTTGCTGGATCAGTTCCAAACAATAATGGCTTTTGGTGGCCGTATTTTTTAGGGTCATGGTCTCCTCTAAGCCTTCTGTTTGCAGCTATTGTGTCCTAAGAAATGTATGAAGTTTTACATGGAGGAACTCTGGGGATTCTCTGAGAAATAGAACATAGTGTTTTACATTCCTATGCAATCCCTTAAATTTTGTCTTGTGCTTAAATGTGGAAGGACACAGATGATTGAATTCATTGGATCACTACAGGTCACTTATTCTTACCCGCTTTCCCTCACTGACATTGCAGCTTACCTTGTTCCAGGTTGCACTATCCAAATTCAAAATTGAATGAAAGACTAAATCTCAAATACATTTAAGCAGTCAATTAGTAGGATTGAAAGGCACTTAGAAAAATCAGATTACAGAAAAATAAGACATCTTATAATTGTTCAAGCAAAATATTCAAGTAATAAAACTGAGATACATATTTCTAATTACACACACACACACACACACACACATGTTCACATACTAAGGAATTTTCCTTCACCACAGTTTGGGTACTTTATGTACAGGCTCAAGAATTATTAACTTAAAACAAAAATTCCTTCACTCAATATTATCCTCCAGCAACTTTTTTCCTTCAATGTTAATCTCATCAAAATAGTCCTGTAGAACTCTTGCTTCAACTTCCTCATATATAAGCTTGTATACCTTTTACAATAAAATATAATTACTATTTTCAATACCATTTCATTAAGAGTATGTTAACAAAATCATGAAAAAAATCACAATTTCTGAATTCTCACTTTACTTGACCATAATCTTTCCTGACCCTCTCATTCTTTCTTCTGCAGCCTTCCTCCTACTTTTCCAAATTCGCTTGTCAATCCTGCTTTGGGGAAAGACTTTTCTGTATTTACCCTTGATATGGTGATTTGCACTAAAGTAATCTCCATGGCCCTGGTTTGAAATCATTCTGGATTTTTATTTACTTCAGTTTATCCTTTTAACATTTTAATAGATACATCTTTTTCTCCAGAGCCTACTTTCTCCTCAGTGTCAACCCCATAGAGCCAAATTACTATAAAAACATTTGTTTCTATATGTCCCATAAGTTCATCAAACTCTAGAACTGAATTCATGGCCTTGAATATTCATCAAAATCTGTAACTTCAATAATTTCCAGTAATTCCTCTGATCAAGATTTATTTTAATTGGTAATTCAATATCTGTATTCTCCATTAGGTTTTAAGTGTCATAAGTGCAAATACCCTATTGGATTTATTTTTCAATATATGCCCAAATACCAGAATACAATATGCTATCAAAAATATTAGCTGCTGAAATATTGTCTAAATTAAAAAGCTGGTTTTGTCTTGCTCCAGGTAAAACAAGAATGATTTGCCATTTAAAAAAAAATCTGTCCACATACTTCAATAAGGCATGTGCAGTTTCTCTTTTCCCATATTTCAAGCCAGTCCTTTATACTCAGGTCAAACACTCCAATTCTTCAAATGTAGGAGAATTCATTCATGATGACTCTCAACGTAAATTTCCTCATGGCTCCTTTAAACTTTTCTAGACTCACTTAAAATATGGGCTTTTTTGTAACAAATTAATGAACAGAAACCTCAATTCATAAGAGTTAGGGGCCAGAAGGGAGAGCTTTCATACAGTATGATGACAGAAAAGCCCAACAGGAAGAAAAAAAATCTCCTTCTTCTTGCTGGCAAGAACTCAGTTAACTACAGATGGTCACATTTCAACCAATGAAAAGCCACAGACTGTTTATTTTAGCCCTCTCAACTTTCTTTTGCACTCAATAAAGCAGTTCTCTTCTCCACTTTTACTGGGCTTGCCTGTGGCTCACTGTTGTTGCAGATCCTGTATTACAGTTTTCTGCTAATCCAGAATAAATGATTTTTTTTTTTTTTGGAGAAATAATGGGATTCTATTTGTTTTAGGACAGTGCTTTGGTGGCCCATACAAGGATGCAGAGAAGACCCCTTATGACTCTAAGACTCTTGACCAAACAGGTGTGTTACCTGCAATAAATCCTATAAATTTACTTGCAATGAGGGAGACTCAAGTTCGATCCCTGGGTGGGGAAGATCCCCTGGAGAAGGAAATAGCAACCCACTCCAGTGCTCTTGCCTGGGAAATCCCATGGACAGAGGAGCCTGGAGGGCTACAACCCATGGGGTCACAAAGAGTTGGACATGACTGAACGACTAACACTTTCTCTGCTTTGAAATTCCCGGAACTGAATGATTGGTATTATGAGGCTTCCAAACATTATCAGGAGCATAAAATAGCTTATATGCAGAATTAAAATTTAAAAAGATTTTAAAATTATCTTAAACAATCAAAGAAAGATACAATGAGTCCTGAAGGCTCAAACTTTCCTTCCCTGCTTTCCTTGTCTCAGGTGTCATCTTATCCCCAGCCCCTTGTGCCCTGGCCCTGCCTCTTGTACCCTCTTCCTTCTTTCCTCTTATGCCACCTATACCTTCTCTATGCCCTCAAGTACCCTATAATAAATCTCTTGCCAAACTACTGTTTTTCTCTGAAACTCTCTACAATCCCTTTTCTGTTGAACGTGTTAAAACTTGTCACTTTAAAATTAAGCCTTCTGAGAGTCTAGGGGCTAAAGTTTATTTTGTTATTATTATTATTATTATTATTTGTCTTCCTTGGGCTAAGACTGAACTGAAAGCCATGGTCAAAAATTTTCCAAAAGCAACCAAAGATCCCCCAGATTTGCAAAGTAATATAGTCTTCAGACTTATCAACTTTGTTTCCCTGACTTACATCACCTTCGTATGCTTGTTGCTGAAGGCAAGGCCCAGCATTGGCTAAAAACCAGTCAATTTGGAAAATCCAGAAAGGTCTCTGGAATTAAAATTAGGAGATCAGCCTACTAAATTTATTATATCATTATTCAGGCAATCACTAGGCAATTTCACTGAGCAATTCCTAAAACTTTTCCAAAGCAAGTTTGTTGGATCAAAATTCAGTGTAGTACACAAAAATATAATGAATCTATTCATGAATGTTACAGTTGTCTTCAGATTTTTTAATTATGTTCTTCTTTCAGATGTTTATTCCACCAGGCTATCTTTGAAATCCATGTTTATCAATGGGCTGAATACAGAACTTTCATAAAAAAGATCAGGATGGAATGGGAAACTGCCCATTTCAGATTTAATTATTCTGGTACACTAGCTTTTTCTCACTTTAGATAAGTCTCCTAAAAGGAAGACAAAATTCTTAATCTTCACTCTAGCAAGTGAAAACTCCTAAACTAAAGTAAACCCTGTAAATTTCTGCAGCTACTACAAAAAGTCAAGACATTAGGAAAGAGGTTGTTATAAATGTAAGCATATCAGATGCCTTCAGCCTTTTAACGAACTTTTCCAACATTTTCCCAATTCTTAATGGTGGGGCTCTGAGGAAGTACAAACCTCTTCCCAATCCCCCCTCTTAATCAGCCCAGAGAAACATTTCTCCAGATTGGGGATGAGTCTCTATCAGTCCTAACTGAAACCAGAGCCACAGTCTCAGTGCCCCTGTCTCAGAGTACTAAAAGAGTTCCAACAGTGAAGATCGCTAATGAAATCTCAAAAGGTTTCTGCTTTTAAATCCATTCATTTTTGGTCAGAGCCTTTGATAAATACAGACTCTTTTGCCTAGCTCTTCCACCCCTGTTCATTTATTTGGCTGAGATTTCCTAGAGAACTATCATGTCAGAACTCCTTTCTTCCAAAAGGGGGAAATAAATCTAGAAATTGACAGTAGTCATGAAATTAACCAACCAGGTGAATTAAATATCTCTTTGTCATCTTTTACCTGTTCCATGTCTGACATTATAAGAGCTAATTCTGGAAACACTGATCATTTGCCCCCATTGAATCAGCTACAAACTTCCTTATGGACAAAATCTTCAACTGATGTAAGCAAAACTCACAGCAGCCCACCCGTAAAGATGTGCATAAGCCCAATCAGTGGCCTCTGGAGGCCACTGCAGACATCAAAGTCCCCTCGGTTCATCAAACCACAGTTTTCCGGTGAGGATGTCAAGGAGGATGTGAGCTCATCTTCTGAGAGAACGCCAAAATTACAACTCACTGCTGAACAACCGTTGACAGGAGACTGTTGGATCCCACAAAATAAAAGTATCCCATGTTCAAGGGCAAAGGATAAGCCCCAGCAAGATGGTAGGAAGGGCAAAATCATGTTTCAAATCAAATCCCATACCGGCTGGAGATACGCGGAGGGCTCAAACAAAACTTGTGTGCGCCAGGAACCAGACCCCACAGAGACTGAGCCAGAACTGTGTTTGAGTGTCTCTTGCAGAGGTACAGGTCAGCAGAGGACTGCTTCAGGGGCAGGGGCTCTGGGTGAAGTAGACCTGGGTATGGCATAAGCCCTCTTTGAGGAGGTCACCATTAACCCCCCATAGAGCTGCCAGAACTTACATAGGACTGGGAAAACAGACTCTTGGAGGGCACAGGCAAAGCCTTGTGCACACCAGGACCCAGGAGAAAGGAGAAGTGATCCCACAAGAGACTGACCCAGAATTGCCTGTGAGTGTCCAGGAGTCTCCAGCAGAGGCGTGGGTCAGGGGTGGCCTGCTAGAGAGTTGGGGATGCTGAGTGTAGCAGTGAATTCATGGTATCATTTGAAGGAGGTTGTCATTATCTTCATTACCTCCACCATAGTTTGGCCTCAGGTCAAACAACAGGGAGGGAACATAGCCCCGCCCATCAACAGAAAATTGAATTAAAGATTTACTGAGCATGGCCCTGCCCATCAGAACAAGACTCAGCTTCCCCTTCAGTAAGTCTCTCCCATTAGGAAGCTTCCATAACCCTCTTATCCTTCTCCATCAAAGGGCAGAGAGAATGAAAACCACAATCACAGAAAACTAACCAATATCATCACATGCACCACAACCTTGTCTAACTCAATAAAGCCATGAGTCATGCCATGTAGAGCCACCCAAGATGGACGGGTCATGGTGGTGAGTTCTGACCAAGCATGGTCTGCTGGAGAAGGGAATAGCAAACTACTTCAGTATAATTGCCTTGCGAACCCCATGAACAGTATGAAACGCAAAAAAAAAAAAAAAAAAAAAAGGGACAGTATCTTTCAACTGGGGAAAAATTAACTCCCCAGGTCAGTAGGTGCCCAATATGCTATTAGAATTCAGTGGAGAAATAACTCTAGAAAGAATGAAGAGACGGAGCCAAAGCAAAAACAACACCCAGTTGTGGATGTGACTGGTGATGGAAGTAAAGCCTGTTGCTGTAACAGCAATAGTGCATAGGAACCTGGAATGTTAGGTCCATGAATCAAGGCAAATTCAGTTCAGTTCAGTTCAGTAGCTCAGTCGTGTCCAACTCTGTGCGATCCCATGAATCTCAGCACGTCAGGCATCCCTGTCCATCACCAACTCCCAGAGTTCACTCAGACTCACGTCCATGGAGTCAGTGATGCCATCCAGCCATCTCATCCTCTGTCCTCCCCTTCTCCTCCTGTCCCCAAGCCCTCGCAGCATCAGAGTCTTTTCCAATGAGTCAACTCTTCGCATGAGGTGGCCAAAGTACTGGAGTTTCAGCTTTAGCATCATTCCTTCCAAAGAAATCCCAGGGCTGATCTCCTTCAGAATGGACTGGTTGGATCTCCTTGCAGTCCAAGGGACTCTCAAGAGTCTTCTCCAACACCACAGTTCAAAAGCATCAATTCTTCAGCACTCAGCTTTCTTTACAGTCCAACTCTCACATCCGTACATGACCACTGGAAAAACCATAGCCTTGACTAGACGGACCTTTGTTGGCAAAGTAATATCTCTGCTTTTCAATATGCTATCTAGGTTGGTCATAACTTTTCTTCCAAGGGGTAAGTGTCTTTTAATTTCATGGCTGCAGTCACCATCTGCAGTGATTTTGGAGCCCCAAAAAATAAAGTCTGACACTGTTTCCCCATCTATTTCCCATGACGTGTTGGGCCCAGATTCCATGATCTCAGTTTTCTGAATGTTGAACTTTAAGCCAACTTTTTCATACCCCACTTTTGCTTTCATCAAGAGGCTTTTTAGTTCCTCTTCACTTTCTGCCATAAGGGTGGTGTCATCTGCATATCTGAAGTTAATTGATATTTTTCCAGGCCATCTTGATTCCAGCTTGTGCTTCTTCCAGCCCAGAGTTTCTCATGATGTACTCTGCTAAGTCACTTCAGTTGTGTCTGACTCTGTGCGATCCCAGAGACGGCAGCCCACCAGGTTCCCCCATCCTTGGGATTCTCCAGGCAAGAACACTGGAGTGGGTTGCCATTTCCTTCTCCAATGATGTATGCTACATAGAAGTTAAATAAGCAGGGTGACAATATACAGCCTTGATGTACTCCTTTTCCTATCTGGAACCAGTTTGTTGTTTCATGTCCAGTTCTAACTGTTGCTTCCTGACCTGAATATAGGTTTCTCAAGGGGCAGATCAGGTGGTCTGGTATTCCCATCTCTTTCAGAATTTTCCACAGTTTATTGTGATTCAAACAGTCAAAGGCTTTGGCATAGCCAGTAAAGCAGAGATAGACATATTTCTGGAGCTCTCTTGCTTTTTCCATGATCCAGCAGATGTTGGCAATTTGATTTCTGGTTCCTCTGCCTTTTATAAAACCAGCTTGAACATCTGGAAGTTCATGGTTCACATGTTGCTGAAGCCTGGCTTGGAGAATTTTGAGCATTACTGTACTAGGATGTGAGATGAGTGCAATTGTGCGGTAGTTTGAGCATTCTTTGGCATTGCCTTTCTTAGCGTTTGGAATGAAAACTGACCTTTTCCAGTCCTGTGACCACTGCTGAGTTTTCCAACTTTGCTGGCATATTGAGTGCAGCACTTTCACAGCATCATCTTTCAGGACTTGAAAGAGCTCCACTGGAATGCCATCACCTCCACTAACTTTGTTAGTAGTGATGCTTTCTAAGGCCCACTTGAGTTCACATTCCAGGATGTCTGGCTCTAGGTCAGTGATCACACCATAGTGATTATCTTGGTCGTAAAGATCTTTTTTATACAGTCCTTCTGTGTATTCCTGCCACCTCTTCTTAATATCTTCTGCTTCTGTTAGGTCCATACAATTTCTGTCCTTTATCAAGCCCATCTTTGCATGAAATGTTCCCTTGGTATCTCTGATTTTCTTGAAGAGATCTCTAGTCTTTCCCATTCTCTTGTTTTCCTCTATTTCTTTGCATTGATCAATGAAGAACGCTTTCTTATCTCTTCTTGCTATTCTTGGGAACTCTGCATTCAGATGCTTATATCTTTCCTTTTCTCCTTTGCTTTTTACTTCTCTTCTTTTCACAGCTATTTGTAAGTCCTCCCCAGACGGCCATTTTGCCTTCTTACATTTCTTTTTCTTGGGGATGGTCTTGATCCCTTTCTCCTATACAATGTCACGAACCTCCATCCATAGTTCATCCAGCATTCTATCAGATCTAGTCCCTTAAATCTATTTCTCACTTCCACTATATAATCATAAGGGATTTGATTTAGGTCATATCTGAATGGTATAGTGATTTTCTGTACTTTCTTCAATTTAAGTCTGAATTTGGCAATAAGGTGTTCATGATCTGAGCCACAGTCAGCTCCTGGTCTTGTTTTTGTTGACTGTATAGAGCTTCTCCATCTTTGGCTGCAAAGAATATAATCAATCTGATTTTGATGTTGACCATCTGATGACGTCCACATGTAGAGTCTTCTCTTGCGTTGTTGGAAGAGGGTGTTTGCTATGACCAGGGCATTTTCTTGGCAAAACTGTATTAGTCTTTGCCCTGCTTCATTCCGTATTCCAAGGCCAAATTTGCCTGTTACTCCAGGTGTTTCTTGACTTCCTACTTTTGTATTCCATTCTCCTATAATGAAAAGGACATATTTTTGGGGTGTTAGTTCTAAAAGGTCTTGTAGATCTTCATAGAACTGTTCAACTTCAGCTTCTTCGATATTACTGGTTTGGGCATAGGTTTGGATTACTGCGATATTGAATGGTTTGCCTTGGAAACAAACAGAGATCATTCTGTCATTTTTGAGATTGCATCCAAGTACTTCATTTCAGACTCAATTTCAAGGCAAATTGGAAGTGGTCAAACAGGAGATGGCAAAAGTGAACATCAAAACTACTTCCCTTCAAAAAACCATTCAAAAGCATAAAGCCCATCATAGAAGATTATAAAATTCAAGGACTCATCAGCCCCTGTACTAGTCGCTTTAATACTACCATTTTAATGGTGAGAGAAATCTATGTGCTAAGGGTACAGATTTGTTAGGACTTCAAAGAAATAGACAACATCATTATCTCTTAATAACATGTTGTTCCTAACCCTTAAAAATTACCAACATCCATTCCTGCCTAAAACAAATTATTTTCTGCAATTTATGCTGCACAATACTTTGTATTTCAATTGATAAAGCTATCCAATACCTTTTTGTCTTCATGTGTGCAAAAAAAAATCAGTTCACCTGTATAGTAATGTCTCAGGATTTTACTGAGTGTCCTTGCTTCACACAAATTCTGGAGTCTGAGTTGGATGGAATAATAATGCTTCCTTGAGGTTCTGCTTTGTTGCAATATGTGGATGATTTGCTTCCTTGAAATTTTTCTCAAACCTTCTCACAGGAATACAGCGTCTACATGCTGCTGAGGTTTTTAGCTTAAAAAGACATAAAGTTGTTTTAAAAAATTGCAATTTTCCTAAACCCAGTTTCAGTATTTTTGGCATCTGATATAGAACAAGGGCTTCATCTTGGTCCAGAAAGGATTCATAGTGACTTAAATTTCCTAAAACCCCAAATTAAGCACTAACTGTGAGATATTCTAGGGATAGTTGATTATTGCAGAAATCAGATTCTAAATTTCCCCCTATGATCAAAGCTCTGTATGTTTTACTCACTAACAACAACAACAAAATACACCAACACAATTTAATGGGAAGAACTAGACAACATAGCTTTTAAGGCTGTAAAAGCATGTTTGACGAACCCATGTGCCCTTGAGAATCCCAATGAGCAGATTACATTTTTCCTTTTCATACAGTTTTCCTTTTCTTTTCTTCCTTATATGAAGAAAGAGAATACCTGTGGGGTACTCACCCAAAACACAAGGACCACCGTTGACCAATAAGGTATTATAACCAGCAACAGTACCATGTGGCTTGGGGATACCCCCTTACTTTATAACTATTATAGCTGCTGTCCTTTAGGTTAGAGCCACTGAGAAAGAAAGTCATTTTGGGACCCTCTTTAACCATTTTTGTATCTCATGCACTAGAAGCCCTCCAAGATTTTCATTAGACTCAACATTTCTTAGCTGCCACACTTCCTATGAAGTTTTTTTGTTAACTGCCCCTTCCAAAGCTTTTTTTGGTGTGTTGTTGTTACCTTAACTCTGCTGCCCTTCTCCCCTTTGTCACTGATAAAGTCCCTCACTAGTACTTACCACTGATGGATTGCTTGTGACTCCTTGAAATGATACACAGGAAATTTCTTAAGGTAACACTAACTTTCATGGTTCACTAACAGTTCTTATTTAAAAGATAACAATAACAAATATAGTGCTGGGTCACAACTCCTTTTGATATTGTTGAGGCAACACCTTAACCTATTGCTATTTTGGTCCAATATGCTGAATTATGTACTCTTACTCAGGTTTCACTTTAGCAAGTGGGGAAAACTTGCAGTATTTATACTGATAATTTTTATCCTTTCAGAGTAGGTCATGATTTTGAAATGTTGTGGAAGCAACATGGCTTCCTTACTTGTAGTGGAAATAAAATTTTAAATGAACTATATGTTCAGGAATTATTGGATGCAATACTGATACTTGCCACTTTAGCTATTATTAAGATTTCAGGACATTCTAAACTTGGCTGTCTGGAAGTTAAAGGAAATCACCTTACTGACATTTCTGTAAGAAATATTGTCCTTAAAGGAACCAACAGCAGCCAAACCTCTGTCATAGTCCAAAGTGATATTTCCCAAATGATAAGTTAGAAAAACTTGCTAGCAGAGCACAATACCTGGCTTCAGAAAAAGAGAGAAAACACAACAATTATTGATTTAATAAAAAGAAAAAGCTCTAGTTTGGATCAAATAACAACTCAGATGTACAGTAAACTTTAAAATCTCCACTTTTAATCACTGTGAATGCATTAAACCATTGCTCTATTGGCAAAATGATAGCCTTCATGAATCAAGGCTTCTGAGGAAACCTTAACAAGGCTGCAAAAAAATACATAAACTCGTTTGTCACATTTGTTCAAAATACAACACAAGGAAACCTGTTTGTACTGCCCCCGTATATTTTAAACTGCTTAATGGACCATTCAAGCTCTAGCAAATGAATTTCATATAACTTCCTCTGTCTAATAAATCTAAACATGTTTTAGTCATAGTCTCTTTGTTTTCACACAAACTAGACCATAGCCTTCTCTTTTAATCAGGCTATTGCCTATTTCATGGCTAATATCTTTTGGGGAAAAAAAAGAAAAATTATCCATAGGTGAGGATCTCCTTTTGAACTTCATAGTGGTCAAGGAGACCATTTTATTGATTAGATACTTTGACAAATCTGTGCTGTTTGACCAGTTTTTCAACACTTTCACTATGCTAACTACTCCCAATTCTTTGGTTTAGTCTAATGCACTAATGACATTATTAAGACTCAGAGGCAAAATCTATAGAGGCCATCCAAATACTTTGTCCCAAAATAATGCCTTTGGTCCTTCTGAATCTCAAATCCACTGCTTTGGAAATCCTAAACCCTCATCCTTTGAGATAGTCATAGGACACCTAATGTACTTGGCTTCTGCCTCTTTTGACCAACAATGGCCTAAAGGAGAGATGTTCTGAGCAAAGACCTAATTGTTTCTATTAAAAGCAACCAGATTTTGGTAGTGCAGTCTTTCCACAGTGCGATGAGATGAGTACCTTAAGCTCATATCTTCCAATCTAAAGATCTCATCTACTATAAAAAATCCCTTCTGAAAGCCTTTGATGATGGCATAATATTTCAAATAGTCTTCAACGTTTATGTTCAATGACCTTGGTAACATAGTCACTTTAGAAGTGTCTGAGAGTTCTCCCTCTTCCTTTCCTTGTTATGCAGAGACGACCTCAATAGGCTTCCCACTTGTGAAAATTCCTTCTGATGTTGAGGCAGTCCACTCAGAAAGTTTCTCCCAAGCATTCAGTGACAAAAAGCCACTGAAACCAGAAAACTTGACTTTAAATAGCAACATTTTCTGGGAAAGATCTTAATTAAAAAGAGGGAATGTAAAAAAAAATTAATAAGAAGAAACTTCAATTAAAAGAGAGTTGAGGGGCCAGAAGAAGATGCTCCTATGCCTTATGATAACAGCAGAGCATAATAGGAAGAAGAAAGACTCCCTCTACTTGCCTGGCAAGAGCTCAGTCAATGAGAGGCTGTCAGAACTCAGCCAATGAAAAGTATGCTCTCTTTCTTTACTCTAGCTCTCCAATTTCCTTCATCCCTGTATAAAATTTTCTTCTCCATTTTTGTGTGGGATTTGCACATGGCACACCATAGATGCAGGCCTAAAATTGCAATTTTTTGCTCATCTGAAGTAAATGATCTTTGCTGAAGCTGGCAGTCTGTTTTAGGTCAACACTGAAGTTTAACTGACCCACACTCAAGAGTCAGGATTTCCTGACTCTTGCCACGTGGTCCCACTGCATTTTCAACATCACTTACATCATAGCACTGACCTTCCTCAGTATCTCAGTATATACCTGCTTATATACCTGTGTGTGTGTATTTTTATATATATGCGATCTGATATATGTATATATATATTTACACGTATAAATAAATGTATGCATAAAGATGTTTTCCCATATAAACATATATAATCAATTTATATCAATCTACAACTTCATTTTGCCTCCATCTATATCTATGCAGAATATCAACGACCTCAGATATGCAGATGATACCACTCTAGTGGCAGAAAGTGAAGAGGAACAAAAGAGCATCTTGATGATGGGGGAAAGAGGAGAGTGAAAAGGCTGGCTTAAAACTCAACATTCAAAAAACAAAGATTATAGCATCTGGTCCCATCACTTCATGACAAACAGAAGGGGAACAAGTGGAAACAGTAACGGATTTTATTTTCTTGGACTCCAAAAACACCACTGATGGTGACTGCAGCCAGGAAATTAAACTACACTTGCTCCTTGGAAGAAAAGTTGTGACAAACCTAGACAGTGTATTTAAAAGCAGAGACATCAGTTTTCTGACAAAGGTCCATATAGTCAAAGCTATGTTTTTTCCAGTAGCCATGTACAAATAGGAGAACTATACTATGAAGAAAGCTACTTGCTGAAGAACTGATACTTTCGAATTGCGGGGCTAGAGAAGACTCTTGAAAGGCCCTTGGGCTGCTAGCATATCAAACCAGTCAACTGTAAAAGAAACCAACCCTGAATATTTCACTGGAAGGACTTATGCTGAAACTCCAATAAGTTGGCCACTCACTGTGAAAAGCCAACTCATTGGAAAAGACCCTGCCTGATGCTGGAAAAGATTGAAGGCAAAAGAAGAAGGTCGTGGCAGAGGATGAGATGGTTAGATAGTATCACCGACTCAATGGACATGAATTTGAGCAAACTCCAGGAGACAGCAAAGGACAGGGAAGTCTGACATGCTGCAGACCATGGAGTCGCAAAGAATCAGATATGACTTAGCAACTGAACAACAACATGCAGAATGGGTAATCTGTACCAGTTGATAAGGGACAGAAAGGATTAAGTAGTGCCTGTGAAGACTTTTTTTTTAATTGTGAAAAGTCCACAACAATGTCAAAAAACTCTCTTGTGTCTGCTCTAGAAAAACAATCACTACAAAGTACTGTCATTACTCTAACCAAAAAATTTTAAAAATATCCTTGTCCACAATTTTAGTGTCAAATGTTGCTGCTGCTAAGTCGCTTCAGTCGTGTCCGACTCTGTGCAACCCCATAGACGGCAGCCCATCAGGCTCTCCCGTCCCTGGGATTCTCCAGGCAAGAATACTGGAGTGGGTTGCCATTTCCTTCTCCAATGCATGAAAGTGAAAAGTGAAAGTGAAGTCGCTCAGTCGTGTCCGACTCTTCGCCACCCCATGGACTGCAGCCTACCAGGCTCCTTTGTCCATGGGATTTTCCAGGCAAGAGTACTGGAGTGCAGTGCCATTGCCTTCTCCAAGTGTCAAATAATAAGGTCATATATAACTTTTGAACTCAAGATATTGCTTAAATTTATTAATGATTTAAATCAGTTTCAAAGAATTTATATTGCACTGAGAGTATTAATATAAATTCTGGGGATGGGAGGCTCAAGAGGGAGGGGATATATGTATATTTGTAACTGATATGCATTGTTGTATGGCAGAAACCAACACAAAATTGTAAGGCAAATTTACTCCAATTAAAAAATAAAAAAATATATAAACTTTCAAAATACAATTATGTTGTTGATTAACTTCACACTTTTTCAAAAATGAGGCTTAGAGACAGAGCAATGTTTGGCAGAAACAGTAACATCTGTTATTAGATTGGTACGTTTACATTTTTTTTTCAATTTTTCATAACTGTTCTTCTACTTAAGGCAATCTGCCTTTTGATAAAAGAAAGTGTTGATTTCTTTGCTTATAATACATCTACTATCGTTCAGCAGGCTGTCACAAAATAAACATGGAAATTCACAGGTCAAGCTTAGTCTCTAAATTATAAATAATGCAAGCGTTGGTGACATACATATGATAAGAAGAGAAAATGCAAAAAAAGGAAAGCAAGAACTATGTACAAAGAAAAGACCTTTATTATATAGTTAGGTCTACATTATCAAAAAAGCAGTTTTGAAATGTAGGCAATTTACAGAGGAAATCAAAACAAACAGATTAAAGAATCTGGGCCTATTTATTGTTCATTTCAGGTAGGGGGTGACATACGTACGTTCTTTACATGACTCTTTATGACTAATACAAAAGAACAGATTGTTTCAGAATTATATTTATATTGCTTATTAAAAGAGTCTACTGCTTTTTTTTCTGCCTTCTTAATTTTCCTAACACTGCTTCCTTTATTCTGTCATTATTTATTCTGTCAAGTTAGATTAGTTAAAATCCGACCTATTTTTTCAAGCCTTACCAAGAATTCCTCTTTTCTTTGTGTTAGCCTACAAGCATTATTACAGTGTTTATCACATTCTAATTTTGTGTCTGTGAATGTGTATTCAGCACTGATAATTACGTGTCATGTACTCCTTAAGTGCCTTATCAGCGTGCTCTCAGTTAAATATTTACTCCATGTTTTCCCTGATATTCTTGATTAATTGCTCATAACTTAAAAGCAAGGATGATCACATCTGATTCACTTAGGAATAGTCTATGTGCTCTTGATCTAAGTTTGATATATATACTTGCTAAATAAATCCAAATTCTTGAAAGAAATGTTTCATATACCACAAAGAAAAAGTAAACTCTCTCAATTATCCTATTCCCTCATCTAATGTCACTGTCCTTCTCAAGTGTAGGTCTGCTTGAAATTGCTACCTCTGTTTCTTCTCCACTTCCATCATAGAAATACGAGAGTCATAGCAAAGACTCTTTAAAGGAATCTTATATAAAAAAGCAAGTACCTGTGACCCAAGGGCCACTACATCACTAGTGAAATGAATGCACAGATTGCCTAAGTAAATGATGGAAGAATTTTCTTTCTCAGGCTCATGTTAAACTAGAATCAGAAAATATCTCCTTAAATCAATAAGTAAAAGCTCTTGAAGTCAAATTTGTTCTCTGGACCCTGACACTGAATTAAACATTAGAGACAAAGCTTTGAGCGAAGTGGAAAAGAACAGCTTTATTTTTCTTTGCTAGGTAAAGGGGGCCACAGCAGGCCAATTTTCTCAAAACTGTGTGTCCCAACCCAGAGGGCCTGGTGAGGAGTTTATAGTCCAGGCATGGGATTACTGATAAGGATCAAGGTATGTGCAGGGCCTGAAACTCTTCAACCCAGAGATCATCTGGAGTCAGATGATGATGGGCAAACTGTGACCCTTAGAATGCAGAGTACCTCATCAAGTCTTCCATTTGCTGGGGATTTGATTCTGCAGAAGAGCTCGGAGATAATGTTATGTACATCACTTGAAAGTGAAAGTGAAGTCGCTCGGTCGTGTCCGACTCTTTGGGACCCCATGGACTGTGGCATATCAGGCTCCTCCATCCATGGGATTTTCCAGGCAAGAGTGCTGGAGTGGATTGCCATTTCCTTCTCCAGGGAATCTTCCCGACCCAGGAATCGGACCCCGGTCTCCCGCATTGCAGGCAGAAGCTTTACCGTCTGAGCCACCAGAGAAGCCCCGACAAGGAGCTAATATCCTGCCTGCAAAGCTATAGTATTGTTCCTTGGCGGCTCCTCCCTTGTCTCAGCATCCTCTCCCTTCCTTGATTAGCAATTATTTGAACCTGGCCTTTGGAACTCAGAAAAGGAGACACAAAAAGGTTTTTGTGCCCAGGAGCTCCATAGGGTCTTGCTTGGTTTCCCTCTTTGAATTTTCACTATATAAGGTGAAATAAAACAATTTTATCACTCAGCAGAAAGTCAGCTATGACATTGTGAAAAGTGATCTGGTCTCTGTGTCAAATACCTTGCCTCTGGTAAAGGTTCTGCTGCTAACCAGTTACATGCACTTAGGCATGAAACTTAGCCTTTGCTCCATATCAGCATCTCCATCTAAAGTGAAGATGTTAGATTCAATCATCTCTAAATTCCTTCCAGCTATGGTAGATGCTATAAAAAGGAACTTTCTTATTACTGAGTTATAAACTGTTCTTCTGTCGCTGAAATTATATCTCCATTTCTTCAACTCTAAATATCTATGTTGTTTTTATAAATACGTTAAACTTATGTACTCCTTTCTATACAATATATGTTCCAGCATATTTATTTTCAGAAGTGTGTCAGTTGCTTTGAACTGTTAACCTGAATGAGTAGTATTCTCATAAGGTAGTGAAGGAAAAAAGAAAAGATGGCCAACTTTTCTTGTTCTCTGCTGAAACTCATCAAGGCTGAATGGTCAGAATAGCAGGACATTTACATAATTAATTTCCTTTATTATTTAAATCACCCTAACAATCGCTTTAGAATAACAGTCATTTGGCACATCTCACTTTTAGGCTACAGTTTCATTGAGATGTAAATATGGAAACTCCATTCTTTAAAAGCACAGTGCAGAAACAATTGGTGCAGTAGCCCATTATGAAACGAGAGTGGAGACAGAGGACGTGGACAAGACAGCACAATGAACCTGTCTTTCTGCCTTTTTCATCATATGAATTTGCAGGATGGAAATTATTTAGAAAAAACACATGGAGAAGGGTTTGAAATATTTTACCTCAAAATTCCTTGTCTTTTTTTCTCTTTGATTGAGACTTTGGGATACCCCTTCTATAGTTTCAGATATTTAATTATGTGGGCCATAAAATCTGTGATTTGTGATTAATAAAACGATGTGGCTAATTAAATGTTACACTGACAATTTGATTTGCTAGAGATAACTTAGGATCTGTTCTTAATTACATATATTTAGAGAAAACTGAATAAATAGTAAAGGTTTCCCATATACTACCTCTGAATATTCAGAAACTTCCTTTAAAAAGTAAATGATCCATAAATACTTTACTCATCAGTTTATGTAAAGAAAAAGGAAAACACACATTACACCCATATCCATAGTTAATGACCTAGGGGAGATCCTAAATTATAAAATTACCAAATCAACTCCCTCATTAACATCCCTCTATATCAGCCCTCTTTACTGGGACATATTATAAAATCATGTGTACTCAAATATACAATGATGAACTGTATTTGAAGAATCAACTAAGTGTACTTAGCAGCCAATCAGAAAGAAACCATGCTCTGCTCAGTGTATGTTGAAGGCATATGAAAAACTTGGCCCAATTCTAAGATTGTGGTATCTGTCTGATAACTGAGAACTCATAGAAGAGTTACAATTTGTAGTGAAAATTCTGAAGTTCTGCCTTTTCATAGTAACCAAGTATCTGAAAGCTTCCCTGGTGGTTCAGTGGTAACGAATCCATCTGCCAATGCAGGAGATGTAGATTTGATCCCGGGGTTGGGAAGCTCCCCTGGAGAGGGGAATGACAACCTGCTCCAGGATTCTTGCCTAGGAAATGCCATGGACAGAGGAGCCTGGTGGGTTACAGTCTATGGGATTGCAAAAGAGTTGGACACAGCTCAGCAAGTAAACATCTGAAAAGAAGCAGAATACGCCACCCTAAAATATATCATTTTGGTGTATTGATTAGTTTGAATTAAATTTATTTATGAAACAACCAGTAATTGCAGGACACTCTGACCCTCCTTTGTCCCTTTGAAAGCCAGGGATTAATCTCCCAGAAGAAAGATACCTTACAAATATACCAGACTACATCCCGTGTTCCAGAATGGTAAACAGCATCAGTATCACTGGAAATAAGGAAGTAGAGCCAGAAAGCCATAAACAAACCATGTTACTGTCAGGCAAGTGTAATCTCCTCAGCTCTGTCTTGTCTCAACAAAAATTTGAAATGACCGGCATTAAAGCCCTCTGCGTGTCACAGCTCTTGGACAGACCGTGTTATAGCTCTCGGTTCTCTAACAGACCATGTTATAGCTCTTAGGACAGATCAGTGTTATAGCTCCGTGTTACAGCTCAGTTTTATTTAGAAAATAGCAGGAAAATATATCCTCAAGGTGTGAGGGCATGCCAACCCAAAGACAGAAGAGGAGAGAGAGAACAAGTGCGCATGCGTGGGAGAGAGGGAGCCCCAGCCCTTTGGCTCCTCTTTTTATATGTCTTTTCCTCCCTCTGGGCCTGCCCTATGTAAATTGGGCCAGCCAGGAGTGCTGTTTGTTCTACCTGAGGTCCTCACTCCAGTCTTCAGACCTTCTGTTGACGTTCCTTTGTTCTATTTTCACAGGCTTTTCCCTTCCTTCTCTTTTAGCCACCGCCATTTTGGACTTCTGTTTCCTATTCTAACTACCTAATATTATTTTCTCACTAACTTACTATTCCAAGTCCAAATTTCTTTGTCTTGTCAATTCTTCAGAAATTTATTGTTCCTTTGTCTGAAAAATATAAAAGCTGCCTGCTTTGGTTACTTCTTTGAGTTGCACATATTAGTATGGGGTTCCTATACAAATGAAATTAAGGTGATTTTTTTTTTTTTTTCTACTGTTAATCTATTTTTGAGATACTAAGCACAAAGCACAATCTGGTTTATATCAATTTAGTTGAAAGAACAGTCAAATAGCCCAGAAAGGAAAAAAGGAAACATTTTCTGCCCCTACTTGACTTGGAATAATTCATAAAATTATTGCATTCTTAAATTTTATAAATAAATAGATATTTGCACTTAATTTTAGAATTTTTATGTTATTATTGTTTGTGAGGTGGCTGTAAGAGTCAAATAAATTGACATATGTGAAAACAGGTTTTCCAAACAAATTATTAATACTGTAACCATTTAAAATATTTTTACTGTTGCTATTAACACTACTTTTTATTTGAAATTCAAAATATGCATTAATATAATAATTGCAGCTATTTCATTAATCACTAACCATATATTCTTTAAATTTTACATATATCAATTTGTTTAAATTTCAAAGTAAACCTATGAGGATATATTATTATTATTGCTACCATTTATTGATGAAAAATTATTAATCAAATTTTTCATTCAGTTATTGGCACTTGAGATTTCTTATAGTCTCAAGTATAACATTTCTTTATCATCAATACATTAAAAAGCATTATTAGAGAGGCAATAGTAAGAGTGAAACACATGAATATCCAGAGTTTTTCCACACAGTAAGTGAATTATTAAAGATAGACATAGCTAAAGGACACATGTATACCAATGTTCATAGTAGCACTATTTACAATAGTCAGAACACGGAAGCCACCTAGTTGTCCACTGACAGACTGTTGGATAAAGATATTCTGGTATATATATATATATACATATATATGTATATATATATATATATATATATATATAGTAGAATATCCAGTTCAGTTCAGTTCAGTCGCTCAGTCGTGTCCAACTCTTTGAGACCCCATGAATCGCAGCACGCCAGGCCTCCCTGTTCATCACCAACTCCCAGAGTTCACTCAGACTCACGTCCATCAAGTCAGTGATGCCATCCAGCCATCTCATCCTCTATCATCCCCTTTTCCTCCTGCCCCCAAGCCCTCCCAGCATCAGAATCTTTTCCAATGAGTCAACTCTTCCCATGAGGTGGTCAAAGTACTGGAGTTTCAGCTTTAGCATCATTCCTTCCAAAGAAATCCCAGGGCTGATCTCCTTCAGAATGGACTGGTTGGATCTCCTACTCAGCCATAAAAATGAATTAATTCAAGTCAGTTTTAGTGAGCTGAATTAATGAATTAATTCAAGTCAGTTTTAGTGAGCTCCTGAATCTGGAGCTTATTATACAAAGTGAAGTAAATAAGAAAGAGAAATGAAAATATCATTTATTAACACATATATATGAAATCTAGAATGTTATTGATGAATCTATTTGTAGGGTGATAATACAGATGAAGACATAGAGAACAGACATGGACAGTGTGGGGGAAAAGAGGGTGGGATGAATTAAGAGAGTTGTATTGAAGCATATGAATACCATATACAAAACAGCCCGTGGGAATTTGCTGTATGATACAGGGCACTTAACCCAGTGCTCTTTGACAATCTAGAGGAGTAGGATGGGTGGGAGGTGGGAATAAGTAAGTAAGTGAAGTCGCTCAGTCACGTCCGACTCTTTGCGACCCCATGGACTGTAGCCTACCAGGCTCCTCTGTTTACGGGATTCTCCAGGCAAGGGTACTGGACTGGGTTGCCATTTCCTTCTCCAGGGGATCTTCCCAACCCAGGGATCGAACCTGGGTCTCCCACATTGCAGGCAGACACTTTACCATCTGAGCCACCAGGGAAGCCAAAATGGAAGTGAAGTCGCTCAGTTGTGTCTGACTCTTTGTGACCCCATGGACTATAGCCTACCATGATCCTCTGTCCATGGGATTTTCCAGTCAAGACTACTGGAGTGGGTTGCCATTTCCTTCTCCAGAGGATCTTCCCAACTCAGGGATCGAACCCAGGTCTCCCACATTGTAGGCAGACGCTTTACCATCTGAGCCACCAGGGAAGATCTGGGAGGTAAGAGGGAGGTTCAACAAGGAGGGGACATATGGTTGATTCATATTGATGTATGGCAGAAATCAGCACAACATTGTAAAGCAATTATCCTCCAATTAAAAATAAATAAATATATATATATATATTTTTTTAAATGAAGGGTTTGGATAACAAGCATTTTGGTTTTATAATTAAACATCTCTATGCTCCCAAATATTTCACTGAAGTCTCCATTGTTAATTAAAACTAAATGCATACCCATGAAGTATGTCAAAGGGCAACTCTCAATATGCATCTGAAAAGGTGGGAGCCCTAGTGCTCTTTCAAGTGCTGATTCATGTCACCCCAGGATTCTCTTACTCCCAGCTTACCTTTACACAGTTCTTTTTTAACGTGATATCTGCATTCTTCATAAGATGATCAGCAATAAGCCTCAAAGATCCATTTATATATGTGTTCAGAAAGTTTTAACAGAAGACTTACTTATGTTTTACATACTTTAGATGCCACAGATACTTCAGTGAACAGATAAAGCAGATCCCAGGTCCTGGAGAGCTTATATTGTGGTGTGATTCTGAACTTGCCAAATGGACATGTGGCCACACCATTCTAAGGTTTACTGCTCACCTGCAAACTGTTCTGGGTTTATCTGGACTGCATTTTACTTGGGGACCACCTGGTTCAGATTTATCTCTGTAACATGATGTACAAATGTTACTTACCATTACTGTATTTTTATCTTCAGACATAGTGCATTAACAATTAAGCAGAGCAGGCAGCCGACTATCTGTCCATGCTGTACTTAAAGTCTTCTGTCAAGAACCTGATGTCATTCTAATACTCATTCATTTGTTTTCAATGTTTCTTTCTCTATATGCCATGACACACTTGGCATTCTGAAATTTTGTAATGATGCTCCTGAGTTTGAATCTTTTATCACTCATTGGGCCTTTCTAACAAGGAAATGTGTCTGAAGTCACAAAATTACGCTGATATAATTTAGTTAATAAATACCTCCTTTGTGTGTACATATATATGTGTTGTATGTTGACTTCTATTATTCCTAATAATCTAATGTTAGATTTTTTGTTTTTTTCTGGTTTGATTCTCTAAATTTAAATTACTTTCCCTCATATTTTTGTCAATGGTTTTGAATTTATCTTCTAGAAGATTGTCCAGACTTTATATTTCAAGTCTTTCACTAAATTTTTAATTCAATTTCATTAAAAAATAAAGATGGGCATAGAACCATGAAACCTTTAAAAAATGTAATATTTGAAATTATTCACATTCTACTCTCCATGTTGTACTGTGACAAATGTAGAAAAATGGTTTTAAAAAATAACTAACATGATAACCAGACACAGTAAGAATAACAGTTGAAAAGGTTAGGCCACCGTAAAATGTTCAAATCATATCATAACCTCACATTTTCACTTTCAAATTATTTTTACCCAGCAGGGTGGAAATAGAGATTCAGGCTGCATAACCTTTTATACAACATCATTGATGTGCTAGAGAGAAGACTTGAGTAACTTAATTTTTCTCACAAAACCTGATGTTGATATTTGGCAGCTTCTAATCTGGCTGGATGCCCTGAGGTGAATTGCAGATTTTCTAACTCCTTTTGAGAGGAGTTTGAGGAGGATGAAAGCAGATGTAGACAAATGCAGATGGAGCCCAGAAGCCAAATAGCATGAGGCTCCTGCTACAACAGGAGTAAATTTGGCAGCCTCATGCTGCTTTAAGGAAGAAAGGTAATTTTCTGTAAAGTAATTAGATAGTCACTTAACTCAAACAAACCATTGCAGTGATAGTATTTTGTTTTTATATTTTGGAACTGTTCTTTGAATGTAAGTTAAAATTAAGTCATAGGTTTTTGTTGTTATTACTTTGATTGTCATTATTGTTTTGTTTTTTTTTTTAAGACAGTACTGGAAATTTACAGTTGAAAGCAATACTTAAATTGGAACATATATCTTAACTGATCTGCACAGCTGAGGTCAATGTTGACCTTTCCAAACAGACATAACAAAACTAAAGACTGTTGTTACCTGGTTACATCTTATTTCCAAGTTCCCTGATTTTCTGGTTATTGCTCTAAGCTTCTTAGGTTTGCATTAATTATGCTTAACCCCCAACTAGTACAGACCTGGAAACTCATAGTAGTCTTCTCACACCATATTCTTCCATCAGCAATTTTCCCCAGTGGCAGGTTTCTATTCACTTGTTACTTCTTGGGGGTGGAAAGGGACATTTCCTTTCCATATCAATTGGAAATTTCTCAATTCACATACTGTATGACTTCTTTACACCATTTTACTCTTTCCTCTTGGGCAGATGAGGTGATCAATCTTTAATCTGTGCACATAATCACCATCCTATTACCTGCAGAATATACCTATTACTGGGCTTCCCAGGTGGCACTAGTTGTAAAGAACCCACCTGCCAATCCAGGAGACACAAGAGATGTGGGTTCAATCCTTGGGTCAGGAAGATCCTCTGGAGAAAGAAATGGCAACACACTCCAGTACTCTTACCCGGGAAATCCCATGGACAGAGCAGCCTGGCAGGCGACAGTCTATGGGGGTGCAGTGTTGGACATGACTGAAGCTACTTTGCACACATATACCTATTATTAATTGATGTCCTGAAAAGTTCATATTTTCCAAGAACCTGTCTCTTCCTGGGAAATTTGCAGCCTTGAGGCATTACATTTCAGAGACCTTAAAATTTGATACAGCTGTTATATATTCTAAACCATAAAACAGGGTACTTCCCTGACAGTCCAGTGGTTAAGACTTCACCTTCAAACACAGGGGGCTCAGGTTTGATCCCTGGTCAAGAACTAAGATCCCACATGACTCACAGCCAAAAAACAAAAGCCTAAAACAGAAGCAATATTGTAATAAATTTAATGAAGACTTTAAAAATAGTCCACATAAAAAAATAATAATAAATAAATAAATAAAACAAAAAAGTCATTTAAGGAAGTGATTAAGACTATCCATATGTATAGGATGTATGGCACTTTGCTTGGATTTCAGTTTGTGAACAAAGTATTTTAAACCTAAGAGATGCTTATGTCTATCCAGGTGATATTTTTATAGTGGAGCATTTGGTTTTTTATTCATAAGGTCTGCACAAGATGTTCAAGCCAGTTCTGTGGTGACTTCAGGGACTTGATTAAAAACACCACCTTAAGGAAAAATATCTAGGCTTCAGAAGTGCTGGACTCCCTAGGCTTGGCAAAGTCACTTGGATCTCAGAAAAAAACCTCAAAAAGGACCTTTTCAGATGGCTACAGTACTCTACAAAAGAGAACCCTTGGGGTTTAATAGTAGAACCCCATGACTGAGGTCTGATAAGCAGTCTGGCTGATGAGAAGTTAGCAAGCAAAAGGCATGGAGACCTCAAGGTTACCCTCTATAAAGGCTTGACTACTTGTGATCCTTGCAAGCTAACAACTGCACTTTTAGCTGATACAGGTGGCTTCATCATGCATGCTTTCAATGCTTATGTCACAAGTTCAGCACTTTCTAAGTAGGCATAAATGAAGCAAAACTTCAGTTTTAGGCAAACATCACCTTATGTCTTTAAAATTCTTTTAGAAATTGACTTATAGAATATTTACTGTTTTCATATGATTTGTCATCTGAATTTTGTGTATACTTCACCACCCTAGAGAAGTTCTAGCTTTGGATTGTTAATATGAAGCTTGTATGAGTAAGAACAGATTAGCAGTCACCAAAATTTTTCACATTCTTGGTCAAAAAGAAAACAACAAGCAGGGTACCCTGAGTATTCAAGGTAGTGCAAAAACCATATAGAGCCATGCTGGATCTGAACTGGATAATTTCATATAAGATAGAAACTGAGACAGCAGAGATTACACAGAAGGAAGTTCCTGAGCTCGTGTATTCCCACAGATGTACCCAAACTACAACTACATAGAAAACAGTTCTTTCTGAGAACAACCTGAAGACCAACAGAATAGGTTTTCTACAATTAAGGATATAAAGGGCAAACTACATCGAGATGGGTAAGTGGGGTGGAGATGCAATTTTGTTAGACTTCACAATTGTAATGTGGTAACCTAAAAATGGGAAGGAATATCATAAACTAAGAAGTGAGAGATTCAAGACTTACACTGGGTGCTTCAGCCATGGGATCCAGCATGAGAAAATAAGAATCCATAATTTGATTTGAAAACCAATGGGGCTTATGTCCAAGAGAGTCTGAGGATTGTTGGAAACAAAGACTCTGCTTATAAAAGATTCACACACAAACTCACCCACTCAAACTCTCAGCACAGAGGGAGTACAGTGAAAAGGACCTGGTACTCTAGCTGAACTCCCAAGACTGCCTCAGTAGCCTCCTGGCACAGGCCTGTATACAGCCCCAGCTCTTGCGACAAAGTCACCACCAAAGCCACTGTGTGCAGACAGTCTTCATAGGGATGCTTCAACACAAGCCAAGACTTCAAGACCAGGAGAGCTAACTGTTTTGTCTAATTCACAGAAGCAAATACAGAAGGTCAAACAAAATAAGAAGACAAAGGAAATTGCTTCAAATAAAAGAACAAGATAATCTCAAACCCCACCCAAATCCCCAATGAAATGGTTATATGGAATTTAACTAATAAAGACCTCAAAGAAAAAATTATGAAGAAGCTCACAGAATTTTGTAGACTAATGATGGAACATAGTGAGACTTTTGGCAAAGAGTGAGAAAATATATATTAAAAAAAAAGTGAGAGGCAAAGAATACAATAAATACAATTTGAAAAATCCACTTTTGAGAGTCAAAAGTAGATTAGATAATACAGAATAATGTAAATCACCCAATTAGAACAGCAAAAAAAAAAAAAAAAGAAGAATTTTAAAAGTGAGGATCATTTAAAGGAAATCTGGAGCAACACCTGACATATTAACATTTACATTATAGGTGATCCCACAAGGAGAAAAGAGAGCGCAAGAGTCAGAAAATGTATTTCAGTAAATAATGGCTGAATACTTTCCTAACCTGGGGAAGGAAACAAATATTCAGGTTCAGGAAGAACAGAAAGTTCCAAACAAAGTTTATTCAAAGAGATCCACTTCAATATATAGTATACTTAAAATGGAAAAATTAAAGATAAAGAGAACATTTTAAAGGCAACAAGAAAAAAAGTCACATTCAAGGGAAGCCTCATAAGGTCATCAGATTATTTTTCAGCAGAAACTTTGGAGGCCAAAGGAAGTGGCATGACACTTCAAGTGCCAAAAGAAAACAAAGAAATTAAAACAACCAACAAAAAACCTCTACAACTAAGTATATTCTACCAGCAAAGTAATTATTCAGAATTGAAGAAAAGGGAAAAGATTTCCCAGACAAGATAAATCTCAGAGCTCACTATGACTTAAACCAGTTTAGCATTACAAGAAATGTTAAATAATAATACAAGAAATGTTAAATTGCCTGCTCTAGTGAAGAAGAAAATGCCAAAACTCATAAAAAAAATATAAAAGAAAACATTTCACTGGTAAAGGCCATATATAGTAAAGATAGTGGACAAACCATTTAAAAAGCCAGGATGAGGCTAAAAGACAAAATACATAAAATCAACCAAAGTGACAATAATTAGTTATGAACTACAAAAAAAAAAAAAAAGATGTGAAATATGACATCAAAAACCTAAAATGTAGGAGAGAGAGTAAAGAGAAAAGGTCCAGACACATAACACTAAAGAAATCTACCAAACCACAAGGGAATAGACTCAGTGAAGAAGAAAGGAATAGTGAAGAATTACAAAACAACCAGAAAAAAAATGACAATAAGTACATATTTCTTAATAATCTCTTTAAATGTTAATGTAATGAACTTTCCAATCTAAAGACATACCGTGGCTGAATGTACAAAAAAAAAAAAAAAAAGACCCACCTACAAGGCATTCACTTCTGAGCTAAAGACACACAAAGACTGAAAGGGAAGTGAAATAAAGAAGTCTGGGGTAGGAATACTCATATCAGACAAAATAGATAGTAAAACAAAGACGACAACAAAAGATAAAGGTATTACATGATGATAAAGAGGTCAATTGAAGAAAAGGATGTAACTTTAAAAAATAATGATGCACCAAAGAAATGAACACTTGAACACATATGGTGGTTTAGTCACTATGTTGTGTCTGACTCGTCATGGACTGTATCCCGTCAGGCTCCTCTGTCCATGAGATCTTCCAGGCAAGAATACTGGAGTGGATTGTCATTTCCTTATAGAAAACATTAAAAGATACAATGTTTGGGCTTCCTAGGTGGTGCTAGTTGTAGACTCTGCCTGCCACTGCAGGAGACATAAGAGACACAGGTTCAATCTCTGGGTTGGGAAGATCCCCTGGAGAAGGGCATGGCAACCCACTCCACTATTCTTGCCTGGAGAATCCCTGTGGACAGAGGAGCCTGGTGGGTTACAGCCCATAGGGTAGCAAAGAGTCAGATATGACTGAAGCAACTTAGCACGAACAGATATACAGGAAGAAATAGATATTAATGCAATAGCATTTGTTGTTTAGCTGCTAAATTGTGTCCAACTCTTTTTGCAACCCCAAAGAACTGTAGCCAGCCAGGCTCCTCTGTCCATGAAATTTCCCAGGCAAGAACAGTGGAGTGGGTTGCTATTTCCTTCTCCAGGGGATCTTCTCAATCAAGGGACTGAACTCATATCTCCTACATTGATAGGCAAATTCTTTACCACTGAGCTACCATAACAGTAGAAAACTTTAAAAATCCACTTATAGAAAGAAAATCAATAAGGAAATTTTGGTCTTTAATGTTACATTAGAGCAGATATATCTAATAGATTTCTTCAGAAAGTTTCATTGAAAAATAGCAGAATACACATTTTCTTCAAGTATACTAATTACATTCTGTAGAATTGGTCATATGCTAGACCACAAAAGAAATTTCAATAAATTTAAGAAAAAGGAAATATCAAGCATCTTTTACAACCACAATGACATGAAACTAGAAAACAATTCCAGAAAGAACACTGAAAAAAACACAAAGACCTGGAAACTAAACAACATACTACTAAATAACGAATGAGTCAGTGAAGAAATCAAAGTGAAATTTAATAAATAAATAAATAAATAAATAAAATGCTGAGACAAGCAAAAATGAAAACACAATGTTCTAAAACCAGTGGGATGTTGGAAAAACATTTCTAGGATGTAAGTTTACAGTGATACAGGCTTACCTCAAGAAACAAGAAAAAAGAAAAAAAAAAGAAGAAAAATCTCAGATAAACAACCTAATTTTACATGTAAGAAATTAGAAATGCAAGAACAGTCAAAGTCCAAATTTAACAAATGGAAGTAATTAGTATGAGAGAAGAAATAAGTAAAATACAAACTAAAAATACAACAGAAAAAAATCAATGAAACTATGAGCTCATTCTTTGAAAAGCTTTAAAAAAATTGACTTTTATCTCTATTTATTAAAAAGAGAGGGACTAAATAAAGTTAGAATGAAAGAACAGATATTACAATCAATATAAGCAAACATAAGAGACTGATATGACTAGCTATATACCAACAAATTCTGCAACCTAGAAAATATGAATAATGTCCTAGAAATATACAAGCATTTAAGGGTGAATTAGGAAATAATGGAAAATTTGAACACACAAGTTAATAGTAATGAAATTGAGTCTCTAATCCAAAAAAAGAAAAAGAAATCCCAACAAAGTCCAGGACCAAAAGACTTTAAAGGGAATTCTACCAGACAAAAAAAAAAAAAAGAGTTAATATATATCATTCTTGAGATATCCCCCCCCCCCCAAGAAAAAAGAAAAAAAAAAAAAAAACTGAAGACATTTCATTCTAGGAGACAAACATTACACTGATACCAAAACCAGACAAAAACACTACAAAAAAAAAAAAGAAAAAGAAAAATATAGGCCAATAATCCTGAAGAGCATAGAAGCAAACATCTTTAATGAAAATATTAGCAAACCAAATTAAAAAAAAACTAAGTGGAACTACCATATGACCTAGAAATTCCACTTTTGGGTTATCCAAAGAAAATAAGACAATACATCAAAAATACATATGCACCCTAATGTTCATAGCATCATTACTTACAATAGCCAAGGAAGCAACCTAAGTGCCTGTAAATAGATGAATGGATTAATAAAATGTGGTATAAATATACAACAAGATACTGCTCAGTCATAATAGGAAGAATAAAATCTTGTCATTTCAATAACGTGGATGGACCTAGAGAGTATTCTGTTAAACTTTATATATCAGACCAAGAAAGACAAATACTAATTGTTTTCACATACATGTAGAAACTGAATGCAAAACAAACAAATATAACAAAACAGAAACTGATTCCTTAACCCAGAGAACAAATCAGTAGTTTTCAGAGTAGAAGGGAGTAGGGGGATTGGAAAAATATGTGAATGGGTTTTTAGAAATACAATTACCAGTTATGAAATAAATGAGCCACTGAGATATAATGTACCTCACAGGGAAAAACAGGCATAATATTGTGAAAATTTGGATGGTGTCTAATATATAAAAATATAGTAACGATATTTGTACACCTGAAATGAATATAGTCCTGTAAGTCAGCTGTACTTCAATCAAAAGAAAGAAACCTCCTTAAGAGGTAGATTTTTTAAACAGTTTAATTAAAAGGAAGAGAAGAAACAACTGCTGTTGTGCATGATTGAAAATACTCACTCACATGGGAATGTAGGTTCTGAGTTCCTAGCTAAAGCCTAAGGTGAATCTAGAATGGGTTGTTAGAAACCAGGGACTCAAAAGAGAAATAAAAATAAGGTTATGCAAAGTGGTAATGTAGGAGGATCAAAATCAATCTATTGATAGTCAATTTCTTCCTATGAATTAAAATTCACAAGTCAATATTTTTCTTTCTTTCTTTCTTTCTTTTTTTTTTTTTTAAGAAATTAAGCAGGGAGGAATGATTCCTTAGTTAGTTTGCTATACCTGCCATAACAAATTACCATTAAGTGACTTAAACAAAAATATATTTTCTCACTGTTCTGGAGACTATAAGTTTGAGATTAAGATGTCAGCAGGACTAATTCCTTCTGGGACTTGGAGATGGTAGTCTTTTCCTTTTGCATTGTCCTCAGATAGTCTTCCTCTGTGACTCCTTGTGACAAAATTTCCTCTTCTTACAAGGACACCAGTCATAGGATATTTAGACGACCATGATGACCTCATTTACCTAAGTTACTGATACATAGAATTTATCTCCAAATACATTGACATTCTGAATTACTAGGATTAGGACAGCAACATGAGTTTGGGAAGCTACAACTCAGAGGATAATGATTCTATTGGGAATGTTACCTCAAAAATCTCAGTAATGCCACATTCATGTGTGTGTGTGAGCTGTGCAGTCATGTCTGACTCTCTGTGATCCCATGAACTGTAGCCCACCAGGCTCTTCTGTCCATGGAATTCTCCAGACAAGAATACTGGAGCGTGTAGTAATTAGGTCCTCCAGGGGATCTTCCCAATGCAGGGATCGCACCCAGGTCTTCTGCATTGCTGGAAGATTCTTTATCATTTGAGACACCAGGGAACCCCAATATTACATTCAGTTCAGTTCAGTTTAGTCACTCAGTCATGTCCAACTCTTTGCAATCCCATGAATCACAGCACGCCAGGCCTCCCTGTCCATCACCAACTCCCAGAGTTTACTCAAACGCATGTCCATCGGGTCAGTGATGCCATCCAGTCATCTCATCCTTTGTCGTTCCCTTCTTCTGCCCCCAATCCCTCCCAGCATCAGAGTCTTTTCCAATGAGTCGACTCTTTGCATGAGGTGGCCAAAGTATTGGAGTTTCAGCTTTAGCATCAGTCCTTCCAATGAATACCCAGGACTGATCTCCTTCAGAGTGGACTGGTTGGATCTCCTTACAGTCCAAGGGACTCTCAAGAGTCTTCTCCAACACCACAGTTCAAAAGCATCAATTCTTCAGCGTTCAGCTTTCTTCACAGTCCAACTCTCACATCCATACATGACCACTGGAAAAATCATAGCCTTGACTAGACAGACCTTTGTTGGCAAAGTAATGTCTCTGCTCTTCAATATGCTGTCTAGGTTGGTCATAACTTTCCTTCCAAGGAGTAAGCATCTTTTAATTTCATGGCTGCAGTCACCATCTGCAGTGATTTTGGAGCCCCAAAAAATTAAGTCTGATACTATTTCCACTATTTCCCCATCTATTTCCCATGAAGTGATGGGACCAGAAGCCATGACCTTCGTTTCCTGAATGTTGAGCTTTAAGCCAACATTTTCACTCTCCTCTTTCACTTTCATCAAGAGGCTTTTTAGTTCCTCTTCACATTCTGCCATAAGGGTGGTGTCATCTGCATATCTGAGGTGATTGATAATTCTCCTGGCATCTTGATTTCAGCTTGTGCTTCTTCCAGCCCAGCGTTTCTCATGATGTACTCTGCATATAAGTTGAATAAGCAGGGTGACAATATACAGCCTTGACGTACTTCTTTTCCTATGTGGAACCAGTCTGTTGTTTCATGTCCAATTCTAACTGTTGCTTCCTGATCTGCATACAGGTTTCTCAGGAGGCAGGTCAGGTGGTCTATTATTCCCATCTCTTTCAGAATTTTCCACATTAGTCATGTTTGATTCCTGCTTGTCTTTTATTTTCCAAGTGTTATTTTGTGCTATGATATTTAAATTTAAGAACAATTTAAGATTTTAAATTGCCCTACACCCTCAAGTGTCTCCAGAGAAGACAATGGCAACCCATTCCAGTACCCTTGACTGGAAAATCCCATGGACCGAAGTTCCTGGTAGGCTGCAGTCCATGGGGTTGCTAAGAGTAGGACACGACTGAGCTACTTCACTTTCACTTTTCATGTATTGGAGAAGGAAATGGCACCCCACTCCAGTTTTCTTGCCTTGAGAATCCCAGGGACAGGGGAGCCTGGTGGGCTGCCATCTTTGAGGTTGCACAGAGTCAGACATGACTGCAGTTGCTGAGTGATCACAACTGATCAGCCCCGGCTGATCCAGGGAGTTCAAAGCGGGGATGGCGTTGGCGAGGATCAGGACACAATAGCTTTAATTAGATATTAATTAGGGATGTAAAGAGTAATAGAATGAGGATAGCTCAGTAGGAAAATTCAGTGGAGAAAAGAGGCTGAGTAGCTTGGTTTACACGGAAGACCAATAAAACTTCAAGACAAGAAGTTTGCACCACTTACATAGGCCACAGGCGTCCTTCTGTTCTCCTGAAGGAGAGGAGACACTGAGGCCTCCCTGGTCGGATCTTAGAAGCCCAGGCAAAATTAGTAAGCTTGGTGGGTTCTGCGCTTCAGCTAGAGTTTGAGAGAGAGAGTTTGAGAGAGAGAGCGACATGGGGAGACCAGTATTTCAAGAAACTCATCCCAATTCTTTATTTTCCATTGTCTACTTTTATACACTGAGATGTTATGCAAAAGTCACGTGGGGTCAGCAGTCCTGACTTTTATCAAAGTCAGGTGCTTCATACAAATGCATACAGAGGTCTTAGGGATGTTACATCATCTTCTGGCCAGGGGGCCTGCTGACAATTTATGACCCTCTCCTTGTGACAGCGGTCAGTCAACCAGGACACTTATTTATCCAGGGGTGATTATTCTTAAAAAAGACTCCACCTTCCAAAGGTAGCAGATAAAGTTACATTCCTATGGGGTGAGGGTGTAGTGGGTTTTAATTAAGGAAAGAATTTACTTAGCCTAAGGTCTAATGTGATTAATATCAAAGGTTAATACTTATTTCTTCTATATATTCATTAATGTGTGTAAGGGCAGGGGATGTGGAGACTTAGCAACAAACATTGGCTCAACAAATGAAAAATCCTTCACCGATACAATTTCTAATCAGCCCACTATACTTATACTAATGGTTTTCTAACTTTTCTAAGGAACCTGTTTTTAGAAGGTTTAAAGAATCTCGTGCCTCTCACGGTTGGGAGGCTATAAGCAATCACACGTGGCCAGACAAGCCTGTCAGGCAGGCTAAAGAAACTTCAGAGGAGTTTGTAGGTTAAAACACTCCTGTCATGCCCAGGAGTTTTTATTAACTGGAGCTCTAAGTTAACTCCTTCTCCGAAAGAGGTGGTGGGGGACAGTCCCCCGTAAAGTCAGAGGTGTAGGTGAGAGCACAAAGTAGTAAAGTAGGCAGGCTCTGGTTATGGGGGTAGATGCTCGAGGATTTCCGGGGGTACTCCTGAGGCTCGATCCTGCCTTTGCGTATGTCAAGCCTCCTTCCTCAAGATCTTTGCCACGGGCGGAGTGCCTCACGCTGGCCCCCAACATGAAGTGACATAGCAGCAGCAGCAGCCCAAATGTCTCTGGACTTGTGGTCCTGATACTCCTGTGGCTGTTCATCTTCAAAAGTCTTTATTTTTCTTTAAATAAAAGTCACTTAGGCTGAGTTAGAGCAGACAGCTCACTCTCTAAAAAGACTATTAAGGTTATAAAACTGAAAAATTACAAAAGCCAGGGCCAAACAACACTAGCTTAAATGTTAAGACATTTAATTCTTGAATACTAATTTTGTTAACACTACAATTTTTCATGTGGGGTTTTATTTTTTATAAAATGTTTTATGCAATCAATATGTGCCAAGCCTTCAACAAAAAAGGGCACAGAAAATAAAGTAAGTTGACTATAAAATGATGTTAGATGATTCCTGACCTGCTGCAAGAAGTTTCCTGAGGACATGATTTTGAATCTTTACTATATTTGCTGTATCCAATAATCTACAATTATATGGGCACTATTCTTACATTATTATACAGAATATGGCCCTAGTCAATAAGTTAATTAAAAAGAAACCAGAAAATTCATCTACAAATCAATTAACAGATATTTAGAAAAAGCTTAGAAAGCTTGAAAACTTTTCTTTCTAAAATGATGTTATTAAACATGACATTTGTTTTCCTTTACTGAAGTCTACATCTTCTAATATTAATAATAAATAGTCAAGGAGTCATTTCCCTTGTTTTCTTTTCTTCAACTTAATTTTTTAATGATATTAAATTCAAGACCACCTTGAAATTTATGATTTATCTGAAGATATCAGGAATAATATATTTGCCAATAATGAAAACACTAATCTGACCAAGAATTTTTGAAGCAAAGTACTGGAGCAACAATGCCAGTGATTTTTGATACAAATGTAAAGTTAGCTAGAAATTGCTTTTCAATATAGGTAAAATTTAAAAATAATTATAATAATGACAATGATGATGGTGGTAGTGGTGACTCACACTTATCATGGGCCAAACTTGCATGTTTCTTATGTGTACATCTATTCATTGTATGCACATATGAAAATGATCAGGTATTCTTTGTTATATAATTGATGAAAAGGAGAGTGAAAATTTTAACTTGCCCAAGATAACACTGCTATTAAATGGTAGATTTCTATAAAAATAACCAAACTCAAAGATATATCAATTTTTGTGTGAATATTTCCTCCTATTGTCTTTTTATATTAATATTTTGAGTAAATCATACATGCTACCATTAGCACGTCCTTAACTCTAAGAAACTTTTTTTGACTTGTACTATTATATATTATCACATGATTTTGCACTTTATGTAAATAAAATCATATGAGGTGTATTGTTTGTTTCACTTGCTTTTGTTGTTGGAGAGATTTCTCAGTTTTGTTCCAAGTAGCAAGTGTCCTTGAATATGTATATCTGCTCTGTTGCAGATATCTATCCATCTTATTTACTTTCTAATTAACACAACACTGTTTAATTTACTATAGCTTTTAATTTTTTATTTATTATTATTATTTTACTTTACAATATTGTATTAGTTTTGCCATACCTCAACATGCCACGGGTGTACACGTGTTCCCAATCCTAAACCCCCCTCCCACCCCCCCTCCCCATACCATCCCTCTGGGTCATCCCAGTGCATCAGCCCCAAGCTTCCTGTATCCTGCATTGAACCTGGACTGGAGATTCATTTCTTATATGATATTATACATGTTTCAATGCCATTCTCCCAAATCATCCCCACCCCCACCCCACAGAGTCCAAAAGACTGTTCTATACATCTGTGTCTCTTTTGCTGTCTCGCATACAGGATTGTTGTTACCATCTTTCTAAATTCCATATATATATGTGTTAGTATACTGTATTGGTGTTTTTCTTTCTGGCTTACTTCACTCTGTATAATAGGCTCCAGTTTCATCCACCTCATTAGAACTGATTCAAATGTATTCTTTTTAATGGCTGAGTAATACTCCATTGTGTATATGTACCACAGCTTTCTTATCCATTCATCTGCTGATGGACATCTAAGTTGCTTCCATGTCCTGGCTATTATAAACAGTGCTGCTATGAATATTGGGGTGCACGTGTCTCTTTCAATTCCAGTTTCTTTGGTGTGTATGCCCAGCTCTCCAACAAATACTAAAGGATATTCTCTAGACAGGAGACACAAAAACGGTATGTAAACTCAAACCCAAAACAATAAAGTAAATGGCAACGGGATCATACTTATCAATAATTACCTTAAATGTAAATGGGTTGAATGCCCCAACCAAAAGACAAAGACTGGCTGAATGGATACAAAAACAAGACCCCTATATATATTGTCTACCAGAGACCCACCTCAAAACAGGGGACACATACAGACTGAAAGTGAAGGGCAAGAAAAAAATATTCCATGCAAATAGAGATCAAAAGAAAGCAGGAGAAGCAATATTCATATCAGATAAAATAGACTTTAAAACAAAGGCTGTGAAAAGAGTCAAAGAAGGACACTACATAATGATCAAAGGATCAATCCAAGAAGAAGATATAACAATTATAAATATATATGCACCCAACATAGGAGCACCACAATATGTAAGACAAATGCTAACAAGTATGAAAGGGGAAACTAACAATGACACAATAATAGTGGGAGACTTTAATACCCCACTCACACCTATGGATAGATCAACTAAACAGAAAATTAACAAAGAAACACAAACTTTAAGTGATACAATAGACCAGTTAGACCTAATTGATATCTATACGACATTTCACCCCCCAAAAAAATACTATAGTTTTTTAAAAAGCTGATATTTTTTTAAGATTTTCATATCTTTTCATGGCATTTCAATAGAAATATGAGAATCAACTTTTCAGTGTACATATGTATACCTATACAAACTGCTGTGATTATTTTTCCAGATAATTCATTGAATATGTAAATCAATTTGATGAAATTTAACATCTTTCCAATAATGTACCTTCCAATCATAAACATGGTCTACTCTTCCTGCTATTTATCAGAGAAGGCAATGGCACTCCACTCCTGTACTCTTGCCTGGAAAATCCCATGGATGGAGGAGCCTGGTTGGCTGCAATCCATAGGGTCGCTAAGAGTCAGACACGACTTAACTTTTACTTTTCACTTCCATGCATTGGAGAAGGAAATGGCAACCCACTCCAGTGTTGTTGCTTGGAGAATCCCAGGGATGGGGAAGGCTGGTGGGCTGCCGTCTATGGGGTTGCACAGAGTCGGACACGACTGGTGATTATTTTTCCAGAGAATTCATTGAATATGTAAATCAATTTGATGAAATTTAACATCTTTCCAATAATGTACCTTCCAATCATAAACATAGTCTACTCTTCCTGCTCTTTATAGCTCAGTAATTTCTCTCATGGAAATCCACTCCACTATTCTTGCCTGGGAAATCCCATGGACAGAAGAACCTGGCAGACTACGGGCCATGGGGTTGTTGTAGGAAGGGGAGGCCTCCCCCTCAAAGAATGGGCTCTTGTCCTACACTCAGAAAAGAATTGTCTGAGGAGACACGTGCTGACAAAGCAAGAGACTTTATTGGAAGAAGGCACTAGGGCGGAGAGCAGCAGGGTAAGGGAACCCAGGAGAACTGTTCTGCCATGTGGCTTGCAGTCTCAGGTTTTATGTTTATGGGATTAGTTTCTGGGTTGTCTTTGGCCAATCATTATGACTCAGAGTCCTTCCTGGTGGTACAGGTATCACTAAGCCAAGATGGATGCTAGCAAGAGCGATTCTGGGAGGTGGACGGACATGCGGTGTTCCTTTTGACCTTTCCCGAACTCTTCTGGTTGGTGGTGGCTTATTAGTTCTGTATTCCTTACCAGGACCTCCTGTAGTAAAACAACTCATGCGAATGGTTACTAGAGAGCTTAGCCAGGTTGGTTGGTGTTAGTCAGTGTACTACCCCTAATAGGGTAGCAACTTAGCAAACTAAAAATAAAACAGTTTCTCTCAGTAATGTTTATACTTTTCCATATAGCAGTCTGACAAAAATTTATTTCTATGTGGTTTTACTGCCAATGTACATAATGTATTAATATAATTATAAAATTCATTTTCCAGTCATTAGCTAAATATATGTAAATAAAGCTAATTTTAGATTGACCTTATGTCAATAATCTTACTAAACTATATTCAATTTTAATAAGCTAGTTGTAGATTAACCATTTTATTATAATAATGTAGCATTTTCTTATAAATGTTTGAAATATTACTTGCAAATCCTAAGAACATTATGTTTTTCCAATTCTTACACACTTTCTTTTCTCGCAATTAAAAAACTTTCAGGATAAGGAAGAATCAAAGTGATGATGGCGGGCATCCTTGTATATTTGTGATCTATTTGTATGTCATCATCTGCTATGTTTCTCTAGGTGTTTTTAATACTCATAATTGAATTAAAGAAGTTCTTTTGTGCTCTTAGTATGTTAAAACATTGTCGGTGAAGGTTTTTTTGGTTTTTGTTTTAATAATAAAACTGTGTTGATTTTTATTTTATAAATTTTTTTTTCTGAATATACTGAAACTATTTTTCTCATCTTGGCAAGAGATGAAAAATTTCTCCTTTGTTCTTAACAAATAAATTAATGTAGTAAATTACATTAATTGATTTTCCAATGTTAACTCAATCTTGCATTCATGAATTGAACCCAGTTTGGCAGTGGTGCATTTTATGTATTGTTATGTATTGTTGGACTTGGTTTGCTAATCTTTTGTTTAGGTTTTTGCATCTATGTTTATAAGACACTTCAGACTATAGTTTTTCTTTCTTGTAATAGCCTCACCAGGATTTTACGTAAAGTAATGTGGTCTCAAAACAACAAGTTGTTCTTTTTTTCTGTCATCTGAAAGTGTTCCTAGAAATAATATTTTTTCTTTCTTAAATATGTAAAAGAATCTTTTGGTGAAACTATTTGGGTATGTAGTTTACTTAAGGAAAAGTTTTAAATTATTCAATAGATCAAGGACAACAGAGATTTTCTCCTTAATTCCTAGTTTTCCCTTCAATTTCAAGAATACAACATCCCAATGAAGAATGCCCAGGGCTTTTTGTCTTTGAAATTCTTTTTGAATCGTCAGCTACCATAGTAGCAGAAGCAAAACAGCTAGACTAAAAATACTGGCATAAAGAGAAGCCTGTACATAGTTACACAAAATAGTTTCTCAGTCAATTACAAATGAGATGATCAAAAGGATATTTCACTCTCGTAAAGTTAAAAACAAAGAAGTTGAAAATGTTCACATAGATTTTAATTTTACATTAACTCTCATTTCATGGCGTTAGGTTTTTTACTATATTATTAACTTAGAGAGTTATGTATGTGTGAAAAAAATACTTTTTCAATTATGTTAGACAGACATAATGTAAATAGCTGGTAGGAAATCTCACATGATGAATAAATTAGCAAATCTTTATGAAGGTGAGTGGTTTCGGTTTGCACATGGTATTATATAACCTATTTTCATGTTTATACCTTAAACCAATTTTAAATTTATAAATATAGATAACTAAAACATTGTGATATCTATGCAATATGTGAAGATTTCAATATTTTAATATCCCATCAAAGATTTAAATTTTAAAAATTATAAAAATACTCAAGTTATATTGCAACAGTGGACATATATTTTATAAAATAAAAAATTACCTTAGATAACATTACTAGAATTTAAATGTTGCTAGTTAGTACTAGTTTCTTGGTATAATTTACAAAGTTACTTAATACTGATATCCAGTGTATTATTGTTTCATCAATATTAAAATCATTTAAAGTATTTTCACCTTTAATTGTACAGTATTTACCAGTATTTTTAATTCCTAAGTTATGAAGTTATAAGAAGTTGTTTCATTTACAACCAAAATCAATCTTATAAATTCATTAATAAATTTGATAAAAGATATTAGTGGTGAAATATTAGATGAAATTCGATGAAAGATAAATTAGTATGAAAGATATCAAATACAGCATTACTTTTAAATTACATTTTTTCTTAAAAAATATATTAAAACTCAGCAAAACACTATATATAGCATCCAGTATATCACATATGACATCACTATAGATGACATAAAACCTTACCTAGATGTTTTCCAGTACTAAGAGGAATTAGGCTTGCAGGGAATCCAGAGACCATAGAAATATAAGTTTGTGAATATTTTTTAAAATATGTAATACTACTACTAAATACATAAGTAAACATGGCAAAAATTATAGTGAATAACTTCTTTTAAAAATACTTTCTAGTTCTTACAATGAAATAACTTTTTTTAAGTATATGGTATTTTTCATATTAATAGCTGGTAATTTAATTACAAATATTGAATATATTGGGCTTCCTAGATGGCTCAACAGTGAAGAATCCTCTGCTAAGCTGGAGACATGGGTTCAATCCTTGCCCAGGGAAGATTCCCTGGAAAAGGAAATGACAACCCATGCCAGTATTTTTGCCTGGGAAATCCTTTGGACAGAGGAGCCTGGTGGGTTACAGAAGAGTCGGACATAAATTAAGGACTAAACAATAATGAATACATTAGTTAAAGATTAATAGTTGAGTTTACATTGTTTAGCTCAGAATTTAGCTTACATTAATACAGACAACTTCAATAGATTAACCTTGATCTAACATCTATTTATAGATTTGATATGTAATTTAGAATTATTAATTTATAGTTTTTGTGTTGAAATTTAAACCTTTTAATTTTTTTTATATCAACCTAATAATTTACTTACTTTTGCTCATAATTTCACTGTTTGTTTATTTATCTATTTTTCCTGCAGTGGGCTTGACTGAGCCTTGTTAAATTCCTACTGGGTTTACTGCTTTTGCAAGTCAACCAAGAGCCAACACTATACAAATACATTCTCAACAAATCTAGGACACTTTTATCCCAAATACCATTAGTTCACCTTGGCTAAGCCCAGCATGTTCTGCTCAGATAAAACAGTAAGAAACAATGTTTGTCTCTGAATCAAACAGATGTAAAATACTGCGTTTGTTTTCCTCTCTTGCACCCAAGATCCAAACAAGCTCAAACATATATCTCACGAGGTGGGAAAAAATCTTCAGACAATAAGGTGTCCAGGAATGAAAAGAAGGCTCTCTTAAAAGACGACAAGTCCTCCGGGGAGAAAACAAAGCCCCTCGGCCAGAAAAAAAAAGCCTTCTAAATGGTCAACCATTTAATTCGTGAGGAAAATCAGTCCCTGAGACAGCAAAATCAGGTGCTGTGTAAGTTTAACAGTGCTATTTCAGAAAGCCAAAAATCACCTTGGGAAGAAATGAATGCCTTGAACACAGAAAAATAGACTTATTGGCAACAGAATCGAGCTCTGGAGGCTCAGGTCAAGGCTCCCCGGGAAGAGGAGAAAGCTTTCTAGAACGATGAAAGCCCTTCAAGAAGAAATAAGGTCTCTCCACGAGGAGATTAAGGCCCTTACAGCATCAGGAGCGCGTGATCAAGATGGAGGAAGAGGCCCTGATGAAAGATGGTCTGGCGCTGGAGCTTGAAGAACAGGCTCTGTGGAAGGAGGAACAGGCCCTTCGTGAGAACAAGGCTCTGAGAGAGGAGAACAGTCTTCAAGAGGAGGAAAAGGCCCTTCTGGAGGAGGCAAAGGTCCTGGAGGAGTGGACTCAGATTCTTCAGGGGAAAGACAGCAAACATGCTAGTTGGAAAAATGCATAATAATAAATAAAGCAGAAGTGTGACTTGAAGTTGTAATCAGCAAATAATGAATATCATTGACATTCCAGAAAGAAAATTAAAACTTTTGAAAGTGAAATACTATTGGTGGGGTTGGAGTCAGAAGCCTAGAAATGACCAGTGCTCAGTAGCTGGTCCTAGAAACCAAATCAAACCCTGAAAATTGAAAACAACAACAACAACAACAACAACAACAACAAAACGGGCAGATTCTTTATTGTGTGAGCCACCAGGGAAGCCCAGTGGTTCTTTAGGTTTATTTAAATTATACAGGTCTATTGGTGGTAAATCTTATTTTAGAATGGAAAAAAAATGTATTGCTTAAAACATATGACACTGAATGGACTTGATGTTTGCCTCTTACTTTCAGAGTCATTTGGTGAACAGTGTAAGGAATCAATGTCACAGAGGAAAATTTGTCTTAAAATTTGCTCTTAGAATTATGAACAATATAGTGAAATATAAAGCTTTGTATCCATAAACATTATGAAAATATATGTCTTGTGAAAGAATATTCAGCTTTATGTTTATTCCTATAATCTAGCTGAGGTCAATAAAATAATAAGAATTGTTAAAATATGTGATAATATAAAAATTAATGAATGTTCACCAACTTCCCACTGTCTTTTTTTTCTTTCTCAATTGTTGTCTTCTTCCTTTTGCTTCCTAGAAGAGTGCTATGCCCTCTAATAAATGTATTAATGGGAGAAAAGGGAGTGAGAAAATAAGTCTTTAAACTCATAAAAGAGCTTGTGGAGTCTGGAATGTGAATCTGTGGAACAGTCCCTGTTCAATGGAAACTGGAGAAGAAATGGAATTTTCAGGTGGTGTTTAAATGTTGACAAGTGATCTAATTGAATCCTCTTTTAAAAAAATCAATTCTGCAGAAACGAAGTCACTTGGATTTATGGATTTATTAGAGCTACATAGATACTTGCAGAACACTAGGTTACAAACTGCTAGAGGGCTGTTGCTATTCCTTAATTTTAATCATTATAGATTTTGAGCATTTAATGCAAGGTACAGCACCCCACTCCAGCACTCTTGCCTGGAAAATCCCATGGATGGAGGAGCCTGGTAGGCTGCAGTCCATGGGGTCGCTAAGAGTCCGACATGACTGAGAGACTTCACTTTCACTTTTCACTTTCATGCATTGGAGAAGGAAATGGCAACCCACTCCAGTGTTCTTGCCTGGAGAACCCCAGGGACGGGGGAGCCTGGTGGGCTGCCATCTACGGGGTCGCACAGAGTTGGACACGACTGAAGCGACTTGCAGCAGCAGCAGCAAACATTTAATAGATTTTTTTTTTTGAAGTCATATTTCATTCTGATTCTTGTCCAATGTTGGGTAATAGGAATATAAGAAAAAAGTGTAGGAGGAAGACTTTCCTTTCCCTAGATGCTGCCACATCTGCAAAAGAGTCAAGATACATTTGTCAGTTCAGTTCAGTTCAGTCGCTCTGTCCTTCTGACTCTTTGCGACCCCACAGACTGCAGCACGCAATTTGTTAAACACCTCTAATTAGCATTCTACTAAGTAAAACAGATACATTTAAGTGTAAAAAGTAAAAAGAGACATGTTCCCTGATTTTCAGATTCCACACCCCCTAAAGTAAGATAAAGACTATTACTTTGTTCCTTAAGAGAGTGTATCTCCCTGATAAACAATTTGGCACTGTTCTTTGGAACTTACACTGCCTCCATTTAAAAAAAAATAATAATAATAATTCAGCCTTGGAGAACTTTAAGAAGCAGCATTTGTAGACAGTGTTCAAATGACTTATAGTCAATTGGGACAGGGAAGAAATGCAAAGCCTTTATCATTGTTTTTACCTTAAAATATGTGGAAGACACCTGTAAGCAAGAAAATGTCCAGCATGGTGTTCTAGGGATTTATGGTTATGTGACTTTATTGCCTGTACATGAATTCCGATATATAATTGTTCACAGAAAACAGTCTATATTTCAAAAACTCCCTGCTCTAGTGTTTAGGAAAAATAAACTACTCTTTGGTGGTGAGGTCAGGAAGGGCAGTGCCCATGGAAGGGACACAGTTATCAGTGATTCTTCTCAGTGAGGAAGCTGTCATTATTGCCTCATAGTAAAATCAGCAGCCATTCAGCTTAAATTGAAGACACAAGACACTCTGCTCAAAATTTCAGTCTCTCCTCTTTGAATTCATATGCTAAGCTGAAGATTTGCACTGCTACAAAGATGTTTTGGTTAATATTTATAGCACACTCTGCAAATGAGAAACTATATAAGAAATGAGTTAAAACAACTTATGTCAATATCCCTCTTCATATATCTATGATCTTTCATCTTCACAGACTAATAAAAAAATTAGGTATATATAAGTATACTTTTTTAAGTTTTCATATTATTGTTAGATATCAATTGAAATTGTATGTTAAATGGAGGAAATGAAAAAAAAGGGTGCATTTTTACACTCAAACTTTAGTGTATATGAACTTTGTTTCTTTGTTATTCATTTCTAGGTCTTTCCTTATAGTTTCTAGAAAGGGTGGCCAGTTAAAGGTCATCTGAAAGCCTAATGCTCCAACCATGATTGCCCTTAATCAAGGCCAGCAGATAGTCATTAACTACAGGACAGATAGTGGCATGGATGTTCCAAATATCTTCTTAGAGATGAGAACCTGTTTATCTTGAAGAGACTATCAGGCCTCAAACCATATGCTGCTGCTGCTAAGTCGCTTCAGTCGTGTATGACTCTGTGTGACCCCATAGACAGCAGCCACCAAGCTCCCCCATCCTTGGGATTCTCCAGGCAATAATACTGGAGTGGGTTGCCATTTCCTTCTCCAATGCATGAAAGTGAAAAGTCAAAGTGAAGTCGTTCAGTCATGTCAGACTCTTAGCGACCTCACGGACTGCAGCCTACCAGGCTCCTCCGTCCATGGGATTTTCCAGGCAAGAGTACTGGACTGGGGTGCCATTGCCTTCTCCATATGCTAGGCTATATTTAAGGCCACAAATCTCAGGCTCACAGGTCCATCCTTCTTCATTTTGATTTATATTGTTATGCTTTACAGATCCTCTAATATATCCCAGCTCTACATCATTGTCTATTATCCTGAAAGTTTATCAAACTTTTTGTATCTTTAACCTCTTTTCTGAGAGTTCCTTTTGTTTTAGATAGACCCCAGTGATACTGCCCTCTTCGGTAAATATCTCAGGTTTTTAGGCACCAGCCAAGATGGAGCTAGTGTAGGTTTCCTCATTCTCACTGCACTTCCAAAACTTTTATCTTGTTTCCTCCTATAAAAGATTTAGTTTCAGTGAAGCATATGATATGAAATACCACTTTCTATCCTATGTGGTATTTCATATTCAAACTTTTTATTTGCCCTAGTTCAGATTTTAAGCCTTTTAGAATTCAGATCATAGTTTTCTGCCTCCTTTTACTCTTCTGTATAACCTCAAACTGCACATAAAGATTACTCTAAAAATGGACCACACAGTCCCTTGGATCTCTTTATTCCCCAAAACCATTTCCCAAATCACATCAGTCTCCATCCCCATTATCATATCTTAAAGTAGTTATGACTTGAAAATATATTGATTCAGAAATCTAAACTATCCAAGTTAATACAGTCTGTCCACCTGCTACCTTATTTCCCTGTTTACCTACTCATGTAGAAATCTAACTTAGGACTCAGTCAGCATTATTTCACTACTGTTACCCCTCACATTTTCACTTTTCTTGTTATTCAGTATAGATTCTGGTTCTTTACTCTTTACTCATAGATAATGCTCTTTACTCTTTTAACTCACTCTGCAGTTCAGTGACCTGAAAATTTCCAACTCTGATTACATGTAACTATGTGTCATTTCCTCATCTATATCTTGTCTATTTCCTCGTGTTCCTGAGCAGTTAAACAAAAAGGTGTTGCTGTTAGTAACATAACAGTAACACTATATACTTAAGGTATTAAATATTTACATATATTAACTCACTTTATCTTTGCAAACAACTTACTTTCAGTATCCTAATTTTACAAATGAGGAAAGGGTAGCACAAGTAAATCTTCCTGTTTCCAAGATCAGATGTATGATTTTTCCAATACAGGATTTAACTGTGGTCTTACTCCATACTCCATCCTCTCTGCCTCTACTGGTTATTACAATATAAAATTACCCAAATGCAGATGAAGAAAACACTCCCAGCGATTCCAATTTATTCCTGCTTTCTAATGTAAACAAATTTTAAAGTCTCCTTTCTCCACTATCTTTGATAAGTCTCACTACCAAATGAAAAGCCTGTTTCTTAAATCCCTGAGAAAATACACATCAAAAACTCTAGCATTATAATTCTACCTCAAGTAGAATTGTACCTATTCTCTCCTATTAAAAGGAAAATAGATATACCACAGATTAATCCTTCTATATATGCTCAGGATTTCATCTTATGGTTTCCTCTCAAGGAATTTATTCGAATCTGTGTTCTCTAACATTTAACATTTTTGAAAATGAAAGCCAGGCTTTTGTCTCTTAGTCATTCTAGTAGATATAAGGCTGTTTATCACTGTGGCTTAATATAATACAGATTAGTATATCCTTTATGAATAATGATGTTGAGCATATTTTCTTGTGTATACTGGTCAGTAACATATTTTTCCTTGTGAAGTAATTTTTTAAAATTACATTTATTTTCTCTTGGTAGTTAGTCTTCTTATTGAATTTTAAAAGTTACTTATTTGTTTAAGACACAGGTTCTTTCACAGTCATCATTATTGCAAATATTTTGTTCAATTTATGGCTTGCTTTCTGATTTTTCAACCGTGAGACATGATGAGCAGTAAAGTTTGAATATGAAGTCTGGTTTATCTAATTTTCATTTACTAGTACTTTATATTTACATCTATTGTCTCATTAACATTTTGTGTTCTCATTTTGAATCATATATTTTTGTCTAGGAATATGGGCTAATGGTAACAAATTCACCCAGACTCTAACGCAAAGCGTTTGCATGTGTATGTATAAACTCTGGCACTATTAATCTCTGGCTCATGTGGAGTAGAGTACTGCTGCTGCTGCTGCTGCTAAGTTGCTTCAGTCGTGTCTGACTCTGTGCGACCCCAGAGACGGCAGCCCACCAGGCTCCCACGTGCCTGGGATTTTCCAGGCAAGAGTACTGGAGTGGGGTGCCATTGCCTTCTCCAGAGTAGAGTACTAGGGAATACTAAAGTCTATATATGTATTATCTCATATAGGAGCCAGAGCACAAACAACACACTGTTATGGAAGTGTCTGGTGGTGAAAGTAAACCCTGATGCTGTAAGGAACAAAATTGTATAGGAAGCTGGAATGTTAGGTCCATGAATAAAGGTAATTAAGAAGTGGTCAAACAGTAGATGACAAGAGTGAATTGACATTTTAGGAATCAGTAAACTAAAATGAATGGGAATGGGTGAATTTAATTAGATGACCAAATTAAATTCATATGACAAATGTAATTCAGACCTTCTACTGTGGGCAAGAATCCAGAGAAGAAATGGAGTAGCCCTCATAGTCAATGAAAGAGTCCAAAATGCAGTACTTGGGGGCAATCAAAAAATTACAGAATGATCTCAGTTCATTTCCAAGATAAACCATTCAATAACACAATAATAAAAGTCTATCACAACTACTAATGATGAAGAAGATAAAGCTGGATGGTTCTATGAAGACATGGAAGACCTTCTAGAACTAGCATTAAAAAAAAAAAAAAAATGCCCTTTTCATCATAGAAGACTGTAACCCAAAACTAGGAAGTCAAAAGATGCCTGGAGTAATAAGCAAGTTTGACTTTGGAGTAGAAAATAAAGCAGGGCAAAGGCTAATAGAGTTTTGCCAAGAGAACCCACTGGTCATAGCAAACACCCTCTTTTAACATCACAAGAGATGACTCTACACGTGGGCATCACCAAATGGAAAAACGGAAACCAAATTGATTATATTCTTTGTAGTCGAAGATGAAGAGGCTCTATACATCAACAAAAACAAGACCAAGAGCCAACTGTAGCTCAGATCATGAACCCCTTATTGGAAAATTCAAACTTAAATTGAAGAAAGTAGGGAAAACAACTAGGCAATTCAGTTTGTTCAGTCGCTCAGTTGTGTCCGACTTTTTGAGACCCCATGAATTGCAGCATGCCAGGCATCCCTGTCAACCTACTCCAGTGTTCTTGCCTGGAGAATTCCAGGGATGTGGGAGCCTGGTGAGGCTGCCATCTATGGGGTCACACAGAGTCGGACACAACTGAAATGACTTAGCAGCAGCAGCAGCAGCAGGCCTCCCTGTCCATCACCCACTCTCAGAGTTCACTCAAACTCACGTCTATTGAGTCGGTGATGCCATCCAGCTATCTCATCCTCTGTTGTCACCTCCTTCTCCTTCCCCCAATCCCTCCCAGCATCAGTCTTTTCCAATGAGTCAGCTCTTCGCATGAGGTGGCCAGAGTTTTGGAGTTGCAGCTTTAGCATCAGTCCTTCCAAAGAACACCCAGGACTGATCTCCTTTAGAATGGACTGGTTGGAACTCCTTGCAGTCCAAGGGACTCTCAAGAGTCTTCTCCAACACCAGAGTCCAAAAGCATCAATTGTTCGGCACTCAGCTTTATTCACAGTCCAACTCTCACATCCATACATGACCACAGGAAAAACCGTAGCCTTGACTGGATGGACCTTTGTTGGCAAAGTAATGCCTCTGCTTTTTAATATGCTACCTAGGTTGGTAATAACTTTCCTTCCAAGAAGTAAGCGTCTTTTAATTTCATGGCTGCACTCACCATATGCAGTGATTTTGGAGCCCCCCAAAATTAAGTCTGACACTGTTTCCACTGTTTCCCATCTATTTCCCATGAAGTGATGGGACCAGATGCCATGATTTTCGTTTTCTAAATGTTGAGCTTTAAGCCAGCGTTTTCACTCTCCACTTTCACTTTCATCAAGAGGCTTTTTAGTTCCTCTTCACTTTCTGCCATAAGGGTGGTGTCATCTGCATATCTGAGGTTATTGGTATTTCCCCCCGCAATCTTGATTCCAGCTTGTACTTCTTCCAGCCCAGCGTTTCTCATGATGTATTCTGCACATAAGTTAAATAAACAAGGTGACAATATACAGCCTTGACGTACTCCTTTTCGTATTTGGAACCAGTCTATTGTCCAATGTCCAGTTCTAACTGTTGCTTCCTGACCTACATACAGGTTTCTCAAGAGGCAGGTCAGGTGGTCTGGTATTCCCATCTCTTTCAGAATTTTCCACAGTTTATTGTGATCCACACAGTCAAATGCTTTGGTATAGTCAATAAAGCAGTAAAAGATATTAATCTGGAACTCTCTTGCTTTTCCGATGATCCAGTGGATGTTGGCAATTTGATCTCTGGTTCCTCTGCTTTTTCTAAAACCAGCTTGTACATCTGGAAGTTCATGGTTCATGTGTTGCTGAAGCCTGGCTTTGAGAATTTTGAGCATTACTTTACTAGTGTGTGAGATAAGTGCAATTGTGCAGTAGTTTGAGCATTCTTTGGCATTGCCTTTCTTTGGGATTGGAATGAAAGCTAATCTTTTCCAGTCTTGTGGCCACTGCTGAGTTTTCCAAATTTGCTGGCATATTGAGTGCAGCACTTTCACAGCATCATCTTTCAGAATTTGAAATTGCTTCACTGGGATTCCATCACCTCCACTAGCTGTGTTCGTAGTGATGCTTTCTAAGGCCCACGCGACTTCACATTCCAGGATGTCTGTCTCTAGGTCTCTAGGTGAGTTATCACACCATCATGATTATCTTGGTCGTGAAGATCTTTTTTGTACAGTTCTGTGTATTCTTGCCACCTCTTCTTAATATCTTCTGCTTCTGTTAGGTCCATATCATTTCTGTCCTTTATCGAGCCCACCTTTGCATGAAATGTTCCCTTGGAATCTCTGATTTTCTTGAAGAGATCTCTAGTCCTTCCCATTCTGGTGTTTTCCTGTTTCTTTTCATTGATCACTGACAAATGCTTTTTTATCTTTCCTTGCTATTCTTTGGAACTCTGCATTCAGATGCTTATATCTTTCCTTTTCTCCTTTGCTTTTCACTTCTCTTCTTTCACAGCTATTTGTAATGCCTCCTCAGACAGCCATTTTGCTTTTTTGCCTTTCTTTTCCATGGGGATTGTCTTGATCCCTGTCTCCTGTACAATGTCACGAACCTCCGTCCATTGTTCATCAGGCACTCTATCTATCAGATCTAGTCCCTTAAATCTATTTCTCACTTCCACTGTATAATCATAAGGGATTTGATTTAGGTCATACCTGAATGGCCTAGTGGTTCCCCCCCCCCCCCTTTCTTCAATATAAGTCTGAATTTGGCAATAAGGAGTTCATGATCTGAGCCACAGTCAGCTCCTGGTCTTGTTTTTGCTGACTGTATAGAGCTTCTCCATCTTTGCCTGCAAAGAATATAATCAATCTGATTTCAGTGTTGACCATCTGGTGATATCCATGTATAGAGTCTTCTCCTGTGTTGTTGGAAGAGGGTGTTTGCTATGACCAGTGCGTTCTCTTGGCAAAACTCTATTAGTCTTTGCCCTGCTTCATTCCGTATTCCAAGGCCAAATTTGCCTGTAACACCAGGTGTTTCTTGACTTCCTACTTTTGCATTCCAGTCCCCTATAATGAAAAGGACATCTTTTTTGGGTGTTAGTTTTAAAAGGTCTTGTAGGTCTTCATAGAACCATTCAACTTCAGCCTCTTCAGTGTTGCTGGTTGGGGTATAGACTTGGATTACCGTGATATTGAGTGGTTTGCCTTAGAAATGAACAGAGATCATTCTGTCATTTTTGAGATTGCATCCAAGTATGATGAAGTATGACTAGGCAATTCAAATATGACCTAAATCAAGTCCCTTATGATTATATGGTGATGGTGACAAATAGATTTGAGGGATTAGACCTGACAGAATACCTGGAGAACTATGGACAGAGGTTATATTGTACAGGAGGGGCTAATCAAAATCATTCCCAAGAAAAATCAATGCCCCAAAGGCAAAATTATTGTCTGACAAGGCCTTAAAACAGCTGAGAAAAGAAGAAAAGAGAAAGGGAAAGGATAAAATGAAAGACATATCCATTTGAATGCAGAATTCCAGAAAATAACAAGGAGAGATGAGGAAGTTTCTTAAGTGAATAGTGCAAAATAAGAGAGGAAAACAATAAAATGAGGAAGACTAGATATCTCTTCAATATTCTTGCCTGGAGAATCCCAGGGACAGAGGAGCCTGGTGGTCTGCCGTCTATGGGGTCTCACAGAGTTGGACACGACTGAAGTGACTTAGCAGCAGCAGCAGCAGGAGCAGGGAATGTTTCATGCAAAGATGGGCACAATAAAGGACATAAACTGTGTGGACCTAACAAAAGCAGAAAATATTAAGAGGAGATAGCAAGAAAACACAGAAGAACTGTGCAAAAAAAGATCTTAATGACTGGGATAATTACCACAATTACATGATCAGTCACCTAGAGTCAGACATCCTGGCATGCGAAGTCAGGTGGGCCTTAGGAAGCATTGCTACTAATAAAGCTAGTGGACCTGATGGAATTCCAGCTGAGCTATTTCAAATCCTGAAAGATGATGCTGTCAATATGCCAGCAAGTTTGGAGAGCTTAGCAATGCCCAAAGGACAGGAGAAGGTGAGTTTTCATTCCAATCCCAAAGGAGAGTAATGCCAAAGAATTCTCTAACTACCACACAGTTGTGCTTATTTCACATGCTGGCAAGTTAATGCTCAAAATCCTTCAAACTAGGCTTTAACAATACATGAACCAAGAACTTCAAGATATCAAGTTAGAATTAGAAAAGGCAGAGGTCAAATTGCCAGCATCCATTGGATCACAGAAAAAACAAGATTATTACCGAAAGACATCTATTTATGCTTCTTTGACTACACCAAAGCCTTTGACTATGTTGATCACAACAAACTGTGGGAAATTCTTAAGAAGATGGGAATACTCTACCACCTTACTTGCCCCCTGAGAGATCTGTATGCAGGTCAAGAAGCAACAGATAGAACTGGACATGAAACAATGGGCTGGTTCAAAATTGAGAAAGGAGCACCTCAAGTCTATATACTGTCACCCTGCTTATTTGACTTATATGCAGAATACATCATATTAAATTCCAGTCTGGATGAAGCTCAAGCTACAATCAAGATTGCACGGAGAAATATCAATAACCTCAGATATGCAGAAGATGCCACCCTAATGTCAGAAAGTGAAAAGGAAGTAAGAGGCTCTTGATGAAGGTGAAAGAAGAGAGTAAAAAAGCTGGCTTAAAACTCAGTATTCAAAAAACTAAGATCATGGTGTCTCATCCCATCATATCATGGCAAATAGATGGGGAAAACAATGGAAACAATGACATTTTATTTTCACATCAAAATCTCTGGATACGATGATTGCAGCCATGAAATTCAAAGACACTTGCTCCTTAGAAGAAAAACTATGACAAACCTAGACATTATATTAAAAAGCAGAGACACCTCTTTGCTGACAAGGTTTGTATGGTCAAAGCTATGATTTTTCCAGCAGTTATGTATGGATGTGACAGGTGGACCATAAAGTGCACCAAAGAAGTAATGCTTATATACTGTAGTGTTGGAGAAGACTCTTGAGAGTCTCTTGGACAGCAAGGAGATTAAACAAGTCAATCCTAAAGGAAATCAGTCCTGAATATTCGTTAGAAGGACTGATGCTGAAGCTGAAGCTCCAATACTTTAATCACCTGATGTGAAGAGCTGACTCATTGGGAAAGACCCTGATGCTGGGAAAGACTGAGGGCAGGAGGAGAACAGGACAACAGAGGATGAGGTGGTTAGATGTCATCATCAACTCAATTGGCATGAATTTGAGCATGCTCCAGGAGATGGTGAAGAACAGGGAAGCTTTGTGCACTTTAGTCCATGGGGTTGCACAAATTAGAACACTACTGAGTGACTGAACAATGAAAACATATCTTTTTAATGAGAAATACTCAAGAAAAATTATTTTACAGAAAGAGAATCTGGAATTATTTCAGATATTCCTCTAGAACAAGGTAATTGCTGTGTCATTTAATGAGATGATGCACCCTTCAGTTCACTGAAGTTCCTGTAATATACCTAACTTAGTTCTGACTCATGTCCACATAACTAATCTTTATTATTAATTCCTGTAGGTCTTTTGATTGCCAGAAGAACTAATATGATATCTATATATTTATTGGTATTATCATTTAAAGAATATTTAAGGGCTCATGGGGTGCTGGAGATCACTCAGAGGATGCTCACAACTGGCTCAAAGAATACTTAGTTGGATGATATTTTCTAATCTATTTAAAACAGATATATGATTATAAAACATCTCGATTGACTGTTTTAACTTTCAGGTGCCCTGCCTGTGGTAGCTAGATAAATGTTTAACTACCAGTGCAACCAAAAGAAAGGTGAGGAAAAAAGTGTTGATTTGGATAATACAATATTCAAGATGTCAATGTGATGTTATGAATGCAGAGTTGGGAAGAGATGTATGTAATCATGGAGGGGCTTCCCTGGTGGCTCAGGAAGTAAAAAGTCTGCCTGAAGTATGGGACACATTTCAGGGTTCAATCCCCTGGAGATCCCCTGGAGAAGGAAATGGCTACCCACTCCAGTATTCTTGCCTGAAGAATTCCCAGTGACTCTAGATGTTTGATAATAATTTATATGTGTGTGTTAAATGAGTTAGAAAATATTATTTAACTAAGTTCAGATGTTGATAGCATTAGTTATAAATCTTTAAAGAAATTTCATATTAATAATCTGCAATTTGTTGGCTATGATTCACATTTTAAACAGAAAGATGGTATAATTGAAACAATAAAGACATTTTCCATCTAATACAATCTCATTATTTTATTAATATGTATTTAATACACATAATTACTTAAAAACTATTATAGAATGTATTAATATTTCTTGTCCTTAAAAGTAGAATTAACACATGATTTTGAAAAACATGAAAGTAACAGAAAAATTACAAATTCAGGAGCAAATTTAGAGTAGATAAGCCGTTATTTTATGCTCAAGATACTATAACTTATGTTCAGGGACTGTAATAGACCAGACAGTAATCCCAAGAAAATGGCTCATTAAGGGTCTCCAAAGGGAAATAACAGCAGAGTTAGAGATTTTAGGAAGATATTAGAGCTGTCTGAAATTATAGATTTTTTACTGAAGAAGTTGTAATAAACTAAATTACATTCAGAGTGAAAAGTCAGAAACACATAAAATTGCATCAACAAAGGGGAAAGTATTTTATGATTGCTTACTTTACTAAATAAAAACAACACAAAGCAATCATGATCATATCATTTTGATCTTTTTCTTTTTTTAATTAGCTAAAGAGCTAATAGGTTTGCTCAACAATATTAAAGTAGAATATCTGGTGTTATTCTTGATTCTGCTCCAACCTTTAATTTTTAAACTCTACAATCCCCACATATGTCTTAGAAGCAGTAGCATTACATCAGTATCTATGTATTTTTCACCTCCCCAGAATATCTAGAACCATTCAGTTTATAGAAAGCATCAATGTTATTATTGCATAGTGAATGATATAATATATCTGATGAATTTATTGAAACATTAAGGCAGAGAAACCAGAGATCAAATTGCCAATATCTGCTGGATCATGGAAAAAGCAAGAGAGTTCCAGAAAAACATCTATTTCTGCTTTATTGACTATGCCAAAGGCTTTGACTGTGCGGATCACAAGAAACTGTGGAAAATTGTGAAAGAGATGGGAATACCAGACCACCTGATCTGCCTCTTAAGAAACCTATAGGCAGGTCAGGAATCAACAGTTAGAACTGGACATGGAACAACAGACTGGTTCCAAATAGCAAAAGGAGTATGTCAAGGCTGTATATTGTCACCCTGCTTATTTAGCTTATATGCAGAGCACATCATGAGAAACGCTGGACTGGAAGAAGCACAAGCTGGAATCAAGATTGCCGGGAGAAATATCAATAACCTTAGATATGCAGATGACACCACCCTTATGGCAGAAAGTGAAGAGGAACTAAAAAGCCTCTTGATGAAAGTGAAACTGTAGAGTGAAAAAGCTGGCTTAAAGCTCAACATTCAGAAAACGAAGATCATGGCATCTGGTCCCATCACTTCATGGGAAATGGATGGGGAAACAGTGTCAGACTTTATTTTTTTGGGCTCCAAAATCACTGCAGATGGTGACTGCAGCCATGAAATTAGAAGACCCTTACTCCTTGGAAGGAAAGTTATGTCCAACTAGATAGCATATTCAAAAGCAGAGACATTACTTTGCCAACAAAGATCCGTCTTGTCAAGGCTATGGTTTCTCCTGTGGTCATGTATGGATAACAGAGTTGGACTGTGAATAAGGCTGAGCACCGAAGAATTGATGCTTTTGAACTGTGGTGTTGAAGAAGACTCTTGAGAGTCCCTTGGACTGCAAGGAGATCCAACCAGTCCATTCTGAAGGAGATCAGCCCTGGGATTTCTTTGGAAGGAATGATGCTAAAGCTGAAACTCCAGTACTTTGGCCACCTCATGCGAAGAGTTGACTCATTGGAAAAGATTCTGATGCTGGGAGGAATTGGGGGCAGGAGGAGAAGGGGACTACAGAGGATGAGATGGCTGGATGATATCACTGACTCAATGGACCTGAATCTGAGTGAACTCTGGGAGTTGGTGATGGACAGGGAGGCCTGGCGTGCTGCGATTCCTGGGGTCGCAAAGAGTCGGACACAACTGAGCGACTGAACTGAACTGAGAATACTAATCTAGAGATAAAATTTGCATCTGCAACATATGATGCCATAACAGTGATAAAGTGAGTGAAAGTCTCTCAGTAGTGTCCGACCTTTTGTGACCCCATAGATAAACAGTCCATAGAATTCTCCAGGGCAGAATACTGGAATGGGTAGCCTTTCCCTTCTCCAGGGGATCTTCCTGACCTGGAATCAAACCAGGGTCCTGCATTGCAGGCAGATTCTTTACCAACTGAGCTATTAGGGAAGCCCATAACAAATGACTCACAAAAAGACAAACTGTTTCTATAAGCACTAGGAATTAAATTTCCCAAGTATGGTAGTTTTCAAAAAGATCTACTTTGTCCCTGTTTCTGATGTTACATCAATTGTTCTTCTACACTGAATCTGGACTAAACCACGTGATTGGCATTGTCTAAAGAGATTTGATCAGCTGACTCAAGCGTAACCTCAGGAAAACACTTGTTTATTTCAACTTGTGTCCTATTTCTAATATTGCTCACAAAGCAGTTCTGGGATAGTTCACTTTAAGGTAAGAAACATGTTGCCCAATCATCTATGAAAGGCCAACAGCCATCTGATCATAGGCAGGTGTATGAGCCCATCCTAGATCAAAAGAACAATCCAGAACAGACAAGTCTAATTATGAACCCACACTCTTACCAGCCAAATAAGTGCTTATTAATTTAATCACTGACATTGGGCTTGTTGTGTAATATAATTGAGGTAATGAAGAGAATAAGCACTATTGTTGCTGTTCAGTTGCTAAGTTGTGTCTGACTCTAGGTGACCCCATGCACTGCAGGTCGCCAGGGTTCCCTGTCCTCCACTATCTGCTGGAGTTTTCTCAAGTTCATGTCCATTGAGTCAGTGATGCTATCCAACCATATCGTCCTTTACTTCTTGACCCAAATTAAGGTTTCTCAGGAGACAGATAAGATGGTCTTAGATTCCCATCACTTTAAGAACTTTCTACATTTTGTTGTGATCCACGCAGACAAAGGCTTTCTTATAGTCAATCAGCAGAAATAGATGTTTTTCTGGAATCACCTTGCTTTCTCTATGATCCAACAAACATTGAACATTTAATCTCTGGTTCCTTTACCTTTCTGAAACCCAACTTGTACATCTGGAAGTTCTCAGTTCGTGTACCTCTAAAGCTTAGCTTGAAGGTTTTGAGCATAACCTTATTGTCATAGGAAATGAGTGCAATTTGCTGAACAATCTTTGGTACTGCCCTTCTTTGGGACTGGAATTAAAACTGACCTTTTCCAACCCTGTGGCCACTGCTGAGATTTCCAAATTTGCTGACATACTGAGTGCAGCACTTTAAAAGCATCATTTTTTAGGATTTGGAATAGCTCAAATGGAATTCCATCATCTCCACAAGTTTTTTCATACTAATGCTTCCTAAGACCCACTTGACTTCACACTCCAGGATGTCTGGCTCTAGGTGAGTGATCACACTGTTGTGCTTATCCCAATCATTAAGATCATTTTTTTATAGTTCTTCTGTGTATTCTTGACATCTCTTCTTAAACTCTTCAGATTCTGTTAGATTCTTACTATTTCTGTCCTTTATTGTGCCCATCCATGTATGAAACACTCCCTTGGTGTCTCTAATTTTCTTGAAGAGATCTCTAGTCTTACCTCATTGAAATAGGCTTTCTTATTTCTCCTTTCTATTCTCTGGAGCTCTGCATCCAGTTGGATATATTTTTCCTTTTCTCCCTTACTTTTTATTTCTCTTCTTTTCCAAGCTATTTGTAAAGTCACCTCAGACAACCACTTTGCCTTCTTAAATTTATTTTCCTTTGGAATTATTTTGGTTACTGCCTCCAATACAATGCTACAAACCTCTTTCCATAGTATTTAGGCACTGTCTATCAGTTCTGATCCCTTGAATCTATTCATGACCTCACTGCAGATGGTGACTGCAGCCATGAAATTAAAAGAAGCTTACTCCTTGGAAGAAAAGTTATGACCAACCTAGATAGCATATTCAAAAGCAGAGACATTACTTTGCCAACGAAGGTCCATGTAGTCAAGGCTATGGTTTTTCCTGTGTTCATGTGTGGTTGTGAGATTAGGACTGTGAAGAAGGCTGAGCGCTGAAGAATTGATGCTTTTGAACTGTGGTGTTGGAGAAGACTCTTGAGAGTCCCTTGAACTGCAAGGAGCTCCAACCAGTCCATTCTGAAGGAGATCAGCCCTGGGATTTCTTTGGAAGGAATGATGCTAAAGCTGAAACTCCAGTACTTTGGCCACCTCATGTGAAGAGTTGACTCATTGGAAAATAGTCTGATGCTGGGAGGGATTGGGGGCAGGAGGAGAAGGGGACGACGGAGGATGAGATGGCTGGATGGCATCACTGACTCGATGGACGTGAGTCTGAGTGAACTCCGGGAGTTGGTGATGAACAGGGAGGCCTGGCGTGCTGCGATTCATGGGGTCGCAAAGAGTCGGACACAACTGAGTGACTGAACTGAACTGAACTGAACTGTATAATCATGAGGGATTTGATTTAGGTCATGACTGAATGGTCTAGTGGTTTTCCCTTCTTTCTTTAGTTTAAACCTGAATTTTGCAGTAAGGAACTGATGATCTGAGTCATAGCTCCTGGTCTTGTTTTTGCTCAATATAGAGGTTCTCTGTCTTCGACTGCTTATAATATAATCAATTTGACTTCAGTTTTGTCCATTTGGTGATATCCATGTGTAGAGTCATCTCTTGTGTTGTTGGAAAGGGTGTTTGCTATGACCAGTGTGTTCTCTTGGCAAAATTATGTTAGCCTTTGCCCTATTTTATTTTGTACTCCAAGGTCAAACTTATTCTTTACTCCAGGTATCTCTTGAGTTATTGCTTTTGCATCGCAGTCACCTATGATAAAAAGGACATCTTTTTTTGGTGTTAGTTTTAGAAGGTCTCATTGGTCTTCATAGAACTTCATAGAACATAGTGAGTTTCTACTTCTTTAGCATCAGTGTTTCGGGCATAGACTTGGATTACTCTAATGTTGAATGGTTTGCCTTGGAAACAAACTGAGATCATTCTGTGGTATTTGAGATTTCACACCAGTATTGCATTTTGGACTCATTTGTTATCTATGAAGGTTACTCCATTTCTTCTAAGGGATTTTTGCCCACAACAACAGATTTATCTAAATTAAATTCCTCCATTCCTGTCCATTTTATATCAGTGATTCCTAGGATGTCAAGGAAAAGGAGGAGAGGGGACAGAAGATAAGATGGTTGGATGGCATCACCGATTTGATGGGCATGAGTTTGAACAAGTTCTGGGAGTTGGTGATGGACAGGGAAGCCTGGTGTGCTGCAGTCCATGGGGTCGCAAAGAGTCATACACCTGAGCAACTGAGCCAAACTGAAGATATCTATGCTCAGGCTTGCTCTCTGCATGCCCAATTGTTCACTCTTGCTTGACCATGCCCAATTGTCCTTGATTTGTGGACCTAACATTCCAGGTTCATATGCAATGTTTTTCTTTAGCATCAGACATTATTTTTACCACCAGACACATCCACAACTGAGCATGGTTTCCACTTTGGTTCAGCAGCTTAATTTTATGGAGTTATTAGTAATTGCCCACTGCTCTTCTCCAGTAGCCTTCTAACCTGGGGGACTCATTTTCAGTGGTATATTTTTTTTGCCTTTTTGAATGGTTCATGTGGTTCTCAGCAGGAATGCTGCAGTGCTTCACCATTCCCTCCTCCAGCGGACCACATTTTGTTAGGACTTTCTATTATGACACATCCATCTTGGGCGGCCATGCCTGGCACAACTTATAGCTTCATTGAATTATACTAGCCTCTTTGCCACAACAAGGCTGTGACCCATGAAGGGGAAGAATCAATGTATGACAAACCAAAGTGTGTGTGTGTGTGTGTTTCTTCTCTGCTATTTTATTATTTTGCTTGAAAATGTAGCATTTAAAAAAAAATAAAAGTATTTTCAGTTAAAAAATGACAATTTATTTTCTGTTGTGTACATTTGGACTAGTGATAAAATAAATTTACTTATAGACAGGAATTATTTTAAATAAATATAATTTATTAAATCATTAGCAAAATATTGAGTTGAACTGATAACTGCAGTGGTAACTGTGCGAGCATGTTGTCCAACTCTTTGTGATTCCATGAACTGTAGCCTGCCAGGCTCCTCTACCCATGGAATTTTCCAGGCAAGAACACTGGAGTGGATTGCCATTTTATACTCCAAGGGATCTTTCTGACTGAGGTATGGAAATTACATCTCTTGTGTCTCCTCCTGCATTGGCAAGTGGAGTCTTTACCAATACTGTATAAAACATTATTGATGTGTTGCTAAATTTATATGAATAAAGAATCAGGCTATTAGCAAACACTTAAACTTTTTAAATGTAAATTAATTACTTTAAACAGAAGACAAGATGATATATATTAATAATTATTTACATGCAAAAAGAAAAAATGACAAGTATTTCAATGATAGCAAAAGTAAAGAAAAATACATCTAAATTATTCTGCTCATCTCTATTCAACCTAAGAAAAATTCTGACAAAGGTAATCTAAAAAATTATCTTCATGTTCATTTATAAGAAATCATTAAAAGAAATTAAAAGAAATCATTAAAAGAAATGTGATAAAAAGGTATAATTTTAGAAAAGTGGATTATTCTAAACTAGCTTTATATGTATATATATATTTTATTAGAAGTAGTCAGTTATTAGCAGAATGATCTATCTTCCTTAAGGTGTTTTCATGCTCTGCCACTTTCTCCAAAAATTATGACAGCATCAGGTCACTGTTCCACAGTGACCAATCTTGATCTTGTAGGCAGTACACCACTGATGAGATTTTGGAACTAATTTAAAAGCCACAGATGTCAGACAGTAGAGCCAATTACATTCGCCTTTTCTGAATTCCCATCTGATAATGCTACCAGATAGGGAGAACCAAAGAAGACCCTTTCTCATGGGCCTACGTTCTTTGTAAGGACACAAAGAATCTGAGGCCTTACCCATGGCAAAAATAAGTATTGAAGAAAGAACAGAAAGAACACCTCAAGGGAGAGGTGGGGCAAACCAAGAAAGCACTGGAGCCAGAATGATGAGGTCCACAGATTTTTAAGACAGGCTTTTGCATAGTCACCTAGGTGGGCATGGACTGACAATTTTGATTGACAGTTGCAAGTTGCCTAACAACAAGCTTGTATGTCTTTCCCATAATTCAGTCTGTTATAATCAGATGTACATAATATTTATGTATGTACAGAATATTTATGAACCCTTAATATGCTCCTGGCTGCCTAAGGTCACTTGAGGATACAGTTGTGCATCAAAAGTACATGTGCTGGAGTTGGAGAAGCCCCTGTGGTTACTTTATATCCATTATGTGATAAGCACATATTCCCCAGAGTTGGAAAAGTCTCTTCAAAATTTATAAACATACTAAGATTCAGATAAACAGTTATAATACATTTGCAGTATAATGGATTATTAGTTATTCCCACAAAAGCTCCAAATATTGGTGCAAAGATAATGATCCTTGTAAAAGGGATACAATGAGGATGAAATAGAGGAAGAAAACAAAAGGAAAATAAAGGTATCTAAATATTTCCTGACAAGTTTTGTCTTACTGAGCTTGGTGTATTCCTGAATATTTGTATAATAACATCAAGAGTCTCTAAATCAAGATCAGCTTCTGACCAATCTCTGGTCAGATTTCTCTCAACCACCACATTCCATTCTGTAGAGAGAACTAGGATACTGACTTCTTCCCTTTTCCATCTGATCATAAGGATTTATTTTTTAGCTTCTCTCTTGACATCCTCAAGATGACAGACAGCCCCATCAGAGGAGGACAGCCCCAGTTGACAGGGAATGTGTTACTAAGGCTCAATGGGAAATGGGAAACTTGCTACTTGTCACCATTTTTTCCTGCTGTCTCAGATTGTATCATAGTAGTATCAGTCAGTGTTCTGTAATAATATATGAAGGGGGCAGTGAAAAGGGGTTTCAAGCTCCCAACTTACTCCAGGATACTTGCACATATTCTATGAGAGATCAGCAATACTGTGAAGAGCTTTTCTTTACCAGCTGTCAGAATTGCAACTTTGTTAAGGCATATTTTTAAATATATACTGCAACCACATGGCTGAATTATGGAAATGAGTTACTCTTCTGCTGAGTGAGTTTTTGCATCCTTCACATTAATATCTCTCTGTCACTTTTTCCTTCCCAATGAATGTAAGTTCTGTTTAATTCTCACGAAGCCCCATAAGCTGGGGTGATATTATATTCCAGTTTTGACATATGTAAAATCTCAGGTCCTACTACTTGACATTAGTAAGAACTGAGTTTCTATTCTGTAACATAGAAATATTCTCTTTACAGAAGTTTTCCAGATAGTTCCTTGCCTTACCTGTACTAATAATAGATTATGTTATCCAAGGAGGATTGATAAGCCTTTAGGATTTGAATTTAGAGAATTTTCCACCCTACCCAGAGTGAGTGAATTTACATATTAATACCCAAAATTATCCCTAAAGCTTTGTGGTTTCTTTTATTTTCAAGTTATATAATAGTTGGGGAATATTTTTTATAGTTCACCATGAATTGTAGACAGTTTTCTTCATTAAAACTGTTATATTTAATCTTTTCATAATATTACTTCTGTGATTCTTCTGTATATAGTACAAATGCAACATTAACAAAGGTAAAACTTTACAAAAATGGCATACATTGGATTTCACTTTCTATTATGAATGACATTTATTTTCCAGTAAGAGAAACAGAATAAATTATGAAATAATTAAATGAATTTTGTGTAAAGAGCATTTTCTACCTCATTTCTACATGAGGTAGAAAATACATTTTTTGAATGTCATTGCAGGGTTACAACAAAAAAGCTGAAATAGAATTCCAGTAAGCATGGTTTAATTCCAAATCAGTCACAGTTCTGACTCAGAGAAAGCTTTTTTATTTCTTTTTTTTTTTCAATCCACTCTGTGCAAGTTGTTAGTGAACATATTAGTTAATGACCTGAAGGCAAATCCCTGACAATGTGATTTTGTGCTAATTGTGTGGAAAAATTTTTCTAGCTTTTAAAAATGTTACATTCTGAAATGCTATAGGGAATTCATATTCCCTATTTGAGCTATTCTATTCAACCTTCCTCAAGGGCACTGAATCATATTGAATGAGTCATCCAGCATTCACATCATATCTAAAATCAAGGAAAACTCCCAAGAGGCAATGTTAGGGATTAAACACTCTCATTTCATTTACATTCAGTTGGCATTAAAATGAAAAATAAGTTATAAAATTGACTATATTAAGACTATAGATATTTTAATATCTCATTTTCATAGTATGTTACAATAAAATGCCAAACCTTTAGATACATTATAATAAAAGTATTTTTTAACTTTACTTTTGGAAAAGCTTCTTACCTTAAATTTCCCTTCTTTAAAACATATTTTCTTTATTATTATTCAAATAACTTACACTAGACACATATTAAAATAAATGTATGCTTCATGAGTGTGTTTATTAAAGGAAGGCCAGTGCTTTAGCAGCCTCAGGTTGAAAAATATTAAGTTAAGGTATGTTAAGAAGTGAATGTGAAAAATATATGTGTGTACATATATGTATATATACATATAAATTTTGAGCTTGCTCAAATGTAAAGAATCCACCTGCCATGCAAGAGATGCAGGAGATGCAGGTTCAGTCCCTGAGTTGTGAAGATTGCCAGTAGGAGGGCACGACAACCCACTCCAGTATCATTGCTGGGAAAACCCCAAGAACAGAGGAATCTGGCAGACTAAGGTCCACTGGGGTTGCAAAGAGTTGGACATGACTGAAGGAACTCAGCGTGTATATAAATTTTAAATAATTGCAAGAACATCTGCAATATGGTTGTAAAAGCTTAATTAAAAATATTGAATCTTTCAATTCACTATAGAAAACAGATGAGAATATTTAAATATTAAACAAACATTATTTAAACATTATTTAATTTTATTGTATATTTCATTTATATTAACCAAATAAAAATATGAATGCTCTCACCAAGAAGTTCATCCCTTAAGATTTCTTGTGTTTTTAACTGCTCTCTTATTTTAACTATGTTTTTCACATAAGACTAATTCACATACTCTATCTATGCCACACACACACAGACTGTCCTGGCACCTTCCTAGTGTGTGTAATGTATACACTTTGAGTGCATCTAAATTATGTTGAATTGTGTATAAATGTGTTTTCAAATTGTATAGGTTTGTTTGAAATGAGAGTTTTCATTTTCTTTACCACTACTGTCCTATAAACTGTACTATGTTCTTATGTTTTCCTCTCAACTTTAGGTTTTGGAGATATACTGATGTTTTGATAATAAGTGTAGCCTATTATATTTCCTTTATTTATTTATCACATGCATACACATGATATGTGTATCTACACATTTATGACAGATAAAAATGCAACCCACCAGTAATGGAGGGTCTTCCCATTTGGCACTAGTGGTAAAGAACTCACTTGTCAATGCAGGAGACGTAAGAGATGTGGATTCCATCCCTGGGTCAGGAAGATCTCCTGGAGGAGGGCATGGCAACCCAATCCAGTATTGCCTGGAGAATCCCATGGACAGAGAGCCTGGCGGGCCACAAGGAGTCAGACAAAAATGAAGTGAATTAGCACTGGCACACCTGTAATGGACTTGTCATCTGCCTATAGCTCTGTTACCAAAATCTACAACACAGTGATGAATGTCTTTATTAATGTCTCTTTACAGTCTTATGGAAAGATTTTTGGAATGTATGTACTCTGCTGTGAGACTAACTAATGAATGTGTATATTTGCATATAAGATTTTACTTTTGTCCATGGAATTCTCCAGGCAAGAATATTGGAGTGAGTTGCCATTTCTTTCTCCAGGGGATCTCCCCAACCTGGAGATCAAACCCGCATCTCCTATATTGCAGGCAGATTCTTTACCAACTGAGGGATATGGGAAGCCCAAGATGTTACCAGATATTACTAAATATCTCCAGAATGCATATGTTAGTTTCCAAAAACAGAACATTAGCAATGCTTAAAAGTTTCCAATTTTCCCATATTCTTACCATTCTTTCTTTTTTTTTTTTTTTAAACTTTTCAACATTGTATTGGTTTTGCCATACATTGACATGAATCCACCAAGGGTGTACATGTGTTCCCCAGCCTGAACCCCCTCCCACCTCCCTCCTCATCCCATCCCTCTGGGTCATCCTAGTGCACCAGCTCCGAGCACCCTGTATCATGCATTGTATTGACAATTCGTTTCACATATGATAATATACAGGTTTCAATGCCATTCTCCCAAATCATGCCACCCTCACCCTCTCCCACAGAGTCCAAAAGACTGTTCTATACATCTGTGTCTCTTTTGTTGTCTTGCATACAGGATTATCTTATTTCATAGTGTAATGATGTTACAATTTTGCCACTCTACTACCTGCAAGAATGTATACAACTAAGCCCATGTGCTCTAACTACTGAGCCTGTGTGCCATAAGTAGAGAGGCTGTGTGCTGCAACAAAGATCTTTCATGAAGCAAAAAAGATCCTGGGTTTTGCAATTAATATCCCTCACAATCAAATAAATAAATAAATATTAACAAAAAATCCCATATTGCACCATTTAAGAGACTCCTAAGACTACATCAAGCACTCTGCTGCTGCTGCTGCTGCTAAGTCGCTTCAGTCGTGTCCAACTCTGTGTGACCCCATAGATGGCAGCCCACCAGGCTCCCCCGTCCCTGGGATTCTCCAGGCAAGAACACTGGATTGGGTTGCCATTTCCTTCTCCAGTGCGTGAAAGTGAAGTTGCTCAGTCATGTCCAACTCTTTGCGACCCCATGGATTGCAGCCTACCAGGCTCCTCCATCCATGGGATTTTCCAGGCAAGAGTCCTTCTCCATCAAGGCCACTGCCTTCTCCATCAAGCACTCTAACATCTACATTATAGAGATCCAAGAAGGAGAATATAGAGAAAAAACGGTAAAGATGTAATACCTGAAAAATTCCCTTATGTGAGAAGGGAAGAGATCCAGGAAGCACAGAACATCTCAAATGAGATCAATTCAAAGAGGACCACATCAAGACCCTTTGTAATTAATATGGCAAAGATTTAACATGGAGAGAAAATACTAAATGCAGAAAGAAAAACAATTAGTTGCCTGCAAGGGAACTCCCATAAGACTATCAGCTGAATTTTCAGCAGATACTCTGCATGCTGGAAAAGAGTGACATGACATATTTAAAGTGAGAAAAGGAAAATGCTACATTCAAAAACATTTTACCTGCAAGTCTATCATTCAGATTTAAAGGAGAGATGAGATTTACAGACAAGCAAAGCTAAAAGAAGTCAGCACCTCTAAATTAGCTTTACAAGAAATGTGAAAGGGGCTCTCTGAGTAGACAAAAGACAACAACTCAAAACATGAAAATTTAAAAAGGAAAAACTCACTGGTAAAGGCAAATATTGTAATAAAGCAAGTTGATCAACCACATACAAAGCTAGTAGGAAGGTTATAAGGCAAAGTAGTGAAACCACTTATATTCACAATGAGTTGTTAAGAGATACACACATACACATAAAAAGACACACATAGAATATGATGTCAAAACATCAAGCTTGGGAGGGAAATAAAAATGCAGCATTGTTAGAGTGTGTTTTAACTAGAGAATATCCAATTAAATATACTGCTTCACATCATATATATATATATATGTAGGAATATATTGCTATATATTATTATATAAAAACTTCATCATAACCACAAATCAAAAATATAAACTAGATACATGCTGCTGCTGCTAAGTCGCTTCAGTCGTGTCCAACTCTGTGCAACCCCATAGATGGCAGCCCACTAGGCTCCCCCGTCCCTGGAATTCTCCAGGCAAGAACACTGGAGTGGATTGCCATTTCCTTCTCCAATGCATGATAGTGAAAAGTGAAAGTGAAGTCGCTCAGTTGTGTCCGACTCTTAGCGACCACGTGGACTGTAGCCTACCAGGCTCCTCCATCCATGGGATTTTCCAGGCAAGAGTACTGGAGTGGGGTGCCATTGCCTTCTCCGAAAATAGATACATAGACAACGAAAAAAGAGAAAGAAACCCAAACATAATGCTAAAATTTGTAATCAAATTATTAGGGAAGATACCAAAGAAAAGAACAAAAGAGAAGTTAAAAAAAAATTGACAAAGAGATAATAAATACAAACAAATTAACACTTACTTTAAATGTCAATGGATTAAATGTGCCAACGAAAAGGCATAATGGAATAAAAAGACAACTGACACCACAGAAATAGAAAAGATCGTAATTAGAATATACGTGTATCCCAGTGTTCGTAGCAGCACTCTTCACAATAGCCAAGACCTAGAAGCAATCTAAAAGTCTATAGATAGATGAATGGCTAAAGAAGATGTGGTGTAGATATATAATGGAATATTATATTTAAAAATTAATGAAATAAAAAATATAGTGAAATATTGCCATTTGTGACAACACAAATGGAAACTGTACATCATGCTAATGAAATGTCAGACAGAGAAAAACAAATATCATGATTTCACTCCTATGTGGAGTCTAAAAGTCAATGCAAATGAACTAACATAAAATAGATAGAGAGTCATTTATACACAGAACAAACAGGTGGTTGCCAGAGGTAAGGAATTTGAAGGAAGGAATAATAAAATAAAATAAACTAATAAATAGTTTTATGAAATTAAAAGCTATAAATTTACAAAATAAGTGCATCAGGGCACAAAATATGCAGGGTAATGAACACAGGGAATAATTGTGCAATAATTTTGCATTGTTACAGTGGTAACTGTACTTTTTGTGGTGATCAGTTTGTAATGTATGAAAATATTGCATCACTATGTCATGCACCATGAACTAACATAGAGTTGTAGGTCAATTATACTATAAAAAAAACACACAAATAAACTCATAGAAAGAACAATCAGATTTCTGGTTGCCAGAGGCAAAGTGTTGAAGGGGAGGGGAAAGACAGTTAAAATGTGCAAACTTTCATTTACAAGATATATAAGTAACAAGAATATGACATACACTATGATATATTCAACTTATGTTGTATGCTATATATAGGTTGCTAGGAGAGCAAATCTAAGAGTTCTCATCACAAAGGAAAATATATTTTTATTTTTTGTTTTATATCTATATGAGATGATGCATGCTCATTAAACTTACTGTGTTAAAAATTTCATGGTGAATGTAAGTCAATTATTATGTTATATACTTTAAACTTACACAACACGGTATGTTAGCTATATCTTGATTTAAAAAAAAAAAGAAAAAAAAAAAAGCTTATATGCAGTGGCAAAAAAAAACCAAAAAACCAGAATAACCAACCCAACATTTCAGGAAAAGAACAATTTTAGAGAAGTAACACTATGTAATGTCAAGACTTACTATAAAACTAGAGTAGTCAAGAAAGGGTACCACTGACAAAGTGACTAGTCAGAAAGATCAATAGGGCAAATTAGAGAGCTCAAAAATGCATGACCCAAAATGCAATCAAAAGAGGATCAAAGATAATAAAACAGAACAAAAATATTCTTTACAACAAAAGGTATAGGGACAACTCAATATCCAAAAAGGAGGGGAAAAAAGAATCCAGATGCATATCCTATATGGGCTTCCCTGGTGGCTCAGATGGTAAAGAATCCATCTGTAACATGGGAGACCAGGGTTCAATCCCTGAGTTGGGAAGATCCCCTGGAGGAGGGTATGGCAACCCACTCCAGTATTCTTGCCCAGAGAATCCCCATGGACAGAAGAGAGTTGTGGTCTACAGTCCATAGAGACACAAAAAGACAGACATAACTAAGTGACTAAGCACACACACATAACTCAAAATGGATCACAAACTTAAATGTAAAACAAAAATATAAAACAACTAGGAAGTAATATGGCAAAACACTTAAATGACCCTGGGTTTGGCAATAGCTTTTACATATAATACAAAAAACATAACCCAGAATAAAATAATGAATAACTAGATTTCAATAAAATTAAAAAAAAAATCTGCTCTTAAGTCACTATCAAGAGAATGAAAAGACAATCCCATAGACTGGGATAAAATATTTGCAAAAAATAATATCTGCTACCGGACTCTTATCCAAAATAATCAAAAAACTCTTAAAATTCAACAGTAAGAAAACAGTCAATTAAAAACCCTGTAGGCCTCTAAAGTCTGTATCTAGATTCTTTTTTTCCTCTTTCTGCATAACAACTTGCCAAATGTTGGCAAGAACTTGGAAGCACAGAACATATTCACTGCTGGTGGGAATGCAAAATGGTATAATCACTTTGAAAGATAATTTATCGGTAAAGGAAATCAATCCTCAATATTTATTGGAACCATTGATGCTGAAACTCCAATACTTTGGCCACCTGATCCAAAGGGCTGACTCATTGGAAAAGCCCCTGATGCTGGGAAAGATTGAAGGCAGGAGGAGAAGGTGATGACAAAGGTTGAGATGGTTGGATAGCATCACCGACCTGATGAACATGAGTTTGAGCAAGCTTCAGGAGTTGGTGATGGGCAGGGAAGCCTGCTGTGCTTCAGTCCCTGAGGTCGCAAACAGTTGGACACAACTAAGCGACATAAACTGAACTTAACTGAACAAAGTTGAATATACCCTTTACATACAATCTAGCAATCATACTTCTTAGAATTTATCCAGAGGAATTAGAAATTTACATTCACACAAAATTCTTCACAAAGATGTTTATAGTAGCCATTTCTTTATTACCAAAAACTTAAAAACAAAAGAGATGTCCTTTGTCAGTTAAATGGAAAAACAAACTGTGGGATATCCAGACAATGGATTATTATTTATTGCTAAAAAGAAACGAGTCATCGAATCGTGGAAAAAAAATGGAAGAACCTGAAGAATATTCTTAAGTGATAGAAGCCAATCTGAAAATGATGCATACTATATTATTCCAACTATATAACATCTTATAAAAGGACCAAATTAAAGAGATAGTTAAAAAGATCAATACTTGTCAGGATTTAGGTAAGGGGAGGATGGATAAAAAAGTAGAGCACAGAGGATTTTTAAGGAAAATAATCACAGTCCAAAGTTTGAAACAATAAATTTTGGTTAATCCCATGGTTTTGACTCCTCCTTCTCAGTTGTGTATTTTAAAGACCTTATAACCCCAGAATTAAAGCTTTTATCCTTGAATGGGATATCCAGCCCAACTAGAAATTCTGTGTTCAACTCTAGAATATGGTAGACAAAGAATGAACATGCAATTGCTCCTATTCCTATTTTAACAACCTTTCAGTAGCTTATTAAAATATAAAGCAATAAAATTACTAAATGATGTTTAAACATGTCCAGGTTCTGTATTACTTGGCTATTTACTTTTATTTGCACAATATTGATTTGTATGATATAGTCTACTTTTTGTTGAAATATCTTGATAATAATTTTGCATTCCAAGGATAAATTTCACTTGATCAAAACTAAATAGTCTTCATTTTCCATAACATCAAAGGATGTGTTGCTTTTTTTAAAATCTGTGTCAACACATAAAATTAGTCTATAATTCTCTTTACTTTGCTTGAATTTATCTTACTTAGGTAAAATTTAGTGCAAAGTTTTCTACTCTTTTTTATGCTGGGATGGATGAAGAGCAAGCTGGAATCAAGATTGCCAGGAGAAATGTCAATAAACTCAGATATGCAGATGACACCACCCTTACGTCAGAAAGTGAAGAACTAAAGAGCCTCTTGATGAAAGTGAAAGAGGAGAGTGAAAAAAGTTGGCTTAAGGCTCAACATTCAGAAAACTAAGATCATGGCATCCACTCCCATCACTTCATGGCAAATAGATGGGGGAAATAATGGAAACAGTGGCAGATTTTATTTTGGGGGCCTCCAAAATCACTGCAGATGGTGACTGCAGCCATAAAGCACTTAAAAGATGCTTACTCCTTGGAAGGAAAGTTATGACCAACCTAGATACCATATTAAAATGCAGAGACATGTTGCGAACAAAGGTTCATCTAGTCAAAGCTTTGGTTTTTTCAGTATCATGTATGGACGTGGGAGTTGGACTGTGAAGAACGCTGAGCACAGAAGAATTGATGCTTTTGGACTCTGGTGTTGGAGAAGACTCTTGAGAGTCCCTTGGACTGCAAGGAGATCCAACCATCCATTCTAAAGGAGATCAGTCCTGAGTGTTCTTGGAAGGACTGATGTTGCCTGAAACTCCAATACTTTGGCCGTCTGATACAGCGACTGAACTGAACAGAACAGAACAAAACTATGCTTTTTAACATTTTCATTTATATAATGACTCAAAATTTCTATTTCTTATACTGTTAATTGGAGCATTTTACAAGTGAAAAAAATTCATCTATGTTAAACATGCTTCCAAATTTATAGACATAGGTTAAATAGTGTTAATGAATAGCTCTTCAAAATTCTCTGTAATTATATGTATCACAAAATAGTTGAAATCTCCTAGCACTTTTCTATTACCTATCTTTCTTAGAAAGAAAACTTTTTGACAGAAAAGTTTTTATGAAAACTTTTTTCACCAGCAAACTCATATATGGCTGAAAATAGAGGAAAAATTCACTTGATTTTCAAGAATTATAAAAGGAAAGCAAGATGAATTTTGCAGTGTAAGCAATATATGATAATATGTGTTTTGAGCATTGGGATGACTTTACGTATAAACTGAAAGAGACTATAACATGTCAAAAAATATTTTTTTTTTTTTTGTAGTGGCATCACAGCTGCTGTTGAATTGCACTGATTGTTGAATTTAAAAGTTTATTAACATCCAATACATTTATGAAGTTCATTAAAATAATAGCAACTATAGTAAAAAATAAGCAAAGGATATAATTTTGAAACTTAGATAAAGGTAACGGTCTTATATTTTCACATTTGGTAGAAACTAATAGCAAAATAATTCATCATAAAATTCTGCAGCTGTTTTAGTCCAGGGGATTTTGGAGTATCAGGATTAGAGGAGAGGGTGGAATTCATTGAGTGAAACATTTTGTCCCCCGAGCCATTATTTGGGGGTATTAACATAAAGATGAAAAGGCAAAAAGATAGGACACCGAAAGATGAACTCCCCAGGTCGGTAGGTGCCCAATATGCTACTGGAGATCAGTGGAAAAATAACTCCAGAAAGAATAAAGGGATGGAGCTAAAGCAAAAAAAACATCCAGTTGTGAATGGGACTGGTGATGGAAGCAGGGTTCAAGGCTGTAAAGACAATATTACGTAGGAACCTGGAATGTTAGGTTCATGAATCAAGGCAAATTGGAAGTGGTCAAACAAGAGATGACAAGAGTGAACCTTGACATTCTGGGAATCAGTGAACCAGGATGGACTGGAATGGGTGAATTTAACTCAGATGACCATTATATCTACTACTGTGGGTAGGAATCCCTTAGAAGAAATGGCGTAGCCATCAGAGTCAACAAAAGAGCCCGAAATGCAGTACTTGGATGCAATCTCAAAAACGACAGAAGGATCTCTGTTTGTTTCCAAGGAAAACCATTCAATATCAAGGTAATCAAAGTCTATGCCCCTACCAGTAATGCTGAATAAGCTGAAATTGAACAGCTCTATGAAAAAGTATAAGATCTTCTAGAATAACACCCCTAAAAGATGTTCTTTTTGTTATAGGGGATTGGAATGGAAAAATAGGAAGTCAAGAAACACCTGGAGTAACAGGCAAATTTGGCCTGGGAGTACAGAATGAAGCATAGCAAAGGCTAATAGAGTTCTGCCAAGAGAACGCACTGGTCATAGCAAACCCTCTTCCAACAACACAAGAAAAGACTCTACACATGGACATCACCAGATGGTCGACACTGAAATCAGATTGCTTATATTCTTCACAGCCAAAGATGGAGAAGCTCTATAGAGTCAGCAAAAACAAGACTGGGAGCTGACTGTGGCTCAGATCATGAACTCCTTATTGCCAAATTCAGACAGAAATTGAAGAAAGTAGAGAAAACCACCAAATCATTCAGGTATGACCAAAATTAAATGCCTTAGGCCTCTACAATAGAAATGATAAATAGATTTAAGTGACTGGATCTGATAGACAGAGTGCCTGATGAACTATGGATGGAGGTTCGTGGCATTGTACAGGAGACAGGAATCAAGGGATGGTATGGGGAGGGAGGAGGGAGGAGGGTTCAGGATGGGAAACACATGTATACCTGTGGCTGATTCATCCTGAAATATAGCAAAACCAATACAATATTGTAAAGTAAAAAAATTTTAAAAAAGTAAAAAGATTATCCCCAAGAAAAAGAAATGCAAAAAAGCATAATGGCTGTTTGATGAGGCTTTACAAGTAGCTGTGAAAAGAAGGGAAGGAAAAAGCAAAGGAGAAAAGGAAAGATATACCCATTTGAATGGAGAGCTTCAAAGAAGAGTAAGGAGAGATGAGAAAGCCTTCCTCAGCAATCAATGCAAAGAAATAGAAGAAAACAATCGAATGGGTAAGACTAGTGATTTCTTCAAGAAAATTAGAGATACCAAGGGAACATTTCCCGCAAAGATGGGCACAATAAAGGACAGAAATTGTAGGGACCTAACAGAAGCAGAAAATATTAAGAAGAGGTGGCAAGAATACACAGAAGAACTGTTCAAAAAAGATCTTCATGACCCAGATAATCACAATGGTGTGATCACTGACCTAGAGCCAGACATCCTGGAATGTGAAGTCAAGTGGGCCTTGGAAGCATCACTATGGACAAAGTTAGTGGAGGTGATGGAATACAGTTGAGCTATTTCAAATCCTGAAAGATGATGATATGAAAGTGCTGCACTCAACATGCCAGCAAACTTGGAAAACTCAGCAGTGGCCACAGGATTGGAAAAGGTCAGTTTTCATTCCAATCCCAAAGCAAGGCAATGCCAAAGAATGCTCAAACTACCACACAATTGCACTCATCTCACATGCTAGTAAAGTAATGTTCAAAATTCTCCAAGCCAGGCTTCAGCAATATGTAAATTGTGAACTTCCTGATGTTCAAGCTGGTTTTAGAAAAGGAAGAGGAACCAGAGATCAAATTGTCAACATCTGCTGGATCATCGAAACAGCAAGAGAATTCCAGAAAAACATCTATTTCTGAAAATATCTGTTTCTTCTTTATTGACTATGCCAAAGCCTTTGACTGTGTGGATCACAATAAACTGTGGAAAATTCTGAAAGAGATGGGAATACAAGACCACCTGACCTGCCTCTTGAGAAACCTGTATGCAGATTAGGAGGCAACAGTTAGAACTGGACATGGAACAACAGACTGGTTCCAAATAGCAAAAGGAGTACGTCAAGGCTGTATATTGTCACCCTGCTTATTTAACTTATATGCAGAGTACATCATGAGAAATGCTGGGCTGGAGAAAGCACAAGCTGGAATCAAAATTGCCAGAGAAATATCAATAACCTCAGATATGCAGATGGTACCACCCTTATGGCAGATAGTGAAGAACTAAAGAGCCTTTTGATGAAAGTGAAAGAGGAGAGTGAAAAAGTTGGCTTAAAGCTCAACATTCAGAAAACTAAGATCATGGCATCTGGACCATCACTTCATGGCAAATAGATGGGAAACAGTGGAAACAGTGTCAGACTTTATTTTGGGGGGCTCCAAAATCGCTGCAAATGGTGACTGCAGCGATGAAATTAAAAGATGCTTACTCCTTGGAAGGAAAGTTATGACCAATCTAGATAGCATACTGAAAAGCAGACATTTTTTCACCAACACACTTCCGTCTAGACAAGAATATGGTTTTACCAGTGGTCATGTATGAAGGTAAGCATTGGACTATAAAGAAAGCTGAACACTGAAGAATTGATGCTTTTGAACTGTTGTGTTGAAGAAGAATCTTGATAGTCCCTTGGACTGTGAGGAAATCCAACCAGTCCATCTTAAAGGAGATCAGTCCTGGGTGTTCATTGGAAGGACTGATGCCAAAGCTGGAACTCCAATACTTTGGCCACCTGATGCAAAGAGCTGACTCATTGAAAAAGACCCTAATGCTGGGAAAGATTGAGGGCAGAAGGAGAAGGGGATGACAGAGGATGAGATGGCTGGATGGCATCACTGACTCTATGGACATGGGTTTGGGTGGACTCTGGGTGTTGGTGACAGACTGGGAGGCCTGGTGTGCTGCAGTTCATGGGGTCGCAAAGAGTCAGACATGACTGAGCGACTGAACTGATTTGAACTGAACATAAAGATATTTTTTCATAAGGTCAGTAATTCTTCACATAAATTACATATCTAATAGTTTTCATATTTGTTATAGTTTACCAGGATGAATATTCATTGAAAGGACTGATGCTGAAGCTGAAGCTCTAATACTTCTGTCATCTGATGCCAAGAACTGACTCATTGGAAAAGACCCTGATGCTGGAAAAGATTGAGGGTGGGAGGAGAAGGGGACAACAGAGGATGAGATCATTGAATGGCATCATCAACTTGATGGATATGAGTTTGAGCATGCTCTAGGAGTTGGTGATGGACAGGGAAGGCTGGCATGGTGCAGTCCATGGGGTCTCAAAGAGTTGGACACACTGAGGGACTGAACTGACTGAGCAGGCTCTTTGCAATGATTGGAAAGTATTTGTAATCTCTGGAAATATATCATATGGATGCAATTCATGTATAGATAACTAGAAAATTAGATTGCATGCTTTAATAAAAATATCTGGCTTGTTACATGGAAAGAAGTCTATAGTTCCAGAATATGTAAAGATACAGAGTAGAAATTGGGTATGTATTATAACTAAAAGAACTAATGTAAAAAAACACAGCTGAGGCCAAGAAAGATGAAACAAGTGAAATCTTGTCATAGATAATGAAAAGAACTCTAGAAAATTGAAACAAATTAAAGATGGTAGAACAATGGAATTGTAGAAATAAAAGTTATTTTGTGCATCAAATACAACAACTCTTCCATTAAAAAAAAAATGTTCAGTGTCTTTTCCTGGAAAAAAAAATAGAACTAGGACTGAAATCTATCCTCTTAATTCCTATCTTACACTGCTGCAATTCTAGGCCTCTGTTACAAGAGATTTTTTGTGTGTCTATTCCACATATTAGTTGTGTTATTGATGTTGTATCTTCCATTAACTCTCTTGGTTAGAAAAAGTAGAGAAAAAGAAAGCATATCTCTAGGGAGGAACAGCAGACAGTGGGATAGATAAAAATAAGCTACCATAAGTCCAGCTGTAGTCTTTCATCTGGAATCATTGCCAAACCCACTAATCTTCTGTTTCCTTGAGTTATAGCTGCCTGAGGCCTGAAAGTCACTTATTTGATGTACCATAGCCCACAATCTAGTAGGAAAAAATAACTGGAATCTTACTCTCCCTGGAAGCTGTGTGGCCTCAAAGTGTCATATGCTAAGTCACTTGTCACTGCTGTCAAATCACTCCTTTGTTGCTCAGTGCTACAACTCAACAAAAGTAAGTGTTCATTTCTGCACTTTGGCATGTTTTTGGAATTTGTATTCACCTTACTAATTTAAAGTTTTTGAATCACCTGAAAATCCTTGAAGTTGACACATACACTGTAAAAATAGAAACTACATAATATAACAAGGAGATCGTTAAGTAATACCTTAGGTATTTGGCTTTCTCTTGAGGATATGTTTCAATGACAAGATTAGCCCATGGAATACAGGGGGGTCATACTGAAGACCTCCAACAAATTAGCCTGGTTCCCTATCTTCAAATTAATATACTTCTTCATATAAAATAATATTCTTTAGAGTCTAATAGTATTTTGCTAATTTTTGAGTTGCTCTGTTGAATTTTTCCCCCTTTATATCTAGTTTTTATATCATATTTCCCCCATGTTATATTATCAGTTTAGTTGAACTTTCTCATATTTGATTATTAGTACAATTTATTAAGTATTTTAAAATTTAAGATGTAATGATAAATTTTCTATTTTCTTTTTTTATTCAAAAATCAAGGAATTCATATGATGGCTATATAGCTACAAAGAGTTTTTTTTTTTTTTTTCTATTCCTTTAAATCTCAGTCTCCAGATGATTATGAGGTTTCTTTACAGAGAAGAATATAGTTTTAACGTATATCAAGATGTAGTAGATAATGTATGTCTATCAAGAAAATTATTCAGTTCTAATTCTTGTGTATTAAACTGGTGATTATTTACTGTGAAGAAAGCTGAGCGCCAAAGCATTGAGGCTTTTCAACTGTGGTGTTGGATAAGACTCTTGAGAGTCCCTTGGACTGCGAGGAGATCCAACCAGTCCATCCTAAAGGAGATCAGTCCTGGGTGTTTATTGGAAGGACTGATGTTGAAGCTGAGACTCCAATACTTTGGCCACCTCATGTGAAGAGTTGACTCCCTGGAAAAAACCCTGATGCTGGGAGGGATTGGGGGCACGAGGAGAAGGGGACGACAGAGAATGAGATGTCTGGATAGCATCACCGACAGGATGGACATGAGTGTGGGTGAACTCCGGGAGTTTGTGATGGACAGGGAGACTGGTGTGCTGTGATTCACGGGGTCGCAAAGAGTCGGACACGACTGAGCGACTGAACTGAACTGAACTGAACCGAATTTTGTGTTTGGTCATGAACAATGATTGAAGAAAGTGAAAGTGAAAGTCGCTAAGTCCTGTTCAACTCTTTGCGACCCCATAGACTTTACAGTCCATGAAATCCTCCAGGCCAGAATACTGGAGTGGGTAGCCTTTCCCTTCTCCAGGGATCTTCCCAACCGAGGGATCGAATCCAGATCTCCCGTATTGCAGGCGGATTCTTCACCAGCTGAGCCACAAGGGAAGCAGAACAATGATTAGTAATTGAAAATTAACTGTGAAATTCCCAATATACTTCAAATTGACTTATAATGGTGAACCTTTAAATTCACTTCTAAAATGAAACACTTCTAATGAAAATAATTAAAACATTTTAAATAAAAGTGTGTTAATAAAAAATTGAAATATATTCTGGATAATCAGTGTAAATAACATTAGGACATTCTTTTAAACTTCTCACTTTAGGATATTTGAAATTAGAAAGATCATGTTAACACAGTTTAGTTGCCATTGTTTTATATGAATCAGTACTTTATTCTATCATTGAATGTATTTTTACTGTAAAGAAAGGAGGTAGAAAATGAATATGATAAAGATGGGATTTCTACACAATTTTATTTAGTAGGTATATTGATATCAATATTGGGATATTAACCCAGATTTCTGTTTTCAATGGTCTTTTTTTTTTTTTACAATGACTTAGTAGGATATTGTCCAATAAGTAAAAGAGATACAGTGGAGGTATGTAGTAGGACTTGGAAAAGGGATGTCAGTGACCTCCTAGCTGGATCTTTCTCATTTTTCTCTCCAGGTAACTCAAAGAAGCTTCATTTTTAAATTTCCAATTAATCTTTGTGCCCTCCCTCCACCTTTTTTTCCATTAGTGTTTACAATGTTTGATTTACTGCTGAAATAAACACTATTGCTTACAAAAAAAAAAGAAAATTAATATGATGATATTCCTTAAAATAGAAGGGCAGTATCATTTACAATATATATAGTTTAGGTGATCATGTTCTTATGTTTTTGTATAAAGTGATTAATACAGTTATCTTTCTCCCACATGTGGGCTTCATGTTGCTGGAGGCAGAGAGGCATCACTTGGGGAGGAAGGAGGATATTCTGTATAAGATGAAATGACCATAACATCCTTTTTCTTTGTTTATGTACCTACTTTCAGCCATGGAGAGAGAGTGCTAGAAAACAAGGAGGTACAGGTGACATACAGACAATTAATATGCACACACATCCTGATCATTCTCTCAAAGGTACAACTGAGGACTAAGCTAGAAATATTTACATAACTTAGTCTTCTTATTCCATGTCACAGTATAAGGTTCTCTTCCCAAGAGAAATTAAGGAAAACAACAAAACAAAACTTTGAATAGTATTTCTGACTAAGTTGTAGAAGTTAAGACATGTAAACATATTGATCTTTTCTTCCTCCACTGTCCTATTTGTTTTCCTCCTGTTGGTTTACTCTCCGTCAACCTTTTCATCTTTCCTTTCTTCCTTTCTCTAATTGTAACTCCTTGTTATAGTTTTTCTACTTTCTACCTGTCCCTTCATTATGTTTTCAGCTTTGTTTAGAACAATGTATTCTATAGATGTCAAATAAGGAGGTTCTAGAGACTCTGTTTTTAATCTTCTGCTCATCTAATACAGACACACTTTTTCTCTTCCATCTATGCATAACATTTTTATGATATCCATCATAGTAGAGCCATAATTTTTATAATGATGTATATAACACAGTATATGTATATAATATTTATATATTATATATATGTCTCAAGGTTTTGGTTAACTATATCTAAAGTAATATAGAATTAAATATCCAAATGCTTTGAAATAGGGTAATTATTTGGAGAAGCAAATGGCAACGCACTCCAGTATTCTTGCCTGGAGAACTCCATGGGCAGGGGAGCCTGGCAGGCTCTATTCCATGGGGCTGCAAAGAGTTGAACACAACCGAGCAACTGACACATACAGGGTAATTATTTACTCTACTTCTCTCTCAGAGTGGTAGAATCACCTTTAATATATTAGTTACTAAGAAGGAAAATTGCTTTTCCTTCTTACTGTCTACCTGAAACAATGTACAGTCCCACTTTCTTTTGCTTGTTCCTAAAATACTACATAAATATACATACATATCCACTCCTAACAAAGCAGCCAAATGAACTAGGCAACAGATGGGAAACTGAGAGTCCATGTGTTCACATTCCTGCTATGCCAATAACTTGCTGGGTGATCTTAGGCAAGCCACATATCTTCAGATAATTGCCTTCTCTGTAAAAGAACAGAGCCATAGGGCCTGAATATTAGCTCTCAGAAGCCAATAATGAATTTGTCCTATCATCCTTCTAAATATGGAAAACATATTTAAATAATAAAGAGCTAGAATTGATCTTATTATTATTGCTTAATCTCACTAAGTCTTCCCTGCTGTTCTGAAGGCTGTAACCAAATGCTTTGCAAAATCCAATTTAAGAAAAAGAACTTTCTTCAATACAACTACCCTAAGAATTATGAAAAAAAATGATACATTCTCTTATACTCACACAAGCAACAAAAGAAAAACAATGCATTTATTTGGCCAGAGAACTTATACAAATGGGCAATGCATCCATGAAATAATCCTCAAAATTCCAGGTGGTGCTAGTGATAAAGTACACACCTGCCAGTGCAGGAGATTAAGAGATGAGAGTTTGATCCCTGAGTTGGGAAGATCCCCTAGAGGAGGGCATGATGACCCACTCCAGTATCCTTGTCAGGAGAATTTGATGGACAAAGGAGCCTGGCTGGCTACAGTTCAAAGGGTCACAAAGAGTCGGACATGACTGATGTGACTTACCACAGCACATTAGTCATTAGAGAAATGGAAATCAAAACCTCACTGATATTTCATTCATACCCACTTGGATAAGTAAAATTTTTAAATACCAGAAAATAAGAATTGCAATCATGCAGAAAAATTGGAACCTTGATACATTGATGATAAGATTATTATTCAGCCACTATGAAAAACAACTTCAAAGTTCTTAAAAATGTAGAACATTGAGTTATCAAATATGTCAGTACTAATTATTTGTCAAAGAGCATTGAAAACATATGTCCACGTAAAAATATCTTCACGAATGTTTACAGAAGCATTATTTATAATGATCACAAAATGAAAATGGTCCAGTGTCTATTACTGACAAGCAAGTAAACAAAATGTGGTATATTCATTGTTGTTGTTGTTTTTCAGTCACTCAGTTGTGTCTTGACTCTTTGAGACCCCATGGACTGCACCACACCAGGCTTCCCTGTCCATCCGCATCTCCCAGAGCTTACTCAAACTCATGTGCATTGAATTGGTGATGCCATCCAACCATCTCATCCTCTGTCATTCCCTTCTCCTCCTGCCTTCAATCTTTCTCAGCATCAGGGTCTTTTCTAATGAGTCAGTCTTCCCATCAGGTGGCCAAAGTATTGGAGCTGGAGTTCCAGACTCAGCATCAGTCCTTCCAATGAATATTCAGGTGTATTCATAAAATGAAATATTATTCAACCACGAAAAGGGATGAAGTAGTGAAACAGACCACGACATAGATAATCCTTGTAAACATTATGCTAAGTGAAAGCAGCAATATAATTTTTTGTGTCACACACTACATTATAGCATTTATATGAAACATTCATAATAGGCAAATCCAGAGAAACAGAAAGTAGATTAGAAGTTGCCAGGGACTGGCTCCATGATGGTCAATGTTAACTTAAGTTGACCCATGTGGGTCTTAATAACTAAACTTCAGAAACAAGCTGGAGTGTATATATATGTATATGTATATACATATATATATATGTGTGTGTGTATATATATATATACCACAATTTATTCATCCATTCCCCTGTCAATGAACATTTGTGTTGCTTCCATGTTTTGGCTATTATAAATAGTGCTGCAATGAACATTGGGGTGCATGTATCTTTTCAAATTATTAATTTTTCTGGATATATGCCTAGGAGTGGGATTGTTGGATCATATGGATGTTTTACACGTAGTTTTTTAAGGAACTCCCATGCTGTTCTCCATAATGGTTGTACCAATTTACTTTCTCAATAACAGTACAGCAAGGTTCTCTTTCCTTCACATCATCTCCAGTATTGTATTGTTTTTAGATTTTTGATGATGGTCATCCTGACTGGTGTCATAAAGATAACAAAATAATGCCTTTACAGAAAAATGAATGGAACTAGATATTATCATACTAAGTGAAATAAATCAGACAGAGAAAAACATATCTCACATGATATCACTTACACGTGGAATCTAATTTTAAAAAATGATACAAATGAACTTATTTACAACACAGAAACAGATCCACAGGTCTTGAAGTCAAATTTATGGTTACAAAAGAGGAAACATGGGAGAAGCTGATAAATTAGAAGATTGGGATTAACATATTCAAACTATTATATATAAAATAGATAACTAATAAGGAACTACTGTACAGCATGGGTTGTGAGTGAATGTGTGGGTGCTCAGTCACTCAGTAATGTCCCACTCTTTGTGACCCTATGGACTGTAGTCTACCAAGCTCTTCTGTCCATGGGATCCTCCAGGCAAGAACACCGGAGAAAGTTGCCATTTCCCCCACCAGGGGATCTTCCAAACCCAGGTATAGATCTCATGTCTCCTGATTCAACTTGCGTTGGAAGACAGATCCTTTAACCACTGAGCCACTCAGGAAGCCATAGCACAAGGAAATCTACTGAGTATTCTGTAACAATCTATATGGAAAAATAATCTGAAAATGAATGCATTCAGTTCAGTTCTGTTCAGTTATTCGGTCATGTCCAACTCTTTGTGACCCCATGGACTGCAGCATGCCAGGCCTCCCTGTCCATCACCAACTCCCAGAGTTTACCAAAACTCATGTACATTGAGTCCGTGATGCCATCCAACCATCTCATCCTCTGTCATCTCCTTCTCCTCCTGCCCTCAATCTTTCCCATCAACGGGGTCTTTTCAAATGAGTCAGCTCTTCACATCAGGTGGCCAAAGTACTGAAGTTTCAGCTTCAACATCAGTACTTCAAGTAAATACCCAGGGCTGATCTCCTTTAGGATGGACTGGTTGGATCTCCTTGAAGACCAAAGGGATTCTCAAGAATCTTCTCCAACACCACAGTTCAAAAGCATCAATTCTTCGATGCTCAGCTTTCTTTACAGTCCAACTCTCACATTGATACATGACTACTGGAAAACACATAGCCTTGACTAGATGGACCTTTGTTGGCAAAGTAATGTATGTGCTTTTTAATATGCTGTCTAGGCAGAGCATAACTTTCCTTCCAAGGAGCAAGAGTCTTTTAATTTCATGGCTGCAGTCACCATCTGCAGTGATTTTGGAGCCCAGAAAAATAAAGTCAGCCACTGTTTCCACTGTTTCCCCAACTATTTGCCATGGGACCAGATGACATGATCTTAGTTTTCTGAAGGCTGAGCTTTAAGCCAAATTTTTCACTCTCTTCTTTCACTTTCATCAAGAGGCTCTTTAGTTCTTCTTCAATTTCTGCCATAGGGTGGTGTCATCTGCATATCTGAGGTTATTGTTATTTCTCACAGCAATTTTGATTCCAGCTTGTGCTTCATCCAGCCAAGCATTTCTCATGATTTACTCTGCATATAAGTTAAATAAGCAGGGTAACAAAACACAGCCTTGACGCACTCCTTTTCCTATTTGGAACCAGTCTGTTGTTCCATGTCCAGGTCTAACTGTTGCTTCCTGACCTGCATAGAGATTTCTCAAGAGACAGGTCAGGTGATCTGGTATTCCCACTTCTTTCAGAATTTTCCAGTTTATTGTGAACCACACAGTCAAACACTTTGGCATAGACAATAAAGCAGAAATAGATGTTTTTCTGGAATTCTCTTGCTTTTTTGATGATCCAGAGGATGTTTGCAGTTTGATCTCTGGTTCTTCTGCCTTTTCTAAAATCAGCTTGAACATATGGACTTTTATGGTTCATGTACTGTTGAAGCCTGGCTCAGAGAATTTTGAGCATTACTTTGCTAGTGTGTGAAATGAGTGTAATTGTACTGTAGTTTGAGCATTCTTTGGCAAGCTTTTCTTTGGGATTGGAATGAAAACTGACCTTTTCCAGTACTATGGTCACTACTGAGTTTTCCAAATTTTCTGGCCTAGTGAGTGCAGCACTTTCACAGCATCATCTTTTAGAATTTGAAATAGCTCAACTGGACTTCCATCACCTCCATTAGTTTTATTTGTAGTGATGCTTCCTAAGGCCCCCTTGACTTCATATTTCAGGATGTCTGGCTCTAGGTGAGTCATCACACCATCATGATTATCTTGGTCATGAAGATCTTTTTTGTACAGTTCTGTGTATTTTTGCCACCTCTTCTTAATATCTTCTGCTTCTGTTAAGTCCATAAAATTTCTGTCCTTTATTGAGCCCATCTTTGCATGAAATGTACCTTTGGTATCTCATATTTTCTTGAAGAGATCTCTAGTCTTTCCCATTGTATTATTTTCCTTTATTTCTTTGCACTGATCACTGAGGATGGCTTTCTTATCTCTCCTTGCTATTCTTTGGAACTTTGCATTCAAATGGGTATGTAGTTCCTTTTCTCCTTTGCTTTTCACTTCTATTCTTTTCTAAGCTATTTATAAGGCCTCCTCAGACAACCATTTTTTCTTTTTTCATTTCTTCATCTTGGGGATGGTCTTGATCACTGCCTCCTGTACAATGTCACAAACCTCCATCCATAGTTCACCAGGCACTCTGTCTATCAGATCTAGTCCCTTAAATCTATTTCTCACTTCCATTGTATAATCAGAAGGGATTTGATTTAGCTCATACCTGAATGGTCTAGTGGTTTTCCATACTTTCTTCAATTTCAGTCTGAACTTGGTAATAGGGTGTTCATGATCTGAGCCACAGTCAGCTCTCTGTCTTGTTTTTACTGACTGTATAGAGCTTCTCCATCTTTGGCTGCAAAGAATATAATCAATCTAATTTCATAATTGACCATCTGGTGATGTCCATGTGTTGAGTCTTCTCTTGTGTTTTTGGAAGAGGGTGTTTGCTATGATCAGTGTGTTCTCTTGGCAAAATTCTATTAGCCTTTGCCCTGCTTCATTCTGTACTCCAAGGCCAAATTTGCTTCTACCTCAGGTGTTTCTTGACTTCCTATTTTTGCATTCCATTTTCCTATAATGAAAAGGACATCTGTTTTGGGTATTAGTTCTGGAAGATCTTGTAGGTCTTCATAGAACTGTTCAACTTCAGCTTCTTCAGCATTACTGGTCAGGGCATAGACTTGGATTACCATGATATTGAATGGTTTGCCTTGGAAATGAACAGAGATCATTCTGTCATTTTTGAGATTGCAGCCAAGTACTGCATATCAGACTCTTGTTGACTATGATGGCTACTCCATTTCTTCTAAGGGATTCCTGCCCACAGTAGTAGATATAATGGTCATCTGAGTTAAATTCACCCATTCCAGTCCATTTTAGTTCACTGACTCCTAGAATGTTTAGGTTAACTCTTGCCATCTCCTGTTTGACCACTTCCAATTTGCCTTGATTCATGGACCTAACATTATAGGTTCCTATGCAATATTGCTCTTTACAGCATTGGACCTTGCTTCTATCATCAGTCACATCCACAACTGGGTGTTGTTTTTGCTTTGGCTCCATCTCTTCTTTCTTTCTGGAGTTATTTCTCCACTGATCTCCAGTAGCATATTGGGCATCTACTGATCTGGGGAGTTCCTCTTTCAGTATCCTATTATTTTGCCTTTTCATACTGTTTGTTGGGTTCTCAAAGCAAGAATACTGAAGTGGTTTGCCATTCCTTTCTCCAATAGACCACATTTTGTCAGAACTCTCCACAATGACCTGTCCGTCTTGTGTGGCCCCTCCTGGCATGACTTAGTTTCAATGAGTTAGGCAAGGCCGTGGTCCATGTGGTCAGATTGGCTAGTTTTCTGTGATTGTGGTTTCATTCTGTCTGCCCTCTGATGCCCTCTCTCAGTGCCTACTGTCTTATCATGGCTGTTGCAGAAAAGCTCAGCTACTGTTCCTTACCTAGGACGTGGGGTATCTCCTCTTGGCCACTCACCGCTCCAGCACCACACAGCCACTATGTATAAACATATATATGTATGTGTGTAAGTACAAAACCGAGTCACTTTGCTATCCTGAAACTAACACAAAATTGTAAATCAAATATATTCCAATAAAATATTTTAAAAATCAAGGTAAAGTACACATGACATATAATTTACTATTTGAACCATCAAAAAAATAAAACAGAAAAATGGTGGGGTGACTTATACCATTATCTTCAGAAAGCAGAGCTCGAGAAACTGTTTTTGTTCATGTTGTTAATTTGATAAGACTGAACCAGGGATGTAGTTACAACTGAGATTGCATTATGGTGCAGGTAAACTCTGTCAAGAACTATCACTCAGGCCTGGTTGGACACATGTGTGCTACCCCCATACACATAATGATACATGTAAAATATAATGTGAAATTATCTGCTTGAAGAGGAACATTTGTTTCTTAATATCTTGCCCATTTGTCACAATTCACCGAGTGTATGTTACCACCCTCACAGTTCAGTTGTTGAATACACAAAAAACTAATAGTTTCCCCAGGTTGAGGCCTCAGAGAAGCTCCTGTCCAGAAAGCCAGAGAAAGCCAGCTACTGGCTGCAGCTGAGATCTGGTGCTATCAATTTGCATTTGGTAGAAATATTGTGAAGCAATGGTTCAAAGAAAATATATCACAACTATCATGCTGAGAAGAAGGACCATTTGCATGCATGTCTCCTATCCATCATTTTTCCTAGTTTTGCTGACTAGACACTATCCTAGGGAAAACATATACATACTGATGCCTAGAAATAAACTACCTCTGATTCCCTTCTTTGGTCTTTTTGAAACAAAAGGTCAAGGAATATGTGTGGAAGAAGACAATGGAAGTATATATTAATAGCAGCAAAGAACATGACAAATCTAGAGTGGGCTTTTATACATTATGGTTACATTTTCCAACATTGCTATCATGAATTTAAGACACATTGCATTATCTAAATGGCAGAAAGTGGGGAGGGAAAAAAGAGCCTTTTGATAATGATGAAAGAGGAGAGTGAAAAAACTGGCTTAAAACTCAACATTATAAAACTAAGATCATGTCATCCTGTCCCATTACTTCATGACAAATAAAAGAGGGAAAATGTGGAAGCAGTAAGAGACTTTATTTTGGGGGGCTCCCACTGTGGATGATGACTGCAACCATGAAGTTAAAAGATGCTTGCTCCTTGGAAGAAAAGCTATGACAAACTGACAGCATATTAAAAGCAGAGACATCACTTTGCCTAAAGTAGGTCCATATAGTCAAAGCTATGGTTTTTCTAATAGTCATGTGGATGTGAGAGTTGGACCACAAAGAAGGCTGAGTGCTGAAGAATTGATGCTTTTGAACTGTGGTGTTGGAGAAGCCTCTTGATAGTTCCTTGGAGACCAAGGAGATCATATCAATCAATTATAAAGGAAATCAACCCTGAGTATTCACTGGAAAGACTGATGCTGAAGCTGAAACTTCAATGATTTAGTTACCTAATGTGAAAAGCTGAACATTGGAAAAGCCCCTGATGATGAGAAAGACTGAAGGCAAAAGGAGAAGGTGGGGCAAAAGGTGAGATGGTTAGATAGTATCATCGACTCAATGGACATCATTTTGAGCAAACTCCAGTAGTTAGTGAAGGACAGGGGAGCTTGGGTACTGCAGTCTCTGGGGTCACAAAGAGTCATACACGACGTAGGGACTGAAGATCAACAAACATGATTTAAAAGGTAATACTGTCCATAGAACACGAAAATATGCAAAGCACTGTGATAGCTTTTTTACACAAGCTATTTTCATGCTTTCCTTATGATGATCTTATGAGATAGGTAGTATTATTATTCTTTTGTTAAGAAACTACTAAGATTCAGAAAGATACAAATATTTTTTTTTTCAAGGTAACAGTGTTGGATGCTTTTTAACTTGAATTTAACTTCAGTTATCTTAGATTGTGAATGTCAGTGATTTTTATGCTATACTTCAGAAATCACCTTTATTACACTATTATCAAGAATAAAGATAGAATTCTAGTAAATTAATTGTTTTTGTGTCTTTTGATAATGATTACATTGGTATTTGCCTCCTTTTTCTTGGTTCCTGATGAATTTCATTGGACAGCTCAGTATTTGCTAATATGTATGAAATAATTTTTCTGTGCAACAGTAAATTTTTTAGAAGAGTAACATGGTTACTTTTGGTCCCCCATTCTCATAAGGAAGAATAGACATCACTATCCATACTTCTTGCTCTTCTTATTGCCTCCTCACCCAGAAGAATCTATCTACATTGAGAAGATAAGACAGCAGACAGGATTATGGTGGCTTGCAGTCATTAAGCATTCTTCCCTTGTTTTTTAACTTCCTTATTTCTGAATATGCTGACCCAAATAATTGACCCTAGATTTTCATTTTTTTTTTTCCTGCTATGTCCTACTCATTCTTTGCTGTTATCATTTCCTCACATTAACCCTAAGTTTAGCTAGTCTCAGGTTCTGAACTGAGGACAATGGACTCAGGGGTTCAGGGGCTAGGCTACTTAAACCAATGCAACTTCCAAAGTAAGGGAAGTGTCTTACTATGTACTTTATTCTTGGGGATGCATATAAAATTGGCCTTTTCTTTTACTGCAGTGGTATAAATGTAACTTTAATTTGGGAAGTTACAAATGCAGGGATTCCAAGTGAAAATAAGATTCATCCTATTTATTTGTCAATAGACAAGCGAATCCAGAAAAATGATTGAGGTAGTCACAAGTAGTGGTAAAATAGACCAAAGGCTTGCAAAATCCTTGAAAAACTATACTTTGTTTTCTTCTTGACATTAAAGAAAAAATTACAAAGATCAGACCATCATATTCTATCTGAACCATTTATACATAAGAGGTTGATGTGGGATCATCTGAATATATTATAAAATATATTTATTTTGGAGAAAAGTTTTGTGAGAAAAGCCTGAAGACTCTGATGTGGCAAATGTGATATTATAGTAATTTATTGCTGCATTATTTACAAAGCATTTTTATTCTTATTTCAGAAGAGTCAAATATAGGCAGATTCTGTGATAGAGGTTGAATAGTTTTTTGATAACTCTAGTTTTATTTTTTTTTTTACCTGGATATGCAAAACAAGACTTTAAAATGAAAACAACCAAAGAACAAAGCTAGAAAAGCAGTGTGTAAATATGTGAATTTGACAATATATAAAATTTAAGAAACTGATCAGCAGCAGCATGGGGGCCTGGCTTGCTCAACTTTGTTTTCCTCGGTATCTGTGAATAACATTCAAGTCCAAGGAAGACAATGTCATAACAGTAAACTTTGACTCCCTGTGACATCCCCTGAAGCTCCTGTAGTCACTTCCACACCATGTTTTCAGATGGGCTCTGACATTCTCTGAGATTTCAATTGAGGGTTTCAGGAACCCACAGTTTGTAGATAAATCAACATCACAGTGGGATGAATATGTTCAGTGAACAGATAATGTGGAACAGAAATTTGAAACCATGAGAAATCATACCACTAAGTTAAGATAGGAAAAAAAAAATCAGTGTAACTATTATGAACCCAAGGGCTAAGTGATAATTTAATAATACTGTTCTTTTAATACTTTGTCAGTTGGACTTAAGATTGCACAGAGATATAGTGGAGAATAATATGAGTTTAAAAAGCAGTTTATTTTTTTAGTCAGAATTGAAACTGTATTGAAAATGAAAGAAAAGCAATGGAAGGTATTTGATTCAGCAAAAGAAGAAAAGAGATTTACTTAGAAAAAATGTGAAGGTCTCAAACAGAAATTTATTACAAAATAGAGAAGAAAGGTAATCTCTCCATACTTGGCTGCTTTTGAAACAGAAACTAGCAAAGTTGAAGCTACATTCTTTCTGAATCAGGACTCAATAAGATTTCATGTAAGAAGAAAAAGTCAAGATGTTGGCAACATTAAAAAAGTGGAAATCTTCCATAAGAAGAGTGGGAGGCAGAGAAGTACAAAATTATATCCTCTAACAGTGTTCTTCATTTATTGGAACAATTGCACTGGTTTATCAGGTAAGAATTGGACACATTTCAGAAAGAAAGTTTGAGAATACCAGAATGAAATTCAAATATTTGTTGTTTCTTGATTTAAAAAATAGAATCCTTAATAAAATTAGAATTCTAAGTTGCAAAGCAGGTTATTCTTGTACCATAAGGGAACACTAGACTACAAGGGGACTTTTTGGATTATGAGATACTAAAGTTAAGCAAGACATGAAATTATAAATTAAATCTATCTTTTTGGAATTCTGGACAATAGTTGATGGCCTTCCCAGGGTAATTTGCCTATTTGGGGAAGTGAGGATTTTTTAAAGAAAGAAGTGTTTTCCATTTTTTTTTTTCACACTCAGAATTCAAAAATTTTATCTTTCACTCCAAGAGACTTATGAAATAAAATTAGGAGGACCACTTTAGTAAAATAAACATCTGGACCCAAGTAAATAGAAAGCAAAGGAAATAAAGATCCCTCAATTGAAAATAGTATTTTTCCTCCATCAGGAAAAGTACCGAAACTAAAATTCAGTTCAGTTCAATTCAGTTGCTCAGTCGTGTCCGACTCTTTGCAACCTCGTGAATCCCAGTACACCAGGCCTCCCTGTCCATCACTAACTCCCGGAGTTCACTCAAACTCATGTCCATCGAGTCGGTGATGCCATCCAGACATCTCATCCTCTATCATCCCCTTCTCCTCCTACCCCCAATCCCTCCCAGCATCAGAGTCTTTTCCTATGAGTCAACTCTTCGCATGACGTGGCCAAAGTACTGGAGTTTCAGCTTTAGCATCAGTCCTTCCAAAGAACACCCAGGACTGATGTCCTTTAGAATGGACTGGTTGGATCTCCTTGAAGTCCAAGGGACTCTCAAGAGTCTTCTCCAACACCACAGTTCAAAAGCATCAATTGTTCAGTGCTCAGCTTTCTTCACAGTCAAATTCTCACATCCATACATGACCACTGGAAAAACCATAGCCTTGACTAAACAGACCTTTTTTAGCAAAGTAATGTCTCTGCTTTTCAATATGCTGTCTAGGTTGGTCATAACTTTTCTTCCAAGGAGTAAGCATCTTTTAATTTTATGGCTGCAATCACCATCTGCAGTGATTTTGGAGCCCAAAAAGATAAAGTCTGACACTGTTTCCACTGTTTCCCCATCTATTTCCCATGAAGTGATGGGACCAGATGCCATGATTTTCGTTTTCTGAATGTTAAGCTTTAAGCCAACTTTTTCACTCTCCTCTTTCACTTTCATCAAGAAAGTTCCTCTTTACTTTCTGCCATAAGGGTGGAACTAAAGTTAAAAGTATACTAACTTAAAAAAAAAAAAAAATTACCAGGTCCTTCTTGAGAAGTGTAGGAGACTAACAAAAGGAAATGAAACATATAAGACATTGCTGAAACAAAAATACCACAAATTCAGTGACTCAAACAATACACATTTATTGTTTTGAATTTCTGGTAGCCACTAAAATTCTGAAATAAAGATGTCAGAAGAGTTAGGTTCTTCAGAGAGCTATAGGAGAGAGTCTGCTCCAGGCCTTTCTTGCCTCCTGGTATACTAACACACTCCTTGATGTGTGGATGGCATAATCCTTATACCTGCATATTGTCTTCTGCTATACATGTCCATCTCTGTGTCCAAATTTTCCCTTAGGACACAAGTCATACTGATCTAGAATCCACTATAATGATCTCATTTTAGTTTTATTTGCAATGATTCTACTTTCAAATAATGTCACATTCACAGGTACTGGGAGCTAAGACTGCAATAGCTTTTGAGAAGATACAATTCAACCCTTAACACCAGAAAGTAATGCAATAGATAGGGATGTTTCTGGTGTCTTTAAAATAAATAAAATTACCCCAGTCTAGTGAAATTAACAAAAACATACAAAATAACGTACAGAAAGATTTTTTTTGTGCATAGTATGGGATAACCTGTAGAGGTTCTCATTAGACATTTGCTCCCTCAAGATCTGAAACCAAGCAATTTGACTGAGAATGGTGTAGTAAGTGATTCACAAACAGAGACATTATAAGATCAGGGAGAAAATATTTTAGGCAATAGGAATCATGGGCCTGGAATTATCCTTTAAGAATATGCAGCAAATTAGTTACCGTAGAGACAAAAGAAAAATAAGGCTGTTACTAAATCAAACTTGAGTCCACTGGCCAAGCAAGGAGTCCAGGCAGTTAATGCTTAAAAGACACGAAATCCCTGATGGCTTTCAGAGAAATATTTTTAAGGATGGTAAGGATGGGCTGGGAAGTCGTGTGGTGTGTGATCAGCCCATAGATCTCTTCTAATTGGTGGTGTGGTGACTGAGTAGCATTTAGGAGTTGGCATCATCCACTTTGTTTTAAGTGGTCTGGGGTGTACATGCCTTGACTTTGTTTGATGCCTGAACTATTATGTTTATGTCTTGCTTGAGTGTTTTCCTTTATTTTCACTCAAAAAAGGTCCAGAAAGCTAAAGTTTTTCTAGAAGAAAAAGTCAGGCAGAGGAAATGGCAGGGGATGGAGGAGGAGAACTGTCCCAGGCAGGCTCCATAGAGTCTTGCTCTATTCCAATATGTGGTCTTTCTAGAGAAGGAAATACAGAAAAACCTTAACATAAGAGGCCACTGGAACTTTGAGGAGTGTTAGAGTTTCATGTTTCATAATAGGGCATCTTGGTAGTAGAATTAAGTATATTCTGTTTCCATACAGAATTATTATATTAATTTCAATTGTACAGTGCCTTAAATTCAAGCTAAAAAGGACTGTGTAGGAACAGTGTTTTGTAAATATATGAGGGGAAACCAAGGGAATGCAGGAACTTCAGGGAAGCACAGAAGGAAGAATAGTCAGCTTGAAAAAAATCTACATGTGGGCAAATCAGAACCATTTCAAATACTGAGAGAGAAAGTGAATATGGATGCATACTCCATTTTTTTTAAAGCAAGATGCAAGACTAATATTTTGCTCAGTGATTTTTTCCCAGATGTCATAAATGTAATAATTACATTTATTACATCCAAATGTAAATTCTGAACAATTGGTACTAGCTGGCATTTTGTGAAAAGTGAAGCCTACATATTTATTGTCTTTTTTTTTTCTCATGTCTTTCATCTATACCAACTTCTGAGTAACACTGAATCGTCACTTTCCTTTCTTTCTTTTTTTTTTTTTTTTAATGAATTACAGAGATTGCATTAAGGTTAATTTTATTTTATTTTATTTTATTTAAGGTTAATTTTAGAGAAATGTACTTAAAGAGTTTTTGGAGTGTGAGAGATATGAGGAAATTGAAGCTGGTTTAATTCAAATTCTGAGATGTTATTCCTAGATAGTGTACTGCTGATCCTCTTCACACTGTTTGCATTATTCGCTGAACCCAGGGTAGGCAAGGCTCCAGCTCAGAGGCTGGGAGAAGACTCAAGGAGCCATAGGAACTGCAGACAAGTTTATTCTCTTCTGGTTGGCATGACAGCCATAACACAGCCTCTCTTCTGGCTGACACAGCAGCCACAGTAGCAGCCATAACATAACTATAAAAGAAACATAATGTAGGCATAACATAACCTCATATAACATAACCATGATGCTGCTCTAATATAGCCCTAATTCAACAGCACCCAAGGCTTTCATGGTGAAGCTCATTCAGGTGTACTGCACAAAGTAGCCAGTGAGCAAGCAAGCACCTCAGTATGCACACGAGACATGCTATAAGTGATGTGAGCTGTTACACAGCCATGGAAAGTTATTGTTTGTAGAACGTGGGTGAAGAGGGCATGAGAACGTGGGGTAAGAGAACCTGACTGGTGTAGTCTTGTTCATTTTCCCACAGATAGCCAAAGAAAAAAGTATCCAGATATCTCGCAAGCACCCAAGTAAGATTTTTGTGGCTGTCCATGAAACAAAAAGCAAAACAAAACAAGCAAAACCAGAAAGATTTTAAATTTTGAATTGGATTAAGTTGAAATTTTGTACTGAGTTTGAAAACTAAATTTCAAAGAAAATTAGGTATTTAATTTTCTGATAACATAGAAAAAGGCAATTTATGTACATTATTAATATTTGAGCCATTTTAATTGCTCTATTGTATTCACTGGATAATTTCAAATGACCTGTATTGAGAAACCTGTCTAGACACGGAAATAAAATTGGTGCACCCATGGCAAAAAAATTAGCTTATTGTCTAATATGGAACTATTTCAAAATTTCTTATGAAAATAGATGAAATACTTGCTACCATGGCTTCCTAGATGGCTAAGTGGTAAAAAATCTGCCTGCCAATGCAGGAGATGGAGGTTCCATCCCTGGGCTGGAAATATCCCCTGGAGAAGAAAATGGCAACCCATTCCAGTATTCTTGCCTGGGAAATGCCATGAACAGAGAGCCTGGCAGGGTACAGTCCCTGCAGTTGAAAAGAATAGGACAAGACTGAGCACTCATGTTCCCTCCCTACTTGCTAGATGGAAGATAGACTTAAAGTGCTGAGGAGAAAAAATAGTAGGGCATTTTTACAAGGGAGCATTGTTTTATTATACAAACATTGTCTTTTTGGTGTATTTACAAATATATGTGAATATACTACAGTCTACAATTCTGTTCTAACTTGATATTTTGATACCTTTTTTTATTTTGTAACTGTCTGATTTTGTGTCTATTAATAAATTATAAATGATAGACTATTATGATAATTTATTAGAGAAATGCATAGAATTCTGGGGAAATCCCTTACTGTCTTTGTTCTAAATTAAAGAAAATTAGAGTTTGCACACTGAACTTTAATTAAGCTACTCACCTTGATGGTTTAAGCCACAGATCATAGTGTATTAGATGTATTAGTAGACTAGTACTACAACAATGCTTCATGGAAAATCAACTCAGAAATCAGTAGCCTACAATTCGCATTTATTTTTCTTCCTCAAGGGTATGCAAGTCAGCTGAAGAGTCCTGTTTTTGACTATATATCAGGTGTCCTTGGCTTCAATATTAGTTAGTTCATGTCTGCTCCATGTGTCTCCACTTTCTTCTTGGTCCAGTCATTATTCAGTATTTCCTGATGGCAAACCTCATGAGTACTAGAGAACAATATAAACTAAATAAGCTCCCTTTAGCCTCAGCTCTTAACATAGCTGCCTACAACCACCACATGGAACAATTTACATGACCAAATCTAAAGTCAGCAAGGCAGAAACTGATTTAGATTATTTCTTTAAATGTCACCAATTGTACATTTTTGTTCATTGTTCAGTTGCCCAGTCATGTCCGCCTCTTTATGACCCCATGGACAGCAGCACTCCAGGATGCCCTGTCCCTCACCATCTCCCAGAGTTTGCCCAATTTCATATGTGTTGCACCAGTGATGCCATTCAGCCCATCTCATCCTCTGCCACCCTCTTCTCTTCCTGCCTTTAATCTTTCCCAGCATCAGGGACTTTTCCAATGAGCTGGCTATTCACATCAGGTGACCAAAATATTGGAACATGAGCTTCAGCATCAGTCCTTCCAATGAGTATTCAAGGTTGATTTCTTTTAAGATTTACTGGTTTGATCTCCTTGCTGTCTAAGGAATTTTCAGGAGTCTTCTCCAGCACCACAGTTCAAAGGCATCGATTCTTTGACGCTCTGCCTTCTTTATGGTGCAGCACTCGGAACCATAAGTGACTACTAGAAAGACCATAGTATTGACTGTATGGACCTTTGTCAACAAAGTAATGTCTTTACTTTTCAACACATTGTCTAGGTTTGTCATAGCTTTTCTGCCAAGAAGCAACCATTTCCGATTTCATGGCTGCAGTCACCAATCACAGTGACTTTAGAGCCCAGGAAAAGGAAATCTGTCACTATTTCCACCTTTTCCCCCTCCATGTGCTATAAAAAATGGGGCTGGTTGCCATGATCTTAGTTTATTTTTTTTTTTTAATATTTAGATTTAAGCTGACTTTTATACTCTCTTCCTTCACCCTAATTAAGAGATTCTTTAGTTCCTCTTCACTTTCTGCCATTAGAGTGGTTTCATCCATGTACCTGAGGTTGTTGATGTTTCTCCTGCTGCTCTTGATTCCAGCTTGTAAGTCACTCAGCCTGTCATCTCTCAAGGTATGCTCAGCAGATAAGTTAAATAAACAGGATGACAACAAACAGCCTTGTGGTACTCCATTCTCAGTCCGGAACCAGTCAGTTGTCTCATACAGGGTTCTAACTACAGCTTCTTGACTTGCATACAAGTTTCTCAGGAGACAGGCTAGATGGTCTGCTATTCTCATCTCTTTAAGAGTTTTACAGTTTGTTATGATCCACACAAAGACTTTAGCATAGTTAGTAAAACTGAGGCAGATGATTTTCTGGAATTCCCTTGCTTTCTCTATGATACAGTGAATGCTGGCAATTTGATCTCTGGTTCCTCTGCCTTTTCTAAACCCAGCTTGAATATCTGGAAGTTCTTGGTTCATGTAATGCTGAAGCCTAACATGAAAGATTTTTAGCATGAAAATATTGCACATTATGAAGCTACAAAATAAAGCTTTATTTGTGATCAATATAATCTTGTTTATGATTCCCAAAGCTGTAGTCTCAAACCTATTTTCTCAAACCTTAATTGTAATGTCAAAACTTAATTCCAGGTCTATATCTACAGGCTGTTATTTTCAACCTATACATATGTGTGTGTGTGTGTGTGTGTAATTTTATAATTAAAACTTTATTATCCAGGAATTGTTTCTCACTAATTTGATTCTGAATTTTTTTAGATACTCCCATTTAATGGTTCACATGGGCCTACATCTCATATCTCTGGTTTTCTACATTCTGTAATCAAAATGTTCTGATTGCAGTTCATTCAAAAATTTCTCATATTGTCCCTTTTGCTCATCCTACTTCTTCTCATTTTAATATCTTTCCCATCATTCCAGAATTTTTGTTCTTCATAATCCTATTCACCTATCAAAATCTGCCAGATCAAATTTCCTATTAAAAAATGGTATACACCTCCTTTGAATTTTCACTTTATGTGTTTTTCTCTCTTTCTTTTTTTACTTATTGATCAAATTTTGCCATGAAGTATAATACAGGAAGGCTAATTGGTTTTGAGCATCATTCCTTTAAAAATAAAAATAGCAATGAATAAGAATTATACATACAAAACACAAAACCTACCAATTAAAATATTGTTCACCAAATTCTTATTATAAGATATATAATATTAAATATATGTACACTACATCAACCATGATATAGTCTAGAGATAAAAATTTTCATTCATTAATTTAACAGAGACAATTTACTATAAAGCATTCTAGATATTGAAGAACTGAAAAAGCAAAAAGGGACCAATGAAATACAACAAATTACTAACTGCAAGAAGTAGCTACTACCTTTAGGGACAGTGAACAGAGAGAAGTTAACATTTAGAGGCCTGGGAGGAGGGTTCTGTAGAGGGAAAATTCATACATTTGAGAAAGCGAGGTTGCTTGACAGTGCTCATCATTCTGAATGAGAAGAGGGCCCCATGGAATTGGATTAAACCTCAGAGAAAGGGACACAAATCATCTGGTACTGAAGTCTCTGAAGCAACACTATGAGAGGTGGGAAACATTCTGAGAGGTGGGAAAACTGTCATGTGTAACAAAATACTGATTTGGGGGTGAAAAAGCAAGACTTATGACATTGGCAGGACTAGGAAGCACAAGCAGGAAGACAATCCCAACAGAAAGGACTCTCTCCCTCTGTCTTCCAACCTTGCAATCTTCTTCTCAGAACACCGCATTGGAAAAGCCTACTTGGAAACAAAGAGACAAAAGAGAAATATAGTTCCCCAAGTTACATGCTTTGCACCACAAAATCAATTTAGAAGGGAATATTTGGAGTTGTAACATCACAGTTTCTCATTCATCAGTCAGTTCAGTTCAGTCGCTCAGTCATGTCCAACTCTTTGCGACCCCATGAATTGCGGCTCACCAGGTCTCCCTGTCCATCACTAGCTCCTGGAGTTTACCCAAACTCATGTCCATCGAGTTGGTGATGCCATCCAGCCATCTCATCCTCTGTTGTCCCCTTCTCCTCCGGGCCCCAATCCCTCCCAGCATCAGAGTCTTTTCCAACTCTTCACATGAGGTAGCCAAAGTACTGGAGTTTCAGCTTTAGCATCAGTCCTTCCAAAGAACACCCAGGACTGATCTCCTTTAGAATGGACTGGTTGGATTTCATTGCAGTCCAAGGGACTCTCAAGAGTCTTCTCCAACACCACAGTTCAAAAGCATCAATTCTTCAGCACTCAGCTTTCTTCACAGTCCAACTTTCACATCCATACATGACCACTGGAAAAACCATAGCCTTGACTAGACAGACCTTTGTTGGCAAGGTCTCTGCTTTTGAATATGCTATCTAAGTTGGTCATAGAAATATTCAAATAACAAGGAACGTGCTTAAAATTTATATTGTCTGATTATAGAAACATTTTTCCCAAAGCATATAATCTTCAAGACTGCAGATCTTTGAAGAGAATTATCAACACATTAATAGTAGCATTATTGAGAGTAATCAATTGTTAATATTGTTATTAAATGTTATAATACTTTACTTAAATTCAATGCATAAAGAATCTGTTCAGATGAGTTATTCTTAGTATGGGCTTCTCTGGTGGCTCAGCTGGTAAAGAATCCCACCTGCAATGAGGGAGACCTGGGTTCAATTCCTGGGTTGAGAAGATTCCCTGAAGGGAAAAGCTACACATGCCAGTATTCTGGCCTAGAGAATTCCATGGACTGTATAGTCCATGGGGTTGCAAAGAGTTGGACACAACTGAGCAGCTCTCACTTTCACGTCTTTCTTAGTGTTCTAAGAAAATATAAAAATAAACATATCATACATAATTAAGACAATTAAAACCATATGGAGTATTTTATGTAACCATAATAAAAAGGAACTTAATAAAAAAAAAAGGCAAGAAACTTCAAAAGAACTCTATATGTGATCTACTTTATTTGGTCTTGAAATTGAACAATCAAAGTTTTAGTTGTTCAATTAGTCCAACTCTTTGTGACCCCATGGGCTGGGGTCCACCAGGCTCCTCTGTCAATGGAATTCTACAGGCAAGAATACTGGAGTGGGTTGCTATTCCTTCTCCAGAGGATCTTCCTGACCCAGGAATCAAACCCGTGGTTTCCCACACTGTGGGAAAATTCTTTACCATTTGAGCCACCAATGATTCTGCATTTTTTTCTCAGACACCAGTAAAGGCCAAATTCTGTCAACATGCCTTGAACACAACAATGAGTTTAAACTCACTTTGAAATAAAGAAAACTCAGTGAAATAAATAATACAAAATTTTAGTCTTATTGATAATATATCTGAAGTGGGGAATCTTATAAGTTAAATAAATATAAAGTTTTCGTAGATGAGGTTTCATTGAAAAGAGTTACAAAGTAAATGATTTAAAAATACTGGGAAAGAATCCTCTATGAATGAAAGTCACATGACTTTCACAAAATCAAAAGTAGCACTAGACCATCCAAGGTATCATCTCATCTGATTACTGTATAGAAGTTCTAAACATAATATATGTAAAATTAGGGACATAACAGAAGAAACAAAAGCACAAGAAAATATTCAGTATAAACAATAAAAGAAAAACTTGAAAAATAAAACAACTGGAATTGTGATGTTGAAAAATATGCTCATGAATTCAGAAACTAAGGAAGAAATTAGAAATGTAAGAAAAAAAACAGATATAAGCAGTACTTTGTATTGTTTAGGTTTTCTTTTGTTTTATAGGTTTCAAAGTGGGTGGCAAAATTCATTAAAAATTACTTTTATTTACCATCTTTTATAAGAAGCCTTCTTTTTGATAGTAGTCATTCTGACAGGTGTGACATGATATTTATTGCAGTTTGATTTGCATTTCTAGGATAATTAGTGATGTTGAGCATCTTTTCATGTGTCTTTTGACTGTCAGTGTATCTTCTTTGGAAGAAATTGTCTATTTAGGAGTTCTACATATCTTCAATTTAGCTGCTTGTTGTTTTTGATGTTGAGTTGTAGGAGTTTATTATTTATTTTGGATATCAATCCTTTATAAAGTATGAAAAGTGCTAATTGCTCAGTTGTACTTGACCCTTTGCAATCCCATGGACTGTAGCCCACCAGGCAAGTTTGTTCATGAGATTCTCCAGGCAAGAATACTGGAGTGGGTTGCCATTTCCTTCTCCATGGGGTGATCCCAATCCAGGGACTGAAATTTCATCTCTCATGTCTCCTGAGTTGCAAGAGGATTCTTTACCACTGAGCCACCAGGGAAGCCCTGGTATACTGTTATAAAGCATACTGTTTGCAAATATCTTCCCCTATTCATTAGGCGGTCATTTCATTTCGTTAATAGTTTCCTTCACTGTACAAAACTTCTGCTGCTGCTGCTCTGCTAAGTCGCTTCAGTCGTGTCCAACTCTGTGCGACCCCATAGACCCAGTCCACCAGGCTCCCCCGTCCCTGGGATTCTCCAGGCAAGAACACTGGAGTGGGTTGTCATTTCCTTCTTCAATGCATGAAAGTGAAAAGTGAAAGTGAAGTCTCTCAGTCTCTCTGACTCTTAGCAACCCCATGGACTGCAGCCTATCAAGCTTCTCTGTCCATGGTATTTTCCAGGCAAGAGTACTGGAGTGGGGTGCCATTGCCTTCTCCAACAAAATTTCTTAGTTTGATGTAATCCCTTTTGCTATTTTTAATATTTTTTTTTCTTGTCTGGCAAGTCAAATCTAAGAGCATACTGCCTGTTTCTTCTAGGAGTTTAATGGTTTCAGGTCTGACATTTAAGCATTAGATTCATTTTGAGTTTATTTTTGTATATATTGTAAGAAAATGATCAGGCTTTATACTTTTACATATAGTTGTCCAGTTTTACCAACATCATTGGGAAAAAGCAATGTATATTATTTTTCCATTATTCTGGCCTCCTTTGTTGTACATTATTTGTACATATAAGCATGGGTTTATTTTTTAGACTCTCTATTCTGCTCATTGATCTGTTTTTGTGCAAGTATCATACTCTGTTGATTTATTCAAGTTATATGAAAAATTACATTGGTATTTTGATTGTAATTGCATTGAATTTATACTTTTGGATAATATAGACATTTTAATAATGTTGATCCTTTCAATCCAGGAACACAGTCTATCTTTCCTTTAATTTGCATTGTTTTCAATTTCCTTCTTTATGTCCTGCAGTTTTCAGAGTAACATGTCTTTTAGTTCCTTGGTTAAATTTATTCCCAGGTATTTTATTCTTTTGAGGAATATGTAAAAAGCATTATCTTCTTAATTTCTCTTTCTGATTGCTATCAGTGCGTAGAAATGCAACAAAATTCTGAATAGTAATTTTGTATCCTGAAAATTTTCTGAATTCAAATTTTAGCTATAATAGTCTATTAAAAGAGTCTTTGGACTTTTACATATATATATATGTATGTATATATATATATATATATATATATATATATATATATATATATCAAACCATAGTGAAGGATAAGGAAGCCTGATATGCTGCAGTCCATGGGGTCTCAAAGAGTCAGACATAACTGAGTGATTAACAAAACAATATCTACAAAAAGTGATTTGTTTTCCAACTTGAATGCCTGTCACTTCTTTTTCTTGCTTACTTAATGTGACTTGATGAGAAAGAAAAGTGTTGGTGAGGATGTGAAGAAAATGGAAGGACCATAATTTGTTGGTTGGGTTATAAACTGGTATAGCTACTATGGAAACAGTATGGAGATTCCTCAAAAAACTAAAAGTATAATTGCCATATGATCCAGCAATTCTACTTTTGAGTATTTATCTGAATAAAACAGAAAAAATTCAAAAAATACATATACCTTTATCTTTATGGCAGCACTGATTATAATAGTCAAGATATGGAAACAACCTAGATGTGCATCAGCTCTCAATGTATAAACAAGATGTGGTACACATGTTGCATTTTGTGGCAACATGGATGAACCTAGAGGATATTATGCTACATTAAATAAGTCAGACAAAGACAAATACTGTATGATTTCACTTGTATGTGAAAATCTAAAACAAAACAAAACAGAAGCAGACTTAGATTCAAAGAACAGACTGAGCGGTTGCCATAGGAAAGGGGTTTGGGGAGATGAGCAAAATATGTGAAGGGGATTAAGAGGAACGAATTTTCAGCTATAAAATAAATAAGCTATAGGGATGTAATTATAGCACAGCAAATAGTCTGTAAGCTGTAATAGCTCTGCATGGTGATAGATGGTAGCCAGACTTGTGGTGATCGTTTCATAGTTTATGAAAAACTCAATCACTATATTATACAACTGAAACTAGTATAATACTTTATTACAATTATAATATAACTAATAAACTTTTATTTTAGATACATATATAATGTCACATTCATCCATACAACATTTTTGCTAAGATTCTTTAAGCTTGTGTAAATAAACCTTAGATTTCAAAGAAAAATTCATCCAATTGTTTATCCTTAGGTATTATTTACTAATTAGGGAAAATTAAAGAAAATTTAGATTATTTTTAATAGCAAAAAAATGTAGAGTTTCTTGGGTTTATTATTCTTTTTCTTCACAATGAGATCACTTTAAGCTTCAAAGGACAATCAAGAATATATTCACAGATTGTTTTTGAGCTCATAATTACTAAGTCAACTACAGTCATGTTTATCAGTGTTGCGTTATAAGGACAATATGCAGCTACATATCACTGTTAAACACTTGATGCAATGGAAACCACCATAGTATATTAAATTTCAAGTACTTAATTAAAAACTATAACATTTAAATTTGATGTCTAAATACAAAGTATATGAAGGCTAATAAATGACATACTTTAGGAAAACTTCAAGAAATGCAAAGATTGTAAAACATATAACTACTAATGTTGTTAAGAAAAGTTAGACAATGAACTAGTTGGCATCATAAGACATTCAGACTTGAACAAATATAATACTATTTAAAGCTATATACTAAATATTAAACTCTATCCTAATGCAAGTATCAATAATGGTTCAAATTATTGAATAAGTTCTCATACTTTTCTCATTACTTCAGGGCTGAGAATTAACACGTTTTAAAATGAGAATTTACAAATCTAAAATAGTCTTGAATCCACTAAAGCCCTCATAAATGCATTCAAACTCTAAGCCATAAAAAATTCATAAGAAAAAAAAATTCATAAGAACATGTACATTGAAACAAGAAGAAAATTGACTTCACATTCAACTGTAGTTCTCTATTACAGATTAAGTCACAATGCTAATTTTGGTCCCATGAAATCATTCTTTTACACTAGTAAATTACTGCAATGTTTCAACTCTACTCCACTTACCAAAATTATTTCTGAATAGTTCAAATAATAATGTGAAATTTTATTTTCTTTTTAACTCTTCAATTGTGAAAAATTCAACCAAAACTTAAATAATGTAAAAATCAACATATAAAATGATACATTTTCTAAGTAATTTTGAGAGTTCTTAGTTTTCTTCCCCCCTCCCCTTTTTTTGGGAGGGGAAAATATTGCTAGGACTTAAGGAGAGTATGCACAATTAATAAGAGAAGGAGGTATTTGCAAACTTAGAAAACTTGGGAATGGGACAAAAAAACTGAAAAAGCCAGCAAACGGAGTTCTCATTTTCTTACCAAAAATTGAAATATGCAGTTAGGCACTTGGAATTTTCCCTTTAATATCCATTTTCCCACATTGAACATAGCACACTGTTGAGTTCAGTTCAGTTCAGTCACTCAGTCATGTCTGACTTTTTTGCAACCCCATGGACTGTACCACACCAGGCTTCCCTGCCCACCACCAACTCCTGGAACTTGCTCAAACTCATGTCTGTCGAGTCAGTGATGCCATGAAAACATTTCATTCTGTCATCCTCTTCTCCTCTTGTGTTCAATCTTTCCCAGCATCAGGGTCTTTTTAAATGAGTCAGTTCTTCACATCAAGTGGTCAAAGTATTGGAGTTTCAGCTACAGCGTCATTCCTTCCAAAGAAATCCCAGGGCTGATCTCCTTCAGAATGGACTGGTTGGATCTCCTTGCAGTCCAAGGGACTCTCAAGAGTCTTCTCCAACACCACAGATCAAAAGCATCAATTCTTCAGGGCTCAGCTTTCTTTATAGTCCAACTCTCATATCCATACATGACGACTGGAAAAACCAAAGTTTTGGCTAGATGGACCTTTGTTGGCAAAGTAATGTCTCTGCTTTTTAACATGCCTTCTAATTTTGTCATAGCTTTTCTTCCAAGGAGCAAGTGTCTTTTCATTTCATGTCTGTAGTTACCATCTGCAGTTATTTTGGAGCCCCAGAAAATAAAGCCTCTCACTGTTTCCATTATTTCCCCATCTATTTGCCATGAAGTGATGGGACCGGATTCCGTGATCTTAGTTTTTGGGATGCTGAGTTTTAAGCCAACTTTTTCACCCTCCTCTTTCATTTTTATTAAGAGGCTTTTTAGTTCTTCTTCACTTTCTGCCATAAGGGTGGTGTCATCTGCGTATCTGACGTTATTGATATTCTTCCAGACAATCTTGATTCCAGCTTGTAATTCATCCAGCCCAGCATTTCACATGATGTACTCTGAATATAAGTTAAATAAGCACGATGGCAATATACAGCCTTGACGTACTCCTTTCCCAGTTTGGAACCCGTCTGTTGTTCCATGTCCAGTTCTAACTGTTGTTTCTTGATCTGCATACAGATTTCTCATGAGGCAGGTAAATGGTCTGGTATTCCCATCTCTTTCAGAATTTCCCACAGTTTGTTGTGATCTACACAGTTAAAGGCTTTGATGTAGTCAAAAAAGCAGAAGTAGATGTTTTTCTGGAACTCTTTTGCTTTTTCAATGATCCAACAGATGTTGGCAATTTGATCTCTGGTTCCTCTGCATTTTCTGAATCCAGCTTGAACATTTGAAAGTTCACGCTTCATGTACTGTTGAAGCCTGGCTTGGAGAATTTTGAGCATTACATTGCTAGCATGTGAGATGAGTGCAATTGTTAAATACTTTGAACATTCCTTGGCATTGCCTTTCTTTAGATTGCCTTTATTTGGATTGGAATGAAATCTGACATTTTCCAGTCCTGTGACCACTGCTGTGTTTCCAATTTTGCTGGCATATTGAGTGCAGCACTTTCACAGCATCATCTGTTAGCATTTGAAATAGCTCAACTGGAATTCCATCACCTCCACTAGCTTTGTTCATAGTGATGCTTCCTAAGTCCCACTGGACATCGCATTCCAGGATGTCTGGCTCTGAGTGATCACACCATTATGGTTATGGGTCATTAAGATCTTTTTTTGTACAGTTCTTCTGTGTATTCTTGACACCTCTTCTTAACATCTGCTTCTGTTAGGTCCATACCATTTTTGTCCTTTATTGAGCCCTTCTTTGCATGAGATGTTCCTTTGGTATCTTTAATTTTCTTGAAGAGATCTCTAGCCTTTCCCATTCTATTGCTTTCCTCTATTTCTTTGCATTGGTCACTGAGGAAGACTTTCTTATCTCTCCTTGCTATTCTTTGGATCTCTGCATTCAGATGGTTATATCTTTCCTTTTCTCCTTTGCCTTTTGCTTCTCTTCTTTTTTAAGCTATTTGTAAAGCCTCCTCAGACAACCGTTTTACCTTTTTGCATTTATTTTTCTTGGGGAAGTTCTTGATCACTGCTTCCTGTACAAAGTCACGAACCTCTGTCTGTATTTCTTCAGGCACTCTGTCTATCAGATCTAATCTTTTGAATCTGTTTGTCACTTCCACTGTATAATTGTGAGGGATTTGATTTACATCATGGCACTCTGAAACCTGGCTAAATCATGGCATCATACAACTCCTTCCAGCTAGGTATAGCCATGTACTCCAGTGATCAGCATGAGACACTTGTTTGATGGACCAGGATTCTGTGGGGATTTCCTAGGACAGACCACCTCCCATCCCATATTTCCCACTTGCCTCTTGTCTTTAAAAAAACTAATCAAAAAACATAGTCAGAGAGACAAAATTGCAGAAGCAAATAAAAGCTGCTAAATATGACAAAATAATAAAAGATTATTCAGTGAACAATGTCAAGAATCTTTCACTTATCCCCAAAGGCTGTAGATAATATTCTAACTATATACTTTGAGCTGTTTTGTAGCTACTAAAACCCCTGCCAGTTAGAAGAAGTTAACTGCATAATGATCAGACTGTAGTCATGACATAGGCAGCTCCATCTTACACAATTCTGAGAACTGGCCTCAGCGAAATAGGAATAAAGTCACCCTGAAAGTGAAGATGAAAATAAAATATTCAAGGTGACACTGATCAGACCACCACATGATTAGTTTCAAATTGTGCTGCTCTGCATGTAACCTACTCTTCCCACCTATAAGGCCCCTGAAACTCATCTTTGAAAGCGCTTGCCCCGTGGTTGGCAGTGGGGACTTCTGAACACAAGTTCAGCTTCTTCCTGGGTTGCTGGCCTCTTATAAAGTAACCTTTCCTTTTCTGCTGACTCTTCTAAGTGATGAGAAGCCAAAGTAAAATTCAGTAACATTGCTGACATTTGTATCCTTGGAATATCTAACAAAAGAAGAAAAGAGAAAGAAAAATGAGAGCGACTTCTCTTCTCTCTTTTTTTCTTTTTATCCACACTGCCTAGAATATGGATGCAATATCTCAAACATGAGGACCTTTTCTCAACATGGAACTTCCCAAGTGGCTCAGTGGTAAAGAATCTGCTTGTCAATGCAGGAGATGCAGGTTCAATCCCTGAGTTGGGAAGATCCCTTGAAGTAGGAAATAACAATCCACTCCAGTATTCTTGCCTGGAAAATTCCATGAACAGAGTAATCTGGTGGCTGTCATCCATGGGGTCTCAAAGAGTTGGACATGACTGAGCATGCATTTTGAACATATGTGGTCTTGGGGAAAGAACTTATGCATGTCAGATGAAGAAGAAAGAAGGATCATGAGCCCCAGATATATTGGAGCAGCTTTAACAACCACGATTGCCTAACTACAAATTTCTCTTAGCATTTTTAGTTCATTTATGCCTCTATTTTGAGGTCTGTGTTATTTTCAGTAGTTCTAATCCTAAAAGTTACTGTATATTTTTGGCCCAAACTAAATCAAGAGACAGGGGGTAAAGAGAATTAGAAATGCAAACAATATATTCAAAACTAGGGTAGTAAAAAAAGAAATAGCATCAAGAAGACAGATGGAAGGGAAAAAACTATTTTTTCAAAGAAATATTTTAAAATGGAACAAGAAGAAAGAGAAATAAAGGCCATTGGCTTAGAAACATCACTACACTGAAAGCTCATTTGGGAAATTAACTGAAAAACTGGGAATCACTGGAATAGTTAATGAAGGGGAAGCAATACAGAGAGTTTACAGAGGATGCATACATAGACAATGATGAAGCTACGTGGTCTAAATTATTCCTCTTTTGACTCTGTTAACTTTGTGGCACTTACACTACCTTATTTTGTTTTTTCAAAGTGCTTAAATACTATTCCTATTTAAAATGTTTTTTGTTTAAAACAAAAGACGCAGAGCATATTAGCTCCAATAACCAGTTGTCCATTTCTTTATTTATTACATGTTATTATACCAGATTGCCTTTGAAATTTCAAGTCTATCAACTGATTTTTTTTTTTTTTTTTTTAATGTCAATGCTGTGCTGTGCTCATTCAGTCACTTCCGACTCTTTGCAACCCTACGTATTGTAGCCTACCAGGTTCTTCTGTCCATGGGATTTTTCCAGGCAAGAACACTAGAGTAGGCTCCCATTGCTTCCTCCAAGGAATCTTCCTTATCCAAGAATTGAACCTGCATCTCCTGACTTGGCAAGCAGATTCAATACCACTGAGCCACCTGGGAAGCTGTTTATGTCAGTAGAATGTTTCATTTGTCTCATACAGAAAAAAAAAAAAAAAAAAATATATATATATATATATATATATATATATATATACATTGTATAATCTTAAAACTATCTAATCTGAAGTCAAATTGACTTTATTTGGAGTCATGGATCAGTCATTTCCAGGTCTGTGACTGCAGGTAATTTCTTTAAATTATTGATCTTCAACTTGCTTATCTGTCAAAAGTAGTATACTAATAATCAAATTGAAGTGCATTGTTATGACTACTAAATGAGTCAATTTATGTGAGCCACACAGTCTGTATGTAACATAATAGCTCACTGTTTTAAAAGTTTGGTGTCTGCAAAACACCGACATAAGAACGATCTGTAACACTCATTAAAAATGAAAGATCTATTATATCTTGGTTGAGTGCAGGAAATCTGGCTCTGTAACAGGCACTGCTGTCAGATTTTCACTGATTGCATGGCACTGAACATAACAGATCCTCAGTAAATTGTTATCATTTTTTTAACTTCAAAACTGATGTACTATGACACAACTGCTATATATTTTAAAAAGTATTTAGATTCATATAAATATATATAGATAACTATACCTATAGATTTCAACATAGATATATCAATACTTAGTCTATCCACAGTAAGCAAAATTAGCATAGCAGGTTAATTTTACATTAAACTATCACCTTGAATATATATTTTTAATGCTGATTTAAAATCTATTCTTCTACAGTAAGCAGCAGTTAAATGATATTAATCATGTGCAATGCTGTAATTAAATAACCTTGGCTTACATAGCATTATCCAAAACTAGAAATTTGTCTATGGAGAAGAAAAATGAGAAGATAAACCCTGTTGACAATCCTGTTACATATTGCTTCTCTTTTAAATGCTTTCCATGGTATATCAGATTTAAAAGAAGAATAGATAGATACTTTTCACAGATAAACAAATAACTTCTGTTAATCTAATACACATATCAAAAATAATGAAAGTAGACAATTAAACTGTTTCATTAGCAATAAACTTTTATAAGCATACACAAAAAAGCAGATGGATGAATTTAAGTAATATTAGGCCAAATGGTTGGCTGCATTGCAGTTATCACTGTTATTTGTAAATCTAAAATAAATTATAATGTCAAATATAAAAAATATTTGAAATCATAACTGAGCAAGCTTTAAAAGTGAGCAAGTTTCTGCACTGAGGAAAAGGGTATAATTGAAGCCGTTCTGACAAAAATTAAGAATAAGAAAATAAATCACTTAAATAACAACATACAAAATGAGAGAAAACAGAAGGCAAGAAGTTAGAAAGTAGTAATGAGAATGAAGACTTTTTACAAATACCATTCTGAGTTAAACACACCGTGCCATTTTCTTTAACTTCACAAAGACAAAGAATTTTATTCAGTTAATTAAGGATTTGATTGACTTTCATTTTGTCCTTTCACTCTCTCTTTTCTTCTTAGTTCTAAAAGTGGTGATCAATGTACATATCCCTATCTATTCAGTTAGAATCTCCCACATTACAGCCCTAAATGTCATTTATAAAACAATCACATATTGTTTTGTATTATTCAGTACCTATTTACATAATATTTTTGTTTTAATGTACTTGACTGTATACTTTAATGTTTACTATATAAAAAAGAAAAAAATGGTCAAGTTAGTTCTAATGATGGACCAGAAGTACAAAGATATAAATGGACTCCTTGAAAGTCTAAAGTTTCATAGGTAGTAAATCAAGGAAGACTAAAGCATAAGTCTTTTCACTCAGGCAATTTTATCCCCCCTGCAAATTAGCAGGAATTTTTTTTTTTTTTTTTTTTTTTAGTGGCAAACCTACAGCTGGTGGGGCCACAAAGTCTTGAGAAAAAAGAAAATTCAAATTGCTAGTAGTACTGTTTCAAAAAAGACTGTTTTTTGGAATAAATCGTTTATAAAGATGAGTTTAAATTGCTTTCTGAATCAATGTGCTATAAACAAAGAGAGAGCAACTAACTATTAAGATACCCCTGGTTCTAAAATTACTGAAGAGAATTTATAAGCAAAATATACTTCTCTGTCACTTGATACACATTTGATATCTTGCTATATCATCTTTGAAAGCTATCCAATTATTGTAGATCAATACCATGGCTCACACACACACAAAGTCTGTCAATGAAGTTTTCTCTGAGGAAAAATTCCTAACTTTTCCATTTAGGAAGTATGTCCTATGCTACTCTGAATCTAGCTTAAATTCAAAACTAACCAAGAGGGAAGAAGTAAGGGCCATGTGGAAAGCAGAATTTATTTCAACAAATTATAAAACTAAGTTGCACACAGACACACTCAAGCACACACAGAATGTTGCAAGTCACCAGACTCTGGAACTGACATGTCAGAAGAAACTGTGTTGACCTTTGGAATCATAATTGATATGACTAGCAGACATAGAATCTAAAGAATATTTCTTAAGTAGAAAAAAATATTGTTATCAGGGTTTCCAATAAGTCTTGTGAAATTTCCACAATAATATATTTTTAAAACAATGGGATCACAACTAATTATGTTTTTAAGGACAACGGGGTGATTCATTTTATTCTAGTGATGTTATCAATAAACAGAGCATTGATAAAGATTGCTTGGTAAGAATAAGTAATTTTTTAATAAACATCTTTAAAGTGCCTACAAAAAGTTCATTTTAAAAAAGTAATTTTGCAACCTTTCTTCCTACATGATATGATAAAGTTTCCACTGCTCTTTCATTGTTTTCTTATTTTCCGAAACAAACCGGACCAGGAGATGTTCAGTTCAGTTCAGTTCAGTTGCTCACTCGTGTCTGACTCTTTGAGACCCCATGAATTGCAGCACGCCAGGCCTGCCTGTCCATCACCAACTCCCGGAGTTCACTCAGACTCACGTCCATCGATTCAGTGATGCCATCCAGCCATCTCATCCTTTGTCGTCCTCTTCTCCTCCTGCTCCCAATCCCTCCCAGCATCAGAGTCTTTTCCAACTCTTCACATGAGGTGGCCAAAGTACTGGAGTTTAAGCTTTAGCATCATTCCTTCCAAAGAAATCCCAGGGCTGATCTCCTTCAGAATGGACTGGTTGGATCTCCTTGCAGTCCAAGGGACTCTCAAGAGTCTTCTCGAACACCACAGTTCAAAAGCATCAATTCTTCAGCGCTCAGCCTTCTTCACAGTCCAACTCTCACATCCATACATGACCACAGGAAAAACCATAGCCTTGACTAGACATAATTCCCAATATTAAGAAAGATGTGCATTACTTTCTACTACTACCTGTTTAAATGAATCTTCAAAATGTAAAAGGAAATTTTGTATTCAAATTTAGAACATCTACAAGAAACAGATAATGTTTCAAAATTATCGATAAAAATCCTAATTACAGTTATTATGTAACATTTAAGACAAACTAGGTATAAAAAACTGAAGACATCTGTATCCACCTCTGAGCTCAAAAGAATAAATGCTACAAGTAGAGGTGAAATTCTCTACTTATGACTTCATGAGGTGACTTCTATGCTGACTGTATGGTTCGTCAGTCTCATTTATGTCTCTGTATTTTTTATTACATACATATCTATACTTAGTGTATAGTGTTGTTTGCATATGCAACATTGTATTAGTGGCATCCTAGTGCATGCTGCTGCAACTTCCCTCTCCTCCCACCAGAAAGAGGAATGAATTTTAGTTAGGTCACCCACTTTTGATAGTAAAAATATTCACTCATATTTTACATTCCTGTCTGTGTTCTGGAGAAGTTTTTCTATGGAAATAAGTACTTATTGCTTTACCTTGAAAGCTAAGCATATGACATTGAAAATAAGGAGAGACCTTCACATTCAATGATGTAGAATGACAGAAAATATATAAATCATTTTTAGAGGAAGTCTGCAAAATGTTTTTTAATGTCCAGATGTGTATTTTAGAATTGTTCAGTGAAGACTAAATTAAACTTTGTGTTGTTGTTGTTGCTGTTGCTAAGTCACTTCAGTCGTGTCCAACTCTGTGCGACCCCATAGATGGCAGCCCACCAGGCTCTGCCATCCCTGGGATTCTCCAGGCAAGAACACTGGAGTGGGTTGCCATTTCCTTCTCCAATGCATGAAAGGGAAAAGTGAAAGTGAAGTCGCTCAGTCATGTCTGACTCTTTGCAACCCCATGGACTGCAGCCCATCAGGCTCCTCTGTCCATGGGATTTTCCAGGCAAGAATACTGGAGTGGGGTGCCATTGCCTTCTCCAAAACTTCATGAAAGAAAGTCTATTGTTACACAGTAGGAGGCCTATGGGGCAGAATTCAATACATTGCTCTCTGTACAGAAGGCTGAGATTCGGTAGGTAGAGATGAAGGCCACAGAGATTCCAAAACTACAGAGACTCTAATCAGTAATTAATTTATAGATTTGAAAATAGGTTTCTACACTAGGAACTCAGAGAGGTCCAGTATCTCAGGCAACCAAGTGTCGGTGGTGTTGTCTAATATAAAGCTGTGTATCTGGAGTCTGGGTACTAATTTGAGGTTAAAAAGGATGTAGCATGCTGGTTCTGAAATAAAAAGCCAGTAAGAGCTAATCTAATAATCCAAATAAAGAAATTCACCATTCAGCTTTGTTAAATTTCTTCATAATCATAGGGCAAACATTGAATATATATTTGTTGATAATATCAATATTATTTTTCATTGGCACCTACAAGAAAAAGACATATTTTAGTAGCAGCTATGGAAATTTACAAGTGTCATCAGTGGTACTCGAAACAAAAGAAATGCCAGTTCTTAAGTTTTATGAATTAATTTTGGGAAAAGATTAATAATGATTAGTGACAAACTTCTTCTCCTATCATGTTACACATTTATCAAGTGCAGCCCTCCAGGTGGTACAATCAGTACCCCATCTGTGATTGTTTTCATATAGTCTAAAACTATCAGCTGGGGCAAAGATAAATGGTTCAACATCATAATACAAATATATATGTATATATTTATACACACACATACGTATGTGTGTATGTGCACATGTGTGTGATAGAGAGACCAAGACAGAAGTAGTATGTGTATAATAGCCCAAACAGATGCCCAAATAAGTGTACATATTTGGGCTATTTATCATGTAGCATATTCTCAGTGATTAATAATAAACATTAAAGTTGCTCTTTTTTATAAGCAATTGTGTCAGTTTTAGATATGTCCTTTAAGGAGAATTGATGATCAAAGGACTTAAATTCAAATAAATTGCATGTCAAAAAATTAAAAAAAAAAGCAAGCTGCTTCAAATAAGACTAAGTATTTATTAATAATACTCAATGTCATATTGGATATTTCAAATTTCTGTTATTAACAAAATTTACTAATATAAATAATACTTTATATATGAAAGTTAGGATAAGTAGAGTAGGAAAAATTACATTCCTCATTTTTCCAAGATACATTTTGCAAAAGGAAATATCTAATTATAGGAAGCATTAACTTTCTGAAAGTTAAATATCTGGAAGCTTAATCTGTTTTTTTTTTTTTTTTAACAGACAAGTACAAATCTCAAAAATTTTTTTAACTTTTCCATGAATATTTTTACAAGATCTCCCTCTTCTGGCCAAACTAGTTATTTCATTTATTTTTATCCAACAGTGGTCAAAATAAGCTGATAAATTTGGGCAAAGCTAATTTATACTAATCTGGCATCAAAGAGATAAATGGACAGACACTTCAAAATATGAAAAACAGGAAGCTCTTTTCAGTATCTCTAATACACATACTGTTCTATTAATGTCTGCTTATCTAATTTCATTTAAGTTTTCTGCCTCACTGATAGTCTGAGGATTCATATGCCAAGCCTGGTAATAAGTTAATAAATGAACTGAATGCTTGAGGTGTTCCAGATGGACTTAAATTACCAATGCTGTCATTTACAAAAGTGACTGAGCTTAGACAGCAGGACTGCAAGTTTCCAAATGCAGACTTACCTATGTCCCTTAAAATAGAGGTGAGATGTAAGCTCCATTAAATGCCCTTTCAGAACTTACATTTCCTCTCAAGTTTACAAACTGGATTGAAAATAATGGGGAACAACAACAAAAAAAAGATCTGAGGAATAGAGGTAAACAAAAGGCAAAAAATGCTCACCATAAAATTTATATAATAATAATGTATAAAAATATTCTTAAGGTATGTGTTCATTTCACTATCACATATTTATTAGTCTACTTTAATCAATTCATTTAATTTTATAAAATTTCAGAAAAAACATGTATGGAAGCTTTGTTAGGAGTTATTGTTCTTAAAAGCATATCGAATTAGGGTACTAAAAGTCTTAAAAGCAGTTATTTATTAATTTCCTCCATTTCTTCAAAATACATTTGCTGTGGAATGGCAATTCAAAACAAATAGAATGCACCCAGTGCTTTCAAGAAAACATGGAATAGTGCTAACCTTGGGGGGTACATTAGCAAGTTTTGATAAATTTGAAATCCCTTGAAGTTATTCTCCACTTTATTTCGTACACATTGCAATTTTCAGGAGAAAAGTTTGATAACTTTCATTAAATGTTCAAGGATAGCAATGACCCCTAAATCAAGTGATATAAGCAAATAATGACAAATTACATGGTATTTAGTATTTTAAAATTCTATTGTAAACACAACTACCTCTAAATAGAAGAATCAAAGAAGGTTCTTAAGGAATAATAACATATGCTCTGAAGCTTGAGGCTTAAGGAGAAGTGTGTCAGGAAGAGAAGAAAGAGTGTTATCTTCTGAACACTCTAAATGTAAAAGCAATGCTTACTGCTAAAATTTTTATTGGAGAAAACTCTCTGGTGGGACTGACTAAATAATACATAGGGTGAAATTTTATTTATTGCATTCATTGCTACATCTCTCACATTAATAAAGTACTTGGTACATAGTACAGAGATCTATAGATGTTTCCTAAAGAAAAATGACAATAGGTTTAAATAATAGGATAAAAATATACAATAAAAATTCTTGAGAGCCTTACTTAAGATTTTGGCCTCTATTCTTTTTCATTATATAATTATTAAAGGACCATTTGAGGTTAGTTGGTTTTTTGTTTGTTTCATTTTGTTTTGTTATTGTTGTGTGTTTAGTGAAAAACAATCATCAGATTTGATTATAATGTCAATTTCGTACAAGAGAGAGAGAAGATATTGGATCCTAGGGAAATGATCATAGAACATCAACTAAAACATCAGCAGGGATGGGAGTGCAGTTAACAGAAAATTAATTTTTCAAGTATCTGGAAAAATAATTAACAATTTAGATAAGAGAATGAAGGAATGGAAAAAGGATAGATTGAGAAAAATAGCTCTTTAGCTTAGATGACTGTAGATGGTAGCTACTATTATTGAAGATTTGCTTAAATAGAAGCAAATTATAAACATTAAAGTATGTTTGGGGTATTAATAAGGAAAATACAATCAATTTGTGATAGTATTGTTATGTAGGTTAATAAAGGGAAATAAACTGCAAAAATTTACAAACTCACAAAAAATTCTTGGTAAATAGTTGAAGTGTGAAGAATATTTGGAAAATATTCACTCAGCAGTGGCCAGAGGACTGGAAAAAGTCAGTTTTCATTCCAATCCCAAAGCAAGGCAATGCCAAAGAATGCTCAAACTACCACACAATTGCACTCATCTCACATGCTAGTAAAGTAATCCTCAAATTATCCAGGCCAGGCTTCAACAGCACATGAACCATGAACTTCTAGATGTTCAAGCTAGAAGCAGAGATCAAATTGCCAACATGAGTCGGCTCATCAAAAAAGCAAGAACGTTCCAGAAAAACATCTACTTCTGCTTTATTGACTATGCCAAAGCCTTTGGCTGTGTGGATCACAAAAAACTGGAAAATTCTAAAGAGATGGGAATACCAGACCACCTGACCTGCCTCTTGAGAAGTCTCTATGCAGGTCAGGTAGCAACAGTTAGAACTGGACATGTAATGACAGACTGGTTCCAAATTGGGAAAGGAGTATGTCAAGGCTGTATATTGTCACTTTGTTTATTTAACTTATATACAGAGTACATCATGAGAATCGCTGGGCTGGATGAAGCACAAGCTGGAATTAAGATTGCCGGGAGAAATATCAATAACCTCAGATATGCAGATGACATCACCCTTATGGCAGAAAGTGAAGAGGAACTAAAAGGCCTCTTGACGAAAGCGAAAGAGGAGAGTGAAAAATTTGGCTTAAAACTCAGCATTCAGAAAACTGCAATCATGGCATGGCAAATAGATGGGGAAGCAATGGTAACAGTGACAGTTTTTTTTTTTTTTTTTTGGATGAGGGGGAGCTCCAAAATCACTGCAGATGGTGACTGCAGCCATGAAATTAAAAGACTCTTGCTCTTTGGAAGAAATGTTATGACCAACCTAGACAGCATATTAAAAAGCAGAGACATTACTTTGCCAACAGAGGTCCATCTATTCCAAGCTATAGTTTTTCCAGAGTCATGTATGGATGCAAGAATTGGACTATAAAGAAAGCTGAGTGCTGAAGAATTGATGCTTTTGAACTGTGGTGTTGGAGAATACTCTTGAGAGTCCCTCGGGCAGAAAGGAGATTCAACCAGTCCATCCAAAAGGAAATCAGTCCTGAATATTCATTAGAAGGACTGATGCTGAAACTGAAGCTCTAATACTTTGGCCACCTGATGTGAAGAACTGACTCATTTGAAAAAACCCTGAAGCTGGGAAAGATTGAAGATGGGAGGAGAAGGGGATGACAGAGGACGAAATGGTTGAATGGCATCACCGACTCAATGGGCATGAGTTTGAGTAAACTCCAGGAGCTGATGATGGACAGCAAGGCCTGGCATGTTGTAGTCCATGGGGTCACAAGGAGTCGGACACGACTGAGTGACTGAACTGACTGAACAATCCTAAAAGGCCAGATTATTGGCGTGCCACCACAATGACGTTGAATGTTGATTGGTGAATATCACCAAGATTTTCCAGTATTAGACATTATTAAAGGAGTTGAATTGAGAGAGTCTTAACCTCATATTATGTACATGAGAAAAATGACAGGGGAGATCACACAGAGTTCATTCTATTTTCTGTTTTCTGATGTTTTAAGAAGATTTCTTTTCTTAAAATATCTTGAGCCGGTTATGAGATATCAAAAATGTCACCATTAGCCATCTGTATGTCTTCTTTGGAGAAATGTCTATTTAGTTTTTTGGCCCATTTTTTGATTGGGTCGTTTATTTTTCTGGAGTTGAGCTGTAGGAGTTGCTTGTATATTTTTGAGATTAGTTGTTTGTTGGTTGCTTCATTTGCTATTATTTTCTCCCATTCTGAAGGCTGTCTTTTCACTTTGCTAATAGTTTCCTTTGATGTGCAGAAGCTTTTAAGGTTAATTAGGTCCCATTTGTTTATTTTTGCTTTTATTTCCAATATTCTGGGAGGTGGGTCATAGAGGATCCTGCTGTGATGTATGTCGGAGAGTGTTTTGCCTATGTTCTCCTCTAGGAGTTTTATAGTTTCTGGTCTTACGTTTAGATCTTTAGTCCATTTTGAGTTTATTTTTGTGTATGGTGTTAGAAAGTGGTCTAGTTTCATTCTTTTACAAGTGGTGGACCAGATTTCCCAGCACCACTTGTTAAAGAGATTGTCTTTAATCCATTGTATATTCTTGCCTCCTTTGTCAAAGATATGGAATTTAGAAAGATGGTAACAATAATCCGGTGTATGAGACAGCAAAAGAGACACTGATGTATAGAACAGTCTTGTGGACTCTGTGGGAGAGGGAGAGGGTGGGAAGATTTGGGAGAATGGCATTGAAACACGTAAATATCATGTAAGAAACGAGTTGTCAGTCCAGGTTCGATGCAGGATACTGGATGCTTGGGGCTAGTGCACTGGGACGACCCAGAGGGATGGTATGGGGAGGGAGGAGGGAGGAGGGTTCAGGATGGGGAACACATGTATACCTGTGGCGGATTCATTTTGATATTTGGCAAAACTAATACAATTATGTAAAGTTTAAAAATAAAATTAGAAAAAAAAATAAAAAATAAACTAATGTAATAATAAAAAAAATGTCACCATTAAAGAAATGGTACTTTTTTTCAAATCTTTTGTAAATACGAAGTTTATACTGAGTCATTTCTAATGGGGAAGAATGACACCATTTCAGATGATTTTTCTCATGAGAGGAATGAAATCACATTGATAATTCTAAGCCACAGATTCCTCATCTATATCTTTGCCTCCTAATAGTGTTAATGAGAAGATTTAAAGAGATAAAACAGAATTGCACCTTACCTTCTGGCATCTAATTTTAAGTACCAGCTCCCTATATATTTAATTATATGTTAAAGATAGCTCCCTGTATCTTTAATTGTATATTAACATTCATAATTCAATTTCATATATACATAGGTACATTTATTTAGTGAGTTATAAAATATTTTCTGTCTTTACAAAAAAAAGCACTTTTTTTCCCTTGAATCATCTTAATAGTTAGTTTGCTGAAAATCATTTTAAAGTTTATGTCATACTATCCTCCAGTGACAAAAAATATAAATATTAGATAATAATTGAGTATACTGTTATTTCATTGTAAATACAATTTTAAAATGTTCATTTTGCTTCCTGTACAGAAACTAATAGTTATACATCATGCTAACATAGTCAAATCAGCAACAACTTGGATTATTAAAATTTGGAGTCATGTTAACAACTTGTTTTTTGGCAATTAATCAAATTACACTACATTTCAAAGAGCCAAAAATAACTGAAATTTTGTTCTGTTGATTATGTAGCTTCCACACAAAACAGATCATTCTGCTGAAGCAGCTGGACATGGGAAGGATGACTGAACATAGCTGAGCTATTCCAAATCCTAGAAGATGATGCTGTAAAAGTGCTGCACTCAACATGCCCTCAAATTTAGAAAACTCAGCAGTGGTCACAGGACTGGAAGAGGCCACTTTTCCTTCCAATCCCAAAGAAAGACAATGCCAAAAGATGTTCCAGCTATGGTACAGTTGTGCTCGCCAAAAGATGTTCCATCTATGGTACAGTTGTGCTCATTTCACATGCTAGCAAGGTTATGCTCAAAATCCTTCAAGCTAGGATTCAGTGTATGTGAAATGAGAACTTCCAGACGTACAAGCTGGATTTAGAAAAGGCAGGGGAGCCAGAGATCAAATTGCCAAATCCAGTGGATCATAGAAAAAGCAAGAGAATTCCAGTGAAACATCTATTTCTGCTTCATTGACTACACAAAAGCCTTTGACTGTATGGATCAGAACAAACTGTGGAAAATTCTTAAATAAATGCAAATGCAAGACCACATTACCTTTCTTCTGAAAAACCTATATGTGGGTCAAGAAACAGCAGCTAGAACCTTACACAGAACAATGGACTGGTTCAAAATTGGGAAAGGAGTACAACAAGGCTATATAATGTCACTCTGTTCATTTAACTTATATGCAGAGCACACCACATGAAATGCCAGGCTGGATGAATCACAAGCTGAAATTAAGACTGCTAGGAGAAATATCAACAACCTCAGATATGAAGATTATACTACTGTAATGGCAGAAGGTGAAGAAGAACTAACGAGCTTCTTGATAAATGTGAGAGGAGAGTAAAAATGATGGCTTAAAACTCAGCATTCAAAAAAACTAAGATCAAGGTATACAGTTCCATCAAGTTATGGCAAATAGAAGGGGAAAAATTGGAAGCAGTGACAGATTTTAATTTTCTTTATCTCCAAAATCACTGCAGATGGTGACTGAAACCATGAAATTAAAAGATTCTTGCTTCTTAGAGGAAAAGCTATGACAAATCTAGACAGTGTTTTTAAAAAATGGAAACATCACTTTACTGACAAAGTTCCTTATAGTCAAACCTATGGCTTATTCAGTAGTCATGTAGGGATATGAGAGGTGGACCATAAAGAAGGCTGAGCACTCAAGAATTGATACTTTTGAACTGTGGTGTTGGAGAAGACTCCTGAGAGTTCCTTGCACAACAAGGAGATTAAAACTGTCAATCCTAAAGGAAATTGATCCTTAATATTCATTGGAAGGACTGATGATAAAGCTGAAGCTCTGATACTTTGGCGATCTGATACAGAGAACCAACTTATTAGAAAATACTCTGATGTTGGGAAAGATTGAAGGCAAAAGGATGAGATGGTGAGATATCATCACTGACTCAATGGACATGAATTTGAGCGAACTCTGGGAAATAGTGGAGGATAGAAGAGCCTGGCATGCTGCAGTCCATGAGGTGCAACAAGTTGGATACGACTTAACAAATGAACAACAACTATTCCACCTTGTTCACAAAACCCTCCTTCTTTGACATAGCAATAGATGTTTTAGCCATTCATTTTGACATCTCTATTGCATTCATTCACTATGACTATTGTTTATACTTCATCTAAAATCTCCATTTACAACCTTATGCAATAACAAGTACAGTGTGACTCTTATCTAGCCTTGAGGGAGAACTCAGATAATCCCATGGCAATGAGGCATTATGAATATTGAAGCAGTCCTTTCCTGTTGTTAAAAACAGCAGGCCAAAAATGGAGTCACTTATGCTAAGTCTCACATTATAAAACTAAGACTTACTTTAAATACAGCTTCAGTTCTCCCAGGAAAGGAATTCTAAGCCTGTCAATCAATAATCCCAAATAAATACTAGTTAGATAATTTTTTTCACGTATCCATGAATCTTGTTTGGTATTTAAAGTTAGATGAGTGTAATATCACCTACATAGTAAGCATTATTTAATAAAACAATAATAATTATGAAAGTCTCAATTGTGTACTGAATATTTAGTAAATATTAAATCTCTTCTACTGTTTACTTGTAGACACACCCTGCATCTCTAGTCACCTTATAAATGTAACAGCAGCATGAATTAGTTCCTATACCAAGCACAAAGCCTTCAGTAGCTCCTGATTTTATTAACAGCCTCAGTCTTATACTTAAAGTTCCATGTAAAGTTGTTGTTCAGGTAAGTAGAATAAAATCCTATCTACAAGTTTAGGATATCCTTAAGGTGCTTAGTCAATCAATCATATCTGACTCTTTGTGACCCCATGGACTATAACCTGCCAGGCCCCTTCATTTATAGAATTTCCCAGACAAGAATACTGGAGTAGGTAGCCATTTCCTTCTCCAGGGGATCTTCCTGAATCAAGATAGAATCTGTGTCTCCTGTATTGCAGCCAGATTCTTTACCAGCTGAGTCACCAGGGAATGTACACAGACAACTTAATAGGAATATTTTCCAGACTACCATATCAGACCATATGTTTCAAACAACTCTTTCCTCAATACATATACCAAACTTTTAAATCCTAACATCAAAATCAATTCATTGGGTTAAGATAATTTCTATAAAAACTTTTTAAGAAATCACTTGTAAAAATCTGGCAGAAAAACTAATCAAAGAAGAATCTATTCTTTTATATATTTATCATAATAAATCCAAAGTACTCTGGTTGTTGTGAATATAACAGTAGACAAAATACTAAAGTCGCAGTTTTTATGAAATGCATAGTTTGATGAACTCATGATGATGCACAAATAAACAGAATAAACTATTTAACATGTAACAGGTATTAATAAAAGAAAGAAGGTGGAAAGAAGTAGAATGTGATCAAGATTGGTAAAGACATTTTCGATAAGGCAAAATTTGAACAAAGGTCAGAAGGAAGTAAAGGAACAAGTCATGCAAATCCAAGAGAATATTCTATGAATAGAAATCGTAAGTATCTTAAGAATTGGAGCAAGGAGATTCATAAAGCACGCAAATAAAGTATAGTTAGGAGCTGCTGGAGAATTTTAAGCAGTTAAGTGATATCATCAAATTGACATTTTAAATATCTACATAGTTATAATTACCACCTGCAATGCAACATTCAGATCAGATGAGTTGCTCAGTCCTGTCTGACTCTTTGCGACCCCATGAATCCCAGCACACATGGCCTTCCTGTCCATCACCAACTCCTGGAGTTCACTGAGACTCACATCCATTGAGTCGGTGATGCCATCCAGCCATCTCATTCTCTGTCATCCCCTTCTCCTCTTGCCCCCAATCCCTCCCAAAATCATAGTCTTTTCCAATGAGTCAACTCTTCGCATGAGGTGGCCAAAGTACTGGAGTTTCAGCTTTAGCATCATTCCTTCCAAAGAAATCCCAGGGCTGATCTCCTTCAGAATGGACTGCTTGGATCTCCTTGCAGTCCAAGGGACTCTCAAGAGTCTTCTCTAACACCACAGTTCAAAAGCATCAGTTTTTCGGCACTCAGCCTTCTTCACAGTCCAACTCTCACATCCATACATGACCACAGGAAAAACCATAGCCTTGACTAGACGAACCTTTGTTGGAAAAGTAATGTCTCTGCTTTTGAATACACTATCTAGGTTGGTCATAACTTTCCTTCCAAGGAGTAAGCGTCTTTTAATTTCATGGCTGCAGTCACCATCTGTAGTGATTTTGGAGCCCAGAAAAATAAAGTCTGACACTGTTTCCACTGTTTCCCCATCTATTTCCCATGAAGTGGTGGGACCGGAAGCCATGATCTTTGTTTTCTGAATGTTGAGCTTTAAGCCAACTTTTTCACTCTCCACTTTCACCTTCATCAAGAGGCTTTTGAGTTCCTCTTCACTTTCTGCCATAAGGGTGGTGTCATCTGCATATCTGAGGTTATTGATATTTCTCCCAGCAATCTTGATTCCAGCTTGTGTTTCTTCCAGTCCAGCATTTCTCATGATGTACTCTGCATATAAGGTAAATAGACAGGGTGACAATATACAGCCTTGACGAACTCCTTTTCCTATTTGGAACCAGTCTGTTGTTCCATGTCCAGTTCTAACTGTTGTTCCTGACCTGCATACAAACTTCTCAAGAGGCAGATCAGGTGGTCTGGTATTCCCATCTCTTTCAGAATTTTCCACAGTTTCTTGTGATCCACACAGTCAAAGGCTTTGGCATAGTCAATAAAGCAGAAATAGATGTTTTTATGGAACTCTCTTGCTTTTTCCATGATCCAGCAGATATTGGCAATTTGATCTCTGGTTCCTCTGCCTTTTCTAAAACCAGCTTGAAGATCAGGAAGTTCACGGTTCACATATTGCTGAAGTCTGGCTTGGAGAATTTTGAGCATTGCTTTACTAGCGTGTGAGATGAAATTGTGCCCTAGTTTGAGCATTCTTTGGCATTGCCTTTCTTTGGGATTGGAATGAAAACTGACCTTTTCCAGTCCTGTGGCCACTGCTGAGTTTTCCAAATTTGCTGGCATATTGAGTGCGGCACTTTCACAGCATCTTCTTTCAGGATTTGAAATAGCTCAACTGAAATTCCATCACCTCCACTAGCTTTGTTCGTAGTGATGCTTTCTAAGGCCCACTTGACTTCACATTCCAGGATGTCTGGCTCTAGGTCAGTGATCACACCATCGTGATTATCTGGGTCATGAAGATCTTTTTTGTACAGTTCTTCTGTGTATTCTCGCCATCTCTTCTTAATATCTTTTGCCTGTGTTAGGTCCATACCATTTCTGTCCTTTATCATTATAACATTGCAAAATGTATACTCATGGAATAGTTAATAATCTGTCTTGCATAGAGCCCTATGCTTGTGCACTGCACATTCCCTCCTCACAGATTTTTCAGTCTATTAGCAAAGGATATGGGTGAAGAAAGGCAAGACAATATAGATAAAAGCTGATCATAGTGCATGATGAAAAGTCAAAAATAGCAATAAAACACACTACAGGGATACTGCAGAAAAGTAACCACAGCCAAATATGGAATATTAATTTAAGCTTATTGGTGGATGTCTTAACTTATGAGCAGGATTAAGGTAAGTGATTTGAAGACACTTGATGACTTTTAAATATGGACATGTTATGCATACCATATGTATACCATCTAAAAGCAATTTAACATTATTGGAGTGTAAAGTATAATGCATTGGTTTATAAAGTACTTTATATTCCATATATATGATTAAAGAGACTGAGATTTATCCAATACAAAAGCAGGAGTCATTAGAGTATTTAGGTAACTACTTAAAATTGCATTTGATGTCACTGATGTGTAAGAAGGGTAAATGTGAGGAGAACAAAGCAAGGGGTAACAGCTATTGGGGTTTTATAATCATGAGGGAATTGGGGTCTGAAGAAGGACTTAGGTAATAAGGATAGAGGAGATGCATTGGTTGAAAAAAATACGTGGAGAGTAAAATCAGTGAAATTGATGGTTAGTCACAGGAGATAAAGGGGGAAAAAGTCGAGAATAACTTCTAGGTCCTTGGTTGTATTAACAGATCAAACACAGTGCTACCAGCAGAAAGAGAAAATACAGAAGAAATAGGCCCTAGGAGGAAGAATATTTGTTCAGTTTTGACATTTTGAAGCTCCTCTGTGTTGCCTGTGTTTGTACAGCAAGCAAACAGTTTGATTAATTAATCTGAGATTACTAAGGAAGGTCTAGGAAGACAAATAAATTTGGGAAAAGGGGGCATATAATGAGTAATTGAAACACTGAGGGTCAAGGAAATTACCCAAAGGTAGTATATATAGAAAAAGAAAACCAATGTGTTCCAGAAGCCAATTTTTAAGATGAATAGAGATCCTTGAGATAGTTAGAAAAAGATAGACAGAAAAAGAAAGGGAGACATTAAGTTTAGTTCAGTTCATTCGCTCAGTCGTGTCTGACTTTTTGCGACCCCATGAGCCACAGCACTCCAGGCCTCCCTGTCCATCACCAATTCCCAGAGTCCACCCAAACCCATGTCCACTGAGTCGGTGATGCCATCCAACCATCTCATCCTGTTGTCCCCTTCTTCTCAAGCATCAGGGTCTTTTCTAATGAGTCAGCTCTTCACATCAGGTGGCCAAATTATTGGAGTTTTAGCTTCAACACCAGTCTTTCCAGTGAACACCCAGGACTGATTTCCTTTAGGATGGACTGGTTGGATCTCCTTGCAGTCCAAGGGACTCTCAAGAGTCTTCTCCAACACCACAGTTCAAAAGCATCAATTCTTCGGTGCTCAGCTTTCTTCACAGTCCAACTCTCACATCCATACATGACTACTGGAAAAAACCATAGCCTTGACTAGACAGACCTTTTTTGGCAAAGTAATGTCTCTGCTTTTTAATATGCTGTCTAGTTTGGTCATAACTTTCCTTCCAAGGAGTAAGTGTCTTTTAATTTCATGGCTGCAGTCACCATCTGTAGTGATTTTGGAGCCCCCCAAAATAAAGTCTGACACTGTTTCCACTGTTTCCCCATCTATTTCCCATGAAGTGATGGGTCCAGATGCCATGATCTTCGTTTTCTGAATGTTGAGCCTTTAAGCCAAATTTTTTCACTCTCCACTTTCAGTTTCATTAAGAGGCTTTTTAGTTCCTCTTCACTTTCTCCCATAAGGGTGGTATCATCTGCATATCTGAGGTTATTGATATATCTCCCAATCTTAATTCCAGCTTGTGCTTCCTCCGGCCCAGCTTTTCTCATGATGTACTATGAATATAAGTTAAATAAATAGAGTGACCATACACAGCCTTGACGTACTCCTTTTCCTATTTGGAACCAGTCTGTTGTTCCATGTCCAGTTCTAACTGTTGTTCCTGACCTGCATACAGGTTTCTCAAGAGGCAGGTCAGGTGGTCTGGTATTCCCATCTCTTTCAGAATTTTCCACAGTTTATTGTGATCTACACAGTCAAAGGCTTTGGCATAGTCAGTAAAGCAGAGAGACATTAGGAACTTCAAAAAGAAAAAAAAAATAAAATAAAATGGAAATAATGAAGAGTTTTCTCCGTCAGGAAAACTGAGGGATTAGAAAGTTTCTAGGGAGAGAGATCTTCCAAATTTGACTGTGAGGTTTTTAAGTTCAAGTGTTGTTGGCTTTACCTCTCTTCTGCCAGGTGCTAGAATATAATCTGGCAAATAGTAAACTCTAGTACAAAGCTGGTATTGATAGAATGAATGAAAAGAAAAGAAGAGACCCCTGGATTCAGTGATGAAACAAGATCACCTAGTATTGCCTCCTAACAGGGAAGCTTAGAAAATTATGAGTTTATCTATGTAATCGTGACTCTAAGTACTTTACATCTTCCCTAACCCTATAAATCTATTTTCAGATTTGGAAACCAGAAAAAGGAAATATTTTGGGAATAATATGCAAAAAGAAAAAGTTTAAAAAAATAAGATCTCATTCAAGTACTTAGTCGTTCTCACAGTTATAAATACATTGATTCAGAGAGTGAAATTTAAAATCAAAGAAACTAAAGAGAGTTCAAATTCATCATCCGTAAAATAGAAATCCATCACAAGCCTCACTTTGAATTGTGAATGATGAAAATAATTTTCTGAGAGGCATAAAAAATATGACTTTACAGGTTGGACTACCTAGGAAGTTAAGTTGGAAAAGGGACATGCTGCTGGATAAATATGTAATAAATTTAGTTCTATGGACAAATTTTCAAAATACCTTGACATAATTGTTTGAACATTTTCATATAATTCTTCATAAATTTGTAAAATAGTAGAATTATATAAACTTTATGGTGATTTTCAGTGCTAAAGAAAAGTGTTTTTAAAACTGCAAATATGGCCAATATGTCAGATATCATCTTCCTTAATCTCATTCCATGCCATGTAGAGCAATGCTAGAAAATGGAAGGAGAAGAAGAAATGCAAAATCAGAGATGGATAGAGGTAGGTATGAAAAGCAGAGACAAAGTAAAGAAATAAAACACAACAACAAAAAAATATGATTGAATAAAAGGATAAGAAAAATCCTTTAAAAAATCCTTAAAACAAAGTTTTAAAAATAAGGGATTGATTTAAACTGACAGTTGGAAAATAGATAATAAGAATATACAAATTGCAATATTGGCCCTACACCTCTTCCAACATAGAATGGAATTGAAACATAATGTATAGTTAGATCTGTATAATTTTTTCTTAAATTCATCTATATTTTCCAGACTAGTAAATATGGACCTAGTCAATGTAATAAATTTAATACTCAGAATCAGATGTGACAGGCCAGGACTTACAATGTTGCAAACACACAAGATCAATAAATAAGATAATATGGATAAATTGGAAAGTGTATGGTCTCAGTATTCCTTGAGAATGGGAAATCCTTAAAGTTTAAGAATCTAAAACTGTGTAATATAGAAGGAGTCATTCACCATTTAAGAGTGTGTGTTATTATCATAAACAGATACAATTAAATCCTGAGCTTATGATATCAGTCTTGAGCCTAATTAACTCTTGCTGTGCCACAGGGCCAGAACTGAGTTGCACAACGGTTTTAAGCATATTAGTTTCAGCAGCTACTCTGGCTTTTACCCTAACCTGAGGTCTTCATGCAGCAGAACAAACCATCCACAACTGGAGTGCTTTGATTTATATAGTCTACTTCTTCAACATTAAAAAAAAAAAAAAATACCCTTGCTTCTGGGATGTTAACTTGAATAACACTGTGTTGTCCATTTTCTCCCCACCTCCCAAGATTTTCCTAATTTAACAAAGCACCACTAAACATGTGGCAGGCTTCCCTGGTGTCTCAGCTGGTAAAGAATTCAACTTCAATGCGGGAGGTGCCTATTCAATTGCTGGGTCAGGAAGATCTTCTTCAAAAAGGATAGACTACCACTCCAGTATTCTTGGGTTTCGCTGGTGTCTCAAATAGTAAAGAATTCGCCTGCAATATAGGAGACCTGGGTTGGGAAGATTCCCTGGAGGAGGGCAAGGCAACGCACTCCAGTAGTCTTGCCTGGAGAATCCCCATGGACAGAGGAGCCTGACAGGCTACACAGTTCACAGGGTTGCAAAGAGTTGGACACTACTGAGCGACTAAGCACAGCACAAACATGTAGCATCTCCATTTCTTCAGTAATTCTACCTGAAGATGTTTTATCCCAGCAACGATTTTAGCAGCCCTGTGGTATAGAGTACCAATTATGTAAATAGCATGAATGAAAAGCAATAACAACAGGAAAAACAAGATATTTGACAAGAGGATATGACAGGTTATAATTTCCTACACATTGAAAAAATCAGAATGGATTTACTATAGTAAGAGTCTAACAAACGTGCTTACATTTTTCTTATATTATTTTCCCATGAATATAAAAACAAAATAAATTTTTACTCCTTTCACAAATTTAGCTAGAACTTTTTTCTTATGGTACGTTTTATTCACTTTCCATCATGCTGCATGAGAAGTATTAATACAATACTGATTAGCCACCAGATGTCAGTATATGCGTGCAAATATTTTACTTTGAAACAAATGCTAGCAAAAAAAAAGTTGAGAAATCTTTTATAAAAGGCACTCATAAGACCAAGAAGGATAATGTGGGGAAGAAGGTAGGTGGGGGGTTCAGATTGGGGGGGACACATGTATACCTGTGGCTAATTCATGTCTATATATGGCAAAATCATCACAATATTGCAAAGTAATTATTCTCCAATTGAAATAAATTAATTAATTTCATAAGAAATACAAAGTGGATGCTTTTTCTTTGAACAATTAAAATCTTTTAAACATCTGCACTTTATTTATTCATAGAAGGTTGAAAACCATCTTTGAAGCTTTCATTCTAGCCAAATACCATCTTTTATTTTCTCAGTTTGAAATATATTTCTGATACTATGTGAAAGTATTTACTTATGAACATATTATTATTTAGTTGAATTATTATCCAATTAAAATTCCTTTTCAGGTATTCAGCTGAAATTATATAAGTGAATCTAAAACTTTTAGCTAATACAATTATACACCTGGAAAACTACAGAGGATAATTTGAAAATCTGGTCAAATAATAAGATTATCTCTAAGATGGCCAACTACAAAATTATGAGATAATAATGTATTAGTTTTCCCATATGCTGGGGGAAAAAAGAAAATGCAAGGAAGACAATATTGCATTACACATTGAAAAAAAAGTTCTGCAAGAGAAGAGATTGTATATACCTATCTCATGAATTGGAGAAGGAAATGGCAACCCACTCCAGTATTCTTGCCTGGAGAATCTCATGGACAGAGGAGCCTGGTGGGCTACAGTCTGTGGGGTTGCAAGAGTCGGACACAACTTAGTGACTAAACCACCACCACAACCTTCTCATGAATAACTGAAAAATTTACTAGAAAATATTAAATGGCAATAAAAAACAATTCTAAGAAAAAAGTGTCAGGGAAAAATAGAATTAACCTATGTATTTATTAACATATTAATTAAGATACCAATCAGATATTAGATATGAGGCTTGTTCACAGTTTCACTAAAATTATGTAAAATTCTAATTTAAGAGAGGTGTAATCTTAATCTTTAAGCTTTAATTTAAATCTTAAGCTTTAATCTTTTAGCTTCCCTGGTGGCTTAGATGGTAAAGAATTTGCCTGCAATGTAGAAAGCCTGGGTCTGATCCCTAGATCAGGAATATGCCCTGGAGAAGGGAATGGCTACCCACTCCAATATTCTTGTCTGGAGAATCCCATGGACTTAGAAGAACCTTGTAGGCTACAGTACATGGAGTTGCAAAGAGTCAGACATGACTGAGTGACTAACACTTAATCTCACAGTTATAAGAATGTCTTATAAGGCTACAATTATTTTTAGCTAAGTACTGAGAAAGTTTTTAGGAAAGGCAGAAGCCCCTGAACAGAAATAAGTAGAATCCATGAATTCACCCAAAATGAAAAGTCTAATTTAGTATATGATAAAAAGTGGTGTATCAAATGAGTGAAGGAGATATTTATTATTTGATAAATATTTTAAGATAGTTGGCCAGCCATAAACATAAGTAAATATGTTTTTGTATTTTATAGGAGTAAATATTTTATAGGAGCAAATATATATATATTTGAAGTTATGTTCTGAAAGTATTTTCAGGATAATTACTGCAATATTGATTTTTTAGAGCACACTGCTTTTGTCATTTTCCATTTTTGTGCATATTGCTGTTTTATAAGCTTAAAATTGAAATAATATATGCATGTAGTTTTATCTATTAAAAGTGGATTTATCAAAACATGAAGAAGGGATAAATAGAATTTTAAAATAATAAAATATATAAAAACAATTATATATTAATAATATATTATAGTATTGTATACTATTATATATTATTAGTATCAATAATATATAACAGTATATAATATTGTGAATAAAGACATTAACAAGATGAAATAATGTGAAAGGATCGAGGAAATATCTATAATCATGGTGAAATGAGAATATATAATTAAATTAAGTGATAGCTTGTCATCATTAGAGGGAAGAAAAATCAAATGATCATTTCTGGATTTGAGTAGTCATCTCGTGGCTTCAGATGACATTTCAAAAGCAGGAAGATTTTAGGACACTTTCTAACCAATTCAACCTGCAGTAACAGCTTAAATTCACCTTTTGTGATTCAGTCAGTTTTTCATGTAAATTGAGTTCCCACTTTTTGTCAAGAACTGCCAGAAACTCAGCAAGTATTTGTGCACAAAATAAGCATTTCTGCCTTGGGATTGATGGTATTTATAGAAGATGTATTCAGATTGAGGGAATGGAACAGAGACTCAAAAGCTAATGCTTTCCCATCAGAACTTCAAGTTTTTCAAACCTAAATATTTACCATATTTAATGAAAATATTTTATTAACTTTTTTCTGTAGTTTTCAATCTCTTGACTACTGCAATGTGATGTGTAATGTGTAATGCACATATGACATAACCTAGATATTTCCTTTGTGTTTTTTAATACCACTTCCTTTCCACCCACACTCTATCTTTATCTATTAATCTCTTCTTTATCCTACATGTCAGGAAGAATATGCTTTCTTTTTGCTAAAGCAGACATTTTTTACATATATTACAGATTCTAAATTTTCTCAACACTTCTGGAAAAGAGTGAAGTCTATTCAATCTGTCTTTTCATCTTCTGTATCTCCTGTCATAAGACATCTACTCAGGGGAGAATAATAAACTAGATTTTCTAATCTAAACACCCACAAACACACACACATACACATATGTGACAACTCAAGATACATTTTGAAATTATTGTTTTCTTTTTTAATTTTACGATAACCCAATAATTGTTATTTTGCCATTCAATATGAATTTCTTAGTTTCTTTTTTCCAGTGTTTATGTGATACACATTTTACATAAATGTGAGTCTGTTGTATATCATGATTTTATATATGTGCATATATTCTACTTTTCTGATTCACAGATGTCTGCATAGTCATGCAGAAAACTTGTTACCTAAAAATTTGAAGATAAAAATGTCACTCAGATATTAATTAAGCATAGAAAATTGGTTTTAAGAGATAACAAAAATTGAATTCATATTAATGTTCAATTATTATATAACCATTCTTATATTTACCATAGGTTTTTGTGATAAATTTTATTCACTATAAAATTACTGTTTATTCATTTATAATTAATAAAGATTTTTGGGGGGCAGGTATTTTGAGACTGAAAATATTCTGTTGCTCCTTATATTTGCCCACCCATTTTAACATCCATTAAGGGACCTCTCATGTGCTAATGGTGACTTTTTGTTTATATATTCCTTTCATATTTACCGGGCTTCCCTGTGGCTCAGCTGGTAAAGAATCTGCCTGCAATGCTGGAGACCTGGGTTGGATCCATGGTTTGGGAAGATCCCCTGGAGAAGGGAGAAGCTACCCACTCTAGTTTTCTGACCTGGAGAATTCCATGGGGTCACAATAAGTCGGACATGACTGAACGACTTTCACTTTCACATTCTATATTTATTAATCAGAATTATTTAGTATGAGGCTTCGCATCTCCCTCATTTACTATTCTAATGAGTTATTTATTGATATTGGTATGAAGTTCAGGTATTTATTTCATTAGTTTATTATAATTCAATACTATAATATTTCACTTTGTTGCTAAAATTTTTCCTGTTTTGGCCTTTGGGAATCCTTTTAATTTGTCTACTGAGTCCTTTCAATATGAATCAAATTTTAGAATTTTTCTTGGCACTACTTTCTATCATCACAAGGTGTACTAGACTCATCTTGAATATACTACGCCCCTTCCAGGCATCATCAACTTTTCCAAGCAGCTCTGGTTCACCTTTTTGGGAGAATGATATTAGAAGTAAATATCCAGATGCTACATGTACTCATTGCTACTGAGGTGGCACTGCATTTAGGCTCTTTCAGTGGTAATTCTGAGAAATTTATATGCATCTATATCTAGGCCCTTAAATCTATTTCTCACTTCCACTGTATAATAATAAGGGATTTGATTTAGGTCATACCTGAATGGTCTAGTGGTTTTCCCTACTGTCTTCAATTTAAGTCTGAATTTGCAATAAGGAGTTCATGGTCTGAGCCACAGTCAGCTCCTGGTCTTGTTTTTGTTGACTGTATAGAGCTTCTCCATCTTTGGCTGCAAAGAATATAATCAATCTGATTTCGGTGTTGACTATCTGGTGATGTCCGTGTGTAGAGTCTTCTCTTGTGTTCTCTTGTGTTGTATTGTTGTGTTTGCTATGACCAGTGCATTTTCTTGGCAAAACTCTATTAGCCTTTGCCCTGCTTCATTCCGTATTCCAAGGCCAAATTTACCTGTTACTCCAGGTGTTTCTTGACTTCCTACTTTTGCATCCCAGTCCCCTATAATGAAAAGGACATCTTTTTTGGGTGTTAGTTCTAAAAGGTCTTGTAGGTCTTCATAGAACCGTTCAACTTCAGCTTCTTCAGCGTTACTGGTTGGGGCATAGACTTGGATTACTGTGATATTGAATAGTTTGCCTTGGAAATGAACAGAGATCATTCTGTCGTTTTTGAGATTGCATCCAAGTACTGTATTTCGGACTCTTTTGTTGACCATTATGGCTACTCCATTTCTTCTGAGGGATTCCTGCCCGCAGTAGTAGATATAATGGTCATCTGAGTTAAATTCACCCATTCCAGTCCATTTTAGTTAGCTGATTCCTAGAAGGTCGACATTCACTCTTGCCATCTCTTGTTTGACCACTTCCAATTTGCCTTAATTCATGGAGCTGACATTCCAGGTTCCCATGCAATATTGCTCTTTACAGCATTGGACCTTGCTTCTGTCACCAGTCAGATCCACAGCTGGATATTAATTTTGCTTTGGCTCCATCCATTCATCTTTCTGGAGTTATTTCTCCACTGATCTCCAGTAGTATATTGGGCACCTACCGACCTGGGGAGTTCCTCTTTCAGTATCCTATCATTTTGCCTTTTCATACTGTTCATGGGGTTCTCAAGGCAAGAATACTGAAGTGGTTTGCCATTCCCTTCTCCAGTGGACCACATTCTGTCAGATCTCTCCACTATGACCTACCCATTTTGGATTGCCCCAAGGGCATGGCTTAGTTTCATTGAGTTAGACAAGGCTGTGGTCCTAGTGTGACTAGATTGACTAGTTTTCTGTGAGTATGGTTTCAGTGTGTCTGCCCTCTGATGCCCTCTTGCAATACCTACCATCTTACTTCAGTTTTTCTTACCTTGGGCGTTAGGTATCTCTTCATGGCTGCTCCAGCAAAGCACAGCTGCTGCTCCTTACCTTGGATGAGGGGTGTCTCCTCACCGCTGCTCTTCCTGACCTTCAACGCGCTGGTTGCAGCTGCCTGCGCTAGCTATTCTAGGTGTTGCCAATTCTTTGGGTCTTTCTTTCCTTATTAGGGCTTCTAGGTTATTTAAAATTTCAATTTGTATTCTTTTCCTCATCTTAATTGTCTTTTGTTCAGATCAGATCAGATCAAATCGTCGCTCAGTCGTGTCCGACTCTTTGCCACCCCATGAATCGCAGCACACCAGGCCTCCCTGTCCATCACCAACTCCCGGAGTTCACTGAGACTCAGGTCCATCAAGACAGTGATGCCATCCAGCCATCTCATCCTCTGTCGTCCCGTTCTCCTCCTACCCACAATCCCTCCCAACATCAGAGTCTTTTCCAATGAGTCAATTCTTCGCATGAGGTGGCCAAAGTACTGGAGTTTAAGCTTTAGCATCATTCCTTCCAAAGAAATCCCAGGGCTGATCTCCTTCAGAATGGACTGCTTGGATCTCCTTGCAGTCCAAGGGACTCTCAAGTGTCTTCTCCAACACCACAGTTCAAAAACATCAATTCTTCGGTATCCAACCTTCTTCACAGTCCAACTCTCACATCCATACATGACCACAGGGAAAACCATAGCCTTGACTAGATGAACCTTTGTTGGCAAAGTAATGTCTCTGCTTTTGAATATGCTATCTAGGTTGGTTATAACTTTCCTTCCAAGGAGTAAGCGTCTTTTACTTTCATGGCTGCAGTCACCATCTGCAGTGATTTTGGAGCCCAGAAAAATAAAGTCTGACACTGTTTCCACTGTTTCCGCATCTATTTCCCATGAAGTGGTGGGACCGGATGCCATGATCTTCGTTTTCTGAATGTTGAGCTTTAAGCCAACTTTGTCACTCTCCACTTTCACTTTCATCAAGAGGCTTTTGAGTTCCTCTTTACTTTCTGCTATAAGGGTGGTGTCATTTGCATATCTGAGGTTACTGATATTTCTCCCAGCAATCTTGATTTCAGCTTGTGTTTCTTCCAGTCCAGCATTTCTCATGATGTACTCTGCATATAAGTTAAATAAACAGGGTGACAAAATACAGCCTTGACGAACTCCTGTTCCTATTTGGAACCAGTCTGTTGTTCCATGTCCAGTTCTAACTGTTGCTTCCTGACCTGCATACAAATTTCTCAAGAGGTGGATCAGGTGGTCTGGTATTCCCATCTCTTTCAGAATATGGAGACCTAAAAGAAATAAAAGGAGAAATTTTCCACTTCTACATTATTCTTCAAATAGATGAAGAAAGATGCTTATTGTTTGAGAGACACACTATTCCAGTGTTGCAGTGGGCTAAACTATGACTCAGAGATATTCATGTTTCAACCCACAGAACCTTTTTCCATGTTAAGGAAATATGTTGCTTTAACATGGAAAAGAGGATTTTGCTGATGTTATTGTATTTAGTTCAGTTCAGTTCAGTCGCTCAGTCATTTCCGACTCTTTGCGACCCCATGAATTGCAGCATGCCAGGCCTCGCTGTCCATCACCAACTCCTGGAGTTCACTCACACTCAGGTCCATTGAGCAGGTGATGCCATCCAGCCATCACATCCTCTGTCGTCCCCTTCTCCTCCTGCCCCCAATCCCTCCCAGCATCAGAGTCTTTTCCAATGAGTCAACTCTTCGCATGAGGTGGCCAAAGTACTGGAGTTTCAGTTTTAGCATCATTCCTTACAAAGAAATCCCAGGCTGATCTCCTTCAGGATGGACTGGTTGGATCTCCTTGCAGTCCAAGGGACTCTCAAGGTCTTTCCAACACCACAGTTCAAAAGTGTGATTATATTAAGGGACTTAAAATGAGATGATTATTCTGGATTATGTAAGTGGACCCCATGTAATCACAGGTCCTTATAAAGAAAAGAGAGAAGCAAGAGATTGAGTCAAAGAAGGAAATGTTACCATGAAAGCAGAGGTCCGTGTCATGTGTGAACACAGGCCAAAGAATGCTTTCAGTGTCTATAAACTGGGGAAAGCAAATAAATGGACTTTTCCAATGAACTTCTAGAAGGAACACAGCTCTGCCTATCCATTTTTGACTTCTGAGGTCCAGAAATATAAGATAATATTTTGATGCTACTTTAAGCCACTAAATTGGTTTCAAAAATGTTCCAGTAATAATAGGAAATGTAATAGAGATGTTTTGAAACATAACCTTCATAAAGAAGTGAAGACTTCTTTCCTGTATAGCTTGGTTTTACACTTCTAAAATATTACATTTTCCAAAACAATGGGAAAAGTATGCAATATCTGTGAATAAATTTTTAGGTGTGGAAGATCACCATACTGCTTCTGAGCATGATTAATTCACTTATTATGTTTTGAAAGAACTCCATTAGCCTAATAGTTAATGAAAATTGTTCTGAATGTTTAGCAATAATTTAACTGTCAGTACTCCAGAGTAGTTTTATTTGTTTTCTTTAGTACAAGTTTCATCTTGGTCTTTATAGTAATCATTGACTTTTCTTTGTGTGTTACTAAAGACATGTCAAGATTTTCTAGTTTGAAAATATTTTAAACAGTAAATATAGAAATTATTTATCTAATCACATAGGTTCCAATTCATCCATTAAATAGCAATTCAATTAAAGCAATCATTGTATCTGACCTCAGGAAGGTAAGTCTTAATAAGAGAGTCATTAAACAAGTATCTAAAATTGATGAGTTTTTCAACAGCATAAAATACCATCTAGAAGTATTAAGAGTGGATACTCTTGAAGAAGTGTGATTGCTATGATTTACTACATGTAATTAGCTGCAAAATGTTCTAGCAATAAAAAGAAAAGTATCTGAATGTGAGAGATTAACTCCTAAGAGCAATGGGAAGTTACTGAAAATTTTGAAGCAGTTAAGTAGTATGATTAATCTTCATCTTTGAAAAGATTATTGTGGTTGCAATTTGAAAAACTGATGAATCAGAGTACTCTCAATTCATTGCTTAATCAACAGGAAATATTTAACAGAATTCAGCTACTCTGTGCTTCAGGATTATTATAATTGATCCAACATTTGTGGTTTTCTTTACTACCTCTTTGATAGATTTTCAAAGTAAGTGTACCTTCTCAGACCATTCACTTATCACTACTGATGTAATTCACTGACTAAGGTCTTCTTTGCAATTGTTAACTTTCATGCAGAGATGGAACCTGTGATGCAAATGTGAGCTAGAAAATCAAACTTATCCAATCATCTGTTTAAAATTGCAGAAGCTGATAGATAAAAAGGGAACACTGCTTTGTGAAAAGGATATGGGCTTTATGAGAACTCTTCACTTTCTTAATCATCTGAAACACCAGGAAAGTCTTTGAGCCCTTTTTCACTTTCTACTCTAAGATTATATTATTGTTCTCTGTATTCTGTTTATTTTGAACTTGAAGTTTTGAAATATTCCATTACATATGAAATATTCCAAGTCGAGTACTGTTTATATACACATATAAGTATTTGAAATTATATGTTTCCCCCCACCTACTTCGAAGGTATAAATTGCTTGCTGATATATCCTGAAATTGTTAATGTGGGCAAATCTTCTGTGCACATAAAATATTACAAGGATATTGTTGATGAGCATGAGAACAACATGTACCATATTTCATAGAAAAAATAAGCATTGTTCTTATTTATAGCTTTATATTTTATTCAGTAACATAAAATATTTGATACATGTTAAAAATAACTTTAGGTACTATTATTGTCAATCTTCCCAACACACAGGCCCATCATTATATAAAGGTTTGTGTGTGTACAGGGAGTGTGCATGCTTAAGTTTATGCAATAATGACAAGTTTTTTAAAATGATTCCAGCAAATTACACTATCACCTATAAGATTTTTGCTCCATATCTTTAACTACCCGACCCAAGGAAGAGTGTAATCCTTTGTAGAACTGGCTATAAAACTGTTCATCCCATTCAATGGCTCCAAAGGTCTAGGCTGGTGAAGAAGGAAGTATTAAAAAGGACAGTTTTCTGTCAAACACAAGTTCAGTCCCTTATAATACAGCATAACATATCATGTATACTTTTATCTCTATCTCATTATACAGTTCCTAATTGTTTTAAAACTTGAACTAAAAGAGTATATGCAAAATTGTCACCTCACACCCTAGCACATGAGGTCTTGGCAAGAAAAATTTCAAAAACTGGCAAAAGAAGTGACATTTAGGGCACCAAAATACCCGCTGGTGAGAACTATCCTCTTGTGGCAGCTGTTTACTCAGATGTGTGCAGACAGGTGAATGTTTGTAACAGGTGCATGTTTGAGCAATGCAAGCTGCACTGGTTGGGTGAGTAGACTTGTTAAGACCACTGTGTCCAGTGAACCTCAGCACTTGGCCACAGCTGGCTGTGTAGGTATGGGGGAAAGGTAAGGTGGCATTTTGATAATTAGAAAAAGCATCTTTAATGCAAGACAAGGCCCACTGCAAAAGTGACAGTTCCTATGTATCAGAAGTTCAGATGTTGGTGGATTGAACAATTTTTACTTATTTATTTCGTCTCTCAGTCAGGATGGCATTCTTGGGTTGAAATCACAAAGGTACTAAAGTTGGTACTGGCTACAGTATATTCTTATGTCACATTTTGAATTTTAAATTATTAGGGTCAGACACGTGTAAGCAACACTAGACCACTTCCTTCAAATTGTATTTCTTCTCATTGTATTTTTAATGCTTTCTATGGAACAGCTCATTATGTAATTAAAGGATACATGTATTATTACATATGATAATAAAATGAACAGTTCTGAAGTCAGCACAGTTAAGAACAAACACTTCCAAATAAAAATTTACATGTGTGCACTGCCCTAGTCTTATCTCTATGCTTAAATTTTACATGTATCACTTTCTTTTCTTTTTTCAATATTTCAGAGTACCCATGTATATATATATATGTATGCATATCTGATTAATACATCAAGCATTTCCCTCATTTAGAGTCATAAAAAATAACACCATACTGAAAGTACCATTTAGTGACTTGTTTGTAATTAAATTTCATTTTTAAAATTAATCCATGTCATTCTTCCAAGTTCAACTAATTTATTTCCAATCTTTTTAGTGTTCCGATTTGTGAGAATATTACAATTTACTTTTTTATTGTTATGTTGATGGACAATATTTCCAGATATTTTTACTACTGTGAATAAGTTTGATAATAAATATTCTTGAAGGTTTCTCATGTCTATGTATGAGACTGCTTGTAGGTGTTATACCTAAGAATGTAATTGCTTGATTGAAGGGTGAGTGTATTGAAATATATAAAATATGCCAAATTATTTTTCAAAGTGTTTATAACAAATTATCCTCCAACAACATATACGTTTTCTTATTCTGTAATCTCATTGATTTATATTTTTAAACTTCTCTTATTAGGTGTAAAATCTAACATCATTGCTGTCTTAATTTGTATTTTATAACTTATTAAGGAAATTGATACTTTTTTTTTTAATATTTTAATTCCAGAACTGGGTTTCCATGTGTGTGTGAAATATGTATACTCTTTTTAAAAATTATTTATTTTCATATGGAGTCTTATTACATTTGGCTTATTTTGTTTGCCTATTTGACTTTGATGTTATTATAGACCCCAGTGGTAAAAAATCCACCTGCTAAGGCAGGAGACATAAGAGACAGAGTCCATCCTTGGGTTGGGAAAATCCCCTGGAGGAGAGCTTGGCAATCCACTCCAATATTCCTGCCTGAAGAATCCCATAGACAGGGAAGCCTGCTGGGCTCTATGGGGTTACAGAGAGTCGGACACGACTGAAGCAACACAGCACACATGAATTTTTTAAGTTTGGTGCTACTATGCATATTTTTATTTCTATTTTTTCTCATTTGCTAAACAAAATTTTTATTTTAATGCATTCTAATTTTCAATCTTTTTCAACATAATATTTTCCTTTATTTACATTTTTTTAACCTTCTGTCGGAGAAGGCAATGGCACCCCACTCCAATACTCTTGCCTGGAAAATCCCATGGACGGCAGAGCCTGGTAGGCTGCAGTTCATGAGGTCGCTAAGAGTCGGACACGACTGAGCGACTTCACTTTCACTTTTCACTTTCATACACTGGAGAAGGAAATGGCAACCCACTCCAGTATTCTTGCCTGGAGAATCCCAGGGACAGGGGAGCCTGATGGGCTGCGTCTATGGGGTCTCACAGAGTCGGACACGACTGAAGCGACTTAGCAGCAACAGCAGCAGTAGCAACCTTCTGTCATTCATACTTACTTCTTTAATCTGTTCAGAACTGATTTTTGTGAATGATAATGTGAGTATCCACATTCTTTTTTCCATGTTTTCCCCTTTTATTAATGTAAAATTTGTTTCTTTGGTGATTTTTGATATAATTTCTGTCGTATGTGAAGTTTCCCTGCTTTAATGTGGTTTTGAAGCTTCTTATTTCAAACTATTAAATTCAACATTTTTTATAAACTCTTTTATTAACTACCATAAAGTATTTATACTTTGTATTTATTTTCCGTTCTCTACTTGGCAAACCCGATACCTTGGGGGTAATTACAAAGTCAGTGACTGAATGTTTGTGTCCCGTCAAAATTCATATTTTGAAGGTCCAGGCAAGCGTGACTATATTTGAATATAGAGCTTTTAAGAAAGTATTTAAGATTCAATGAAATCATAAAATTTGGGCTCGTATTTATTAGGATGTGTTTTTATAAGAGACATCAAACAGAAGTCTTTCTCTTTTTCCACATACAAATGCCAAGAAAAACTCATGTGAGGCAAAGACACAAAGAAATCATCAGAAAGCCAGGAAAGGACTCCCCATTAGAAACCAACTCTACTGGGTCATAATATGGGGATTCTAGCTTCCAGAACTGTGAGAAAATACAATTTTGTTGTTTAAGCTGAAAATCTGTTGAATTCTGCTATGACAGTTCTAAAAGGCTAAAGTAAATAGGTTTATTTATGTTATTTATTTAATCATTAATTGTTATAACTTGGGCCAGGACCAACATTTCAATAATAAATAGATTCTCACAATTGAACATAATTTTCTTGTTAAAAGTACTCTCAGAATGTCCTCATGATTTTACAGAGCAGAAGTTGTGGGTTGGCATCTAATATACTAATGCTGAAACTGATTTCTCTGTATTTTCCTTTAAATCAACTCAAAATACTATGTTAAAATCTCTATTTTAATTGATATCATTATTCTTATTTATTATTATCCTTATAATATCTATCAATATTAATTATACATATAGTGGAATATTTTAATGCCATGGAGGAATTATTTTATCAAGGATTGCTATCTATCTATCTATCTACCTATCTTAGGTCATTAATCTGTTGCTTAAAACTTCCTTTTTGGCAGGGTATTTCCTTGGTTAGTATTGTTGGATGAGGTATAAATTAAAACCAAGATGTTTAATTCACTTATTGAAAATAATGAAATATATGTCCCTCTTCTTTTTCTCAGAGAATTTACTGTAGAAACATTTAATTCTGAGTACTTTCTCTAAGTACTCTCTACTGCTTTTAAATATTTATAAAGCTATTTGGAGACCAGATAGACATTCTTTTTTTTTTTTTTTTTAATTTAAAATACAAAATCTTTAATGCCATTCTCCCAAATCTTCCCACCACATTCTGTCATCTGTATGACCCAGGGATATCTTCCTTAAAGACCTGGGATTTATCTCTATGAATCATACAGATCAAGGGAATTAGAACCCTCTTCTTTATATCTTCAGGCCATTTTTAGTTTAGTTTTGTATATGGTGTGGGAAAATGTTCTAATTTAATTCTTTTAAAAGTAGCTGCCTATATTGTTTGCAAATATTTTCTCCTATTTAGTAGATTATCTTTTTGTTTTATTAATGATTTCTTTTGCTATGCAGAAGCTTTTAAGTTTAATTAGGTTTGATTTGTTTATTTTTTTATTTTTTAGAATAATGTGACCATTACATGGATATTTAATGAGATAGAAAGATTTTATGGTCGATTCACATTTTAAAACATATATGCATACACACTAACTTGCAGAGAAGACTGGAACAGTACATATTAAAATGTTAACAGTTACTGGGTTCAAATGGTTTTCATTTTCTTCCTTTTATTTGCACATTCTAAATTTTCTTCATTTTCCATTGTCTTTTTTAGTCTCTATTTCTTTTTTAAAAATTTTATTTATTTATTTATTTTCATTTCTTATATGATATTATACATGTTTTAATGCCATTCCCCCAAATCATCCCACCCTCCCCCTCTCCCACAGAGTCCAAAAGACTGTTCTATACATCTGTGTCTCTTTTGCTGTCTCATATACAGGGTTATCGTTACCATCTTTCTAAATTCCATATATGTGTTAGTATACTGTATTGGTGTTTTTCTTTCTGGCTTACTTCACTCTGTAAAATAGGCTCCAGTTTTATCCATCTCATTAGAACTGATTCAAATGTATTCTTTTTAATGGCTGAGTAATACTCCATTGTGTATATGTACCACAGCTTGCTTATCCATTCATCTGCTGATGAACATCTAGGTTGCTTCCATATCCTGGCTATTATAAACAGTGCTGCGATGAACATTGGGGTACATGTGTCTCTTTCAGTTCTGGTTTCCTCGATGTGTATGCCCAGCAGTGGGATTGCTGGGTCATATGGCAGTTCTATTTCCAGTTTTTTTAAGGAATCTCCACACTGTTCTCCATAGTGGCTGTACTAGTTTGCATTCCCACCAACAGTTAAAAGGGTTCCCTCTTCTCCACACCCTCTCCAGCATTTATTGCTTGTAGACTTTTGGATCGCAGCCATTCTGACTGGCGTGAAATGGTACCTCATAGTGGTTTCAATTTGCATTTCTCTGATAATGAGTGGTGTTGAGCATCTTTTCATGTGTTTGTTAGTCATCTGTATATCTTCTTTGGAGCAATGTCTATTTAATTCTTTGGCCCATTTTTTGATTGGGTCATTTGTTTCTGGAACTGAACTGCAGGAGTTGCTTGTATATTTTTGAGATTAGTTGTTTGTCAGTTGCTTCATTTGCTATTATTTTCTCCCATTCTGAAGGCTGTCTTTTCATCTTGCTTATAGTTGCCTTTGTTGTGCAGAAGCTTTTAAGTTTAATTAGGTCCCATTTGTTTATTTTTGCTTTTATTTCCAATATTCTGGGAGATGGGTCATAGAGGATCCTGCTGTGATTTACATCAGAGAGTGTTTTGCCTATGTTTCCTCTAAGAGTTTTATAGTTTCTGGTCTTACATTTAGATCTTTAATCCATTTTGAGTTTATTTTTGTGTATGGTGTTAGAAAGTGTTCTACTTTCATTCTTTTACAAGTGGTTGACCAGTTTTCCCAGCACCACTTGTTAAAGAGATTGTCTTTTCTCCATTGCATACTCTTGCCTCCTTTGTCAAAAATAAGGTGTCCATAGGTACATGGGTTTATCTCTGGGCTTTCTATTTTGTTCCATTGATCTATATTTCTGTCTTTGTGCCAGTACCATACTGTCTTGATGACTGTGGCTTTGTAGTAGAGCCTGAAGTCAGGCGGGTTGATTCCTCCAGTTCCATTCTTCTTTCTCAAGATAGCTTTGGCTATTCAAGGCTTTTTGTATTTCCATACAAATTGTGAAATTATGTGTTCTAGCTCTGTGAAAAATACCGTTGGTAGCTTGATAAGGATTGCATTGAATCTATAGATTGCTTTGGGTAGTATACTCATTTTCATGATATTGATTCTTCAGATCCATGAATGTGGTATATTTCTCCATCTATTAGTGTCCTCTTTGATTTCTTTCACCAGTGTTTTATAATTTTATGTATATAGATCTTTAGTTTCTTTAGCTAGATATATTCCTAAGTATTTTATTCTTTTCATTGCAATGGTTAATGGAATTGTTTCCTTAATTTCTCTTTCTATTTTCTCATTGTTAGTGTATAGGAATGCAAGGGATTTGTGTGTGTTGATTTTATATCCTGCAACTTTACTATATTCATTGATTAGCTCTAGTAATTTTCTGGTGGAGTCTTTAGGGTTTTCTTGGTAGAGGATCATGTCATCTGCAAACAGTGAGAGTTTTACTTCTTCTTTTCCAATTTGGATTCCTTTTATTTCTTTTTCTGCTCTGATTGCTGTGTCCAAAACTTCCAAAACTATGTTAAATAGTAGTGGTGAGAGTGGGTCCCCTTCTCTTGTTCCTGACTTTAGGGGAAATGCTTTTAATTTTTCACCATTGAGGATAATGTTTGCTGTGGGTTTGTCATATATAACTTTTATTATGTTGAGGTATGTTCCTTCTATCTCTGCTTTCTAGAGAGTTTTTATCATAAATTTTCTACATTTTCCATTGTCTTTTTTAGTCTCTATTTATTTCTTTTTTTAAAATTTTATTTATTTATTTGTTTATTTTTGCTTTATTTTCCACATATATATTTACTGCAGCAGTTTATGCCAAAGACTGCTGATATTTTCCTCTAGAAGTTTTATAGTGTTTGGTCTTACATTTAGGTTTTTAATACATTTTGAGTTTTTCTATGTGATATTAGAGTCATATGTAAATAGCTCATGCAAATCAACATAAAAAAAACCCCAAACAACCCAATTAAAAATGTGCAGAAGAACTGAATAGACGTTTATCCAAACAGGGAATAAAAATGACCAACAGGCACATGAAAGATACTCAGCATCACTAATCATCAAGAAAATGTAAATCAAAACACAATAAGATACCACATCAGACAAGTCAGAATTACTATCATCAAAATGAACACAAATAACAAATATGGCAAGGATTTTGAGAAAGGGGAACCACCGTACACTGTCAGCAGAAATGTACACTGGTGCCACCCTTGTGAAGAACAATATGGAGTTTCTCAAAAATCTAAAAATAAAACTACCAGAAAGTGAAGTAAAAGTCACTCAATCATGTCTGACTCTTTGCAACCCTATGGACCATATACTCCATGGAATTCTCCAGGCCAGAATACTGAGTGGGTAGCCTTTCCTTTCTCCATGGATCTTCCCAACCCAGGGATCAAACCTAGGTCTCCCACATTGCAAGCGGATTCTTTACCAGTTGAGCCACCAGGTAAACCCAAGAACACTGGAGTGGGTAGCCTATCCCTTCTCCAGCAGATCTTACTGATCCAGAAATTGAATTGGGTCTCCTGCACTGAAAGCAGATTCTTTACCATCTCAGCTACCATGTGACCCAGCAATTGTACTTCTGGGTATAGATCTGAAAAAAAAAAAAAAAAAACTAATTTGAATTGATACATGCACTTAAATGTTCATAGCAACAATATTTACAGTTACCAAGATATGGACGTAACCTTATTGTCCATCAACAGATGACTAAAGAATGTGTGGTATATTCTTCTAATGGAATACTATTCGGCCATGAAAAGTAAGAAATGTTGCCACTTGCTGCAGCATGGAGGGACATGGAGAGAATTATGCTAATGGACATACATCAGACACAGAAAGAAAAATACTGTATGATACCACTTATGTTTGGAATCTAAGTTAAAAAAAAAAAAAAAAACTGAATATAACACAAAAGAAGCAGACCTATAGATATAGAGAACAAACTAGTGGTTATCATCAGAGAATGGGAGTTACAAAATATTGAATGTTAAGATAAGCTACGATGATGTATTATATAACACAGTGAATATAGCCAATATTTTTCAATACTTCTAAATAGAATGCAACCTTTAAAACTTGTATAATTTTTTTTAATGTAGTTATATTGGCAAAACTTATTGAAGACACTGTCTTTCTCTATTTCACATTCTTATCTTCTTTGTCTTAGATTAATTAATCATAGTTGTGTTGGTTTTTTCTGGGCTCTTCATTCTGTTCCACTGATCCATGTATCTGTTTTTGTCTCATTACCATGCAGTTTGACGAATTTAACTTTGTTGGATAAGCCTGCAGATAGAAAGCGTGATACCTCCAGCTTTGTTTTTTTTTTTTTTCTTTTCAAACTTCCTGTGGTTATTTGGGATATTTTGTGCTTCTGTGTAAATTTTAGGGAAATTTATTCCAGTTTTGAGAAAAATACCCCTGATATTTTGATAAGGATTGTATTAAATTTGTAGATTGCTTTAGGTACATGGACATTTTAAAAATATTAATTCTAATCCATAAGCATGGGATATCTTCCCATTTCTTTCTATCATCTTTAATTTCCTTCATCAATGTTTTATAGTTTTCAGAGTATAGGACATATATCATTTACTTCCTTGGTTAAGTTTATTCTTAGGCATTTTATATAGGATTTTTTTTTCTTATTTTGTCGTTCTGATAGGTCATTATTAGCAAATGGAAAAGCAATAGATTTCTGTATATTAGTTCTGTACCCTGCAATTTTACTGAATTAAGTCAGTTCAGTTCAGATGTTCAGTTGTGTCCAACTCTTTGCGACCCCATGAATCACAGCATGCCAGGTCTCCCTGTCCATCACCAACTCCCAGAGTTCACTGAGACACGTCCATCGAGTCAGGGATGCCATCCAGCCGTCTCATCCTCTGCTGTCCCCTTCTCCTCCTGCTCCCAATCCATCCCAGCATCAGAGTCTTTTCCAATGAGTCAACTCTTCGCATGAGGTGCCCAAAGTATTGGAGTTTCAGCTTTAGCATCATTCCTTCCAAAGAAATCCCAGGGCTGATCTCCTTCAGATTGGACTGGTTGGATCTCCTTGCAGTCCAAGGGACTCTCAAGAGTCTTCTCCAATGCCACAGTTCAAAAGCATCAATTCTTTGGCGCTCAGCCTTCTTCACAGTCCAACTCTCACATCCATACATGACCACAGGAAAAACCATAGCCTTGACTAGACGAACCTTTGTTGGCAAAGTAATGTCTCTGCTTTTGAATATTCTGTCTAGGTTGGTCATAACTTTCCTTCCAAGGAGTAAGCGTCTTTTAATTTCATGGCTGCAGTCACCATCTGTTGTGATTTTGGAGCCCAGAAAAATAAAGTCTGATATGTTTCCACTGTTTCCCCACACATACAATTTTACATTATGGCATGTTCATTATGGGATATCAAGAATAATAAACATCATTCAAGGAGGTTTCATCTTCTAGGCAAAGAGTATGTTTTCTGTTATATGTAGAATAGAGGTATCATATTAGCTGCAGGTGTGACTTTGTTATTTTCTTCATTTGGAGATTAAATATGGTTTAAGTAGAAGCATCTGGGTGCCATGTTGACAGAGAGTGCTGGGCCATGGTATTCAAACAAGTAGTTAGACATTATTCTGGATGATTCTGTGAAGATTTTATTATTTTTTTTAATGTGAATACATTTAAATTGGTGGACTTTGAGTGAAGCAGATTATTCTCTATAATGTGAGTAGGCCTCATGAAGTCAATTTGAAGGTTTCAGCAGAACAAAAGACTGACATCTCTCAAGGAAGACAAAATTAGGCTAGCAGATGGCCTTTGGATTTGAACTGTAACATTGATTGTTACCTATGTCTTTGGCTTGACTGACTCTGGATTTTAACTACAATTGCCCTACTGTCAAGCCTGCTAGTCTACCCTGCAAATTTTGGACTTGACAGCCTTCACAGTAGCATCATCCAATTTCTTAAAATAACACTTCTTTCTCTCTGTGTATATATATGTGTGTGTGTGTGTGTGTATATATATATATATATATATATATATATGTATACTAATATAGTCATTGTGGCAGAACCACAGCCTAGCTTGCTTATATTGAATGAAAAACACACAATTTTATAACTTTCAGCTTTTTTCTCACAAGTAAATCTTATTATTAATGATTTGAGGAACATTTACAAGCAAGCAACTCTTATGGATGAATAAAGAGGCTGAGTTTAAGGAGGCAAAAGGGAAAGAGTAAAAAAGAAACAGAGATAGAGAGATTAAGAAAAGTACAAACATATGAGAATGTGACACTAATAGCTCAGCAACGAGATCAGAGTACAATTCAATAAATGTAGCCTCTATTATCATAACCATTATCCACTGCAATTATTATTGAATACAGAAAAGAATCATACCAAAGGAGAAAATTAGACACCCTGTGGCTATGTTGATTAAGAAGTGCTCAACCATGAGAGAGCTGAATTTGAGTTGCATCTTTCTCTTTTGCTGTATAATTCATCATAAGAATGTGAAACACACACACACACACACACACAAACCAGAAAAACAACTTGTTCTTTTAAAGACCAATTTGATTATATTTCGACTGATTATTATCTCATATATAGAAATAAATCAACACTGAAAATTATTTGTGCTTTGCAAAACAAACAACTCTACAAGTATGCAGCTCAATTTGCAATCAGAACCTTAATGCAATAACTTGACTTAAATTTCATTTCATGTGAGTTTAATCTTCAGTGACTCTAAGTGAGTCTACTCTTCAATGCCTCTAATCTTCAGTGACTCTAAAAGATAACTTCAGTCATCTTCAGTAACTCTCTAAAAAATAATTGAGGACCTCTTATAACATATTGCTTTTTCTTATAATTCTTATAATTGTTTTATCTATATTGTCTTGGTTGAAATTAAAGTATGTAAGCAACAATAACTCCAATAGTACACCGGTTACTATGTAGAACTCAAAACCAAGGAATCCTAGATAATGACTAGTTTGCCTCACCAAGTCTAGATTAGACACAAAAAAAGGTATATTGTTGTTATTGTTCAGTCACGAAGTTCTGACCAACTCTTTGCCATCCCATGTACTGCTGCATGCCATGGTCCTCTGTCCTCCACTATCTCCTGGAGTTTAGTCAAATTCATGTCCATTGAGTCTGTGATGCTATCTATCCATCTCATCTTCCACCATCTCCACTCATTTTCCCTTCAACATTTCCCAAAATCAGGGCCTTTTCTAATAAGTCAGCTCTTCACATTAGGTGGTCAAAGTATTAGAGCTCAAGCTTTAGTGTCAGTTTTTACAATGAATATTCAGGACTGATTTCCTTTAGGGTTAACTGGTTTGATCTCCTTGCAGTCCAAGGGACTCTCAAGAGTCTTCTCCTACACCACAATTCAAAAGTATTTATACTTTAGCACTCAGTTTTCTTTATGGTCCAGTTCTCATATCCATACACGATGACTGGAAAAACCATAGCTTTGACTATACGGACTTTTGTCATCAAAGTGATGTCTCTGATTTTAATATGCTATTTAGGTTTGTCACAGTTCTCCTTCCAAGGAGCAAGCATCTTTTAATTTCAAGTCTCAAGTCAGCATCCACAGTAATTTTGGAGCCCAGGAAAATAAAATCTGTCACTCCTTCCTCTTTTTCCCCTTAATTTCCCTGAAGTGATGAGACTGGATACCATGACCTTAGTTGTTTGAACGCTGAGCTTCAAGCCAGCTTTTTCATTCTCTTCTTTCATTCTCATCAAGAAGCTCTTTAGTTCCTCTTCACTTTCTGCCTTTAGAGTGTTATCAACTCCATATCTGAAGTTGTTGATACTTCTCTTGACAATCTCTATTCCAGCTTGTGATTCATCCAGCCCAGCATTTCACATGATATCCTCTGCATATAAGTTAAATAAACAGGGTGACAATATACAGCCTCATCATACTCCTTTCCCAGTTTTGGACCAATCAGTTGTTCATGTCTGGATCTAACCATTGCTTCTTGACCTGATACAGATTTCACACGAGAGAGGTAAGGTGGTCTGGTGTTCTCTTAAGAATTTTCCAGTTAGTTGTGGTACACATAGTCTTTCCTGGTGGCTCAGTAGTAAAGAATCCACCTGCCAATGCAGGAGATGCAGGAGATGTGGGCTCAATCCCTGGGTTAAGAATATCCCCTGAGGAAGGAAATGGCAATCCACTCCAGTATTCTTGCCTGGGGAATCCCATGGACAGAAAAGCCTGGTCAACTATAGTCCGTGGGGATGCAAAAGAGTCAGACAAAACTTAGTGACAACAACAACACAGTCAAAGGTTTTAGCATGGCCAATGAGACAGAAGTAAAAGTTTTTCCTGGAACTATGAAAAGGCAAAGCTTATATAAATATATAAAATGTTATATCTAAATTTCCAATGTTAATCCCACCTTACTAGAAATTACATTGAATATAAAAACACTCAACACAATATCAGAAGCTTATAAAATAAATTTTATTTTAAAAAATGGTCAAAACTAAATGCTGTCTACGAGAGATATGCATTACTTTCAAAGATACAAACAGGTTAGAAGTGAAAAGATGGAAAAAATATACCATGCAATATATAAACCAAAAAGTAGAGTGGCTATACTGGCAAAATAGGCTTAAAATCAAACAAATGTTACTAGAGACAAAAGAGGAGCTTTTAAATGATAATAGCTTCAATAAGTTAGGAATATCTAAATCTAGATGTATATATAAATAGAGCTCCAAAATACATGAAGTAAAAGCTGAAAGGATTGAAACGAGAAACAAGCAATATAAAAATGAGAGCTGAGGCATCCATAACTCACCTGCAATAGTAGGTAGAAAAACTAAGCAGAAGTCAGCATGAGAGTAGATGATTTGACAACACTATAAATCACTGGACCTAATGTCTGTTAGAACACTTTCCAATACTGACAAAATGAAAATCCTTCTCATGTACACATGGAGAATTAACCAAGATAGAACACAAAGTTCACTAAAAAGCAACACTCAATATATTCGAAATGATTAAAATAATATAAAACATATTCTTTCACCATAATGGAATTAAAGTAGAAATCAAAAGCATAAAATCTGGGAAATTCACTAATAAGTGCAAATTTTTTAAAATACCTTAAGTTACTAATGAGTCAATGAATTATTCATGAGAGAGAAATACAAAATACTTTGAGATAAATTTTTAAAAAGCAAAATAAAATTTAACTTTGTGAAAATTTAAACTTATAGTATGTGGCTCAAACAGTGTTCAGGTGGCAATTTATAAATATCAGTTCAGTTCAGACACTCAGTCGTGTCCAACTCTTTGTGACCCCATAAACCGCAGCACGCCAGGCCTCCCTGTCCATCCTGGAGTCCACCCAAACCCATGTCCATTGAGTCGATGATGCGATACAACCATCTCATGCTCTGTCATCCCCTTTTCGTCCTTCCCTCAATCTTTACCAGCATCAGGGTCTTTCCAAATGAGTCAGGTCTTTGCATAAGGTGGCCAAAGTATCGGAGTTCCAGCTTTAACATCAATCCTTCCAATGAATACCCAGGGCTGATCTCCTTTAGGATGGACTTGGTGGATCTCCTTGCAGTCCAAGGGACTCTCAAAAGTCTTTTCCAACACCACAGTTCAAAAGCATAAATTATTCGGCTCTCAGCTGTCTTCACAGTCCAACTCTCACATCCATACATGACCACTGGAAAAACCATATCCTTGACTAGATGGATCTTTGTTGACAAAGTAATGTCTCTGCTTTTTAATATGCTGTCTAAGATGGTCATAACTTTCTTTCCAAAGAGTAAGCGTCTCTTAATTTCATAGCTGAAATCACCATCTGCAGTGATTTTGGAATCCACTGTTTCCACTGTTTCCCCATCTATTTACCATGAAGTGATCAGACCAGAGCATTCAGGTATGGCTTAAAGCAAATCCATTATGATTATACAGTGGCAGTGAGAAATAGATTTAAGGGCCTAGATCTGATAGATAGAGTGCCTGATGAACTATGGACTGAAGTTCGTGACATTGTACAGGAGACAGGGACCAAGACCATCCCCATGGAAAAGAAATGCAAAAAAGCTAAATGGCTGTCTGGGGAGGTCTTACAAATAGCTGTGAAAAGAAGAGAAGTGAAAAGCAAAGGAGAAAACGAAAGATATAAACATCTGAATGCAGAGTTCCAAAGAATAGCAAGGAGAGATAAGAAAGCCTTCCTCAGCGATCAATGCAAAGAAATAGAGGAAAACAACAGAAGGGAAAAAACTAGGGATCTCTTCAAGAAAATCAGAGAGACCAAAGGAACATTTCATGCAACGATGGGCTCAATAAAGGACAGAAAAAGTATGGACCTAACAGAAGCAGAAGATATTAAGAAGAGATGGCAAGAATACACAGAAGAACTGTACAAAAAAGATCTTCACGACCCAGATAATCACGATGGTGTGATCACTGGCCTAGAGCCAGACATCCTGGAATGTGAAGTCAAGTGGGCCTTAAAAAGCATCACTATGAACAAAGCTAGTGGAGGTGATGGAATTCCAGTTGAGCTATTTCAAACCTTGAAAGATGATGCTGTGAAAGTGCTGCACTTAATATGCCAGCAAATTTGGAAAACTCAGCAGTGGCCACAGGACTGGAAAAGGTCAGTTTTCATTCCAATGCCAACGAAAGGCCATGCCAAAGAATGCTCAAATTACAACACAATTGCACTCATCTCACACACTAGTAAAGTAATGCTCAAAATTCTCCAAGCCAGGCTTCAGCAATATGTGAACCATGAAATTCCTGATGTTCAAGCTGGTTTTAGAAAAGGCAGAGGAACCAGAGAACAAATTTCCAACATCCGCTGGATCATGGCAAAAGCAAGAGAGTTCCAGAAAAACATCTATTTCTGCTTTATTGACTATGCCAAAGCCTTTGACTGTGTGGATCACAATAAACTGTGCACAATTCTGAAAGAGATGGGAATACGAGACCACCTGATCTGCCTCTTGAGAAATCTGTATGCAGATCAGGAACAAAAGTTAGAATTGGACATGGAACAACAGACTGGTTCCAAATAGGAAAAGGAGTTCGTCAAGGCTGTATATTGTCACCCTGTCTATTTAACTTATATGAAGAGTACATCATGAGAAATGCTGGACTGGAAGAAAAAGAAGCTGGAATCAAGATAGCTGGGAGCAATATCAATAACTTCAGATATGCAGATGACACCACCCTTATGGCAGAAAGTGAAGAGGAACTAAAAAGCCTCTTGATGAAAGTGAAAGTGGAGAGTGAAAAAGTTGGCTTAAAGCTCAACATTCAGAAAACGAAGATCATGGCATCCGGTCATGGGAAATAGATGGGGAAACAGTGGAAACAGTGTCAGACTTTATTTTTCTGGGCTCCAAAATCACTGCAGATGGTGACTGCAGCCATGAAATTAAAACACACTTACTCCTTGTAAGAAAAGTTATGACCAACCTAGATAGCATGTTCAAAAGCAGAGACATTACTTTGCCAACAAAGGTTCGTCTAGTCAAGGCTATGGTTTTTCCTGTGGTCATGTATGGATGTGAGATTTGGACTGTGAAGAAGGCTGAGCACAGAAGAGTTGATGCTTTTGAACTGTGGCGTTGGAGAAGACTCTTGAGAGTCCCTTGGACTGCAAGGAGATCCAACCAGTCCGTTCTGAAGGAGATCAGTCCAGGGATTTATTTAGAAGGAATGATGCTAAAGCTTAAACTCCAGTACTGTGGACACCTCATGCGAAGAGTTGACTCATTGGAAAAGACTCTGATGCTGGGAGGGATTGGGGGCAAGAGGAGAAGGGGATGACAGAGGATGACGTGGCTGGATGGTATCACTGACTCGATGGACGTGAGTCTGCGTGAACTCCGGGAGTTGGTGATGGACAGGGAGGCCTGGCATGCTTCGATTCATGGGGTCGCAAAGAGTCAGACACGACTGAGCGACTGAACTGACCTGAACTGATACTGTATTGCTGTGTTTCTTTCTGGCTTACTTCACTCTGTATAATAGGCTCCAGTTTTATCCACCTCATTAGAACTGATTCAAATCTAGTCTTTTTGGTGGCTGAATAATACTCCATTGTGTATATGTACCACAGATTTCTTATCCATTCTTCTGGTGATGCACATCTAGGTTGCTTCCATGTCCTGGCTATTATAAACAATGTTGCAATGAACATTGTGGTACATGTGTCTCTTTCAATTCTGGTTTCCTTGGTGTGTATGCCCAGCGGTGGGATTGTTGGGTCATATGCAAGAAAACTTTTGACTGAAATGTGGCACCAGATAAATATCACAGGTGATAAAACATTTTTCTTTTTTTTTTAACAATGATGAACATTTATTGTATTTCTCAGTCTCAGTGAGTTGGGAGTTGGGGGTGTGTTGACTTTGCTGGGCCAAACTGTGTCCTTCTGAATTCCCTTTCTAGTATGTTTCCAGATAGGGTGGGCACGTAGAGATGCTGTCTTGTGAGAGCTGGAGGCTAGAGAAGAAGCATAACCATTTTGTAGCATGCATACACCTCCTCCCAGTTATTTAAATTTACAACATTGTATTGGTTTTGCCATATATGAAAATGAATCTGCCACAGATATATATGTGTTCCCCATCTTGAACCCTCCTCCTTCCTCGCTCCCAATACCATCCCTCTGGGTCATCACAGTGCACCAGCCCCAAGCATCCAGTATCGTGCATCGAACCTGGACTGGCGACTCTTTTCATATATGATATTATACATATTTCAATGCCATCCTCCCAAATCATCCCACCCTCTCCCTCTCCCAGAGAGTTCATAAGACTGTTCTATACATCAGTGTCTCTTTTGCTGTCTCGTATACAGGGTTATCGTTACCATCTTTCTAAATTCCATATATATGCGTTAGTATACTGTATTGGTGTTTTTCTTTCTGGCTTACTTCACTCTGTATAATAGGCTCCAGTTTCATCCACCTCATTAGAACTGATTCAAATGTATTCTTTTTAATGGCTGAGTAATACTCCATTGTGTATATGTACCACAGCTTTCTTATCCATTCATCTGCTGATGGACATCTAGGTTGCTTCCATGTCCTGGCTATTATAAAGGGTGCTGCGATGAACATTGGGGTACACGTGCCTCTTTCAATTCTGGTTTCCTCAGTGTGTATGCCCAGCAGTGGGATTGCTGAGTCATAAGACAAATCTATTTCCAGTTTTTTAAGGAATCTCCACACTTTTCTCCATAGTGGAAGTACTAGTTTGCATTCCCACCAACAGTGTAAGAGGGTTCCCTTTTCTCCACACCCTCCCCAGCACTTATTGCTTGTAGACCTTTGGATCACAGCCATTCTGACTGGCATGAAATGGTAACTCATAGTGGTTTTGATTTGCATTTCTCTGATAAAGAGTGTTGTTGAGCATCTTTTCATGTGTTTGTTAGCCATCTGTATGTCTTTTTTGGAGCAATGTCTATTTAGTTCTTTGGCCCATTTTTTGATTGGGTCATTTATGTTTCTGGAATTGAGCTGCAGGTGTTGCTTGTATATTTTTGAGATTAGTTGTTTGTCTGTTGCTTCATTTGCTATTATTTTCCCCATTCTGAAGGCTGTCTTTTCATCTTGCTTATAGTTGCCTTTGTTGTGCAGAAGCTTTTAAGTTTAATTAGGTCCCATTTGTTTATTTTTGCTTTTATTTCCAATATTCTGGGAGGTGGGTCATAGAGGATCCTGCTGTGATGTATGTCGGAGAGTGTTTTGCCTATGTTCTCCTCTAGGAGTTTTATAGTTTCTGGTCTTACATTTAGATCTTTAATCCATTTTGAGTTTACTTTTGTGTATGGTTTTAGAAAGTGTTCTAGCTTCATTCTTTTACAAGTGGTTGACCAGTTTTCCCAGCACCACTTGTTAAAGAAATTGTCTTTAATCCATTGTATATTCTTGCCTCCTTTGTCAAAGATAAGGTGTCCATGTGTGCGTGGATTTATCTCTGGGCTTTCTATTTTGTTCCATTGATCTATATTTCTGTCTTTGTGCCAGTACCATACTGTCTTGATGACTGTGGCTTTGTAGTAGAGCCTGAAGTCAGGCAGGTTGATTCCTCCAGTTCCATTCTTCTTTCTCAAGATAGCTTTGGCTATTCAAGGCTTTTTGTATCTTCATACAAATTGTGAAATTATTTGTTCTAGTTCTGTGAAGAATACTGTTGGTAGCTTGATAGGGATTGCATTGAATCTATAAATTGCTTTGGGTAGTATACTCATTTTCACTATATTGATTCTTCAATCCATGAACATGGTCTATTTCTCCATCTATTAGTGTCCTCTTTGATTTCTTTCACCAGTGCTTTATAGTTTTCTATATATAGGTCTTTAGTTTCTTTAGCTAGATATATTCCTAAGTATTTTATTCTTTCCATTGCAATGGTTAATGGAATTGTTTCCTTAATTTCTCTATTTTCTCATTATTAGTGTATAGGAATGCAAGGGATTTCTGTGTGTTGTTTTTATATCCTGCAACTTCACTATATTCATTGACTAGCTCTAGTAATTTTCTGGTGGAGTCTTTAGGGTTTTCTATGTAGAGGATCATGTCATCTGCAAACAGTGAGAGTTTTACTTTTTCTTTTCCAATTTGGATTCCTTTTATTTCTTTTTCTGCTCTGATTGCTGTGGCCAAAACGTCCAAAACTGTGTTGAATAGTAATGGTGAAAGTGGGCACCCTTGTCTTGTTCCTGACTTTAGAGGAAATGCTTTCAATTTTTCACCATTGAGGATAATGTTTGCTGTGGGTTTGTCATATATAGCTTTTATTATGTTGAAGTATGTTCCTTCTATTCCTGATTTCTGGAGAGTTTTTATCATAAATGGATGTTGAATTTTGTCAAAGGCTTTCTCTGCATCTATTGAGATAATAATATGGTTTTTATTTATGTTATACAGATACACACATATACACATATTTATGTATTATATTTATTTCTGTATATATATATATATATAAAATTAGAAAAAAAATTATTAAATAAGATGACAAATGAGACTCAGAGCAAGGAAGATACATACTGTAACAGTTAAGATTATCCAGAGAAACAAAATGAATAGGGTGTATGTGTATATACACATGAAAAGAGACAGAGACAGAGAAAAATGAGTGACAATTTTAAGGAATTGGTTCACTCAGTTGTGAGAATTAAGTCTGAAATTTTCAAGCAGGCTGGCAGGTTAGAGACCCAGGGAAGGATTTGTACTGTAGTCTTAAGTCCAAAGGCAGTATGGCTGCCGAATTCCTTCCTTTAGGGTGCCCTCAAGCTTTTTTCTTAGGGCTGTCAGTCATTTGATTACATGAGGATGACTTACACATTATGATAGGTGCTATACTTTATTCAATGTCTACTGATTAAACTGTTAATTGTATATAAATATACCTTGGCAGAATGGAAGAGAAGGCACTGGCGACACACTCCAGTACTCTTGCCTGGAAACTGCCATGGATGGAGGAGCCTGGTAGGCTGCAATCCATGGGGTCTCTAAGAGTTGGACACGACTGAGCGACTTCCCTTTCACTTTCCAATTTCATGCATTGGAGGAGATGGCAACCCACTCCAGTGTTTTTGCCTGGAGAATCCCAGGGATGAAGGAGCCTGGTGGGCTGCCATCCATGGGGTCGCACAGAGTCGGACACGACTGACCTGGCTTAGCAGTAGCAGCATACCTTGTAGAAACATCTGGATTGATATTTGACCAAAAGCTAGGCAAAATGGCCTAGCACAGTTGAAATTATAAAACATAAATAACTAAAATAAAATTAACCATTGCATATGCCAATGTAATTATTGCTTATGGTAGAGAAGTGGTACTGGAGAAGGAAATAGCAACCCACTCCAGTATTCTTGCCTGGAGAATCCCAGGGACGGGGGAGCCTGGTGGGGCTGCCGTCTATGGAGTCGCACAGAGTCGGACATGACTGAAGCGACTTAGCAGCAGTAGCAGAAAAGTGATACTGTAGAGTAATAAAGATCCAAATGTTTTGTACTGACATACATACAATATTCAAATTCAACTCAATGGTAGAATATCTATAAATACACGTACACACAAAGGAAGGAAAAAAAAACAAACAAGATTTTAAGTTTTTTATTTTGTATTCTTTTTACATTCTGTTGGACAGAATTGTCTGTCCTGGCTGACTCATAGCCTGATTTCATTAATAACACGCTCTTTATAATTCCAATCTATTGAACATTCTGAAACACAATCCAGCTAACCAAACTACCCCTTCTGTTCGTGCACGTGTGATTTTTGCTCAGTCATGTCTGACTTTTTGTGACCCCATGGACTGTAGAGCCCACCAGCCTCCTTGGTCCATGGGATTTTCCAGGCAAGAATACTGAAGTGGCTTATCATTTCTTCCTCCAGGGACATCTTCCATGTGTAGCTTTGGGATATCCCAACCTTATACTGGTCCATCCTATTTATCTTTATTTTTAATTTCTAAATTTCATATTTAGTGATGCTTTTGCAGATGCCAAGCAAGTTATATAAAGGATAGAAATGACCTATGTAATAAACTGTATGTCAGTTTGCAGGGATCTGGGGGACTGCTAGAAGCTAAACATTACTATGCAGAAATGTGGAATTAGCATAACCAGAGCTACTGATTCTGAAAAAAGAAAATCAGAAATGTAGATTTTTTCTTGATGCTTTCAAAAATCAATATGCTGGATCAATTGTTTATGTAGACCAAATAAAATAAGTGTACAGGCCATGAATGAGTTATTGGCTGCCAAGGCATGACCAATTTATGACATTCAAAAACCAATAAATCTTCACAGTCTGAATGAATGGAATGAATGAAACATTTAAGACATCAAGCTCTGTTAATGTTACTAGAGACTGAAGAAGGATGTGTATTTCCTCTAACTCCACTACATGAAACGTTCAGATGAAAAACAAGTAATTGAATTTCTCCCTCTAGATACTCTATCACAGGGTCTTAAAACTTAAATCTTCTTTACTTATCACAACACATTTTTTAAGAAATAACTTTTCATTGCTGCCTTGATAAAATGAGGAATTACTCTCTCAGACCAGATCAGATCAGTCACTTAGTCGTGTCCGACTCTTTGCGACCCCATGAATTGCAGCACGCCAGGCCTCCCTGTCCATCACCAACTCCCAGAGTTCACTGAGATTCACGTCCATCGAGTCAGTGATGCCATCCAGCCGTCTCATCCTCTGTCATCCCCTTCTCCTCTTGCCCCCAATCCCTCCCAGCATCAGAGTCTTTTCCAATGAGTCAACTCTTCGCATGAGGTGGCCAAAGTACTGCAGTTTCAGCTTTAGCATCATTCCTTCCAAAAAAATCCCAGGGCTGATCTCCTTCAGAATGGACTGGTTGGATCTCCTTGCAGTCCAAGGGACTCTCAAGAGTCTTCTCCAACGCCACAGTTCAAAAGCATCAATTCTTTGGCACTCAGCCTTCTTCACAATCCAACTCTCACATGCATACATGACCACAGGAAAAACCATAGCCTTGACTAGATGAACCTTTGTTGGCAAAGTAATGTCTCTGCTTTTGAATATGCTATCTAGGTTGGTCATAACTTTCCTTCCAAGGAGTAAGCGTCTTTTAATTTCATGGCTGCAGTCACCATCTGCAGTGATTTCTAACCCTTAGCATTTTCAGGATTTTAGTTCTAGATCAGTACTATGACTGGAATAAGCCATACAGACTTTCCTTTATATGATTTTGTTTGGAAAGCCTTATTTCCAAGTCAGCATGCAACATAAAACTGGGTGTATGAATGCTTCTTATCCACATACATATTGCACATTTTAGTGGCATTGCTCTAGAGCACCAAGCACACACTCCCTAGGAAATGTTCATGCCTTCAAAGGCATTCATCTAATGCAAGTCCTTTGAAACAAAGTATTGGATCATCCTGATGCTAGGTTCCCAGAGGATGGTAGTGCTTAAAGATGATGTTATAGTTATTTTTATTATTATGGTATCAGCATAAAAATCAATAAATCACCCATATTTCTTGTTCACTGTGATCATATTGACCTTGCTTCCTATGTAACGTAATAACTGCTACACCTGGCATTACAGAATTGGCACTGTTCATTCCTCTCTATACTCGATCATATTACATACTCACTGTACTCCATGGATAGGTGCAGAAAACATAAGCTCATTGACAGAAAAAATAGTCTAGCTACATTAGGTCATTAGCAAAAGACAGAAACTGCATTTAGAAGGAGCCAATATTTTAGAGAAATAGCAATGAATAAAGTATTCTTTACATCTTCTTAACAATCATTTATGCTGCCTTTTTCTCTTGCATGACAAAGAATGCATAGACTGTAAATGAGTATATCAGCCATCACAAAACCTGCTATTGGTAACTTCTTTTTTCTTAATATATTCCATACTATCTTATCATTTATCCTAATGCTCATTAAAAACAAAACAAAACTTTGTTTAAACTCAGTGAATATTTAATTGAGAATTGTGATGATACACATTACTCTGGTAACTCTAAAGTGGTAGCACTTAAATGTATTTTCATTCAGAAAAACCAGTAAATATATAATAAGTAAACTCAGCCATAGGCTTGGAATGAAAACAGTACAATGATATCTCAGATGAAAATATGACAGATATGGTAGATTGGTTCACTCAACAGTAACAGGCTTTTTACCTTGCTCTAAAATGGACAGATTTTTTTAAAAATCCCCTACATTTTCAAGGACTTCCCTGGTGGTTCAGTGGTAAAGGATCTGCCTTCCAATGCAGGAGATATGGGTTCAATGAAGAAAATGGCAACCCATTTCTTGCCTAGGAAATCCCACAGACAGAGGAGCCTAGAGGGCTACTGTCCATGGGGTCATAAAAGAGTTGGACACAAATGAGCAACTAAACTTTATTTTTTTCTTTTTCTTCTTCCAGCTTTATGAGATAATAGTTCACATGAAGCGATGTATTAGTTTAAGGTGTACATTATAAGAAATTGATTTACATACATCATGAAATTGTTCCCACAATAAACTTTGGTTAGCATCAATTACCTCATTTAGATAAAACACTAAAGAAATAGAAAAAAAAATTTTTCCTTGTAATTGGAACTCTTAAAATTTACTGTTTTAACAATTTTTGTATATAGCTATTGCAGTGTTAGTTATATTTATCATGTTTTATATCACATCCCTAGGAGTTATTTATTCTATAACTGGAAAGTTACAGTTTTAGGACAGTTTTAAACCCCTTTCACCCTAAGAGCATTCACACAACTCATTTCTGGCCACTGAAACAAAAGAGACATCAAATGATGCTACCTTGTTGACTTTTTCTACTTCTTTTCTAGAACACTGGTTGTAGCTGAGTGTTAGGGAAATTAAATAAATAGTCTTGTTTAGGCTTCTGAGACAAAACAGAGCTGGCCTCTGACCTTGCTTCTAACCTGCCCTGACTAAGAGTGAGAGTGAATGACTGCCTGTTGTGAGTGCAAGACTTGCAACACCTTATATAAGATGGGGGAGGAATCTTGAGATTGTTGAGTCCCTGAAGGGGACCTAACCAACCAAGCCCTAGGCTTAGCAACATTCCAAGTTTTACAAGACAAAACAAACAGCATTGACATGAAAACAGACTTGCAATTTGGTTACAGATTGATGATGATATCAGTTGTCCTGGGATTTTAAGTGGAAATCCCAAACTGTAGTCTTTGAAATCTCACCACTGAGCAGACACACTGCCTAGGACCTTTTTCCAAATGGAACTCCAGATGTGCTGTGGCACAGGACTTCCTAGCACTGTTTATGTCTGGATGTTGGTCAAAACTGAATTTGGTGATGTGCTCTCTGCTCTTTCTATTTCTCTTTTCTTTTAATGTTGGTATGTTGAAAGTAAACTAAAAAAATCCCCTAATAAGTAGTTGTATTATTTATTTGTGTTAGGTAGCTAGGATAGGAAAAAGGAGTCCAAAATAGCAGCGGCTAAAAGACAAAGAAGGGAAAAACCCGAGAAAATAGAACAAAGGAAGGTCCAAGGACCAGAGGGAGGACCTCAGGTAAAACAAGCATCCCTCCTGGCTAGCCCGATTTACATAGGGTAGGCTCAGAGGGAGGAGACAAAACATAAAAAGAGGAGGCAAAAATTGATCCCGGGTCTTCTCTTCTCTTCGAGTCTTTTGGATTGACCCACCCTCACACCTTGAGGATGTATTTTCTTTTGCTTCCTAAATAAAACTGAGCTGTAACACTGTCTGTCCATCACTTCAAATTTTTGCTGCGGCAAGACAGAACCGAGGAAATTACATACTTCCCCAACATTTGTATATAAAGAGTGGCTTATTTTGTTAAAAAAAAATCCTTTGACTGAGATGAAAGTGAAAACTTTTGGTAAAGCACTTGGAGTGCAATAGCCACTGCTAACAAAAATGTAATGAAAGATAGAAGACCATTTCCTATTACTACTGAGGCAGAATTTCAGTCTTAGAGTACCACCTGTACACTTATTTTTACATGAGACAAATAAAATCTTATTATCTTGAGCTACTATACTTGTCTCTGTAGACTAAAAAGATGCACAACTTTAGAGTTGTGAGTTGAGTTTTATTTGGGGCAAAATGAGGACTACAGCTCGAAAGACAGCACCTCAGATAGCTCTGAGAAACTGCTTCAGAGAGGTAGAAGGGGAAAGTCAATATATAAGATTTTGGTGAAGGGGGAGTTCAATACCATTAAGCATTCATTTACAAAAAGTTTTCTTCTATTCAGGAGGATCTGAGGTCACCATGAATGGATTTATTACTTTTCTAGATATGAGAAGATGCAAAGGTTGAGATTATAAAATCTCAATTGTTTCTAAAACAATCTAAAAATGTTCCTAAAACATCTATCTAAAGACCTGTCCCACCAGATTGCCTGGAGTACAGAGTCCCTTACTACACCCTGAACTCCCTTAGGATATATTGAAGGTCAACAGCTGCAACAGTGCATGGTTCAGTCTCATCTGCAGAGGCAGATGGCAAAAGCCCTTATTCAGTCATTGGCAACAATCTTGGCAAATGCCAATTTGTAGTTAACATCTCCCTTGTGTTCAACAAGCTCTAATTAATATATAGTAAACAATAGAGATCTAAGTACAGTCTAGGAGTTAATACCAAAGAAACAGGGTTATTTTCTCTATTAAGTTATAAGCCATGTTGACATTATTAGGAAAATAAATTCATCTGGTAGTTTAGCAGGAAATACAGTTGGCAAAATAGGAAAACTGTTGTAATATTTATTTTTAATTTTTACACTTCTAGTATTTTGTGATATATCCTATGAAAAATGTCAAATTTTTGAAAATGTCAGCTAGAACTATTTGCAACATTTTAAAAATCCCAGATTATTCTAAATACTCGTTTAGTACTTATTGCCTGTCATAGTGAGTTCAATTTACCCAAGTTGTTGATTAATAATCATTCATGATAATAAACAAACTTGTCAGTTCTGACTCTCAGTGGACTCATTGATGTACATACAATTCTTGGAAAGCAAATAGTCTGCTCTGACAATTTTTCATACAGCAATGAAACTCATCACCTAGTGCACCTCTGCATATAGTAATGTCACACGAGTGTATGTTCCTCGGTTCTTTGTCTCATCACAACAAAGATTTGGAGTGACGGACATTAAAGCCCCCTCGGCATGTTACAGCTCTCAGGTCTTGGATAGACCGTGTTATAGCTCTCAGGTCTCGAACGGACCATGTTATAGCTCTTAGACAAATCAGTGTTACAGCTCTATTTTATTTAGAAGATAGCAGGAGAGAGAGTGAGGGGCGGGGGGAGAGAGAGAGAGATAGAAAGAGCACACGCACGGGGGAGAGAAAGTCTGTGAGAAAGCGCTTTGGCTCCTCCTTTTATATGTTTTTTTCCTCCACCTGGGCCTGCCCTATGCAAATTGGGCTTAGCCAGGAGTGCTGTTTGTTCTACCTGAAGTCTTCACTCTGGTCCTCGGACCTTCCTTTGACCTTCCTTGTCTTTTAGCCACCGCCACTTTGGACTCCTTTTCCCTATTCTACCTACCTAACAGTAAGAACGTAAAAGGTCTGAATATGGCTATGATTGTAAACTAGGCATTAAAGACATTTCACTTCTTTGTATTGAGACTATATCAGAACCTGCATACTCATCCTGAAAGATGAATCCCCTATTAGAAAATGGCATTTGGTATCCCTTGATCAACAATTTGTGAATCTCACTGAAGACCTCTTATTCTGTGATAACACTCTTCTAGCAGCAGTATACAGAAAAACAAACATGAACAGAACTTTTCACTTTTTTGCTCCTGAAAGAACTGAAAGGAGGAAATTTTATAAAAGTTTCCTAAAGAATAATAAAAATACCCATTACCAAGTGAATGATGTAAAATATTTTAAAAGTTTGTTTTTCAAGTGCAGCTTGTGCATGACAGCTAAGATATGTTAAACTTACTTTAAAAAAAAAAAAAGTCTTAGCCTGGGTTTATCACTTCTTACCTCTCATTCTATTTCTGATATCCATCACTCATTGAGAGCTTAAACCTTTAAAGTCTACCAAAACAAGCAGCCTTTATTGTTATCTATGTAGGATGTCTTTATTTTACTGTAGTTCCTAGTAATAAAACACATTGTTTTCAATAGAAGGATTATATAATTTCAGCATTTTGGCAACCTGTTTTATGTAATACAAAATATATATATATATATATATATATATATATATATATATATTCCACTATAGAATGAAATTATTGTATCTTAGATTAATGAAACAACTATAGTTCAATGCAACAAATTAAACATATCCAGTAATATGTCTCATATTATTCATGCATACAAAGGAAGTTAGAAATTAGAAAACATTTGCACTTCCAACATTTTGCATGACATTCACTCATTCATTAAATTTTAATAAAATAATATATTACTATGTGAGCCAAACCGTGTCCAATATGCCTCATGTTTCAAAGAAATATAGGCAAATAGAAAATTTTACATTTAATGAATTCCCGACCCATCAAAGGGGGGTTATAATATAAATAGATGGGTAGATAGATACAGAAAGAAACAGTAAATGCAATATAATATGTTAAATAGATTTTTAAGGTGATATGATAAAGTCGTAGATCACTAGAGCAATAAGAAAAATGTAAAAATTATTAACAAATTGCATTTTAGGAGTTTCCAACTTATGAAAAGGGATAAAATGTAAATAAATAAACAAAATAATAAAATATAATATTAGATAGATTTTTAAATTGAAGTTGTTATTGCTGTTTTTCAGTCACTAAGTCTTTTCTGACTTTTTATGATCCCATTGAAGAAGCATCCCAGGCTGCCCTGTCTTTCATTATTTCCTGGAGTTTGCTCAAGACTCATGTTTGTTGAGTTGATGATGCTATTTAAGCATTTTATCCTCTGCTGCTCCCTTCTTCTCCTGTCTTTAATCTTTCCCAGTATCAGAGTTGTTTCCAGTGAGTCAGCTCTTTGTATAAAGTCACTAACATATTGGAGCTTCAGCTTCAGCATCAATCCTTACAAAGAATATTCAGAACTGATTTCCTTTAGGACTGACTAGTTTGATGTCCTTGCTGTCTGACAGATTCTCAAAAGTCTTCTTCAGCACCACAATTCAAAAGCATCAATTCTTTGGTGATCAGCCTTCTTTATGCCAACTCTCACATCAGTACATGAATCCTGAAAAAACCATAGTTTTGATTATATGGATCTTTGTCAGCAAAGTGAAACCTGTTTTTTAATATGCTGTCTAGTTTTGGCATAATTTTCCTTCCAAGGAGGAAATATCATTTAATTTCATGGTGGCAGTCACGATCCACAGTGATTTTGGAACCCAAGGAAGGAAAACTGGTCACTACTTCCACTTTTTTTCCCTTCTGTTTGCAGTATAGTGATGGTTTAAGCTGAGTTTTAAGCCAATTTCTTCACTCTGCTCTTTCACCCCCATCAAGAGGCTCTTTTGTTCCTCTTTGCTTTCTGCCATTTTGGTGGTGTCTTCTGCATATCTCAGGTTATTGAGGTTTCTCCTGGCAATTTTGACTCCAGCTTGTGATTCATCCAGTCTGGCATTTTGAATTATGTACTCTACAGATAAGTTAAATAAATAGGATGACTGTACACAGCCTTGCTGTATTCCTTTCCTAATTTTGAACCAGTCAGTTGTTCTATGTCCAGTTCTAGCACTGTGATCTGCCCTGTGAACAGTTTTATCAGGAGACAGATAAGGTGGTCTGGTATTCTCATCTCTTTAAGAATTTGTTAATTTGTTACTCACCACCAATCCAGTTTGTTATGACCACACAGTCAAAGGCTTCAGTGTAGTCAGTGAAGGAAAGGTAGATGTTTTTCTGGAATTCTCTTGTCTTCTTGATCCTATGAATGTTGGCAACTTGATCTCTAGTTCCTCTTCCTCTTTGAAACCCAGCTTGTACATCAGAAAGTTCTTGGTTCACATATGCTGAAGCCTAGCTTGAAGAAGTTTGGGCATAATCTTACTAGCATGTGAAATCGGTGCAATTGTATGGTAGATTGAACATTCTTTGCCATTGCCCTTCTTTGAGATTGGAATGGAAACTGACCTTTTCCAGCCTTGTAGACACTGCTGAGCTTTTCAATTTGTTGACATTTTGAGTGCAGCACTTTATTTTATTATTATTATTATTATTTTTACTTTACAATATTTTATTGGTTTTTCCATACATCAACATGTATCCACCATGGGTGTACTTAACAGCATTATCTTTTAGAATTTTAAGTAGTTCAGCTGGAATCCCATCACCTTCACTAGCTTTGTTCATAGTAATGCTTCGGCCCATTTGACTTCACACTCCAGTGTGTTAGGCTCTAGGTGATAAGTTAATTTAAAATATTATATTATTTTCAGGTGTACAGCATAATGATTGAACACTTTTATAGATTATTCTCCATTTAAAATTATAAGATCATGGCTTTATACCCCTGTGCTTTACAATATATCCTTATAGCTTATTTATTTTATATTTAGTAGTTTGTATTTTTTAATAATCCATTTCTATTCTGTTCCTCCCTTCCTTTTGTTTCCCTACTGGTTAACCATTAGTTTGTTATCTGTTTCTCTGAATTTGCTGGATGAATTTTAAAGGTGATTGGATGGTTATTTCCCTAAGGATGGTGGGGGAATCAAAAGGATGAATATAAAATTTAGTATTGGATTTCTTTCTTAAAAGTTGAATAAGAATGCATTGTGTTATAAAGAAAAGGGAGAGTATTCCAAAATGAAAAACAACAATGCTCTGATCTCTTTTCCTGAGGTAAACAGACCATCCATCAGAACTAGTTGAAATAGTGGTTGTACCACCTTAAATTAATGTTTTAGCATGAAGCAAAATATATTTTTTGGCCAAGAATTAATTTTCATGAGAATGATTTTGAATGTGTATTGCTATCCATTTTCCAAAGCAGGTCAGTTTGAGGCACTGTAGTAGATAGAGTGGGCCAAAGGAAGACAAAATTCCATAAATTCACTCTAAAGGTGATCATTTCTTTTTAAATAGAAATATTGCACTAGTGTTTTATGACAATTTTCTCCAATCATTTAGATCCAAAATATATTACAGTCTTTATGAGAACATCTCAATTTTTATTTCTGTATGCTCACTGTTTAGGACAACACACTGGTCACACAGTAGTTGCCCAATAAATGCACTGAATGAAAAAATGAACAACATGATAAGTAAGTTTTCAATCTTCATCCTAGTAATTCACCCAGGGCTGTTATACCTTACTTATAATTGTATATTAAATATATACTTTTGAAATGTATTTTCTGACAGCTATGGAATTGAAAAGTTACTACATTTTATTGTTTCCAGTTGATACAAAATTATAAACCAGAGTAAACAAGGAGCCAGTTAATATGGAGAAATCAACACAAATGCTTCTAGAAGAACTTGGATTCCAACTGAGGACTGGAGCATAAGCAAAACACAACTTAATAACTTTTAATGAAAATTCAGTGTGTTTCAAATTAATATTGTTAAGCAAGCTATGGAAATGTAAAGGGTATGGCATATGAAATATCAATATTATATTGAGGTAAAGCTTACAATTTCCCCCATAATAGTATTATCTCCATTGAAAATTCAATGAAATCTAACATAAAGGAGAATTTGTGACTCTGTGTTGGTGTAGAAAAGACATTTCGCCTCTTTGAAATATTCCTCTTTTGCCTTGAACTAGAATGATTTCTAATCAAAGGACAAAATTGTGAAGAGTACACATATTTCAATTGTTTTTTTAACATCTTAATTCTTTCACTTCTGAGACTACCATCTTTTCATTATAGTTCTTTAACGGCTAAGTCGCTTCAGTCGTGGCCGAATCTGTGCGACCCCATAGACGGCAGCCCACAAGCCTCCCCAGTCCCTGGGATTCTCCAGGCAAGAACACCTGAGTGGGTTGCCATTTCCTTCTCCAATGCATGGAAGTGAAAAGTGAAAGTGAAGTCTCTCAGTCGTGTCTGACTCTTAGCGACGCTATGGACTGCAGCCCACCAGGCTCCTCCATCCATGGGATTTTCCAGGCAAGAGTACTGGAGTGGGGTGCCATTGCCTTCTCCAAGTTCTTTAACAAGTGAATATAAATCACAGACAGATAATAGATGAAAATTTTATTAAGTTGTTTGCACTGAATATACTCTGTAAGCAAATATATGTATGCTCACCTCTTTAATACCAGCCTGAGAAAAATGGAGTTACACAGTTATGCACAAATAATTGTTTAATCTAAAATAGGAGCCTTTCATATAAAGAAATATATAAAGATAAAGATGGAGAACTAAGAAAAAACTAAAAAATTACTTCCTCTAAAAACACTTATAAATACTAAAGCAATATTTTGGTTACTTTTAAACAATAAATTGCCAAAATGATAGAATTAAACAAGCAAGTGAAAAACTGAGCCAAAAGGTGGTGTGAAAAGTGATCAACATGGCAGATTTAGCTTAGTTCTTACATGTCTCTACAATCGCTTGGAACCAAGACTAACCAAGTCCTGGAAACATTATTTTGAGAATATTCTTATGTTACCAGTTGTCTGTAGTTTTGTACACCCAGAGCAATGGGACTTGGTTTTCAGGACTAATGAGGATGACTTTTGTGGAATCTTCAATGTTAATGATGCACATGTTTAACTGTTGGGATCCCAAGCTGCAATTGTTATGACCCATTGTGTAGTGGAATGTGTTTGTGTGATTAATCACCCAATAAAGACTTGCACCCTGAGGTCCTAATGAGTTTCCTTGATCCAAGGCATTTTTCATGTAACCATATAGTTGGTATGAGAAAAGAAGATGTATCCTGACATAAACACTTGTTTCTGACCTCTCTGCATTCCACTGATGCATTTTTAAAAAATATTGGTACTCCTTTATATCTTTTGATGTAATAAATCTTAGCTATACTATCACATGCTACTGAGTCTTATGAGTCATTTTAGCTAATCAATTAACTTGAGAGTGGTTTTGAGACACCGGATACAAGTGATGCTGTGATAGCAAAGTGAAGAATATGGTGTGGCTGCTATGGTAGACATATTTGGTGCATAAAATTAGGGCTTGAATTGGAATGCCTATACAGGAACAAAAGATGGATACACATAAGTATTTCAGAAAAAGGGTTCCTCAAACCAGGTAGCAAAAATCACATAGACCTTCTAAAACACCAGGAAAACAAAATTACAAAATATGTAAGCAATCAACCATAATTTAGAATAAACAGATAAAGCAAAAATAATAAAAACTCTTAAATCCTTGAGTTTTGCAATCTGAAAGAAAATATTTTAAAAATAAATTTATTTAAAACTATTGAGTTTATAAGATTATAGATATAAAAGAATCAGGTAATATGAGAAAGTACAAGCAGATGTGAAAAAGAACCAACATTTTATTTCTATTAAAGGAAAATATTGACTCAGAAATGTAAATCCCCTTCAGTTCAGTTCAGTTCAGTTCAGTCACTCAGTCATGTCTGACTCTTTGCGACCCCATGAATCACAGCACACGAGGCCTCCCTGTCCATCACCAACTCCTGGAGTTCACTCAAACTCACGTCCATCGAGTCGGTGATGCTATCCAGCCATGTCATCCTCTGTTGTCACCTTTTCCTCCGGCCCCCAATCCTTCCCAGCATCAGAGACTTTTCCAATAAGTCAACTCTTCACATGAGGTGGCCAAAGTACTGGAGTTTCAGCTTTAGCATCATTTCTTGCAAAGAACACCCAGGGCTGATATCCTTTAGAATGGACTGGTTGGATCTCCTTGCAGTCCAAAGCACTCTCAAGAGTCTTCTCCAACACCACAGTTCAAAAGCATCGATTCTTCAGCCCTCAGCTTTCTTCACAGTCCAACTCTCACATTCATACATGACCACGGGAAAAACCATAGCCTTGACTAGACAGACCTTTTTTGGTAAAGTAACGTCTCTGCTTTTGAATATGCTAACTAGGTTGGTCATAACTTTTCTTCCAAGGAGTAAATGTCTTTTAATTTCATGGCTGCAATCACCATCTGCAGTGATTTTTAGGCAGGTTTTATTAGAGAGAGACAGAGGGAGAGGGAATTGATAAGGTGGGAGACAAAATTGAGGATATTATAGTATGCAAAATAAGAAATTTTAAAAAATGAATGATAAGAGCATTCAAGGGACTTTGAAGATAATATAAATCTATCAGTACATATAAAAAAGATATTCCAAAAACAATAGTACAGAAGATGGAATATATGTAATATTCAAATTAATATTTTGATAATACATTTCTAGAATTGATTAAAATATTAAATCAGAATGAAAATAAGGGAATATTATATATTTTTAAAATATATGCTTGTGTGCTAAGTTGCTTCAGTTGTGTCTGACTCTTTGCTATCCTCTAGACTGCAGCCTGCCAGGCTCTTCTGTCCATGAAATTCTCCAGGCAAGAATATTGGACTCGCTTGCCATGTCCTCCTCCAGGGCATCTTACTGACCCAGGGATGGAACCCTCACCTCATTATGTTTCTTGCATTGGCAGGTGTGTTCTTTACCACTAGGGCCACCTGGGAACAAGACTACTGTCCCTGAGATCAATACTGGCCATATTGGGATTAAGATATATCCTTGGGCAAAGATAGATGAAAAGTCTGAGATTTTACTGTATTTGCAAGTTAACAAGTTAACCTTCTAGTTTCTTGGGTAGGAGCAGAAGATGCAAGAATTCTGGGTCAGCAACAAAGGACTGTATTACAATAATAGCAACAGCAGCAGCAACAGAATATCAGTGTTTATGTAAGTCCCCCAAGCCTCAATTCCGGAGAAGGCAATGGCACCCCACTCCAGTACTTTTGCCTGGAAAATCCCATAGATGGAGGAGCCTGGTAGGCTGCAGTCCATGGGGTCGCTGAGAGTCGGACACGACTGAGCGACTTCACTTTCACTTTTCACTTTCATGCACTGGAGAAGGAAACGGCAACCCACTCCAGTGTTCTTGCCTGGAGAATCCCAGGGACAGGGGAGCCTTGTGGGCTGCCAAATGTCTATGGGGTCACATAGAGTCAGACACGACTGAAGCGACTTAGCAAGCCTCAATTCATGTAGGGTGACCAGAAGACCCCTGGCGTAGGAAACAGCAACCCACTCCAGTATTCTTGCCTGGGGAATCACATGGACAGAGAAGCTATGTGCTGCAGTTTGTGGGGGTGCTACAGTCCATGGGATCGCAAAATTGGACACGACTGAGCAGACACGCATGCACACACCCTTTCAACCAGCATAAACTGACCTCTCCTGCTCTGCCTGCTGTATGGCTCTATGCACAGGCTTGGAGAGAATCTCATCAAGATAAGACGTTTTGACTGTTTCTCACGTGCTTTGAGCTCTGCAATAACGACCCCAGTGCTGTTTTGTTGTGGTCACTGCCCGGGCCTTAGCATATTGCAGCTGCCTGCATGGCAGTGGTGCTAGGGTGCTTGGGCCACTGCCTGAGGGCAGCCGGCATGCATGTGTGTGTGTGTGTGTGTGTGTGTGTGTGTGTGTGTGTGTGTGTGAAAGAGAGAGACAAAAAGTCCTTGTAATACCTGCTTATGCAACATGCAGGCCATTATGTAGTGGAATTAAAGAGATAAGCTCAAAATTAAGACTCCACAGTTACCAGAATTGATCAAATGCAACTGGTTCTTAATATCCAGAAAGCCTGCAAGGAACATTTGAATTATAATGATCTTGCTCATTAGTAGAAGAAATTCAAATTAATAGGTACATGACCTCTAGTTCACCTCTATCTTACAAATCTCCCACAATTGTATTGAATATTGAAAACTAAATTTAATTTAGAGGCTTTCCAAGATCCTTTCCTTCCACCTGTATGGAATGAGAGTGGGGGATTCTACAAAGGGTAAGACAACCCATCATGCCATTTTCAGCCAACAAGTCAAAATTGATACTGAGTGTAGAGACTGAATGATCACACAAAATTCTGATCTAAATAAACAAAAATGAAAGCAGTTTCTAGATATACACTAATGAAACTGCACAATACCAAGATGAAGAGAAAATCTTAGAACCTACTAGAAAGAAAGATCTATTTCACAAAAGGGATCAATAGATTAACTCAAAGTAGACATTTTAGTAGAAACAGAGAAAAGATAAAAATGGACTAATATTTTCAATGTGATATCGAATAAAGTGTTCTAATACATGCTAAATACTTTTAAGATTAATAACTAAATATTGATAATTCAATTAAAATATTTTAATCTTCTTTGGAAGAATTATTTTTAAAATAAGCTTCCAAAATAAATCCAAAAGGAAAGATGAGGCTGCCAGGAAAAATGGTCACATTATTATTCTTTTAAAATGTTTTTGTTAGTTTGAAAATTTTATAATTAAAACTTTATCTAAAAATCATAGGTTGGCCCAATATTAAAAGTAGTATATCTCTAATCCAGTTCAGTTAGTAATAGAGAAATGTGAACTAGTTACAACAATTATACAAGGAATTAAAATTTAATATTATTTTATTTATACTATGAATCTCTCTCACTTCAGTTCAGTTGCTCAGTCATATCTGACACTTTGTGACCCCATGGACTGCAGCAGACCCGGCTTCCTATCCATCGCCGACTCCCGAAGCTTACTCAAACTCAGGTCCATTGAGTCAGTGATGCCATCCTACCATCTCATCCCCTGTGGTCCCCTTCTTCTCCCGCCTTCAATATTTCCCAGCATCAGGGTCTTTTCAAATGAGTCAGTTCTTTGAATCAGGTGGCCAAAGTATTGGAGTTTCAGATTCAAAATTGTCCTTCCAATGAATGTTAAGGACTAACTTACTTTAGAATTGACTGGTTGGATCTCCTTGCAGTCCAAGGGATCTCAAGAGTCTTCTCCAACACCACAGTTCAAAAGCATCAATTTGTTGGAGCTCAGCTTTCTTTATAGTCCAACTCTCACATCAACACATGGCTACTGGATAAACCATAGGTTTATGAGACAGACGTTATTTGGCAAAGAAATATGCTGTCTAGGATTGTCACAGCTTTTCTTCCAAGGAGCAGGCATCTTTTAATATCATGGCTGTAATCACCATCTGCAGTGATTTGGAATCCAAAAAATAAAGTCTCTCACTGTTTCCATTGCTTCCCCATCTATTTGCCCTGAAGTGATGGGACCAGATACCATGATCTTAGTTTTCTGAATGTTTAATTTTAAGCCAACTTTTTCACTCTCCTCTTTCACTTTCATCAACAGGCTCTTTAGTTCTTGTTCATTTTCTGCCATAATGAAGGTGTCATCTGCATATCTGAGGTTACTGACATTTCTCCCAGAAATCTTGATTCCAGCTTGTGATTCATCCAGCCCAGCATTTCGCATGATGTACTCTACATATAGATTAAATATGCAGGGTGACAATATACAGCCTTGACATGCACCTTTCCTGATTTTGAATCAGTCTACTTTTCCTTGTTCAGTTCCAACTGTTGCTTCTTGACCTGCATACAGATTTCTCAGGGGCAGAGAAGGTGGTCTGGTTTTCTCATGTGTTGAAGAATTTTCCACAGTTTGTTGTGATGCACATAGTCAAAGGCTTTGGTATAGTCAATGAAGCAGAAGTAAATGTTTTTTCTGGAACTCTCTTGCTTTTTCTATGATCCAACAGATGTTGACATTTTGATCTCTGGTTCCTTACCTTTTCTAAATCCAGTTTGAACATCTTGAAGTTCTCAGTTCACATACTGTTGAAGCCTTGCTTGGAGAATTTTGAACATTATTTTGCTACTGTGTGAGATGAGTGCAATTGTGTGGTAGTGTGAACATTTTTGGCATTGCCTTTCTTTAGAACTGGAATGAAAACTGACCTTTTCCAGCCCTGTGACCCCTGCTGAGTTTTTCAAATTTGCTGGCATATTGAGTGCAGCACTTTCACCACATCATCTTTTAGGATTTGAAATAGCTCAACAAAAGTTCCATCACCTCCACTAACTTTGTTCATAGTGATGCTTCCAAAGGCCCACTTGACTTCACATAACAGGATGTCTGGCTCTAGGTGAGTGATGACAACATCGTGGTTATCAGGGTCATGAAGATCTTTTTTATACAGTTCTTCTGTGTATTCTGGTCACCTCTTCTTAATATCTTCTGCTTCTGTTAGATCCATTCCATTTATGGCCTTATTGTGACCGTCTTTTCATGAAATGTTCCCTTGGTATCTAGAATTTTGTTGAAGAGATTGCTAGTCTTTGTTATTCTTCTGTTTTCCTCTATCTCTTCTCATTGATTGCTCAGGAAGACTCTCTTATTTCTCCTTGCTTTTCTTTGGAACTCTGCATACAGATCAGTATATCTTTCCTTTTTTCCTTTGCCTTTCACATCTCTTCTTTTCTCAGCTATTTGCAAGGCCTCCTCAGACAAACATTTTACCTTTTTCCATTTCTTTTTCTTGGGGATGATCTTCTTCCCTGCCTTCTGTACAATGTCAGGAACTTCTGTCCATAGTTCTTCAGGCACTCTGTCTATCATATCTAATCCCTTGAATCTGTTTGTCATTTCCACTGTATAATCATATTGGATTTGATTTAGATCATCCCTGAAAGGTCTAGTGCTTTTCCCTTCTTTCTTCAATGTAAGTGTAAATTTTGCAACAAGAAATTCATGATCTGAGCCACAGTCAGCTCCTGGTCTAGATTTTGCTGACTGTATAGAGCTTCTCCATCTTTGGCTGCCAAGAATATAATCAATCTGATTTCGGTATTGACCATCTGGTGATGTCCATATGTAGAATCTTCTCTTGTGGTGTTGGAAGAGAGTGTTTGCTATGACCAGTGTGTTTTCTTTGCAAAACTCTATTAGCCTTTGCCCTGGTTCACTCTGCATTCCAAAGAATATTTTGCCTGTTACTCCTGGTATTTCTTGACTTCTTACTTTTGCATTCCAGTCCCCTATAATGAAAAGGACATGTTTTTTGGGTCTTAGTTCTAGAAGTTCTTGTAGGTCTTCATTGAACCATTCAACTTCATCTTTTTCAGCATTACCAATTGGGATGTAGACTGGGATTACTGTGATATTGAATGAGTTGCCTTGGAAATGAACAGAGATCATTTGTCATTTTTGAGAATGCATCCAAGTACTGCATTTTGGACTCTTTTGTTTACTATGATGACCACTCCATTTCTTCCAAGGGATTCTTGCCCAACAGTAGTAGATATAATGGTCATCTGAGTTAAATTCATCCATCCTAGTCCATTTTATTTTGCTGATTCCTAAAATATTGATGTTCACTCTTACCATCTCCTGTTTGACCACTTCCATATTGCCTTGATTCATGGACCTAATATTCCAGGTTCCTATGAAATATTGTTCTTTACATCATTGGACTTTACTTCCATCACCAGTAACAGCCACAATTGGGTGTTGCTTTTACTTTGGCTCCATCTCTTTATTCTTTCTGGAGTTATTTCTCCACTGTTCTCAAGTAGCATATTGGGAACCTACCAACCTGGGAAGTACATGTTTCAGTTTCCTATGTTTTTGCCTTTTCATACTGTTCATGGATTCTCAAGGGAAGACTACTGAAGTGGTTTGCATTCCCTTCTCCAGTGAACCACATTTTTTCAGAACTCTCCACCATGACCACTCCCTCTTGGGTGTCCCTACATGGCATGACTCACAGTTTCTTTGAGTTAGACAAGACTGTGGTCCATATGATCAGTTTGATTAGTTTTCTGTGGTTGTGCTTTTCATTCTGTCTGACCTCTGATGGATAAGATAATAGGCTTATCTTCCTTATTGGAAAAACCGATTGAGGGAGAAACTAGGTCTCCTTCTGATGGGTGGGGTCATTTCAGTAATCTTTAATCTAATTTTCTGTTGATGGGAGGAGCTGTGTTCCCTCCGTGTTGTTTGACCTGAGGCCAAACTATGGTGGAGGTAATGAAGATAATGGAGAAGTCCTTCAAAATGTCCATGAAGGTAATGTAGCACTCAGTGTCCCTGACCCCGCAGATCTGCTGGCCACTGCAGATCTACGTCTTCACCAGAGACTCCTGGACACTCATGAGCAAGTCTGGGTCACTCTCGTGTGGGATCACTGCTCCTTAGTCCTGGGTCCTGGTGTGCACAAGGTTTTGTCTGTGCCCTCCAAGAGTCTGTTTCCTCTGTCCTGTGTAAATTCGGGCAGCTGTCAGTTCAGTTCAGTTCAGTCACTCAGTTGTGTCTGACTCTTTGCAACCCCACGAATTGCAAAACACCAGGCCTCCCTGTCCATCACCAACTCCCAGAGTTTATACAAACTCATGTCCATTGAGTTGGTGATGCCATCCAACCATCTTATCCTCTGTCATCTACTTCTCCTCCCACCTTCAATCTTTCCCAGCATCAGGGTCTTTTCTAAGGAGTCAATTCTTCGAATCAGGTGGCCAAAGTATTGGAGTTTCAGTTTCAGCATCAGTCCTTCTAATAAATATTCAGAACTTATTTCCTTTAGGATGAATTGTTTGAATTGTCTAGCTGTCAAAGGGACTGTCAAGAGTCTTCTCCAACACCACTGGTCAAAGGCATCAATTCTTCAGCACTCAGCTTTCTTTATAGCCCATGACTATACATGACTCCTAGTGAAACCATATCTTTGACTAGATGGATCTTTGTTGGCAAAGTAATGTCTCTGATTTTTAATATGCTGTCTAGGTTGGTGATATCTTTTCTTCCAAGGAGCAAGCATCTTTTAATTTCATGGCTGCAGTCACCAACTGCAGTGACTTTGGAGCCCCCCAAAATAAAGTTTCTCACTCTATGGTGGCATTATTGCTGACATCCTCCAAGAGAGCTTATTCCATACCCAGGTCTGCTGAACCCAGAACCCCAGCCCCTGTGGCAGGCCACTGCTGACTTGTACCTCCACAGGAGTCACTCAAACACTCAAGGGCAGGTCTGGCTGAGTCTTTGTGGGTTCTCCTGATGAGCAAAACCTTTTGTTTGAGCTCTCTGAGCATCTCTGGCAGGTATGGGGTTTGATTCTAAACACAATTTTGCCCCTCCTACTATCTTGTTTGGGCTTCTCTTTTGCCCTTGGAGGTGAGGTATCTTATTTTTGGTGGGATCCAACATTCTCCTGTTGATGGTTGTTCAGCAGTGAGTTGTAGTTTTTGAGTTCTTGCAGCAGAAGATGAGTGCATGTCCTTTGACTTTGCCATCTTGTTTGTTTGTTTTTTTAATCTCTTTATTTACAAAGAAAAATCTTAAGACAAAAAGAGAATTATTGACTTCTATCAACTCTAATATCAATCACATAACAATTTTTGCACTTTAATCTTCACTTTTAGGAAAAATATTGTTTTTTCTTTATGAAATGGATTACAAAAATTGTTACATTTAAATATTTTTAAAATTCTATTTGACAGAATGTTAGCACAAAATAATAAAACACGTACTTTTTTTTTCATTGTATGTGAAAATATTTTGATGAATGTAATGTTAAATAATAAAAGCAGCATTTGTACCTAAATTATTAAAGGGATAAAATATAAAAACTTCAAGCAGGAAATCTTGAGAATAATAAATTGAATCTGTACATTACAGTTTTACTTGTTATTCTTTTTTTATTATTAAGGTACTGCATTTTACATTATTTTGTTCTTTATATTACATAGAAACATTCAATTTAGCTAAAATAGTATAGGGTTACATCAGTATTTTTTAAAGCTTATGAAATTTAGTGACATATATACATTCTGTAGATGTGGCCTTTTGGTTTTTGGTAAAGGATACTAGCAATGCTCTGTGACAACTGGGCTGCATGTGAAATCAGTTCACACTAGATGGCATCATTTCCTTGTCAGAAGCCTTATTCCATGCCTATGTACAGTAGTGCTGTTTATATTATCAGCTAAATGCTTCTCCTTTCTTCTCCTCTTATCTCTCCTAATGCCCAGTTTTACTGTTTGCTGAAATCATATTGTTCAGTGATTTGGTGGCCAGGCTCTAAATCCATGAATTCCCTGCTGCATGCTTTGTTCCTTCATGCTGAGACTCTTTTGTCCTCATCAGGATAAATTGTTAATCTATGGAAGGAGATAAGTCAGGGTGTTAGAAAATCAGCTAGTGTGATGAGGATAAAGAGTGGTCATGATAGAAATGAGATATGTGTTGGGACATTGACTCAGATATCAAGGAGTCAGTAGGCCAGTGTACAAGATAAACTGAAATTTGATTCTTTTGCCTATTGAAACATAAGTGAGCTGTCTACTCTAAAAAGTCATAGTAGCAGGAAAACAGGCAAAGAGATGTAGATAGAGAATGCTGCTGTGGTAGATGGTAGCCCATGTGCTAAAAATAGGAGTAAGCTGAGGATCTAGAGTATAAATATACTTCATTTTTTAATAACTTTCATTAACTGACTACTTACTATTGATCAGACACTGATAATAAATCAGTTTAGTTCAGTTCAGTTCATTCGCACAATCATGTCTGACACTTTGTGACCCCATGGACATTAACACGCCAGGCTTCCCTGTCCATCACCAACTCCAGAAGCTTGCGCAAACTCATGTCCGTGATGCCATCCGACAATTTCATACTCTGTTGTCCCTTTCTCCTCCTGCCTTCAATCTTTCCCACCATCAGGGTCTTTACTAAGGAGTCAATTCTCTGCATCAGGTGGCCAAAGTTTTGGACTTCAGCTTTGGCATCAATCTTTCCAGTGAATATTCAGGATTGATTTCCTTTAGGATTACGTGTTTGATCTCCTTGCAGTCCAAGTGACTCTCAAGATCTCCAACACCACAGTTGAAAAGCATCACTTCTGCACTCAGCTTTCTTTATAGTCTGACTCTCACATCCATACATGACTACTGGAAAAACCATAGGTTTGATTCAGTTCAGTTCAGTTCAGTCGCTCAGTCGTGTCCGACTCTTTGCGACCCCATGAATCACAGCATGCCAGGCCTCCCTGTCCATCACCAACTACCGGACATCACTCAAACACGTCCATCGAGTCGGTGATGCCATCCAGCCATCTCATCCTCTGTCGTCCCCTTCTCCTCCTGCCCCCAATCCCTCCCAGAATCAGAGTCTTTTCCAATGAATCAACTCTTCACATGAGGTGGCGGAAGTATTGGCGTTTCAGCTTTAGCATCATTCCTTCCAATGAACACCCAGGACTGATTTCCTTTAGAATGGACTGGTTGGATCTCCTTGCAGTCCAAGGCACTCTCAAGAGTCTTCTCCAATACCACAGTTCAAAAGCATCAATTCTTCAGCGCTCAGCTTTCCTCATAGTCCAACTCTTATATCCATACATGACCACTGGAAAAACCATAGCCTTGACTAGATGGACTTTTGTTGGCAAAGCAATATGAATTTGCTTTTGCCATATGCTTTTGAATATGCTACCTAGGTTGGTCATAACTTTTCTTCCAAGGAGTAAGCGTCTTTTAATTTCATGGCTGCAATCACCATCTGTAGATGGAATTTTATTGGCAGAATAATGTCTCTGCTTTTTAATATGCTGTCTAGGTTTGTCATACCTTTTATTTCAAAGAACAAGCATCTTTTAATTTCATGGCTGCACTCACCATCTGCTGGATTCCAGCTCTGACAGCCAGGGAATCAGCCTGAAGGGGTGAGCAGTGTTGGCAGACGATGATATAACCTCTGATTCATAGTATGGAACTACATGTTTATTTCAAGCTTCAGGTTTCTTTTATACATTGACAAAAGCATTAGTTCAGAGGTTTGACATTTTTAGTTTTCCCCACCCAGATTTATTATCTCCAGAAATCATTGTTGTCCTTCAAACAGAGTTCCTGCTTCAGTGATTCTCTCAGAATCGGCTTTACTATCTATTAACTACTTTCTCTTGGGTGTCCTATACTTAACTTGTGATTACATTATAACTCATGCCATATTCCTCGGTTTATTTCTTATCTTTCTAAATCCTATTTGCCCCTAGCATCTTAAGATCACTGTCTCCTAAAAAGGCTTCTGCTGCTGCTGCTGCTGCTAAGTCGCTTCAGTCGTGTCCAATTCTGTGCAACCCCAGAGATGGCAGCCCACCAGGCTCCCCCATCCCTGGGATTCTCCAGGCAAGAACACTGGAGTGGGTTGCCATTTCCTTCTCCAATAGCTATTCTTAATTATTCCTAAACCCATATTCTTAATTATTGCTAAACTCAGCAAATTTCTTTTGCCATAAATATTTCCCTCACAAACAGGTCTCAGATAGCAATCCTTCCCATGGCCTCAAGCTGCGGCCTATGTGCTCATCCTGGGACATTCTTTGTAAAGATCCTTGAACAAATGTCAATGGTTATTTTATAGATTATTTTCTGGGCACAACTGCAGAAGGCTTTGTGCTTTCTCATGCTTCTTTCAAGCACCTTAACATTCTTTCCAGTCAACTCAACCGAAGAAAGGAAAGAACAAGTCAGAATCACAAGGCCTAACTTCTTTATTCCATGGCTGTGCCTGTGAGATGAGGAGAGGGGGCTGGGGCCGTGCCTCCATTTTGTCAGTAATGCTTAACACAGCTCCCAACAAACACCTGCAGTAATTTTGGAACCCAAGAAAAGAAAGTCTCACTATTTCCATTGTTTCCCATCTGTTTATCATGAAGGGATGGGACTGGATGCTATGATCCTAGTTTTTGAATGTTGAATTTTAAGCCATGTTTTTCATTTTTCTCTTTCACTCTCATCAAGATGCTCTTTAGTTCTTCTTCACTTTCTGCCATAAGGGTGACGTCAGCTGCACGTATGAAATGTCAGTAACATTTCTCATGCCAATCTTGATTCCAGCTTGTATTTCATCCAGCCTGGCTCTCTGCAACCCCATGGACTATATATACAGTCCATGGAATTTTCCAGGCCAGAATACTGAAGTGGGTAGCCTTCTCTGCTCTAGGGAATCTCCCCAGGCCTCCTGCATTGCAGGTGGATTCTTCACCAGCTGAGCCATCAGGGAAACTCCTGATAATAAATGCTATACATTTAATCCTCATATCAACCCTGCCACATATCCAACGGAAAGCTGGTTAGTATTAAAAAGGCCTCAGCCAACTTGGCCAAAATTCAAAATAAATTTGTTGTTCAGTTGACTAAAAATGATGATACAAAAAGAAGTTAAGGCATCTATCCAGTGCATAAATTTATCAAACTCATTAAAACTATTGCAATACGAAGGAATACTTTTTTTTTTTTTTTTTTTTACAGAAAGGAAATGGTTATATGTACAAGTGGCAGGATAATCTCCCAAATAAGTACATTTTAAAAATGCTCATTTGGTATAATTTATTTGATTAGCCAACTATCGTGCCTCAGCTCTTTCAGGGGAACCTGTCCGGTCCATTCTCTTGCATGGCAGTGAAGAAGAAAATTCAAAAGATGTCTTGCTTTGGGCACTGTACTAATTAGGCAACCTTCTTTTTATTAATGCAAATGTGAGGTCCCAGACATTGGCTAAGTAGTTGAACAATTACAGCTCTTTGTCTATTGTTTTGAGTTTTATCTGAAAGCAAAGTTACATTTGATGTATTTCATAAACTAACTGAATCCAGAGATTTTGATGCATAGTGGTCCTTGGCCAGAACAAATACTGAATGTCATGGACTGAATTAAACACATTTCCCATCTCTCTCTGTGCTTTATTTCCTTTTGACCACAATGGCCTTCTTTTTTATGGGAAGGGATAAGCAGTGCATTCTGGAGTGTGATCTAACTGCTCAGACAAGTTACTTTTACCTTCAGTGCTTATTCCTGCCTTATCTCCAAAATCACCCATCTGATCTGCAATGTTATGCTTCTCACAATGCACTAATAATGAATGTTCAGATAATTATGTAATCCTAGGTAAGTTTTGCTAATCAATTAATGTCCCTTTGCATTTGGTCTATGATTTTAAAAATGTGGCTTGTTGCACTTTCCTTAAAACAGTTCACTTTGCCATAGGTATTTCCAGGATCTCTCAAGAGTTGTTTGCTTTGTATTTGGGACCAGGTGGAGCTTGTCTTCTTGTCCCTGGAAATACTCACAGGGGATAGACTTTTGGGTCACTGGGTAAACAAACAAGAGAGACATACTTAAATTATATTCAGTGTTAATTGATCAGCTGTGTTCAATTCTTGGTGAGCCTCTGGACAGTAGCTCACCAGGCTCCTCTGTCCATGGGATTATCCAGGCAAGAACACTGGAGTGGGTAACCATTCCTTTCTCCAGGGAATCTACCCAATCCGGAGCCTGAACCCAGGTGTCCCACATTACAGGCAGTCTTAGCCTCTGAGCAAACAGGGAAGTTACCCCTTCCAAATCCAAAAAGACCACAGATAAAGAGGAGGAGTTCCCTAAATTCAAACATTTTCTACATTCTATTTCTTGGATCTCATTTTTTTTTTTTTTTTTTTAACTGATCAATGAATTTCACATAACAAGAACTGGCAAATTCAAGAAGCATTGTAAATTATCATATGTGCTATATGTGTCTTCTCAACTGTAGTCTTAGTTCCACATTCACCTCCTATGTTCTACTTTCTGGTAGTGGAAACTCAAAAGTGGTTTTTGTTTTTTGAATTTTTGTCAACAGAATCCATGGTAGGTTTAACCAACAGTGGGCGCTAGTGAGAGAGTAGAAAAGAGAAGGCAGTAGTTGATGAGATTGTTCTTTCCTATCAGCCTCTTCCTCATGGTTTTACACCCTGCCAGCTGCACCTCATTCCAGTACTCTTGCCTGGAAAATCCCATGGATGGAGAAGCCTGGTGGGCTACAGTCCATGGGGTCACTAAAAGTCGGACACGATTGAGCGACTTCACTTTCACTTTTCACTCTCATGCATTGGAGAAGGAAATGGCAACCCACTCCAGTGTTCTTGCCTGGAGAATCCCAGGGACGGGGGAGCCTGGTGGGCTGCCATCTATGGGGTCGTACAGAGTTGGACACGACTGAAGCGACTTAACAGCAGCAGCAACAGCTGCATTTTGTTCTAGTTGCTAACTGTTTTCTACTCTCCAAGAATTAGCTTCATTTTGTACCCTCAAAGATAAAAATCTGAGCTTTTAAAATGTCTGATTTTAGCTTTCAGGGGCCTTCCTTTTGGCTTCCTGAGGCCACAGCACTAACAGAGTCCCAACTCCTATTCAGGGGTTAGAATTTTCCTCTTTGTCAGGCTCCTCCTGCAAAATTCTAGATTTTAATAACCTTAGTATCTTACCTTTGTTCTTCTAGCTCTCATGAGGATGGCTCCTTCATGTGCCTATGGGTTTTATGTCTATTCATGATTTCCTTTTTACTTTGTAATTCTTTTTCTTTAATTGACTCTTTACAATAAGTGTTCTCTTATTGTAAAGGAAAATAGCCAAAACATTTTTTTTTCCCCCGACTAACCCAGGGATATAGCAAACCCTAGAATCGCAATTTAAGATCTGTTTGCATTGTTGTAGTTTTAACCCCATTTATCTATGACAAATATTTGCCAGAGGCTCCTAATTATTTTAGCACAATTATACAATCCTGACAGTTCATGCTCTGAGTTGTATAGTTAAGAATGTGAATGTATATTCTTTCTTTAATTTATAAGGCATCATTAGAAATAGTTACCTTTCTGTACATCTTTCAGATTTTAAATGCCAGAAACAACTTGATTCTCCAGAACTTTAATTTTATGCCTAGTCACAAGTTTTATTTTAATTATATACTTTGCCATGGGCTACCATTCATGCGTGGTAGCTAAATCACTTCAGTCATGCCTGACTCTATAGGACCCCATGGACTGCAGCCAATCAGACTCCTCTGTCCATGGGATTCTCCAGGCAAGAATACTAGAATAGGATTCCATGCCCTCCTACAGGGGATCTTCTTGACCCAAGAATTGAACCCTAAGTTTCTTATGTCTCCTGCATTGACAGATGGGTTATTTACCACTAGCACCACTTGGGAACCCCCTGGCTACCTTAGCCCGAGCCTATAATATTGGCTGAAATTCTTTTTACTCTGTTTATTCTTATTCAAACTAGAAAATAAGTCTTTGTTTCCTCAATTTTCTAAAGAATCTGTTAGTTTCAGATTCTGTGTCAATCAAGGTTCTTCACTAGTGGTAATAAGTTAAGACCAATTATTGAAGAAAATGAAATATTAAAATAATGTTAGCACACAAAAGATCAAAGTAGAGTAGAAACCATCTTCAGATTATGGGGCACACAAAGGAGATTTTGAAAGCAAGATCATAAATCCATTCACACGGTAGAACCAACAAATGAGTTACTATTCCTGTGTTCTATCACTTCCACAACAAAAGTCCACAGCTAGTATCATATCTATTCAGTTCAGTTCACTTGCTCAGTCGTGTCCCACACTTTGTGACCCCATGAATCGCAGCACGCCAGTCCTCCCTGTCCATCACCAACTCTTGGAGTCTACTCAAACTCATGTCCATCGAGTTGGTGATGCCATTCTGCCATCTCATCCTCTGTCGTCCCCTTTTCCTCTTGCCCTCAATCCCTCCCAGCATCAGGGTCTATTCCAATAAGCCAGCTCTTCACATCAGGTGGCCAAAGTATTGGAGTTTCACCTTTAGCATCAGTCCTTCCAATGAACATCCAAGACTGATATCCTTTAGGATGGACTGGTTGGACCTCTGTGCAGTCCAAGGGACTCTCAAGAGTCTTCTCCAACACCACAGTTCAAAAGCATCAATTCTTCAGCACTCATCTTTCTTCATAGTCCAACTCTTTTATCTATTACTGCTCCAAAATAAAAGGGTTCTATTATTAGAAAAAATAAAATCTGAATTCTCCTTGATTCTTTTGTCACCATCACCAAATTGGAACATTTAGCCTATTTAGCTGTCTGTATTGGATTACTGAAGTCTATACTATGAACTCACATCTTAATTTCCAGGACAGGACACATTTTAGCTTAAATTTAAGAACCATTCTAATATATATATATATATATATATATATATATATATATATATATATAGGACTTTGTAACCAGCCAAGATACAGAATCAACCAAGATGTAGAAATTTGTAACCAGCCAAGATGTGTGGATCACAACAAACTATCAAAAATACTTAAAGAGGTATAAATACCAGATGATCTTACCTGCCTTCTAAGAAACCTGTAGGCAGGCTAAGAAGCAACAGTTAGAAGTGGACATGGAAAAATAGACTGGTTCCAAAATGGGAAAGGAGTACATCAAGGTTGTATATTGTCACCCTGCTTACTTAACTTAGATGCAGAGTACATTATCAGAAATGCTGGGCTAGATGAAGCACAAGCTGAAATCACAATTGGAAGAAATATCAATAACCTCAGATATGTAGATGACAGTACCCTTATGGCAGAAAGTGAAGAAGAACTAAAGAGCCGCTTGAGGAAAGTGAAAGAGGAGAGTGAAAAAGTTGGCTTAAAACTCAAAATTCAGAAAACTAAGATCATGGCATCTAGTCCCGTTACTTCATGGCAAATAGATGGGGAAGCAATGGAAATAGTGAAAGACTATTTTGGGGGGTTCCAAAATCACTGCAGATGGTTATGCAGCTATGAAATTAAAAGACACTAGCTCTTTGGAAGAAAAACTATGACCAAAATAGACAGCATATTAAAAAGCAGAGACATTACTTTGCCAGAAAAGGTCCATATAGTCAAAGCTACGGTTTTTCCAGTAGTCATGTATGGATGTGGGAGTTGGAGTATCAAGAAAGCTGAGCACCAAAGAATTGATGCTTTTGAACTGTGGTGTTGGAGAAGACTCTTGAGAGATCCAACCAGTTCATCCTAAAGGAAATCAGTCCTGAATATTCATTGGAAAGGCTGAGGCTAAGCTGAAACTCCAATACTTTGGCAACGTGATGCAAAGACCTGACTCATTGGAAAAAGACCCTGATGCTGGGAAAGATTGAGACAGGAGGAGAAGGGGACAACAGACGATGAAATGGTCAGATGTCATCACTGACTCATTGGACAGGAGTTTGAGCAAGCTCTGGGTAATGGTGATGGACAGGGAGGCTTGGCGTGCTGCATTCTGTGGGGTCCAAAGAGTCAGATATGACTGAACTGAACTGAAGATGTATTAAATGGAACTTAACTGAAGATGTAGACATGAAAATATATTGATTATTAAGAATGTTCAGTTGGAATGCAGTTCAGTTCAGTTCAGTTAAGTCAATCAGTCGTGTCCGACTCTTTGCAACTCTATGAATCCCAGCACTCCAGGCCTCCCTGTCCATCATCAACTCCTGGAGTTCACCCAAAGTCATATGTATCGAGTCGGTGATGCCATCCAGCCATCTCATTCTCTGTCGTCCCCTTCTCCTCCTGCCCCAAATCCCTTCCAGCATCATGGTCTTTTCCAAAGAGTCAATTCTTTGCATGAGGTGGCCAAAATATTGGAGTTTCAGTTTTAGCATCAGTCCTTCCAATGAACACCCAGGACTGGTCTCCTTTAGGATGGACTGGCTGGATCTCCTTGCAGTCCAAGGGACGCTCAAGAGTCTTCTCCAACACCACAGTTCAAAAGCATCAGTTCTTCAGTGCTCAGCTTTCTTCACAGTCCAACTTTCACATCCATACATGAACACTGGAAAAACCATAGCCTTGACTAGATGCAAATTTGTTGGCAAAATAATATCTCTGTTTTATAATATGTTATCTAGGTTTGTCATAACTTTCCTTCCAAGGAATAGGATTCTTTTTATTTCATGGCTTCAATCACCATCTGCAGTGATTTTGAGCCCCACCCCCCCAAATAAAGTCTGACACTGTTTCCACTATTTCCCCATCTATTTCCCATGAAGTGATGGGACCAGATGCCGTAATCTTAGTTTTATGAATGTTGAGCTTTAAGCCAACTTTTTCAGTCTCCTCTTTCACTTTCATCAAGAGGCTTTTTAGTTCCTCTTCACTTTCTGCCATAAGGGTGGTGTCATCTGCATATCTGAGGTTATTGATGTTTCTCCCAGCAATCTTGATTCCACCTTGTGCTTCTTCCAGCCCAGAGTTTCTCATGATGTACTCTATAAGCAGGGTGACAATATACAGCCTTGATGAACTCCTTTTCCTATTTGGAACCAGTCTGTTGTTCCATGTACAGTTCTAACTGTTGCTTCCTGACCTCCATAAAGATTTCTCAAGAGGCAGGTCAGGTGGTCTGGTATTCCTATTTCTTTGAGAATTTTCCACAGTTTATTCTGATCCACACAGTCAATGCTTTGGCATAATCAATAAAGCAGAAATAGATGTTTTTTTCTGGAGCTCTCTTGCTTTTTCAATGATCCAGCAGATTTTCGCAATTTGATCTCTGGTTCCTCTGCCTTTCCTAAAACTAGCTTGAAAATCTGGAAGTTTGTGATTCATGTATTGCTGAAGCCTGGCTTGGAGAATTTTAAGCATTACTTTACTAGTGTGTGAAATGAGTGCAATTGTGCAGTAGTATGAGCATTCTTTGGCATTGCCTTTCTTTGGGATTGAAATGAAAACTGACCTTTTCCAGTCCTGTAGCCACTGCTGAGTTTTCCAAATTTGCTGGCATATTGAGTGCAGCACATACACAGCATCATCATTCAGGATTTGAAATAGCTCAACTGGAATGCCATTACCTCCACTAGCTTTGTTCGTAGAGATGCTTTCTAAGGTCCACTTGACTTCACATTCCAGGATGTCTGGCTCTAGGTGAGTGAACTCACCATCGTGATTATCTTGGTCGTGAATATCTTTTTTGTACAGTTCTTCTGTGTATTCTTGCTACTGTCCTAATAACTTCTGCTTCTGTTAGGTCCACACCATTTCTGTCCTTTATCGAGCCCATTTTTGCATGAAATGTTCCCTTGGTACCTCTAATTTTCTTGAAGAGATCTCTAGTCTTTCACATTCTATTATTTTCCTCTATTGAGGAAGGATTTCTTATCTTTCCTTGCTATTCTTTGAAAATTTGCATTCAAATGGGTATATAGTTCCTTTTCTCCTTTTGCTTTCTGCTTCTCTTCTTTTCACAGCTATTTGTAAGGCCTCCTCAGAAAACCATTTTGCTTTTTTTGCATTTCTTTTCCTTGGGGATGTTTGATTGCTGTCCCCTGTACAATGTCACGAACCTCCGTCCATAGTTCATCAGGTACTCTGTCTATCAGATCTAAGCCCTTAAGTCTGTCTCTCACTTCCACTGTATAATCATAAGGGATTTGATTTAGGTCATACCTGAATTGTCTAGTGGTTTTCCCTACTTTCTTCAATCTAAGTCTGAATTTGGCAATAAGAAGTTCATGATCTGTGCCACAGTCAGCTCCTGGTCTTGTTTTTACTGACTGTATAGAGCTTCTCTATCTTTGGCTGCAAATAATATAATCAGTCTGATTTCAGTGTTGACCATCTGGCGATGTCCATGTGTAGAGTCTTCTCTTGTGTTGTTGGAAGAGGGTGTTTGCTATGACCAGTGTTTTCTATTTGCAAAATTTTATTAGTCTTTGCCCTGCTTCATTCTGTACTCCAAGGCCAAATTTGCCTGTTACTCCATGTGTTTCTTGACTTCCTACTTTTGCATTCCAGTCCCCTATAATGAAAAGGACATCTTTTTTGGGTGTTGGTTCTAAAAGGTCTTGTAGGTCTTCATAGAACTGTTTAACTTCAGCTTCTTCAGCGTTACTGGTTGGGGCATAGACTTGGATTACTCTGATATTGAATGGTTTGCCTTGGAAATGAATAGAGATCATTCTGTCATTTTTGAGATTGCATCCAAGTACTGCATTTCGGATTCTTTTGTTGAGCATGATGGCTACTCCATTTCTTCTAAGGGATTCCTGCCCACAGTAGTAGATATAATGGTCATCTGAGTTAAATTCACTCATTCCAGTGCATTTTAGCTCACTGATTCCTAGAATGTCAATGTTCACTCTTGCCATCTCCTGTTTGACCACTTACAATTTGCCTTGATTCATGGACCTAACATTACAGGTTCCTATGCAATATTGCTCTTTACAGCATCGAACCTTGCTTCTGTCACCAGTCACATCCACAACTGGGTATAGTTTTTGCTTTGGCTCCTTCCCTTCATTGTTTCTGGAGTTATTTCTCCACTGATCTCCAGTAGCGTATTGGGCACCTACTGAACTGGGGAGTTCCTGTTTCAGTATCCTATCATTTTGCATTTTCATACTGTTCATGGGGTTCTCAAGGCAAGAATACTGAAGTGGTTTTCCATTCCCTTCTCCAGTGGACCACCTTCTCTCAGACCTCTCCACTATGACCCGTCTATCTTGGGTAGCCTTACATGGCATGGCTTAGTTTTATTGAGTTAGACAAGTCTGTGGTCCATGCTGATTGGCTAGTTTTCTGTGATTATGGTTTCAGTGTGTCTGCCTTCTGATGCCCTCTCGCAACACCTACCATCTCACTAGGGTTTCTCTTACCTTGGACGTGGGGTATCTCTTCATGGCTGCTCCAACAAAACGCAGCTGCTGCTCCTTACCTTGGATGAGGTTACCCCTCCTGACCTTGAACGTGGTTAGCTCCTCTTAGCCCTCCAACGCCGGTGCAGCCGACGCTCCTTGGACGTGGGGTTGCTATGAAACCAAATTATAAATAAGACTCACACTTCTAATATTCTTACTTCACACTGACTTCCAAAACAAAGCCCATTTTCCACCAAGAGCTCCATTAGACCATGAAAACCTCCTCTTTTGTTTACATTGTTATAACAATTCATTCTATATTCTACCAAAGCATACAGTTCTCAGTTATAATAATTTTTGGATGTAGACTTGAGAACTGCTGGAACTGTTCATTTCAGTTTTTCTCTGATCACTGGGAGCACTGTTCTTATCTGACTTCTTCAAGTCATTTTAATCATGCTATGAATCTTTGTTAAATTTAAACTAGAATGCTAAACTCTGTAAACTCCAACACTGAAGCTCTATGGATATGTTCAGTGTGTGGGATCAGACTGCACTACTTTGATTTTTGTTGTTATCATTCATTATGTGTTCATCGTGCACTGATTTTCTTAAATTTCTGTTTTTCTACTTCCTCCCTTGATAATGGGATACGCATTGTGGCATGGCTATTATAAGCAGTAATTATTCAATATGTTACAAGCTTAGCCTGGAACAACTGTTTAGAAAAAGTTATCACCATCAGTATTATCGCCTTGAATGTGAAAATTTGCTCAAAAAAATTTAAACTAAGACCCCCCTTTCAGAAGGACTCCTCCAACATCTGATTAAAATATAAATTAACTATCTTCACGCTAAACATAATCCCCTAGACAGATCCAGTCATCTTTCCTGTGATTCAGGTTTCATTAGAGAATTTAGTTCAATGTATTTTTTAAATTTATTTCATTGATTACGTGACAAGAATGGTGAAATAGTAATGCTTAAAGGATAAAAAGTAAAGGTGCACTCCTCAAGTAGTTTACATCCTGATGGGGGGGAGATATAAAAAAAATCATTTATTTTTGTGTAATATTTGTATACAAAAGATGATAAACATTCGGAATGCTATGGAGCCTAGAAGATAAACATTCAAACTACCCCACTATTCTTAGGCAAGTATCAAGAGCAGAAATGAACCAAGACTTGAAGAAACAGAACTATAAATGTTAAAGAAAAATGTGGGGCCACCATTTCTGTCAAAAGAAACTGTATAAATAAAATAATAGAATTGTGAAATGATATATTGTGTGAAGCACTTTATAAGAAGTTTATGGTGTAAAATAGCAAGAAATGAAGCAGAATCTATGAAAAGAGAGCAATTCATAGAAGGGCTTATGTATCATGCTGAAGAATTTAGACTTAAGCTTCAGGTGATAAAGAGCAATTGAATTTAAGCAGTGAAATTAGTGACAAAGACAAATTTTGATTTTAAAATAGATTTCCAATCTAAAGATACTTGCATCAGTGAGCTAGTTCAATCACTTATTAACTGAGGAATTTAGAGAAGTTTGCTTAAATTTCAGGTTGAGAGGCTTGAATAGGATATACAACATATCAAAAGGTATATGGAATCAATAAATGCACATGATAGTTGCAAGATGCAGTCAGAACTCAGAAATATGAATGGCAGGTGCACATCCTATAAATGAGGAAGTGCACTACTGTTAGTTTGTAACAAATGATAAGTTTTTTCTCAGATTTAAATCTGACTTTATGATGATAAAGCTACTATAAGAATGCTCCATGAAGAATTTCTTGCACCAGGCATGGAAAAATGGAGTCAGACATAACACATTCAGAAAAAAGAGACAGAAAAAACAAATGCTAACAAGGATGATACTGTGATAACAATTTGGGATACAAAGAAATCCAGATAATATATTGTACTAGCTACTAAGCAAAGACCTGAGTATTAAAAAAAAACAAACATTTTATTAATGGTTACTATGGGATTGGGATCTTAAGAAATTAATCACTATTATAATAATGACAGCAATCCCTAAGGCATACTTATTTTAAGAAAAAGAGGAAAAACTGTACAAGAGGCTGGAATTAAAAAAAAGGAATTTTTTTTTCCCGTTCATAAAGTCATTAATTCCACACATATATATAACAGTCTACACTGGTATCACTATGGTCTGTTATCAGACAGGTCATTTTTCTTCTCAAGTACAAAATTAAAGAAAATTAATTAAATAAGCAGGTTAACACATTTATAAAGAGTTTTAAATGAGATGAAGATAAAATAACAGATTTAGTGACATCCAAAACATCTTCAGAATTAAAGAATTCCTTGAGGATGTGGCATGGTATTGGAAATATGATGGATAAGTAGGAACTAATTATGTAAAAACAGGTGGAAGAGCATTTTATACAGAGGTTGTTGTACCGCCTAAATCTTATAGTGGGAAGACAAGGTGAGAGTGGTACAGCAAGGGACATATGATTGGGGAAAAAATGCAGTTTAAGGAAACACAGAAATATTTAATCATCATGCTAAAATGGAATGAAGAATTTGATAGAGTGATTTCAACTGTGATTTAGATAAATTTTCAAGAATATATTCAGTTCAGTTCAGTTACTCAGTTGTGTCCAACTCTTTGAGACCCATGAACCACAGCATGCCAGGCCTCCCTGTCCATCACCAACTCCTGGAGTTCACCCAAACCCATGTCCATTGAGTCGGTGATGCCATCCAATCATCTCATGCTCTGTCGTCCCCTTCTCTTCCTGCCCTCAATCTTTCCCAGCATCAAGGTCTTTTCTAGAGTCAGCTCTTTGCATCAGGTGGCCAAAGTATTGGAGTTTCATCTTCAATATCAGTCCTTCCAGTGAACACCCAGGACTGATTTCCTTTAGGATGGACTGGTTGGATCTCCTTGCAGTCCAAGGCACTCTCAAGAGTCTTCTCCGACACCACAGTTCAAAAGCATCAATTCTTTGGCACTCAGCTTTCTTTATAGTCCAACTCTCACATCCATACATGACCACTGGAAAAACCATAGCCTTGACTAGACGGACCTTTGTTGGCAAAGTAATGTCTCTGCTTTTTAATATGATATCTAGGTTGGTCATAACTTTCCTTCCAAGGAGTAAGCGTCTTATAATTTCATGGCTGCAATCATCATCTGCAGTGATTTGGGAGCCCAGAAAAATAAAGTCAGCCACTGTTTCCACTGTTTCCCCATCTATTTCCCATGAAGTGATGGGACCAGATGCCATAATTTTAGTTTTATGAATGTTGAGCTTTAAGCCACCTTTTTCACTTTCCTCTCTCACTTTCATCAAGAGGCCTTTTAGTTCCTCTTCGCTTTCTGCCATAAGGGTGGTGTCATCTGCATATCTGAGGTTATTGTTATTTCTCCCGGCAATCTTGATTCCACCTTGTGCTTCTTCCAGCCCAGAGTTTCTCATGATGTAATCTGCATATAAGTTAAATAAGCAGGGTGGCAATATACAGCCTTGACGTACTCCTTTTCCTATTTGGAACCAGTCTGTTGTTCCATGTCTAGTTCTAACTGTTGCTTCCTGACCTGCATTCAGATTTCTCAAGAGACAGGTCAGGTAGTCTGATATTCCCATGTCTTTAAAAATTCTCCACAGTTTATTGTGATCCTGATCAAAAAAAAAAAAAAAAAAAGAGAAAAAGCAAGACAGAATCAAACTAGCAATTAAAATATATGACTTGAAACTGAGATGAAAACCAGAAAAATAATTTTAATCATCAAGAATTTTTTTCATCAAGAATTTCTCCAAACTGAAGGAAGACAGGAGTTTTAAATTCAAGTGGCATACAGAAAACCAAGCAAGATGAGTGCAAACAACTCCGTAATGAGAAACTTACTTCAGAATTTATGAGAGAAAAATAGATGAAAATTGAATGGTATCTAGATTTTTAAAAGCAAGTCTTCTACACTGAAGTAACAATTAAATTTGTATCAGATATCTCCCCAGATTTTCAGACCAAATACAAATGTTTTTGAAATCTAGAAAGAACAATTTTGATCAAAACATGCTCTAAATTCTCTATTAAGTCAAGACAAAATTAAGGTATTCTCTGAAACACAAAGATCAGAAAGTATAATTTACATGTATTCATTCTAAGTAAGTTTTAAAAAACTACTTAAAAGAAAAGCCAGTCTACTTTGAATGAAAACTAAGGATATATTTGACTTCAAGTAACTGCAAAATCAAGATACTTCTGAATTCAGGTGTGGTTTCCCACAAGATTCCAATAATATCACCACAAGTTTTAGTCTAACAACTATCAAATCTACTTCCTTGAGTTAACTCTGTTACTAGATTGGCTCATCAGTCTTAATAGCAATGTGGTTGCAAAAATTCTCAAACTCAAAATTACAGGACTAACTATTGAATCCAGCTCTTTCCACACCCCTGAAGGAAAGTGGAGTGTTTTCTCTCAGTTTTATGTCCACACTGGTCCTGATGTTTGATTCAACCCCTGAAGCCACATGGATAGAAATTCGATAAAGGTGGATTCCCATTGCTGCTGCTGCTGCTGCTAAGTCGATTCAGTCGTGTCTGACACTGTGCAATCCCACGGACAGCAGCCCATCAGGCTCCTCTGTCCACAGGATTCTCTAGGCAAGAATACTGGAGTGGGTTGCCATTTCCTTCTCCAGGATTCCCATTAGGAAAATGAAATGTGATTTTTCAAACAAAGACAAAATAGTGTTATTTAGCTAAAATCATCTAACCAAGATCCTTGATCTACTGAATGATTTAAAAATTATCCCAAATCTGGAAATAAAGACAAAAAAATGGGTCTGTTTTTTCAGCCTTATACAGGTATCCTAATCTAAGTTTTAGGAGAATATATATTTTTGCTTTTCTCCCTACCTTTATTCTCCAACTTCATTGAGGGTTGAATGACAAATAAAACTGTGCAATGTTAAAATCTGGAAATTCACTGTTTACTGTTGATCTCAGGTCCAAGATTTAGTAACAGAGCATTATAACTTGTAGATTTTGTCCAGTAGAGATGTACTTAACTCTCATCTGGTGGCAAAAGCAAAGATTATGGTTTATGACTCTGTAGAACATTGACTAGTTTTATATTAAACTCAGTTATCTTGTACTAATACTCCTTTATTTAATTGCCTATAAATATTTGAAATGCTTTTTCGACCTATATTAATGACTTACTTCTCCCCTAATTAATTGATGTGTAGAATAAAAAATGTAAATATTTGATTGTATTTTTAAGAAGTTGCAATTTCTGAAAATTATAATTTAGACTGACATTCATATATATCATCCTTCCCATATGTATGTTTGCAAAAATATTCCTGACAATGTAAAAAATCATTAATCTCCTTCTCAAAGTTTCCTCTTGTCATGGCATACATCTCCCTCTCCAAGGTGTGATCACCATTATTTTAGGCTGTGTCTCCTTGTGACCTGGAGATCTTTAGATAAATGATCATTACCTTTAATTAATACAACATAAAAAGGAAGGTGAAACAATACAAGAGTTAAAAAAATGACAGAGGAAGTAACTGGAAACAAAATAATGTGATAATATCTCATTTCAAAGAATAATGTGGACTTTTCACCCTGATTGTGGGATGATTCCTAGTTGTTCTTGCTTGTTGTTGTTTTTCTAGAAGAAGATACTTAGCCCATTACTTCTACTTCACTCCCTATGCCTCTTGGTTCCACTTCTGGGAAAGTGAAAGCAAAAGTCGCTCAGTTGTGTCCAGCTCTTTGCGACCCCATGGACTATACAGTCCATGGAATTCTCTAGGCCTTAATACTGGAGTGGGTAGCCTTTCCCTTCACCAGGGGATCTTCCCAACCCAGGGATTGTACCCAGGTCTCCTGCATTGCAGGTGGATTCTTTACCAGCGGAGCCGCCAGGGAAGCCCAAGAATATTGGAGTGGGTAGCTTATCCCTTCTTGAGCAGATATTCCCAACCCAGAAACTGAACTAGGGTCTCCTGCATAACAGATGGATTCTTCACCAACTGAGCTATCAGAGAAACCCCTTCCACTTCTGGAAGAAGTCCCTTATTCAGTGTTATCCATGCCCACATCTGAGATGTGAATTGGAGATTATGTATATTCTGAATGCTGACTCTTTATCATTTACATCTTGCATGTTTGTAGGCATGTGTCTTCATTGTGTGTGAAGATAGCAAATATTAAAGTGCCTTGGAGTTGCTAAGTGGGAGACCAATTATAATTTCTTAATCCTAGACACTAGGAAGATAACTCCCTGGAAGCCAGATAACATGTTGAGCCATGTTCCCAATTCTATAGCTGGAACTTGAAGTATTGGTTTCATTGTGATGATACTTAGTTACATGCTCACTTATTTAACCCTCCATTTAATGGCCTCCACTGAGTCATCTACTTTGGACAATTTGAGACAATGAATGGGAAGACAAAATTAATCTTCCTTGATCCATGCTATCTGCACTTAAACCATAAAAATAGTTTTCTCCTCTGTCTGCCTGGTAGTTTGTAATAGGATATTCATGGACAGGGACCATGGGAATCAGAGTTCTTCCATATCTCAAACTCATTACCAATTCTGGCTCTGGATTCCTTAACTCTGCTAACAATAACAAGCTTTTTGTTAAATAATTTAGTGTTTTCACCCCCAAAAGCCTCCAGGTTATTACACTTTTAGTCATCCTTGGAGGTTGGCCAGAGGTGAAAAGTATGTCTTTTTCTTTCTGATGAGTCATTTCAAGCCCGGTCTTTATCTTTATTACAGGATATTACTGAATCTAAGAGAAGGGGAAAAGATAACATCTCTCTCTAACAATCTGAATTTTCTCTCTCAGATCTCAAAATGTACAATCATGTTAAGTTTATATTGTAAAGTATAAAAAAGAGCATTTTGGTCATCTGTTTAGTAACAGATAACAATAATCAAACTTCAATACTTGGGATTATTGTGATCCCCATTGTCTCCCAAACTACTTTTACCTGGGCAATTTCGGTTTTAAAATCTGCCTCTTGTGTGTTTGCATCATAATACCAAATTTCAGCATGTTAGGATAGGTTTTGACATCTAAAAATTAGCCTAAAATGGAATGGGAATAACATATTTTAACCCAAGATACTACCTGTTTCTTAGACATACTTCTTCTTTTTTTTTTTTTTTTTTTTTAATTTTTTAAAAATTGCTTTTGTGTGTAACTATCATTTGCTTTAGGGTAGTTTCACTTTTAATCACAAGCTTAGCTCAGTCCTCAATTATACTTTTAGTAAATGCTGTTTTACTTTCTATTTTAAGTATGGTACTAATATACAACAATGAAGGCTTCAGCTTTTCACTTCCACATAAAATATAACTGTTTGGAGCATAAACAGATAGAAGGACAATTGCAGGAGAGAGAAAGAGGGACACACACATTTTGTCTAGGCATTTTGGTACCAGGATAGACAAAAATAAGTCCATTGATCAAAACAGAGAAAATAACTCTGTATGCTCTATATTAAACTTAGTTTAAGTACAAAAGATTGAAATGATGAGTGCTATTCTGTATTGTTGCCCTGCTGAGTTCAGTTCTGTCTCCAAATTTTTTTGTCCAAATAATGCAGGTACTCCCTTCTCAGCACCTGTCAGTCCTGGCTAAGCTGAAGAGGGAAGGTACACCTCTCTGAAGCCCTATAAGCTAAAACAGAAGAGGCCGATTTACTGAGAATATTATCAACAGCTTTCCCTTTCATAAAGCAAGAGAGTGAGCCTACAAATATTATCTCCATCATTCCATCATTAAGACAGAATGCATTTCCAAAAAAATAAAAGGGGACTTCTGATGTTCAAGACTATTCAATCTTATGCTAAAATCACCAGATACTAAAGAAGCATGTTTTTTTAAAATAATGGGTTCTAGAGTAATTCCTGTAAACAATGGTTTCAAATGCCAGAACTGACACTGAGGTTCTTTTAGTTAAGTTCTCTCAGGGATTCAAAATCCCCATTCCCATTCATCCCCATTCCTCTGCTTTCCAATTTTTATCACAGTTTAATATGACTGGTGTATTATGAGTCAGGAGTATACTCCTGTATATTTCTGTATACAATAAGTAAATATTGCTTAATCTCTCATGTGTCTGCACAAGGGTGATTTTTATTTTAAAAGTTTTGGAAAGTTTATATAGAAACAATTGCAAAATATTTAGAAATAAAATAGAATGACTAAATATTAAGCATATGACAATGAAATGTTACAGTTCAAACATAAAACACCAAATGAAAATGTATCAATCTTATGTTAAATATTTAATATAGTGAGTTATTTAAACTTTGCTTAAAATATTATGAATTATGAATGACAGGAAATTCCCTAACGTCTCTTCAGTTCTAACTGACCACACAGGGTACAGGCCCAACATAATTGTTCAGTAATTGTTTATTGAACTGATTTGACCCAGGCTAACCCTTTATCTAACATTCTTTCTTTACTTCTTGGGTATAAGACATGGACTAAATTTCTCCGAAGTCCATACTGGATCCCTAGTTGTAACAATGCAACCTGAGATTTAGTTATAAGATCTAGTTACTAGAATGTATATCACTTTCAGATCTGACTTGCTAAAAACATCCCAAACTATCATTCATTCTCCTTGCATATTGATTGTGAAGCAATGTGTTGATGTTAGAGCAAAACAAAAGAAGGCCCCTGGGTTTCTTAACCTACTTTTGGAGGAGAATTGGCTTCCAACTGTGACCACCTGCTTTGGAGGGTGACATGAGTAAGAATTATTTCATAATTTTAAGTAATTTACATATACTTTAAATATGATACAGTAACTATTGTTACCTTATCTAAATGATTTTATTTAAAGCATAAGAAAGTCTATTACCTTTTTTCACTTTTTTTTTTTTTTTTCATTTTATTGCTGTTGTTTAGTCACTCAGCTGTGTCTGACTCTTTGTGACCCCATGAACTGAGCCCACTGGGCTTCCCTGTCCTTCACCACCTCCTGGAGTTTGCTCAAACTCGTGTTCATTGGTTGAGTGATACATCCAACGATCTCATCCTCTGTCATTTCCTTCTCCTTCTACTTCAATCTTTCCCAGCATCAAGGTCTTTTCTAATGAATCTGCTTTACAGGTGGCCAAAGTATTGGAGTTTCAGCTTCAGCATCAGTCCTTCCAATGAATACTCAGGACTGATTTCCTTTAGGACTGACAGATTTGATCTCCTTGTAGTCCAAGGAGCTGTCAAGATTATTCTCCAACACCACAGTTCAAAAGCATCAATTCTTCCTCGTTAAGTCTTCTTTATGCCCCAACTCTCATATCCATACATGACTACTTACTGGAAAATCCATAGCTTTGACTATACAGACTTTGTCGGCAAAGTAATGTTCCTTCTTTTTAATACACTGTCTAGGTTTGTCATAGCTTTTCTGCCAAGGAGCAAGTGTCTTAATTTCATGGCTGCAGTCACCATCCCCAGTGATTTTGGAGCCCAAGAAAATAAAGTCCGTCACTGTTTCTGTTGTTTACCACCTATTTGCTATGAAGTGATGGGACCAGATGCCATGAACTTAGCTTTCTGAATGTTGAGTTTTAAGCCAGTTTTTTTTCACTCTCCTCTTTCATCTTCATCAAGAGGCTCTTTAGCTCTTCTTCACTTTCTGCCATAAGGGTGCTGTCATCTGCATATCTGAGGTTATTGATATTTCTCGTGCAATCTTGTTTCCAGCTTGCGCTTCATCTAGGCTGGCATTTTGCATGATGTATTCTGCATATAACTTAGGTAAGCATGTGACAGTATACAGCCTTGATGTACTCCTTTCCCAATTTTGAACCGATTTTCACTTTATACAACTATACGTTTTGTAAGATTACTTTCCATTTACTGTTTGACAAAGAATTGACTACATATATATGCATCCTTGAGCGTATCTTACACCCAACAGTTTGTACTGCTCACTCCACCTACTCCTATATTGCCCCTCCCACACAGGTAATCATTAGTTTGTTTTCTCTATCTATGAGTCTGCTTCTTTTATGCAATATTTGTTAGTTTATCGATTTCTTTAGATTCCACATATAACCGATATCATGCTTATTTTTCTTTATGGCTGAGTACATCACTTTGCCAACAAAGGTCCGTCTAGTCAAGGTTATGGTTTTTCCAGTGGTCATATATGGATGTGAGAGTTGGACTGTGAAGAAAGCTGAGCCCCAAAGAATTGATGCTTTTGAACTGTGGTGTTGGAGAAGACTCTTGAGAGTCCCTTGGACTGCAAGGAGATCCAACCAGTCCATTCTGAAGGAGATCAGCCCTGGGATTTATTTGGAAGGAATGATGCTAAAGCTGAAACTCCAGTACTTTGGCCACCTCATGCGAAGAGTTGATTCATTGGAAAAGACTCTGAAGCTGGGAGGGATTGAGGGCAGGAGGAGAAGGGGACAACAGAGGATGAGATGGCTGGATGGCATCACTGACTCTATGGACGTGAGTTTGAGTGAACTCCAGGAGTTGGTGATGGACATGGAGGCCTGGCGTGCTGTGATTCATGGGGTGGCAAAGAGTCAGACACGACTGAGCAACTGAACTGAACTGACTGACATCTTCTTTATCCATTCAACTATTTATGGACACTTAGGTTGTTCTCATGTCTTGTCTATTGTAAATAATGCAGCTATGAACATTGGAGTGTATGTATATTTTCAAATAACTGCTTTTTTTTTTTTTCAGGTATATACCCAGGAGTAAAATTTATGCATCATATGGTAGTTCTTTTCCCTTTTAATGGAATGAGTCAATCAACAGAAAGCCATCCTTCAGAGTAAAAAAAACACTGAATGTTAGTCTTTAGAAGTATAGGATGTTCTGTGAGTGATAAGAGTTCCCAGCACTCTCTCCTTTTGTTACAGGAAGGTGGACCCCTTCCAGGGCCCAAAACTGGGCTATTGTCTAACACTCAGAAATGAATTGTCCAAGGAGACACATGTGCTGACAAAGCAAGATATTTTATTCGGAAAGGGCACCCGGGTGGAGAGCAGTAGGGTAAGGGAACCCAGGAGAACCGCTCTGCCACCTGGCTCACACTCTCGGGTTTTATGGTGATGGGATTAGTTTCCAGGTAGTCTTTGGCCAATCATTCTAATTCAGAGTCTTTCCTGGTAGCGCACACATCGCTCAGCCAAGATGGATGCTAGCGAGAGGGATTCTGGGAAGTGGACGGCCACGCAGTCTCTCCTTTCGACCTTTCCCCAACTCTTCTGGTTGGTGATGGCTTATTAGTTCTGTATTCCTTATCAGGATCTCCTGTCATAAAACAACTCATGCAAATGGTTACTATGGTGCCTGGCCAGGGTGGGCGGTTTCAATCAGTGTGCTTCCCCTAACACTTTTACTCACCTTCGTAAAATCACTTTCACAAACATTTTAATACAGGGTATTTCTGTATAGAGTCTGCTTGATTCCAGTGCCCATTCAGGTATGACTGAGTAAATAAAGGTAAATAAGGGTAAATAAAATCCCTTATGATTATACAGTGAAAGGGAAAAATGATTCAAGGAATTATATTTGATAGAGATCCTGAAGAACTATGGATAGAGGTTCATGATATTGTACAGGAGGTGGTGATAAAGACCATAACTAAGACAAAGAAATGCAAAAAGAAAAAAAAAAAAAATCGTTGTCCGAGGAGCCCTTATAAAGAGCTGAGAAGAGAAGTTAAAAGCAAATGAGAAAAGAAAACAAACCTATCTGGATGCAGAGTTCCAAAGAATAACAAGGAGAGATAAGAAAGCCTTCCTCAGTGATCAATGCAAAGAAATAGAGGAAAACAATAGAATGGGAAAGACGAGATCTTTTTAAGAAAATTAAAGATACCAAGGAAGCATTTCACGCAAAGATGGGCACAATAAAGGACAGACATGCTATGGACCTAACAGAAATAGGAGATATAAGAAGTGGTGGCAAGAATACACAGAAAACTATACCAAAATGATTTTAATGATCCAGATAATCATGATGGTGTGATCAATCACCTAGAGCCAGACATCCAGGAACGTGAGGTCAAGTGGGCCTGAGAGGGAAACACGCAGGAAGGCTAAGCGTCTCCAAATGGAGGAAACAGGCTGCAAGTATGAAGTGCTTTTTATCTCTCTTAAGCAGCAAGAGGAAACAAACAACAAGTGTCAGATTTTTCTCCTTCTCTATACAAAAACGGAGAAGGCAATGGCACTCCATTCCAGTACTCTTGCCTGGAAAATCCCATGGATGGAGGAGCCTGGTAGGCTGCAGTCCATGGGGTCAGACATGACTGTGCAACTTCACTTTCACTTTTCACTTTCATGAATTGGAGAAGGAAATGGCAACCCACTCCAGTGTTCTTGCCTGGAGAATCCCAGGGACGGGGGAGCCTGGTGGGCTGCCATCTATGGGGTCATACAGAGTTGGACACAACTGAAGTGATTTAGCAGCAGCACACAAATTCAAAGGGAGATTTCTTTTAAAATTCTGTATTGCCATGGCTACACCTGGTTCTACCCAAACAACTTTTCTCAAACCTTGAGCTAACCAATGCGTTTTTCCTATGGAAATGTTTTTCTTAAGCTATGTTAATGAGCTGTGTATTTACCCTAGACTCTGTCTTTCTTCAAGTCAGTTCCTCTTAAGAGACTCAGAACCAATAATTGCTCAGCAAACCAGTATGTTTTACTCATTCATTATTCTCCTAATCTATGTTAATGAAACTATATATTTGCTTGGAAACCTGCCTTTCTTCAAGATTCATGTCAATCCTTTTATGGCCCAGGACAACTCACCTTGTGCCAGTGTTATCTCAAAATGCATGTTGTGGGTGAGAGGCCTGGAGCCAGTCTCTGAGCTTTGAGAAATTTACTTTCTCCAATTATCAGCCTGCTAGTAGAAGACGCTTGCTCTTGGAAGAAAAGTTATGACCAACCTAGACAGCATATTTAAGCGGAGACATTACTTTGCCAACAAAGGTCCATCTAGTCAAAGCTTTGGATTTTCCAGTAGTCATGTATGGAAGTGAGAGTTGGACTATAAAGAAAGCTGAGCACAGAAGAATTGATGCTTTTGAATTGTGGTGTTGGAGAAGACTCTTGAGAGTGCCTTAGACTGCAAAGATATCCAACCAGTCCATCCTAAAGGAGATCAGTCCTAAATATCCATTGGAAGGACTGGTGTTGAAGCTGAAACTCCAATACTTTAGCCACCTAAAGCGAAGAACTGACTTATTTGAAAAGACCCTGATTCTGGGAAAGATTGAAAGCTGGAGGACAAGGGGATAACAAAGGATGAGATGAGATGGTTGGGTGGCATCACTGGCTTAATAGACATGAATTTGAGTAAGCTCCAGTAGCTGGTGATAGACAAGGAAGCCTGGTGTACTGCAGTCCATGAGGTTGCAGACAGTCAGAAACAACTGAGAAACTGAACTGAATTGAGTAGCTATATAACATCCAACTAAGGACTAGCCAGGGGGCGCTCTTTATGCTCCCTTCTGCCTATGTCAGAAGCTTTGATTATCACTTTTATACTTTTATAAAACTTTATCACACAAAAGCTCTGAGCAATCAAGCCTCACCACTGGCCCCAGATTGAATTCCTCTCCTCCAGAGGCCAAAAATCCCTACATCTTTCCCAGCTCAAGGCAACCTTTCAGGCCTGAGGAAGCATCACTCTGAACAAAGTTAGTGGAGGTGATGGAATTCCCATTGAGCTATTTCAAATCCTAAAAGATGATACTGTTGAAGTGCTGCACCCAGTATTCCAGCAAAATGGAAAACTCAGCAGTGATCACAGGACTGGAAAAGGTCAGTTTTCATTCCAAACCTAAAGAAAGGCAATGCCAAAGAAGGTTCACACTACCACACAATTGCACTCATCTCACACACTAGCAAAGTAATGCTCAAATTTCTCCAAGCCAGGCTTCAACAGTACATGAACTGTGAACTTCCAGATGTTCAAGCTGGATTTTTAAAAGGCAGAAGAACCAGATATCAAATTGCCAACAAAAGCAAGAGGATTCCAGAACAACATTTACTTCTGCTTCATTAACTACACAAAGTCTTTGTGTGAATCACAAGAAACTGTGGAAAATTCTTCAAGAGACGGAAATACCTGACCACCTTACCTCCTTCCAGAGAAATCTGTATTCAGGTCAAGAAACAACACTTAGAAGTGGACATGGAACAATGAATTGATTCCAAATTGGGAAAGGGGTACATTAAAGCTGCATATTGTCACCCTGCTTATTTAACTTCTATGCAGACTACATCATGAGAATCGCTGGGCTGGAAGAAGCACAAGCTGGAATCAAGATTGCCAGGAGAAAAACTTCAGATATGCAGATGACACCACCCTTATGGCAGAAAGTGAAGAAGAACTAAAGAGCTTTATGATGAAAGTGAAAGAGGAAAGTGTAAAAGCTGGCTTAAAACTCAAAATTCAAAATAAGAAGATCAAGGCATCTGGTCACATCCACTTCATGGCAAATATATGGGGAATCAATGGAAATACTGACAGACTTCATTTTCTTGGGCTCAAAAATCAATGTACATGGTGACTGTAGCCATGAAATTAAAAGATACTTGCTCCTTGGAAGAAAAGCTATGACCAACCTAGACATCATATTAAAAAGCAGACATATTACTTTGCTGACCAAGGTCCATCTAGTCAAAGCTCTGGTTTTTACAGTAGTCATGTATGAATATGAGAGTGCCAAAGAATTGATGCTTTTGAACTGTGATGTTGGAGAACAATCTTGAGAGTCCGTTGGACTGCAAGATCAAACCAGTCAATCTGTAGGAGATCATTCCTGAATATTCATTGGTAGGACTGATGCTGAATCTGAAGGTCCTGATATGAAGAACTGACTCATTGGAAAAGATGCTGATGCTGGGAAAGTTGGAAGGCTGGAGAAGTCTAAATGGCAGTCACAATGAATATAAGTCTCACTCTAATTCAGTATGATCTCATCGAACTTGATTACATCTGCAGAGACTCTGTTTCCAAAAATTCTAATGTTTCCATGGGAATGAATAATGAGGCAACTCTATCAACCCAGTATAGTGCAGGAGGGAATAAGAAGAGAGAAGTCTTTTGTAGAATAGGTATGTGCATATCATTTAGAATATGTATCCATAACTAAGTACTATAAAAGTTGCCTAGTTTTTAATATTTAGAAATGTCAATGAAGGGTACTTATTGAGATGGGGAAAACTACAGTGGTCAGTGCTATAGCTGACAGTAATTTTATCATAGTACATTTTGAGGGAACTTTTTTTTTAATGTCAAGATTGTGTTTCTCAGCAAATTGATTTTGACTCATTTTTTGAAATTCTTATTCATGTTGGATTTGATTTTTAGAATGTAAATTGTTCTCCAAACTGTATTTACTAACCTGCAAAACTATTGTAATATCAGCTTACTTATTCTTTAAAGTATAAAATAATTTCAGTTTATAAATTCAACATAAAAATATAAATGACCAGAAAAATGCATAATATCAAATAAGACTTCATCTCAAGATGACCAAACATAAAACTAAATAGTTGCTTATTAAACTTGAAAATGAGTGATATAGACATTTCTGCAACTTTTTCATTTTCCAAAATTAGCTTTCCTCTCCTCCTCATACACATTATCCTTTTTGTCAATCTTATCTTGAGAACTGATATAACTTAGAACCAACATCATGATTTTTGAATGAAGTAAAATGCTAAATGAAATCTGTTTATGTCATAGAGATATTACAAATTCAATCTGTAAATATTCAATCAGTATAAAGTATGTGTCATGCCTAGGGCTAGATACTTGGGACATAATAAATAAATTACATAATGTAATAAATAATATGATAAAGTCATCAAGCATTCTTGATTACTTCCTGTATTTTTACCTGACTTGCCACACCATATGTATAGATGGATTGCTGATTATAGTTAAAATTTTCTTCTCAAAATCAGGTTAGCTTTTTTTGTGCAAAAATGTTCATCAGTTTAGTTCAGTTCAATCTCTCAGTTGTGTCCCACTCTTTGCAACCCCATGAATCACAGCACGCCAGGCCTCCCTGTCCATCACCAACTCCCGGAATTCACTCAAACTCATGTTCCTCGAGTCGGCAATGCTATCCAGCCATATCATTCTCTGTCATCCCCTTCTCCTCCTGCCCCCAATCCCTCCCAGCATCAGAGTTTTTCCAATGAGTCAACTTTCTGCATTAAGTGGCCAAAGCATTGGAGTTTCAGCTTTAGCATCAGTCCTTCCAAAGAACACCCAGGACTGATCTCCTTTAGAATGGACTGGTTGGATTTCCTTATACTCCAAGGGGCTCTTAAGAGTCTTCTCCAACACCCCAGTTTAAAAGCATCAATTTTTCGGCACTCAGTTTTCTTCACAGTCCAACTCTCACATCCATACATGACCACTGGAAAAACCATAGCCTTGACTAGATGGACCTTTGTTGGCAAAGTAATGTCTCTGCTTTTTAATATGATATCTAGGTTGGTCATAACTTTCCTTCCAAGGAGTTAGCATCTTTTAATTTAATGGCTGCAGTCACCATCTGAAGTGATTTTGGAGCCCAAAAAAATAAAGCCAGCCACTGTTTCCCCATCCATTTCCCATGAAGTGGTGGGACCGGATGCCATGATCTTCGTTTTCTGAATGTTGAGCTTTAAGCCAACTTTTTCACTCTCCACTTTCACTTTCATCAAGAGGCTTTTTAGTTCCTCTTCACTTTCTGCCATAAGGGTGGTGTCATCTGCATATCTGAGGTTACTGATATTTCTCCTGGCAATCTTGATTCCAGCTTGTGTTTCTTCCAGTCCAGGGTTTCTCATAATGTACTCTGCATATAAGTTAAATAGGGAGGTTGAAAATATACAGCCTTGACGTACTCCTTTTCCTATTTGGAACCAGTCTGTTGTTCCATGTCCAGTTCTAACTGTTGCTTCCTGACCTGCATATAGGTTTCTCAAGAGGCAGGTCAGGTGGTCTGGTATTCCCATCTCTTTCAGAATTTTCCATAGTTTATTGTGATCCACACAGTCAAAGGCTATGGCATAGTCAATAAAGCAGAAATAGATGTTTTTTTCTGGAACTCTTTTACTTTTTCAATGATCCAGCGGATGTTGGCAATTTGATCCCTGGTTCCTCTGCCTTTTCTAAACCCAGATTGACCATCTGGAAGTTAAATGATCATAAGCAAAACCAAAATATAGATTGTTTTTTAATGGTAAAAAAGTAGATTACCTTTCCAAGGTTAAACATGTAAACCAGAAATCTACCCTAACATGCAAAGTGGAAGTGTAGAGCTTGATTCCCTTTCTAATTCAAGTTTATGATACTTGGTCACTTTTTCATATAACTTATAATAGTACATCAGATTTAATTGAGTATTTTAAATCCTAGGTAAGCATTAAAATTAAAATTACAACTACTCTGATTCTCTTTCTTCCTAAAAAATGTAATTTAATTCCAAAATTTGAGAGTGGTTCTACTACTAGTTTATACAGAATGAGTTTTCATGGATTATTGTCTGTAACTTTAACTCAGAAACTGATCACCATTAAGAAGGAGTTTATCAACAAAAACCAAATTTAGAATTAGATAAGGGAAGAAAAAAAAAAAGAAAAAAAGCTAATCTCCAGCTAAAAGAAGAAAGGGACTAAAATTTTGAAATCATTAAGCCTCTCAAATATCAGGCCAAAATGAGTTTTACTTATAAGAAGGAATAAGCAAGGCTAGAAAGAATCCATTGTGGAATAATGGGATAAGCTGATAGTGTGATCAGACAATAGATCAGGAATGTGTTTCTTTGAGGTTAATTATTCTCTGGAAGATCCCCTGAAGGAGGATATGGCAACCCACTCCAGTATTCTTGCCTGGAGAACCCTATGGACAGAGGAGCCTAGTGGGCTACAATCCACAGGGTTGCAAAGAGTCAGACACGACTGAAGCAACATAACACATTCTCAGAAAGAACTCACAGAAGAGGGATCCAAGTTCATAGACTTGGAGACAACTGACACAATTTGGGTGAAGTCAGGGTACTGAAGGTGGCACTAGTGGTAAAGAACTCACCTGCAGATGCTGGAGACATAATGAGACATGGGTTCAATCCCTAGATAAGGAAGATCTCCTGGAGTAGGGAATGGCAACCCACTCCAATATCCTTGCTTGGAAAAACCCCATTGACAGAGGTGCTTGGTAGGTTACAGTCCAGCGGTTGCAAAGAGTTTGACACAACTAGAGCAACTTAGCATGCACGCAGACTATCGAAGATTTGGATATGACTAAGCGCGGGCAGCTGCGACAGCACACAGAGCGCGGGCGGCTGTGACGGCACAGAGAGCACAGCCGAGAGGAGCTACCCCATGTCCAAGGTCAGGGGCAGAACCCGGGAGGACCCCATGCCCGAGGAGCGGTGGTGGAGAGGAGCTACCCCACATCTGAGGTCAGGCGCGGCAGCCCAGAGGAGTTACCCGACGTCCGATGTCAGGGGCAGCGGCGGAGAGTGCCAGGTTGCGACAGCGCAGGAGCAGCCGAGAGGAGCTACCCCACGTCCAAGGTCAGGGGCAGCGGCTGGGAGGAGCAACCCCAAGTCTAAGGAGCAGTGGCTGCACGGGCGCTGGAAGGCCTAGAGGAGCTATTCCACGTTCAAGGGGTGCAGTGAGGAAATAACCCTCGTCCAAGGTAAGTAGCAGCGGCTGCCCTTTGCTGGAGCAGCTGTGAAGAGATACTCCATGTCCAAGGTAAGAGAAACCCAAGTAAGACAGTAGGTGTTGCAAGAGGTCATCAGAGAGCAGACACACTGAAACCATACTCACAGAAAACTAGTCAATCTAATCACACTAGGACCACAGCCTTGACTAACACAATGAAACTAAGCCAAGCCCTGTGGGGCCACCCAAGACATGTGGGAATGGTGGAGAGGTCTGACACAATGTGGTCCACTGGAGAAGGGAATTGCAAACCACTTGAGAATTCTTGTATCGACAACCCCATGAACAGTATGAAAAGGCAAAATGATAGGATAATGAAAGGGGAACTCCCCAGGTCAGTAGGTGCCCAATATGCTACTGGAGTTGAGTGGAGAAATAACTCCAGAAACAATGAAGAGATGCAGCTAAAGCAAAAACAATACCCAGCTGTGGATGTGACTGGTGGTAGAAGCAAGGTCCGATGCTGTAAAGAGCAATATTGCATAGGAACCTGGAATGTTAGATCCATGAATCAAGGCAAATTGGAAGTGGACAAACAGGAGATGACAAGAGTGAACACTGACATTCTAGGAATCAGCGGACTAAAATGGACTGGAATGAGTGAATTTAACTCAGATGACCATTGTATCTACTACTGCAGGCAGGAATCCCTTAGAAGAACTGGAGTAGCCATCATGCTCAACAAAAGAATCCAAAATGCAGTACTTGAATGCAATCTCAAAAAAGACAGAATGATCTCTCTTCGTTTCCAAGGCAAACCATTCAATATCAGAGTAATCCAAGTCTATGCCCCAACCAAGCATTCTTCAATGCTGAAGAAGCTGAAGTTGAAAAGTTCTATGAAGACCTACAAGACCTTTTAGAACTAACACCCCAAAAAGATGTCCTTTTCATTATAGGGGACTGGAATGCAAAAGTAGGAAGTCAAGAAACACATGGAGTAACAGGCAAATTTGGCCTTGGAGTACAGAATGAAGCAGGGCAAAGACTAATAGAGTTTTGCCAAGAAAATGCACTGGTCATAGCAAGCACCCTCTTCCAACAACACAAGAGAAGACTCTACACATGGACATCATCAGATAGTCAACACTGAAATCAGACTGATTATATTCTTTGCAGCCAAAGATGGAGAAGCTCTATACAGTCAACAAAAACAAGACCAGGAGCTGACAGTGGCTCAGATCATGAACTCCTTATTGCCAAATTCAGACTTAAATTGAAGAAGGTAGGAAAAACCACTAGACCATTCAGGTATGACATAAATCAAATCCCTTAAGATTATACAGTGGAATTGAGAAATAGATTTAAGGGACTAGATCTGATAGATAGAGTGCCTGATGAACAATGCATGGAGGTTCATGACATAGTACAGGAGACAAGGATCAAGATCATCCCCACGGAAAAGAAATTCAAAAAAGCAAAATGGCTGTCTGGAGAGGCCTTACAAATAGCTGTGAAAAGAAGAGAAGTGAAAAGCAAAGGAGAAAAGGAAAGATATAAACATCTGGATGCAGAGTTCCAAAAAATAGCAAGGAGAGATAAGACAGCCTTCCTCAGTGATCAGTGCAAAGAAATGGAGGAAAACAACGGAATGGGAAAGAGTAGAGATCACTTCAAGAAAATTAGAGATACCAAGGGAAAATTTCATGTAAATATGGGCTCAATAAAGGACAGAAAAGGTATCGAGCTAACAGAAGGAGAAGATATTAAGAAGAGGTAGAAAGAATACACAGAAAAACTGTACAAAAAAGATCTTCATGACCAAGATAATCACGATGGTGTGATCACTCACCTATAGCCAGACATCCTGGAACGTGAAGTCAAGTGGGCCTTAGAAAGCATCACTACGAATAAAGCTAGTGGAGGTGATGGAATTTCAGTAGAGCTATTTCAAATCCTGAAAGATGATACTGTAAAAGTGCTGCACTGAATATGCCAGTAAATTTGGAAAACTCAGCAGTGGCTACAGGACTGGAAAAGGTCAGTTTTCATTCCAGTCCCAAAGAAGGCAATGCCAAAGAATGCTCAAACTACTGCACAATTGCACTCATCTCACACGCTAGTAAATTAATGCTCAAAATTCTCCAAGCCAGGCTTCAGCAATACATGAACCGTGAACTTCCAGATGTTAAAGCTGGTTTTAGAAAATACAGAGGAACCAGAGATCAAATTGACAACATCCACTGGATCATCAAAAAAGTAAAAGACTTCCAGAAAAACATCTATTTCTGCTTTATTGACTATGTCAAAGCCTTTGACTGTGTGGACCACAATAAACTGTGGAAAATTCTAAAAGAGATGGGAATACCAGACTACCTGACCTGCCTCTTGAGAAACCTATATACAGGTCAGGAAGAAACAGTTAGAACTGGACATGGAACAACAGACTGCTTCCAAATAGGAAAAGGAGTACATCAAGGCATACATTGTCATCTTGCTTATTTAACTTATATGCAGAGTATATCATGATAAATGCTGGGCTGGAAAAAGCACAAGTTGGAATCAAGATTGCCGGGAGAAATATCAGTAACCTCAGATATGTAGATGCCACCACCTTTATGGCAGAATGTGAAGAGGAAATAAAAAGCCTCGATGAAAGTGAAAGAGGAGAGTGAAAAAGGTGGCTTAAAGCTCAACATTCAGAAAACAAAGTTCATGGCATCTGATCCCATCACTTCATGGGAAATACATAGGGAAACAGTGGAAACAGTGTCAGACTTTATTTTGGGGGGCTCCAAAATCACTGCAGATGGTGACTGCAGCCATGAAATTAAAAGATGCTAACTCCTTGGAAGAAAAGTTATGACCAACCTAGATAGCATATTGAAAAGCAGAGACATTATTTTGCCAACAAAGGTCCGTCTAGTCAGGGCTATGGTTTTTCCAGTGGTCATGTATGGATGTGAGAGTTGGACTGTGAAGAAAGCTGAATGCCGAAGAATTGATGCTTTTAAACTGTGGTGTTGGAGAAGACTCTTGAGAGTCCCTTGGACTGCAAGGAGATCCAACCAGTAAATCCTGGGATTTCTTTGGAAGGAATGATGCTAAAGCTGAAACTGCAGTACTTTGGCCACCTAATGCAAAGAGTTGACTCATTGGAAAAACTCTGATGCTGGGAGGGATTGGGGAAGGAGGAGAAGAGAACGACAGAGGATGAGATGACTGCATGGCATCACTGACTCGATGGTCATGAGTGTGAGTGAACTCTGGGAGTTGGTGATGGACAGGGCAGCCTGGCCTGCTGTTATTCATGGGGTCGCAAAGAGTCGGACACGGCTAAGCGACTGAACTAATAACTAAAGCACATAGGCATACACAGGTTACTGAACATTCTGACCATGTAGATCAGTGGGAGAATTTCAGTTCAGTTCAGTCACTCAATTGTGTCCAACTTTTTGCGACCCCATGAATCGCAGCAAGCCAGGCCTCCCCGTCCATCACCATCTCCCGGAGATCACTCAGAATCACATCCATCATGTCAGTGGTGCCATCCAACTATCTCATCCTCTGTTGTCCCCTTCTCCTCCTGCCCCCAATCCCTCCAGCATCAGAGTCTTTTCCAATGAGTCAACTCTTCGCAAAAGGTGGCCAAAGTATAGGAGTCTCAGCTATAGAATCAGTCCTTTCAAAGAACATCCAGGACTGATCTCCTTTAGAATGAACTGGTTGGAACTTCTTGCAATCCAAGGGATTCTCGAGTCTTCTCCAACACCACAGTTAAAAAGCATCAATTCTTCGGCATTCAGCTTTCTTCACAGTCCAACTCTCACATCCATACATGACCACTGGAAAAACCATAGCCTTGACTAGATGGACCTTTGTTGGCAAAGTAATGTCTCTGCTTTTGAATATGCTATCTAGGTTGGTCATAACTTTCCTTCCAAGGAGTAAGCACCTTTTAATTTCATGGCTACAATTACCATGTGCACTGATTTTGGAGCCCAAGAAAATAGTCTGACACTTTTCCCACTGTTTCCCCAACTATTTCCCATGATGTGATGGGACCAGATGCCATGATTTAGTTTTATGAATATTGAGCTTTAAGCCACCTTCTTCACTCTCCTCTTTCACTTTCATCAAGAGGCTTTTTAATTTCTCTTCACTTTCTGCCATAAGGGTGGTGTCATCTGCATATCTGAAGTTATTGCTATTTCTCCCGACCATCTTGATTTCAGCTTGTGCTTCTTCCAGCCCAGTGTTTCTCATGATGTACTTTGCATATAAGTTAAATAAGCAGGGTGACAATGTATGCCTTGACATACTCCTTTTCCTATTTGGAACCAGTCTGTTGTTCCATGTCCAGTTCCAACTGTTGCTTCCTGACCTGCATATAGGTTTCTCAAGAAGCAGGTCAGGTGGTCTGGTATTCCCATCTCTTTCAGAATTTTCCACAGTTTATTGTGGTCCACATAGTCAAAGGCTTTGGCATAGTCAATAAAGCAGAAATACATGTTTTTCTGGAATTCTCTTGCTTTTTCCATGATCCAGCAGATGTTGGCAATTTGATCTCTGATTCCTCTGCCTTTCCTAAAACCAGCTTGAACATCAGGAAGTTCACAGTTCACATATTGCTGTAGCCTGGCTTGGAGAATTTTAAGCATTATTTTACCAGTGTGTGAGATGAGAGCAATTGTGCAGTAGTTTGAGCATTCTTTGGCATTGCCTTTCTTGGGATTGGAATGAAAACTGACCGTTTCCAGTCCTGTAGCCACTGCTGAGTTTTCCAATTTTGCTGGCATATTGAGTGGAGCACTTTCACAACATCATCTTCCAGGATTTGAAATAGCTCCACTAGAATTCCATCACCTCCACTAGCTTTGTTCATAGTGATGCTTTCTAAACCCCACTTAACTTCATATTTCATGATGTCTGGCTCTAGGTGAGTGATCAAACCATCGTGATTATCTTGGTCATTAATATCTGTTTTTGTACTCATTGATGAACCAAAGAATGGGAATTTGAAAAGTATTTGTCTAGTCTTGCCATATTTATGTGAGACAGTCATCCATGAATTTTATTTAAGTTATATTGAGATAGTTTTTTGCAGTAGGCCATTTCCTGGAACACAAAATGGGTATTGGCTGTGGAAGAGTGTTTAATTGCTGTTATTTTCTGGGAATTTTTGGCTCAGATAAAATTCAACATTGTCAGGGGAAAGCTAAACCAACAAAAATTTGGGGAGTCAGCTAATACATGAAAAATAATCTGTGTTTGTTTTTGCTGTTCAGTTACTAAGTCATTTGACTCATGTCCAATCTCATGGACTGTAGTATATCAAACTCCACTATCTCCTGGAGTTTGTTCAAATTCATGTCCACTATCTAACCATCTCATCCTCTGGTGTCCCTTGTCCTTTTGTCACAGAATCAGATTCTTGCCTAGAGAACCCCATGGATGGATAGTATGAAAAGTTAAACTCTTAACTGAACCCTTGGTCTTTAGATGATCAAACCCAGCCATCCATTTCAGAAGGTCAACTGCATTCCATGCAATTAACAAGCAAACAATTATTATATTACATTTTATATTCCATACGATCAAAATGGACATTTTTCAGTTAAATTTATTTTCAGTTTTTGTTCTACAGACAATTTGCAAAAGCATACATCTTGTTACAAAAATAGCATATAAATCAGATGATTAGATATAATGCCTTCCTTAGGAAGAACCAGGGCTTCCCTGGGATTTCAGCTGGTGAAGAATTTGCCTGCAATGCAAGAGACCCTGGTTCAATTCCTGGGGGGAGAAGATCCTCCAGAGAAAGGATAGGCTACCCACTCCAGTATTCTTGGGCTTCCCTGGTATCTCAACTGGTAAGGAATCTGCCAATAATGTGGGAGACCTGGGTATTCTCCATATTCTGGCCTGGAGAATTCCATGACTGTATAGTCCACGGGGTCACAAAGAGTCAGACACAACTGAGTGACTTTCACTTCACTCACTAGGAAGCACACCAATCTTAATAGCAAGTTCATTAAGTAAAAATTATTCTTTTTCTGTCTTGAATTCTAGATTCTTTGTCTGTTGGTTAATATAATTTTATATTCCCTGTGGTTCAACCTGCTTACAGAAAAGCACATAAAAGATAACACATAAATTACTGTAATTTTATAGTCTAATTTCATCTTTTAAATATCATATTGCTTTCCCCACTATTATTTGATGAAATTGAGTTATGTCTTATGAAAAAGTTATATTTAAATACATTAAAATAAATATTTTAATGTCAATTTCCATATATAATTTAGGAAAAGTTATTTTTTTCTAGTCCTATTGTGATACACACAACAGTTTCTTTCTATGCAATTCATAAATCTTAATGCATTACTTAACCACTGGGAAAAAAAGATGGTAATTAAGGCTGAAAAGGAATGAAATCAGATTATACTAAAAGCTATGTGCACAGAAATAAGTGTTGGGGTCATGATACTTACTACTACGCCTTAGGAAAATTCCTGAAAATGATATTTCCAGAATCTTTTTTCTATATACTTACAGATGCAGAAACAATGTAAGAAGCTATTTTTTAGACATAAGATTAATTAAAACAAACATAGGTAATTATTTCATTAAAACTTTGTGTGTATAAAAAATGCTCGCTAGAGATTTAACAACTATGAGAGAGTTATTTTGACCTATGAGATTTGAGAAAGTTTATAGAAATAAACTGCCCTCTGGCATGGAATAAAAACCTTTTCACCCTTACACCCTTTAGGCATCTGTAATAACCAACATAGAATAGTTGCAGTCATAATTTTCCCAAATGCACTCTGTAAGGGGAAGAAAATATATTACAAGTATAAGAAGCAACCGTTAAACAAAACTCACAAACAAAACAGCTGGAGGAGAGAGTATAAATAATAATTAAAATTGCATTGTCCATCTGGAAAAAGACTTCAAGGCTCTCAGAAGTCTTTCTTAATGTTTCTAGATACTCTTTGTTACTTCCTTGCTTGTATGTTCAATTTATAGAGTATCTGCTATTTCTGTTTTATGCTCTGAGAGATGAAAAAGAATGAGATGTTATACAAAAAATAGTAACTAAAATCAAGATATGTAGAATATGTTTTTTGAACCTGGGAAATTAAATCCGGCCATATTGTCTTCGTTTTTATATTATTTGATAACACAAAGTTAATAATCAATCTACATTTCTGATATAAATTCTTATTTCTAATTTAACGTAATTCTTATGTTTAGTATAACCATGACAACCTTCTAACTAAATAGTTTACACACTAGCCTTCATGATATACACTCGTGAAAATCAAGGTGCTTGCTGACATTCTTTCTTGTTTTGTGGTGAAAAAACTGGTTAAATATTGTGATTCTGAAAATGTATTCAAAAACTGAGCATTTTATGCTCAAAGGGTAAAAAAATATGGAAACATATATCCAGAGCTAAGAGTAAATCATGCAAGGTTTTGCCATTTCTCTGGGCCATATCTTAGCATATGTCCATTCTGGCTACAATTATAAGAGAAGAAAACTTGATTTCAACCAGCTTGCAAACAAAAAAGTCACTTCAACTGCCTTTACTTTCTGTATTCTTATTTGGTATCACATAGAAGTCCTTGATCAAGTACTACCTATGTCAATAATTCAAGCTTTGGGAAAATCTGAAATGGTTTCAGTTCAGTCACTCAGTTGTGTCTGACTCTTTGTGACCCCATGGACTGCAGCACGCCAGACTTTCCAGTCCATCAGCAACTCCCCGAGCTTACTCAAACTCATGTCCATTGAGTCAGTGATGCCATCCAACCATCTCATCCTCATTGACTACAAATAAAATCTTGAATCTGTTTAGATTTCTAAATACGCAAGCTTATAAATTTTCATTAAATAACTGGAAAAGCAAAAATTACAAGTAATGTGAAAAAGAAAGCAACTAAGATTCTAAATTTTAGGATCAAATAAAAAAGAAACCAAGAATCACACATTTCACTTGGGAGCCCTGTGAGCCAACTTCAGGCATATCAGTTATTACAGATTCAGTTCATTTTGGGGAAAAAATAAATAAAAATTAGCAACCCTGACCTTGAAGTTGCACATCACTTGGTTGTTTTCAGAAATCAGGGGGAGAACAATAAAGCATGATCACCCATCAGTGTTCTAGTTATTCAAATATACTTTAAAGTATAGTTGAAACATGCACAGTAGTTGAGTGTGTGTGTGTATATATATATATAAATATATAAACATATATATATATATATATGATAAAGAAGTAAAACAAAATATTTGTAGAGTTTTTATTATAGGAAAGATATGTAATTGAACAAAGCTTTTCTTAAGTTTGAGCACACAGACTACCCTTTCAAAATGTGTGTTTTTTAAAATTTTTGCATCCTCTGGCCAGCAGATGAAAGTATAAACATGTGGTAAAGAGTAATGGCACTTCCAAATAAGAATTCAAATGTTTTGCTTGTGATACAAAATTAAACATCACCTGGAAATTTGTGAGGTGTTTCTGTGTTTAAAAGCTTTTGTCCATACAGAAACAAATTTTTTTGGTTGTTAAGGGGAAAAAAAATAGCATTGTTAAGAAAATTTGTCGTTTCATGTTTTAGTACGAGTTTAAATACATCTGTAGCTACTCTATGTATTCTGCAAAATAGACATGAATTTGCATTTGTAAAATCATAACCTTAAAGTACTTTATAGATTTAAATTTCTGTAACTTTTAATTACATCATTAGCCTGTGAAGTTTAAAGAGTTTCCCACTCTACCAGATGTGTGTTTGAAGTTTTATTCATTGCAAAATTGAGATTTAAATTGAAGAAAGGAAGAAAAACCACTAGACCATTCAGGTATGACCTAAATCCAATCCCTTATTATACAGTGAAAGGGACAAATAGATTCAAGGGATTCAATTTGAAAGACTAGCTGAAGAACTATGGATGAAGCTTCACGACATTGTACAGGAGGCAGTGATCAAAACCATCCCCAAGAAAAAGAAATATAAAAAGACAAAATGGTTGTCTGAGGAGCCCTAACAAATAGCTAAGAAAAGAAGAGAACTGAAAGGCAAAGAAGAAAAGGAAAGATATACCCATCTGAATGCAGAGTTCCAAAGAAGAGCAAGGAGAGAAAAGAATGCATTCCTCAGTGATTATTGCAAAGAAATAGAGGAAAACAATAGAATGGGAAAGGCTAGAGGTATCTTCAAGAAAATTTGATATACCAAGGGAACATTTCATGCAAAGATGGGCACAATAAAGGACAAAAATGGTATAGACTTGAGAGGCAGACAATATTAAGAAGAGGTGGCAAGAATACACAGAACAATATGAAAAAGATCTTCATGACCCAAATAACCATGATGGTGTGATCACTCACCTAGAGCCAGATATCCTGGAACGTGAAGTCAAGCAGGCCTTAAGAAGCATCACTACAAACAAAGCTAGTGGAGGTGATGGAATTCCAGTTGAGCTATTTCAAATCCTGAAAGATGATGCTGTGAAAGTGCTGCACTCAATATGCCAGCAAATTTGGAAAACTCAGCAGTGGGCACAGGACTGGAAAATGTCAGTTTTCATTACAATCCAAGAACTTCCATATACTAAAGTTGGATTTAGAAAAGGCAGAGGCACAAGAGATCAAATGGCCAACATCTGTTGGATCATCAATAAAGCAAGAGAGTTCCAGAAAAACATCTTCTTCTGCTCCATTGACTATGACAAAGCCTTTGACTATGTGGATCACAAAAAAAACTGTGAAAAATTCTTCAAGAGATGGGAATACCAGACCACCTTACTTACCTCCTGAGAAATCTGTATGCCAGTCAAGAGGCAACAGTTGGAAGCGGACATGGAACAATGGACTGGCTTCAAAGTGGGAAAGGAGTACGTCAAGGCTGCATATTGTCACCCTGTATATTTAATTTATATGCAGAGTACATCATGCAAAATTCTGGACTGGATGAAGCACAAACTGGAATCAAGACTGTCAGGAGAAATATCAGTAACCTCAGATATGCAGATAACATCACTTTTATGGCAGAAAACAATGAGGAACTAAAATCCTCTTGATGAAAGTGAAAGAGAAGAAAGTGAGAAAGCTGGCTTAAAACTCAAAATTCACAATAAGAATATCATGGCATCCTGTCCCATCACTTCACAGCAAATAGATGGGTAAATAATGGAAACAGTGACAGATTTTATTTTCTTGGCTTCCAAAATCACTGGGGATGGTGACCGCAGCCATGAAATCAAAAGACACTTGCTCCTTGGAAGAGAAGCTATGACCAACCTAGAAGGCATATTAAAAAGCAGAGACATTACTTTGCTGACAAAGGTCTGTCTAGTCAAAGCTATGGTTTTGTCAGTAATCATGTATGAATATAAGAGTTAGACCATTAAGAAAGCTGAACACCAAAGAATCAATGCTTTTGAACTGTGGTGCTGATGCAGATTGCTGAGAGTCCACTGGACTCCAAGGAAACCAACCAGTCAATCCTAAAGGAGGTCAGTCCTAAATATTCATCAGAATGATTGATACTGAAGTTGAAACTCTAATACTTTGGCCACCTGATGGGAAGAACTGACTCATTGAAAAAGACCCTGATACTGGCAAAGATTGAAGGCAGTAGGAGAAGGGAATGACAGAGGAGGAGATGGTTGGAGGACATCACCAATTTGATGGACATGTGTTTGAGCAAATTCTAGGAGTTGGTGATGAATAGGGAAGTCTGGTTTGTTGTAGTCTATGGATTACAAAGAGTCAGATATTACTGAATTACTGAACTTAACTGATTCATATAAAATGGTTTGTATAAAATTTACTTAAAATATGGTATTTTTTCTCTCCTTTTCTAAGGAAATAGTTCAAATATAAATTCCTCCACAAAAATGTAACCTATTAAAACACTGTGAAGATGCATTGTAATTTTAGAAGGAAACACACTTATTTAGCACCTTCTAGTAGAAAGTTGTTTTCATTAATTTTTTCAATTTATTGTATCTCATTCTTTTCATGAGAAGGTAAAATGCACAAAAAATAATTAGGATGGTTGAATATTTTCACCTCAGTCCCAGAGATTTAGAAAAACATATCATTGATGAGTAGATTTATTGAGGTCACAAAAGGGACTGATCTAAGAAAAAAAATTGAAAACTGAACTTCACTAAAATCAAGTTTCAGTTAATGAAAAAATCCCATCAATAAAAGTAGGATACAAGCCACAAAAATGAAATAAAAATGTTTTGCCTTATTTTATTTGACAAATGACCCATGTTTTAAATATACATCCAATATATATAAAAGATTCTTACAAATAAAAAATACAACAAATATGAGCGTAAACTTGAACTGAAATACCACAAAATGAGACATACAAATGACTGATAAAACACATACAGTGCTCAACTTCCTTGGCCATCAGGATAGTGCTAAATGAAGTCACAAATAGTTACCATTTTTCACTCACTAGAATGCATAGATTTAAAAAGTCTAATACGGCTGTTGAAGTTGTGAAGGAACTGGAACTACATACTGCTGGTGAGAGTGGTAAGTGGTACAAACACTTTGGAGAATTGCTTGGCATTTTTAATCGCATAACAAAATAGGATATTATTATTACATAAAATATAATTTATGTCTGTATATGGCTCATAAAATACATATATACATATTCTTATGTACATAAACGTGTATCTTATGAGCCAGAGGTGTATATACATCTTTTAAGCCTAAAATTCCACTTTTATACAATTACCCAAAAAGCAGTGAAAATATATGTTCTTAAAAACACTGATAAAAGGATTTTTCAGTCCAGTTCAGTCACTCAGTCGTGTCTGACTCTTTGCGACCTCATAGATTGCAGCACGCTAGGCTTCCTTGTCCATCACCAACTCCTGGAGCTTGTGCGAACTCATGTTTATTGAGTCAATGATACCATCCAATCATCTCATCCTAGTAGTCCCCTCCTCCTCCTGCTTTCAGTCTTTCCCAGCATCAGGGTCTTTTCCAATAATTCAGCTCTTCTCATCAGATGGCCATAGTATTGGAGTTTCAGCCTCAGTTTCAGTCCTTCCAATGAATATTCAGGACTGATTTCCTTTAGGATTGACTGGTTTGGTCTTCTTGCAGTCCAAGGGATTCTCAAGAGTCTTCTCCAACACAACAGTTCAAAAGCATCCATTCTTCAGTGCTCAGCTTTCTTTATGTTCCAACTCTCACATCCATACTAATACTAAAAGGAGTTTTAGACCATACTTATTCATAGTAGTCAAAAACATGAAACAACACTAATGCTCATTAACAGAGAAATTGACAAATTGGATAATGATGTGATATTCTCAAAGAATGCTTTACTTTCTGGCCATAAAAAAAGAATACACTACAGGAACTCAAAATAACATGGACAGTTTTTTTTTTTTTTTTTACTAAAAAATCAGTCTAAGATGTCAGACACAAAAGAATAAATATTATATACAGTTGACCTTTGAACAACATGGGTTTAAACTGCATAGGTACACTTGTACATGAATTTTTGTTCCCAACAAATATGCACTTCTGAACTACAGGATCCACAGCTGGTTGAACTCACAGATGCTGAAGAGAGGATGGTGGATATGCAGGGCTGACTCTAAAGTTATATGCAGATTTTCCACCTCCTGGGATTTTGCCACCCCATCCTCCCCCAGTATGTTCAAGGGTCAAATTTGTGAGCTTTATGGAACTCAAGAAACAGATAGTCCTTGGTGATAGAAATAAAATGAGTAGCTGCAAGGAGGGAGGTGTGAAGGGGTAGGATATAGGAGACAAAAAGTAACTTTGGAGTATAATAAAAATCTTCTATACCTTGCTGAATATGATAGCTACAGGGTTGTATACAATGCTCAATACATGTAAAACTGAATACCTAAGTACAATGTAATTTATTAATATGTTAATTTTACCTCTATAGAAATATGAATCTAAAATATAGAGGCAGTAGTAATAATGATTCATATTTCTCACAGCATAAGGAATAATAATATTACATACTTTACTTAGGAAATCAGATGAAAAGAGGATATTTAATAATATATGATCTGTTCATTGAATCTTTTAAAATATCTATTTGAAATTATAAAAGTAATATATAATCATAGTAAAAATCTGTTTTTTGAAGTATAGAGAAGTTAACAGTGAAATAACACCCCTCCTTCATCTTCATTGTTTACTACTAATGCTAAATATATAATGGTAAAGCTTTTTTTTCTCCTAGAAAAGGAAAGTATGTCAAAATTAATTTGAGTACTTGCATGACTACAAATTTTTATTGTATTCCCATATTGAAGTCTGAATTTAAAACTATTTTCCATGTGCATAAGAAAACACTAATTCCTTTTTTCTAGAATATACATTAATGCTGGTTAGAAGGAAGATGACAGTCTGTCTCTCACCCATTTCAAAGCCACCAAACTACTCTCCTCTCTCCCATTTTTTTTTTTTTTTTTTGGATAATACTTGCTCTTTCCAATCAAAAATTAAAGTCCAGCAAGATTGATTAGGTTTGTTTTCTCATTTGTCATCTCCTGAATTGTTTCAAAGAATATTCGAAGTATTCAGATCAGGGGAAATACACTTTGTTTTTCATTTTACCTGATCCATTCTCTCTGTCATTTTTATGATATGGAGTTAGAAATTAATGAGATATTTTCTTTCCATTTTATGTGTATTTCTTAATAATAAAAATAGCTGTCAGATAGCTTATTAAGCATTTACTAAAAACGAAGCATCTTAAATTCTTTGGATGGATTATTTCATTTAAACCAACCAGCTATCTTATGAGGTAAATATTTTATTTGAACCAATTTTAGAATATTAGAAAGCAGAGTATTTATAAACATACACAGTATTGTTAAACAATTATTCCCCAATAAAAATAAATTTTAGAAAAAAAATTACACAAGATGACACATTCAAAAAATTATAGCATCTTGAAAAGATTAGATGAACTGTACAATCACTACTCTTTTCCTTCCCCTAAACTTTATTTTATAATTATCAAATTTGATCATCACTAATTTCTATATTAATCAGCATTTCCACTGAAATATTTTGCTTTTTTTTCTTTATTGAGATATAATTTATACAAATTAAGATGCACAAATGTTAACTATACATTTGGTAGCATATGATAAATGTGTATATCCATGAAGCCAAAACCCATTTTAAGATACAGAATATTTCTATCACTGCAGACATTTCTATCACTGTCCTTCCAGTCAGTCACTACCACTACCACTACAACCTACCAAAGGCAGCGACAGTTCTAATTTCTCTCATTATAGATTACTTTTTTCCAAGTCTTATTTTTTTTCAGTTTTAATCTTTATATAAATAAGGTCATATGCTACACATCTTTTTTAATCTGCTTTCTTTCAATTAGCTTCATTCTGTGAGATTCTTTCCCCATGTTTTATTCATCAGTGATTCGTTTCTTTTTATTATTGTGTATTTGTTGGTATGAGTATAAAACACTTTTTAATATACTCACCTGTTGAGAGAACTCTTTTTATGGCCATAATGAATAATATTGCTAGGGGACTCTTGAACAATTCTTTTTGTGCACAGCCACCTTCATTTCTCTTTCTCTCTCTAAACTTGAAGCAAAATTTCTGGGTCATGTTGTAGTTAAACAAACATTCAATAGTATATAAAATTGTTCCTATAAACTGCAGAAAACTGCCAAATTTTCAAATTCTTCCTTTTTGAATGAGTGGATCTTTTATGTTTGCCCAGCAGATCAGTGCAAGAGACAACTATTGACTTGGTTAACAAACTTAACCCCAGAATCATCCTAGCAAATGTTTAGCAATTGCCTTTTGGGACTGATTCATTAATTATTTCCACTGTAGCCAGTCTCAAGCTATCAATGTAGTATCAACCAACTCTCAAAATTCCTGGAAGTTTCACTATCAGTTCTCCCAGTAGAAGTCACCTTCAGTACCTCATTGGTACTATAGCATTATTTTTGGCAACAGGAAAAATAAAACGAAGCAATTCATGAACTATATGCCCTAACCCCTCCCCAAATCTCTCTGTGGGAAAGGAATAGATAAATAATAATGCTTATTGAATGCAAACTATATGTCAAGTAATGTTTACTACTTCAGTGTAATATCTCTTTAAATTATTTAATATCTACAACAAGATAATGATGAAAGTACATTTTTATGGATGAAGAAACTGAAGTACAAAGAAATGAAATACTTTCCCAAAGTTCCACATGTAGTAAGTCATGGGGAAAGTATTTCAACCCAAACAATCTAGTGCCAAATGTCACATGATGAACTTTACATTTTTCCATAGCTTCCATTCTACTAACAATAACACAAGACTTTGTTTACCATTGAAATGTCAGTTTTTCACAATTTAAAACCTTGATTAACTGGAAGAATAGATACTTTACAGTGTAAATTGTTCAATTATGTATTATACAGTCTTTATAGAATCCACCTGCTATAATTATATACAAAGATAACTTTAAAATACAGAATCAAGCAGTCATTAGCAAAGAATGACTTTATTTTGGTTTCAAAATCAATTTAAGTTAAATTACCATTATTTTAAGTCAGTTCTAAAAATGTTTTGGAAAACTGGTTTAAAGATATATTTGCTAATTCATAAGATGTCCACATGTGTCACTGAGGCTACTTTGAATTTTCCCTATATATATACTTTACTGTATAACAAAAATTATGTTCCAAATTCTCCAAAGTTCAGCTCATGGACAAAACAGAAATGTCAACTATGCAGTGACTGCTGATTACTAAATGGGAAAGCCCCAAGCAATTTTTGTGGGTTCCAGATAAAGGCAGCAGGGGAACAGGTAGACTTGTCAAAAGACCATTGGACCCTAAGGTGCTCATAATGAGATACCCTTATGACCTTTCATGATTTTGAGTTTCAAGTTTCCAGGGCAGGCTGGGCTTCAAGTGAGAGGGAGAAATGAAAATAACTAAAGGTTAATAAAGGAGGTGGAGATGGCACCTGTGGTCCAAAGAGCTAGAAGCTGCAAAACAATGTGATTTAAGTTGATGTTCTGGCTTCCCAGTGGCATTAGTGGTAAATAACTTGCCTGCCAATGAAGGAGATGTAAGAGATGTGGGTTCAATCCCTGGGTCAGGAAGCTCCTCTTAAAGTGGGCATGGCGACCCACTCCAGTATTCTTGCCTGGAGAATCTTACGAACAGGATGAGGATAATGTGGCAGTAAAAAATGGTATCTGGCCACATCAGTCAAGCAGCAAAAGAAGATGGTTCAAGAGCTTATGCAGGTCATTCTGGCTTGCAAGATTAGAATTTGAAGCTTCCAGAAGTGGAGAAACCTTAAGGTCATCTGTAAGAGACACTCCAGTCCCTATTTCTTCTGCATCAATGAGGGTCCAGACAATGAACTTGTCATGTGTTGCTGAAACTTGGCCTCAATACACTGACACCAAATTGAAACTAAGACACAGAGGTTTGGTTAAGCAGGAAAGAATAGTTTAACTGCTTGCCAGGAAAAGTGGGACACAGTGGGCTAATGCTCTCCAGGCTGTGTGTCCCATACTGAACAATATATTGAAAACTCATAAAATGGTTCAAGTAGCAGGGCATGACTAGCTCATGGACATTCTTCTAATTAGCTGAAGTGATGAAGAGTCAGTTGGAACCTACTAGTTCCAACCAGTCTAGGGACTATGATCTTGAGGTCAGCACTTTTCATCTGTTAGGAGTCTGCTTCCTGTAAAAACAACTTAGGAACATGTGTCAGGCCTTTATCTATATCTCTCAGGGAACTTCTATGTGACAGATTTATAGTTTAAACTGATACTAGTTCCCTAGACCAGAATAAAGAGCCTCTTGATGAATATGAAAGATGAGAATTAAAAAGCTGGCTTAAAATCCAGCCTTCAAAAAACTAAAATCATGGCAACTTGTCCCATCACTTCATGGTAAATAGATGGTGAAACAATAGAAACAGTGACAGACTTTATTTTCTTGGGCTCCAAAGTCACTGCAGATGGTGACTGTGGCCACAAAATCAAAAGACTCTTCCTCCTTGGAAGAAAAGCTATGACAACCTAGACAACATATGAAAAAGCAGAGACATCACTTTGCCAACATGTTTGTCTAGTCAAAGCTATGGTTTCTCCAGTAGTCATGTATGGATGTGAGAGTTGGGCCATAAAGAAGGCTGAGCACTGAAGAATTCATGCTTTCAGAATGTGGTGTTGAAGAAGACTCTGGAGAGTACACTGGACAGAAAGGAGATAAAGCCAGTCAATCCTAGAGGATATCAACCTTGAATATTTATTGGAAAACTGGTACTGAAGCTCCAATATTTTGGCTACCTGATGGGAAGAGCCGATCACTGGAAAAGACTCTGATGCTGGGAAATATTGAGGACAGGAGGAGAAGAGGGCAACAGAGGATGAGATGGTTGGATGGCATCATTGACTCAATGGACATGAGTTTCAGCAAACTCTAGGAGAAGTTTGCACAAACTTCAGAAGGTGGTGAAGGATAGGGAAGCCTGGTATACTGCAGTTCATGGGGTCACAAATAGTTGGACACAACTAAATGACTGAACAACAACCCCAGTCCAACAGGTATTCTTTTTTTCTACATCTTCACATATCACTGTTATTAACTCTGAAGTCAGCCTTTTACTTCAAAAGACAAGGACAAAGGAGCTTGTACATGTCTTTAACTCTGGAACTTATTGACCAGTAAGTAGAGCTCTTGGACAAACACTTGAAGTTGGACATTTTCTTCAACTTTGAGAAGGCCTACTTTATCATGGGTGGATTTTTTTTTTTTTTTTACTTTATTTATTTTTGGTTGTGCTGGGTCTTTGTTGCTGCATGGGCTTTTCTCTAGCTGTTGTATACAGTCTTCTCATTGCAGTGGCTTCTCTTATTGTGTAACAAAGGCTCTAGGGCTCTCAGGCTTCATTAGTTGTGGCACATGTGCTCAGTAGTTGTGGCTTCCAGGCTCTAGAGCACAGGCTTAATGGTTTTGGCACACAGGCTTAGTTGCTCCACCGCATGTGGGATCTACTCAGATCACGCATCAAATCCATGTCTCCTACATTGGAAGGAAGACTCTTCTTCAGTGAGCCACCAGGGAAACCCTTGTATGCAATTTCACTGAGGAGTGATGTCCAGGACAGCTCCAAGCTGAAGACTATGGGATAGGCTGACCAGCTGGCAGGAGGGGCATGAGTGGCCCCGAAGCACACTGGAGGAAATGGGTTTGAAAGAGCCCATGCCTAGCTAGGTGAAAATGTGGGGAGTGATGGAGAGGCAGAGTATGAGTGACTGCTTCTCACAAGTCTTTTTCAAGGCTTTTTTCATGGTGGTACCCATCCACTTCATCTCTGCTGTTTCATCTTCTTTTGGAGTGAGCTGTGGGTTTTGGATCTTCAAACAACCCCTTCATCCCTTCACCACCCACTTCCTTTTTACCATTTTATTGTCTTAAGTTTTTAGGTGTTATAAAAATGTGACCATGATAGAAATGTTATTCGACTTCCATATCCTGCCTTTGAAGGATTAATATTACCTCAAACTTTCTCTCTTTCCTTATAACTGTAAATGCATATCAGGTTTAAGGAAAAGATTTCAGGGTTCTTCTCCAATCACTGCCACATAACCTATCTCCACCTCTCCCAACAGACTCCCAGGGAAGCTTTTCTCCTTGAGAGAAGGGCTTCTGTGCCTAAGAAGTCCTTCTTCCTCATCTGCCCCTCCCCTTCCTTCTTGTCTTCAAAGGGGCCTTGGTCTTATGCCTTGAGAAAAACAATGTAATTTTTTTTTCTAAACTTGCCACTTTGAAAGAAAGAAGGTGTAGGGGAAGGGTGAATCTTATGGGGCACTGGGCCCAGTCTCTCCTTCATTCCATGTTTAAGAGGTGGCATGGGGAAATGTCTGACTTTATTTCCTTTTCTATGATGCAAAGGGAAAAGAATAAATAAGTTTTCAAGTCATGGATATCAAGTGGGAAAGTCATTAGGATCTTTTTTATTTCTCTGTAATACTCTAAATCTCAAAATATCATCTGCTATAGTTCTGTGGAAAAAAAAAAAATTATTAGTATTTAGAAAGGAATTGTATTGACTCTAAAGATTATTTAGGTTAATAAAGTCATTTTAACAATATTAATTCTTCCAATCCATGAATATGATATGTCTTTCCATTTGTTTTTGTTGTCTTCAATTACTTTTATCAATGTCTTATAATTTTCTGAGTACAGAAAATCCTTAGGTTTATTCCTGAGTATTTTATTTTTTTGAAGCAATTGCAAATGGGATTTGTTTTTATTTGCTCTTTATCATTGTTTGTTGTTAGTATATAGAAATGCAATAGATTTCTTCATGTTAATTTTATATCCAGCAACTTTACTGAATGTATTTCTTAGCTCTAACTGTATTTTTGGTGACGTCTTTAGATTTTCTCTGAATAGTTTCATTTAACCTGAAACAGTGACAGTTTTACTTCTTTTACAATTTAGATTATTTTTACTTCTATTTCTTGACTGACTATCTTGGTAAGGGTTTACAGTACTATGCTAAATAAAAGTAGTGTAGTTGGCATCCTTGTCTTGTTTCTAATCTCAGAGGAAATGCTTTCAGCTTTTCATCACTGAGTGTAACGTTAACTATATATGTTCTTTATTATGTTGAGGTATATTCTCTCTAAATCCACTTTGTTGAGATATTTTATCATAAATGGATGTTGAATTTTGCTAAAGGCATTTTTCTACATCTTTTGAGTTGACCATATTTTTTTTATCCGAAATTTATTATGTAGTATATTACACTGACTGACTTTTGGATACTGAAGTATCTTTGCATCCCTGAAATAATCCTACTTGATCATGCTGTATGAACTTTTTTAATGTATTGTTGAATACAGTTTGTTAATATTGTTTGGACAATTTTGTCATCTATATTCATTAATGATATCGATCTGCAGTTTGTTTTTTTGTGATATGATTGATTTAATATCAGGGTTATGCTGACCTTATAGGGTGATTTTGGAAGCATAATACATTCTGCAATTTTTTGAAGCAGTTTGAGAAACATAGGTGTTAATTTTTCAAATGTTTGGTAGAATTCACCTGTGAAGCTATCTGATCATGAGCCTTTGTTGGGAGTTCTTTTATTACCAATTGAATTTCACTTTCAGTAATTTTCCTACACAACTTTACATTTCTTCCTGATTCATTTTTGGGAGAATGTACACTTCAAGGAATTTCTTAAGTGGTCTATTTTACTGGCATATAATTGTAATAATTTTTTATGATCCTTTGTGGTCCTGTAGTATGTGTTGTAACTTGTCCTCTTTCATTTCTGATTTTATTTGGGTCCTCTCTCTCTCTCTCTCTTTTTTTTTTTCTTGATGAGAATTGCTAAAGGCATATCAGTTTTATTTGCTCTTTTAAAGGAGCAGCTCTTATTACATTGATCTTTTCTATTGACTTTAAGTATCTTTTTTCATTATTTCTGCTCTGATCCTTCTGGTTACTTTTCTTCCAATAGCTTTGGGTTTTATTTTTCCTTCTCTAGTTAATTGAGGGGAAATTTTTGATTATTTTAAACTTCTCATTTTTTAAAGAAGGCTTGTGTTGCTATTAACTACTTTTTTTTTTTTTTTTTTTTGCTGTGCCTCAGTTTTGATCATTTTCTTTTCATTTTTTACTTGTCCACAAGGTGTTTTTTTTTTTTAATTTCCCCTTTGATTTATTCAGATTTATTGGTTGTTTAGTAGCATATAATTTAACCTCCAAGTGTTTATTTTTTGCAGTTTATTTTTTTGTTATCATTGGTTTGTAGTCTCATAGCATTATGATTAGAAATGATGTTTGATATGATTTCAATTTTAAATTTATTTATACTACTTCTTTATTTTATTTTTGCTAGCTTTTAGTAGAACTCTATAACTCGTTTCAGATAGTTCATCTTCTCCAGTGCTTCTCTCATAGTGTTCCCTGTCTCCTATTACCTTCTGCGTGCACATGCATGCCAAGTCACTACAGTTGTGTTTGACTCTTTGTGACCCTATGGACTGTAGCCTGGCAGGCTCCTCTGTCTATGGGATTCTTTAGGCAAGAATATTGAAGTGGGTTGCCATGACATCCTCCAGGGAATCTTTTGGACCCAGGGATTGAACCTGCACTGCAGGCAGACTTTTTACCATTGAGCCACCATGGAAATTGTGGCACAAAGCACATAGGTGTGCATCCGCTTGTGCTTTTTTCTCCTCTTATCCAGTGTATACTATGACCAACACTGATCCCTTGTCTTCTCTTCTTACCATTATAATCACAAGTAATAGTATAAATAGGCAAAATATGCCAAGAAATAGCATAATTTCTGATACCAAGTATCAAAAATTATTCTAACCTTTTAATATATATTTATACCTCATTACAATTCTATGTCGGGTACTATAAATGTGGCAATTTAACAGTTCAGGAAATGAAAACACAAAATGTTGAAATTATTTGCTCATGGTCACAAAAACCAAGATAAGAACACCTGCTTCAGAGTCTGGCCTCTTAATCACTATAAAGCCTGGCTGCTCATAACTGCTCCAAGGAAATGGTTTTCCAACATTGCAAATAAAATTGAAAGAATAATCTATATTTTTGAAATCACACTTTAGTTGCATGAAGCATTATTTTGTTTCAAGTTAAATTAGTTTCATAATAAATTGTATATAAAAGAAAAGTCAAATAGGAAATTGAAGAATTATATAATCAATGTAGTTAATGAAGACAACTAAATTGTATGGTTTTTATTTCCAAATACTTCAAAATACTAAATAGTGATAGGAAAATGAGAGAGTTAAATCTTAGGCAGGTTGACAGGCAGTCCAAGGTCCCTTGTGGAGGTAAACATTCCTTTATACATTTTTTTTTTCCCCTTAGTCAGGGTAAGACATGTTTCTTTTACACCCTGTACTGATATTGCAACAATGTATCTCACTTAAGACCTGCCCTTTCATTAAGTTGGAAGCTGATGATTACACATCACTTCTTACTTATGAATATACTTTTCTTAGGCTCTATGTTAATGATTATAATTGTAACAAATCTTGCCTGGGAACCTGTTTCTCAGCAACAGAATACCTCTCCCAAAGACTTGTTGCCTGGAACACTTTCCTTCTGGTTAATCTTGTACTGAAGTTATCTCAGCATGTATGCCTTGGGAAAGGGTTTGGTGGAACTTTTACAACCTGAGGTACTATTTTCATCTTTTCTAGCAGCCAGTTGAAAATTATGTAATGCCCTATTTAAACTAGTGAGGTGGGTACTCTTTCTATCTCCTTTTGATGTCTATGTCTATGTCAGAAGCTTTCTCTATCCTTTAATAAAATTTCTGTTGCACAAAGCACTAAGTGACTGAGACTGTGTCTTTGGTACTGGAGTGGATTGAAATCTTTTCCTTCAGAGGCCACAAACCTGACACCGACCACCATAAGCTATCAAACATGCACTAGACTATAACAATAAAGTACGAAATTATAGCATTTATTTGAGATGGGTTGAATGGGAAAACCTCACAAACATCATATTTAGCCTTCATTTCCCACACTAGAAAGGTAATGCTCAAAATCCTTCAAGTTAGACTTCAGCAGTACATGAACAAAGAGCTTCCAGATGTACAAGCTTGATTTAGAAAAGGCAGAGAAAGCAAAGAACAAACTGCTAGCCTCCAGTGGGTCATAGAAAAAGCAAGAGAATTCCAGAAAAACCATCTATTTCTGCTTCATTGACTACACTAAAGCCTTTGACTGTGTGGATCACAACAAATTGTGGAAAATTCTTGTAGAAAGAAATACCTAACCACCATACCTGCCTTCTGAGAAACCTGTATGCAGGTCAAAAAGCAACAGTTAGAACCAGGCATGGAACAGCAGACTGGTTCCAAATTGGAAAAGGAGTAAGTCAAGTCTGTATATTGTAACCCTGCTTGTATACATCATGCAAAATCGAGGCTGGATGAATCACAAGTTAGAATCAAGATTTCCAGGAGAAATATCAACAATCTCAGATACACAAATGATTCCACCATAAAAGTAGAAAGCAAAGAGGAACTAAAAAACCTCTTGATGAAGGTGAAACAGGAGAGTGGAAAAGCTGGATTAAAACTCAACATTCAAAAGACTAAGATCATGGCAACTGGTCTCATCACTTCATGGTAAATAGATGAGGGAAAATGGAAACCGTGACAGATTTTATTTTCTTGGGCTCCAAAATCACTGCAGATGACTGCAACCATGAAATTAAAAAATGCTTGCTCCTTGCAAGATAAGGTATGACAAATCTAAACAGCATATAAAAAACAGAGACAACATTTTGCTGACAGAGCTCCATATACTCAAAGCTATGGTTTTCCAGTAGTCATGTACAGATGTGAGAGTTGGACCCTAAAAATATCTGAGTGTTGAAAAATTGACCCTTTCAATATGTGTTGCTGGAGAAGACTCTTGAGAGACTGCTATACAGCAAGGAGATCAAAGCAGTCAATCCTAAAGAAAATCAACCCTGAGTATTCATTGAAAGGACTGATGCTGAAGCTCCAATACTTTGGCTACCTGATGCAAAGAATCAACTCATTGGAAAAGACCCTGATGCTGGAAAAGATTGAGAGCAGAAGGAGAAGAGGGTGGCAGATGTTGAGATGGCTGGATGGCATCATCAACTCAGTGGACATGAGTTTGAGCAAACTCTGAGAGATAGTGAAGATAGAGAAGCCTGACATTCTTTAGCCCACGATTTCACAAAGAGTCAGACACAAGTTAGTGACTGAACAACAATATATAATGAACATACAAGAAAAGGAAAGCAAACAAAGTAATTCAAGTTGACTATAACACATGAATGGGGAAAAGGAAATTATGAAAACAAACTTCATACATAAGGAAAATAATCTTGGCAAGTTGGAAACATTAAGGGTGTCAAGAGGAGTGATAGATATAGCTCTAGGAAAGTAGGGGATGTCAAGTTTGGAGATAAATTATGAAAAGTATTTTAATGACTCTTCTAAAAAGTGAGTCCAGTATTTTTGAGAAAGAAAAACCAAAGTTTTCAAGCAATCTTTACCCATCTAGTTTCAATGGCTAGTTCCCTGTAAAGGCTGTCTATACTTTAAAACAAAAGGCATTTAAATTTGTATGCTTGCTGGCTGCAAAGGGTCTTTTCTCTTTTTAAAAATTGAAGTATAGTAGATGGTATTATGTTGTGTTAATTTTAGATGTACAGCAAAGTGATTCAGTTATGCACACACATACAGACACACATATATTATTTTTCAGATTATTTTCCCTTATAGGTTATTACAATATATTCAATACATTTCCCTCTGCTATACAGTAGGACCTTGATGTTTATTTATTTTATATATAGTAGTGTATATCTGTTAATTCTGATCTTTTAATTTATTTTTTCTCCTTTGATAACCATACATGTGTTTTCCAAGTCCATGAATCTAATTCTGTTTTGTAAAATAGTTTATCAGTAGATCTTGACAAGGATAGATTTTGACTCTGGACTCTGCTTTGCTTATATAGTGGTAGATACAAATGCTTACAGCATGATAGAATAACTAGAAGAGAAGATATACCATTTTGAATGACTAACTTATTTCTTCAAATCAAGGAACCTATTTTACAGCCCCTAATTTCCAACAATGAAAAAAGTAATAATCTCCTTGCAGTAATAGTTTTAATAGAAAATTAGAATAAACAATTAAAAAATTGTTGTCTAAAATGGGTAGATAAGACCATGAAGGGCTGGTTATGTGCCTTCATGAATGTTCTCACATTTACCATGAACGTGGGTAGGATTAAGGGATGTCCACACTGGATAGATTTCTCTGTTTTCCTGGAAGATGTGAAGAAGAGGGAGAGGGGAGGATGACAGTGCTCTTTTTTCCACACATCGCCTTTCCCACTCCTCCTCACCTACTCCATACAGTGGTCATATGATCAGGGCTGCAATAGGCAAGGCTAGAAGCAGGGATTGCACTTAATCAAGAAACTTTTTTTTTTTTAACTTTTATGTCACAATATCAAATGTCCTGGTAGGGCAGCATATGCCTTCAGTCCATCTGCAAAATTGGGGCTGATAGTGAGGAATGATTGCTAGTGAAACTGAGTACCCATAAAACTGAATTTCTCTGCTAAGTTTATGATCAACCACACTATCCAAAGCTTTTCAATTTCTTGTCCCCTGTGCTAACTGAACACAATAATGCACCAGAGTCAGATGACTAAAATTGCTGTAGTTTGTATTATCATTAATGTACTAAAATTGCTGGTTTTGATGATATTATGAATGCATAGACTTAGGGTGTTTCTCCAGGGAAAGATGAGCTAACAGACTCCAGGGTCATGGGGCACCAGACAAGAGACTTGTAAAGTGTAGACATGCTGATTTCAAAAGCTATGATTAAGAAATACCACAAGCAGCTATGTTCTGAGATGGACTGAATTTGGCCCATGGAATGTGTCTCTCTCTAAATAATCCACTTCAACCTAAGAAAAACTTTCCTAAGGAAAAATCACATCACAATGATTAACTTAGCTTCTTTGTTTTTCACCTTTCAAAATATCCCCAACTCAAAGACCAAGTTGGAGGAGATCTTAAGTTGTCTTTTTTCCACTACTCTGCTTAGTGCCCTAAAACAAATCCTGATTTTACTCTGAATGCTCACTGTCAGAATTTGGCTTTTTGTGCCATAGGAATGCAAAACCATTTCTCTTCTAATAATTTAATCAACTGCCCCTGTGTAATTTTTTTGGGCTCCAAAATCACTCCAGATGGTGATTGCAGCCATGAAATTACAAGACGCTTACTTTTTAGAAGGAAAATTATGACCAACCTACATCAGATCAGATCCGATCAGATCAATCGCTCAGTCGTGTCCAATTCTTTGAGACCCCATGAATCGCAGCACGCCAGGCCTGCCTGTACATCACAAATACCGGAGTTCACCGAGACTCACGTCCATCAAGTCAGTGATGCCATCCAGCCATCTCATTCTCTGTTGTCCCCTTCTCCTCTTGCCCCCAATCCCTCCCAGTATCAGAGTCTTTTCCAATGAGTCAACCCTTCACATGAGGTGGCCAAAGTACTGGAGTTTCAGCTTTAGCATCATTCCTTCCAAAGAAATCCCAGGGCTGATCTTCTTCAGAAATGACTGGTTGGATCTCCTTGCAGTCCAAGGGACTCTCAAGAGTCTTCTACAACACCACAGGTCAAAAACATCAGTTCTTCGGCGCTCAACCTTCTTCACAGTCCAACTCTCACATGCATACATGACCACTGGAAAAACCATAGCCTTGACTAGACGGACCTTTGTTGGCAAAGTAATGTCTCTGCTTTTGAACATGCTATCTAGGTTTGTCATAACTTACCTTCCAAGGAGTAAGCATCTTTTAATTTCATGGCTGCAGTCACCATCTGTAGTGATTTTGGAGCCCAGAAAAATAAAGTCTGACACTGTTTGCATTGTTTCCCCATCTATTTTCCATGAAGTGATGGGACCAGATGCCATGATCTTCGTTTTCTGAATGTAAAGCTTTAAGCCAACTTTTTCACTCTCCACTTTCACTTTCATCAAGAGGCTTTTTAGTTCCTCTTCACTTTCTGCCATAAGGCTGGTGTCATCTGCATATCTGAGGTGATTGATATTTCTCCCTGCAATCTTGATTCCAGATTGTGTTTCTTCCAGTCCAGTGTTTCTCATGATGTACTCTGCATAGAAGTTAAATAAACAGGGTGACAATATACAGCCTTGACGAACTCCTTTTCCTATTTGGAACCAGTCTGTTGTTCCATATCCAGTTCTAACTGTTGCTTCCTGACCTGCATGCAAATTTCTCAAGAGGCAGATCAGGTGGTCTGGTATTCCCATCTCTTTCAGAATTTTCCCCGGTTTATTGTGATCCACACAGTCAAAGGCTATGGCATAGTCAATAAAGCAGAAATAGATGTTTTTCTGGAACTCTCTTGCTTTTTCCATGATCCAGTGGATGTTGGGAATTTGATCTCTGGTTCCTCTGCCTTTTCTAAAACCAGCTTGAACATCAGGAATTTCACAGTTCACATATTGCTGAAGCCTGTCTTGGAGAATTTTGAGCATTACTTTACTAGCATGTGAGATGAGTGCAATTGTGTGGTAGTTTGAGCATTCTTTGGCATGGCCTTTCTTTGGGAATGAAATGAAAACTGACGTTTTCCAGTCCTGTGGCCACTGCTGAGTGTTCCAAATTTGCTGGCATATTGAGTGCAGCACTTTCACAGCGTCATCTTTCAGGATTTGGAATAGCTCAACTGGAATTCCATCACCTCCACTAGCTTTGTTCGTAGTGATGCTTTCTAAGGCCCACTTGACTTCACATTCAAGGATGTCTGGCTCTAGGTCAGTGATCACACCATCGTGATTATCTGGTCGAGAAGATGTTTTTTGTACAGTTCTTCTGTGTATTCTTGCCATCTCTTCTTAATATCTTCTGCTTCTGTTAGGTCCATACCATTTCTGTCCTTTTCGAGCCCATCTTTGCATGAAATGTTCATTTGGTATCTCTGACTTTCTTGAAGAGATCCCTAGTCTTTCCCATTCTGTTGTTTTCCTCTATTTCTTTGCATTGATCGCTGAAGAAGGCTTTCTTATCTCTTCTTGCTATTCTTTGGAACTCTGCATTCAGATGTTTATATCTTTCCTTTTCTCCTTTGCTTTTCACTTCTCTTCTTTTCACAGCTATTTGTAATGACTCCCCTGACAGCCATTTTGCTTTTTTGCATTTCTTTTCCAAGGGAATGGTCTTGATTCCTGTCTCCTGTACAATGTCACAAACCTCATTCCATAGCTCATCAGGCACTCTATCTATCAGATCTAGGCCCTTAAATCTATTTCTCACTTTCACTGTATAATCATAAGGGATTTCATTTAGGTCATGCCTGAATGGTCTAGTGGTTTTCCCTACTTTCTTCAATTTAAATCTGAATTTGGCAATAAGGAGTTTATGGTCTGAGCCACAGTCAGCTCCTGGTCTTGTTTTTTCTGATTGTATAGAGCTTCTCCATCTTTGGCTGCAAAGAATATAATCAATCTGATTTTGGTGTTGACCATCTGGTGATGTCCATGTATAGATTCTTCTCTTGTGTTGTTGAAAGAGGGTTTTTGTTATGACCAGTGCATTGTCTTGACAAAACTCTATTAGTCTTTGCCCTGCTTCATTCCGTATTCCAAAGCCAAATTTACCTGTTACTCCAGGTGTTTCTTGACTTCCTACTTTTGCATTCCAATCCCCTATAATGAAAAGGACATCTTTTTTGGGTGTTAGTTCTAAAAGGTCTTGTAGGTCTCCATAGAACCGTTCAACTTCAGCTTCTTCAGCGTTACTGGTTGGAGCATAGACTTGGATTACTGTGATATTGAATGGCCTATTCAAAAGCATAGACATTACTTTTCCAACAAAGGTCCGTCTAGTCAAGGCAATGATTTTTCCAGTAGTTGTATGGATGTGATAATTGGACTGTGAAGAAGGCTGAGTGCCAAAGAATTGGTGCTTTTGAACTGTGGTGTTGGAGAAGACTCTTGAAAGTCCCTTGGACTGCAAGGAGATCCAACCAGTCCATTCTAAAGTAGATTAGTCTTGGCTGATCTTTGGAAGGAATGATGCTAAAGCTGAATCTCCAGTACTTTGGCTACCTCGTTTGAAGAATTGACTCATTTGAAAAGACTCTGATGCTACGAGAGATTGGGGGCAAGAGGAGAAGGGGACAACAGAGGATGAGATGGCTGAATGGCATCACTGACTCAATGGATGTGAGTTTGAGTGAACTCCGGGAGTTGGTGATGGACAGGCAGGCCTGGCGTGCTGCAATTCATGGGGTCGCAAAGAGTTGGACACGACTGAACAACTGAACTGAACTGAACTGAATTGAATTTAGCCTCCATAAAATCCCCAAAACAAAGGGTTTAAGGGTTTCTACGTTGGTGCATAAGTAGAGATTTGGGAGAGTGGCATTCTCAAGGAGCATGAAATTTTCCCATGAAGGGTATTTTATACATACTTGCCTTTCTCATCTCTTCCATCTGGCTGTTGCTGAATTATCTCTCTTTACAATGGGCACATTTGATGCACATCCATCCATCCATTGTTCAGGTAATGACTTGGGCTAATGATTGGCATCCTGAGATGGAGAGGATCTTTGGAACCCCCAATCTGTAGCTAGTAGGTTAGATGTGCAGATAACCTGGGCTTGTGATTGACATCTGAAGTGGAGGGCAGTCTTTGGGATTGAACCCTCTATCTATAGAATCTAATGCTATCTCCAGGTTGGTGTAAGGGAAATGTCCCACACTGTCAAATAGGAATTAGAGGCAGACCCTCAAATAGGAATTAGAAGCAGAACAAATTAACTCCACAGTATATCCCAATTTCCCAATTTTCAGTGGTTCACAATTTATATTACCATATTCAAAGATCTAAGAAATTCTGAATTAGGTCAACCTATTTATTTCTGTTTATTTCACAGTTTCCTAATATTATTTGTTCCTGAAATATCCCACCCCCATTTCACATCACCAGTAACATCTCACAGAATTCTTAACTGTGGATTGTACTTTAGAAAATTGTAATCTTTCCTCCATATGATAGACATTCTATATGAATTGCATGCCCCTCAAAGTTAATTATATCTTTCAAATGTTTGACCTCACAATCCAGAATCTTGGTTTGGAGAAGAGCTGGATGACTCCAGTATCACTCTTCATTGCAATGTTTGTAAGCAGACTTTGACAGGAAAAAGTTATTTGCAGGAAAGAATTCTCTGAAAAGGTACTCCTATGTCTTGTCACTAACCTTCAACCAGGTACCTCCATGTTTTACTCATTTCTACCATTGGCACACCTTTCAAAACTATTGATCACACAACACTTTGCCTGGCATTTTTTCTCATAGAATGAAGATGTAGAAAGGAAGAATAAGTAATTAACTGATGACCAGATCTCTTTCCTAGCTTCCCCTTCAGTAATCTCACAAACAAACTATATGAACAAGATAGCATCTAAAGACAAAGGTCCGTATAGTCAAAGCTTTGGTTTTTCCACAGTCATGTATGATGTGAGAGTTGGACAATGAAGGCTGAGCACCAAAGAATTGATGCTTTTGAATTGTGTTGCTGGAGGAGACTCTTGAGAATCCCTTGGACAGCAAGGATACCAAACCTGTCAATCCTAAGGAAATCAAACCTGAATATTCATTGGAAGGACTGATATGGAAGCTAAAGCTCCAATATTTTGATCACCTGATGTGAAGAGTCAGCTCACTGGAAAAGACACTGATGCTGGGGAAGAATGAGGGCAGGAGGTGGAGGAGAGAACAGATTATGAGATTATTGAATGGCTTCATTGCCTCAATGGACATGAGTTTGGGCAAACTCCAGGAGATAGTGAAGGATAGAAAAGCCTGGTATACTGCAGTCCATGGTGATACAAAGAGTTGGACATGATTTAATCACTTTGCTTCAACAACAGAAAAGAAATATTACAAGGAGTTGAAGAGTCTGCATACAAGTCTACAAACAAAAGGCAATGGTGATAACTCTGACACCCTATCTCAATGATTAATTGAATTACTTCCCTGATTCCCTTTAAAAACTTCCCTTCCATGGCCAGGCAGAGTCTATGGGGGTAGTTTTGTGAGAACTCTGAATATGCAATGTCTCCGCAGATTGCCAACAATCTGATAAAAGCACATTTCTTTTCTACCAACATTTTGAGTATTGATTTTATAAGGGGGAAGCAGCAGCACCTGATTTAATAATATGTTCACGGTGTGTGCTCCATGACTGCTTTCACATGGTTGTATTCAGTAGTTTATTGGGCACTAAGTCTATTCAATAACCTCGGATATCCAGATAACACCACACTTATAGCAGAAAGAAAAGAAGAACTAAATAGCCTCTTGATGAAAGTGAAAAAGCAGAGTGAAAAATTTGGCTTAACATTCAGAAAACTAAGATCATGGCATCTGGTCCCATCACTTAATGGTAAATAGATGGTGATTCAATAGAAACAGTGACAGACTTTATTTTGGGGGGCTCCAAAATCACTGCAGATGGTGACTGCAGCCATGAAATTGAAAGATGCTCGCTCCTTGGAAGAAAAGTTATGACCAACCTAGACAGCATATTAAAAAGCAGAGATGAGACATTACTTTGCCAACAAAAGTCTGTCTAGTCAAAGTTATGGATTTTCCAGTAGTCATGTATGGATATGAAAGTTGGGCTGTAAAGAAACCTGAGCACTTAAGAATTGGTGCTTTTTAACAGTGGTGCTGGGGAAGATTCTTGAGAGTCCCTTGGACTGCATGGATATCCAACTAGTCCATCCTAAAGGAAATAAGTCCAATATTCATTGCAAGGACTGATGCTGAAGCTGAAACTGCAATAATTTGGCCACCTGATATGAAGAACTGACTCACTGGAAAAGACCCTGATGCTGGGAAAGATTGAGGCAGGAGGAGAAGGGGACAACAGATGATGAGATGGTTGGATGGCATCACCAACTCAATGGACATGAGTTTGAGTAAGCTCTGAGAGTTGGTGTTGGACAGGGAAGCTGGCATGCTGCGGTCCATGGGGTTGCAAAAAGTTGGACACGACTGAGGGACTGAACTGAATTAAACTTAAGTCTACTCAGGAGATTAGAGAAAGATATGGGTTATGGAGGTAATATTATATTCTTCAAATTTAGCAAAACATTTAGGTAACTACCTTTTCAACAAGAGGAGCAATAAGAATTAATTATTGTTTACTTTCACACTTGTTTTGTAATCTCTGTCACATCAAAGGCAGAGCAAGCAAATTTAAATAAGAGAGACCAGTACCATGGGTACTTTTTACTGCTCTAGTGCCTAAATGAAAAACAAGTAACACATTTTTAGGACATATGAAAATTAATGGATTAAGAGAATATCACTACAGAAAAAAGTTATTTATGTAAAATAAAATAACTGTCAGTTTTCAAAACTGCTTTTAAATTCTGTAGGCCAACATATATCAGATCCATGGAAAATGAACAAAAAACAAGCAAAGAAAAATGTATATACAAAACAGAAAGACTTGAATTGTAAACAGTTTAATAAAATATTTTTCTCCAAATGGACTGCTGATTTGTGCATATTATGCAAAGGATCCTTTAAAATATGAGAGAGGTGTTGCACCTTTAAAAATTAAATTACTGTTTATTTAATTTTTTTTTTCTATTTAATTTTTTTTTCTCTAATTTTATTTTATTTTTAAACTTTACATAATTGTATTAGTTTTGCCAAATATCAAAATGAATCCACCACAGGTATACATGTGTTCCCCATCCCGAACCCTCCTCCCTCCTCCCTCCCCATACCATCCCTCTGGGCCGTCCCAGTGCACCAGCCCCAAGCATCCAGCATCATGCATCGAACCTGGACTGGCAACTCGTTTTCTACATGATATTTTACATGTTTCATTGCCATTCTCCCAAATCTTCCCACCCTCTCCCTCTCCCACTGAGTCCATAAGACTGTTCTATACATCAGTGTCTCTTTTGCTGTCTCGTACACCGGGTTATTGTTACCATGTTTCTAAATTCCATATATATGCGTTAGTATACTGTATTTATGTTTTTCCTTCTGGCTTACTTCACTCTGTATAATAGGCTCCAGTTTCATCCACCTCATTAGAACTGATTCAAATGTATTCTTTTTAATGGCTGAGTAATACTCCATTGTGTATATGTACCACAGCTTTCTTATCCATTCATCTGCTGATGGACATCTAGGTTGCTTCCATGTCTTGGCTATTATAAACAGTGCTGCGATGAACATTGGGGTACACGTGTCTCTTTCCCTTCTGGTTTCCTCAGTGTGTATGCCCAGCAGTGGGGTTGATCTAAACGTAAGACCAGAAACTATAAAACTCCTAGAGGAGAACATAGGCAAAACACTCTCCGACATACATCACAGCAGGATCCTCTATGACCCACCTCCCAGAATATTGGAAATAAAAGCAAAAATAAACAAATGGGACCTAATTAACCTTAAAAGCTTCTGCACATCAAAGGAAACTATTAGCAAGGTGAAAAGACAGCCTTCAGAATGGGAGAAAATAATAGCAAATGAAGCAACCGACAAACAACTAATCTCAAAAATATACAAGCAACTCCTACAGCTCAACTCCAGAAAAATAAACGACCCAATCAAAAAATGGGCCAAAGAACTAAATAGACATTTCTCCAACAAAGACATACAGATGGCTAACAAACACATGAAAAGATGCTCAACATCACTCATTATCAGAGAAATGCAAATCAAAACCACAATGAGGTACCATTTCACACCAGTCAGAATGGCTGCAATCCAAAAGTCTACAAATAATAAATGCTGGAGAGGATGTGGAGAAAAGGGAGCCCTTTTACACTGTTGGTGGGAATGCAAACTAGTACAGCCACTATGGAGAACAGTGTGGAGATTCCTTAAAAAACTGGAAATAGAACTGTTTATTTAATTTTAATCTAGGTTTCTAGATGAATAGTTTCTTAGCTCTCTATGCCAAAAACCTGTAAAATAAAGACCTTTAGTGTTCTGCAGCACTAAAACTGCAGATTGGTTCAAAATTGGTAAAGGAGTAAGTCAAGGCTGTATATTGTCACACTGCTTATTTAACTTATATGCAGAGTACATTATGCGAAAAGCTGGGCTGCATGAAGCACAAGCTGGAATCAAGGTTTCAGGGAGAAATATCATTAATCTCAGATATGCAGATGACACCACCCTTATGGCAGAAAGTGAAGAGAAACTAAAGAGCTTCTTGATGAAAGTGAAAGAGGACACTGAAACAGTTGGCTTAAAACTCAACATTCAGAAAAAGAAGACAATGGCATCTGGTCCCATCACTTCATGGCAAATAGATGGGGAAACCATGGAAACAGTGACAGACTTTATTTTCTTGGACTCTAGAAGCCTCTAGAAAAGAATAATTCTTTGCTTCTTCCTTCTGGTAATTGCCAAAAATTCCTGGTATCCTTTGTCTCTTAGTTCTATCACTTGAATCTCTGTCTGTATCATCCATGGCCTTTTCCCCTGTGTTCTCTTTGTATCTCTATACCCAAATCTCCCTTTTCTTTCTCTATGGAGATATGAGTTAATGAATTGAGGGTTCACTTTAAACAAGTAGAACCTCATCTTGATTAAATATGGAAAGGCCAAATTTCCAAAGATGGGAATTTCTGTGGACAAGAATTGTGGGGTGACATGATGGTGGCAATAGTAGAAAGGTTGATATGAAACTCTTGACCTTCAGGGATCCCTAGATGGCCAACTATGATTTTCTTAAGGACAAGGTAGTTGAGCAGCCATTGAGTGTATTTCTTGACTTCTATAATAAAGAAACTTAAAGAATGGGGAAACATGAGATTGATGAAAATTCAGTTCAGATCAGATCAGTCCCTCAATCGTATCCGACTATTTGCGACCCCATGAATCACAGCACGCCAGGCCTCCTTGTCCATCACCAACTCCCAGAGTTCATTCAGATTCACGTCCATCGAGTCAGTGATGCGATTCAGCCATCTATCCTCTGTCCTCCCCTTCGCCTCCTGCCCCCAATCCCTCCCAGCATTAGAATCTTTTCCAATGAGTCAACTCTTCACATGAGGTGACCAAAGTACTGGAGTTTCAACTTTAGCATCATTCCTTCCAAAGAAATCCCAGGGCTGATCTCCTTCAGAATGGACTGGTTGGATCTCCTTGCAGTCCAAGGGACTCTCAAGAGTCTTCTCCAACACCACAGGTCAAAAGCATCATTTCTTCGGTTCTCAGCCTTCTTCACAGTCCAATTCTCACATCCATACATGAGCAGGGGAAAAATCATAGCCTTGACTAGACGGATCTTTGTTGGCAAAGTAATGTCTCTGCTTTTGAATATACTATCTAGGTTGATAATAACTTTTCTTCCAAAGAGTAAGCATCTTTTAATTTCATGGCTGCAGTCACCATCTGTAGTGATTTTGGAGCCCCGAAAAATAAAGTCTGACACTGTTTCCACTGTTTCCCCATCTATTTCCCATGAAGTGGTGGGACTTGATGCCATGATCTTCGTTTTCTGAATGTTGAGCTTTAAGACAACTTTTTACTCTTCACTTTCACCTTCATCAAGAGGCTTTTGAGTTCCTCTTCACTTTCTGCCATAAGAGTGGTGTCATCTGCATATCTGAGGTTATTGATATTTCTCCCAGCAATCTTGATTGCAGATTGTGTTTCTTCCAGTCCAGCGTTTCTCATGATGTACTCTGCATAGAAGTTAAAAAACAAGTGACAATATACAGCCTTGACATACTCCTTTTCCTATTTGGTACCAGTCTGTTGTTCCATGTCCAGTTCTAACTGTTGGTTCCTGACCTGCATACAAATTTCTCAAGAGGTAGATCAGGTGGTCTGGTACTCCCATCTCTTTCAGAATTTTCCACAGTTTATTGTGATCCACACAGTCAAAGGCTATGGCATAGTCAATAATGCAGAAATAGATGGTTTTCTGGAACTCTCTTGCTTTTTCCATAATCCAGTGGATGTTGGCAATTTGATCTCTGGTTCCTCTGCCTTTTCTAAAACCAGCTTGAACATCAGGAAGTTCATGGTTCACATATTGCTGTGGCCTGGCTTGGAGAATTTTAAGCATTATTTTACCAGTGTGTGAGATGAGTGCAATTGTGCAGTAGTTTGAGCATTCTTTGGCATGGCCTTTCTTTGGGATTGAAATGAAAACTGACCCTTTCCAGTCCTGTGGCCACTGCTGAGTGTTCCAAATTTGCTGGCATATTGAGTGTAGCACTTTCACAGCGTCATCTTTCAGGATTTGGAATAGCTCAACTGGAATTCCATCACCTCCACTAGCTTTGTTCGTAGTGATGCTTTCTAAGGCCCACTTGACTTTACATTCCAGGATGTCTGGCTCTAGGTCAGTGATCACACCATCGTGATTATCTGGGTCGTGAAGATGTTTTTTGCACAGTTCTTCTGTGTATTCTTGCCATCTCTTCTTAATATCTTCTGCTTCTGTTAGGTCCATACCATTTCTGTCCTTTATCGAGCCCATCTTTGCATAAAATATTCCTTTGGTATCTCTGACTTTCTTGAAGAGATCCCTAGTCTTTCCCATTCTGTTGTTTTCCTCTATTTCTTTTGATCACTGAAGAAGGCTTTCTTATCTCTTCTTGCTATTCTTTGGAACTCTGCATTCAGATATTTATGTCTTTCCTTTTCTCCTTTGCTTTATGCTTCTCTTCTTTTCACAGCTATTTGTAAGCCCTCCCCTAACAGCCATTTTGCTTTCCTGCATTTCTTTTCTATGGGAATGGTCTTGATCCCTGTCTCCTGTACAGTGTCATGAACCTCATTCCATAGCTCATCAGGCTCTCTGTCTATCAGATCTAGGCCCTTAAATCTATTTCTCACTTCCACTGAAAATTATAAGGGATTCGATTTAGGTCGTGCCTGAATGGTCTAGTGGTTTTCCCTACTTTCTTCAATTTAAGTCTGAATTTGACAATAAGGAGTTCATGGTCTGAGCCATAGTCAGCTCCTGGTCTTGTTTTTGCTGATTGTATAGAGCTTCTCCATCTTTGGCTGCAAAGAATATAATCAATCTGATTTCGGTGTTGACCTGGTGATGTCCATGTATAGAGTCTTCTCTTGTGTTGTTGGCAGAGGGTATTTGTTATGACCAGTGCATTGTCTTGCCAAAACTCTATTAGTCTTTGTCCTGCTTCATTACCTATTCCAAGGCCAAATTTGCCTGTTATTTCAGGTGTTTCTTGACTTCCTACTTTCGCATTCCAGTCCCCTGTAATGAAAAGGACATCTTTTTTGGGTGTTAGTTCTAAAAGGTTTTGTAGGTCTTCGTAGAACAGTTCAACTTCAGCTTCTTCAGCGATACCGGTTGGGGCATAGACTTGGATTATTGTGATATTTAATGGTTTGCCTTGGAAATGAACAGAGATCATTCTGTCGTTTTTGAGATTGCATCCAAGTAGTGCATTTCAGACTCTTTTGTTGACCACGATGTCTACTCCATTTCTTCTGAGGGAATCCTGCCCACAGTAGTAGATATAATAGCCATCTGAGTTAAATTCACCCATTCCAGTCCATTTCAGTTTGCTGATACCTAGAATGTCGACATTCAGTCTTGCCATCTCTTATTTGACCACTTCCAATTTGCCTTGATTAATGGACCTGACATTCCAGGTTCCTATGCAATATTGCTCTTTACAGCATCGGACCTTGCTTCTATCACCAGTCACATCCACAGCTGGGTATTGTTTTTGTTTTGGCTCCATCCCTTCATTCTTTCTGGAGTTATTTCTCCACTGATCTCCAGTAGCATATTGGGCACCTACTGACCTGGGGAGTTTCTCTTTCAGTATCCTATCATTTTGCCTTTTCATACTGTTCATTGGGTTCTCAAGGCAAGAATACCGAGGTGGTTTGCAATTCCCTTCTCCAGTGGACCACATTCTGTCAGATCTCTCCATCATGACCTGCCCGTCTTGGGTTGCCCCACGGACATGGCTTAGTTTCACTGAGTTAGACAAGGCTGTGGTCCTAGTGTGATTAGATTGACTAGTTTTCTGTGAGTATGGTTTCAGTGTGTCTGCCCTCTGATGCCCTCTTGCAACACTTACTGTCTTACTTGGGTTTCTCTTACCTTGGGCGTGGGGTATCTCTTCACGGCTGCTCCAGCAAAGCGCAGTCAATGCTCCGTACCTTGGATGAGGGGTATCTCCTCACCACTGCCCTTCCTGACCTTCAGTGTGGGATAGCTCCTCTAGGCCCTCCTGTGTCTGCACAGCCACGGGGTGGGGTTGGTCCTCTCGGCCACCACCCCTGGCCTTGGGTGTGGGGTTGCTCCTCCCAGCCACAGCCACTGGCCTCGGGCGTGGGGCCGTGGGGTAGCTCCTCCCACTTGCCACCCCTGGTCTAGGGCTTAAGGGCGTGGGATATCGCCTCCCAGCCACCACCCCTGACCTCGGAAGCTGGGTAGCTCCTCTCGGCCACCCCTCCTGACCTCCGACGTGGGGTAGCTCCTCTCGGCCGTTCCTGCACCATTGCAGTCTGGCACTCTCAGCGTCTGCCCCTGACCTCGGACGTGGGATAGCTCCTCTAGGCCGCGCTTAGCATGCCCTTCACAGCCGCCTGCGCTTTGGCACACTCGTCGCAGCCACCTGCACTTTATCACAGTGCAAATAAAAATTCTTAATCCAGTTTCCAGACCTGAGCCATTCCTCATACCTAAGTGCTTTTTATTGAAGGAGACATAAGGGATTTTTGAGAAATAGGAATTTAATGCTATAATATATATGTCCTAATTCGCTTCAGTCATGTCCGACTCTTTGCAGTGATATGGACTGTAGCCTGCCAGGCTTCTCTGTTCATGGGATTTTCCAGGCAATACTGAAGTGGGTAGCCATTTCCTACTCCAGGGGATCTTCCTGATTCAGGGATCAAACCCATATGTCTTAATTCTCCTGCATTGGCAGGAGGATTCTTTACCACTAGCACCACCATAGTAGTAATTATTCAAGTATATCTCAAAGATATATTTCAGTTCAGTTCAGTCCAGTTGCTCAGTCCTGTCTGACTCTTTGTGACCCCATGGACTGCAGCACACCAGGCCTCCCTGTCCATCACCAACTCCCAGAGTTTACTCAAACTCATGTCCGTTGAGTTGGTGATGACATCCAATCATCTCATCCTCTGTCATCCCCTTCTCCTCTCACCTTCAATCTTTCCCAACATCAGGGTGTTTTCAAATGAGTCAGCTCTTTACATCAGGTGGCCAAAGTATTGAAGTTTCAGCTTCAACATCAGTCCTTCCAATGAATATTCAGGACTGATTTCCTTTAGGATGGATTGGTTGGATCTCCCTAAAGTCCAAGGGACTCTCAAGAGTCTTCTCCAACACCAGAGTTCAAAAGTGTCAATTCTTAAGCACTCAGCTTTCTTTATACTCCAACTCTCACATCCATACATGACTGCTGGAAACACCATATCCTTGACTAGACAGACAGTATCAAAATTATTCATTGGAAGGACTGATCCTAAAGCTGAAGCTCCAATGCTTTGGCCACCTGATGCAATGAGGAGACTCATTAGAAAGATCCTGATGCTGGGAAAGATTGAGGGCCGGAGGAGTAGGAGACAACAGAGGATGAGATGGTTGGATGGCATCACTAACTCAATAGACATGAATTTGAGCAAGTTCTGGGGATAGTGAAGGACAGGGAAGCCTGGCAGGTTGCAGTCCATGGGTTCACAAATAGTTGGACACAACTTAGTGACTGAACAACAGTCTCAAAGAAGTTTATGGCCATTTACCAGAGCAATTGTATACTGGAGAAAGAGAAATACATAAATGGTTCAAGGTTTGATCAGTATATTTTGGGCTGTCACTGACTAGGGACCCTTACATAGAGTGAAAGTTTTAAATTCCATATAATAAGTGAAGTACTACTACAAGTCCATCTCACAGTGCGCAAAATGCTCCTTGATACCATAGTCTATATCACTAGAAGAACAGCTAATCTTATGGAAATTTGGGATGGACACTTAAAGCCATATTTAAAGGCTTATATGATATATTTGTCATGTTGGAAATGTTCTTTGAGATGAAATGTGTACTAGGGCTCAACAACCAGTACAGGCTGATTCATCTCATTCCATAGAATAGATAGATTTGGGAATCCAAGGGGAAGTAGAAGGGACATTTTACACTCATTATCAGAGAATCATATATGGAACATCTATCTTTTCTTTCAGTAAATGTATGCTTTGCTTGCTTAAATGTCCTGATCCCTGAAAGTCACTTTTCCTCAAGGGAAAAACAGTAGGCTGAAGCTATAGCTATTGCCTGGTCACTTTGAGATTCTTATGCTAGGAAACCAAAGAGTTACTATCCTACAAGAAGGAATTGGTTATCCTACTACATAAAGCATAGAGAAAAACAATGTCTAGAACTCATGAGATTGGTGTCCCCAGGCCTCAGATAACTGTAAATGAATGATTTTATCAATTATGGCTTGACACGGACAGAAGCTTCAATTCTATGATGGTAGTAACTAAGACCAGCAAACCTGCTGGGTGTGGATTAGTGGAGTCTAGGAAAGTTGTGGCGGACATTTTTGCATTTGAACCAAGTTAAGCAGTGAGTATTTTGAACATATTAGTGATCCTCTTATAAATGTTCTGCTTTGTTTTGTTTTAAGAAAATTGACAAGTCAAAAATTTGAATAATTGTAGGAGAGAGTGGTCCTGCCATGACGATTCAGGTGTAAAGAATCCATCTGCTATACAGGAGACAGAGGAGATATGGGTTTAATCCCAGGGTTAGGAAGATCCCCTGGAGGAGGAAATGGAAACCCACACCAGCATTCCTGCCTGAAAAATCCCATGGACATAGGAACCTAGTGGGCTATAGTCTGAAGTTTTGCAAAGAGTTGAACACAGCTGAGCATCTAAGCACACACACACACACAGAAGGAGAGAGTAAAGTTAACTTGCTATACAAGTAGTTATGTTTGATGAAGCTTGTGCATTTCATAAGGTAGGAAAATGCAGTCTTGTCATGTTACTGCTAAAATGATATAAAGAGGAAAAACTCACTGTAATGTTGCCATTGTCTAACTAGCATTTGGCAACATATGGAGATAAAGAAATTTATGCCAAATCTTTGAATATTTCTGAAAGTAGAAGACATACCAGAAAAGCTCACAAACACACAATGAATAGAGGCTGCAGAATGGTATATTCTAGGAAAAGAAGGAACAGAAAAATACTTTCCCAAGCTCCCATAACTCTCAGAGTCTTCAGAAAAAGAAATGAAATTATCTAAGAATAACAGCAGCAATGGACCCTTTATGAAGTTAACATTGACCTCCATCTCTTCAGAATACCATTTTGGGGGTAGTGACAAGTAACAAAGACAGCCAGACTAAATAAAACCTATACGCAGACCATTCCACCATTGATATGTGCCTAGTTTTTAAAATCTTTGCCATGCTTTTTTTTTCCTTCCCTACCAACATCAGAGGATGTGAACCCAGAAGCAGAAGAGAGTAGAACAGAAATACCCACAAAAGACATAGGTCCAATGCACTCATCTCCACTGTAAAGAGATGAAAGATGGAAATAACTGATCCTGCATCTTGTTCACTTCAAATTCCTGGGTCTGAAACAACCAATTAGTTGTTGGTTGCAAAAAGCTGATATATGACTTAAATTGAATATTAACTGGAGATTTAAGTACAGGGCTATCCAGAGATGAATAACAGAAAGTGTATAGAAGGTGTCATATAATCTCATAATTAAGGAATTTATTAGTCATTATAAAAGACAGATTATATATTATCCACTTGGAATTAAATGAAAAAAATAAAAGAAGAAACAAAAAATAAAATATATTTAAACTTACTCATATTTATAAGGGCAATGCCAAAGAATTTTCAAACTACCACACAATTTCACTCATTTCACATGCTAGCAAGGCAATGCTCAAAATCCTTCAAGTTAGGCTTCAATAGTACATGAACTGAGAACTTCCAAATGTACAAGTTGGATTTAGAAAACACAGAGGAACCAAAGATCGAAATGCCAATATCCATTGGATCATAGAAAAAGCAAGGGAATGCCAGAAAAACATCTACTTTGTTTCATTGACGACGCTAAAGCCTTTGACTGTGTGAATTACAACAAACTATGGCAAATGCTTAAAGAGTTGCAAATACTAGACTACCTTACCTGCCCCCTGAGAAACCTGTATGGAGATTCTTAAGCAACCATTAGAACAAGACATGGAAAAATGGACTGGTTCAAAACTGGGAAATGAGTACGTCAAGGTATGTATATTGTTACCCTGCTTATTTAACTTAGAAGCAGAGTACATTATGCGAAATGCTGGGCTGGACGAAGCTCAAGCTGGAATCAAGATTGCCAAGAGAAATATCAATAACGTCATTTATGGAGATGGCATCACACTAATGACAGAAAGTGAAAAGGAATTGAAAAAGCAAAGAACATATTGATGAAGGTGAAAGGGGAGAGAGAAAAAGTTGGCTTAAAACTCAACATTCAAAAAACTAAGGTCATGGCATTGAGCCTCATCATTTCATGACAAACAGATAGGGACAAAAGCAGAAACAGTGACAGACTTTATCTTCTTGGGCTCCCAAAATCACTGCAGATGGTGACTGCAGCTATGAAATTAAAAGACATTTGCTCCTTGGAAGGAACGCTATGACAAACCAAGACAGCATATTAAAAAGCAGAGACATCATGTTGCTGGCAAAGGTCAGTTATAGTCAAATATATATGTTTTTTTCAGTATTCATTTAAATGTGAGAGTTGGACTATAAAGAAAGCTGAGCACTGAAGAATTGACACTTTCAAACTGTAGTGATGGAGAAGATTCTTGAGAATCCCATGGACAGCAAGGAGATCAAATCAGTCAATCCTGTAAAAAATCAACCCTGAACATTCATAGGAAAGACTGATGCTGAAGCTGAAGCTGAAGCTCCAATACTTTGGCCATCTGATGTGAAAAGCCAACTCATTAAAAAAGATCCAGATGCTGATTAAATTGAGGGCAGAAAGAGATGTGGGTAACAGAGGATGAGATGGTTGGATGGCATCATTGACTCAATGGACATGAGTTTGAGCAAACACTGGGAGATAATGGAGGACAAGAAAGCCTGTCATGCTGCAGTCCATGGGGGTCACAAAGAGTTGGACACTACTGAGTGACTGAACAACAACAACAAAAACACATTGAATCTGCATTGTTCAATCAGCCAGTCACATACCTAAAAACCAAAAGGCTGTAAAACAGATATCAGAAGACTCTACATCTATTATTTTTATGAGTAAAAATAGTGATAAGTAAGGCATATTTACTCAACTAGTACAATGTAACGAGCATCACTTGTTAAAGGTTGTCATTGTTAGGATTCTCTCAGGACACTACACTTGGCCCTTCCCTATACTAGATTACACATTTGCAGATTCAGGCAAGCACTGATGAAAAACATTTTAAAAGGAAAAAATCTCCAGAAAGTTCCAAAAAGCAAAATTTTCCATAGTTTACATAGCATTTGAATTATATTTACAACTATTTAGTTAGTATTGTACTAGGTATTATAAGTAACCTGTAGATGATTTGAAATATATGAGAGAATGTCCATAGGTTATATGCAAATACAACTTTTTATTTAAAAAACTTGAGCCTTTTCCGATTTTGGTGTTCTAAAGGAACACCAAACTGGAACCTATTCCCTGCAGATACTGAGACAAAGGTAGTTTAAATGCAAGTAACTTATTGAGAGTTAATCCTGTGTTACAGGATATGAGCAGTGAGACCTAAAAGAGAAAGAAACGTATTCTCCCACCTTATTCTTCACCCTTTATTTGACACCCAGAGAACTATGGTCAGCTATTTACAACTCGGAGAGCTCACTCTGTTCTACATTTTCCCTAGTCCTTAAAAAAAAAAAAAAAAAAAAAGCAAAGAGGGGTGCTAGATATATGGTAAGGGTAGCATAGTTAGGCTGCTTCCTAACAAGTTGTTCTAGTTTTCTACTACTGGTATCAATACATCCCCAAGAAAACACCCTCTTCCAACAACACAACACATGTGTCCTCTACACATGGACATCACAAGATGGCCAACACCAAAATCAGATTGATTATATTCTTTGCAGCCAAAGATGGAAAAGCTCTATAAAGTCAGCAAAACAAGACCGGGAGATGACTGTGGCTCAGATCATGAGCTCTTTATTGCCAAATTCAGACTTAAATTGAAGAAAGCAGGGAAAACCACTAGACCATTCAGGCATGACCTAAATCAAATCCCTTATGAATATACAGTGGAAGTGAGAAATAGATCTAAGGGACTAGATCTGATAGATAGAGTGCCTGATGAACTATGGAATGAGGTTCATGATGTTGTACAGGAGACAGGGATCAAGACCATCCCCATGGAAAAGAAATGCAAAAAAGCAAAATGGCTGTCTGGGGAGGCCTTACAAATAGCTGTGAAAAGAAGAGAAGTGAAAAGCAAAGGAGAAAAGGAAAGATATAAGCATCTGAATGCAGAGTTCCAAAGAATAGCAAGAAGAGAGAAGAAAACCTTCCGCAGCAATCAATGCAAAGAAATAGAGGAAAACAACAGAATGGGAAAGACCAGAGATCTCTTCAAGAAAATCAGAGATACGAAGGGAACATTTCATGCAAAGATGGGCTCGATGAAGGACAGAAATTGTATGGACCTAAAAGAAGCAGAAGTTATTAAAAAGAGGTGGCAAGAATACACAGAAGAACTGTACAAAAAAGATCTTCATGACCAAGATAATCACGATGGTGTGATCACTCACCCAGAGCCAGACATTCTGGAATGTGAGGTCAAGTGGGCCTTGGAAAGCATCACTATGAACAGAGCTCGTGGAGGTGATGGAATTCCAGTTGAGCTATTTCAAATCCTGAAAGATGATGCTGTGAAAGTGCTGCACTCAATATGCCAGCAAATTTGGAAAACTCAGCAGTGGTTACAGGACCTTTTCCAAGGTCAGTTTTCATTCAAGTCCCAAAGAAAGGCAAGGCCTAAGAATGCTCAAACTACTGCACAAAATGCAGTCATCTCACATACTAGTAAAGTATGTGAGACAAGACAGGCTTCAGCAATATGTGAAGCGTGAACTTCCAGATGTTCCGGCTGGTTTTAAAAAAGGCAGAAAAACCAGAGATCAAAATGCCAACATTCGCTGGATCATGAAAAAAGCAAGAGAGTTCCAGAAAACCATCTATTTCTGCTTTATTGACTATGCCAAAGCCTTTGACTGTGTGGATCACAATAAACTGTGGAAAATTCAGAAAGAGATGGGAATACCAGACCACCTGACCTGCCTCTTGAGAAACCTATGTGCAGGTCAGGAAGCAACAGTTAGAACTGGACATGGAACAACAGACTGGTTCCAAATAGGAAAAGGAGTTCATCAAGGCTGTATATTTTCACCCTGCTTATTTAACTTCTATGCAGAATACATCATGAGAAACGCTGGGATGGAAGAAGCACAGCTGGAATCAAGATTGCCAGGAGAAATATCAATAACCTCAGATATGCAGATGACACCACCCTTACGGCAGAAAGTGAAGAGGAACTAAAAAGCCTCTTGATGAAAGTGAAAGTGGAGAGTGAAAAAGTTGTCTTAAAGCTCAACATTCAGAAAACGAAGATTATGGCATCCGGTCCCATCACTCATGGGAAATAGGTGGGGGTATAGTGGAAACAGTGTCAGACTTTATTTTTGGGAGCTCCAAAATCACTGCAGATGGTGACTGCAGCCATGAAATTAAAAGGTGCTTACTCCTTGGAAGGAAAGTTATGACCAACCTAGATATCATATTAAAAAGCAGAGACATTACTTTGCCAACAAAGGTCCATCTAGTCAAGGCTATGGTTTTTCCAGTGGTCATGTATGGTTGTGAGACTTGGACTTTGAAGAAAGCTGAGTGCTGAAGAATTGATGCTTTTGAATTGTGGTGTTGGAGAAGACTCTTGAGAGTCCCTTGGACTGAAAGGATATCCAACCAGTCCATTCTAAAGGAGATCAGTCCTGGGTGTTCTTTTTAAGGAACGATGCTAAAGCTGAAACTCCAGTACTTTGGCTACCTCATGTGAAGAGTTGACTCATTGGAAATGACTCTGAATCTGGGAGGGATTAAGGGCTGGAGGAAAAGGGGATGACAGAGGATCAGATGGCTGGATGGCATCACAGACTCGATGGACGTGTGTTTGAGTGAACCCTGGGAGTTGGTGATGGACAGGGAGGCCTGGCGTGCTGCAATCTTGGGGTTGCAAAGAGTCGGACACGACTGACTGAACTGAACTGAACTGAACTGAATGAACAAGAACAGTCATTTCTTTTGCTTACATGTCTGCAATTTCATGAGGGCTTTGTGGAAATTCTATGTCTGTTCTCTGTTTAATCAGCTAGTGTGCCTGGGTTGGGGCTGGAAGATGCACTTTCAAAGAGGCCAACCAACATTACTAGAATGTTGGTGCTGGTCACTATCTGGGTGCTTAGCTGAAGGACTGGCATGAGTTCCATGACTGAGAAGGATTTCCATGGAGCTGCCTTGGTTTTACACAGCATGGTAGCTTAGGTTGGCACAACATGAATTCCCTAATTCTGCTGGTCAAAATATTAACACAGTTCTGGGATATTCAGAACTGTGGAAGAAGGAACGTAGAACTTCCTGTTTTTGTGGAAGGAGAGAGATTTTGATACTGCAATAAGCCCAGAGGTAGATACCCAGTTTTTTGTGCTTTCTTTAAAATGAAGGATGAAACCTTAATCTGCCTTAGTCCTCAGTGGAGTAATATGTCAGAAGCCCTAAGCAACACTTGTTTTTCAATGATTTAAATGTATTTGCTCTAGTTTAAAGGGGACAGAGTTATTTCATGAGCTGTGTTAAGAATAATTTAAACTTTATTTGTATGTTTTATCCCTTACAAATTATTTTGGTCCACATTAGATTCATTGTTTTAAGAAATTGATAATCCTCAGAATTCAATTATCTATAGGAAAAAATAAAAGAAGTATAAAAGGAAATATCTCTAAGCTCTCAATATACTGCTTCAGCAAATCAAAATTTTGCTTTATGATGCAGCTATCAGCTAAATCAGACGTATCAGTTTGAATTTCTTCATGCCCCGTTCTTTTCACTTGCTTGCCCTGTCTTAATATGTTTTTAAATAATGACTGATACATTCCACCTTTTTGACAGCTTCCTTTGTCACTAGTAAGGCTCGAATCTGACATTGAACATAGGTATGACCAAGGGGACACTCATTTGTCAAGAAAATACTCTAAATTGGAGTTTTCTTGTCTGTGTGCTTAAATATGTTTTATCAGATGGTTTTTCCTGTCTTCTTCCTAGGGAGAGAAATAGCCTTGTGGAGACAAGTCTCTGTATCTGAATAAAAACAGGATTAGCTGTAGGGGAAGTCATTTGTGTGGTGAAATAAATTCCTCTCTGTAACTTTATTTTGAACTCTACTACCAATACTCCTCACAAATACAAAGTTGGACAGCTGAATTTCATATCATTTTGATGAAATGGATAAATTCAGTAGGGACTACCACTGGTGCTGAGAATCTCCAAGATGGGAAAGCTTGTGGGTATTTTGAAGAGTTATCAGATAAGAACAAAAGACAATATAAATTCCAAAAGGCAAGCAGATTTCATGTTGGCCTCAGGCAAACCAAATGTTCACCATTGATTTACTGTTGAATTGTGAAAGTAAAGGCTATAAAAGAAAAAAACAATCTTCGTACTTTCTGCGCTATCCCTCTCCCTGCCCCACCCCTCATTGTGGTTCCTTGATATCCTGAAATAAATATTATTTGCTATGGATGATGTCAGGAAGAGCTGGTTAGACTTACAGTTCTGGAAAATTTCAACCATTTTATTGTGGACATGCGTGTTTAAAAAAAAAAAAAAATCAAACAATCTCTATGACAAGAGTTGGAAATATTTTTATAAAGACAGGGGAATTGAGTTTCAGTAATCTCTTTCCACTCTAGCATCATTGTAAAAGCTGTGAAGCTAAGGAAAAACAATAGCACCACAAAATGTTAGTACTGTTATCCTGGCATTTCTTCAGAAGGGCATAGCTTTATGAAACGATAGTTACAATGATCAAAGAGGTAAATAATATTTACATGCTATTTCCTATCTTTCTGAGAATGAAGCTTTTTTTTTTTCTCTCTCTCTTTTGAGTGAAATATCCCAATCAACACCAGATGGTCAACACCGAAATCAGATTGATTATATTCTTTGCAGCCAAAGAAGGAGAAGCTCTATACAGTCAGCAAAAATAAGACCAGGAGCTGACTGTGGCTCAGACCATGACTCCCTATTGCCAAATTCAGACTTAAATTGAAGAAAGTAGGGAAAACCATTAGACCATTCAGGCATGACCTAAATAAAATCCCTTATGATTATACAGTGGAAGTGAGAAATAGATTTAAGGGCCTAGATCTGATAGATAGAGTGCCTGATGAACTATGGAGTGAGGTTCATGACGTTGTACAGGAGACAGGGATCAAGACCATCCCCATGGAAAAGAAATGCAAAAACGCAAAATGGCTGTCTGGGGATGCCTTATAAATAGCTGTGAAAAGAAGAGAAGCATAAAGCAAAGGAGAAAATGAAAGATATAAACATCTGAATGCAGAGCTCCAAAGAATAGCAAGAAGAGACAATAAAGCTTTCCTCATTGATCAATGCAAAGAAATAGAGGAAAACAACAGAATGGGAAAGACTAGGGATCTCTTCAAGAAAGTCAGAGATACCAAAGGAATATTTCATGCAAAGATGGGCTCAATAAAGGACAGAAATGGTATGGACCTAACAGAAGCAGAAGATATTAAGAAGAGATGGCAAGAATACACAGAAGAACTGTACAAAAAAGATCTTCACGACCCAGATAATCATGATGGTGTGATCACTGACCTAGAGCCAGACATCCTGGAATGTGAAGTCAAGTGGGCCTTAGAAAGCATCACTATGAACAAAGCTAGTGGAGGTGATGGAATTCCAGTTGAGCTATTCCAAATCCTGAAAGATGATGCTGTGAAAGTGCTGCACTCAATATGCCAGCAAATTTGGAACACTCAGCAGTGGCCACAGGACTGGAAAGGGTCAGTTTTCATTCCAATCCCAAAGAAAGGCAATGCCAAAGAATGCCAAACTACTGCACAATTGCACTCATCTCACATGCTAGTAAAGCAATGCTCAAAAATCTCCAAGCCAGACTTTAGCAATATGTGAACCGTGAACGTCCTGATGTTCAAGCTGGTTTTAGAAAAGGCAGAGGAACCAGAGATCAAATTGCCTACATCCACTGGATCATGGAAAAAGCAAGAGAGTTCCAGAAAAACATATTTCTGCTTTATTGACTATGCCAAAGCCTTTGACTCTGTGGATCTCAATAAACTGTGGAAAATTCTGAAAGAGATGGGCATACCCGACCACCTGATCTGCCTCTTGAGAAATCTGTATGCAGGTCAGGAAGCAACAGTTAGAACTGAACATGGAACAACAGACTGGTTCCAAATAGGAAAAGGAGTTCATTAAGGTTGTAAATTGTCACCCTGTTTATTTAACTTCTATGCAGAGTACATCACGAGAAATGCTGGACTGGAAGAAACACAAGCTGGAATCAAGATTGCCAGGAGAAACATCAATAACCTCAGATATGCAGATGACACCACCCTTATAGCAGAAAGTGAAGAGGAACTAAAAAGCCTCTTGATGAAAGTGAAAGTGGAGAGTGAAAAAGTTGTCTTAAAGCTCAACATTCAGAAAACCAAGATTATGGCATCCGGTCCCATCACTTCATGGGAAATAGATGGGGAAACAATGCAAACAGTGTCAGACTTTATTTTTCTGGGCTCCAAAATCACTACAGATGGTGACTGCAGCCATGAAATTAAAAGATGCTTACTCTTTGGAAGGAAAGTTATGACAAACCTAGATAGGATATTCAAAATCAGAGACATTACTTTGCCAACAAAGGTTCGTCTAGTCAAGGCTGTGGTTTTTCCCCTGGTCATGTATGGACATGAGAGTTGGATTGTGAAGAAGGCTGAGCACAGAATAATTGATGCTTTTGACCTGTGGTGTTGGAGAAGACTCTTGAGAGTCCCTTGGACTGCAAGGAGACCCAACCAGTCCACGCTGAAGGAGATCAGCCCTGAGATTTCTTTGGAAGGAATGATGCTAAAGCTGAAACTCCAGTACTTTGCCACCTCATGTGAAGAGTTGACTCATTGGAAAAGACTGTGATGCTGGGAGGGATTGGGGGCAGGAGGAAAAGGGGACGACAGAGGATGAGATGGCTGGATGGCATCACTGACTTGATGGACGTGAGTCTGAGTGAACTCCGGGAGTTGGTAATGGACAGGATGGCCTGGTGTGCTGTGATTCATGGGGTCGCAAGGAGTTGGACATGACTGAGCAACTGATCTGATCTGATCTGATCCCAATCAATTAACATTAACTGTGAGAAGTCAAAATTTTAAAATAGTATTTCTCTGTCCACATTGAATAAAGATTAAAATTGTCCTTTATTGAAAAAATTGAGAAAAATCATAATATTTTATACTTTATAGGAATTTTACTAAGCTGATATTGCAATTTACTGTTGTTCAATCAATCATGTCCAACTCTTTGTGACTCTATGGACTGTACAACACCAGGCTTTCCTGTCCTTCTGTATCTCCCATTTTGCTCAAATTCATGTCCATGGAGTCAATGATGCCATCCAACTGTCTCGTCCTCTGTCACACCCTTCTCCTCCTGCCCTCAATCTTTACCAGTATAAGGTTCTTATGCAATTGTCTCTTTGCATCAGGTGGCCAAAGTATTGGAGCTTCAGCTTCAGCATCCATCTTTCCAATGAATATTCAGGGTTGTTTTCCTTTAGGATTGACTGGTTCAGTCTCCTCGCTGACCAAGGGAATCTCAAGAGTCTTCTCCAGTGCCACGTTGTGAAAACATTAATTCTTTTGTCCTCAGCCTTCTTTAAGGTCCAATTATCGTATCTATACATAAATATTGGTAAAACAAAGCTTTGACCTAGGCTGCCAAGCTCCTCAGTTCATGGGTTCTCCAGGCAAGAATACTGGAGTGGGTTGCTATGCCCTCCTCTGGGGATCTTCCTGACCCAGGGATCAAAACCGTGTCTTCTATGTCTCCAACATAGGCAGACAGGTTCTTTACCACTAGCACCAAAAAGAACCAAGCTCATCCTTCAGTAGCTGCAGCGGATGGTTCCAAGATCCCCTCTAATATCAAAATCTGAGGATGTTCCTCTGTTACATAAAACAGTACAGTATTTTTATGAAAACCATGCACATCTTTCTATGTATTTAAAATCCCTACCTTTATAATATAAATGCTATATACATTGTTATAAGTTCAATACAAATATTTACCAACATGTGGCAAATTCAAGTTTTGATTTTTGGAACTTTCTGGAATTTTTTAAAAGTATTTTCAATTTTCAATTGTTTAAAACTGTGAATTGAGAATCCTCAGGTATGGAGGCTGACTGTAGCCTAAAAGCAGTGCATGAATTGTGACAAGACATGGAAATTTGAAACCACGATCATAAAAACAAACACACAAATATACATACTCACATAGACACCAATATTCCAACAAGCACCCCAATATTTCAACCTATATAGTTTTTTGCTTCATTGTTTTTAGTTGATCTCTGCTGCATGATTTCTATATTTTATGGGTTGAGTTGTGTCCACTCAAAAGATATGTGGAAATCTTAATGCCTGATACTTCTGCATGTAACCTGATTTGGAGATCAGATCTCTGCAGACATAATTAAGATGAGGTTATACTGAGATTGAGTGAGCCTTTAATTTAATACAAACAATATACTCATAAGTATGGAGAAGAGACACAGAAGGAAAGCTCCATGTGAATACTGAGCCAGGTTTTGTAGTGATGCATCTGTAAGCAAAAGAATGGCAAGAATTGCCCTCTGTCACCAGATGCTAGAAATAAGTCAGGGGACAGATTTTCCATCAGAGCTCTTAGAAGCAACACTGCCAATCTCTTGATTTCAGATTTCTATCCTACAGAATAATATTTTTCTGTTGTTTTTAGCCACCAAATTTTTGGTAGCTCTTATAGCAGCCTTGAAAACTTACAATATGTGACCTTGGACATATGAAAACTCCAGAGAACTCCATGGTTATAGCTATTTAATCTAATATAATAAAGGATCTGGTTTATTATATTATTTATTTCAAGATGTAGCTATTACATGCTTACAATAATATTAAAGCCAGTTGGGATTTATTCTCTTTACCTACTGGGAGAAACATATTTTAAAACTTTTTTCTTATGATGAGAACATCAAGTAAATGACTCATAATTTTAGAAACAGTAGGAGCTATAATGTATAAAATAATCATCAGATTTTGAGGTCAGTAAAATATGGATCTTAAACTATCATTGGCCTTTTTCCTTCTCTTCTGCTAATTTAGGTACATCTTTCTGGGTCTCCAGTTCCTCATGTGACTCATGATATTGTTGATAAGATAAATCACTGTTACTGAATCCAAGCCTTTTCTGCTTGCTGCATGCTGCTGCTGCTGCTGCTAAGTCGCTTCAGTCGTGTCCGACTCCGTGCAACCCCATAGACGGCAGCCCATCAGGCTCCACCGTCCCTGGGATTCTCTAGGCAAGAACACTGGAGTGGGTTGCCATTTCCTTCTCCAATACATGAAAGTGAAAAGTCAAAGTGAAGGCGCTCAGTCATGTCCAACTATTCATGACCTCATGGACTGCAGCCTACCAGGCTCCTCCGTCCATGGGATTTTCCAGGCAAAAGTATTGGAGTGGGATGTCATTGCCTTCTCCAGCTTGCTGCATGAGAGACCAATAAATTGGGGGTTGAGCAGTTGGGGCAAGGAATAATGGAGCTGAATCTGGCTTCTGTACCCCAGTCAGTTCAGTCGCTCAGTCGTGTCTGACTCTTTGTACCTTTAGGATATGCTTTTGCATTATCACTATGTAAGTGTGAAAGTCACTCAGTCGTGTCCCACTCTTTGTGACCCCGTGGACTACAGCCTGCCAGGATCCTCTGTCCATGGAATTCTCAAGGCAAGGATATTGGAGAGGGTTGTCATTTCCGTCTCCACAATGACTTAATATTTATTTTCTTCCAATCGCTGACTCTGCTATAACCATACATATTTTCCCTTCCCTTTTGATGTTTTACAAATATTCTTTCTCCCAGTTTACAGTTTTGGCACTGGCTATTTATATCATCAAGAATGTTCTTCACCTATAAAAATGAAAAAAAAATTGCTTTTCATATTTTAACTTCCTGATCATGTCTAACTTAACCTCATATCTTAAATTACAATCTACCATGTTCTCTCAAAATTTTTGTTCCTCTCAATCTTGTTTCATTTCTCTTTTATTTCATATCATTTATGATGTAAGCTATAATTTAGTTGCTTACTATAAGACAATGATATATTATTTATTGTCTATTACTAAAATGCAAGCCTCACTTATACAAGAAACTTTCCTCTCTTGTTCACTGAATGCATCCTAATGAAGAGAACAATGTTTGGCATATGATTAGTTGTCAATAAATATTAACTGAAGTAAATATGGCTAAATAAATGAATTCCCTCTTAAAAGTTTCATACATACTTCAAAATTAAAGATTTTTTCATTTTGTCTTTATGATGCAAACCTCACAGATCTAACACAGTCTTTTTAAACAAGTTTCAGTGAAAAATACAAGCACCCATATTAGCTTTATTAGCAGTAGAATCAATTTTTCCTCAATGTAATATACTCAGAATAGCTTTCATTTCCATGTTATTTTCTTAACAGTTTATATAAATAATAGATATTTTAATGGCCAGGATATTCTAAAGAAGCCTTTATGATGCATATTCTATTTTGTGAAAGACGGTAATTTTGTTTTAAATTTTCTATAGGTGTGAAAATAAAATCAATTTTAATCAATAACTATCTAAGTAGTAATCCAGTTCACTTTGTTAATTTTTATCATAACATTCTTCTGGGAGAATGTAAATCATCTCCAAATACTAATTATCCTAACCTAAATAGAAATATCTCTAAAGATATTAACAAAGCATTTCATTCAGTCATTCAACAAATTTTCAACAAACATTTATTGAGCTACTGCAATACCTTACTACTTACTAGTCTAACTCATGAAGGCATATCATTTAAAAAATATGAGTCAACAGCAAATGTTGGCAAAGATGCAGAAAATTAATGTATAATGCATATATTGCTAGTGGGAATATAAAATGATACAGCTGGTGGTTTCTTATAAAATTAAATATGCAGCTATCATGTGACCTAGAAATTTCATTCTGGAACAATTATCCCATAGAAATGAAAAATGTAAGCTCACACAAAAACTTGTACATGAATCTTTACAGCAGCTTAATTTGCAATAGCCAAAAACTGAAAGAAAAAAAAAAAGATTCCCTTCAAAGGAAAAATGGTTCTAACAACTGTGGTACAGTCAGGACAAGAAATACTAATCAGTAATGAAAAACGATGAACATCTGTATAATTAACAACTTGATGAGTCTCTAGAAAGTTATGCTGATTGAAAAAAAAAATTCCAAAGATCTCACACTGTATGATATCATTTATATTACGTTTGTGAAATGACAAAATTATAGAAGTGGATAACAGACCAGTTGTTGTCAAGAATGGGGGTGTGGAAATTAGATGTGGCTTTTCAATGGCAACATAAGGGATCCTTGTTCTGATGGAAATGTAAAGTATTTTTCCTATGTCAAAATCCTGGTTGTAATAGTACACTGTTGGTTGGCAAGATGTCTCCATTGGGGAACTCAGTAAAAAGTACATAGGATATTTCTGCTATCTTAATTACAGTTGCATGTGAATATACAATTTTTTCAAAGAAAAAGTTGGGTCAATTTTTCTTTTTTTTTAATGGGTCCTTTTGGGCAAAGAATTGGATAATGGTGTTAATGAAGAGTTATATTCTACAGAAGTTCAAAATGATTGGATAGAATGTTGCAGAAGGATGTGGTCCCTCTCTGCTGTTGTAAAAATGTGGAGCTATTCACCAAACAAAGATATGTCAAGGGAGGAAAGTCATTTCTGAGAAATGATAAACTTTGACTTTGGAGTGCTAAGCTTTTATCTCCTGGGATCCATTTAAGTAGCTGATTTGGAATGAAGATGTAGGTTCAGAGCTCAGGCAAGAGGTCTGAGATAGAAACATAACCTTAAAGTTATTAACAAATCAGGAGACTATTCAATGAACTTGGGAGAGATTATCTAGCAGATGTGACCTGAAATCTGGACCTAGGCAGATGGAGGCTCCCCATCTCCTCCCTTATCTTTGGAATGTGCATTCCACACTTGCTTCCCCATTGTCAGAAGCTTCCCCAAGGATATAGTCATGAGATAGAAATGTGGCATTGAGACTATCTGGATGTAATGAGTGAATTCAGTTCAGTTCAGTTCAGTCCCTCAGTCATGTCAGACCCCATGAATCACAGCATGCCAGGCCTCCCTGTCCATCATCAACTCCCGGAGTTCACTCACTCAAGTCCATCGAGTCGGTGATGCCATCCAGCCATCTCATCCTCTGTCATCCCCTTCTCCTCCTGCCCCCAATCCCTCCCAGCATCAGAGTCTTTTCCAATGAGTCAACTCTTCGCATGAGGTGGCCAAAGTACTGGAGTTTCAGCTTTAGCATCATTCCTTTCAAAGAAATCCCAGGGCTGATCTCCTTTAGAATGGACTGGTTGGATCTCCTTGCAGTCCAAGGGACTCTCAAGAGTCTTCTCCAACACCACAGTTCAAAAGCATCAATTCTTCGGTACTCATCTATCTTCACAGTCCAACTCTCACATCCATACATGACCACTGGAAAAACCATAGCCTTGACTAGATGGACCTATGTTGGCAAAGTAATGTCTCTGCTTTTCAATATGCTATCTAGGTTGGTCATAACTTTTCTTCCAAGGAGTAAGTGTCTTTTAATTTCATGGCTGCAGTCACCATCTGCAGTGATTTTGGGCCCAGAAAAACTAAAATCTGACACTATTTCCACTGTCTCCCCATCTATTTCCTATAAAGTGATGGGAACAGATGCCATGATCTTAGTTTTCTGAATGTTGAGCTTTAAGACAACTTTTTCACTCTCCGCTTTCAGTTTCATCAAGAGGCTCTTTAGTTCCTCTTCACTTTCTGCCATAAGGGTGGTGTCATCTGCATATCTGAGGTTATTGATATTTCTCCCAGCAATCTTGATTCCAGCTGTGCTTCTTCCAGCCCAGCATTTCTCATGATGTACTCTGCATATAAGTTAAATAAGCAGGGTGACAGTAAACAGCCTAGACGTACTCCTTTTCCTATTTGGTACCAGTCTGTTGTTCCATGTACAGTTGTAACTGTTGCTTCCTGACCTGCATATAGGTTTCTCAAGAGGCATGTCAGGTCGTCTGGTATGCACATCTCTTTCTGAATTTTCCACAGTTTATTGTGATACACACAGTCAAAGGCTTTGGCATAGTCAATAAAGCAGAAATAGATGTTTTTTTCTGGAACTCTCTTACTTTTTCTATGATCCAGTGGATGTCTGCAATTTGATCTCTGGTTCCTCTGCCTTTTCTAAAACCAGCTTGAACATCTGGAAGTTCGTGGTTCCCATATTGTTGAAGCCTGGCTTGGAGAATTTTGAGTATTACTTTACTAGCATGTGAGATGAGTGCAATGTGCGGTAATTTGAGTATTCTTTGGCATTGCCTTTCCCTGGTAGCTCAGAGGTTAAACCGTCTGCCTGCAATGCGGGAGACCAGGGTTCTATCCCTGAGTTGAGAATATCCCCTGGAGAAGGAAATGGCAACCCACTCCAGTACTCTTGCCTGGAAAATCCCATGGATGGAGGAGCCTGGTAGGCTACAGTCCACGGGGTCACAAAGAGTCGGACACGACTGAGTGACTTCACTTTCCACTTTCACTTTCTTTGAGATTGAAATGAAAACTGACCTTTTCCAGTCCTGTGGCCACTGTTGAGTTTTCCAAATGTGCTGGCATATTAAATGCATCACTTTCACAGTATCATCTTTCAGGATTTGAAATAGCTCCACTGGAATTCCATCACCTCCACTAGCTTTGTTCCTAGTGATGCTTTCTAAGGCCCACTTGACTTCACATTCCAGAATGTCTGGCTCTAGGTCAGTGATCACACCATCGTGATTATCTTGGTCGTGAAGATCTTTTTTGTACAGTTCTTCTGTGTATTCCTGCCACCTTTTCTTAATATCTTCTGCTTTTTTTAGGTCCATACAATTTCTGTCCTTCATCGAGCCCGTCTTTGCATGAAGTGTTCCCTTGGTATCTCTAATTTTCTTGAAGAGATCTCTAGTCTTTCCCATTCTCTTGTTTTCCTCTATTTCTTTACATTGATCAATGAGGAAAGCTTTCTTATCTCTTCTTGCTATTCTTCGGAACTCTGCATTCAGATGCTCATATCTTTCCTTTTCTCCTCTGCTTTTCGCTTCTGTTCTTTTCACAACTACTTGTAAGGCCTCCCCAGACAGCCATTTTCCTTTTTTGCATTTCTTTTCCATGGGGATGGTCTTGATCCCTGTCTCCTCTACAGTGTCACGAACCTCCATCCATAGTTTACCAGGCACATATCTCTCAGATCTAGTCCCTTAAATCTATTTCTCACTTCCACTGTATAATCATAAGGGATTTCATTTAGGTCATGCCTGAATGGTCTAGTGGTTTTCCCTACTTTCTTTAATTTACGTCTGAATTTGGCAATAAGGAGTTCATGATCTGAGCCACAGTCAGCTCCTGGTCTTGTTTTTGTTGACTTTATAGAGCTTCTCCATCTTTGGCTGCAAAGAATATAATCAATCTGATTTTGGTTTTGACCTGGTGATGTCCATGTGTAGAGTCTTCTCTTGTGTTGTTGGAAGAGGGTGTTTGCTATGACCAGTGCGTTGTCTTGGCAAAACTCTATTAGTCTTTGCCCTGCTTCATTCTGTATTCCAAGGCCAAATTTGCCTGTTACTCCAGATATTTCTTGACTTCCTACTTTTGCATTCCAGTTCCCTATAGTGAAAATGACATCTTTTTTGGGTGTTAGTTCTAAAAGGTCTTGTAGGTCTTCATAGAACCATTCAACTTCAGCTTCTTCAGCAATACTGGTTGGGTCATAGACTTGGATTACTGTGATATTGAATGGTTTGCCATGGAAACGATCAGAGATCATTCTGTCGTTTTTGAGATTGCATCCAAGTACTGCATTTTGGACTCTTTTGTTGACCATGATGGCTACTCCATTTCTTCTGAGGGATTCCTGCCCGCAGTAGTAGATATAATGGTCATCTGAGTTAAATTCACTCATTCCAGTTCATTTTAGTTCGCTGATTCCTGGAATGTTGACGTTCACTCTTACCATCCCCTATTTGATCACTTCCAATTTGCCTTGATTCATGGACCTAACATTCCAGGTTCTATGAAATATTGCTCTTTACAGCATCAGACCTTGTTTATTTCACCAGTCACATCCACAATTGGGTATTGTTTTTGATTTGGCTGCATCCCTTCATTGTTTCTGGAGTTATTTTTCCACTGATCTCCAGTAGCATATTGGGCACCTACTGACCTAGGGAGTTCCTCTTTTAGTATTCTATCATTTTGCCTTTTCATACTATTCATGGGGTTCTCAAGGCAAGAATACTGTAGTGGTGTGCCATTCCCTTCTAGAGTGGACCGCATTCTGTCAGCCCTCTCCACCATTCTGGACTCTTTTTCCCTATTCTAACTACCTAACAAAACTAAATCTACTTAATTCTGTCTGAAAGATGAAATAATGTGTGATGGCTTTACATTTTGCCTTAGACTTCTACCACGCTGTGTCACAGTCATGTTTTCTGAAGATAGTATGTGTCATGATTCTCTGTGCCACTAGCAATTTCACCATAGAATACTGAACCTAATTCACTCACAATTTGTATTCCATTCCATTAATTATGGTGTTTTCATGAAGACTTATTCCCATGTCAGTATTATTTATGCAGCTTTTCTTCTTTGATGTGGAATATTCAACAAAGAATTGTCACAACTACTTTTACTTCTCATATTTTCTGATATATCATATAGGTACATCCATAAAATGAACCAAAAGTAAATCACATTTTATTGGTGTTACCAATTATCTTCTTAATACAAATTTTTTCCCCTCTTTTTTGTTTTTCTGATTTCTTGCCTTGCCAACTCAAATTGCTCTCTAGAAGGGGTTTATTCAATGAATCTAAATTCAAGTAATAAGAAATGCATTATCCAGTCACTTCTGTTTATTTGTTCTGCATTCTCATACTTGATCACCCAGAAAAACTGAATTTCAACAAAGAAAATTATTTGTATAACTTGATAAAAGTTTGAGGAATCAGGTTGAAAGTTCCACTAGTACAATATCTATGTATAAATGCAGGTGTGTGTGTGTGTGTGTGTGTGTGTGTAGTGTGTATAGGTGGATCAATAGTTAGATTTTCCTTTTGACTGGAAATTTACCCTTTGCAATTCCACAACTCTCTTGATTCATGTTTAAACTTTGACCATTTTCTCTGTTATGTTTTGCATAACTATAGCCAAAAATAGTAAAAAAAAAAAAAAAAAAAAAAGTATGATTTAATTTTCAAGCCTGTAATTACTAAGAACAACATCTTTGGCAATTTAATAATATTTGTCTTTAGTCATTCAAAGGGTGGGAAAGTATAGAAAATAGTAGCATATGTAACTCATGAGTGATAAAGAATATCGGTTTATCTTTTCTTCATCATAATTTTAGTGCCTATTGCAGTCAGTATTAAACACAGTAACTATTTATAACCAAAATGAATGATTATTCTTTGAATTCATAAAATTTAGAATCAAGAAACACTCAAAGACAAGTCTGGCTCAGTCTCTATGGGGTCTTCTGGTGCACACAAGGTTTTGTTTGAGCCCTCCGAGTGTCTCTGGCAGGTATGGGGTTTGATTCTAAATGTGATTTTTCCCCTCCTACTGGCATTCTGTGGTTTCTCCTTTGCCCTTGAAGGTGGGTGTCCTTTTTTTGGTGGGATCCAACATTCTGTCGATGGTTGTTCAGCAGAAAGTTGTAATTTTGGAGTTCTCACATGAGAAGATCAGCACACATCCCTCTATTCTGCCATCTTGTGGTATATCAGTCCTTCAGTGGCCTGCTACAGAGCACGGGCTCTGGGTGCAGCAGACCTGGGTACGGCATAAGCCCTCTTTGAGGAGGTCACCATTAACCCCACCGTAGATCCACCAGAACTTACATAGGACTGGGGAAACAGACCTTTGGAGGGGACAAAAAAAAAAAAATCCTTGTGTGCACCAGGACCCAGTAGAAGGGAGCAGTGATTCAACAAGAGACTGATCCAGACTTGCCCATTAGTGTCCAGGAGTTTCCAGCAGAGGCGTGGGTCAGCGGTGGCCTGTTGCAGAGTCGGGGGCACTGAGTACAGCACTGTGTGCATGGGACTTTTTGAAGGAGATCGCCATTATCTTCATTACCTCCATCATAGTTTGACCTCAGGTCAAACAACAGAAAGAGAACACAGCCCCACCCATCAACAGAAAATTGGATTAAATTTTTACTGAGCATGGCTCCATCCATCAGAAAAAGACCCAATTTCCCCCACAGTCAGTCCCATCAGAAAGCTTCCATAAGCCTCTTACCCTTATCTATCAGAGGGCAAACAGACTGAAAACCACAATCACAGAAAACTAAATAATCAAACTGATCACATGGACCACAGCGTTGTCTAACCCAAAGAAACCATGAATCATGCCTTGTAGGGCCACCCAAGACAGATGGGTCACGTTGGAGAGTTCTGACAAACGTGGTCCACTGGAGAATGGAATGGCAAACCACTTCAGTATTCTTGCTGTGAGAACCCATGAACAGTATGAAAAGGCAAAAAGATAGGACACTGAAAGATGAACTCCCCAAGTTGGTAGGTGTCAAATACTACTTGATAACAGTAAAGAAATAACTCCAGAAAGAATGAAGATAAGGAGCCAAAGTAAACACCCAGTTGTGGATGTGACTGGTGATGGGAGTAAATTCTGATGATGTAAAGAGTGATATTGCATAGGAACCTGGAATGTTAGGTCCATGAATCAAGACAAATTGGAAGTGGTAAAACAGGAGATGGCAAGAGTGAATATCAACATTTTAGGAATCAGTGAACTAAGATGAACAGGAATGGGTGAATTTAACTCAGATGACCATTATATCTACTGCTGTGGTCAAGAATCCCTTAAAAGAAATAGAGTAGCCATCATAGTCAATAAAAGACTCTGAAATGCAGTGCTTGGATGCAGTTTCAAAAATGACAAAATGATCTGTTTGTTTACAAGGAAAACCATTCAATACCACAATAATCCAAGTCTATGCCCCGACCAGTAATGCTGAAGAAGCTGAAGTGGAATGGTTCTATGAAGACCTATAAGACCTTCCAGAACTAACACCCAAAACAGATATCCTTTCATTATAGGGGACTGGAATGCCAAAGTAGGAAGTCAAGAAACACCTGGAGTAACAGGCAAAATTCACCTTGGATTACAAGATGAAGCAGGGCAAAGGCTGATAGAGTTTTGCCAAGAAAATGCACTGGAATAGCAAACACCCTCTTCCAACAATATAAGAGAAGACTCTACAGGTGGAGCTCACCAGATGGTCAACACCAAAATCAGATTGATTACATTCTTTGCAGTCAAAGATGGAGAAGCTCTATACAGTCAGATAAACAAGACCGGGAACTGACTATGGACAAGACCATGAACTCCTTATTGCAAAATTCAGACAAAAACTGAAGAAAGTAGGGAAAACCACTAGACCATTCAGGTATGACCAGGAAATCAAGTTCCTTACGATTATACAGTGAAGGTTATGGAGGTGACAAACAGAGTCAAGGGATTAGATGTGATAGACAGAATGCCTGAAGAAGGATGGACAGAGGTTCGTGACTCTATATAGGAGGCAATGATCAAAACCATCCCCAAGAAAAGGAAATGCAAAAAGGCAAAACAGTTGTCTGAGGAGGCCTTATAAATAGCTGAGAAAAGAAGAGAAGCTAAGGCAAAGGAGAAAAGGAAAGATATATGTATTTAAATGCAAAGTTCCAAAGAAGAGCAAGGAGAGAACAGAAAGCCTTCCTCAGTGATTGATGCAAAAAAATAGAGCAAAACAATAGAATGGGGAAGAATAAAGATCTCTTCAAGAAAATTAGAGATAGCAAGGGAATATTTCATGCAAAGATGGGCACAATAAAGGACAGAAATGACATGGATCTAACAGAAGCAGAAGACATTAAGAAAAGGTGACACGAATACACAGAATAACTACAAAATAAAGATCTTCATGTCCCAGATAACCATAATGGTGTGATCACTCACCTAGAGCCAGACGTCCTGGAATGCAGTCAAGTGGGCCTTATGAAGCATCACTACAAACAAAGCTGGTGGAAGTGATGGAATTCCAATTGAGCTGTTTCAAACCCTAAAAGATGATGCTGTTAAAGTGCTGCACTCAAAATGTGAGCAAATTTGGACAACTCAGCGGTGGCCACAGAATCCGAAAAGGGCAGTTTTCATTTCAATTCTAAAGAAAGGCAATGCCAAAGAATGTTCAAACTACTGCATAATTGCACTCATCTCCCACGCTAGCAAAGTAATGCTCAAAATTTTCCAAGTCAAGCTTCAACAGTTCATGAACTGTGAACTTCCAAATGTTCAAGCTGGATTTAGAAAAGGCAGAAGAACCAGAGATCAAATTGCCAACATCTGTTGGCTCATCAAAAAAGCAATAGAGTTCCAGAAAAACATCTATTTCTGCTTTACTGACTATGCCAAAGCCTTTGACTGTATGGATAACAACAAACTGAAGAAAATACTCCAACAGATGGGAATACCAGACCACCATCCCTGTTTCCTGAGAAATCCATATGCAGGTCAAGAACTGACAGAACTGAACATGGAACAACAGAGTGGTTCCAAATCAGGAAACAAGTACATCAAGGGGGTATATTTTCACCCTGATTGTTTAACTCATATGCAGAGTACATAATGGGAAATGCCAGGCTGAATGAAGCACAAGCTTGAAATAAGATTGCCGGTAGAAATATGAGTAACCTCAGATATGCAGATGATATCACCCTTATTGCAGAAATCAAAGAAGAACTAAAGAGCCTCTTAATGAAAGTGAAAGAAAGAGTGAAAAATTTGGCTTAAAAATCAACATTCAGAAAACTGAGATCATGGCATCCAGTCTTCACTTCATGGCAAATAGATGGGGATACAATTGAAACAGTGAGAGACTTTATATTCTTGGACTCCAAAACCACTGCTGATGGTGACTGCAGGCATGGAATTAAAAGATGCTTGATCCTTGGAAGAAAAGCTATGACCAACATAGACAGCATATTAAAAAGCAAGATATTGCTTTGCCAACAAAGTTTTGTCTAGCTAATGCTATGGTTTTCCTTGTAATAATGTGTGGACGTGAAAGTTGGACTATAAAAAAAGCTGAGCACCGACAAATTGATGCTTTTGAATTCTGGTGTTGGAGAAGACTCTTGAGAGTCCCTTGGACAGCAAGAATATACAACCTGTCAACTTTAAAGGAAATCAGTACTGAATATTCATTGGAGGGACTGATGCTGAAACTCCAATATTTTGGCCACCTGGTGAAGAGCTGACTCATTTGAAAAGACCCTGATGCTGGAAAAGATTGAAGGCAGGAACAGAAGGGGACAACAGAAGATGAGATGATTGGATGGCATCACTGACTCAATGTACATGAGTTTGTGTAAGCTCCAGGAATTTGGTGACAGACATGGAAGTCTGGCGTGTTGTAGCCCATGAGGTCGCAAAAATTTGGACATAACTGAGTGACTGAACTGACTGAACCGAGCATCAGGAAAAAGAGAGGAGCTAAAAAAAGAATATCTAGTTCTCTAAGGCATCACTTACCCCTGAGTCCCTCTATTGTTTCCTCTTTATCCTTTCAGCCTCACCTCTGACTGTTGGCAGATTTTCAAGATGAGGGTAGAAGTGTTATAAGCATTTTGTTCCACAGCCTTAAATTTATTTTGATAGAAGGAAATCACTGCACATAACATTTAATCTCTTTGTTTTCACGATGATCTTGAAAACCTCATGTTAATGCATGTGCATATTACTCTTATTTGTAGATCTATTTTATAACCCCTGGAGACTGTTTTCTGCTATCATAGACATACATTTTTTTCTGCAAATTTCTGGTCTATTCCACAATTCACTCACAAATCTCATAGGGAAAAATGCCTGACTCAAGCACAAGTAACTCAGCTGCCAAAAAAAAAAAAAAAAAGAGTTAGATTTCCTTTCTCCAGCATATTTTTTTTCAAGCAGCAAAATTCCTGGTGGATATTTACTTATTTATGTCATTCTCATTGTTGTTTTGGAGCACTTATAAAAGCAGAGCAGCTGTAGGATCTATATTATATCAATAATTGATAGTGCCATATGGACAGTATGAAAGATTTTTGTCTCTAAATGGATGCGCTTGGGGAAAAAAGGATCCAGATCAAAGTAGTCTTGTTCAGATCTCTAACCATGTTAACAAAGGAAAGGAAGATAAGACACTAGGGAAAAGCTGATTTCAACAAAGCAATGTTTGAAAAACAAGAAAAGTTCCAGTCAAAGATTGTAAATTTCTAAGTGATAACTTCAGAATTCCCTGAATACAGAATTACCTGAATATTTGATAAATACAGATAGAAAACTCTTCTAGATAAAAATATATTTTTGAATGTGAAAATGAAAGTCTGTCTTTGTGACCTCATGGACTATACAGTTCATGGACTTCTCCAGGCCAGAATACTGGAGTGGGTAGCCTCACCCTTCTCCAGGACGTCTTCCTAAACCAGGGACTGAACCCAGGTCTCCCCCATTGCAGGCAGATTCTTTACCAGCTTAGCCACAAGGGAAGCCCTAAAAAATATTTTTTAGCAACCAATTATTTCTGTGTTTCAAAAATAAAGTACTACTGCATGATTTAGGTCTGAGTACAACACAGTTTATTTACCTAAATACAATTTTTCTCAATTTTATAGGCATTTGACTTCTAGTTTGTTTGTTTGCTTTTTATTGATTTGTCCAATGCTGCAATAAACAATTTAATGTCTACTCGTGAATTATAGGTCTACTAGTGAAAATTAGCAAGCCCCCCCTCCATGGCATATATCTAAGAGTAAAATTACTGATCAAACCAGTCAATCAACCCTAAAGGGAATCAACTCTGCTGCTGCTGCTAGGTTGCTTCATTTGTGTCCAACTCTAAATATTCATTAGAAGGACTGATGCTCAAGCGCCAACACTTCGGCCACTTGATATGAAGAGTTGACTCATTGGAAAGGACCTCGGTGCTGAGAAAGATTTAAAGCAAGAAGAGAAGAGGGTGGTAGAGGATGAGATGTTTAGATAGCATCACAGACTCAATGGACACGAATTTGAGCAAATTCTGGGAAAAAGGAACATGGAAGCCAGGTGTACTGAAGTCCATGGGGTCACAAAGAGTGGAATATGACTTGGAAACTGAACACACACACACAAAACTACTGGGACACATATTATATATATATATATATATATATATATATATATATTCAATTTCACAAAATGTGTATGAGAGCTATAGGGAACAGCATGGATTACTGGCAGAAATATTTTATGAAAAAAACTCATTGTAGAATAATACACACAAAATTTAATACAATGTTTTACAAAAACACAATAGTGCTAAAACTTTCAATAGTAGTGACCTTTGGGGAGAAGAAAGAAGAAATGGGGAAGTTTGCACAGCAAAGTTATTGGCAAGGTTCTAGTTGTTAGATTAGGTGGTTGGATTAGGAGTATTATTTTATTATGTTTTATAGCAAGTGGTTTGTATGTAATACATTTACTTCTTAAAATGAAATTAATTATTATGGTTTATGAATGATTCTTCTAAAATAACATACAAAGAAGATTCCTATAAATAGTCAATCAGAGAGGTTGTATGAATGAATGTCTAAAATAATATTAATTTATTAATGTATTTGGGATTGCAAATTAATAAAATCTGAAAAGCGATAAGGACCACAGGAGTATTTGATAATGATAGAAAGTATCTTGTCATCTATATTTTTTAAGCAATGGATGCTCAGTTGAAACAAAGCAAAGCATAAAGCCCAGTTACAACTGTTCTTCCGTGGATCCATAGAAAGTAGATGAGAGTGCTCAAAAAGGAAAGATCTGTAAAGTTCATTTTCCCTTAAGGATCCACTGTTCCAAACACAGGGCCACCAACAATACCATAGGACATATTCTATGACCAGCTAGACATCAGTTTACTAGATGAAAGTAGCCAAAAACTAGAAACAGTTAAGCTGAAGACGGAGTACACAGAAAATCTTTGAAGTAGAGTTCCAGCGTGTTTCCTTTTTGTAATGGTGATTTCTAAATACTAAAATATTTTATCCAATGTAATCCCTGAATGATAATTTTTATTGAATTCAGATTTAACTTTAAAAACATGAGTCTTTATCATCACAATAAGTTTTAAACACTTCATGTATCAAATAATTCTAAGAGAGTTAGAGTTTCTTCTACTCTTGAGCTATAAATACAATAATTAACAACATACTAATTCTGATACCATAGTCTCTTTTTTATATATTCAGTAAATTAACCAAGTGATTATTTTGTAGTTCTTTTATATAATAATTTTTTTATATAAAAGAAAGCCAAAACTTTTTTGACAATCTTTGAGGTTTAAGAAGCTCTCTTCCTTTTACACACACACACGATTTTACTGCTCAGAAGAATATGGTAATTGCAGGTTCAGCTTATCGGTTCAGTTCAATTCAGTCGCTCCTTCATGTCCGACTTTTTGCAACCCCATGAATCACAGCACGCCAGGCATCTCTGTCCATCACCAACTCTCAGAGTTCACCCAAACTCATGTGCATCGAGTTGGTGATGCCATCCAATGATCTCATTCTCTGTTATCCCCTTTTCCTCCTGCCCCCAATCCCTCCTAGCATCAGGGCCTTTTCCAATGAGTCAACTCTTTGCATGAGGTGGCCAAAGTAGTAGAGTTTCAGCCTCAGCATCAGTCCTTCCAATGAACACCCAGGACTGGTCTCCTTTAGGATGGACTGGTTGGGTTTCCTTGCAGTCCAAGGGACTCTCAAGAGTCTTCTCCAATACCACAGTTCAAAAGCATCAATTCTTCGGCACTCAGCTTTCTTCACAGTCCAACTCTGACATCCATACATGACCACTGGAAAAACCATAGCCTTGACTAGACGGACCTTTGTTGGCAAAGTAATGTCTCTGCTTTTCAATATGCTATCTAGGTTGGTCATAAATTTCCTTCCAAGGAGTAAGCATCTTTTAATTTCATGGCTGCAGTCACCACTGCAGTGATTTTGGAGCTCAAAAAAATAGTCTGATACCGTTTCCTCATACATTCCCATGAAGTGATAGGACCAGATGCCGTGATCTTAGTTTTCTGAATGTTGAACTTTAAGCCACCTTTTTCACTCTCCTCTTTATTTTCAAGAGATTTTTTAGTTCCTTTTCACTTTCTGCCATAAGGGTTGTGTAATCTGCGTATCTGAGATTATTGATTTTTCTCCCGGCAGTCTTGATTTCAGCTTGTGCTTCTTCCAGCCCAGCGTTTCTCATGATGTACTCTGCATAGAAGTTAAATAAGCAGGGTGACAATATGCAGCCTTGACGTACTCCTTTTCCTATTTGGAACCAGTCTGTTGTTCCATGTCCAGTTCTAACTGTTGCTTCCTGACCTGCATACAGGTTTCTCAAGAGGCATGTCAGGTGGTCTGGTATTCCCATCTCTTTCAGAATTTTCCACAGTTTATTGTGATACACACAGTCAATGGCTTTGGCATAGTCAATAAAGCAGAAATAGATGTTTTTCTGGAAATCTCTTTCTTTTTTCCATGATCCAGTGGATGTTGGCAATTTGATCTCTGGTTCCTCTGCCTTTTCTAAAACCAGCTTGAACATCTCGAAGTTCATGATTCACATGTTGCTGAAGCCTGGCTTGGAGAATTTTGAGCATTGCTTTACTAGCCTGTGAGATGAGTGCAATTGTGCGGTAGTTTGAGCATTCTTTGGTATTGTCTTTCTTTGGGATTGGAATGAAAACTTAACTTTTCCAGTCCTGTGGCCACTGCTAAGTTTTCCAAATTTGCTGGCATATTGAGTGCAGTACTTTCACAGCATCATCTTTCAGGATATAAAATAGTTCAACTGGAATGCCATCACCTCCACTAGCTTTGTTCATAGTGATGCTTTCTAAGGCCCACTTGACTTCACATTCCAAGATGGTTAAGCTTATAGAAAAGATAAAAAGTTTGTCTTCAGGGCTAGACATTTCCATATATCCCATTAAGATTTTTCTTTGTGTTTTTATTGCTATTCTCTGATGGGAAAAAAAAAAAGAGAGAGAGAGAATTACTTTCTAAAAGCCAAACTTGCTGAGGTTTTGTGGTCCTCACTGTGTTGCCTGTTGTTTCAATATCCATAAAATTTTGGAATCCATCCACAAAATGTTAAGTTGGAAAAATAAAACTGAGAACTTCTAATATTGGTGTTGGAGAATTGTTAAGTTTTAAACGAACACTATATTAAAAGCTCTATTAAGGTGTATCAATGTAAGAGAAAAGCAATTACTTATAGATTGAGATATTTGACAAAACTATTGAATGATCATTTTGTTTCCTATGACTTGGGACTCAAATAATAATTATGCCTACACAGGTCATATCTTTTCTCTTTATGACATTTTAAAATATACTTAAATTAAAGAATGATTGTATCTTACATTTTAGCCTTTGAATTTTTTTCTTTTGCCAATGATTTGAACAACTATTTCAAGAATTAACTTCCCAAAACATATCTTAGTATACACCTGAGTTTAAAGCAGTTGCTTCATTATCAAGGTATGTAAGACACCTACATGCCTCAGGAGAAAGAAGGGCGATGGAAAATGACCCAATCAAAAAATGGGCCAAAGAATTAAATAGACATTTCTCCAAAGAAGACATACAGATGGCTAACAAACACATAAAAAGATGCTCAACATCACTCATTATCAGAGAAATGCAAATCAAAACCACTATGAGGTACCATTTCACACCAGTCAGAATGGCTGTGATCCAAAAGTCTACAAACAATAAATGCTGCAGAGGGTGTGGAGAAAAGGGAACCCTCTTACACTGTTGGTGGGAATGCAAACTAGTATAGCCACTATGGAGAACAGTGTGGAGATTCCTTAAAAAACTGGAAATAGAACTGCCATATGATCCAGCAATCCCACTGCTGGGCATACACACTGAGGAAACCAGAAGGGAAAGAGACACGTGTACCCCAATGTTCATCGCAGCACTGTTTATAATAGCCAGGACATGGAAGCAACCTAGATGTCCATCAGCAGATGAATGGATAAGAAAGCTGTGGTACATATACACAATGGAGTACTACTCGGCCATTAAAAAGAATACATTTGAATTAGTTCTAATGAGGTGGATGAAACTGGAGCCTATTATACAGAGTGAAGTAAGCCAGAAGGAAAAACACCAATACAGTATACTAATGCATATATATGGAATTTAGAAAGATGGTAACAATAACCCTGTGTATGAGACAGCAAAAGAGACACTGATGTATAGAACAGTCTTATGGACTCTGTGGGAGAGGGAGAGGGTAAGGAGATTTGGGAGAATGGCATTGAAACATGTAAAATATCATGTATGAAACGAGATGCCGGTCCAGGTTCGATGCACGATACTAGATGCTTGGGGCTAGTGCACTAGGAGGACCCAGAGGGATGGTATGGGGAGGGAGGAGGGAGGAGGGTTCAGGATGGGGAACACATGTATACCTGTGGTGGATTCATTTTGATATTTGGCAAAACTAATACAATTATGTAAAGTTTAAAAATAAAATTAAAAATTAAAAAAAACAATATTTATATATATATTTGTTTAATGTGCTGGACAAGCATTCTTCTAAATTATGTTTTCCAGGTTTATTGAGATAAAATTGCACACAGTATTGTATGAGTTGAGTCTTTCCCAATTTTTTTTTTACTATATTTTTTGGCATACTAGGGCTTCCCGTGTGTCTCAGACAGTAAAGAATCTGCCTGCAATATGGGAGACTGGGTTCAATCGTTGGATTGGGAAGATGCCCTGGAGAAGGGAATGGCTACCTACTTCAGTATTCTTGCCTGGGGAACTCCGTGGAGAGAGGAGCCTGTTGGGCTAAAGTCCATAGTGTTGCAAAGAATTAAACACGAGTGATCAACTAACACTTTCACTTTGTTTTCACTTTTTCTCCACATAATTACAGACTGAAAAGTATATTCGTACAATGCTTATCTTTTTTTAGATCCTCAAAGATGAGACTAGCAAACATTTAAAAATCAGACAAACTGTTTACATTGAAGGATGCAGAGAAGAACTGATTTTGTGGGGCAGCTCAAGTTAAAAATATAAGACACTAACAGTCTATATGTTATTTCAAAACAGCAGAACATGATAATGTTTTATGTTACCATCACTTTTCTTTTTAGCACAAAACACAGATTTCATAGAAATTATAGGAAAAATTTCCAACATCTACCCTAATTTTCTCCCAGAGCATACCCTAGGGTATATCAAAGCAACTGTTATGTGCACTCCTAGTTAAAGCCAGCTGAGGCTTGACAGGAATAATCTACTTGAAGTGATTTTCTCTTCTAACATTTTATACTTATCACTGTCAAGTAGGTATTATCATTGACATCTGGCAAGATGTCAGAATTTATCATGTGGTTTAACACCTGCCAAGTTTTAGGCATAAGACTCAGAAGTTTATTAGGAATTGCTCAAGTTAATTACTGTTTAATGATTTTATAGTAGTCTTAAGAGCACATACTCTATTTTAAGAGCCACATATCACCACAATTAAAATATTTTCCATGAAATAATAATAATCTATACAATATTCATCATTGTCAAATACTAACATGTTTACTTTTCTTATTTCTCTGTAACTAGTTCAGATTTCTGGTCTTCTTACATTTATTTAATTTTTACTACCAAAAGAAGTAGAGGCACAGTCATTACAAAAATTCCTCAGACAGAACAAAATTCATGTATGTTGCTATCCAGATTTTTTTTTTTCATTTATTACTTCTAATGTTATAAAATGGACTTCCCTGGTGGCTCAGATGGTAAAGCGTCTGCCTACAATGCAGGAGACCCAGGCTTGATCTCTGGGTTGGGAAGATCCTCTGGAGAAGGAAATGGCAACCCACTCCGGTACTCTTGCCTAGAAAATCCCATGGACAGAGGAACGTGGTAGGCTACAGTCCTTGGGGTCTCAAAGAGTCGGACACAACTGAACGACTTCTCTCTTATGTTATAAAATATATTAGTTGAATGAAGTGTGTGACTAAAATAATACAGTTTGCAATATGTATCAATTGTTCTTAATATTTTACCTACATTGTAGCCATTAGTTTTATGTTTGCAATTTTTTATTCATCACTGAAATTGAGAATTCCCAAGCTATTCCATCTTCTTCTGCAAATGAAAATTCAACATATATGGAGTAGATATTTGAAGATTACTGAAAATATACATCTTCCTTAACTTCAGCAATACCAGGGATTATTACAAGATTTTGGCAACCTTGACTTTTCTTATATTGAAAATCAAAGTATCCCTGTAGGATCCTGTTATCTATAGTAATCTTTCTATTTCTAGAAATCAGAATGCTTTTAGTTTATTTATTTTAAATTTCATGATTTAATAATTATCCCCTAATGTTTAACTTCATGTGTTAAAATTTTTAAAAATTAGGATAACGTTGCTTATTTGAAGTCTTTTTTGTAATTGCATAAAAAAATTATGATATTTATTTTGTGTGAAAATATGCCACTGGAGGGACTTCCCTGGTGGTCCAGTGATTAAGAATCCATTTTACAATGTAGGGGATGGGGGGTTCAATTCCTGTTTGGGGAACTAAGATCCCACATTCTATAGGGTACCTAAGCCCTTGTACCACAATTAAAGAAGCCCGTGTGGACTTCAATGAAGAACTCTTATGCTGCAAATAAGACCTGACACAGTCAAATAAATAAATAAATAAATAAATTTTTAAGGTCATTGGAATTTTTCAAAAATGTTACTGGAATTCTGAAAAGGGTTGCATTGAACCTATAGATGTTTTATGTAATATGGACATTTTAACATTAATTCTTCTAATCCGTGAATATGGATGTTTTCCCATTTGCTTGTCTTCTCTAACATCTTTCTTCAAAAGTTTGTTCCCATTGTATAGATCTTTCACTTCTGTGATTAAACTTATGACTAATATAATAAATTTATATTATATTGTCTTTGGTGGGATTTATTGGGATTGTTTTCTTTATTTTTTTCAGATATTTTGTTGTTAACATTTAGAAATAAAATTGATTCTATATATTTATATTATATCCTGAAATTTACTAAAATCTTTGATTAAATACAACAGTTGGATGATTTATTCTTTAAGGTTTTTTGTGTATAAGATTATATCCATTGTAAATGGTGACAATTCTCCTTCCTTTCCAATTCAGATACCTTTTTAAAATTAAATTTATTTATTTTAATTAGAGGCTAATTACTTTACAATATTGTATTGGTTTTGCCATACATCAACATGAATCTGCCACGGGTATACTGGGATGACCCAGATACCTTTTATTTATTGGTCTTATCTAATTCTTCTAAATATACTTCTAGTTGTGTGTTGAATAAGAACAGTGAGAGTGGACACCCTTTTCTTTGTTTTGTTCCTGATGTTAGAAGAAAAGCTTTCAACTTTTTACTATTGAGTATGATATTCTCTCTTGGTTTGTTGTATTGAACCCTGAATAGCAAAGCAATACTGAGAAAGAAGGACAAATCAGAGACATTACACTTCCTCATTTCAAACTATGCTTCACAGCTATAGTAACCAGGAGTATGGTACTGGCATAAAAACACACATAGATCAATGGAACAGAATAGAGAGTCCTAAAATAACCCACGTATATATGCTCAACTAATATTGGACAAGAGAGTAAAGAATACATATGGAGAAAGGATACTTTCTTCAATAAATGGTGTTGGAAAGCTGGATAGCCACATGGATAAAAATGAAATCAAACCATCTTACACCCCACTCACAAAAGTTAACTTGAAATGAAGTAAAGACTTAAACATTAGACATGGTACCTTAAATTCCTGGAGGAAATCATAGGAGAGGAACACTTTGATACTGGTCTTGGTAATGATTTTTTGGATATGACCCCAAAAGGTCAAGGAACAAAAGCAAAAGTCAACAAGTGGAAATACATCAAACTAAAAAGCTTCTGCACAATGAGAGAAACAATTAACAAAATGGAACCTATAGAATGGGAGAAAATATTTATAACCATATATCAGATAAAGGGTTAATATCTAAAATATGTAAAGGAGTCAAACAACTCAGTATCAGAAAAATAATCCAATTAAAACATGAGCAAAAAAACTGAATAGACATATTTTCCAAAGAAGCTATCCAATGGACAATAGGATCCTGAAAATAGGTTCAATATCAGGAATCATTAGGGTAATGTAAGTTAAAATCAGAAGATGGTATCATCTCACAGCTGTTAGAATGGCTATCATGAAAAAGATACAAGATAGCAAATGTTGGTGAGAATGCAGAGAAAAGGGAACACTTGTGCACTGTTGGGGAGAATGTATATTGGTTTAGGCACTATGGAAATTAAGATGGATGTTCCTCAGAAAGTTAAAAATAAAACTACCATGTGATCTAGCAATTCCATTTCTTGGTATATATCCAAAGGAAATAAAAACAGGATATCAAAAAGATATGTGTACTTCCACGCTCATTGCAGTGTTATTCACGATACCCAAAATGCAATGTAAGGGTCTGTCAACAAATGAACATTTAAAGATGAGCATTATTCACCTATGAGAAGGAAATCCTGCCATTTGCAACCACATGGATGGACCTGAAGGGCATAATGCTAGGTGAAGTAAATCAGAAAGAAAGCTACAAATATTCCATGATACTGGTTATATGTGGAATCTAAAAAAGCCACATTTGTAGCAACAGAAAGTAGAATGGTTGTTAGTAGGGCCTGCAGAATAGGGATATTATGGAGATATTTAAGGGTACAAACTTGTATCTAGAAAATGAAAATAATTCTGGCAATCTAATGAACAGTGAAGTGATTATAATCAAATACTATATTATACACACCAAAATTACTGGGAATAGATCTTAATTATTATCACCACATAAAAGAAATTAAAATTATGTGAGGTGATAAATATGTCAGCTAAGGTTATTGTAATAATCATATTACAAAATGTAAATGTATCAAATCAACTTATTTTATACCTTAAACTTACATAATATTATGCCAATTATATCCTTAAAAATTGAGGAAAGCCAAGGCAACTTCAAATGAACTTTCTTTGAACTCAGAAAACTGGTTGGATTCAGGTAATTGACTGTAATGAGTGAAAGAATCATAACAAGCAGAGAAACAAGGGTCACTGATTATGGCACATTCTTTTTATAAACTCTTTGAGGTAACCTTTTGTAAAGTTTTTCTTTCACCCAATCCATGTACAATTTGGCCTGATTGATGAAAATTTCATAGATCTCTGACTTAAGTAACCACAGTTAACAACCACAAAGGTTTTTGGCAGTTGGTGCAAATATTTTAAAGCCGTCACATAGTACTATAGTATTATTTTGATATCCCTGTAATTCTGTATATATTAAATTTAAATATCTTTGATAAAATAAAAAAAGAAATATAAACACAACATTACTTTTTATAGCTTTCTGAATTTTTTAAATGAGTTGTCTAAATGGATCCCCAAAACAATCTATGTAAACAATATATTTGAATAATAGAGAATGCTTAATCTGAAATCAGCTATATCACATAAATAAAACACCAAGAGAAAACCAATAGAGTAATATTGTTTTGCATTACAAGAAATGGAAAATTCTCAGAGTTGTGCTTTTGAAGATAAAGATTCACATTAACTTTACTTTAGCACACATGAATCTCTGTATAAGGTCAAAACAAATATGTGATATCTTGCAAGTTTTCTTCTAGATTTCCAGCACTTTATCGTATGTCCATATTAAACCTGCTTCCCTCTTTCTCCCCTTCTCTTTCCATTTCTTTCATAATTTAATGGCCTATCTATTTTTCTATTCATACACAAATAAGTAACCATTATATTTCTCTGTTCAGTTCAGTCGCTCAGTCATGTCTGACTCTTTGGAACCCCATGAATCGCAGCACGCCAGGCCTCCCTATCCATCACCAACTCCTGGAGTTCACTCAAACTCACGTCCATCGAGTCGGTGATGCCATCCAGCCGTCTCATCCTCTGTTGTCCCCTTTTCCCCCTGCCCCCAATCCCTCCCAGCATCAGAGTCTTTTCCAATGAGTCAACTCTTCACATGAGGTGGCCGAAGTACTGGAGTTTCAGCTTTAGCTTCAGTCCTTCCAAAGAACACCCAGGGCTGATCTCCTTCAGAATGGACTGGTTGGATCTCCTTGCAGTCCAAGGGACTCTCAAGAGTCTTCACCAACACCACAGTTCAAAAGCATCAGTTCTTTGATGCTCTGCTTTCTTCACAATCCAACACTCACATCCATACATGACCACAGGGAAAAGCCATAGCCTTGACTAGATGGACCTTTGTTGGCAAAGTAATGTCTCTGCTTTCTACTAAGCTATCTAGGTTGGTCATAACTTTTCTTCCAAGGAGTAAGCGTCGTTTAATTTCATGGCTGCAGTCAACATCTGCAGTGATTTTGGAGCCCAGAAAAATAAAGTCTGTCACTGTTTCCAGTTTCCCCACCTACTTGCCATGAAGTAATGGGACCAGATGCCATGATCTTAGTTTTCTTAATGTTGAGCTTTAGGCCAACTTTTTCACTCTCCTCTTTTACTTTCATCAAGAGGCTTTTTAGTTCCTCTTCACTTTCTGCCATAAGGGTGGTGTCATCTGCATATCTGAGGTGATTGATATTTCTCCCAGAAATCTTGATTCCAGCTTGTGCTTCTTCCAGCCCAGCATTTCTCATGATGTACTCTGCATATAAGTTAAATAAACAGGGTGACAATATACAGCCTTAACATATTCCTTTTCCGATTTGGAGCCAGTCTGTTCTTCCATGTCCAATTCTAAATATGCCAGCAAATTTGCAAAACTCAGCAGTGGCCACAGGACTGGAAAAGGTCAGTTTTCATTCAAAGAAAGGCAATGCCAAATAATGCTCAAACTACCACACAGTTTCACTCACCTCAGCTGCTAGTGAAGTAATTCTCAAAATTCTCCAAGCCAGGCTTCAACAGTACTTGAACTGTGAACTCCCAGATGTTCAAGCTGGATTTAGAAAAGGCAGAGAAACCAGAGATCAAATTGCCACATCCGTTGGATCATCAAAAAAGCAAGAGATTTCCAGAAAAACATCTACTCTGCTTTATTGACTATGTCAAAGCCTTTGACTGTGTGAACCACAACAAACTGTGGAAAATTCTTCTATTAGATCCTTTCTTTCCAATTTGGCTTATAATGCATAATTTTGAAAGGAAAAAAGGTTGTCCCATAAATACAATTAATTTTAATGATATCCTTTGCTTTGTAAGTATATTTTTAAGCATATGCAAGTATATTTTAAGCATAAAATAAATGATAGAATTTAAATGAAGAAATAACAAAATGATATTTAAGGGCTGAGTGAGTTGAGAGAGACACAGTTGGTGATCAGAAATGGGTATGATAAGAAATTAGAAGTTTTTAAAGTTACCAAAAAATGTAATACCAAGACAAATGTGCTCTATTTAGACTGTAATTTGTTTAGAAACATGTAAGTCAGCATTGAAGGACAAGAAGTATGTTGTGGGATAAAAATTAAATTGTAAATCTCTACAGACATGTTAGGTAGAAAGAATCTCCAGATGGAAAGTCAGAGAGGCTGACACAGTCTAACTTTGCAAGTTCTTTTAGGCCTTGACTAACTAGCTTAGATATTTTTTTTTACTATGATTATTTCCTTAAAGAGCATTCATGGCATTCACAGTAGTTTAACAAGTTCATGTTCATTGTGTACTATATTTAGTAAAGTTTATTCTGGCCTAGAGTCATTGCTAAACCAAACATCTTTTCCCACTAAAAAAAAAGTTTATTATGTTGAAAGGTGATTTTATTGGAGTTTGTCTTAAGAAAGCTAATTTTTCATTACTCTTAGTGATTATTTCTTTCATTTGAACCTGGTCTTTAATGTTTACTATTCATTATTACTCTTTAATGTTTAGTATTCTTTATTTTTTTCCTTTGACATCTCTTTAGTTATTTACAAATGAACTACACTGCTATAATATTCATGTCTTAATAAACTGTTTATTCCCAATCCTAAAGGAAATCAATCCTGAATATTCATTGGAAGAACTGATGCTGAAGCTGAAACTCCGATACTTTGGCTACCTGATGTGAAGAACTGACTCACTGGAAAAGACCCTGATGCTGGGAAAAATTGAAGGGAAGAGGAAAAGGGGGATAACAGAGGATGAGTTGCTTGGATGGCATCACTGACTCAATGGACATGAGTTTGAACAGGCTCTGAGAGTTGGTGATGGACAGGGAAACCTGGTGTACTTCAGTCCATGGGTTGGACATCACTGGGCGACAGAACTGAGTTGAATGTGTGCTAAAGGAAGTTTCTGTGTTACCTGTTCATTTCAAATACAAGAATACTTATAAACCATTTTTAAGATTACTTTGAACGTTTTCCAAATATATCCAACTAAATTGTGATCCTTTTGAGAGGAAAAACAATGTAATTTTTTAATCAATATATGCCTAACCCTGAATATAATGTTAGTTTTATGTTACTATACCTTTGGCAATCTTATTTTCAGAAACTTTTGCATTTTGTGTTTTCCTGTTTTTCTGGTTCACTTAATCTGATAGTCCAGGAGGGTTGAATATAGTTTTTTTGTTTGTTTGTTTGTTTTTAACAGTATAATTATTTTCCATTCTCTGTTTTACAAGAGCTGCCATTTGAAGACTCATTCTTATAGCTCTTACCGATGCTCTTCTAATTCCCTAGTTCATCCATCTTCATCTTCAATAATGTGTTCAGTTATTCACTCAGTGAGAAAAACTTTCACAAGGCCTTAATTTCAATTCCTGTGTATATTTAGTTACATTATCATTTGCATCTTCTTTTTCCTCATATATAAGAGGGTCAGAGGCAAAATTTTAAATTACAAGTTAAATGTTCTAAAAAATAGAGATCAGGGACCTACAGTTAGGAAGAAATTTCTAGAAATTTTGGTCAAGCCAAGAAGAACATCAAGGCAATCTTGGTTATTCTTTAACAACAACAAAAATGGTAAGTGACCTTCTCCCCTTATTCATTTCTTTCTCCATGCTGATATCTGAAGTTGCTTTTTTTTTTTTTTTTTGACTCTGTGAATATGGGTTATAGTCTAGGGATAGCTTAGCCCTGAACTGAAGATTCAGAATCTGTGAGGACTTTGTGGAGCAGAGATGCTATATCAGCACACTTCCAGATATTTTGACTGTTGAAATCACTGGGAAAATTGGATCTCTTTTACTCTCAGTTGAACATAATCCTAATTTTTACCACTTGGTTGTTGAATTTCAGTCAGTCCAAATAGGTTCCCAAATAGATTCTCTGAACTCCACCAACACATATGAGTTATTTTAACCTTAAAATCCCTACATTTTTTTTTTTACTTTATGTTTTAATGTATTATATTTTATATACAAATATTTTACTTCACCAACTTAATTCAAAACTATGTCTCATTTTGCACACCCTTTAGAGGATAACAGGGTAACTATGAATTTGCTGTCAAGTAATATTTGCTAGAATGATTATTTCCTTTGTTTTTTATTTATTTTTAATTGGAGGATATTGCTTTATAATGTTGTGTTGGCTTCTGTCATACATCAACATGAATTAGCTATAGGTTTACATATGTTCCTTCCTTTTTAAAACTCTCTCCCACTTCCCACCTCATCCCACCCTTCTAGATTGTCAGAGAGCACTGAGTTGACCTTCCTGTGTTATATGCTGCTGCTGCTGCTAAGTTGCTTCAATCGTGTCTGACTCTGTGCAACCCCACAGACGGCAGCCCACCAGGTTCCCCCATCCCTGGGATTCTCCAGGCAAGAACACTGTGTTATATAGCAACTTCCTATTAGCTATTTCACATGTGGTAATGCATATATTTCAATGCTACTCTTTCAATTCATCACTCTTTCCTATCCCTGCTGTGTCCATGAGTCTACTGTCTATGTCTGAGTCTCTATTCCTGCCCTGAAAATAGAGTCATCAGTACCATTTTTCTGGATTCTATATGTATATGTTAATGTATGATATTTGTTTTTCTCTTACTTGTATAACAGGCTCTGGGTTCATCCATCACTAGAACTGACTCAAAATCATTCCTTTTCATGGCTGAGTGATATCACATAGTACATGTATATCACAACTTATTTCTCCATTCATTTGTGGGTGGGCATCTAGGTTTCCTCTATGTCCTGGTTATTGTGCTGCAATGAACAGCAGGGAACGTGTGTCTTTTTCAATTATGGTTTTCTCACAATATACACCCAGTGTTGGGATTGCTGGGTCATATGATAGTTTTGTTCCTAATATTTTAAAGAAATCTCCATACTGTTCTCCGCAGTGGCTGTACCAATTTACATTCTGACCAGCAGTGCAAGAGTGTTCCCTTTCCTCCACATCCTCTTCAGCATTTATTGTTTTCTTTGACAAAGGAGGCAAGAATATACAATATAGAAAATATAGACTATTCAATAAGTGGTGCTGGGAAACTGGAAAGCCACATGTTTAAAAAAATGAAATTAGAACACATCTTGAACCATACAAAAAGATAAATTCAAAATGGATTAAAGACATAAATATAAAACCGGAAACTATAAAACTCTTAGAGAAAAACATAGGCAGAACACTCTTGGTGTGAATCACAGAAAGATCCTCTATGACTTACCTCCTAGAGCAATGGAAATAGAAACAAAAAAAAATGAGAACTAATTAAACTTAAAAGCTTTTTTCATAGAAAAAGAAACTATAAACAATATTAAAAGACAACCCTCAGAATGGGAAAAAATAATTGCATATGAAACAATTGACAAAGGATTTATCTCCAAAATATACAAACAACTTATACAGCTCAATACAAGAAAAACAACAACCCAATCAAACAATAGGCAGAAGACCTAAACAGACATTTCTCCAAAGAAGATGTTATTATTGTTTAGTCATTAAGTCATGCTCAGGCTTCCCTGTCCTTTACTGTCTCCCAGAGTTTGCTCAGATTCATGTCCATTAAGTCAGGGATGCTATCTAATCATCTCATCTTCTTCCACCCACTTCCCTTTCAGCCTTCAGTCTTTCCCAGCTTCAAGATATTTTCATAAGTCAGTTCTTCACATCAAGTAGCAAAGTATTGGCACTTCAGCTTCAGCATCAGTTCTGCCAGTGATACTCAGGGTTGATTTCCTTTAGGATTGATTGGTTTAATCTACTTCCTGTCCAAGGGACTCTCAAGAGTCCTCTCCAGGACCATAGCTCAAAAGCATCAATTCTTCAGTGCTCAGTCTTCTTCATGGTCCAACTCCACACATGTGATATGACATTTACGTGAAATGTGACAGCAAAATTTGATTACAGAACTCCCTCAGAGCTGGAGGAAATAGAGGCTCCTGGAGGGCACAAACAAAATCTTGTGTATACCAGGACCCAGGGGAACAGAGCAGTGGCCCCATAAGAGACTAAGGCAGACCGAGTGTTTGAGGGTCTCCTGCAGAGGTGTGGCTCAGAAGTGGCCTGCCACAGGGGACAGGGACATTTGCAGTAGCAGTCCTGGGAGGTGCATGCTGGCATAAGTAGCTTTTGGAGGTCACCAGTAGCCTTATCATAGAGCCTGTAGACTTTAGGACTGGGTGGCCTCAGGCCAAGCAACTAACAGGGAGGGAGCATAGTCTCACTCATGAACAGACAATTGGATTAAAGATTTGCAGAGTGTGGCCCTGCCCACCAGAGCAAGACCCAGTTTTCTCTACAGCTAGTGCCTACCATCAGGAAGCTTGCACAAGCCACTTATCCTTATGCATCAGAGGGCAGACAGAAGAAGTAAGATCTATAATCTCAGCCTCCAGAATGAAAATCACAGCCACAGAAAGCTAATGAAAGTGATCATGTGGATCATAGTCTTGTGTAACTCAGTGAAGCTATGAACCAGGCTGTGCAGGGCCACCTAAGACGGACAGGTCATGGTGGAGAGTTCTGATAAAAAGTGGTCCACTGAAAAAGGGAATGGTAAAACACTTCAGTATTTTTGCCTTGAGAACCCCATGAACAGTGTGAAAGGCAAAAAAAAAAAAAAAAAAGACATATGAATGGCTGATAAACACATGAAAAAGTGTTCAACATCACTTATTAGATAAATGCAAATCAAAACTATAATGAGGTATCACCTCACACCAGTCAGAATGGCCATTCATCAAAAAAATCTACAAACAATAAATACTGGAGAGGATATGGAGAAAAGGAAACCCTGTTGTTGGTGGGAATGTAAACCGATTATTTCCTTTAATAATATCTGTATTTCAAAATTGAATGGAGTTTCTAATATTTATTAAGCAATGGAGAATGTGGATGTGTTTGAATAGGCAATTGTCTTTTCTTTGCAACATATCATCCTGAAAAATGAAACCAAAATATGGAACGTTGCATGGGAAAATGGAAGACAATATCTATTGTTAATTTCTTCAATTATTCAGTGATTTGGAATAATATCTATGCAAAATGTAAAAAGGATATAAAAGAATTTTTCATGCTTTAGAAATCTTTGAAGTAATTTGGCTCAAATTTTCTTATATCTTTTCTTCAAATACAACTTTAATTAATTCAATATACAGAGAACCTCAAGCTTAAAAATAATAGCCTTTCAAATTTAGTAAATAGAATTTTTTCTCGTTTTTTGTAAGTAATTTAGTGAGACCATTAAAACTAATATAAATGATGTCTAAGCTCAATGAAGAAACGTGGTCTACAATAAATACTAAATAAAAAGGTAATAATGATAATGATTTTTTCATTGAGGACAGCTTTTGAGTTTTTGATTCACACAAACTGTTAGCTTGAAGCACTAATAGAGTATTGATTGTATACAAGTGCTCTAAATAACGATAAAGAGATTATCACAAATGAAAAACATCACACGAGAGACTTTCTAATTAAAGTTATAATTTATTATTATAAAAAGAAATGTTATTGCTGCAATTTATAATCACTATACCTGAATTACTCTGATTGTGATCAATACATATTGACTAATCGAACTGAGTTTGGTTGCAATATTTTCCAAGTATACAGACCCAGACACATTTGTAAACACCAGAAATGTCTTTCCTTAAGCAATACACCCTGTTAGCAAAAATAAAGTAAATATACAATAAAAACAACAATTTGACTACCAGCCTGATTATATATGAAACTTAATTCAGATTGTGATGTATATTTGCATACCTGAAAGTCAATTTATATATTCAAATAAGCTTAACGGAGTAGAGTGGGAAAATAGCCTTGAAAAGTGTATTCTCAAAATAGATGCAACATTTTAAACGTATTTTTGGTTGGTAATGAGCAAAGTACTGAAAAACCGGTCACTTCCTATTGCTAGATAATGATCAACTTTATTTTCAAACCTTCGTATGGAATCAATTCATTTGTAAACCAGAATAAAGATTTAATTACATTCATATTGCTAATTTCATCTACATATATATATCACTGTGTGCTGAGCACTGTTCTAACATGGGGAGGACCCTATGTTTATCATTATCTCAAAATATAACTCAAGACTGTGTGAAAAGTAGAGAAGACTAGAACCAGTGCTGTCTTTCAGTTTTCATAGATCAGATGTCACATATCAGGGCCACTGTATGAACTTTGTTATTTAACCTTGGCCTGTATCTGCTTCTTTTCCTGCAACATTAAAATAATTACAAGAATTTGCTGAGGTGCAATGGCTAAGTGAGTCCATATGAGAAGTATACTATAGAACCCAACAGAGAGCTTAATATAACTAAATAATAATTAAGCAATAATTGTAAACCTTTATGAGCACTAACAAAATTTTTGGTGATCAAAATATGTGAAGATCAACCTTCAGTGTTTCTCATCTCATTTCAATACAGAATCTGCACCACATACAACATTCAAAAATATGTGTATGTTGTAACTCGTGTTCATGAGATTCCCTGTAATAGCATTTAGCCACAACCATTGATATTCCAACATAGACAACTTCATATGCAGGCAACTATTACTTCCTAAGATAAGTTTAAAGAAGAGATCCCTTTGTTGATACAGTGAGTATCACTGCCTTAGGTTGATCCAACCACTATTCTTGATGATGCCACAGAGCAATCACTTCACTTTCAATAAATTATTATTTTTTAGCTAATAATGCCAACTTCAGTAAAACTTAGGCTGTCAAAAGCTATATGGTGGTCTTTGGTGAAACTGAAAGAGAGTATCATGACATGTAGACTGCATTCTATCAGAGAATAAACAAAATCCTGCCACTTGCATCTTAAATTTTAGAATTTTCAATGAATCAGTTCTTTTAATTTACAACACTTACTGTGAAATTGTCACGTGGGCTTTGTATGTTTGCTAAGTGGCTTCAGTCATGTCTGACTCTTTGTGACCCCTTAGACTGTAGCCCACCAGGCTCCTCTGTCTATGGGATTCTCCAGGCAAGAATACTGGAGTGGTTTGCCATTTCCTCCCCCAGGGGTCTTTCCAACCCAGGGATCAAACCCGGGTCTCTTACATCTCTTGCACTGGTAGTTGGGTTCCTTACCACTAGTGGAAACTAGGAAGCCCAGTAAAGCTAGTGGAGATGATGAGCAGCTGAGCTATTTAAAATACTGAAAGATGATGGCGTTAAAGTGCTGCACTCAATATGTCAGCAAACTTGGAAAATCCAGCAGTGGCCACAGGAACGGAAAAGGTCAGTTTTCATTCTAATTCCAAAGAAGGGCAAGCTAAAGAATGTTCAAACAACTGGAAAATTGAGCTCACTTCCCATAAATAAGGTTATGCTCAAAATCCTTCCAGCTGGGCTTCAGCAGTTCTTGAATAGAGAACTTCCTGACGCACAAACTGGGTTTGGAAAAGGCAGGGGCATCAAAGATCAAATTGCTAACATTTGTTGGGTCATAGAAAAAGCAAGGGAATTCTAGAAAAACATCTACTTCTGTTTCATTGACTACTCGAAAACCTTTGACTGTGTGGATCACAACAAACTGCAAAAAATTCTTAAAGAGATAGGAATACCAGAACTTCTTACCTGTCTCCTGAGAAACCTGTATGTGGGTCAGGAAGCAACACTTAGAACCTTACACGGAACAAGTGACTGGTTCAAAATTGGGGAAGGAGTAAGTAGAGGTTGTATACTGTCACCTAGCTTATTTAACTTATATGCAGAGTACATCATGCAAAATGCTGGGCTGGATGAATATCAAGCTGGAATAAAGATTGCTGGGAGAAATATCAACAACTTCAGAAATGCAGACAATACCACTCTAATGGCAGGAAATGAAGAGGAACTAAAGAACCTCTTGATGAGGATGAAGTAGTAGAGTTAAAAAGCTGGCTTAAAACTCAACATTCAAAAAACTGATCATGGCATCTGGTAGCATCAGTTCATGGCAAAAAAAAAAAAAAGGAAAAAGTAGGAGCATTGATAGTTTTTCTCTTCTTGGGCTCCAAAGTCACTGCAGATGGTGACTGTAGCCCTGAAATTAGAAGATACTTGCTTCTTGGAAGGAAGGCTATAACTATAAATTAAAAGTGAAATTGGTTTTCATTATAAACTATAAAGTATATATAATATACTTTAATATAAGTATATTAAAAAGCAAAGACATCACTTTGCAGACAAAGATCCATATTGTCAAAGCTATGGTCTTTCCAGTAGTCATGTATGGATGGGAGATTTGAACAATAAAGAAGACTCAACACCAAAGAATTGATGCTTCTGAACTGTGGTGCTGGAGAAGACTCTTAAGATTCCCTTGGACTGCAAGGAGATCTTAACGGAAATCTTAAGAGAAATCAATCCTGAATACTCATTGGTAGTACTGATGCTGCAGCTGAAGCTCCAGTACTTTGGCCACTTGATGTGAAGAGCTGACTCACGGGAAAATATCTTGTTGCTGGGAAAGATTGAAGCAAAAGGAGAAGAAGGTGGCAGAAAATGAAATGGTTGAATAGTATCACCAACTGAGTGGACATGAACCTGGGCAACTCTGGCGATGGTGAATGACAGGGGAGCCTAGCATGCTGCACTCCATGGGTTACAGAATCAAACAAAATTTAGTGATTGAAAAACCAGCAACTATGAAATTGTATGATTTTCTAATCTACTGTTTAATTTATGTATCTGACTTCTTAAATTATATTTATGATTATTGTTTTTTTTATCTTCTAATTTCATCAGCTGTGTATGTTGAATGGCATTATTACTGAAATATATATTTTTGAAGTGATGTCAAATAAATAGTCTCAAGATCTCTGCTAACAAAACATCCAAGACCACTGTATTTTTCCACTTCAGCTAAATGTTACCTATTTCCCTATTTAAATTTTGAACAATCTGTGTATATTTTGTCTGTGTTTCTCAAAGACTGATACAGAAAACATTAGACCCACAAGATTTTCAGTTAGAATGCAAAGTCTTGAAGATAGGCAGTTTTGTCTCTTTTGTTCATTTCTATATTCCTAGTGCCTAATAAAGTGCCTTGTATTTGGAGATACTGAAAAAAAGATTAAGACTGAGTAAATGAATGAGTATAGATAAAAAAATAGAAATTTCTGAGAAAGTACTGAAAACTCTATCCTAACCTTAGAGATTCATGGTACATATTCATGTATTAAAGACTGTGAGTGGTCATTCATCATAGAAAACTATATATCTAAATTTTTATATTCAATTTACAACAGCACCTTTTCAATGCATGTAGAAATCATTTGGAATATATGTTCTAATGTGTATATTTTTGGAAAACCAAATTGTTTACACAATTTCAACTTACATAAGGTCTTCAAATTGACTAAAACTGATTTTTAAAAATACTATTAATATTGTGGGTTTTGTCATTTAGAATGCCAAATTTCACTTTTAATTTAGACAAATTCATAATTTTATCATTATGAGAAAATATCATTATTTTAAATGGATAAAATTATTTGCTTCCCCCTGACTGCTTTCCTGTCATCTTTAATTTAAACTGATGAGCTAGACTGAATGTCTTCATTTCTGATCTTAACTTACTTATCTAGAATTAATTTCCTGGTTATTTCCTTTTAAGAAATGTTATTTCCATTTTCACAAAATTCCTTAATGTTCTTTTAGTATTCATTTGCTAAGGGTTTCTTGCTTAGTATCCTCAGAAGAGCTAGGAACAGGTACCTGACTCTTTTCTTGTGAAACATCACTTAAAGAGCAGGACCTGGCTCCTATTTTCTGTTCTTTTTTCTGATTCCTAGTAACTTAACTAGAAATGTTGCACACAAATTGACATTGACTGGCTACTCTGTTAGGCTTTATAATGAACTGCAAAAGAGAGGCGCAGTGTCCAGTTCAACTGTTTTCATCTAGAAAAAATAGGGAATTCATTGATCCTACAGGGACAAAACATCAAACACTCAGAAAATCCAATTCACTTAAAAAATTAAGGTTGCATTGTTTGTCAGTCAAATTTTCATTTTATTCCTAAAGACGACTTAATACTGGACAACTACGCAATACTTTGCAAGCACTTTACTGTAGTAAAAAGGGTTTTGCATTGACAAATTAAGCAATGCTTCCTTTTTTTATTCTATGCCTTTGTCTTCCTTTCACTTATTCTCTTATTAAAAATGGTAATGAAAAGAATAAGCACAGTTAGTAGTAAATATTTTACTTCAACAATTCATTTAAAGATTTCAAAGACAATCAAAAATTATTTTTAAATAGAAAAATTTCTCAATACATTTTTTATATGTCAAAAAGTTCAAGTGCACTGATTATGTGAGCTGCTATATAAGGATGGTTATTAGAGCTAGGTCTTGAATATGAGCAGATTTAGCTGCTTACTGGTTGTATGATCTTTCTCAAAATATCTGTTCTTCATCTACATGTCTAGTTTTATACACTGAAATGGGAACATTAAAATCTTTACTGGCTTAACAGATTATGCTAATTTAGCTCATGTATGTGTGTATGTTTAAAACAGGATTTTGTAACAAAATGTTTATAGTTCATGTTCTATATATCTGCAATAAAATGAGATTTTAAATTATAATAACACAATTAGTTAAAATAATTGAAAAATTATAATAAAATACCAGCCAATTTATTTTTCTATCATTAAATTATATCTGTCAATGATTCTCTTAAACTTTGTATTCATAATATGCAATCTGTGGGATACTAGAAGGAAGTTGCACCAACATTTTCTATCATACAATATATAATTTACAATCTAATCAATTATTGTACATCAATTTTTGCATTTTACTAAAGAAGCAAATTTATAGTCATGCCATTAAGATGATGACATTCACTGAAAAATAGATTTAGTTTTAACTCCCTTAGTTCAGTTCAGTTCAGTTGCTCAGTCGTGTCCAACTCTTTGCGACCCCATGGACTGCAGCACATCAGGCCTCCCTGTCTATCACCAACTCCTGGAGTTTACCCAAACTCATGTGCCAATGAGTTTACCCAACTCATTGAGTTGGTGATGCCATCCAACCATCTCATCCTCTGTCATGCCCTTCTCCTCACGCCTTCAATCTTTCCCAGCATCAAAGGCTTTTCTAATGAGTCAGTTGTTTGCATCAGGTGGCCAAAGAATTGGAGTTTCAAACTCAGCATCAGTCCTTCCAATGAATACTCAAGAATGATTTCCTTTAGGATTGACTGGTTGGATTTCCTGGCAGTCTGAGGGACTCTCAAGAGTCTTCTCCAACACCACAGTTCAAAAGCATCAGTTCTTCAGTGCTCAGCTTTCTTTATAGTCCAACTTTCACATCCATACATGACTACTGGAAAAACCATAGCCTATACTAGACAGACCTTTGTTGACAAGTTATGTCCCTGCTTTTTAATATGCTGTTTAGGTTTGTCATAAATTTTCTTCCAAGAAGAAAGCATCTTTTAATTTTCCTGGCTGCAATCACCATGTGGAGCCCCCAGAAATAAAGTCAGCCACTGTTTCCCCATCTATTTGCCATGAAGTGATGTGATAGATGTCATTATCTTAGTTTTCTGAGTGTTGAATTTTAAGCCAACTTTTTCACTCTCCTCTTTCACTTTCATCAAGAGGCTGTTTAGTTCTTCATTTCTGCCACAAGTGTGGTGGCATCTGCATATCTGAGGTTACTGATATTTCTCCCAGCAATCTTGATTCCAGCTTTAACTCCCTTAACTCTATTATTATTCTCATTAGACATTTGAGGTAACTAAACTATTTTTTGAGCAGTCTCTCAGAGCTATCTAAGATGCTGCCTCCCAGGCTGCAGCCCTCATTTAGCCCCAAATAAAACTTAACTCACAATTCTCAAGTTTTACATGGTTTTTTAGTCAACAGTTATGGCAACTGATAAAGCTTCCCAGAGTGGACTTCCTTCCTTCAATTGGACTCCACAAGAAACTGGAACTTTGGTACCAGCAATGGCCTCTTGTGCTGATTGGCCTCACCAGGGAGCACAGGTGAATTTCAGGATATTGTTAAGGATGATCCACTCTTGGCAGTGACTTCTCCTCTTCTTTGTCCTTTGTGAGAGAGATTGGACAGAATTATTATTTCCATGTTATGGTCTTGGAATCAAAGGCACAGGAATCAGAAGCAGAGATGAGACCATCACACTGGGTTTCTCCCCAGTCCAAGACTCTGTCTATCTAACACTTCATGCTCACACTGACCACTTTAGGAGGCAGTTATAATAAACTCTGAATATAGATGCATTCACCCATCAACAGAAAATTGGATTAAAGATTGACTGAGTGTGGCCTAGCCAATCAGAAGAAGATCCAGTTTTCCCCTAAGTATCTCCCATCAGGAAGCTTCCATAAGCCTCTTACCTTTCTCCATCAGAGGACAGGCAGAATGAAAACCATAATCAAAGGAAACTAACCAATCTAATCACATGGACCACAGCCTTGTCTAATTCAATGAAACTATGAGCCAAGCTAGAAAACGAAGATGATGGCATCTGATCCCATCATTTCATGGGAAATAGATGGGGAAACAGTGGAAACAGTGTCAGACTTTATTTCTGGGGGCTCCAAAATCACTGCAGATGGTGACTGCAGCCATGAAATTAAAAGATGATTACTCCTTGGAAGAAAAGTTTTGACCAACCTAGATAGCATATTGAAAAGCAGAGACATTACTTTGCCAACAAAGGTCCATCTACTCAAAGCTATGGTTTTTCCAGTGATCATGTATGGATGTGAGAGTTGGACTGTGAAGAAGGCTGAACGCCGAAAAATTGATACTTTTGAACTGTGGTGTTGGAGAAGACTCTTGAGAGTCCCTTGGACTGCAAGGAGATCTAACCAGTCCATTCTGAAGGCGATCAGCCCTGGGATTTCTTTGGAAGGAATGATTCTAAAGCTGAAACTCCAGTACTTTGGCCACCTCATGCAAAGAGTTGACTCATTGGAAAAGACTCTGATGCTGGGAGGGATTGGGGGCAGGAGGAGAAGGGGATGACAGAGGATGACGTGGCTGGATGGCATCACTGACTCGATGGACATGAGTCTCAGTGAACTCTGGGAGTTGGTGATGGACAGGGAGGCCTGGAGTGCTGCGATTCATGGGGTTGCAAAGAGTCAGACATGACTGAGCAACTGAACTGAACTGAGCTGAACTGAGGAACAGTCTATGTGTGCTTCCACCACAAAGCATGCTGTATGCAAGTTTCTCTCCTTAGAGAGTTCTCCTGAGTAAATTACATTCACTCTTCATTAAAATGCATTAGTGCCTCAGACAATCTTTCTTAGACCTCTGTAACTGTCAGATTCTATTGATAGACCTTTACAAATTATAATTTTCTGTCCATTTGTGCTAGTAAAGTAATGCTCAAAATTCTCTAAGACAGGCTTCAGCAATATGCGAACTGTGAACTTCCATATGTTCAAGCTGGTTTTAGAAAAGGCAGAGGAACCAGAGATCAAATTACCAACATCCTCTTGATCATCAAAAAAGGAAGAGAGTTCCAGAAAAACATCTATTTCTGCCTTATTGACTATGTCAAAGCCTTTGACTGTGTGGATCACAATAAACTGAGGAAAATTCTGAAAGAGATGGGAATACAAGACCACCTGACCTGCCTCTTAAGAAACCTATATGCAGGTCATGAACTAAAGGTTAGAACTGGACGTGGAACAACAGACTGGTTCCAAATAGGAAAAGGAGTATGTCAAGGCTGTATATTGTCACCCTGCTTATTTAACTTCTATGCAGAGTACATCATGAGAAACGCTGGGCTGGATGAAGCCCAAGTTGGAATCAAGAGTTCCAGGAGAAATATCAATAACCACAGATATGCAGATGACACCACCCTTATGGCAAAAAATGAAGTACTAAAGAGACTCTTAATGAAAGTGAAAGAGAGTGAAAAAGTTGTCTTAAAGCTCAACATTCAGAAAACGAAGATCATGACATCTGGTCCCATCACTTCATGGCAAACCAATGGGGAAACAGTGGCTGACTTTATTTTTGGGGGCTCCAAAATCACTGCAGATGGTGATTGCAGCCATGAAATTAAAATATGCTTACTCCTTGGAAGTAAGATGGTAGGTGTTGCAAGAGGCCATCAGAGTGCAAACACACTGAAATGATACTCACAGAAAACTAGTTAATCTAATCACACTAGGACCACAGCCTTGTCTAACTCAATGAAACTAAGCCATGCCCATGGGGCAACCCAAGACAGGCAGGTCATGGTGGAAAGATCTGACAGAATGTGGTCCACTGGAGAAGGGAATGGCAAACCACTTCAGTATTCTTGCCTTGAGAACCCCATGAACAGTATGGAAAAGCGAAATGATAGGATACTGAAAGAGAAACTCCCCAGGTCAGTAGGTGCCCAATATGCTACTGGAGATCAGTGGAGAAATAACTCCAGAAAGAATGAATGGATGGAGCCAAAGCAAAAACAATACCCAGGTGTGGATGTGACTGGTGATAGAAGCAGGTCCGATGCTGTAAAGAGCAATATTGCATAGGAACCTGGAATGTCAAGTCCATGAATCAAGGCAAAATGGAAGTGGTCAAACAAGAGATGGCAAGAGTTATTGTTGACATTCTAGGAATCAGCGAAGTGAAATGGACTGGAATGGGTGAATTTAACTCAGATGACCATTATATCTACTACTGCGGGCAAGAATCCCTCAGAAGAAATGGAGTGGTCATCATGGTCAACAAAAGAGTCCAAAATGCAGTACTTGGATGCAATCTCAAAAACGACAGAATGATCTCTGTTCGTTTCCAAGGCAAACCATTCAATATCACAGTAATCCAAGTCTATGCCCCAACCAGTAACACTGAAGAAGCTGAAGTTGAACGATTCTATGAAGGCCTACAAGACCTTTTAGAACTAACACCCAAAAAGGATGTCCTTTTCATTATAGGGGACTGGAATGCAAAAGTAAGAAGTCAAGAAACACCTGGAGTAACAGGAAAATTTGGCCTTGGAATACGGAATGAAGCAGGGCAAAGACTGATAGAGTTTTGCCAAGAAAATGCACTGATCATAACAAACACCCTCTTCCAACAACACAAGAGAAGACTCTATACATGGAAATCCCCAGATGGTCAACACTGAAATCAGATTGATTATATTCTTTGCAGCCAAAGATGGAGAAGCTCTATACAGTCAGCAAAAACAAGGCCAGGAGCTGACTTTGGCTCAGACCATGACTCCTTATTGCCAAATTCAGACTTAAATTGAAAAAGGTAGGGAAAACCACTAGACCATTCAGGTATGACCTAAATCAAATCCCTTATGATTATACAGTGGAAGTGAGAAATAGATTTAAGGGCCTAGATCTGATAGATAGAGTGCCTGATGAACTATGGAATGAAGTTCGTGACATTGTACAGGAGACAGGGATCAAGACCATTCCCATAGAAAAAAAAATGCAAAAAAGCAAAACGGCTGTCTGGGGAAGCCTTACAAATAGCTGTGAAAAGAAGAGAAGCAAAAAGCAAAGGACAAAAGGAAAGTTATAAGCAATGAATGCAGAGTTCCAAAGAATAGCAAGAAGAGATAAGAAAGCCTTCTTCAGCGATCAATGCAAATAAATAGAGGAAAACAACAGAATGGGAAAGACTAGGGATCTCTTCAAGAAAGTCAGAGATATCAAAGGAACATTTCATGCAAAGATGAGCTCGATAAAGGATAGAAATGGTATGGACCTAACAGAAGCAGAAGATATTAAGAAGAGATGGCAAGAATACACAGAAGAACTGTACAAAAAACATCTTCACAACCCAGATAATCATGATGGTGTGATCACTGACCTAGAGCCAGACATCCTTGAATGTGAAGTCAAGTGGGCCTTAGAAAGCATAACTACGAACAAAGCTAATGGAGGTGATGGAATTCCAGTTGAGCTGTTTCAGATTCTGAAAGATGATGCTGTGAAAGTGCTTCACTTAATATGCCAGCAAATTTGGAAAACTCAGCAGTGGCCACAGGACTGGAAAAGGTCAGTTTTCATTCCAATCCCAAAGAAAGCCAATGCCAAAGAATGCTCAAACTACCGCACATTGCACTCATCTCACATGCTAGTAAAGTAATGCTCAACATTCTCCAAGCCAGGCTTCAGCAATATGTGAATCATGAACTTCTAGATGTTCAAGCTGGTTTGGAAAAGGCAGAGGAACCAGAGATCAAATTGCCAGCATCTGCTGGCTCATCGAAAAAGCAAGAGAGTTCCAGAAAAATATCTATTTCTGCTTTATTGACTATGCCATAGCCTTTGACTGTGTGGATCACAATAAACTGTGGAAAATTCTGAAAGAGATGGGCATACCAGACCACCTGATCTGCCTCTTGAGAAATTTGTATACAGGTCAGGAAGCAACAGTTAGAACTGCACATGGAAAACAGACTGGCTCCAAATAGGAAAAGGAGTTCGTCAAGGCCATATATTGTCACCCTGTTTATTTAACTTCTATGCAGAGCACATCATGAGAAACGCCGGGCTGGAAGACGCACAAGCTGGAATCAAGATTGCAGGGAGAAATATCAATAACCTCAGATATGCATATGACACAACGCTTATGGCAGAAAGTGAAGAGGAACTATAAAGCCTCTTGATGAAAGTGAAAGTGGAGAGTGAAAAAGTTGGCTTAAAGCTCAGCATTCTGAAAACGAACATCATGGCATCCAGTCCTACCACTTCATGGGAAATAGGTGGGGAAACAGTGGAAACAGTGTCAGACTTTATTTTTCTGGGCTCCAAAATCACTACAGATGGTGACTACAGCCATGAAATTAAAAGACACTTACTCCTTGGAAGGAAAGTTATGACCAACCTAGATAGCATATTCAAAAGCAGAGACATTACTTTGCCAACAAAGGTTTGTCAAGTCAAGGCTATGGTTTTTCCTGTGGTCATGGATGGATATGAGAGTTGGACTGTGAAGAAGGCTGAGCACCGAAGAATTGATGCTTTTGAACTGTGGTGTTGGAGAAGACTCTTGAGAGTCCCTTGGACTGCAAGGAGATCCAACCAGTCCATTCTGAAGGAGATCAGCCCTGGGATTTCTTTGGAAGGAATGATGCTAAAGCTGAAACTCCAGTACTTTGGCCACCTCATGCGAAGAGTTGATTCATTGGAAAAGACTCTGATGCCTGGAGGGATTGGGGGCCAGAGGAGAAGGGGATGACAGAGGATGAGATGGCTGGATGGCATCACTGACTCGATGGACGTGAGTCTGAGTGAACTCCGGGAGTTGGTGATGGACAAGGAGCCCTGGCGTGCTTCGATTCATGGGGTTGCAAAGAGTCGGACACGACTGAACGACTGATTTGATCTGACACCTTGGAAGGAAAGTTATGACCAATATAGACAGCATATTAAAACAGAGATATTACTTTGCCAACAAAGGTGCATCTAGTCAAGGCTATGGTTTTTCTAGTAGTCATATATGGATGTGAAAGTTGGAATGTAAAGAAAGCTGAGTTCAGAAGAATTGATGCTTTTGAACCGTGGTGTTGGAGAAGACTCCTGATAGTCACTTGGAGTGAAAGGAGATCCAACCAGTCAGTTCTAAACGTGATCAGTCCTGGGTGTTCGTTGGTAGGACTGATATTGAAGTTGAAGCTCCAATACTTTGCCCACCTGTTGCGAAGAGCTGACTCATTAGAAAAGGCCCTGATACTGGGAAAGATTGATGGCAGGAGGAGAATTGGACGGCAGAGGATAGATGGTTGGATGGTTACCAAGTCAATGGACATGAGTTTGGGTGAATTCGGGAGTTGATGATGGACAGGGTGGCTTGGCGAGCTGCATTTCATGGGGCCGCAAAGAGTAGGACATGACTGAGAGACTGAACTGAATTGTGTGTTTACAGTATATACATTGTTTTCAGCACTAGATTGTGTGTTCCATGAGGGAAGTAGCCTTTATGACTATGTTGTTTTTTGTACATTATTAAGGTGTAATAATTATTTATATAAATAAAATATTAAAGAAAGTTAAGAAATCAGAGTCTCAATTATGAAAAATCTTCCCTGGAAAACTTTACATCTATATTTTAAAATATTTCTTAATTAATTACAGTTTAAAGATAATACCAGGAGATAATTCTCACTGGATTTCTGTTTTTCTGCACATTTCAGGCCTTCTATAGGAAAAGAAATATAAGTTATATTAAATGTAGAAAACATATCATTCCCTAGACACATTTCAGTATAGTAAAAATTCCCTGCTTCTTCCTGAAGAATATTTGCTTGTGTTCTACAGTAATAATACAATTAGACACTCCATCTTCTGAGAGACAACAATTAAATTTCTGGGTAATAATCATGAAGCCCTTCTAATCATCATATTAGAAGATTCATTGATCTTTCTGATTAAGAATGAAGTCTCTTTCCTTTTCTGGCAGAGAAAATGGGTAGGTGCACCAGCTGCTCTATGTAATCACTGTTGCTGCTGCTGCTAAGTCACTTCAGTCGTGTCCCACTCTGTGCAACCCTATGGACAGCAGCCCTCCAAGCTCCTCTGTCCACAGGATTCTCCAGGCAAGAATACTGGAGTGGGTTGCCATTTCCTTCTCTCATGTAAGCACTAAGTATTTCAATTTTGGGGTACAACTACTGTGATGCAAACCCACTGCATGCCAAATTAATACCAAATACTGTGTGCAATAAACAAAATTTTTTTATTCCTCTTCAAATTCTTGTTCAAATATTAACCACAATTTGAATATTAGGAGGTGGAGCCTTTGGGAGATGATTAAATCATAATAGTGGACCCCTTGATTAGTGTTCTTATAAAAGAAGCCTTGTAGATCTTCGTCTCTGCTTTCATTGTGTGAATACATAGCAAGGAGACAGCTGTCTATGAACCAGGAAGTGGGCTTTTACAAGACACCTAGCCTGCTAGCAGCACCTTGATCTTGGACTTCTTGGCCTCCACAAGTGTGAGAAACAAATTTGTATTGTTTATAGACCACCCAGTCTATGATATACTGTTATAGGGGCCTGAACAGACTAAGCCATTGTATCACCCAATGAGGATTGGGTGTCAAGTAATGGGGATTAAGATGTTCTCCAGTGTGTTTGGTCTAATACATTGTTTGTTTCTCAGATCCAGCAATCTAATATTTCTGTCAGAATATACATAAAATTGTATAGACTAACAACTTACAAGTAAGACCAAGTATTAGACTTAACGTATACTGCATAAAATATTTTCTTCCACGCTTTCTGATTTAACTTGCAATGTGGCTGATCTAAGCTCGATCCCTGGTTGGAAAGATCCCCTGGAGAAGGGAACGGTTAGCCACTCCAGTATTATGGCTTGGAGAATTCCGTGGACAGAGGAACCGGGTGGGGCTATAGTCCATGGGGTCACAAAGAGTCAGACACAACTGAGTGACTTTTACTTTCACTTTTCTGATTAAACATATATTATATAAAATATTCTACAAAAAAAAAAGGTATTTGTAATAAAACAGAACTTATAGAATTTGCAAGCTTCAGTGTCCAGAGTTTTTGCTGGGGTTTCATTCAGCTCAGTTCAGTTGCTCAGTCATGTCCGACTCTTTGCAACACCATGAACCGCAGCACGCCAGGCCTCCCTGTCCATCACCAACTCCCAGAGTCCATCCAAACCCATGTCCACTGAGTCGGTGATGCTATCCAACCATCTCAACCTCTGTCGTCCCCTTCTCCTCCTGCCCTTAATCTTTCCCAGCATCAGGGTCTTTTCAAATGAGTCAGCTCTTCGCATCAGGTGGCCAAAGTATTGGAGTTTCAGCTTCAACATCAGTCTTACCAATGAACACCAGGACTGATCTCCTTTAGGATGGACTGGTTGCAGTCCAAGGGACTCTCAAGAGTCTCCTTGCAGTCCAAGGGACTTTCAAGAGTCTTCTCCAACAGCACAGTTCAAAATCATCAATTCTTCTCTTTGGCGCTCAGCTTTCTTCACAGTCCAAATCTCACATCCATACATGAACACTGGAAAAACCATAGCTTTGACTAGATGGACCTTTCTTGACAACATAATGTCTCTGCTTTTTAATATGCTGTCTAGTTTGGTCATAACTTTCCTTCCAAGGAGTAAGCATCTTTTAATTTCATGGCTGCAGTCACCATCTGCAGTAATTTTGGAGCCCAGAAAAATAATGTCAGCCATTGTTTCCACTGTTTCCCCATCTATTTGCCATGAAGTGATGGGACCAGATGCCATGTTCTTAGTATTCTGAATGGTTTCATTAAGTGGGAATAATTAATTGAATCACTGACCAAGAGATTAAACTCAATCTCCAGCCATTTCCCCTCCAAAAAAAATCAAACAGACCCTCTAATTACTTGACTGGTCCTTTTGAAATGGGTTGTATCCTGAGTCATCTCAGGTTATCATTAACCATGTAAGGGCTACCATTAGTCACACATCATTAGTAGAATTGTCTGAAAGGTGCACCATGAGCAGAGATAGGCATATCATGTGGAAATGTCAAGAATTTAGAGGTAAGCTCCCAGGAACTGGGGTAAAAGGCCAGCTTACTCTATATAAAATAAAGCTTTACTTTATATAAAGTCCAAGTCTTTGTGACTCCATAGACTATACAACCATGGAATTCTCCAGGCCAGAATACTGGAATGGATAGTGTTTCCCTTCTCCCGGGGATCTCTCCAACCCAGGGATTGAACCCAGGTCTCCTGTATTGCAAGCAGATTCTTTACCAGCTGAGCTACCAAGGAAGCCCATATTTTATGTACTATGTATATTATTAATAAAATAAATATGGAAATAAATATATTTTATATTTAATAAGTGTTTCATTAGGTATTTCAAGGTCTTGAAAAGATGCAGCATGTCCTATAGGAATGTACTTACTTCCAAAACTATTATTATCTCTATAAAGAGTCAGGTGTCATCCTGTCATACCAAAATAATAATACCTATTTTAAAAGTATTATTCTGTGTCGATAAATCCAAGAAAATATCAACACTTGAAACATCCAAACAGAAACAGTATAGCTATTATCAGTTAAGATGGTGGGTTAGATAACTTTTAAAATATTTTTTTTTACTCTTAAGAACATATTATTTTGTAATTTAGGAACATAATAATGCTGTGTATTGCATTCACTCCAAAAATGTGTAAAATACTGATTTCGAAATATAATCATCTTTCAGGTCTTTCTACCTTAAATGAATGACAACAATATGTAGTCAGTTTCACCAGCTTATATACCCAAAGAGAAAAGTGAAAGTTAGTAGCTCAGTCACTCTTTGAGATCCCATGGGCTATAGCACACCAGGCTCCTCTGTCCATGGATTGTCCAGGCAAAGATACTGGAGTGGGTTTCCGTTTCCTTCTCCAGGTGATCTTCCCAATCCAGGGATTGAGCCCCAGTCTCTTCATTGCAGGCAGAATCTTTACTGTTTGAGCCATCAGGGAAGCACAAGCACCACTCTTTTTACCTCTCCCCTATGTATAGAATGCATCACTGAACCCTTTTAGTATATGATCAAAAAATAAAACCAATTAATTCATATATGTCCAAACTAACCTTATGCAAGGTACAATCTTCTCTAGACAACAGAATTACTTCTATCTGAACTCCAAATATGACTTGACAGTAAGGTTACAATATGAGAAAATATATATTTTGAGCACTAATGCCAATCGTAGAAAAATAATCAGTTGGTGTATACCACTATGAGTTTTATACCCCAGTGGGTATAAAATACTTCTTTTAGTATACAAATTTTATAACTCCAATGTCTAATCCTCAAAACAGTAATCTAAACCATGGCATCTAATATATCCTAAGCCAAGCTGTGATTCTTTCTTTCTTTTTTTGTCCTTGATCTGGTTACTGGGGAAGAAAAAGCAGTTTTAGGAGAGACACAGAAATGACTGTGTGACTTTTTAGCAAAAGTCCTTAAAAGGTTAAATCTCTCTTTTTTAAATACTTTTAATTTTCACATATTTTCAAATTAATGTAATTACTTTCTTCCTCACAGTGGCCCATTTGGATTAGTGAATTCCATTGATAATGATTTTAGGCAATTGTGACCTCATAAATTTTATTAGGAAAAAATATCCTCCAGGTGTGTTTAAGCAATAGCCTTTTAATATTAGTGTTTTGAAGGGCATATATTATCAAAGTCCATCCTGAAATATAAGAAAATGACCATGAAAATTGTCATCGGAGTACTTAATCCATCCCAGACGTCATATGCTTTGTCAAGCTAAAATGATAAGAATGTATCCTCCTCAGTCTCTTCAGTAAATGGCACTATTGAGGAAAGGATTGTCCAGTTATGTCATAGTTACTGAGGCAGTGAAATGAGCTTTATCACTCATATCTAATTGAAATAGTCAGTGAACTGTATTAAAATTAAATCTATATTTCTTTTCTTGAATAGACAAAGCAAGAACAGAAAATCACCTCAGCTAATTCCAATTTTGGAAAAAAAAGTCGTTACTTCTTTACTGTTTCAAAAATTTCAAAGGTCAAATAAAATTTAGATAAAATTTTTAAAGTGATGAATCAAGTGCATGATTTGGGAACTCTTTTAAACACCAAATGGAATCTATACAATAATGTAACAGATATGGTTTGCAATTTTCTTTTTCCTTTTTTTGAATTAATCAAACTCCACAGGATAAGATTTCATTTCAAAACCTCTCATGATGTTAAGTCTGGTCATGTATCTAAATTTGGATAATAGGATAAAAACACAAGTGCCATATTTCAGCTGCTTGGAATTTCTTCAATAGATAGCAAGAGTGTTTTCCTACTTTAATTTGTTCTTTCCTGGTTTGTTTGTTCTTTTTTCTGTTCTTTTTTCTATTTGTTCTTTTTTCTGCTTCCTTTATATAAATGTGATGACAAGTGCTGGATTCTTTATATTTCCCATATAGAAAACCAGTAGAGTCTAAGTACATAAACAAGGAAGATGAAAAAGCCTAGGTATCTGGGGACTCCAAAAAGGAAAATTGCCACACCAGTCCTGACATGCATATCTTTAGACTTTACATGAAACAGAAAAAAATACTTGTAAGAGCTCTTATTTATGACACTTTGACCTTGGTGCTCCCACAAAATCTAATCCCAACAGATACAGTGGCATATCAGTTCAATTCAGTCACTCAGTCATGTCTGACTCCTTGTGATCCCATGGACTGGAGCTTGCAAAGCTTCCCTGTCCTTCACCAACCCCCAAAGCTTGCTCAAACTCATATCCATCGAGTTGTTGATGCCATCCAACCATCTCATCCTATGTTGTCCCCTTTTCCTCCAGCCTTCAATCTTTCCCAGCCATCAGGGTTTTCTCTAATGAGTCAATTCTTCGCATCAAGTGGCCAAAGTGTTAGAGCTTCAGCATCAGTCCTTTCAATGAATATTCAGGACTGATTTCCTTTAGGATTGACTGGTTTATTTATGAGTGAATGTTTGATAAATTACAGGCTTTATTTTGAGAGAGCTAATAGTGACCTCGGAGAAGGCAATGGCACCCCACGCCAGTACTCTTGCCTGGAAAATCCCATGGATGGAGGAGCCTGGTAGGCTGCTGTCCATGGGGTCACTACGAGTCGGACATGACTGAAGGGACTTAGCAGCAGCAGCAGCAGCAATAGTGACCTATCCATGGTAATAAATATATTCAGTTCAATGTAATAGGCTATACATTATTGGTCACAGGTCTTTAACAAAATAAGTACAGAAATGGAAATAAACATTTAGAAACTTTAAGAACAATTAACATTGACATAAACTCTTTATGTATTCATCTGCAATAAATTGAAAAAAATGTAATAAGGATCCTTATTACAGATAATTTGAGAATGCTTAGGCAACATGTATTATGTATGGGTGTATGCTCATTATTTCCATTTATGAGTGAATATCTGATAAAGTAAATGTTTTATTTGGAGAGAGAATTAAAATTATTAAACAGATATGAAATCATTCTGTGTCAGTTCTCAGTATCTAATAGCATTGAAAGATAATCAGGAATTCACTTTATATAATATTTATTTATTTATTTACATATTTATTTATATATTTACATTTATTGCTTCAAATATGTTCCAAAACACAGACATGGAAGACTGCTAAGGATTAATGTGAATCTTGAGACTCTGAAAGAGATGTTAAGAATATCTCTAAGTGGAAAGTATGGTCCTAGAATCACCAAAGTTCAGGATATGAGCATATAATGAGAGAACCAACTATGGAGAACAACCTACAGCTGAATGAATTGAATTGGCCAAGAAAAAGATGATGCAAATGATGGTTCTGGAGTAACCCAAATGCTTGGAGTTAAAGGTAAAATGTTTTCCTAAAATAAGTTGAATGCCATTATTGAAGAATAGAAAGGAAGATAGGGAAAGAGAAGAATGGGAAGTGGGAGGGAAAAAAAGAAGAGAGTTCAGTTCAGTTCAGTTGCTCAGTCATGCCCGACTCTTTGCAACCCCATGGACTGCAGCATACCAGGCTTCCCTGTCCATCACCGACTCCCAGAGCTTACCCAAACTCATGTCCATTGAGTTGGTGATGCGATCCAACCATCTCATCTTGTGTTATCCCCTTCTCCTCCAGCCTTCAATCTTTCCCAGCATCAGGGTCTTTTCTAATGAGTCAGTTCTTCGCATCAGGTGGCTGAAATCTTGGAGTTTCAGACTCAGCATCAGTCTTTCCAATGAATATTCAGGACTGATTTCCTTAAGGCTGGACTGATTGGATCTCCTTGCAGTCCAAGGGACTCTCAAGAGTCTTCTCCAACATCACAGTTAAAAAGCATCAATTCTTCAGTGTTCAGCTTTCTTTACGGTTCAACTCTCACATCCATACATGACTACTGGAAAAACCAAAGCTTTAACTAGACGGACTTATGTTGGCAAAGTAATATCTCTGCTTTTTAATAGGCTGTTTAGGTTGGTCATAGCTTTTCTTCCAAGGAGTAAGTGTCTTTTAATTTCATGGCTGCAGTTATCATCTGCAGTGATTTTGGAGCCCCCAAAAAATAAAGTCTGTCACTGTTTCCATTGTTGCCCTATCTATTTGCCATGAAGTGATGGGACCAGATGCCATGATCTTAGTTTTCTGAATGTTGAGTTTTAAGCCAACTTTTTCACTCTCCCCTTTCAATTTGATCAAGAGGCTCTTTGGTTCGTCTTCACTTTCTGACATAAGGGTGGTGTCATCTGCATATCTGAGGCTATTGCTTTTTCTCCTGCAAATCTTGATTCCAGCTTGTGCTTCCTCCAGCCGAGCGTTTTTCATGATGTACTCTGCATATAAGTTAAATAACCAGGATGACAATATACAGCCTTGATGTATTTCTTTCCCTATTTGGAACCAGTCTGTTGTTCCATGTCCAGTTTTAACTGTTGCTTCCTGACCTGCATACAGATTTCTCAAGAGGCGGGTCAGGTTGTCTGGCATTCCCATCACTTTCAGAATTTTCCACAGTGTATTGTGGTCCACACAGTCAAATGCTTTGGTATAGTCAATAAAACAGAAGTATATGTTTTTCTGGAACTCTCTTACTTTTTTGATAATCCAATGGTTGTAGGAAATTTGATCTTTAGTTGCTCTGCCTTTCCGAAATCCAGTTTGAACATATGGAAGTTCACAGATCCTGTACTGTTGAAGCCTGGCTTGGAAAATTTTAAGCATTACTTTGCTAGCATGTAAGATGAGTGCAGTTGTGTGGTAGATTGAGCATTCTTTGGTGTTGCCTTGAAAAGAGAAGGAAATTTGCTCTTTCAGAACTTTATTGTCCCTGGATTGTCACGTAGGAAGAAGTTTTAGTGGGTATAATAAATTTATTAATTTTTTGTGTGACATGTTAGCAAAAAGTTGAATAAAACTTGATGATGACCACTGTTTTTCTACAAAAAAATATTTTCCCCCAAATAGCCTTTACAATAGAAAAAAGAAAAGCAAGTGTTGAATGCTCCATAAGCAACAGAATTTTCTTCTTCCTTGTCTTTCTGATTTTTCAAGCAATGTGCAATTCATTTCAATTTTGTTGCTTTATTTATTGCTCAATTTTGCTTCTTTCTTATTTGCTATTGAGGATTGCTTTATAAAATCTATCAAGTATACAACTTAATGAGGTCTGCAGCCTCTCTTTTTACTGCTGATCATGAACAATGCAGGAAAAATAGAGAGAGAGAAAGAAGCAGCTTTATTATTACCTACTGCCACTTGAAGATAAATCATGGCTCTGTTATTAGAGGGAACTAAATGTCTTTTCCAATAATGTATGTAGAGAATGTAATTTTTGAGGCTAAATAATATTTAACTAAAAAAAGGTATAAACCTAATTAAATTTGAATTCTCAAACAAAGCAGTGATGCTTCTTCTATAAACAAAATAGACATTAAAACAGCATTGATGTGTAGCTGAGGTATTTTTAGGATTAAAATTAAATCAAATTTAATTAAAAATTAAACAATATGTTTATTGTGCTTACTGGACTGATCTAAAACAATTAAAGACTATTCTTTATTATGCTCTCTGTTCCAGGTACTATATTAAATTATATGAATGTAGAAACAATATATTAATGAGATAATAACCCCATTTCACAGGTAGAAGTGCTTAAATCTATTTTACATGGATTTCAAACAAGCAAGCATATGCTAGAATAGAAAAAAAGAAAGGGAATAGAACAAATTTTTGTTTAAAGCAACAATAGCAAGAAAAATATGTGAAGGATCCAGAAATGAAAATGTAGGGGAGTGAGATACCTTTCAGCTTTTAGGGTCCCTGGCTAGATCTGAAAGTTAAATTGACAAAGACATTAACAGCAGAAAAGCATACAAATTTATTTAAGTTTTATGTGACACAGGAGCTCTTAGAAAGAAATGAAGACCCAAAGAAACAGACATACATACTTTTAGTCTAGATTTGATGGTAAGTAGACAGTTGTGGAAGAATAAGGTAAGATAAGGAGTGTAAGGTAATTGTAGTAAACTGAGGGAAACTTAACAAGGCCTGTATGTTAAGACTGTTCCAGACCTTCATTTGTCTTCAGAGATAAGGATGTTCCTTTCTCCTAGGTATGGGAAAAGCATCTCTCACTTGAAGTTTTCCTACTCTGTTTCAGGAAGGATGGGTGAGGGGCTGAAAGAGAGTAACTTTCCTCTTTCAGCCCTTTTCTCAAACTTCTTCAGCTTAAAATATTCAGTATGCCAAGGTGCCATCTCTTAGGAAAATGTGGCTTGAACCCCTTCAAAAACTAATTTTTTCCCTAGTATTAGGTAAATATTGAATACTGGGAGATGTAACAGGGAGTTTTTTTTTAAACTGAAATGCATCTCTAATGTTGGCAGGCATTGAAGCTTCAATTTTCTCCCAGGCTATTATTGCACCTTAGAAAAAAAGAAAAAAAGTTCAGGGATCTGAAGGGATTACCAGAGTTCCAAGTAAACATTATACCACTAACTGGCTTCCCTGGTGGCTCAGACAGTAATGAATCTGCCTTCAATGCAGGATACCCAGGTTCGACCCTTGGCTCAGGAAGATCTCCTGGAGAAAGGCATGTCAATCCACTCTAGTAGTCTTGCCTGGAGAATTCTTTGTACAGAGAAGACTGGCAGGCTACAGCCCATACGGTCAAAAAGAGTCAAACATGACTGAAAGATTAACACACACATTTTAACAAACTGAAAATGTTAAAGTACCTTCTTAAATACCAGTATCTCAGTTGTAACAGGGATATCAAGCTTGTTGCTCCTTTTAAAGATGATCATAAGAAACAACAAGATGACAAAATTGGAAATAAGAAAAGAACTTGGAAAATCTGTAGTATTAAAAAAAAAAAGAGATGCTTTGGAAAATACTGCTATATTCAGCCAGTAAATATAGCTATTTCCATAAGAATGCTATTTGAGTTTTAAAATATAAGATTATGTTTAATGCCTTAATAATTTTGAACAATCAACTTGACTTTTTTTTCTCTTTTATCTCTATTGTATTAAAAAAGAGTTTTTAATAGAGGAGATCTTATTGAGGATTAATACTCGAAGGAGGAATGCAAAGGAGTGAGTTTAATTTGCTTGTTAATTAGAAGCAATTAATAAATGAATGTTGAAAATGGGCTTTCACTGGTCAAATTCAAGGTGTTTAAATTTTGTGGATGTTGAAGGAGGCCAGGACATGACCTCCCATTGTTTTTTGAACTAGACTTTGGCAACCAGAGGCTCCTCCCATTTTCCTTGGTTTCTGGGGTGTATACTTTGCCTACCTTTCCCACAGTGGGAGGTGTTCCAAGGACGTAGTCTTAAAAGAGTAAGATGTTGAGACCATCTGGACTAAATACTTGAGCAAACCCTGTTAAGGTCTCTATATAAACTTTTAAAATTTGGTGGGTGGGTATAGAGATCTACCAGGCTTCCCCAGTGACAGTTGTAAAGAGTCTGCCTGCAGTGCAGGAGTCTCAGCATTCAGTCCCTTGGTCAGGAAGATTTCCTGGAGGAGGGAATGGCACCCCAATCCAGTATTTTTACCTGGAGAATCCCATGGACAGAGTAGCTTTGTGGGGGTACAGTCCAGAAGGTTGCAAAGAATCAGACATGACTGAAGCAACTTAGTATGTACACATATTGTGCTTATCCAATATAAGCCTCATAAGTAAATTATCTTGCTTATTAAAATTGAAATTTACCAATCTGAAGCACTCTGTCTCTGTCTTTGGTAACCCTCCTCTGTGTGTAATTTGCAAAACCACAGTGGATTAGCTAAAATATTTCAGAAACAATGTGTACACTTGCAAAAGAAACAGTGAGGAATCTATTAAGACCTGCAGAATATACCTAAAAGGTAGTAAATGAGGTTTAACTTTTACAATACTGTGTTTATTCATTGTTACAGAAATAGTTCTGGTTTTCCAATATTAACTATAAATTTACTGCATTTCTGCCTCCAGAAGCTTGTCTTTTATCTGTTCCAGTTTTCACTCAAGGAATTGGTCACACCTACTAAAACTACAGGTCAGATCACTGGACTTCATTGCCTCTACTGTTAAAAACAAGACAACAGGCCCAAAATGGAGTTGCTTATGCTAAGCCCCACATCCTCAAACCAAGGCTTAATTACAGATAAGTTTAATTATAATACATTCCTGACTCTCCTAGGAATGGACTCTTAAACCAGTCAATCAGGAATCACCTGATCAGCACTAGTTAGGTAGTCTGTCTGACAGACCCATACTATCCCCTAAAGGAAAGTTGTACTGCAATAAACAACCCACTTTCTTGCCTAGTATAATTTCCCTGTTTCCACTCCCTTCTGCCTATAAAAGTCTTTCATCTTGAACAGCTCCTGGGAGCTCCTTTATGTTTGCTAAGTTGGAAACTTCCTTATTCAATTGATTTTTACTCAAATAAATCCTTAAAACTTTTAATATGCCTCAGTATATATTTTAACACTGTGTAAAATGTTGGGTGAACTTTGTGTCTGTGTAGATGATATTTCCTTAAGAAACATGTAGTGTATGGAAAAATTCATTTTGAAACTTACTTAAAAAAAAACAAAACAGCAATTGTACAAAATTATGGCTATTAATACTTACCTAACTCAAATTTTTATTTGGCTATCATTATCTACCCCCTTCCCCCACAAGAAAAACTTCTATTAGTCATCATCAAATTAGTAAAGGTTAGTTCCCAGGATTCTAATTTAAATAATTTACTTGCTTTTTGATTTTTATAATTTTAACTATAAAATTATGAGAACCTAGTTAAATATATAAGCAGTGCTGAAATGTATGGGAACTGACCTTTTCATATTTTACTATTTTTACCCCCACCTTACAACTCAAGTATAATTAGAGAAAGCAAAATATGCTCCCCAAACACGAGATGCCTCTTTTCTAGTTAGCCCGCTTCCAGCTTTCCCTTTTCCTACAAATCCCAGTCAAAGGATGCCTCAACCCTTGTTTTAACTATAAAGATTTCCCACTTCCCTGCTTATATTTGAGTTCTTCAAAACTCAAGTGATGGAACACCATTGTTTCAGCATTTTCTCACTCTTGTGTGGATAATCTTCATTTATGACAGGTACAATAAGAATCTGTTCTCTGTTTTATCAGGATATGATAAGAAAAACTGATATGTAACCAAGGACTTGCCTGAAAGGTCATCAAAGTTGAGTCCCCCTAAAACTCAGTACCCCTGCCAAGTTTATGATTAACCTCCCTATTCAAAGCTTCATTCTCTTTCTTGTTCCCTCTGATTACAATCCTGTGCCAACTGAACATTAATTAATCAGTCAGGTAATTAAGATCGCTATTATCCATTATCTATAATATCATGGACTTCCCTGGTGGTCAGACAGTAAAGCGTCTGCCTACAATGCGGCAGACCTGGGTTCATTCTCTGGGTTGAGAAGATCTCCTGGAGAAGGGAATGGCAATCTACTCCAGTATTCTTGCTTGGAAAATCCCATAGACAGAGGAGCCTGGTAGGCTACAGTCCATGGGGTCGCAAAGAGTTGGACATAACTGAGTGACTTCACTTTCACTTTCATAATATCATTGGGCTTCCCCATTGTCTCAGTGGTAAAGAAACGGCCTGCAATGCAGGAGTCATGGGAAATGCAGCTTCGATCTCTGGGTTGGGATGATCCCCTTCAGGAGAGCATGGCAACCCACTTCAATATTCTTGCCTGGAGAATCCTGTGGACAGAGGATACTGTCAGGCTACAGTCCATAGGGTGACAAAGAGTCTTGCACGACTGAAGAGACTTAGCATTGCATGCAGACATGAATAACATCATTACTGTATTAAAATTTCTGTTGTTGACAGAACCATTAATATACAAGCTCAGTTTTTTTCTCTAGAATAAGATGAGCTGACTGATCCCTGGGTTATGGAACACAAGACCAGAGACTCATAAAATGCAGGCATCTTGATTTTCAAAACTATGATTAAGAAATGTCATAAGACAATGTTTAAATGATTAATCCTAACTTCTTTATTCTTTCTCTTAAAAAAAATCAATAATTCAAGGACCATGTTGGAGTGGACCTGAGACTTGTGCCCCCTACTACTTAGCTAGGTGCCCAGCAATAAATCCTTACGTCACTGCTAACACCTGAACTCAAGAGTTTTGGCTTTCTGCACCTCAGGCACACAAGCCCATTGCTTGAGTTTGTTATACTTGAATAAAATGCTGACTTAGTCAGATATGATCAGATACCTTTAAGAAACTAAGACTGAATTTATGAAGCCAATGCTTACAAAGTTATCTTGGAAAAACTGGTTTGGTACCTGTGTTACAGGATTCCCACTCTTACATGTGATTAAAGAAGTAGGTCCAGGAACATGAAGATATTTTGGCAGTCTTGAAAAGAGAGAATTCAACCAAATTAATAGGTACTTAAGTTCTTGGTTTGACTTCCTTCTAGACTCACAAGAATTTTAAAAATCCTGTCTGAGAATCTCCAATGTGAGATTCTAGCAAAGCAAATTTTAAAAGACCATGGTAAATTATCATATTTACTATACATATGAAAGTAATCAGGACATACCTAAGAATATCAGCCTTATTTTATAATCAATAATAACCTTCCTTTAAAATTACTTTTTCTCAAAAGAAAGATGGGAGAGAGAAGAGAAAACTTTAATGTTTCAATGGAAAACAGTCCTCCCAGGTTGTCAGACTCTTTCAGTTCACTGTCTTAAGCTATTTTGCACAACTATATAAATTTCAGAAAACTAATAGATTTGCAAAGGTTTAATTTCACCCTATGAATTTAATTTCACCTATTTGAAAACTTGAGTGGATCTTTTTAACTTGCTGAAACGTTTAGATCTATGTTTCCTTCAATATCTGGATAAAACAATCCATGTTATTGTTTGCAGTTTTCTTCTTCCCACTTGACTCACTGTCACTAAAAACTAAAACTTGTTTTTATATCCCTATCAGAATATATGACATCCTGTGAGCTAAACCCTGACAACCGGATAAAACTCTTGTAAGACTTACCATTTACATCAGATCATGCCTCGGTCAAATTTACCCCTGGATAAGTCTCTGTGGGGTGACTAAGGAAGTCTAGCAAAATATTTGTGTCCTTTACATGTGACCTTGTTCAAGAGACGTCAACGGCTGTGCAACCTCACCAAGAGCATTGACATTCTAGCTCTTAAGAGCATCAAGAAACTCTGAACAGCTGTGTTAAACAGCCAGCTGATTCTGGCCTTCAGAGAGGGTCAGAAACAACTACTGTAAATTTGTTTCTTGAATCTTATCTGTCATCTCCGTGGTCAGCAATCACATTTGAAATGCCAGTGAAGATATTCCCAGAATGTTTACAATTGTTCTGACTCTTCCAGTTGAAGACTTTCCTACAACAACCTCTTAGAATCCACTGGTTTGGTGGTGCATTGGGTTCAGTTGCTGAATGTTTAATACAAATTTAACTACACACACAAATGCACACATTCTTTTTATACATTTCTCTTTTAAGATGCCTGATATACAGAACTTTAAAACAACTGACCTATGATGCTATCTCTGAACAGAAAAGACTGGTGAGGTAGCAAAGAGTCAGACACAACTGAGTGACTGAGCATGCAATATACAAAGTGAGCAAGCTCAAAAATAAAGAAGTTAAGCAATTTGCCCTGGAAAAAGGTAGACCCCTTTTTTCACCCAAGACTGTGTGATCTAAATTCAAATTCCAATCTCAACACCTAAGAATACTTTCTGAATGTTTAAGAACCTGATTTCTTAACCTGATTTTGATTGGTATTCATGACTGGTCAAAGGACCAACTGAGGAGTGATCAGTCCATTGGGAATCAGTAATATATATTTTTGAATTTGATACTACTTCATAATAGCAGGAGTGAGGAGCTGAGCCCTGCCCAGATAAAAGATAGACACCACATATTTCTCATTCTCCAGGGTAAGGAAACCTTCCTGACTACACATGCACAGACTACACTTGACCTGACTACACACTCAACAGGTGATGTCAAGCAACCCTTAGATTCCTTTGTTAGAATTCGTCTTGGCTAAAACAAACAAATTACAGACTCAGAAACAGGCAATGCAAGATGATTAGCCCAGGAAACCCAGAAGAAATGCCTTGTATAGGTGAATCAAATTACCTTGAGGACTGACTCTCTTGGAGCCCACCCCCATATCTACCCACACATATCCTTTTCCCTTCAAATAATTACTTTACTTGTTTCACTACTTCCTGTCCCCTTGTGGAACATCATTTCTACAAAGCTGATGATACAGCGCCTTGTCACTGGCCCCTGGTACAGTGACTAGGATTAAGCACTCTCATTTCCATGACTTGACTTCAATCCCTGGCCAGGGAACTGAAACTCTGCTTCAAGCCACTGCAGGCCAAGGCCCCCTGAGATCAAGACATCTGTTGTATTTGGCTTCAATTTGATGCTACTTCAACCCACTCCAGTGTTCTTGCCTGGAGAATCCCAGGGACGAGGGAGCCTGGTGGGCTGCCATCTATGGGGTCACACAGAGTCAGACACGACTGAAGCGACTTAGCAGCAGCAGCATCAACTTCTTTTACAACTGGCCCTTAAGTCTACCCCAACATTTATTCAGGGTACAGGAATTATTTGCTCTTAAGTGTGTTCTTTTCACTGTTATGAATATGGAGAACCAATGTGTTGTTTAAAATTATGCCCCCAACATCAACTTAGATTCCTAGAATTATAAAATAGTGAATATTTGACAAATGAATATGTTGCATTACAAATATATTGCATTTAATTTATCTTTATGCTATAAATTATAGATAAGAATTATTTTATTATGGATCTGTAATTTGTATATTCTTACATACTGTGAAGCCAATTGAAGAACTGAGATTTTTCAGCAAGTTCCTGAATTGTAATGATAGGTGTTCAGTTCAAAATAATAGCATAGTATATGAATAATAGAATAAGTATACAAATAATGTCACTAAAATAATCTTTTATGACCATAGAAGTGATTTATTCTAGATGAAATGTATATCTAAGAATGTGATGTTTTTATTAAAGAAATATTTTTATATATGTGCTAAACCACTTTATAAGCAACACATGCATAGAAAATTGGAGAGTAACCATTGAAACATAAACATTTTGTTTATTGGTTAATCTACTTTCCTGTATCTACTCTTTCTGATAGTAAGTAGATGTTGATTTCCTAGGATTTAGAAAACTCAGTGTAACGTATTTAAATGTAAAAATAAGACACCTCTTTGACTTTGAAATCACCTTAGCTTTCCTTTTACTATATTCATTGATATTACTTTGCTAGTTCAGTTCCCATAGTCAAGCTTTTAGTTTCCATGGTTACTTTTGCAAATGTAGTTTTCTGAGAGGATCAGAGTAAAAATCAATCAAGGCAGTGCTTGGGCATGCAATTTAGCTATTCTCCCTAATGTCTACACTTCATGGTCTGTTTCCTAGAGTCTTTTAGGAATTCTCTTAATTCTTTAACTGATATCAAACTAGCTTCAATCTAATCTCTCTTTTCAATGATTTAAATTAAAAAGAAATTCTCTGTAAGTAGCTTTAGTACTAGTTAATATCTAAATGCTATTTGTGTTAGTTAATTATTGCACGTCATTTATATTTGGTAACAGAAGTGATGGAAAAGGAGATTTTGGACATTTAGAAAAACATAGGCATTAAAATACCTTTTTTTTTTAAAGAATATCAACAGATTTGTGCATGAGATATGATTCTGAATTTCTAAATAGCCACATATCATTTTTCTGAATTATTACTAAGCAAAATAGAAGTATTTGAATTTAGCTTCAATTATCTAACAAGTGACTTGTCTAAAGGTGGGGGAAAAAATGAAATAGAATACAAATGCATTTATATTAGGTCATGATATCAAGATATAATAACTAAATCATTATCTAAATGCAATAAAAACACTTCAAATTTTTTACTGAAAATAATCTAATATCCATAAGGTAGTTTAATTTTTGAGTCAATATGAAGCATTTTCTCAAACACTTATATTTAACTTAACATATTTAAAAATCATGTTGATATATGGCAAAACCAATACAATATTGTAAAGTTAAAAAATAAAATAAAATAAAAAGAAAGAAAAAATAAAAAATGGATAGTCAGATTTGTATCATAAAATTATATTTTTAGTTCTATGATGGATAGAGTATAACTCTGAAGGAACTGCTAATTTGAATATGGAGACATTGATGAAGTAATAATAGATATGGAAGTACTTTATAAATATTAAAATTTTTTTGTGCTTTTTAAAGAAAGATTATTAGTAGCTATTATTTACATACAAAAAATCAATTTAAAACTAATTCTATGAACAAATCACATTTTCCTTAAGTTTCTAAATTGAACTTTCAGAGTCTTGGCATTTTAGTTATTAATCTATGAAAATATTAATAACTTTTTAAAGGCTCCTTGATTAATATGTGTGCATATAAATGTAATTACATTAAATTTCCTTTAACAGTCTCATCTATAGCTTATTTAAACTTCCTCTCACATTTTAATCTAAACTAATAAATATAATATGCTTGTGTTTTAAGTTTGTGAAGAATTTATCCTGACAGGAAACTTTTCAAAACATTAGTCAACACTAACAAATATAACATTAAAATTATAAATTCAATTTTTTTTAATATCCAAGTATTATTTATACACTTTCACATAAATTTTTAAAAATCTAAAATCAATGTTGTTTACTACATTAGAATGTCAATTAAAGTTGAGCTTCTGACACATCAAAATCAATTAATATTGATAAGCAAAGAGGCCATTAGACTGAGGGGGAACCAGTGCATGGGTAGCCTATGAAAACAAACAAAAATCTAAGCCTGTAAATGCCTCAAAGTTATGAAATTAAATGGCTAAAAACAACCAATCACAACCAACTAAGCTTTAAGCCGTATCCAGTCAAATACTGTTTTTGCTTCTGCGCCTCCTCTGTTTACGTCTCTCTTCTAGCTCATATAGACTGAGCATTCCTAACCACTTCCAGTTCCGGGCTGTTTGATTAGAACTAATTTTTTCTTAAATAATCAAATAATTAAAATTTTTAATGTGCTTTTGTTTATCTTTTAACTACACAAACTTTTTTTCTTTTTAATTGGATCATAATCACTTTAAATTGTTGTGTTAGTGTCTGCTGAACAATGAAGTGAATCTGCTACATGTATAAATATGTCCCTTCCCTCTTGAGCCTCCCTCCCTCCCAAATCACCATCTCACCCCTCTAGGTCATCACAGAGCACCTAGCTGATCTCCCTGTATTATACGACAGTTTCTTGCTAGCTATCTATTTCACACATGGTACTGTATATATGTCAATAATACTCTTTCAATTTATCCCAGCCTCTCCTTCCTGCTCTGTGTCCAGAAGATCATTCTCTACTTCTGTGTCTCTATTCCTGCCCTACAAATAGGTTCATTAATGCCATTTTTCTATATGTATGTGTTCCATATGTATGTGTTAATATAAAATATTTGTTTTTCTCATTCTGATTTACTTTACTCTGTATAACAGATTCTAGGTTTATCTACATCATTACAATGGACTTCGGAGAAAGCAATGGCACCCCACTGAGCCTGGTAGGCTGTGGTCCATGGGTCGCTAAGAGTCAGAAACGACTGAGCGAATTCACATTCACTTTTCACTTTCATGCACTGGAGAAGGAAATGGCAACCCACTCCAGTGTTCTTGCCTAGAGAATCCCAGGGGAGCCTGGTGGGCTGCCATTTATGGGGTCGCACAGAATCAGACATGACTGAAGTGACTTAGTGGCAGCAACAATGGACTCAATTTCATTCATTTTCATGGCTGAATAATATTCCATGAATGTATGTACCATATCTTCTTTATCCATTCATCTGTTGATTAACAGCTAGATTTCTTCCATGTCCTGGCTATTACAAATGTTCTACAATGAACATTGGAGCACATGTGTCTTTTAAAGTTATGGTTTTCTCTGGGTATATGACAAGTAGTGGGATTCCTAAAAAAAAAAAAAAAAGTAGTGGGATTCCTGGGTCATATGGTAATTCTATGTTTATCATTTTAAGGAACTTCCATACTGCTCTTCACAATGGCTGTATCAATTTACATTCCCAGAAACAATGTAAGAGGGTTCCCTTTTCTCAACACCTTCTCCATCATTGATTATTTGTAGATTTTTTGATGATGGCCATTCTGACTGGTATGAGGTGATACCTCATTATAGTTTTGGTTGATATTTCTATAGTAATAAGTGATGATGAGCACCTTTTCATGAGCATCTTGGCCATATTTAGATCTTCTTTGGACAAATCTCTATTTAGATCTGCCCTTTTTTTGTTTGGGTTGTTGTTTCTTTAAATATATTGAGCCACTTGAACTCTTTGTATACTTTGAAGATTAATCCTTTGTTCATTGTTTCATTTTTAAATATGTTATCCCATTCTGAGGGCTGTCCTTTTGTTTTACTTATGGTTTCCTTTGCCGTACAGAAGCTACTATGTTTAATTAAGTTTCATTTCTTTATTCTCATTTTTAATTTCATTGCCTGAGGAAGTGGGTTAAAAAAAATCTTGCTGTGGTTTTTGTCACAGAATGTTTTTCCTGCTTTGTCTAATAAGAGATTTATAGTGTCTTACATTTAAGTCTTTAATCCATTTTGAGTTTATTTTTGTGTATGGTGTTAAGCAGTATGCTAATCTCATTCTTTTACATGTAGCTGTCTAGATCTCTTAGGACCACTTATTAAAGAAGATGTATTTTCTTCCATTGTATATTCTTGTCTCTTTTCTCATAGATTAAGGGAACATAGGTGTGTGGGTTTATCTCTGGGATTTCTATCCTGTACCATCGGTCCCTATTTCTGCTTTTCAGCTAAGACCACCTGTTTTATTTAATGTCGTGTTGTAGTATAGTTTGAGTTCAGGAGCCTGATTCCTCCAGCTCCATTTTTGTTTCTCAAGAATATTTTGGCTCTTCAGGGTCTTTTGTATTTCCAAACAAATTGTAAACTTGGTGCCCTAATTTTGTGAAGAATGCTATTGATAATTTGACAGGAATTGCATTGAATCTGAGATTGCTTTAGGTAGTATATTTGTTTTCATTATATCATTTTTTCCCATCCAAGAACATGGTGTATTTCTCCATTTGTTTGTGTCATCTTTGATGTCTTTCATCAGTGTCTTATAGTTTTTGGCATACAGGTCTTTTGTCTTCTTAGATAAATTTATTCCTAGATATTTTATTATTTTTGTTGCAATAGTGATTGAGATTGTTTCCTTAATTTCTCTTTCTGATTTAGTGTATAGAGCAAGAGATTTCTGTGTATTAAATTTGTATTCTGCAAATTTACTAAATTCATTGATAGGTTCAATCATTTTCTGGTGATATCTTTAGGATTTTCTATGTATATTAACATGTCATATGCAAAGAGTGAGTGTTTTGCTTCTTATTTTCCAATTTATATTCCTTTATTTCTTTTTCTTAATTGCCATCATAAGGAATTACAAAACTATGTTGAATAAGAGTGGTGAGAGTGGGCAACCTTGTCTTGCTCCTGATATTAGGAGACACGATTTCAGTTTTTATCATTAAGAATGATAGTTTTCATGGGTCTGTGACACATGGCCTTTATTATGTTGAGGTAAGTTCCCTCTATGCCCAGTTTCTGGAGCGTTTTCATCATAAATCAGTGTTCAGTTTTGTCAAAAGCTGATTTTTCTGCATCTAGTGAGATGATCATATGTTTTTTATTCTTTAATTTGTTAACAAAGTGTATCACATCAAATGATTTGTATGTATTGAAGAATCCTTGGGTTCCTGGGATAAAGTCCACTTGATTATGGTGTATGATCCTTTTAATATGTTGCTGGATTATGTTTGCTAGCATTTTGCTGAGGATTTTTGCATCTGTATACTGGTCTATAATTTTCATTCTTTGTGATATCTTTGTCTCATTTTGGTATCAGGGTGATGGTGGCCTTGAGAACGAGTTTGCCTCTGCAAACTGCCTCTGTAATTTTTTGGAAGAGTTTGATAAATATGGATGTTAGCTTTCTCTAAATTTTTGATAGAACCTGTATGTGAGGCCATCTGGTCTTGGACTCTTTTTTGTTGGAAGGTTTTAAATTACAGCTTCAATTCCATTACTTGTGATTGTTGTGTTTAGATTTTCTAATTATTTCTAGTTCACTCTTTGGAGGCTGTGCCTTTCTAAGAATTCATTCATTTCTTCCAGATTGCTCATTTTGTTTACATATAGTTGCTTGTAGTAGCCTCTTATGATCCTTTATAATTTTGCATTATTGATTGTAACTTTTCTTTTTCATTTCTAATTTTATTAATTTAAGCCTTCTATATTTTTCCTAGTGGAGTCTGGCTAAAGATTGATCACTTTTTCTTACCTTCTCAAAGAACAAAGTTTTAGTTTTATTCATCTTTGTTATTATTTTCTCTGTTTTTATTTCATTTATTTATGTTATGATCTTTATGATTTTTTTGTCCTTCCACGGACTGAGTTTTCTTTGTTCTTTCTCTAGTTGCTTTAGGTGTAAGGTTAGATGTTTATTTGACATTATTCTAATTTCCTGAGATTGAATTGCTATAAACTTCCCTCTTAGAACTGCTTTTGCTGCATACCATAGGTTTTGGATCATCTATTTTCATTGTCATTTTTTCTATGTATTTTTAAATTTCCTCTTCAATTTTTTCTGTGATCTCTTGGTTATTTAGCAGATAACTGTTTAACCTCCATTTATTTAGGCTTCTTTTTTTTATTTTTTATTTTGAAATTGAAGGATATTTCCTTTACAGAATTTTGTTGTTTTCTGTCATACATCAACAAGAATCTGCCATAGATACACCCATGTCCCCTCCCTCTTGAATCTCCCTCCTATCTTCCTCCCAATCTCACCTTTTCAGATTGTTACAGTGCCCCTGTTTGAATTCCTTGAGTCATACAGCAAATTCTCATTGGTTATCTATTTTACGTATGTTATTATAAGATTCCATTTTACTCTGTCCATACATCTCATCTCACCCTCTCTCTCCTCCCCTCCTCCTGTGTCCATCTGTTTTCTGTTTCTCCATTGCTGCTATGCAAATAAATTCATCAGTACCATCTTTCTAGATTCCACATATATACATTAGTATATGATATTTACATTTCTCTTTCTGACTTACTTAACTCTGTATAATAGGCTCTAGGATAGTGTACCTCATTAGAACTGACTCAATGTTGTTCTTTTTATGACTAATATTCCATTGTATATATGTACCACAGCTTCTTTATCCATTCATCTGTCAATGGACATCTAGGTTGCTTTCAAGTTCTAGCTATTGTAAATAGTGCAGCAGTGAATCTTGGGGTACTTGTGTCTTTTTCAATTTTGGTTTCCTCAGGGTATATGCCTAGGAGTGGGATTGCTGGGTCATATGGTGGTTTTATTCCTAGTTTTAAAGGAATCTCCATACCATCTTCCATAGTGGCTGTATCAATTTACATTCCCACCAGCAGTGCAAGAGGGTTCCCTTTTCTCCACACCCTTTCCAGCATTTACTGCTTTTAGACATTTTGATGATAGCCATTCTGACCAGCATGAGGTGGTTTTTCACTGTAGTTTTGATTTGCAGTTTTCTAATAATGAGCAATGTTGACCATCTTTTAATATGTTTTTTTAGAAGTATGTCTTTGGAGAAATATGTGCTAAGGTCTTTTCTCCACTTTTTGATTGGGTTGTGGGTTGTTTGTTTTTAGGAATTGAGTTGCTTGCATATATATTTTGGAAATTAACTCTTTGTCAACTGTTTCCTTTACTATTATTTTGTCTGATTCTGAGGGTTGTCTTTTCACCTTGTTTGTAATTTTCTTTGTTGTTCAAAGACTTTTATGTTTAATTAGGTCCCACTTGTTTATTTATTTTTTATTTCCATTACTGTAAGAGTTGGATCATAGAGAATCTTGCTTTGATTTATGTCACTGAGTGTTCTGCCTGAGTTATCCTCTAAAAGTTTTGTAGTTTCTGGTCTTACATTTAGGTCTTTAATCCATTTTGAGTTTATCTTTGTGTATGATGTTAGGAAGCATTCTAATTTCATTCTTTTACATGTAGCTGTCCAGTTTTCCCAGAACCAATTATTGAAGAGACCATTTTTGCCCCATTGTATATTCTTGCTTCCTTTATCAAAAATAAGGAACCCATAGGTGTGTGAGTTTATCTTTTGGATCTCTATCCTGTTCCATTGGTCTATATTTCTGTTTTTGTGCCAGTACCATACTGTCTTGATGATTGTATCTTTGTAGTAGTTTGAACTCAGGAAAGTTGATTCCTTCATCTTCATTCTTCTTTCTTCAGAATGGTTTGACTATTTGGGGTCTTTTGTGTTTCCATATATATTGTGAAATTTTTTGTTCTAGTTCTGTGAAAAATGTCATTGGTAATTTGATAAGGATCACATTGAATATGTAAGATTGCATTTGGTAGAATAGTCATATTTCACAATATTGATTCTTCCCACCCAAGAACAAAGAATATCTCTCCATCTATTTATGCTGCCTTTGATTTCTTTCATCAGTGTCTTATAATTTTCTGTATATAGTTATCTTATCTCCTTAGGTAGGTTTATTCTTATATATTTTATTGTTTTTGTTGCAATGGTGGATGGGATTGATTCCTTAATTTCTCTTTCTGTTTTTTTTTTTTTCATTGTTAGTACATAGGAATGCAAATAATTTATGTGTATTGACCTTGTATCCAATGACTTTTCTAAATTCGCTGATAAGCTCTTGTAATTTTCTGAATAGTTTCTTTTTGGTTTACTACGTATAGTATCATATCATCTGCAAATAATGAGAGTTTTACTTCTTATTTTCTGATCTGTATTACATTTATTTCTTTTTCTTCTCTAAGTGCTGTAGTTAGGACTTTTAATACTATGTTGAATAAAGCGGTGAGAGTGGACGCCCTTGTCTTGTTCCTGATATTAGGGGAATGCTTTCAGTTTTTCACCATTGAGAATAATGTTTGCTGTGGACTTATCAAATATTACCTTTATTATGTTGAGATGGGTTCCTTCTATACTGAAGAACATTCCATGTGCACTTTAGAAGAAAATTCATTTGCATACTTAAGATTGGGTTGTCCTATAAATATCTGTTAAATCTATCTGACCTATTGTGTTATTTAAAATGTGTTTTTCATTATTTATTTTTTATTTGGATGATCTGTCTATTGGTGTAACTAGAGTGCTAAGTCCTACACTATCATTGTCTTACTGCCAATTTCTCCTTTTATTGTTGTTAGTGTTTGTCTTATGTATTGACACGTTCCTATACTGAGTGCATAAATATATGTAATCACTATATCGACTTCTTGAATTGATCCTTTGATCAATGTCCTGTCTGTCTTTATCTCTTGTAATAGTTTTTATTTTAATGTCTATTTTATGAGTATTGCTACTTCAGCTTTCTTTTGATTTCATTTTGCAAGGAATATTTTTTCCATGCCCTCACTTTCAGTTTGTATGTGTCCCAAATCTGAAATTGGTTTCTTCTAGTCAGTATATACACAGGTCCTCTTTTTGTATCCATTAAGTCAGTCTGTCTTTTGATTTGGGTATTTAATCTACTTACATTGCTTTAAACTTTTTATTTCACATGAGAGTATAGCCAACTAACAATGTTGGGACAGTTTCAGGTGGACAGCAGAGGACTTCAGCCATGCAATAAATGTATCCATTCTCCTCTAGATTCTCTTCCCATCCAGGCTGCCATGTAATATTGAGCAGAGTTCCTTGTGCTATACAATAAAAGCCTATTGGCTATACATTTTAACATAGCAGTGTGTACATGTCGGTCCCAGACTTCCTAACTATCCCTTTCCCACATCCTTCCCACCTGACAACCACAAATTTGTTCTCTAAGTCTTTGAGTCATTTATGTTTTGTAGGAAATTCATATGTATCTTTTTTTATTAGATTTTACATACAAGGGATATCATATGGCAGTTCTCCTTCTTTGTCTGACTTGTAGTAAAACAATCTACAGGTCTACTCATGTTGCTTCAAATGGCATTATTTCATTTTTAATGGTTGAGTATTATTCCATTGTATATTTGTACCACATATTCTTTATCCATTCCTCTGTCAATGGACATTAAGGTTACTTCCGTGTCTTGACCAATTTCATTGTTGCATTGAACATTGGGCTGTTTGTATCCTTTTCAATCATGTTTCTCTCCAAGTATATGCCCAAGAATGATATTGCAGGGTAATAAAGTAGTACTATTTTTAGTTCTTCTAAGGAATCGCCATACTGTTCTCCATAGTGGCTGTACCAATTTACTTTCATGCCAATGGTGTAAAAGGGTAATCCACTTAAATTTAAAGTAATCATTGATATATATATATATATATATATATATGGTAACAGGAATATATATATATATATATATATATTCCTGTTACCATTTTCTTAATTATTTTAGGTTTGTTTTTGTGTCTTTTTCTTCTCTTGCATTTCTTGCTTAGAGAAGTTCCTTTTGCATTTGTAGTGAGTCTGGTTTATTGGTGCTGAATTTTCTTAGTCTTTGCTTGCCTGTAAAGTTTCTGATTTCTTCATTAAATCTGAATGAGACCCTCGTTACACAGTGTGATCTTGGTTGTAAGCTTTTGCTTTGTGTGGTTTTTTGTTGTTGTTTTTATTTTTTACTTTTCATCACTTTAAATATATCCTGACTCTTTCTTCTGGCCTGAAGGGTTTCCTCTGAAAAATCAGCTGACAGTTTTATGTGGATTTCCTTGCATGTTAGGGCTTTCCAAGTGGCACTAGTGGTAAAGAACCCACCTGCCAATAAGGAAACATGAGGGATGTGGGTTTAGTCCCTGGGTGGAGAAGATTCACTGGAGGAGGGCATAGTAACCCACTCCAGTATATTGCATAGATAATCCTATGGACCAAGGAGTCTGGTGGACTACAGTCCATGGATTGGCAAAGAGTCAGACACAACTGAAGCAACTTAGTGAACGTTTGCACACACACACACACCCCTTGTATGTTACTTTTTGCTTTTATTTTGTTGCTTTTAATATTTTTTCTTTGTGTTTAATTTTTGGTGCTATTATTAATATATGTTTTGGTGTGGCTCTTCTAGGGCTTATTCTGTATGGGACTCTGCTTTCTGACTTGTTAGTTATTTTATTTCCTCTCCCCATGTTAAGGACATTTTTGACTATGATCTTTTCTAATTTTCTTAGACCCTTTCTATTTTTCTTACTCTTCTGGTAGCAGTATAATTTAAACGTTGATGCATTTAATATTGTACCAGAAGTCTTTGAGACTGTCCTCTATTCTTTACATTCTTTCTTTATTCTGTTCTTCAGCAGTTATTTCCACGATCCTATCTTCCAGTTCACTTATCTGTTCATCTGCCTCAGTTATTCTGCAATTGATTTCTTCTACAGTATTTTTAATTTCAGTTATTGTGTTGTTCATCACTGTTTGTTTATTCTTTAGTTCTTTTAGTATGTGGTAGAGGTGATAGTCACTCAGTCATGTCCAACTCTTTGGTACCCCATGGACTGTAGCCCACAAGTCTCCTCTGTCCTTGGGATTCTCCAGGCAAGAATACTGGAGTGGGTTGCCATTTCCTTCTCCAAAGGGTCTAACCAACCCAGGGATCAAACCTATGTTTCTTGTGTCTCCTGCATTGCAGGAAGATTGCTTACCCACTGAGCCATGAGAGAAGCCATGTGGCACTCGTGGTAAAGAACCTGCCTGCCAATGCACAGACATGAGATGCAGGTTCAATCCCTGGGCCTGGAAGATCCCCTGGAGGAGGGCATAGTACTCCATTCCAGTATTCTTGCCTGGAGAATCCTATGGACAGAGGCGCCTCATGTCCATGGGGTCACAAAGAGGCAGACATGACTCAGTCAGTTCAGTTCAGTTCTGTCACTCAGTCATGTCCGACTTTCTGAGACTCCATGAATCGCAGCACGCCAGGCCTCCCTGTCCATTACCAACTCCCAGAGTTCACTGAGACTCACGTCCATCAAGTCAGTGATGCCATCCAGCCATCTCATCCTCTGTCATCCCCTTCTCCTCCTGCCCCCAATCCCTCCCAGCATCAGAGTCTTTTCCAATGAGTCAACTCTTTGCATGAGGTGGCCAAAATACTGGAGTTTCAGCTTTAGCATCATTCCTTCCAAAGAAATCCCAGGGCTGATCTCCTTCAGAATGGACTGGATGGATCTCCTTGCAGTCCAAAGGACTCTCAAGAGTCTTCTTCAACACCACAGTTCAAAAGCATCAATTCTTCGGTGCTCAGCCTTCTTCACAGTCCAACTCTCACATCCATACATGACTACTGGGAAAACCATAGCCTTGACTAGACGGACCTTTGTTGGCAAAGTAATGTCTCTGTTTTTGAATAGGCTATCTAGTTTGGTCATAACTTTCCTTCCAAGGAGTAAGCGTCTTTTAATTTCATGGCTGCAGTCACCATCTGCAGGGCTTTTGGAGCCCAAAAAAATAAAGTCTGATATGTTTCCACTGTTTCCCCATCTATTTCCCAGTAAGTGGTGGTACCGGACGCCATGATCTTTGTTTTCTGAACGTTGAGCTTTAAGCCAACTTTTTCACTCTCCACTTTCACCTTCATCAAGAGGCTTTTTAGTTCCTCTTCTCTTTCTGCCATAAGGGTGGTGTCATCTGCATATCTGAGATGATTGATATTTCTCCCAGAAATCTTGATTCCAGCTTGTGCTTCTTCCAGCCCAGCGTTTTTCATTATGTACTCTGCATAGAAGTTAAATAAGCAGGGTGACAATATACAGCCTTGACGTACTCCTTTCCCTATTTGGAACCAGTCTGTTGTTCCATGTGCAGTTCTAGCTGTTGCTTCCTGACCTGCATACAGATTTCTCAAGAGGCAGGTCAGGTGGTCTGGTATTCCCATCTCTTTCAGAATTTTCCACAGTTTATTGTGATCCACACAGTCAAAGGCTTTGTCATAGTCAATAAAGCAGAAATATATATTTTTCTGGAACTCTTTTGCTGGAGCAACTTAATTATCCAGGTGTTCATTAAATGTTTCTTGCCTTTTTTTTTTTCCATTTTATCTCTGAAATTCAGGATCATCTTTACTATCTTTACTATAAATTATTTTTCACATAGGTTACCTATTTCTTTGTTATTTTTTTGGTTTTGCAGGTTTTTACCTTGCTTCTCTGTTACTTTTTTTTTTCTCATCTAATTTCCTTTTCTTTTTTTTTGGATGGGTGGGATGGTGTTCCTATATTACTGGTTTTTTGTCCTGAGGTTTCCAACACCGGTGTTTGAAAGTAGTTGGTTAGAGCTGTCTCAGTGTTGAGTTGTGGATCTCTGGGAGACCTCACTGCAATTACTATTCCCTGGGATCTGAGGTTAGTCCGGTGTTTCAAACTAAGTGCCCCCAACACAGGAGCTGAGCCCCAGTCCCTGGCCCTTGAACTGATATCCCACATGCCACACAGCATGGCACAAAGAAAAATAGAGAACAAGAGAAAAGGAAAACAATCACAAGGAATAAAAAAATAAAATAAATCTGGAAACTAACAGGTGTATTAGAAAAATAAGAAGATATATGAAAAAATAATCAGAAGTAAAACAGAATCCCAATAGCAAAGAACAAAAGTAAAACAAAAACAAACTAACAAAAAAAAAAAAAAAACCCTCCAAAACAATAAATCAGGAAAAGTGTTGCCTGTGAGTAGCAGGTCTTAGGTGGGAGCAGGGTCTAGACTTAGGATCCATGATGCCAGAAGTGTCTGGGCAGGGGTGGTTCTGTGTGTACAGGGGCAAATCCGAGCCTCAGCCTAACTTAGAGGGGCTCTGGAGTACCTCTGGCCTTGGATGATGAGGAATCAGGCACAGGCTTCAGCTGAGGAAAGTCAGGTGGCTAACCCAACACCCCAAAGCTTAAGGATTTCTCCCAGTCCATCAGATTCCTGTCCTTCCCTGCTCCAATGGCACCAGGCTCCACACAGGAAAAGGGAGATCAGAGGGCATAGTTCCAGGCCTGGGACCTCAGCAGGCTCCTTTAGCCAAGTGGGTGGAGGAAACACCAGGAATGTTATCCCCAATCCTCCAAGCCTCAAGGGTCCCTCCTTCCCCAGTGAATCACCCTGAGGTAAGTCTGCCACTCCAGGCATGTGAACACCTTCTCTTCCCCAGCTGCCGCTCAGATGTGTCAGCCCAAACCCATCTCCATTTCTCCCATTACTCTGTCCCCTGAAATCCTACTGGTTGCTCTATGATTCCTCCCATCAGCCTCGCTGTTGTGGTCCCTTCACCAGCATCTGGAAAATGGCTTAATGCTGGGGAGATGTGAACTCTGCATCGTCTCCTCTGCTATCTTGGCTCCCAAAACAAACATTTTAATAGTGTCCCTCAGTTCAGTTCAGTTCAGTCACTCAGTTGTGTCTGACTCTTTGCGACCCCGTGAATCACAGTACTCCAGGCCTCCCTGTCCATCACCAACTCCCGGAGTTCACTGAGATTCACGTCCATCGAGTCAGTGATGCCATCCAGCCATCTCAACCTCTGTCATCCCCTTCTCTTCTTGCCCCCAATCCCTACAAGCATCAGAGTCTTTTCCAATGAGTCAACTCTTCGCATGAGGTGGCCAAAGTACTGGAGTTTCAGCTTTAGCATCATTCCTTCCAAAGAAATCCCAGGGCTGATCTCCTTCAGAATGGACTGGTTGGATCTCCTTGCAGGCCAAGGGACTCTGAAGAGTCTTCTCCAACACCACAGTTCAGAAGCATCAATTCTTTGGCACTCAGCCTTCTACACAGTCCAACTCTCACATCTATACATGACCACCGGAAAAACCACAGCCTTGACTAGATGGACCTTTGTTGGCAAAGTAATGTCTCTGCTTTTGAATATGCTATCTAGGTTGGTCATAACTTTCCTTCCAAGGAGTAAGCGTCTTTCAATTTCATGGCTGAAGTCACCATCTGCAGTGCTTTTGGAACCCCAAAAACCTAAAATATGACACTGTTTCCCCATCTATTTCCCATGAAGTGATGGGACCAGATGCCATGATCTTCATTTTCTGAATGTAGAGCTTTAAGCCAACTTTTTCACTCTCCACTTTCACCTTCATCAAGAGGCTTTTTAGTTCCTCTTCACTTTCTGCTATAAGGGTGGTGTCATCTGCATATCTGAGGTAATTTATATTTCTCCCAGCACTCTTGATTCCCGCTTATGCTTCTTCCAGCCCAGCATTTCTCATGATGTACTCTTCATAGAAGTTAAATAAGCAGGGTTAAATATACAGCCTTGACGTACTCCTTTTCCTATTTGGAAACAGTCTGTTGTTCCATGTCCAGTTCTAACTGTTGCTTCCTGACCTGCTTATAGATTTCTCAAGAAGCAGGTCAGATGGTCTGGTATTCCCATCTCTTTCAGAATTTTCTACAGTTTATTGTGATCCACACAGTCAAAGGCTTAGGCATAGTCAATAAAGCAGAAATAGATGTTTTTTGGAACTCTCTTGATTTTTCCATGATCCAGCAGATGTTGGCAATTTGATCTCTGGTTCCTCTGCCTTTTCAAAAACCAGCTTGCACATCAGGAATTTCACGGCTCATGTATTGCTAAAGCCTGGCTTAGAGAATTTAGACCATTATTTTACTAGCATGTAAGATGAGTGCAATCATGCAGTAGTTTGAGCATTCTTTGGCATGGCCTTTCTTTGGGATTGGAATGAAAACTGACCTTTTCCAGTCCTGTGGTCACTGCTGAGTTTTCCAAATTTGCTGGCATATTGAGTGCAGCAATTTCACAGCATCATCTTTCAGGATTTGGAATAGCTCAACTGGAATTCCATCACCTCCACTAGCTTTGTTCGTAGTGATGCTTTCTAAGGCCCACTTGACTTCACATTCCAGGATGTCTGGCTCTAGGTGAGTGATCACACCATCATGATTTTCTGGGCTGTGAAGATCTTTTTTGTACAGCTCTTCTGTGTATTCTTGTCAGTGTCCCTCAGTTTGATACAAAAGATGTTGATGCTGTGGGTTTTATTTTCTCCATTATCTATATTAAAGTGAAAGTGAAAGTTGTGCAGTCATGTCCAACTCTGTGACCCCATGGACTATATAGTGCATGAAATTATCCAGCCAGAATACTGGAGTGGATAGCCGTTCCCTTCTACAGTGGATCTTCCCAACCCAGGGATCGAACTCAGGTCTTCCACATTGCAGACAGATTCTTTACTAACTGAGACACCAGGAAAGCCCAAGAATACTGGAGTGGGTAGCCTATCCCTTCTGCATTGTATCTTCCAGACCTAGGAATCAAATCAGAGTCTCCTGCACTGCAGGCGGATTTTTTATCAACTGAGCTAATATACCAATTCTAAATATAATTTATTTTGAAAATACAAGTTTCTAAATAGGCAAGGGAAGTGGTTTGCCCTTCTAAGTGTTAAAATGAAGACTGTAGGCCTAAAACAGTATTACTTGTGCTAAAGTCCATGATACCAAACTTAGATTTAATACTTAACCTAATTGTCATTTTGACTTTCAAAAATGTGATTTTAATCAAGCAGTTCAGAAATGCCTGATCATCACCAACGAAATAATATCTCAGGTAAGACTTACATCATCCTCAAGGGAAAGAAGTGGCAATCTGCCTAATAAAACATATGATATTTCCTCCCCCCACCAAAGAAGACATCTTTGCCTAAACATAATTATGTCCTTTCTTTTGCCAATAGCTCCCTTGCCTTATGTCCTTCCTATAAAGTAGGAAGGACATATGTCCTTCCTTCCATTTTGTATAACCCTCTCTAAGCTTTCTTCTTGGAGAAGGCAATGGCACCCCACTCCAGTACTCTTGCCTGGAAAATCCCATGGATGGAGGAGACTAGTAGGTTGCAATCCATGGGGTTACTAAGAGTCGGACACGACTGAGCGACTTCACTTTCACTTTTCACTTTCATGCACTGGAGAAGGAAATGGCAACCCACTCCAGTGGTCTTGCCTGGAGAATCCCAGGGACGGGGGAACCTGGTAGGCTGCCGTCTATGGGATCGCACAGAGTCGGACACAACTGAAGTGACTTAGCAGCAAGCTTTCTTCTAGTTCCTAAATGGGGTGCCGCCCAGTTCATGAATCATTGAATGAAGTCAATTAGATCTTCAAAATTGACTTGGTTGACTTTTGTTTGTTAACACAAGCAAGCTGATAGTTAGTTCCCAAGCAAACTTGAACTTATCATCTTAGGAGAATGAAGGTGAATAAGAATCTTAAGCCAAACTTGGCCCCTTGAGACCAGGGATTACTTCTGTCCTATCTAGTCTCAGTAAGACTAAAACAGATTATAAAATAATGGGCATAGAATGAACATACAATTTCTCTTGCATATAACTTCCTTTTTATAAATTGTAGGGTTTTGTAATTGGAATTCTCTGCTTATCATATACACATTTCACCTAGTTAACTTTTGCTACTTGGGCTTGGAGGGAATCCAATATATAGCACACTCCTCCTCATTTAGTTTTTGAACCCATTGAAAAATTAGACAAAATGAAAGTAGATGAGAAAAAAAAATACTTTTATTCCTAATAAAGTTTACCCTGCAGTACATGGATTTCATATGAGAACTAGACAGGATTACTGATGCCTTAGTTGGTACCTTCATTGAGAAAACTGAGATGGAAATAGAGTTTACAGAGAAATAATGGCTGAAATTGGTGTTCAAATTTTACAAGTCACATTAGTAGTTTTTTTAAAAAGCAACTGCTGAGTAAAGTTAGGATGAACTATATGACAAATGTTCAGTTCCTCTTACTTAAGAAGCAAATATTGTTTATTTTGAAAAATAATGCTTAATAAGTTGTGTCTGCTTGGCTACAGAAAAGGATGAGCTTTCTATCTTTGCCACCTCATAGCATGTTATGTGTGATGTGTATTACATTCTGGTTTTATGCTTATTAAATAATAAATTTTTTTCTAGTATTTTTGTGGCAGGGTTTTCTGGATTGGAGAATTTTTTTGTTTATTTAGTTTATTTTCCCACCACTATCAGCAATCTATTGCAATACTACTGGTTCACTATCATTTAGAGTGAATGAACAGTGAAAAAGACCAAAAGTGTTAGGAAAAAAAAAATCATATATCAGTGTAATAGGAAACAAGTATTCTTTTACCATCAAAGTCTTAAGGATTTAGAGATATCACATTCATAAAATAAAGTGAGATGATCATCACCTGTTTGAATGAAAAATTGTCACTCACCATCTTCTTTGACAAGGATTAAGTCCCTTGCCACTGCAGTCACTGAACTTAAAAATCACCCTGAAATATATATTTAGGGCAGAGATCAGGAATGAGGCATTCTGTGCTTTGGGAAAACCTGACAAAACAAGTCTTTACATAGTTAGATATTTTCAGAAGGTTTTCTGAGCTTTTTGTTTTTTCAATCTTCTCATATCTAGAAAAGCATTAAAATCATTAACAAAGCTTATCATTTTAAGCTAAAGACAAAAGAAGATACTGGAGTTGGAGGAGCCACTAATGGGACCAGTAAAATCACAGTAAGTAGGGTAAGGTGGCTAATCAGATTTGCTTTTTCCACTGTTAGCGTCTCTACATATTTAGTCATCATCCTCTTCCTGTACAGAGAGGGAGGTACCTTTACAAATGGAATTTCTCATATAAATACAAATGTCTCTAACAGTATGTCTACCTAGTTTACAGAGATTTTTCTGTGTCTGCTGTTTCTTAAAAAATAGCCAGTTCAAGATAATCCTTATGTCCAAATACCCCAAAAATGGTATTTTGGGGATAGCGAACTGTTTCCCTTCTTGCCAAAAAGATTAACTTTGATTCTTATTTCTCTTATTACTTCTACCGCTACTTTCACATCTTTTAAAATACTAAAACCACTATGCATAGTTTTTTTTTTTATGCATAGTTTTTAAGAGTGACATGGATATGTTTAAGAGGTCCCAAAAGCCTCAAAATCTTAAAAAATTTATAGTAACATTTCAATCTAGAAATACGACTAGATATTTCAGCATTATGTTTTAGCCTATATTTAAATGTTAATTTTCAAAGTTATTGTTTTATCATAGATTTTAGCAGTTGCTTATTTTATTTTCTAAATAGATTTTTTTTTCTTCAAGCTATGTATAAAATAATTAACAATTTAATCTCCTTAGACATTCTCAGCTGATTTCACTAATGCATCTAGTCTTATTTGGTCTTTGTTGCGATATCTACCCAGGAGAAACTTACAAATATTATTTTTTATTACGTTCAATCTGTAAATTTGTGTTATATTGGGTTTTAATGTGTGACATTAAAAATTCCAGTACTATCATGTATGGACACTTGGATGTGATTATAATTTTATAAATAATTTTGAACTATAGTTAACTCTTGAACAACATGGATTCTAACTGCATGGGTTAACTTACATATGGATATTTTTTCAATAAATACAATACTACACAGTCTGAGGTTGGTGGGACCCACGAATGCGAATCATGACTATGGGTCTTGAGCATCTACAAACTATGACACCCAGGGCAGGTCCTTGCCTTTGATGGGCATTGGCAGGCCAATGCTGCATGGATATGGTGGGACAATTGTATATTATATATTCCTTGTATCAATAATAGTATTGATATTTCATTAACATTGAAAATATTTGCAGATTACACAGAGACTTCCCTGGTGTTCCAGTGGTTAAGACTCTGCACTTCCACTGCAGGGGTTGCAGTTTTGATCCCTCATCTGCAGAAATAAGATCTCACATGATATGTGGTGGGACCAGGAAAATTAAAAACAAGCAAACAAACAAAAAACTACTATATTTGAAGATTAAATAGAGCTACTTATAAAAATAAGATATGCTTCAGAGACATCAATGTTATAAAAAACATGAACAGTATATTAGAAAAACTAGCAACGTTAATAGTATATTCTATTAACATACTTCTTTTCTTTAGATATACCTTATTAATTAAACAGCCAAATAGTAAATCCTATCTTTAGCAGAAATTTCACCCCAAAGTGGCGTCCTTAGCATAGCTGAATTACCAGTTGACAAAGCTAAATTTCAAGAATCCTGGATTGGAGTCATAGCAGGGTAGATGGTACATCCTGAAACTCATTTAGCATGTAACCTTGGAGGACAATATATTTTTAAGTAAATGACAAAATAATATCCATTCTTCTTATCTCATATAAGCTTTGAGTTTATTCCCCAAACTGCTCTTCAATGTCCTTGACTGGTAAACTGGGTGTGTACACTCAGTATGAAATGCAAGCAGCAGCAAGCTAATATGTTTCACATATCGAAAATATTTGGTTGGATACAGCAAAGTTGTTTGGTGGAATATTCCTCTTAGGGAAAAAAATTATTTGTAGAAACATTGATAAATGTATTAGCCAAGTTTTAAATATGACTGCCACAAACTTTTAATGGTTGAAAAGTAGATATATATCATTTTACTTTCCCCTCTATTCTTTAACATTTCAAGTATAAGTTGTCCACTCCAGTTAGCTGATATTATCCACATGTTCTATGTATTGAAGAGAACATATAGGCAAAAAAAAAAATTGAATTGTAAACTGCATAATTTGAAATGGCTAAAATATGCATTTCAAGCTATATATCTTTTAACTACAATTAAAAATCACTGATACTTCCTTAACATCTTGTATTTATAATTATGTTATTTTCTGAAATGTGACTGATAATATTTTATCACATATACACATTGGAAAAACATTGGATTTCCTAATATTTCCTTTACACAAACTATCAATATTTTCTTGGTTTCTAGGTTTCTGATATTTTTCCACTACCCAACAATAAAATTCAATTACATGTTTTACACTGACTCAAAATGAGGGACTTTCTTTCTATTGATAGTTCCTGCATGATTATCCGGAGAAGGCAACGGCACCCCACTCCAGTGCTCTTGCCTGGAAAATCCCATGGACAGGCGAGCCTGCTAGGCTGCAGTCCATGGGGTCACTAAGAGTCGGACACTACTTAGCGACTTCACTTTCACGGGTTGGAGAAGGAAATGGCAACCCACTCCAGTGTTCTTGCCTGGAGAATCCCAGGGACGGGGGAGTCTGGTGTACTGCTGTCTACGGGGTCACACAGAGTCGGACACGACCCAAGTGACTTAGCAGAAGCAGCAGCAGCAGCATGATTGTCAGCACTCTCATTATGGGATACGAATTTTCTAAGCATTATTGCTGTCTCAAGTGAGTGATCATAAAAAAAATCAATAGAGATTGCATTTTGTGACAGCATAATATTTAGGAAGAAATAAGCTTATTTTGATGAAAATATATGCTCCTTGATTTATGAAAGTTTAAGCAACAAAACGTGCCTATTTTTGCAGAATAACTTGTGAATTTTTTATTCTGTTCTGAATTAAAATTTATTGAAAAAAGGTACACTGATAAAAGCAAATTTTCTATTATTTATTAATTATATTTAACATTTACCTGGATCTATTGAAGACATTGTATAACATTTCCACTATATGCTTTAAACAATTACAAACATTTGGCATAAAATAATGTGCTTATCAATGTAGCAAGTTTGAAAAGTAGGGAATGAGGGTCTGAAGTCTGCCGTCCTTCTGACAATGGCCATTAACACTGCAAATGAATGTATCAAAGATTTCTCCCTCAAAATTCTAAGATGTTTTATGAACAAAATTCTAAAGGGTTTCAACATGCAATGGATATATATATATATATATATATATACACACACACACACACATATATATATATATATTAAACATTCAGAATAACTAGTTTCCATGCTTACACTGAACTCATCATAAGGCAAAAGCCTTTAATTGTATTGATTCTCAGTGTGATCAAAAAGCAAAGCAATATAGTAAGCTTAATGAAAACAATCCTTTGTGTTTGCCAATTTCAAATTGCTAATACAGTTGCAATAAAATTCAACCATCCTCATGGATGACATATGCAGCTTTGATTTGTTTTCTGAGTGCAAGAGGCAAGCATGAATCTGTTTCTCTAATTGTCCTCATAGTTTAGGAAAATCAGGAAAAGGCATGTTTGTTTAATAAAGCATCATTCCACCTCCTGGTATGACCACATCTGATTAGGAAATTAAGGCAGAATCAATCAGATTCTGTCAGATGAAATATCATGTCTTCTACTCTTGGCAACCTCTGGAATATCATCACAGATTATAAAACATTGAATGAGCTTTAGTCATGAAATTATCCATGTCAGAAATCTTTCTCTCTCCTTTTAACTGCCCAAGAAATACGAGCCTTGGTAACTCTAGTTATTGTATGCTACAATACAAAACAAATTACCAATAACCATTCCTGAACTAACATACAACCAGATAGTGTTCCCACAGCAGTTTGATGTTCTCTTGTTTCCCATAATTCTGTTTCATCTTCTACCTTTTTTGATCTCAGTAGGTAAATCTACCAAAATCTTTTTTCTTGAAGAATTTTCATCTCCAGAAGTTCTCATTCCTGCCCTTTAATATAAAAATAACCACTCCAGCAAATAAAATATCTCCAAAAATATAAGTCAAGGTTGCTTGATGACTACTACACAGGCACCGGCTCTTCCAATATTCAAGGAAGCCATCTGTTGAAAAAAAAAGAAATATGATTTAAGACACATTTTATTGTTATGGAAAAATATACAGATTATAATGTATTTAAATCATTCATTCATATCCATGAAAATATTAATAAATATGATTATCATTTCCCAATATATCTGCAAGTAATACAATAAACATGGAAACAATAAAAATGGCATTTATATAAAATAATATGAATATTGAAGTATTTAAAACCTACAATTATTTGTGGAATTTTGATAAAAGTAATAAATTCTTTAATGATATTTAATGAAGTGAAGCTTCTATAGGAAAGTTGTCAGCAAAGATTTTTTCTGGAGCTTGCCTGGACACATTTTTGATGAAATTTCAAATTGATAGCTTGTAGCATATTTTAGATGAAATAGTTGCTTCACTATTGAAGTCACTGGAAAGTCATTTCCAAAGATATTATACTGAATAAAATGTGTTATTAATTCATTCTAAACAGAGACATTTAATGATGTGATTTCAATATGCTATCATCAATAGAACATAATTACAATTGCTACAGGGCCTATTTTAAAATCCATATTATGAGTGTTATTGATGAGAACTGAGATTTTTAAAAAATAACCCTGAATATGAAATTGGCTAGAAATATATTGAAAACAATAATTTTAAAGAATTTGTAATAAAAATTTATTCCATGGAGGTAAGCTAAGAATTTAATAATTTGAACTTTTGAGATCAATGATTTTTAGATAAAGTTTTCTAAGAATAATTCATTTACATAAAAATATCAGGTAGATTAGAAATTATAGGATATTATTTCAAACCGAAGATAAAATTAATCAAGTGTAGCAAATGAAGTAGCTGAGAGCAAAATAACTTCAGATTATATACACTATCTTATTGATTGAGAAAGGACACTATCCCATCCTCTACATATGAAAATTACCACCATTATCTAATTATACATTAGTTCTTTTAATTGTGCTTATTGTCACCTGCTATCTTTCTATAGGTTAAAACAAATAGAAAATCTTCTCATATCATTTTTTATACCTTTCATTTAATACAGTGTCTTTTTTAAAAAGGTTAATGTTATGTCTCCTGTCTTTTTCACAGATATTTGCTCAAAGTGAAAGGCAAAAAGGAGCATGTGATATATTGATAGCATATTGTGTATTAAGAATAATTTTTGTTGATCACCACAGTCACTTTTATAATCCCATCATATGTTGTCATCTCTATATTATAGTAAATGGAGTATGAAGAGATATAAATCTGGTAACATTTAGGTCTACAATTTTCAATATTTCTGACTCCAAATTGCACACAGTTTCCATTGTCTCTTTTAGTTTCCAATGATTTTCAAGTGTTGCTTCATGTCATAGCCATCTAAGGAGCTTTTACAAAATATAACTACTCAAGGCCCACCATTCAATAGGAATGACATGAGTTCTGCGTAGTATTTTTGAAGAGTTCCCCAGATGCTCTCTATGTGCATTTAGCACTGAAAATTACTATGCATAGTTCCAGGTGAAGTATACTTCTATCTACATTTGCATCTATGTCTCTATACATGATTATATTTGCATGTAAAAATGAATTGCTGCTCCCTCCCCTCCCCCACTGCCCCAAGTTTACTCTTCTTTCTGTTATTTCTTTTATCCTTCTACTCAGTTGCTCAAGACAGGAACCTAGAGCATATCTACAGCCTTTAGTTTCATTTCCCTCAAGCTTACAGCTGAATAACATCAGGTCTTATAATTATCTCTCCTACCAATTGAATTACACCATTCCTACTATCTTCAACTAGTTCAGGTTACAACTTCACCTTGAGTGTGAAAGGAGAGTAGAATAGCCCACTCCAAGATATGCCACTATGGCACATTGATTATTTTGAATTAAAGACACTTGAGTGATATTTCATGCAGAAGGAGCACTGTGACCTTCCTTTGACCCCTTAAAGCAGGAGATAGCTTTTTCATGTGAGATGGTACCCTCTCTCTACTAGGAGTGTAAAAAGCATCCTTATCAACAGACATAAGGAGTTTAGGGCCAAGAAAGGCCGTGTCAGAAAACCTTGTAACTTCTTCGCTAACTTACTACCTAATCCCAAACCACTTTGTCTTCTAAATTCTGTCTAAAACAGTATAAGAGCTTCCTGCTTTTGGCCATTTCTTTTGAGTCCATATGGGGTTTCCATATGCACAAAATTAAATTTGTTTTTTTTTCCTGTTAATTTGTCTTATGTCAATTTGTTAGATTAGCAGAAAAAAAAAAAAAAAAACTAGAAGGAAAGAAGGAAAAAATTCCCACCCTTACAGTGAATTAGTGAAGTATATCCTAATAAATTTCTGATCTTTCTCCTAATCATATTCTATCAAGTGCAGTCATTTTAAAACACAATTCTGATTATTTACTTTCCCTGCCTAAAGTCCTTCATTAACTATCCTTTCGGTTCATGGTAAAGTCAAGATTCTATAACATGGTTTCTTGCCCTATATCCTAAAGACCCATTTTATCTCTCCAAACTTATTGCTCACCACTTTATTTCTTGCTCAATGAAACATGCCATGTGTTCTCCTTCCCATGACTCTTTAAAAATTCTGTTTCTTAAACCAAACCACTCCCCATATTTCTATCTGTTTAACTATTATCTATTTGCCATTCCACAGTCTATTTATATAATTTCCCGAAAGAAGGTTTCTCTACCTAATACACTTAAGTTCTAGCATAGTGTAAAGTATTTCTCTTACCTCAGCATTTATCATTCTATTTTAAGCATTTGATATATTGTATTGTATGTAAGTACTTTTTAAATATTTGAGAGTTTTCCCTCTCTTCCTCTTGGTTCAGTTTATCTTAATACATATTTGACAATCTGCCCTTTTCTCTCTCCAGCATTATACTTTTGAGTAAACTGCTGCTGCTGCTAAGTTGCTTCAGTAGTGTCCGACTCTGTGCGACCCCAGAGAAGGCAGACGGCCAGGCTCTGCTGTCCCTGGGATTCTCCAGGCAAGAACACTGGAGTGGGTTGCCATTTCCTTCTCCAATGCATGAAAGTGAAAAGTGAAAGTGAAGTAGTTCAGTCGTGTCCAACTCTTCACGACCCCATGGACTGCAGCCTACCGGGCTCCTCCGTCCATGGGATTTTTAATCTAAAAAGGTTGGCATGATACTAGTTATTAAACAGCAATCCAAGATGCAAATATCTTACCAGACTTCCCTGAAACTAATTCTGAATATCTTATAGACTGATTGTATGCAAATGAACTAAACCCATGTACAACAGAGTAAACTGAGCTGCAAAAATAATTCACAATTTATTCACTTAAGAAAGTCTCACACATCTCTTACCCATGCTAGCAACTATGCCAGTCTTTCAATATATGACTGTAAATGACATATTGTATTTGGTTTTTATAGCTGCAGATAGATGCAGCATGACAGCACTATGACCATGTACCAAAGAAACACATGAAAGGATGATTTTACTCAAGCTAGAGGAAACAAAATTAAAAATTTATTTCTATGCTTTAAAGCACACACATTTTGTTCCAGATCATATGCAAAAAAAAAAAAAAATTAAGTGGAAAAATCAAGTTTATTTAAAACACAAATACACACACTCATGTAAGCATGTATGTGTGTGTTCTGTATGTACCTATGCAAGACATGTATCTGCAAATGTCCCCTCATCTATTTTCATTATTTCCAATTCTAGCTAGCTTGGGAAGTTTTTCAAATATACATTATTATATATTTCAATATAATTTTCTTATTTATTCTAATGCTTGCACCAATTGATTTTGTCCATCTGTGGAGTAAGTGAAGGGAATGTGACAGGCAATATACAGCAAATATGAGAGCTTTCTCTAGTAGTCTGGAATCCTGAAAATTTTCCAAAGTGATTTTGTGTGGGTTTCCTGATGACCCCTTGAAAGTCTTAAAAATATAAAGAATGAAAAGATATGGATATAAAATCTTAATTTAGAAATTTTAAAATTAATGTCTATTATATTAAAATAACTTTGTTCTAAAATATTTTAAATACCACCTTGCTATTTGTAAAATACTATATACCCAAAAGAATATAATAAAACATAGATCAGGGAAAATGGCTGTTGGAAATTTCTACCCATTAGTACTACATGCATTATTCTGACTTCAATTTTAGAGCAATGATAAGCATAATGGCTCATTACTATAAACATATATATATAATGAAAATATTATATTAAATCATATTTATGCCCATAGGCCTCTTTATTTAATATTCATTTGTAAAAATGGTTCATTTAAGATATGTAACATTGAATTTGTACTTCCTTAGAAAATCAAAAATAATTCATGCATTGCTCCCTTTGTAAAACTAGGAACTTGGGAATGTAAGGAGTTAAAATATATCTTCTAAACTCTCAGTGCAATAATTATACCTTATTATACGTTTTCTTCTCCCTGGATAAGGAACACTACTTTTTCACAATTAAAGTTAAACACAGAAAACACAGAACCTAGTTCTCCAAATCTACACTGAACTTTCCTCCATTCTACCTGTTTTCATCCTCTTTTGTCAAATGCATCTATCTTCATTGAAATCAAAGAATTTCCCCTTAGGAAAGAGTAATAGTCATAAGGCAGATACTTTAGCTTGACCATGATGAGTTTGATTTTGTACTTCCAACTCAGTCTATTTAATATTGTAGTTGAACATATATCATCAAAGGAAGTTATGTATCTTTAAAAGTAAGAATTTTTTTTAAAAAATTTACTTCAATCAATGTTCAAGTTCTTCATATAAATTTTAGTCCATCTCTGTGATCAAAAATTAAAAAAAAAAATAAAATAAAGCCCTCTATGCATTAGGGAATACGAGGAGACGGGTTATTATTCTGCTTCAACTAAGTAAGACTTTGGAATTTAAATGTACCCACTGGTGGGAAAATGGTTTGTTTGTTTGAAATGTTTCTTGATTTTAAGTTTCTGATAAAGCAGAGAAATAAGAAATATTGAGAGATTTAGAAAGAAAAAAAAAGTTTAGAGAAATTGAGTATTAAAGAAAAAGTCTGAAAACATACCCATTCCCCTTATTACAAGCAAGTCTATAGTAACTGTAAGCATAAGGTATTTTCCATCTTAATTAAGGTGTCCTACCCTTATGTTTCCCCACCCCAACACACATTCTCCAGATATTTGACTGGTTTTGAAGCTTCTCTGAACATGATCCTGAATCTCTAATTGCTGTGTATAGTTGAAGGTTAATCTAAGATCAGCCAATTATTTTTCTCCATCTTCTTGAACAAAGTGTTCAGCCAAGAATGAATGCATTATGCAACAGACCATTCAGGCCTCTTTGCTATTTTTCTGGGGGCCTTTTTGAAAAAAGTTCTTTTGTTTTATGATTATGGCTGTGAAGAGTTTCATTTGGAGTTTCCAGCAGCACCATCCCATGGAATATTCTTTCTGCCATAGGTAGCAAGGAACATAACAAAGATAGCCAAGCAAAAAATAGGAAGCAGAAAGCTAATTTCTGTAAGCTTCTATCCACTTGATTTTGTTATTTCTAAAACCATGCAAAGTTAAATTTTTGTGAACAAATATATTTCACTTTTATTGATTAAAATTCAGTCCCTGTCCCTTGGTATGACTTAAAATGAAAATCCCGCTGAAGCATAAATTCCACTTTGTAATATAAATTTTATTGAAGTATAGAATACACAATAGAAAAGTACACAAAAGTATATGATTTAATAAACTTTTAATAAAATGAACATGAACATGAACAAAAATCAGTCACTTTGAGTTCAGAGTAATTCAACTAAGTACACTATTGTATGTACACATCTTCTCCACAGGAAGTAAATGAAAAAAATTCTTATATGTGAAGCAACTTATGCTGGCAACAATTTTACCTGGGTCCATTCATTAGTTTGTGGATCATAGGATTCCATAGTGTTGAGGTATGTCTGGCCATCATAGCCACCAACAGCATATAATCTGTCACCAAGGAGACAGACTCCAACAGCATCTCTGGGCATACTCAAAGGAGCCACCATAGTCCATGTGTCTGTTTTGGGATCGTATCTAAAATAGAAGGATGATAGGATATAACATAGTCTAATCACATTCAACTTTACTATTAGATATTAATGATGCTGTTTCAAAACAAGCCATGGAAAAGAAAACTTGGCATTTTTCCTTAAAGCTCAATTATTTGAACACATGTTGCAGAGCCAATATACACAAAGTTGGGCTTTCTATGGTTTAAAGTATTTTAAAAATATGGCTAGACTCTTAACTAGATGGATGCAGAGTCATTTCACAAAAGTGAATATCATAATTTTTCCTAAGAAAGACAGATATGAAAATAAATATTTTCTACAGTGGAATGAGGTTCTTTCAAGAGAGTACAAATAAAGTGCTATGATCATGAAACAGAAGTAATGGTTAGAAATCTGGGAGAATTATAAAATAATTCACACTGAAATCTTCTTTAAATAAAGTCTGAAAGTCTATCCTAATTTGCTAGAAAAAAAAAGAGGATATTTGCACAAAAGAACACAAGTGCTAAAAAAAAAAAAAAAAAGTGCATGGGCAGCTTTGAGAAAACTAGGTGTGCAGTGTGTTTAGGATCAAATGTATAAGAAGAACCAATGTTTAAAAGGTGATATTTGATCAGCTAATAGATTACTTAAGAAAGGCAATGCCAAAGAATGCTCAAACTACCACACAATCCCATTCATCTCACATGCTAGTAAAGTAATGCTCAAAATTCTCCAAGCCAGGCTTCAGCAAAACGTGAACGATAAAATTCCTGATGTTCAAGCTGGTTTTAGAAAAAGCAGAGGAACCAGAGGTCAAATTGCCAACATCCGCTGGATCATAGAAAAAGCAAGAAAGTTCAAGAAAAACATCTATTTCTGCTTTATTGACTATGCCAAAGCCTTTGACTGTGTGGATCACAATAGACTGTGGAAAATTCTGAAAGAGATGGGAATACCAGACCACCTGACCTGCCTCTTGAGAAATCTGTATGCAGGTCAGGAAGCAACAGTTAGAACTGCACATGGAACAACAGACTGGTTCCAATAGGAAAAGGAGTTTGTCAAGGCTGTATATTGTCTCCCTGCTTATTTAACTTCTATGCAGAGTACATCATGAGAAACGCTGGGCTGGAAGAAGCACAAGCTGGAATCAAGATTGCTGTGAGAAATACCAATAACCTCAGGTATGCAGATGACAACACCCTTATGGCAGAAAGTGAAGAGGAACTAAAAAGCCTCTTGATGAAGGTGAAGTGGAGAGTGAAAAAGTTGGCTTAAAGCTCAACATTCAGAAAACGAAGATCATGGCATCTGGTCCCATCACTTCATGGGAAATAGATGGGGAAATAGTGGAAAGAGTATCAGACTTTATTTTGGGGGGCTCCAAAATCACTGCAGATGGTGACTGCAGCTATGAAATTAAAAGACGCTTACTCCTTAGAAGAAAAGTTATGACCAACCTAGATAGCATATTGAAAAGCAGAGGCATTACTTTGCCAACAAAGGTCCCTCTAGTTAAGGTTATGGATTTTCCTGTGGTCATATATGGATGTAAGAGTTGGACTGTGAAGAAGGCTGAGCGCTGAAGAATTGATGCTTTTGAACTGTGGTGTTGGAGAAGACTCTTGAGAGTCCGTTGGACTGCAAGGAGATCCAACCAGTCCATTCTGAAGGAGATCAGCCCTGGGATTTCTTTGGAAGGAATGATGCTAAAGCTGAAACTCCAGTACTTCAGCCACCTCATGTGAAGATTTGACTCACTGGAAAAGACTGTGATGCTGGGAGGGATTGGGGGCAGGAGGAGAAGGGGACGACAGAGGATGAGATGGCTGGATGGTATCACTGACTCGATGGACCTGAGTCTGAGTGATCTCCGGGAGTTGGTGATGGACAGGGAGGCCTAGCGTGCTGCGATTCATGGGGTCGCAAGGAATCTGATATGACTGAGTGACTGAACTGAACTGAACTGAATTGAATAGATTACTTGATTCCCAGAGTATGAAAGTACTTCATGTTTATTTAATAGAAAAATAAGAAAACTTGACATTTGAGGAAACACAACATGAACAGAACTATGTTTCAGTGACAGTTACTTGGGAATCACTTGAAAGGAGAAATTGGTAAATCAAGAGATTGAAGCAGAGGGTCCAAGTTATTATTTTTTTTTAATTTTAACCAAATATTAAATTTGTCACAATTGTTTCACTTAAATAGCTTTCTCTGAAGTACTATTTCAGTCCCCGTATGATTCTTATTCAGCTCTATAGGATTTTTTTTTTCAACTACTATCTACACAACAGACTTTGTTGCTCACTTTGCAGAAAGAGAGAAAAACAGACAAAATCTAATGCTAATTGCACTAAAGAATAATAAATGCATTTCTGAAGGCTTCTGAAATTTTAAGTAAAGCTCAAATAATGAAGACATTCTCATACACGAATACCACAGGAAAATTAAGAAAACACAAGTACATCTTACAAGCCTTCCCTTGTGACTCAGCTGGTAAAGAATTCACCTGCAATGTGGGAGACTTGGATTCAATCCCTGTGTTGGGAAGATTCAGGGATCTGGAAGAGAAGGGAAAGGCTACCTACTCCAGTATTCTGGCCCAGAGAATTCCATGGCCTATACAGAGGGCTCAGACATACCTTGTGTGTGCCAGGACCCAGAGACCCCACAGAGACTGAGACAGAACTGTGTTTGAGTGTCTCCTTCAGAGGTACGGGTCAGCATTGGACTGCTGTAGAGGTAGGGGCTCTGGATGCAGTAGACCTGGATATGGCATAAGCCCTCATGGAGGAGGTCACCATTAACCTCACCACAGAGCCATCAGAACTTACACAGGACTGGGGAAACAGACTCTAGGAGGGCACACACAAAACCGTGAGTGCACCAGGACCCAGAAAGGACCCCATAAGAGACTGATCCAGACATGCCCCTGAGTGTCCAGGTGTATACAGTGGAGGCGTGGGTCAGAGGTGTCCTGCTGCAAGGTTGGGGGCACTGAGTGCAGCAGTGCATGCATGGGACTTTTTGGAGGAGGTCGTCATTATCTTCATTACCTCCACCATAGTTTGGCCTGAGGTCAAATAACAGGGAGGGAACACAGCACAACCCATCAACAGAAAACTGGATTAAAGACTTACTGAGCATACTCCTGTCCATGCTCAGGACCCAGTTTCCCTCTCAGTCAGTCTCTCCCTTCAGGAAGCTTCCATTGCCTCTTATAATTCTCCATCAGAGAGCAGAGAGAATGAAAACCACAATCACAGGAAACTAACCAATCTGATCACATGGGCCATGGCCTTATCTAGCTCAATGAGGCTGTGAGCCAAGCCATATTGGGCCACCCAGGGCAGATGGGTCATGGTGGAGAGTTCTGACAGGACTTAGTCGACTGGAGAAGGGAATGGCAAACCACTTCAGTATTCTTGCCTTGAGAACCCCATGAACGGTATGAAGAGGCAAAAAGATAGGACACTAAAAGTTGAACTTCCCAGGTCAGTAGGTGCCCAGTATGCTACTGGAGATCAGTGGAGAAATGACCCCAGAAAGAATGGAGAGACAGAGCCAAGGCAGAGACAATACCCAGTGCCTGGTGATGGAAGTAAAGTCCAATGCTATAAAGAACAATATTGCACAGGAACCTTGAATGTTAGGTCCATGAATCAAGGCAAATTGGAAGTGGTCAAATAGGATATAGGAAGAGTGAACATTGACATTTTAGGAATAAGTGAACTAAAATGGAGGAGAATGGATGAATTTAACTCATATGACCATTAAATCTACTACTCTGGACAAAAATTCCTTAGAAGAAATGGAGTAGCCCTTATATTCAACAAAAGAGCCTGAAATGCAGTACTTGGATGCAATCTCAAAAACAAAAGATTGATCTCGATTTGTTTCCAAGGCAAACTATTCAACATCACAGTAATTCAAGTCTATGCCTGAACAGTAGTGCTGAAGAAGCTGAAGTTGAATGGTTCTATGAAGACCTACAAGACCTTCTAGAATTGACACACAAAAAAGATGTCATTTTCATTGTAGGGGGCTGGAATGCAAAAGTGGGAAGTAAAGAAATGCCTGGAGTAACAGGCAAGTTTGGACTTAGAATACAGAATGAAGCAGGACAAAGGCTAACAGATTTTTTTTTTTTTTCAAGAAAACACACTGGTCATTGCAAACACTGTTTTCCATCAACAAGAGAAGACTGTACACATGGACATCACCAGATGGTCAATACTGACATCAGATTGATTATATTCTTTGCAGTCAAAGATGGAGAAGCTCTATAGAGCCAGCAAAAGCAGGACCAGGAGCTGACCGTGGCTCAGACCATGAACTCCTTATTGCCAAATTCAAATTTAAATTGAAGAAAGTAGGGAAAACCACTAGACCATTCAGGTATGACCTAAATCAAACCCCTTATGATTAAAGAGTGGAATGACAAATCCTAAAAGGTGATGCTGTGAAAGTGTTGCACTCAAATGCCTGCAAATTTGGAAAACACAGCAGTGGCCACAGGACTGGAAAAAGTCAGTTTTCATTTCAATCCCAAAGAAAGGCAAGGCCAAAGAATGCTCCAACTACCACACAATTTCACTCATCTCACCCGCTAGCAAAGTAATGCTTAAAATTCTCCAAGCCAGGCTTCAACAGTATGTGAATCATGAACTTCTGAATGTTCCAGCTGGTTTTAGAAAAGGCAGAGGAACCAGAGACCAAATTGTCAACATCCATTGGATCATCAGAAAAGTGAGAGAGGTCCAGAGAAACATCTACTTCTGCTTTATTGACTATACCAAAGCCTTTGACTGGGTGGATCATGACAAACTAGAAAATTCTTCATGAGATGGGAATACCAGACCATCTGACCTGCCTCCTGAGAAACTGAATGCAGATCAAGAAGCAACAGTTAGAACTGGAAATGGAATTTCAGACTGGTTCCAAAGAAAGGAGTACATCAAGGCTGTATATTGTCACCATGTTTGTTAACTTCTATGCAGAGTACATCATGAGAAATGCTTGGCTACATGAAGCACAAGCTGCAATCAAGATTGCCAGGAGAAATATCAATAACCTCAGGTATGCAGATGACACCACCCTTATGGCAGAAAGTGAAAAGGAACTAATGAGAATTTTGAGGAAAGTTAAAGAGGAGAGTGGAAAATTTGGCTTAAAACAACATTCAGAAAACTAAGGTCATGGAATCTGGTCCCAACACGTCATGGCAAATAGATGGGGAAACAATGGAAACAGTGACAGACATTATTTTTTGGAAATCTAAAATCACTGCAGATAGTGACTGAAGCCATTAAATTAAAGGACACTTGCTCCTGGGAAGAAAAGTTCTGACCAACCTAGATAGCATATTAATAAGCAGAGGCATTATTTTGCCAACAAAGGTCTATCTAGTCAAAGATATTGTTTTTCCAGTAGTCATGTATGGCTGTGAGAGTTGGACTATAAAGAAAGCTGAGGGCTGAAGAACTGATGTTTTTGAACTGTGGTATTGGAGAAGACTCTTGCAAGTCCCTTGGACTGCATGGATATCCAACCAGTCCATCCTAAAGAAATCATTCCTGAGTATTCATTGGAAAGCCTGATGTTGAAGCTGAAACTGTAATACTTTAGCCATCAGATGTAAAGAACTGACTCATTTGAAAAGATCCTGATGCTGGGAAATCTTGAAGGTGGGAGGAGAAGGGGATGACAGAGGATGAGGTGGTTTGATGGCATCACTGACTCAATGGACATGAGTTTGAATATGCTCCAGAAGTTGGTGATGGACAGTGAGCCCTGGACACAGTCAGAGGTTGAAAGTCCACAGTGCCACAGTCCATGGGGTTGCAAGGAGTCGGACATGATTGAGTGACTGAACTGAACTGAACTCAAGTGAACTTAACTGAGTACATCTTATATTTAGGTGAAGTTTAGAAATAATGTCCTATGCTTAGAAACAGACATCATTCTTTTCTTATTTTATAAAATTTCTAAGGAAAATCTTAAATATTTAGTGTTTTCTCCTGGAAGATCCAGATCTTTAAATTAGGTATATCTGTTTTCAGGGATTGATAAGTGTTTAATAGCAATCTTTTCATTTGCATCAGGAATTGTGATGGTATTTAAACATATAGAGTTGGAAAATCAAACCAAGCCAAGACAAAAAATGAGTCTTAACCCTACTTCCTCTGACACACTTTTTCTTTCCACTAGATATTTTTGAAGTAATCACACAAATTTAAAATTATCCAATAATGTTTATCACTGTTTTCACATTAATGAATCAAAATTGATTTTTCTATTTATAGAAGTCCATGGATCCACCTCTCAGCCTGGTGATACACATAATTGTTACCCTTCAAAAGAAAAACAAAAACAAAAAAACCCCAGCTTTTGTTAGTTTAGGAGAAGACGACAGATGTATAAGCACTTTCTGACTATTATGAACAGTGAACTCTATTTTTATCAGTTCATGTTTTTGACAAAATTTTCTTCTAAGCATTTTTTTTTTTTTTTTTTTGCCTCAGGTTGTCTGTTTATAGAAAATGAAAGAAAAAGCAAGCAGGGGAACTGTCTTTATGTGTTTAGCTGTCTGCCTTTCCTACATCTCATCTTGGCCTTCATGGTCAGAATGTGAGGTTTGTATCAGGGACTCTATTAAAGTTTATAGCCTACAGGCAAGAGATGCATCAGTGGCTAAAATTGGCTGTAAAATGAAAACTTGCTGAAGACATATGATAGCCACAGAACAAAAGTTAATTTCTCACTGAAAAGCTCTATTGAAAAATTTGAGATATCATTACTTTTTCAAGCATTGTTACTACATAATTTGAAGATAAAAATATATCATATGCTACATGGGCAATAAAATTAGATGTCTGCTCCTTATGTCAACATTTTTTGCTTATTTTTATACAAAAAAATATTTTTTAAATTTAAATTAATTTCAACTTTTAAATGAAGGTGTAAGAAAAAAATCTATTTTGATTTAGGTCATATTCTCAAATAGAAAAGAATCTGCCTGCAGTGCAGGAGAGATAGGCTTGAACCATGGGTACGGAAGATCCCCTGTAAAAGGGATTGGCTGCCCATTCCAGTATTCTTGCTTGGAGATTTCCATGGACAGAGTAGCCTGGTGAGCTATAGTCTATAGGGTTGCAAAGAGTCAGACAAGACAAAGTGACTAACATTTTAACTTTCACCTTCATATTCCACTACATCTACTCTTCAAAGTTGTTGTGATTCAGTCACTCAGTCCTGTCTGACTCTTTGCCACTCCATGGACGGTGGCATGGCAGGCTTCCTTGTCCTTTACTATCTCCTGGAATTTGCTCAAACTCACATCTAATGAGTCGATGATGCCATCAAAACATCTCATCTTCTGCTGCCCAGTTCACCTTCTGCCCTCAATCTTTCTCACCACCAGGGTCTTTTTCAGTGAGTCAGCTCTTCCTATCAGGTAGCCAAAGTACTGCAGCTTCAACTTCAGCATCAGTCCTTCCAATGAGTATTCATGGTTGATTTCCTTAAGGTTGACTGATTTGATCTCCTTGCTGTCCAAGAGGTTCTCAAGAGAGCACCAGTTTGAAAGCATCAATTCTTCTGTGCTCAACCTTTTTTTTTTTTTTTTAATTAACTTATTTATTTTAATTGGAAGCGAATTACTTTAAAATATCGTAGTGTTTTTGTTTTTGTTTTGCCATACATTGACATGAATCAGCCATGGGTGTACATGTGTTACCCATCCTGAATCCCCATCCCACCTCCCAACCCACCCCTCAGGGTCCTCTCAATGCACCAGCCCTGAGCACCCTGTCTCATACATTGGACCTGGATTGCTGATCTATGTCTCATAAGATAATATACATGTTTCAATGCTATTGTCTCAAATCATCTCACCCTTGCCTTCTCCCACAGAGTCCAAAATTCTTTTCTTTACATCGGTGTCTCTTTTGCTGTCTCACTTATAGGGCTATTGTTACCATCTTTCTAAATTGCATATATATGTGTTAATATGCTGTATTGGTGTTTTTCTTTCTGACTTCACTCTGTATAATAGGCTCCAGTTTCATCTACCTCATTAGAACTGATTCAAATGCATTCTTTTTAATAGCTGAGTGATATCCCATTGTGTATATGTACCACAGCTTTCTGTACATTCGTCTGCTGACGGACATCTAGGTTGCTTCCATGTCCTGGATGCAATGAACATTTGGGTACACGTGTCTGTTTCATTTCTGGTTTCCTCAGTGTGTACGCCCAGCAGTGGGATTTCTTGGTCATATAGCAGTTCTATTTACAGTTTTTAAAAGAATCTCCACACTGTTCCCCATAGTGGTTGTACTAGTTTGCATTCCCACCAAGAGTGTAAGAGGGTTCCCTTGTGCTCAGCCTAATTTATGGCCACCTGATGCAAAGAACTAACTCATTTGAAAAGATCCTGATGCTGGGAAAGATTGAAGGTGACAGGAGAAGGGGATGACAGAGGATGAGGTGGTTGGATGGCATCACCAACTCAATGGACATGAATTTGATAAGCTCCAGCAGTTGGTGATGGACAGGGAGGTCTGGCGTGCTGCAGTCCATGGGGTTACAACGAGTTGGACATGACTGAGGGACCGAAATGAACTGAAATGAACTGACATGTCTGGAAGTTCTCCATTCCCATACTGTTGAAATTTTGCTTGAAGGATTTTGAACATTACCTTGAGAGCATGTGAAATCAGTGCAATTGTACAGTAGTTTCAGCATTGTTTGGCATTGCCCTTCTTTGGGATTGGAATGAAACCTGACTTTTTCCAATCCTGTGGCCCCTGCTGAGTTTTCCAAATTTGTTGGCATAGTGAGTGGAGCACTTTCACAGCATCATATTTTAGGATTTGAAATTGCTCAACTGGAATTCTATCACCTTCACTAGTTGTGTTTGTAGTAATGCTTCCTAAGGCCCACTTGACTCCATGCTCCAAGATGTCTGGCTCTAGGTGAGTGACCACACCATCATGGTTGTTCATAAGACCTTTCCTTCTATAGTTGTTCTGTGTATTCTTGCCACCTCTTCTTAATATTTTCAACTTATGTTAGCTCCATACCTTTTTTGTCCTTTATTCTGCTCACCTTTGCATGAAATTTTCCTATGGTATATCTAATTTTCTTAATAGGGAAATAAAGAATCTCTTATTTCTTAAAGAGATATCTAGTTTTTCCCATTCTACTGCTTTCCTCCTTTTTTTAGTATTGTTTACTTAAGAAAGCTTTCTTATCGCTCCTTGCTGTTTTTGGAACTCTGCATTCATATGGGTATACCTTTCTTTTCTCCTTGCCTTTTGCTTCTTTTCATTTCTCAGCTTTTTGTAAGGCCTCCTCAGACATCCATTTTGCCTTTTTCCATTTCTTTTTCTTGAGGATGGTTTTGATTTCTGCCTCCTGTACAATGTTATGAACCTCTGTCCATAGTTCTTCACACACTCTATCAGATCTAATCCCTTGAATCTATTTGTCACTTTCACTACATAATCATAAGGGATTTGATTGAATGATCTATGGAAGACCTATAAGATCTTCTAGAATTAACACACACACATGCACACAAAGATGTCCTTTTCATCATAGGGGACTGGAATGCAAAAGTAGGAAGTCAAGAGATACCTGGAGTAACAGGCACATTTGACCTTGGAGTACAAAATGAAGCAGGCCAAAGACTAACAGAGTACTGCAAAGAGAATACACTGGTCATAACCAACATCCTCTTTCAACAACACAAAAGAGGACTCTGTGCATTGACGTCAACAGATGGTCAATACTGAAGTCAGATTGTTTTTATTCTTTGCAGTTGAAGAAGGAGAAGCTTTATACAGTCAGTAAAAAAAGAAGATCAGGAGCTAACTGTGGCTCAAATCATGAACTTCTTATTGCATAATTCATACTTAAATTTAAGAAAGTAGGGAAAACCACTAGCCCATTCAAGTATGAACTAAATCAATTCCCTTAAAGTTGAGGGGAGGTTAACTGTACCAGAGAAAGTAAGGATCTGATAAGTAACTCTTTGACTCCTCTTTGGTGCAGTTTTATTATTAGAGCTTTAAAAATTGTTTAAGCTATTGTCAATAAACAGAACATATAGTATTCCTAGGCATTCTGAATGCTAGTAAAATATAACTTTTAAAACAAATACCTTTAACAGTTCAAAACTAAGGAGAAATAGATTATTTTATGTATTGATAATTTTTTTCTCTGCTCATATAACAGAAAATTATTATTAGTGTTGTGAGCACACATTGTGTATTTTTAAATATTTATAGACGTTCAAGGTGGTTTTAGAAAAGGCAGAGGAACCAGAGATCAAATTGCCAACATCTGCTGGATTATCAAAAAAGCAAGAGAATTCCAGAAAAACATCTATTTCTGCTTTATTGACTATGCCAAAGCATTTGACTGTGTGGATCACAAGAAACTGGAAAATTCTGAAAGAGATGGGAATACCAGACCACCTGACCTGCCTCTTGAGAAATTTGTATACAGGTCAGGAAGCAACAGTTAGAACTGCACATGGAACAAAAGAGTTGTTCCAAATAGGAAAAAGAGTACCTCAAGGCTGTATAATGTCACCCTGCTTATTTACCTTCTATGCAGAGTACGTCATGAGAAATGCTGGGCTGGAAGAAGCACAAGCTGGAATCAAGATTTCTGGGAGAAATTTCAATAACCTCAGATATGCAGATGACACCACCCTTATGGCAGAAAGTGAAGAGGAACTAAAAAGCCTCTTGATGAAAGTGAAAGTGGAAAGTGAAAAAGTTGGCTCAAAGCTCAACATTCAGAAAATGAAGATCATGGCATCTGGTCCCATCACTTCATGGGAAATAGATGGGGAATCAGTGGAAAGAGTGTCAGACTTTATTTTTCTGGGCTCCAAAATCACTGCAGATGGTGATTGCAGCCATGAAATTAAAAGACACTCCTTGGAAGAAAAGTTATGACCAACCTAGATAGCATATTCAAAAGCAGAGACATTACTTTGCCAACAAAGGTTTGTCTAGTCAAGGCTATGGTTTTTCCTGTGGTCATGTATGGATGTGAGAGTTGGACTGTGAAGAAGGCTGAGTGCCAAAGAATTGATGCTTTTGAACTGTGGTGTTGGAGAAAACTCTGTTGGAGAAGACTCTTGAGAGTCTCTTGGACTGCAAGGAGATCCAACCAGTCCATTCTGAAGGCGATCAGCCTTGGGATTTCTTTGGAAGGAATGATGCTAAAGCTGAAACTCCAGTACTTTGCCCACCTCATGCGAACAGTTGACTCACTGGAAAAGACTCTGATGCTGGGAGGGGTTGGGGGCAGGAGGAGAAGGGGACAACAGAGGATAAGATGGCTGGATGGCATCACTGACTCGATGGACGTGAGCTTGAGTGAACTCTGGGAGTTGGTGATGGACAGGGAGGCCTGGTGTGCTGCGATTCATGGGGTTGCAAAAAGTCGGACATGACTGAGAGACTGAATTGAATTGAATGATGGTAGTGGTGGTATCATGATTTGGGGCATAATTTTAAAGCAAAATATTAAAACACTGCTACCAGTCATGTTGATGTAAGCCACTCAGAACAGGAGGAGAATTTGAATGACTCTGTTAGTTGCTGCTAGATAGAGTAGTGCCTTTTAACTGATACATAGGCAAAAATTCATCTCTAGTCAGACATGGAAAGTTATAAGAAAGGAACTGAAAGTATTTTATTCTCACTTCTAATTTCAAACCCATTATCAAAATAAGTTTTGATAGTATAAGTTTTATTTAATATAAGAGGTGAATAAGGAGAATTTTAGAGAAATATAACAAGACATATGTGAACTTAAAACCTTCTCCTACTAAATTAAAATACTATACTGTTGATCACTGTCTAGCTTTTCTTTTCTAGACTTCAGAAAATAGATAATGTTATCCAAGCTTTCTTATTAGGCATTTGATTTGGGGGAGCTTGCTTTCTCTGTATCCTAAGCAGTTTCAATTTTTCACTTTTAGACATGGGAGTGAAATTTTAATTGTGTAACGTAGCAGAGTTGACTCACTGGAAAAGAATCTGATGCTGGGAAGTATTGGGGGCAGGAGGAAAAGGGGACAACAGAGGATGAGATGGCTGGATGGCATCACTGACTCGATGGACGTGAGCTTGAGTGAACTCCGGGAGTTGGTGATGGACAGAGAGGCCTGGCGTGGCGATTTATGGGGTCACAAAGAGTCGGACACGACTGAGCGACTGAACTGAACTGAACTGAAATAGCTGTCTCAACATGAAAATAAAATTTACAGTTTGATACCAAGGTTGATATCCTTCCATCTGTATAAGACATCACATTTTGTATTTTCATGTCTTCCTTCAAAGCCAGAATTCCAGGCACAATATCCTAAGACAGCCGATTAATCTGCCACTCCCTGTGTCCAAATTTTCACTCCAAAGATAACACTGGCCTCACAAACCATTGAGGCAAATATCTAATCACAAACATAAAGTAGTATAGCTATGGCCTAGGTTAATAATTATTGCATCTACATATAAAGTAGGGCCCCTGTTTTAATGTAGAAGGATCTCCATCTATTGTATATGTTTCTATAAAAATTTGAACATAATTAGCTATCAAAGAAATAGCAAAGATTATACATGCACAATAATAGAAAAGCAATGGCAAAAAACCCAGTTAGTCTTTTCATGCTATACTCATTTGACTGGCTCTAACAATAATATCTTAAAGAGAATAAAAATTAATACTTATTAAAAGTGCAAAAGTGTCTACCTAACATTTTAACCTTAAACAATTCAAGTAATTACATTTTTGTAAAAAATTAGGACCTCATATAAAAATACAAATATGAATTAATATATGAATACACCATATAAGCCTTAGTATAACTAAGCATCCATAGTTAAAATTAAAATAAGCCTTTCCTTTATCATCTGTCTTCGGTGCTCAGAAATTCTTGTATCATATTGAAATCAAAAGTTTGCAATGAGAAATCAGGAGAAATGAAAACTTCAAAATCTGATTCTTGCTTTATATGTTAATATTTATGGTACTTTTAAAAGAATTATTTAATTAAGTGGGTAATGCATTTATACTACATGTAAAGACAGTAAATCTTGTTATTTTATTTTTTTAACAAAGATCAGCTTCGCAGGTGATGCAAGTGGTAAAGAACCCACCTGTCAGTGCAGGTTAGATATAAGAGATGCGGGCTGGGTCAGGAAGGTACTCTGGAAGAGGGCATGGCATCCCACTTCAGTATTCTTGCCTGGAGAATCCCATGGACAGAAGAACTGGGTGGGCTACAGTCCATGGGGTCGCACAGAGTTGGACACAACTGAAGTGACTTAGCATGCACATATGCATGATGACAGTAATGAATTCCCATGGACAAAAGAACCAGGTGGACTACAGTCCATGGGGTCACAAAGAGTCAGGCATGACTAAGCACATAGCACACTGTTATTTTATACGACTTTTTCAGTTATGACTTAGGAGTTTGGTAGATTTTGAACAAATGTTTATACTTATTATAAGCAATATATAAAAAATTGTGAGCATTGTTAATAGTGTTTATCAGTACGATATAATTTTCAACTAATACCTGAATAATGCTTACTTAATATTTTTGTCCCATCAAAAATTTTCTATTAAAAGTATGTCTAAAATATATATAAATCAAGAATCCTCAGCTTATGATGATGGAAATGGCTATTCACATACAAATAGAGAAATAAAAAGTCAAAATTTATCTACATATCTTTCCATCAGTCCATCCAAACGGCCATCCATCCATTTCTTTTAAAATCTATCTATCTATCTATCTTTCTGACTACCTATTTACAGTATATCTCATGAGATTTTTCCTTGGAGAAATTTAAGGATTTTATTTATTTATTTTTTACTTATTGTCTAGTGACTCAATAAATGTTTGTTGATTGCTTAATCAGTGCCAGGAATTGAGCCAAGTGGAAGAATATAGGAATAAACAAGATGATCTTGACCAGCACATAGAATCTGTTTTAGTGGGAAAATTGTTGCAAAACAAATAATTTTTTATTATGTTGATACAATTGAAACAAAGGAAAACTCCATTGCACTTCAATTCTGCCAATTCTGCATCATGAAAATATTCCTCTGGCTACTCTAAGGGGAAAAGATTGGAGGAAACAAAGTGGGTACTTCAAAGGCGAGTTTAGGAAGTTCCTTTGATCTTGGCACCCCTTTCCTATTACATTTCATTACTGATATGCAGATTAAAGGACAAAGATGGTCCTGGTCTCTTATTAGAATCGTCTTTGAGCATATTTTCCAGTCCTTTGCCTAATTTCCCAATTTGTTTGTGATCTTAAAATTCTAATTATTCATTTTCTTATCTCTTTATTCTAAAACATTTTAAGATACAGTACAGTGAAAAGTACACCCAAAGCAATAGTTATTGAATAAGTAAATAGATTGATGAATGTGCTCTTTCTAATGAATTTTACTTTCTGAATCTAAATTCTGCTAGAACTTCCTGTATTTTTGGACACTGATTTTGCTCACTAAGACATTCTCACTAGAGTGAGGCTTGTCTGCAACATTAGATTTTACTCTTCCATTAGCTATTCTAGATTCCCTGTTCTTATTCAGTCCCTGCTGTCTTTTCTGTTCTGCTTTGAGATACCAAGGTTCCTTGCACTTAAGGAAGCCCAATTCTACAATTTTTGATAGATGTTATATAACTGTACTTTACTAGTTTATAATGTATTTACATTCTTATAAGTAGAGAAGGAAATGGCAACTCACTCCAGTATTTTTTCCTGGAAAATTTTTTCCAGGAAAAACCCTGGTGGGCTCTCTCCATAGGGTCACAAAGAATTGGATACAAGTGAGTATGCACACATACACACTTCTATAAGAAATCATTGTAAAACAATTTTGGTCTGTGTACCTATTTATTTATCTATAAAACCGCCTTTACACTATCTGCTATTCCTAATGATTTGTTTGCCTGTGGTTATACACTAAGAAACATTCCTTACATTATATGTGCAAAGTAATTCTACAAGGGCAACATTATGTATCCTGATTTATTGATGATTTACATGTGAAATCATCAATATAGAATATATCTCATAAAAAGTGCAAAAATGTTATCAACCTGACACATGGTATGAGCTTGAATAAGAATAATAATGGTGCTGTGTGCTTCTGCATTACTTAAGCTATTCATTCTTACTGTACTCCTATAACTTAAAATAACTATACTTATTTAAATATAATCTTGCTTTATAAATGTATTCCTAGACTGTATTATTTATGCCTCTGTTCACAAACACCATTTTAATACATTAGAGAGTAAACTTAGGAAAGAATATGTGTATGAAATATCATTTAATTAGTGACATTTATATATAAGATATTTGCTGTGAAATTCAGAGGCTTGTCATATTCCTCTTCTTTGTCATTTTTTCCCAAGAATTTTACAGAGGAAAATGTGAATAACCTGCCATTCTGTTGGCAGTATTTTAAAATAAATGATTATATGTGTGTGTGTAAAAGTATACATCTATTAATTTGTATTCTGGCCACCATCCTCACTGTAGTACCTCTAGTTCCTAATTTCACTGGATAAGATAATGGTGGAATGAAACTATGGTAAGCTTAATGCCATTCTTTATATATATATATGTAAATCTACAGTCCATTTCATAGAGTAACAATATTGTTAGACATGTTTATCCAAGAAGGACCTCAAGTTTGAACAGAGCCTGTTTGCTATAAACTATCTCTTTCAATGACTTTATTCTCAGTAAAAATGCTCATTCATTTTTAGAAAAAAAATCATAAATGAGAGATAGCCCCCTTCTCCCACTGTCTATTCTGCTAACAGACATAAATATAAAGGATGTGGTCTCCTAATATTAAGAGGAAAATTGCTATGTTCATCAGTATGATATGCCAGACATCTCTTGTTCTTCTCTCAGGTACAAGGTCAGATAATGTCTTCCCACACTCTGAAAATTTCGGTGGCCATGAGACTGAGTTTTCAACAAAGCATAAATAAAGGAAAATTGTATTTTTAATATTTGAAGATTGAATCTTTATGAATGGATGAACAATGTAGTACCACTCTCTGGCTTTTCCCTTCTGACATTGAAACCAATAGGTGCTCGTATTTTATCTTGTATCTCATTCTGAGTACCAGAGTAATAAAATCATGGCTTTCATAGATATGTGGCATGAAAAATAAAAAGAGCTTGCAGTGTGAAGTCACTGAGAATTTTGAAGTTATTCACTACAGTAGAATTACTTATCCTATTCCAGCTGATTAAAAAAATAATTTCAGTATTCTCTAATCTCACTTCTTCATATATCAACATGTTTCCTTATGTAATCAGTTCAGTTGCTCAGTCGTGTCTGACTCTTTGAGACCCCATGGACTACAAGCCAGGGTTCCCTTTCCATCACCAATTCCTGGACTTTACTCAAACTCATGCCCAGTGAGTCGGTGATGCCATCCAACCATCTCATCTTCTGTTGTCCCCTTCTCCTCCAGTCTTCAATCATTCCCAGCATCAGGGTCTTTTCAGATGAGTCAGATCTTCGCATTAGGTGGCCAAAATATTGGAATTTCAGCTTCAGCATCAGTCCTTCCAATGAATATTCAGGACTGATTTCCTTTAGGATGGACTGGTTGGATCTCTGTGCAGTCCAAGGGACCCTCAAGAGTCTTCTCCAATAGCACAGTTCAAAAGCATCAATTCTTCGGTGCTCAGTTTTCTTTATAGTCCAACTCTCACATCCATACACGACTACAAGAGAAAACCAAAACTTTGACTAGATGGACTTTTGTTGGCAAAAGTCTGCTTTTTAATAAGCTGTCTAGGTTCGTTATAACTTTTCTTCCAAAGAACAAGTGTCTTAATTTCATGGCTGCAGTCACCATCTGCCGTGATTTTGGAGCCCAAGAAGATAAAGTCTGTCACTGTTTCCATTGTTTCCCCATCTATTTGCCATGAAGTGATGGGACCAGATGCCATGATCTTCGTTTTCTGAATGTTGAGCTTTAAGCCAACTTTTTCACTCTCCCCTTTGACTTTCATCAAGAGGGTCTTTAGTTCTTCTTCACTTTCTGCCATAAGGGTGCAGTCCTCTGCATATCTGAGGTTATTGATATTTCTCCTGGCAATCTTGATTCCAGCTTGTGCTTCATCCAGCCTAGCATTTCTCATGATGTATTCTGCATATAAGTTAAATAAACAGGGTGACAACATACAGCCTTGATGTACCCCTTTTCCGATTTGGAACTAGTCTATCTTTCCATGTCCAGTTGAAAATATAAATATCACTAAAAGTCTCTCTAATTCTTACTGCACATGACATAATAGTGCTAAGTGATGTGCTGCTATGAAAGAGAAATTTGTTATAACCATGCCAGAAGTGTGTCCATTGTTGGACCAAGACTGAAGCCAAGGTGACTTTTCACTCCAACCTCTGTGCACCTGCCATTTTTAGGAAGAGTTAAAAGAGGATCTATATTTCTGTTATACTTCAAAATTATAGAGAATACAGTTTTAATAAATCTGTCTTACATTGTGAAAGGTACAGCATTAAACAAAGCTCATAATTCATCTTTGTAAATTTGAAGTGAGTAGTAGAATGAATACGACAGGATGAATAAAACAAATAAATTAAATATTCAATTTTTTAAAGAAAATTAACAGGCATTCATACATTTAAAAAGTACTTACAGCTTTATTTTAAATGAACTTCTTGTTGACGTATGGCGAAACCAATACAATATTGTAAAGTAATTAGCCTCCAATTAAAATAAATAAATTTAAATTAAAAAATAAAATGTATTCATGAGACATTTAAAGATTACTTTAGGATTATGTGAATAAAACTGTAAGATTTCAAAAAATATTAGTTGAAAAGGTAAGAAAGAAAGAAAGAAGGAGGGAAGGAATGACAATGAGGAAAGAAAAAATAAGACATAGTATATTGTGTGTGTGTGTTTGTGTGATACATGAGCAAGAGAAAGAGAGAGAAGGAGAAAGAAAGAGACTAATGAAACAGCTCTAGGAGTTGAATTAACTTTCTTAGCTTAGGCAGATTGGGCATATTTTGTTGATATGGTCACTTGCATTAGGTATCAATGTAATTCACATTCTGTCTTTCATTTTAACCATGCATTGGGTTCTCACCTTTCTACATAGTCTAGTAGCCGAGAACAGTGATTTGAAGCAGGAGCATCATGACCTCCTACTGCATAAAGGAAACCATCGCATGTGGCCACTCCTACACCCCCTCTCCGCTTACACATTGGAGCACACATATTCCACTTATTTGTGTGAGGATCATAGTATTCCATTGAACTCAAACAGGAGCTTCCATCACGACCGCCAACTGAATACAACCTAAAAACACAATTGAGAAAACATGATTTAGTATATCAGTCTATATGACAAATGGAGGAAAGGAAAAGTCCTTGAAAAATAAAATTTCAATCACAACCTGAGCCTCCAATGTGTTAAAAAATCTTACTTCGCATGGAAATTTTTGTTAAAGGTACTCTATAACTAATTTCCTATACCTGGACTTCTTATGATTCTAATATACTGTATACTAGATGAAATTTAAACTACTATAGTTTTCTAACTACTATTTCTAGAATATTAGATTAAAACTGTTTTTACATATGTAATTAAATAATCTTAATGTATTATTTTAATAAATATCAAGGAATGTCTATTGTAAAAATAGTAAGATATTTATCTTCAATTTCTCTTGAAAATGAGGATAATCAGAAAAAAAATCAATTATTTTACTTGTTATTCAGCAATTGATTTTTCCAGTATGTAGATCATGCTTACTTCTTGTGCTCTGTATTCATAGTTTAGAACATTAAATAAATGAAATAATCTATACACATATTGTCATACTATCTTAATTAGTGTCTATACTATAGCTAATGTGTAATCTGGACAGACAAAACTTTATAGGAAAAAAGAGTACAACAATATTAGCCTGAGTAAATATTGCTGAAACTTACTTGATGCACTTATTTTGCTATTTCATTACTGAGAGTTATGATCGGAACCCAGGAAAATATATAATACAGCATAAATTTTACTTAAAATACATTCATAAATACAGAAGTAGAAATACATCATCCATTCCTAATAAAAATAAGTTTTGCTTATTTGATCCCAGTCATGAAGATTGGATCACATTAAGATACAGAGTTGTATTTATTTATTTACCCATTTATTCAGCACGTAAGTTTGAAGGCCTAGTACATGTCACATACCATCCAAAATTTTGTGAATGTATCCATAAACAAAACAAGAAGAAAATTCCATGCACTCAATTCTACTAGAGGGTATACAGACAGAATACACACTGTTGACACAGAGCAGGAAAGTGGGACCAGGAGTGAAACTGGTGGGAATGAGAGTTAGAACTGTAAATATCAATTACAATTAAAATGTGGTCACAATTTTAAACACCAGAAAAGGTCTCATTGAGAAGAAAAAGTTTGTCCAAGAATTTCATGAGAATAATAGTGGTTGGAGGTGAGTGCAGGAACTTCTAAGAGGGGAAAATTTGAAGCCAGCTAAACAGAGGAGGCTGGCACTCCATATTGTCATAAAGAGTAGAACATGACTGAGCAACTAACACTTTCACGTTCAAACAGATGAGTACAAAGTTTCAAGGGCAGCAGAGGCCAGAGCAGCAGGAGCAGAGATTATGGGCAGGGTGGGAGATGAGCTGATGGGTTCAGGTACAGGGACTTCACACAGGTGTTTAGATTTTGTCTATTCTCTAAAACAAATGTAGTCATTGACCCTAAGTGAAAGAGGAAGCCAAAATCCCATGGAAGGAGGAGCCTGGTGGGCTGCCGTCTATGGGGTCGCACAGAGTTGGACACGACTGAAGCGACTTAGCAGCAGCAGCAGCTGTTATTTTATAATTTACTAAAGTGTAACCTAGGTCATCAGTATTTTATTTCACATGGTAAAAGTCCATTTTAATGTTCTTCTCTGTATCGTTCCAATTTTAGTATATGTGCTGCCGAATCGAGCACAGAAAGAAAGTGAAGTCAGTCAGTCGTGTCCAGTTCTTTGGGACCCCATGGCCTGTAGCCTACCAGGCTCCTCTGTCCATGGGATTTTCCAGGCAAGAGTACTGGAGTGGGTTGCCATTTCCTTCTCCAGAGTATCTTCCCGACCCAGGGATTGAACCCAGGTCTCCCACATTGTAAGCAAGACACTTTACTGTCTGAGCCACCAGGGAAGTCCATTTTAATGTTCTTTACAGTATTATGTAGTCTACAGATTAACAATGAAATTAGTTTGGATAATGCAATATAAATTATTAATACTAGGGCAAAGCTGCTGGAAAATAATAAATATACTACATTTTTTTCCTTAAATAATCTGAAAAAGAAATGAGAAAATTGTATAGAAAAGATGAAAGTGTCATTTTGGACTGCTTTAATGGAGTCTTTATTAAAACCAACGGATGTATTTCAATACTAGAAAAGATTTTGCAGTTAGAAAAAAGTGTAATGCATACATAAAAATTCATCAGCAATTATCCAAGGTTATCTTCTCAGATCTCCTCTGACAAACTATTTAATCATAATTTAGAATGGTTCCCTATTTTATTTCACTACAATGACAAATTAAATGTTGAGAATATGAAGAGCAGAGAAGAATCTGATACTAGAAATAAAGGCACTGACAAAATAAAAAGTGACATCTGACAGTTTCATGGCAAGAAAAGGAAACATGACATTTTTAACTTAGAGTTGAACGATGAGTAGAAATTTGTAAGATAAAGAAATAGGGAAAAGTGTTACATACAGGGAAAGCATTATGCGTAAAGACAAGGGACATGAAAGGTCATAGCACATGATAAATAAAGAGTGGCAAGTATGTCATATTGATGGAACAGATGGTAGTAAACAGGGGAAAGGAGAGATGGCTGCTAGGATGAAAAGGACTGACTGAAAATGAAGAGCATTGTATGCTGTGCAATGGAGTTGGAATTTCATTCGGACACAATAAGGACAAAAAAAAATAAAATAACATTCTCAGGAGACATTAGTGTCATAAATCAGTTTGCTGTGAATATTGATCAGTATGTCCCTCCTTGCATGCAAAAATTGGCAGGAGGTCAAAAATAGCCTTAAGTAAACTCTTCTAGAATTTTGCTGAGAATGAATGAATCTTTCATACTATTTTCCCTAAATTATGTGTTTATTCAGCTTTACAGAAAACTTTTACATAAACTTTAGTAAACAGGCCTTCCTATTTTGAGATCTAGCTGCCAGTTGCCCATCTCAGTGCCATATATTTTAAATTCTAGTACAGGCATATGTCATTTTATGTATAATTTATGCATTTATTGCCTTTGATTGTACTCCACCTTGTGACATTTTGCAGATATTGCATTTTTTAACATAACAAAGTTATATGTCAATTCTGCATTTTCAAATAATAAAGTACTTTTTTAAATTAAGTAAGGTGTGTAGATTGTTTGTAAAGACATAATGCCATTTCAAACTTAATAAACTATGGTTTAGTGTAAATTTGCTGACCAAGGCCTATGTAGTCAAAGCTATGTTTTTCTAGTGGTCAGGTTCTGATGTGAGAGTTGTACCATAAAGAAGGCTGAGCGCCGAAGAATTGGTGCTTTTGAACCGTGGTTCTGGAGAAGATTTGAGTCCTTAGGACAGCAAGGAGATTCACCCAGTCAATCATAAGGGAAATGAACCCTGAATATTCATTGGAAGGACTGATGCTGAAGCCGAAGCTCCAATATTTTGGCTACCTAATGCAAAGAGCCTACTTACTGGAAAAGACCCTAATGATGGGAAAGATTGAAGGCAAAAAGAGAAGAAGGCAGCAGAGGATGAGACGGTTGGATAGCACCACTGACTCAATGGTCATGAACTTGGGCGAACTCTGGGAGATGGTGTGGGATAGGGAGACCTCGTTTGCTACAGTCCATGGAGTTGCAGAGTCAGGCACGACTTAGTGACTGAACAACAATAGTGTAAATACAATTTTCATATGCACTGGGAAACAACAAACAAACAAAAAAAATGTGTGACTCCATTTATCGCAATATATGCTTTATTACAGTGGTCTGGAATCAAACCTGCAATGTCTTTGGGGTATGGTTGTCCATACAATATGGCAGTTGGAGGAAATAAATTCTGCATTATTTAAAGATATGAGTTCAAATGTAAGGAGGGTTTGTTGATATGTTGAGATCCAGGCTGCTTCCAACTTTCAATCTATCATCTGTAGGATGACTTATGTGCTAAGCTGTGTGTGACTTTTGCCACCCCAAGGACTGTAGCCCACCAGGCTTCTCTGTCCATGGAATTTTCCAAGCAAGAATATTGGAGTGGATTGCCATTCCCTAGTCCCACCAGGGTGATGCAGAGAGATTTAGGTGAATGCCGTTTACTTGGAGGGCTTTTTTTCACATCTGGAGTTTTTAATTATCATCTTTAAAGGGATTGCCAGCAAACTTGTTGCTCTGAAGGGCAATATTGTGTTTATTATTTCAGTCAAGGAACGAATCTGCTCTCTGTCCCTCAAAAAGACATTGCTATCTTCCAAAGCTATTACATTTACAAATAACCTTGAAAATATGTTGAAAAAAAAGTTGTCTTTTTCTTTCTTTCTTTTTTTTTTTTTTGCCTTGAAATGTGTAACAATATTAAAGCTTTGTGGAGAATTTTCTACAATTGTTCTGGTCCTGATGGTAGAGTTCTAACTATTACAACAATAGTTCAAACAGAAAGATGGAGGAGAAATAGAAGGAATATAATCCTTCCCCTTTAAGTTTCATCTTTTAAGTTGCACAACTCACTTTTTATCTCCTGTTGACCAGAAATTAGCTACATGACAATACCTAATTGATCAGGTGCTGGGAAAATTTGTCTTTATTTTAGGTGGTCTCCTGCCTAGCTAACAGTGCTGTGCATACTATCATATAAAAAAGAGTGAATGAGTATTAAGAGGCAATTAGAAGCTTCTGTCATAGCACTAGATCCTTTCCAGCACTGTGTGCCATTGTGGATTCTGTCCTAGGTACCTTGTTATTATATAAGGTGGATTACTGTTCATTTTTCTCTCATTAATCAGTTCAGGTACATCTCCAAGAGAAAGTCTTTTTTTATCCCATTTTGTCTTTTCCCCAGAAATCTGTTATTTATAATCTGTATTCTAGGGAAAGTTATTTAATATGTGGCATATTTTATCACTGGCTTCCCTGGTGGCTCAGATGATAAACAATCTGCCTGCAATATGAGAGACCTAGGTTCAATCCCTGGGTTGGAAGGTACCCTAGAGAAGGGAATGGCAACCCAGTCCAGTATTCTCCTATGGAGAATTTCATGGACAGCAGAGCCTGGCAAGCTACAGTTCATGGGGTGACAAAGAGTTGGATGTGACTGAGAGACTAATCCACACACACATACTTTATCATAACTCAATGACACATACATAACTTGAGGGATGGTTATAGAAATTGTGGTATATATAACACCTTAGAAAAAACTCTAGATCCAGAACTTTGTTTGGTCTTTTGTTTTTCAATTGATGGAGAACTCTTTCATCTCACCCCAGGCTTGTCATACCTGCTACCAGAATACTCCTGCATGTGCCTTTTAGTGAGTAATTTCCATGAGAGGTTCTTGAGGAGTGTCTGACAATACAGTGAGAGGGATTTCAGTAAGCTTACACAATTGGCTGTATGACTGCTTTTATTCCCACTTGAGACAGGCCTAGAATCTGGAATGCTTTGCTGAAATGTGGCAATCCTTGCACCTGGATATAGCTTGAGAAACAAAATGTAGAGAAACTCTATGGGACTAAAAATAACTGCACACATGCACAGTTAGGACAAATTCTGGAGAGAAGATACAAAGCAACCTAACTGCCACTTTTGAAGAGCCTTGAGAAAAGCAGAATAGTGTGCATGTCCCCTGCCTAAAACTTTGCCTCAGGGGTGGGCAAAATACCTAAGCTGCCCCTCTGGCCCATCCCCTGGACTTGGCCCTACCCTCATTCTGTATAAGGAAAGAGCTTGCCTCCCACTGGGACCAAGCCAGCAAGGGAATTTATTTTTTATTCTTTTCCCCACTGCTGCAGCAGGAGCCTCAATAAAGCCTTGACTGAATTTTTTGTCTGGCTGCTAATCAATTTCTAATAATTGTGGAAGGCCAAGAACCCTGGTTGGTAATGTTGCCAAATGTTGGTATGTGTGGAAAACTCAATCTCAGACTTTGTTGTGTATTGGCTTACTATAATTTCAAATCAATTTGTTCATCACCAAAAAGCAAAGTTGTTTTCAGAAGAAAAGTTATTTTGATATAAGAACGAAGTAAATTGTGTCTGAATGTTATCATCTCATGTGCTCTGATTGTAAACAGTAGCTCAGCTGCTGAGGGGCCCTAGCTGCGGGTTTTTCAATAAAAGCCGGTGGACAAGAACTACACCAGAGGGAATATTTAGACTATAAATACAGAGTTTGTGAGAGTTACTCCAGAGTTTCCTCCTGAACCAAGCCAATCTAGCTCTTCAAAGACCTTGAGCATTAATTTCTGTCACAATTAAGGTGACTATTTTATCAGCAGCAGTGAAAAATCAGGCAAGAACCCCAGGAATATCAGCCTGCTCTTCAGTACAAACACCATCAGGGTTCCCTGCAAGGTGCTCTAGCAACTGAGGAACTTACAGTTTTTCACTGCTCACTGGGCATTAGCTCTTGGTTGGCAAAACTGCCCCACTGGACATTAGTTGTTGGTTGGCAAAACTTCTTCCAGAAACCAAAACTCAGAAAGAATATATTTCAACTAAATTTGAACTGTATTTTTATCTTCTCCCCTTGCCTGGAACAATGGTATATTTAATCTAACATGGGTTTGTTATTTATTTATTAGCTTATTAAGAGATATCACCCTGTATGCTATCCATTTGTGAATTTCCTACAGGGATTTTGTTTTTAAAATATTGGCAAAGACAATCTCAGGTCCTGAGCATAATTTGTTGCCCCAAACATAACGGACTTATTGTTATTATAGCAGATGACTAAGGTAAGGCAGAACACTTACCTTATTTTATTAGAAAGTGGCTCTACTTTCTAAAAAAAAAAAATCTCTGAAGATTATAAACACAGAAATTAATTTAGGTTTATGAGCTACATCCCACAACCTGATAGAGTTTACTAACCCAAAAGCTGGCAGAAACAGTCACTTCCATTTTAATCCCTCAAAGTTTTCTTGCCAAATCTCACTCTATGCCTATTACAACTCTAAATTTCTTTCTTCTTCTATTTCTTATTCCCCATATTAATAAATGTAAGTTCTCTGAGGGTGGGTTGGATTTATTTTCTTTGATATGTCATCATAGCAAGTATGTATTTGTAATTTTTAATGAATAAAGCAAAGCACTCATTTCTAATTCTTGAGAAAGAATGATTTATAAATGATGCTTGTCAAAGAAAAGGCACCTGTTTAAGTCCCACTGATATAAGATATTGAGAAATTGCAGAGAAAAGTATCAATCATGTGTCTTAGGAACACAAAAGATGGAAAGGTTAATTTTAAATGAGTGGATTTTATAAGGGTTCAGGTAAACTTCCAAACTCATTCTATGAGACCACCATCACCCTAATTCCAAAACCTGACAAAGATGCCACAAAAGAAAACTATAGGCCAATATCACTGATGAACATAGATGCAAAAATCCTTAACAAAATTCTAGCAATCAGAATCAAACAACACATTAAAAAGATCATACACCATGACCAAGTGGGCTTTATCCCAGGGATGCAAGGATTCTTCAATATCTGCAAATCAATCAAAGTAATACACCACATTAACAAATTGAAAAATAAAAGCCATATGATATTTCAATAGATGCAGAGAAAGACTTTGACAAAATTCAACATCCATCTATGATAAAGACTCTCTAGAGAGCAGGAATAGAAGGAATATACCTCAACATAATAAAAGCTATATATGACAAACCCACAGCAAACATTATCCTCAATGGTGAAAAATTGAAAGCATTTCCCCTAAAGTCAGGAACAGGACAAGGGTGCCCACTTTCACCACTATTATTCAACACAGTTTTGGAAGTTTTGGCCACAGCAATCAGAGAAGAAAAATAAATAAAAGGAATCCAAATTGGAAAAAATTAAGTAAAACTCTCACTATTTGCAGATGACACGATCCTCTACATAGAAAACCCTAAAGACTCCACCAGATAATTACTATGCTAAGTCGCTTCAGTCGTGTCCGACTCTGTGCGACCCCACAGATGGCAGCCCATGAGGCTTCCCCGTCCCTGGGATTCTCCAGGCAAGAACACTGGAGTGGGTTGCCATTTCCTTCTCCAATGCATGAAAGTGAAAAGTGAAAGTGAAGTCGCTCAGTCGTGTCCAACTCCACGACCCCATGGACTGCAGCCCACTAGGAACCTCCATCCATGAGATTTTCCAGGCAAAAGTACTTGAGTGGGGTGCCATTGCCTTCTCCAAGAAAATTACTAGAGCTAATCAATGAATATAGTAAAGTTGCAGGATATAAAAGCAACACACAGAAATCCCTTGCATTCCTATACACTAATAATGAGAAAATAGAAAGAGAAATTAAGGAAACAATTCCATTCACCATTGCAACGAAAAGAGTAAAATACTTAGGAATATATCAGAGAAGGCAATGGCACCCCACTCCAGTACTCTTGCCTGGAAAATCCCATGGACGTAGGAGCCTGTTAGGCTGCAATCGATGGGGTCGCTAAGAGTCGGACACGACTGAGCGACTTCACTTTCACTTTTCACTTTCATGCATTGGAGAAGGAAATGACAGCCCACTCCAGTGTTCTTGCCTGGAGAATCCCAGGGACTGGGGAGCCTGGTGGGCTGCCGTCTATGGGGTCACACAGAGTCGGACACGACTGAAGTGACTTAGCATAGAATATCTACCTAAAGAAACTAAAGACCTATATATAGAAAACTATAAAACACTGGTGAAAGAAATCTAAGAGGACACTAATAGATGGAGAAATATACCATGTTCATGGATCTGAAGAATCAATATAGTGAAAATGAGGATACTACACAAAGCAATCTATAGATTCAATGCAATCCCTATCAAGCTACCAATGGTATTTTCCATAGAGCTAGAACAAATAATTTCACAATTTGTATGGAAATACAAAAAAACTCGCATAGCCAAAGCAATCTTGAGAAAGAAGAATGGAACTGGAGGAATCAATCTGCCTGACTTCAGGCTCTACTACAAAACCACAGTCGTCAAGACAGTATGGTACTGGAACAAAGACAGAAATATAGATCAATGGAACAAAATAGAAAGCCCAGAGATAAATCCATGTACCTATGGACACCTTATCTTTGACAAAGGAGGCAAGAATATACAATGGAGAAAAAACAATCTCTTTAACAAGTGTTGCTGGTAAAACTGGTCAGCCACTTGTAAAAGAATGAAACTAGAACACTTTCTAACCCCATACACAAAAATAAATTCAAAATGGATTAAAGATCTAAATGTAAGACCAGAAACTATAAAACTCCTAGAGGAGAACATAGGCAAAACACTCTCCGACATACATCACAGCATGATCCTCTATGACCCACCTCCCAGAATATTGGAAATAAAAGCAAAAATAAACAAATGGGACCTAATTAAAATTAAAAGCTTCTGCACAGCAAAGGAAACTATAAGTAAGGTGAAAACACAGCCCTCAGAATGGGAGAAATTAATAGCAAATGAAGCAACTGACAAACAACACATCTCAAAAATATATGAGCAACTCCTGCAGCTCAATTCCAGAAAAATAAATGGCCCAATCAAAAAATGGGCCAAAGCACTAAATAGACATTTCTCCAAAGAAAACATACAGATGGCTAACAAACACATGAAAAGATGCTCAACATCACTCATTATCAGAGAAATGCAAATCGAAACCACAATGAGGTACCATTTCACGCCAGTCAGAATGTTGCTATCCAAAAGTCTACAAGCAATAAATGCTGGAGAGGATGTGGATAAAAGGGAACCCTCTTACACTGTTGGTGGGAATGCAAACTAGTACAGCCACTATGGAGAACAGTGTGGAGATTCCTTAAAAAACTGGAAATAGAACTGCCATATGACCCAGAAATCCACTTCTGGGCATACACACCAAGGAAACCAGAATTGAAGGAGACACGTGTACCCCAATGTTCATTGCAGCATTGTTTTTAATAGCCAGGACATGGAAACAACCTAGGTGTCCATCAGCAGATGAATGGATAAGAAAGCTGTGGTGCATATACACAATGGAGTATTACTCAGCCATTAAAAAGAATACATTTGAATCAGTTCTAATGAGGTGGATGAAACTGGAGCCTATTCTACAGAGTGAAGTAAGCCAGAAAGAAAAACACTAATAAAGTATGCTGGTGCTACTGCTGCTAAGTCTCTTCAGTCACGTCTGGCTCTGTGTGACCCCTTAGGCGGCAGCCCACCAGGCTCCACAGTCCCTGGGATTCTCTAGGCAAGAACACTGGAGTGGGTTGCCATTACCTTCTCCAATGCAGGAAAGTGAAAAGTGAAAGGAAAGTCGCTCAGTCCTGTCTGAGTCTTCGTGAGCCCATGAACTGCAGTCCACCAGGCTCCTCCATCCATGTGATTTTCCAGGCAAGAGTGCTGGAGTGGGGTACCATTGCCTTCTCCGCCAATACAGTATACTAACGCATATATATGGAATTTAGAAAGATGGTAACGATAGCCCTGTATGCGAGAGAACAAAAGAGACACAGATGTATAGAACAGACTTTTGGACTCTGTGGGAGAGGGAGAGGGTGGGATAATTTGGGAGAATGGCATTGAAGCCAGTACAATATCATATAAGAAACGAATCGCCAGTCGTTTTGATGGAGGATACAGGATGCTTGGGGCTGGTGCATTGGGATGACCCAGAGGGATGGTACGGGGAGTGAGGTGGGAGGGGGGTTCAGGATGGGGAGCACGTGTACACCTGTAGTGGATTCATGTTGATGTATGGCAAAACCAATACAATATTGTAAAGTAATTAGCCTCCAATTAAAATAAATAAATTTAAAAAAATAAATAATTACAAATTAAAAAATAAAAATAAATAAAAGGGTTCATGGAAAAGGTGCAGATTAAATTAGGTCTTGGATGATGGAGGTATTATAAATGATCTCGTTTAGGTTTTATTTAGGTAAAGTTAACATTTTAATATATTTTAATGATTTCTTACACTATTGTTCTCAAGTACAATAAACTGAATCCTATTAGTATCAATCTTGCCACATGGAACTTAATGCATAAAAAGATCTAGAGTTGTGACAGGCTATCAATCTAGAGAATTTCCAAATGTATCCAATGACCAGATGAAAATCTGAGGAGAGAAACTAAGTGGACAGTGGACAGTCACAAATTATTAAGGAAAACATGGAAGGGAAGTTGAGGCAGAGAAATGAGTATTTGAAAAGGCAAAAGAGTGTGAACGATCAAGCAGTTCATTATGCCTATGATGTAGGGTGTTTCTAAGGCAGATGTTTAAGAGTGAAGACTGGAGAAGGAAGGAGAGGTCCTTTTCATGAAACCACTGTATTTCAGATTGAGGAGTTTGGCAGCAGCTATACTCAAATAGGGAACCAAGATGAACTGTCTTGAGACAGGCCGGACTCGAGACCCTTGCTACAGTGCTTGTAAAACAGTCTGGGACCTGGAATCCTTTCTTTACTGCAGTGCTTGCACCTGGATGAACAACTCTTACAGCAACAAAATACAAAGAAACTATAATGGACTAAAAATAGCATGCCCACTGGGGGCAAGGAGAAGGCAATGGCACCCCACTCCAGTACTCTTGCCTGGAAAATCCCATGGATGGAGGAGCCTGGTAGGCTGCAGTCCATGGGGTCACTAAGAGTCGGATACGACTGAGCATCTTCACTTTCATTTTCACTTCCCTGCATTGGAGAAGGAAATGGCAACCCACTCCATTGTTCTTGCCTGGAGAATCCCAGGGACGGGGGAGCCTGGTGGGCTGCCATCTATGGGGTCGCACAGAGTCGGACACGACTGAAGCGACTAAGCAGCAGCAGCACTGGGGGCAAATCATTAACAAAAAGATACAAAAAGACCAAAACCTAACAAAAACAAGATGTTGGGAGCAAAAGCAGGGTACTGCACATGCACTCTGCTACAGCACCACTAGGAGTGGGCAGATAACCTATCTCTCAAACCCAATCACTGGACCCACCTATACCCCATAGTAGGAAACATCTTGCCCCAATTCAGGGAGCAAGCAAGGAAAGATCTAGTTTTTGATTCCCATTTCTGCAGCAAGAGCCCCAGTAAAGCCTTGTCTGAATTTGTTGCCTGGCCTCATCAATTTCTATTGACTATGAGGCCAAGAACCATGATTAGTAACATAATGTTGCAATACATTTTAATTCTGAGGCATGGTTTATCAAGTAATCACTTTGAGCCACTGGAATACATCTTAATCAATCTACTTCTCTTATAAGATTCTAATAATTTTATAAATGATACTTCAGCCAGAGTGATTTTTATAAAGTTGAAATACAACCGTATTCAGTTCAGTTCAGTCGCTTAGTCGTGTCTAACTCTTTGTGACCCCATGAATCACAGCACGCCAGGCCTCCCTGTCCATCACCAACTCCCGGAGTTCACTCAGACTCACGTCTATCGAGTCTGATACCATCCAGCCATCCAGCCATCTCATCCTCTGGCGTCCCCTTCTCCTCCTGCCCCCAATCCCTCCCAGCATCAGAGTCTTTTCCAATGAGTCAACTCTTTGCATGAGGTGGCCAAAGTACTGGAGTTTCAGCTTCAGCATTATTCCTTCCAAAGAAATCCCAGGACTGGTCTCCTTCAGAATGGACTGGTTGGATCTCTTTGCAGTCCAAGGGACTCTCAAGAGTCTTCTCCAACACCACAGTTCAAAAGCATCAATTCTTTGGTGCTCAGCCTTCTTCACAGTCCAACTCTCACATCCATACATGACCACAGGAAAAACCATAGCCTTGACTAGACGGACCTTTATTGGCAAAGTAATGCCTCTGATTTTCAATATGCTCTCTAGGTTGGTCATAACTTTCCTTCCAAGGAGTAAGCATCTTTTAATTTCATGGCTTCAATCACCATCTGCAGTGACTTTGGAGCCCCCCAAAAATAAAGTCTGACACTGTTTTCACTGTTTCCCCATCTATTTCTCATGAAGTGATGGGACCAGATGCCATGATCTTCGTTTTCTGAATGTTGAGTTTTAAGCCAAATTTTTCACTAACCACTTTCACTTTCATCAAGAGGCTTTTTAGTTCCTCTTCACTTTCTGCCATAAGGGTGGTGGCATCTGCATATCTGAGGTTATTGATATTTCTCCCGACAATCTTGATTCCAGCTTGTGTTTCTTCCAGTCCAGCGTTTCTCATGATGTACTCTGCATATAAGTTAAATAAGCAGGGTGACATATACAGCCTTGACGTACTCCTTTTCCTATTTGGAACCTGTCTGTTGTTCCATGTCCAGTTCTAACTGTTGCTTCCTGACCTGCATATAGATTTCCCAAGAGGCAGGTCAGGTGATCTGGTATTCCATCTCTTTCAGAATTTTCCACAGACTATTGTGATTCACACAGTCAAAGGCTTTGGCATAGTCAAAAAGCAGAAATAGATGTTTTTCTGGAACTCTCTTGCTTTTTGCATGATCCAGCGCATGTTGGTAATTTGATCTCTGGTTCCTCTGCCTTTTCTAAAACCAGCTTGAACATCTGGAAGTTCACAGTTCACCTATTGCTGAAGCCTGGCTTGGAGAATTTTGAGTGGTTCAGTGGTTAAGAGTTTGCCTACTAATACAGAGGATACAAGTTCAATCCCCAGGTGGGGAGCTAAGAAACCCCTACACATGCCTCACAGCCAAAAATAACTGAATAAAAAGCAACCATATTACTGCTCTTTTAAAACATTTTATATTTTTACCATGGCCATATGTCTATATGACGTGGAGGCTGCCATCATCTCCAATTTGGGGGGACCACTCTTTCTCATTATATTCCATCCAAACATAAAATTTTCTCCTTTTGTCTGCATTTCACACTCAGGAACTGGCCACAGCTTGTTCTTCTCATTGTAATACTTCCTCATTTTCTGCGAATCTGCTAAGTCAATCATGTCCCAGTTTAGAAATTATTTCTTCCAGAGGCAATTCAAAAACCTCCTAAACCTATTAATAGCCCTCAGTAAGACCAAGAAAACAAGCTATTTTTTTTAATGTGTTAATCTAATATAATACAATTTTAATACAAACTGCTTGTAATATGGAAGAATGAATCTGACTCCATATTAAATCTGTTTATTTTACTTTAGCCTTTGCATTCTATGGCTTTTGCTTTAAGTTCAGAGCGTTACCCACAGCCTGAAATATACAGGATACAGACTTTCAAGGCTCTGATCTTTAAGGGTATAACACTTTCCTGTTAGGTAGGAAGTTAAGCATGAGCAAAAAGGGCTGGCTTAGATGAAAGTGAAAGTGGAGAGTGAAAAAGTTGGCTTAAAGCTCAACATTCAGAAAACGAAGATCATGGCATCCGGTCCCATCACTTCATGGGAAATAGATGGGGAAACAGTGGAAAGAGTGTCAGAATTTATTTTTCTGGGCTCCAAAATCGCTACACATGGTGACCGCAGCCATGAAATTAAAAGATGCTTACTCCTTGGAAGGAAAGTTATGACCAACCTAGAGAGCATATTCAAAAGCAGAGACATTACTTTGCCAACGAAGGTCCATCTAGTCAAGGCTATGGTTTTTCCTGTGGTCATGTATGGATGTGAAAGTTGGACTGTGAAGAAGGCTGAACACCAAAGAACTGATGCTTTTGAACTGTGGTGTTGGAGAAGACTCTTGAGAGTCCCTTGGACTGCAAGGAGCTCCAACCAGTCCATTCTGAAGGAGATCAGCCCTGGGATTTCTTTGGAAGGAATGATGCTAAAGCTGAAACTCCAGTACTTCAGCCACCTCATGTGAAGAGTTGACTCATTGGAAAGGACTCTGATGCTGGGAGGGATTGGGGGCAAGAGGAGAAGGGGGTGACAGAGGATGAGATGGCTGGATGGCATCACTGACTCGATGGACATAAGTCTGAGTGAACTCTGGGAATTGGTGATGGACAGGGAGGCCTGGCGTGCTGTGATTCATGGGGTCGCAAAGAGTCGGACACGACTGAGTGACTGATCTGATCTGATCTGATCTAGCTGAAAAGGATGCAAGCTGATATTGAAATCCTATCCCGAACATGTCCAGGAGAGCTCACAGATATGCTACAAAAATAACAACAGACTTTTCCAACTACTGTGCATGCGCCCTAGGCACACTGTGGACACAAACTAACTACAGGGGCTACTTCAAGTAACCATAGGCAGCTAGGAGCTGCTTAAGGATTCATAAATATAAATATTTTATACACACAGACGTCTCTACACAGGGACATAATGAGATGGCCAACACTGAAATCAGATTGAATATATTCTTTGCAGCCAAAGATGGAGAGGCTCTATACAGTCAGCAAAAACAAGACTGGGAGCTGACTGTGACTCAGATCGTGAACTCCTTATTGCCAAATTCAGACTGAAATTGAAGAAAGTAGGCAAAACCACTAGACCATTCAGTTATGACCTAAATCAAATCCCTTATGATTGATTACACAGTGGGAGTGAGAAATAGATTTAATGGACTAGATTTGATAGAAAGAGTGCCTGATGAACTATGGACAGAGATTTGGGACACTGTACAGGTGACAGGGATCAAGAACATCCCCAAGAAAAAGAAATGCAAAGAAAAAAAAATGGCTCTCTGAGGAGGCTTTACAAATAGCTGTGAAAGAAGATAAGTGAAAGGCAAAGGAGAAAAGGAAAGACATACCCATTTAAATGCAGAGTTCCAAAAAATAGCAAGGAGAGATATGAAAGCCTTCCTCAGTGATCAGTGCAAAGAAATAGAGGAAAACAAAAGACAAGGAAAGACTAGAGATTTCTTCAAGAATATTAGAGATATCAAGGGAACATTTCATGCAAAGATGGGCTTAAAAAAGGAGAGAAAAGGTCCCTGCTTCTGTAGGGACCTAACAGAAGCAGAAGATACTAAGAAGAGGTTGTATAGAAGATTTGTACAAAAAAGATCTTCATGACCCAGATAATCATGATGGTGTGATCACTCACCTACAGCCAGACCTGGAGTGTGAAGTCAAGTGGGACTTAGGAAGCATCATTACAAACAAAGCTAGTGGAGGAGATGGAATTCCAGTTGAGCTATTTAAAATCATAAAAGATGATGCCGTGAAAGTGCTGCACACAAAATGCGAGCAAATTTGGAAAACTCAGCAGTGGCCACGGGACTGGAAACAGTCAGTTTTCATTTCAATACCAAAGAAAGGCAATAACAAAGAATGCTCAAACTACCACACAATTTCACTCATCTCACTCGCTAGCAAAGTAATGCTTAAAATTCTCCAAGCCAGGCTTCAAGAGTATATGAACTGTGAACTTCCAGATGTCAAGCTGGTTTTAGAAAAGGCAGAAGAACCAGAGATCAAATTGCCAACATCCACTGGAACACTGAAAAATCATACAGTTTCAGAAAAACCTCTATTACTGCTTTATTGACTATGCCAACACCTTTGACCCTGTTCCTCACAATAAACTGTGGAAAATTCTTAAAGAGATAGGAATACCAGACCACCTGACCTGCCTCTTGAGAAACCTGTATGCAGGTCAGAAGCAACAGTTAGAACTGGATATGGAACAACAGACTTGTTGAAAATAGGAAAAGGAGTACATCAAGGCTGTATATTGTCACCCTGCTTATTTAACTTATATGCAGAATACATCATGAGAAATGCTGGGCTGGATGAAGTACAAGCTGGAATCAAGATTGCTGGGAGAAATATCAATAACCTCATATATGCAGATGACACTATGCTTATGGCAGAAATTGAAGAAGAGTCTCTTGATGAAAGTGAAAGAGTTGAGTGAAAAAGTTGGCTTAAAATTCAACATTCAGAAAACTAAGGCATCCGGACCCATCACTTCATAGCAAATAGATGGGGAAACAGTGTAAACAGTGGTTGACTTTATTTTGGGGGGCTCCAAAATTATTGCAGATGGTAATAACAGCCATGAAATTAAAAGGTGCTTATTCCTTGGAAGGGAAGTCATGACCAACTTAGACAGCATATTAAAAAGCAGAGACAATAATTTGCCAACAAAAGTCTGTCTCATTGAGGATATGGTTTTTCCAGTAGTCATGTATGGATGTGAGAGTTAAACTATAAAGAAAGCTGAGCACTGAAGAATTGATGATTTTGAACTGGAGTTCTGGAGAAGACTCTTGAGAGTCCCTTGGACTCCAAGGAGGTCCAAGCAGTCCACCCTAAAAGAGATCAGTCCTGAGTGTTCATTGGAAGGACTGATGCTGAAGTTGAAACTCCAATACTTTGGCCACCTGATGTGAAGAGCTAACTCTTGAAAAAACCCTGATGCTTGGAAAGATTGAAGGCAGGAGGAGAAGGGGACAACAGAAGATGAGATGGTTGGATGGCATCACTGACTCAATGGAGATGAGTTTGAATAAACTCCTGGAGTTGGTGATGGACAGGGAGGCCTGGCGTTCTGTGGTCCATTGGGTCACGAAGAGTCAGACATGACTGAATGACTGAACTGAACTGAACTGAACATACATCTGATTATAGTAGACTGAATTATGGAAGACATGTGCAACAGAGCCTGCTTTTATGTAACTTGCAACTATCAATCAGCCTTAAGTATATGCCAATTTTTATTCCCTTTCCTGATTGGTAGTGAGTAGAAGCCCTGTTTTGAACAGTGCACAACCAAGAGGAGGAGACAGGAAGTAAAAAGGAAAGTCAAGCAGTCATCAGAACTCATTCAGGGTTGCCACACTCCCATGTCTTGGAAGATCTGTCTACTTGAGCTGTAACTGAGCTGTAACTTGTCTCTTGCTTTAAACTTTAGTCCTTTGTTCCAAATCTTTGCTGTGATGAGGCAAGAATAGAGGAAGATAAATAAACTGGTGTGACATTTCCATTCATGTAGAGATAAAAAGTTGCAGAACAGATAATAACATTTGACATGGAAGTTTACAGGAACATTGTGGTTTGACATCCATGGACAGCTGCAGGAAAAAAGCATGTCAACACTAAGAATTTTGAACCAACCAACCGTATCCCTCCTTCACTTTGCCTTTAAAACTATCTTGCTGAAATCCATCAGGGAATTCAAGGTTTTGGGCTTGGAATGAGCCACCTATCCCCTTTCACAGCCCTGCATTAAACCTTTCTCTCTTACAAACTCCAACGTTTGATTTGGCTTCATTGTGCCTTGAGCACATGAACTTGTGCTTTGTAACATGTATATAGTACAAAGTCATTTACAATTTGTGGTTTCATTTTTAAGAAAAAGAATATCAAATTTTTGATACACAAACAGAAATTGTCTTAGCACCATGTAAGTGACAAGTGTAAGGTATGGTGATAGATATTGGACTGTACTGGAAAAAACAACAGACATGATTCCTGCTCTTATGCTATTTCAAGGTCCAAAAACTTAAGATTGCACAGAAACAGTAGCTTCTTCCTTATTAACATGAGGTTTTGAATGACTGAATCAGTTTTGCTGTGGTTAATCATGAAAAAAAAAAAAAAAAAAGCAGGTGTTTTTGTCTGTTTTCCAAATTCTTTAGGGGCTGTAGCATACATTCATTAAAATTTCAGCCTATTTATGGATGCAATTAGGCAGTATGAGTGTCTGTTTTATGAGCTAACTCAAGAGGTAAAGAGAAAAAAAAAAAAAAAAACAGAAAGTCCTTTCAGTTACAAAACAAAACTTGAAAGAACAAAATTAAGGCAAAGAGTAAATAAGAAACAAAAAGAATTAGTAGTGTAGCCATTATTTGGAGAGTTTGAGGTTTAATATGGTCAACCCTCACACCAGAGTGTCTAATCACTGTTTTGTTATATTTAATTTCCTTTATACATCAAGTAAGTCTTGGATGGTGCTGGCCTGAGATGTATATCTACCATTTAGCTCAATCTGCTAATTGGAAGACTGACCAAAATGTTTTATAAAATTGCTGTAATTTTACTCTTGAGTTCATCAGAATATACTAATTAATTTTAAGTGGTGAACCAATGTCATGTTTTTCCACAACAAAGGGTAGTATGAAGAATCTAAACTCAAGAGGGCTACTCACTGGCTTTTATTATCCTTATTTGGGAAAATTATTCAAAATAATGTTTAAAGAAGCAGCAGTCAGGTTAGAATGGCACATTAGTGAGATGTGAGACTAAAACAAGAGGGGAAAAAAAGCTATGTCATTAGGAGTGAGAGAAAAATAGACTACAGTCAGAGGGTGATATTGAAACAATTTTCTGATATGGATCTGAAGTAAAGGTCACTTTATAGTGATCATTTTTTTTCTCTGAGTAAAACAGGAAAAGCAATCAGACATTAAGAGATAGTCATTAAACAACAGAATTTTGAGACAATTAAATCATATTCAGGAGAATTAAACAAAATAACCCAAATGAGATATATGTTATTCTGAGTTAAAGGAGAAAGATTATTTGAAGTAAAATAAAAGTCATTTCAAATATTTTCTTAAAATGGGGTTAAAATTTGGGAAAATAAACTCAATTAAAACATAAACAATTTTGAGAATAAAAATTTTATATACTCTCACACTCTGATATTTGATATAAAGAATATTATTAGAGTAAAATAGGACCTTTTGGATATTACATATCCTAGCTGATTAAAAAAAAAAAAAAAATACAAGTGAGATGGGGGATAGATGGTCCCTGGGCTGGACATCTGGTGTTTTTTAAGTGGAATAAAATTCAAGGTTTGTTCTTACCCAGACACCCAAGGAGAAAGCTAGTGACAAAAGCTGAGCTCTGCTAAAGTAGAGATAAGATGCCCACTCCTGAGGTCAAGGAAGACTTCCTTGTCTGCCTATGGCACCGGAAGGCTTCTTTGGGCTCAAAAAGGGAGTGGGGCCCCATCCAATAAAAAATGTGTACATGCACCCATAGGTCTCTGTGGTGGAATCCATCTTAGAAAAAAGTTACACATGCATCTTGAGGAAGATCCACGAACCTGTCAGATGTGAAGAGAGAAACAAAATAATCGACCAAAGATAAATAAAGACCTGGAAGGACTGGACTATGTAAGTGATTTACCTTTAAAGATTAATCATCTCTTTGCTGCACTCCTCCTCGCTCAGGACGCCAGTACTCCTCTCCAGGTGTGTGTCTCCGCCTAGTTTCTGACTCATTGTGCTCCTCTTCATTAGAGAAGAAGTTCATACCCTTTCTCTCTGATTGTGTATTTCTGCCTAGCTTCTGACTTAAACAAATTGCGTCTCTGTATGCTCTCCTTTATACTGTGCTGTGTCTCTAATAATAAACTTTGTACCTTTTTTTTTTTTTTTTTACAATTTTTGCCTCTTTGAAACATTCTTGCTTTCAAACCAGGGAAAGATCCAGGGCCACTTTACTTCTAGCCTCTAGCCCCTGGTGGTCTAGTGGTTAGTATTCCTGGTTTCCATCCAAGCTACTAGGTCCAATCTCTGGGCAGGGAAACAATATCTCTCTTCAGGAGCACTCACTGTTCTCCTTCCAAGATCTCAAGGACCACACAAAAACACAAATAATGAATTCCTGTGTAGTTGATTTAAAAGGGAGGCAATTGGATAAACAATTATTATAATGAAATGTAAAATTTTATGAAAAGGTTATTTGCTTAGTATTTTAATTATTAAAATTTTTATCCCATTTATTCCTATTTAAGTTTGGATATATAATAACACACACACACACACACATAGACAGGTAGAGATAGGTAGATAGATGAGAAGACACACATACACACACACAAAGCACACAGATGTCATTTTAATGTTTTAAGCCCACTTGAGTTTTCTTGCTTGGAAAATCCCATAGACAGAGGTGCCTCGTGGGCTACTTAGTCTATGGGGTTGCAAAGAGTCAGACACACTGATTGACTAACACTAGATCCTGACCACTAGAACAAGATAAATAATGTATTAAACTTTAAAATGACATCTGTGTGTTTTGTGTGTGCATATGTGTGTCTTCTGCTCAAAGAAAAAAGTAACAAATGAATAATATAATGAAGTGCAGATATTTCTCATCTCAAGCAAAGTTGCTGTGATATACCTATTTTCTGAAGGATACAAGAAATGAATCTATTATCAACAATGTAAGTGGTAAGAAAGTCACTAAATGTGCTCTCAAAAAAATTTATAATATATAGATTTGGAAATATAAGATTTTTTTTTAATTTTTTTTTAATTTTATTTTATTTTTAAACTTTACATAATTGTATTAGTTTTGCCAAATATCAAAATGAATCCATCACAGGTATACATGTGCTCCCCATCCTGAACCCTCCTCCCTCCTCCCTCCCCATACCATCCCTCTGGGTCGTCCCAGTGCACTAGCCCCAAGCATCCAGTATCGTGCATTGAACCTGGACTGGCATCTCGTTTCATACATGTTTTACATGTTTCAATGCCATTCTCCCAAATCTTCCCACCCTCTCCCTCTCCCACAGAGTCCATAAGACTGTTCCATACATCAGTGTCTCTTTTGCTGTCTCGTACACAGGGTTATTGTTATCATCTTTCTAAATTCCATATAAATGTGTTAGTATACTGTATTGATGTTTTTCCTTCTGGCTTACTTCACTCTGTATAATAGGCTCCAGTTTCATCCACCTCATTAGAACTGATTCAAATGAATTCTTTTTAATGGCTGAGTAATACTCCATTGTGTATATGTACCACAGCTTTCTTATCCATTCATCTGCTGATGGACATCTAGGTTGCTTCCATGTCCTGGCTATTATAAACAGTGCTGCGATGAACATTGGGGTACACGTGTCTCTTTCCCTTCTGGTTTCCTCAGTGTGTATGCACAGCAGTGGGATTGCTGGATCATAAGGCAGTTCTATTTCCAGTTTTTAAAGGAATTTCCACACTGTTCTCCATAGTGGCTGTACTAGTTTGCATTCCCACCAACAGTGTAAGAGGGTTCCCTTTTCTCCACACCCTCTCCAGCATTTATTATTTGTAGACTTTTGGATCGCAGCCATTCTGACTGGTGTGAAATGGTACCTCATAGTGGTCTAACACCATACACAAAAATAAATTCAAAATGGATTAAAGATCTAAACATAAGACCAGAAACTATAAAACTCCTAGAGGAGAACATAGGCAAAACACTCTCTGACATACATCACAGCAGGATCCTCTATGACCCACCTCCCAGAATATCGGAAATAAAAGCAAAAATAAACAAATGGGACCTAATTAACCTTAAAAGCTTCTGCACATCAAAGGAAACTATCAGCAAAGTGAAAAGACAGCCTTCAGAATGGGAGAAAATAATAGCAAATGAAGCAACTGACAAACAGCTAATCTCAAAAATATACAAGCAACTCCTACAGCTCAACTCCAGAAAAATAAATGACCCAATCAAAAATTGGGCCAAAGAACTAAATAGACATTTCTCCAAAGAAGACATACAGATGGCTAACAAACACATGAAAAGATGCTCAATATAAGATATTTTTAAGAAAAACAATAAGAAAGCATACCTAATTGAAATAAGATGAATATGAGTCGAGAAACAGATATACCAAAAGGTATCACATAAGGAAAATTAAAATGAAAAAAAAAAAATGTGTCTGCATTGGCAACAATAAAATTCACAAACAAAACAGCAAAAATTAAATATGAAATATAGAATCAATTTCCCAAGTTAAGTGGAAAAGAAATAAAATGACTGGGAAAGAAATGTGTTTATGGAAAAGAAATCAGTGCTCAAAACTACACATAACCATTAACATAAATACATGCTAAAATATATATCCCAAAACCAAAGGACTAGAATAATGGAAAAAGAATCAAACAAACAAAAAATAATCCTCAGTAGATAAAACCTTCCTCAGTCAAATAAAGACATGATTGAGATTGTTGAAATGAATTTCCAAATACTAAGTTAAAAGAATGAAAGGCAGCTATCAGGTTATACCCTGGTAAACATTTTAAAATTGGAATATATGGCAAAACCAATACAATATTGTAAAGTTAAAAAATAAAATAAAATATATATATAAAAAAATAAAAATAAATAAAATTGGAGAAGAATATGACAGCAGGTAAACTACTCTCTCTCAGCCCCACATTCTCTGTTCTGTACTCTGCTTTTTGATGTAGGGACTGAAACTCAGTGAACCACTTTTCTGTCTTGCCACCTGGTTCCTTCCCTCTTTCAGATGTGACAATGAACAGGTGCTAGAGGGAGATTGAAAGGTGCTAGAGGAGAAAGGGTCTTGCTCCTTTTTGCTTGTTTCCCATTCCTGTGAGTGTTGCCCCATCTTTCTTTTTGCATCCAGTTTCATTTAAAAATTGCCATTTTTAAAAACTTAATATCGGCCTTATTGAGACTCAGAACTATCAGCAGCAGCAGACTGGCACCACCACCTCCTCAGAACTCCAGATCACAGGCCAAGGAACCCCTCTTTCACATCAGAGATGCCAGCTGAGCAGAGATCTAATCACAAATGTCTGGATTTCAGCTGCACAAGGTTTTCTAAATTTGATTTTCTAAATCTTAATTTAAGAAAATTTCTTAATTTAAGAAATTATCAGAAATTCATCTCTGATTTTCTAAATCTTAATAATTACAATCCCCTCTTAATTTTCCAATACTAGGGACAATAGCTGTTTCCTTTAGTTGATACATTACGGTGTGTTCTTTGAAAGAAAGTGAAGTCGCTCAGTGGTGTTCGACTTTTTGTGACCCCATGGGCTGTAGCCTACCAGGCTTCTCCATCTGTGGGATTTTCAAGGCAAGAGTACCAGAGTGGGTTGTCATTTCCTTCTCCAGGATATCTTCCTGATCCAGGGATCAAACCTGGGTCTCCTGCATTACAGGCAGACGCCTTACCCTCTGAGCTTCCAGGAAAGCCCATAGTGTTCTTTAGTTAATTTTTATATCTACTTAACAAATACTTAGATTATCTTTATGTAGAATAACTGATAAGTGACTGTTGTAGTTTCTGTCACTTGACTGTACCTTAACTGATAGAAAAAAATCTCTGTAAGAATGCAAGTCTGAAATTTAAAAACACATTAAAGGTGGAAAACTTCTGGACTTATCACACATCTAGCTAATAATAATAATAAAAAAAATTGCAGCAGATTAGTAATCACTGTTTAATGATACACGGCTTTGACATTAAACTAGTCAAACCAATTTACAACAAATGAGTGAAGACATAGGAAAGTTTAATATATACATATAAGGTCTAATAAATTATATAATCAACATATCCCTCCTAGAAAATAGTAGTAGTAGTAATATACTACTAATAATAAATTAAGATGCATTTACCTAGAAGTAATTTCTAGAACACATGAAGAACTCTACAAAGCGAAATGAAAGAAAAAATAAAGAAACTCCTCCCATGAAAACAGGAAAAATACTTAAGCATATATTTTAGTCAGAAAAAATAAACAGATAAGTACATAAAAAAGTGTTCAATCTTAGTCATTAATTGAATATTATCCACTAGAATAGAATAAACCATAAAAGATAAAAACTAGCATTACCAAATCAGTAGGATATGGAGTATCTAGAATACTTACACACTGTTAATACATACATAAATTAGGAAAAGCATTTTCAAAATTTATTAAACACAAGTGTGCTGGATAACCTAGCAATTGCTGTTCCATGTCCAAACCCAGCTAAATTGTATATGCATGCTCACAAAGGACATATATATTTGAAGATGCTCACAGCAGCACTATCATTAATAAGCAAGAAGTGGAAACTATTAAAATGACAATTTCGTTATGCTAAGGCAAAACAAACTACAGTACAATTATTAATACTATTTTGTGAAATTCTGAATTTTAAGACAAAATAAATAAAACTAAGCACATGCTAGCAAGTTAATGTTCAAAATCCTGTAAGCTATGCTTCAGCAGTATGTGAACCTAGAGCTGCCAGATGTACAAGCTGGATTTAAAAAAGGCAGAAGAACTGGAAATCAAATTGGCAACATCCATTGGATCATAGACAAAGCAAGGAGATTACAGAAAAAAATATATTTCTGCTTCATTTACTACATGAAATTTTTTGTGTGGATCACAACAAACTGGAGAATTCTTAAAGAGATGGGAATACCAAGCCAACTTACTTGCCTCCTGAGAAACTTGTATTCAGGACAAGAAACAGTTAGAACTGGATGTGGAACAACAGATTGGTTCAAAATTGAAAAAGGAGTGCATCAGAGCTGTATATTGTCACCCTACTTGTTTACCTTCTATGCACAGCACATCATGTGAAATGCTGGGCTGGATGAATCACTACCTGGAATCAAGATTGCTGGGATAAACATCAACAGCCTTGTTATGCAGATGATACCATTCTAATGGCAGAAAGCAAAGAGGAACTAAAGAGCCTCTTGAAGAGGGTGTTAGAGGAGAGTTTAAGAGCTGCCTTAAAACTCAACATTCAAAAAACTAAGATCATGGCATCTAGTCCCTGTACTTCATGACAAATAATTGGGGAAAAAGTGGAAATAGTGCCAGATTTTATTTTCTTGGGCTCCAAGAAAATCACTGTGGATAGTGGCTGCAGCCATGAAATTAAAAGATGCTTGCTTCTTGGAAGAAAAGTTATGACAAATATAGACAGCTTACCAAAGCAGAGACACTACTTTGCTGACAGAGGTCTGTAGAGTCAAAGCTATGGTTTTCCTGCAGTCATGTATGGATGTGAGAGTTGGACCATAAAGAAAGCTGAGACCATAGAGAAAAATTGTGGTGCTTAAGGCGACTCTTGAGAGTCCCTTGGACAGTAAAGAGATCAGACCAGTCAATTTAAAAGGGAATCAACCCTAAATATTCATTGGAAGGACTAATGCTGAAGCTGAAACTGCAATACTTTGGCCACCTGATGCAAAGAGCTGACTCATTGGAAAAGACTATTTCTAGGAAAGATTGAGGGCAGTAGGAGAAGGGGATGACTGAGGATGAGGTGTCTGGATGGCATCACAGACTCAATGGACATGAATTTGAGCAAACTCCAGGAGCCAATAGAGGATAGAGAAGCCTGGTGTCTGAGTCCATGGGGTCTCAATGAGTGAGACAGAAACTGAACAACAACAAGCCAAGTTCAAATTAATGAATAAGAAAACAAGAGGGAAAACAAGTAGAGCTTCATTCTATGCACATATTTGACTAAAAAGAGAAACAAAAAGAGAATAATGACACTGAGAAAACCTAAGACAAAATGAATAATAATGTTAACTCCTAAATATAAGAAACTCGGAAGATAATAACAGTACGAAAGTAGATATAACAACACACAATCAATTACTTTATTAGTCATAGGATTGGAAGTAATATAAAACTGCTTTCTTTTAAATATTAGAATCTCAGTAAAATATAACTTTTAAATGGAATACATGTGATAATATATATATTTTCTATCATTTCTCATGCTCAAATATTTATACTTCTCATGTTTGTAGAAACATAACAGATATATTATAGAAAGCCTCTCAATCTATAAGAAAGCTCCATATCATATGGAAAATGTTAGGAAATTGATTTTCAAAACCATTAGTCCATGTAGACCAAACAGATAAAAAATAGACTATAGAATGCAGCAAAATATTAAATGAATAATTAAAAAAGGATGAGTTGGTTTTATTCTGTGCATATAATAATGATTTATAGTCATGATATTTATTTACATTACCATATAATAGAAAAAATAATAAAACATAATTTTACACATTTTAAGAAAATTTAATAAAACATAATACCAAATATGATTTTTTAAGTAAAATTTCCATTAATGAAATTATAGACAATGATAAGATCTGGCCCTTAAAATCACTTGGTATAAGTATCCCAAATAACAATTAATGTCACACAGACAGCAAAGTATTAAAGTTTTCCCAATTAAAAGACAGTTGAGGTCACCTGATATTAATATTTATGTTGTTATTCTAAAAATAAAAGGAATTCATTAAAAAGAAGACAAGCATTCATATTAAGAAGTAAAAAATTTCATTTGCATTTATTTTACCATGTTTATCTTCCTAGAGAATCTATCATTATAAATTGAAAAATATATATATTTTGAAAATATATATAAATTGAAAAATAATATAACTGACATGTGCATTTTAGTAAGGTAGTTACTATAAACATAAATACTTAAACTTTCTTCTCTACTGCACTATTAAATGCATAATTAATACATACTAATATGTAAACCAAAATATAATATCTGTGATGTTCAAAAATACAAACAAATGTGAATGAAGCTCAGAAAGCATAATATTAAACCTATACTCAAATTAAAACTGCTAAACTACATTGGGGCTTCCCAGGTAGAACACTGGTAAAGAATCCACCTGTCAGTGCAGGAGATGCAAGAGAGGTGAATTCTATCCCTGGATTGGGAAGATCCCTTGATGTAGGAAATGACAACCCACTCCAGTATTCTTGTCTGGAAAATTCCATGGACAGAAGAGTCTGGCAGGCTACAGCCCATGGGGTCACAAAGAGTAAGACAAAGCTGAGTGGCAGAGCATAAACCCATGCACAAAATAGAGACTAATTTTAAGATATAAAAGTAAGGTTGTATTATCAAATGAAAAGATTTCAAATGTATAGATCTAACATTTTCTCTAATTACTCTGGAAATACTTATTTCTAGGCAAATTCCTTAATGGATTCTCAGGAAGTATATATGACAGTAAGAATTTACTTTTAAAATGTTAGTTGATCAGTCATGTCTGGCTCTGTGACCTCATGGACTCTAGCCCATCAGATTCCTCTGTGCATGGAATTCTCCAGGCAAGAATATTGGAGTGGGCAGCCATTCCCTTCTCCAGAGAATCTTCCCACTCCAGGGATCAAACATGAGTCTCCTGCATTGCAGTCATGTTCTTTACCATTTTTACTAAGGGATCTTTACCATTGCAAGCAGATTCTTTACCAGGAAGTCCTAATTTTAAGTGCACAATAAACCTAAATGAAAACTGAATCCTAAGCCTGAGGAAATCACAGATTGATAAATATATAAATATGAAATTTGAGAGTCCAAAATATATGCAATTAAAATCATAAATGGACATAATATGTTAATATTGATGAAAGTAGAAAATATTGGTATATATTCTGTAATACATATACACACATCTGATGAAATAGAATGAGCAGTTTACTCAAACTTAGCCTCATACTAATAAAAACATTTTGTTTTTAAAACAATTATTTTTCAAAGCAAATCATGATAATAAGTTATCGGTCAGGATGCAAGACATTTTTTGCATGATACTATTGAAAAAGCATTTTGGTGACTCCTAGGAAAGACAGGGCTCCCCAGGTGGTGCTAGTGCTAAAGAACTGGCCTGCCAATGCAAGAGACATAAGAGATATCAGTTCAATCCCTGGATAGGGAAGACACCCTGGAGAAGGGAATGGTAGCCCACTCCAGTATTTTCACCTGGAGAATTGCATGGACAGAGGAGCCTGGTGGGCTACAGTCCTTGGGGTCACAAAGAGTTGGACATGACTGAAGCAACAGCATGCATGCATGCACCAAAGACAAAGTTTAAATTAAAATAGTCCTTTGAAGCTAGAAAATATTTCAGTCCCAACTGTCTTGCAATTCACTTTGTAGAAATTCTTCCTAAGGGTACAGTTAGGAAGGTGCCCAAAAGTTTATATCTAATGGTATTCAGTGTATCTTTTCATGTATAATATCTAAATTTGGGGATTGTTTTAGACACACATCACTGTAGATATGTGTTTTAGATATATTTAGATATTTTGGATTGGAGAAGGCAATGGCAATCTACTCCAGTACTCTTGCCTGGCAAATCCCATGGACAGAGGAGCCTGTTAGACTGCAGTCCATGGGGTCACTAGGAGTCGGACACAACTGAGCGACTTCACTTTCACTTTTCACTTTCATGCATTAGAGAAGGAAATGGCAACCCACTCCAGTATTCTTGCCTGGAGGATGCCAGGGTCGAGGAAGCCTGATGGGCTGCCGTCTATGGGGTTGCACAGAGTCAGACACAATTGAAGTGACTTAGCAGCAGCAGCCACAGCAGATATTTTGGATATTAAAAGTCAGAGACTAGTGTAAGTAATTTATAAACAGAAAACTCAATTAAAGACAACTGAGAAATTGAAATGGGGAGCTCTTATACCCTATGATAATAGCAGAGCCCAACAGGAAGAAAGGCTTCCCATATGCAGGAGATGCAAGAGATACGTGTTCCATCCCTGGGTTAGGAAGATGCCCTGAAGTAGGAAATTGGCAATCAGATCCATTATTCTTGCCTGGAGAATCCCATGAACAGAAAAGCCTGGCAAGCTACAGTCCATGGGGTCACAAAGAGTTAGACATGACTCAATACACACACACACACAACAGAAAGAATCTTCTTTTTCATGAAAATGACTAAGCCAGGGAAAAAACACTGTTTACTCTAACCTTCTCAACTTCCTTTTTCTCGATAAAATCTTTCTCTTCCTCTTACCCTTTGGGACATGCATATGCTCACCATTATTGTAGATCCAAAATTGCAATTCTGTGCTAATTCTGAATAAACCTGCCTTTGCTGCAGTCATATTTGGCAGTCTGCTTATTTCAGATCAGTACTAGCTACTTAAATTTATAGTGTTCGCTTACATTTATCATGTTTTGTGTGTTTTTGTGGGAATTTTTTGGCACAAAATAAATTACTGTATAGCCATTAAAATGTGAATTTCCTAGAGTTTTTAAAGCCAAAGAATGCATGTATGTGCAATTTAGCTGAGGAAAGCAGTTTATTTATATTTTAACAGTGGGATATAATAATAACTTCATAGATACTTACATATATTTAGGAAAAATTTGTCAAAGGTAATTAAATTCTCAAAAGTTATTACTTAATTGGATGTGTAATTCTTTCAACACTTATTCAGTAAATAGATTGAATGTGCATTATGCCTAAGGATACAATAATGAATGTTGTAGACAGATACCAAGATTTATTGACCATGTATACCTAGTAAAAATAGAAAACAATAGCACATGTAATTTTATGAACTGCAAACAATTTGGGATAGTGTGCAGGGTGGTCTATTTTAAATAAGAGTAAGAGTAAATAACTGTCTATGTGGACAGATTTTGAGATGAAATTTGAGCAATGATAAAAGGCCAAGCATGTGAAGATTGTAAGGAATAGCATTTAGGCAAAAAAAAAAAAAAAAAAGTACACTCAAAGGGATTGAGTGGGATTAGAGTTGCTGTATTTGAAGCAAAGATGAAAGGGCAATTTGGCTGATGTATTGAGGAAAAAATGTAGAGTAGGCAGAAACAAGATCCAGTGGATGACTTTAGGTAGAGATAGGCATTGTATTCTAATTTTAAGACGTTCTTGAAGAGAACTGATATGTTATTTGTATTTCTAAAGCAGCTCTGGCTGCATTAGCAAATGGACTTTAGGGGGAAGAGAAGGAAGGAGACTGGAAACTTCTGCTGTAGTCCCTGCCAGAGGTGTTTTCTTTGTTTAGGGCAGAGTTTCTCAGATAGTGAGAGGGAGTATATTTTGCCACCCCAGAGGATATATTAGGCAATATTTGGAGACTTCTTTTGGTTATCACATTGGGCAGGTGGGTACAGCTGGTATCTAGTGGATAGAAGCCAGTCTGCTGCTAAACATTGTACATGCACAGGGCCGAGCCTCATAGCCAACAAAGAATTATCTGACTCAAAATATCAACAGTGTTGAGTTTGAAAATCCCTGACTTAGGGTGATAGGAATGGAAAAGGAGAAAAGTAGATAGATTGATACAATCAGGCAAAAAACATTAAGAACCAAACTTTTGGTAGTCTTTCAAAAGGCTCCTCAGACTATTTCACCAGAAATGGTAAAATATGCAGTTCACATAATTTTCATGAAATATATTTAATACTTTTAAACAAGCAATTAAGATTAAGAAATTTGAGGATTTTTGTTGTTTTTTGTTTCGTTTTGTTTTCAATTTTTTTTTGGCTATTCTTCTTAATTTTTATTTTATGTTGGAGTTCAATCCCTGGGTCAGGAAGATCCCATAGAGAAGGAAATGGCAATCCACTTCGTTATTCTTTCCTGGGAAATCACATGGACAGAGGAGCTTGGTGGGCTACAGTTCATGGTGTCTCAAAAGAGTCAGACACAATTTAGCGACTACATAACAACAATAGTTAGCAATATTAGTTTCAGGTATGCAAGAAAGTGATTCACTTATGGACATACATGTATCTTCTTTTTCAAGTTCTTTTCCCATTTAGATTATTACAGAGTATTGAGTAAAATTCCCTGTTCTATATATTTTTAGGGTTTTGGGGGGCTTTTGGTCATTTTTGTTATTTTTGTTTGGTTTTATTTTATAAGAAGTGATAATTGGAAAAATACACACTCTTGAACTGTCAATAATCCATGAAGACTAAACTTAAAAAAAATCAAAACCTAAATTTTTAAAAAAGAGTTTTTTCAAAGCAGTTTGCTAAATGTTATTTTAAAAGAACATTCACTCAAAATCTTTTTTCAGATTAAAAAAAAAAAAAGTCTACTCACTTGCCGTTCAATGCTGCCACCCCAACTGTGCTTCGGGCAATTGACATGCTAGCTACAAATGTCCACTGCTGACTCTGAGGATCCCACCTTTCCACTGTGTTCAGATAACTCCAGCCATCATGGCCTCCCACAGCATAGATAGGGCCTTCTAGTACTGTCACACCTGCAACAAAGGAGAGATAAAAAGTGAATGAATCACGACACAGTGAGGTTCTCAAATCAAATTAACAACAAAAGCTGTTATTCAGCTGTTATGTCATTCAGAATGGCCTCTATCAGCTAACAAATGATTTCACTGAGGTCAAAACTAATCACTATGGATTGAACTATTTCATTCACATGAAAACATAAAGGAATCCATCAAAATATTATGACCTAGATGCTTTATGAGGGAAAATATATTTTCTTATTTATGATCATATGAAGATTCAAAATCTAAAAGTCAGAGATGATGCATCTTATGCCTCTACTTTTGAAGACTGTTTCTACACTGCAATTTAAAGTACTTTTATTTATATTCAGCAAAACTGCATTAAGCAGTGTAATATAATTAGTTTGAATTTCAAGTTAGGGTCCTCTAAGTTTTGGCTGCCTGTCAAAACATAATAAATGTATCTAAAGCTTAGAGAATACAATGCCTCTTTTCTTATAAGCTGAAATTATTAAACACAAGCAATTAAATTATTTATGAGTCATCAATAGATGATATATACAACTTTTACACACTGTTTTTTTCCTGTCAATTCACTTCTATATTAGATGAATTTTCTTAAATGTTTAACAATCACTAAGTATTTAAATATTGTGTTTATATTTACTGAAGTGGTCTCACTATCTATTAGGAGAATTCTGGTGAATTTTCCACAAGTTTCAAAGTGGAATGTCTGATTGTTAAGAACTCTGAAGTATCTGTGATTCTTACCCTGTTTCCTAGCCGACAAGTTAAACTGCCACAAAAGTATGTATATTGAGAGAAGACACAAGGCTCCTGGGTCATAGAAGAAAGATAGTTATCACCATAACAATGGCAATAGTCAGAGTATCAACATTTTTTTTGTATCAGTTCTCCAAGCCCCAATTTCCCAGTCTTGGTTATGCCAAGAGGATTTTAATATCTCCTTCATGTTGACCAGACTTGAGACAGGATTCTCCTGCCTCTAGAATCCTGACCTCACTTTCCTTAAAGCACTTACTTTAAACAACTTGTAATTGCAAATTGCAAGTTTTCTGTCCCTTTGAGAAGTTAGTCATTTAAAAAGCCTATTGCCAGTGTTACAGCCGCATACTTTCTTTCTGCAAGAACCTAGGAATATAATCAGCAAGAAAGTTACTGTTTTTATCTCCCAGTTTCTGTGCAAGAGTAAGAGCTTAACTTCAACTGACACCTTGCTTCAAGTTGTAAGTCTACCTCTTGTTTGGAAGATAGGAAATGCAATTTACCTTTGTTTAAATAAGGCCAATTTGCAAACTAAGACTACTTATGATCCACCCATGCATTACAGCTCTCAGAAACTCCCTCCACTCCCCTTTGTTTTAGTGGAGGTGCATTCGGCCTCAATTCTGGCCTCTTTTCCTTATTGCAATAGTATTGAATAAAGTCTTCCTTGTCTGTTTATCTATTACACCTTTTTTCTTTTTTTTTTTGCTTTGACAATATTTAGATGAAATCTGTACATTCAATGGGTTGTAAGTTAATTTGAAGTTGGAAGCAAAGTAATATATAACGGACAACAAACTTATATACCCATTGCTCCAGAAGGAGACATTCTCTTCATGCTTTTAAGTATGATTGTCTTTTACTATGGAGAAAAGAACTATCTTTATCTTACTAGTCTTTCTGTTATAAAAATTTGGGGGAGGGGAAGTCAGTCTTGTTTAAAAGTTGTGCAAAAATGTGAAAGACTCATGGAGAATTGTGTCTCAACACAGATGTGAAAGTAAAATGATACTTCTAATCTATTCATGAGTTAATAACTTATTCAACTACTGTTTATTGAACGTCTACTATGTGTTAGGAATTTTTCTTATCACCAAAGTGCCAAGAAAATATAGGTGAATAAAAAAAGTCCCTGACCTCATTGAACTTACATAGTCATTAAATACTCAATTAAAATGGAATAAGTGTTACAGAATCCAGGGTTCTGTCTGCTTGCTGCTCAAAAGCCATCAAAAAGGCCAGGTTGGTGGAAAGTTTGGTTTATTTGAATGTCAGCAACCAAGAGACAGGGTGAGAAGGGCAGGTGCCTGTCCAAGTAGCCTACTACCCTCATCCCGACAAGAGCTTTTATAATGGAAGGAGGGAGTTACTTGCTGAAACACCACAGTCAGTTTTGACAGCAGTCTTGAAGTTGGTCACCAGTGGTCTGACCAGCACCGTCTTGATTGCTTTAAATATAGTTAGTCTTCAGTTCCAGGGTTGTTTTGTTGCATTTCTTGAGGCCAGTTCTCAGAATTGTGGCAGTTTATGTCATGAGTACAGTCTGGTCATCATGTAGTTAAATTCTCCAGCTGGTGGAGGTTTCAGTATCTCTATCTAAGATACCTCAAAAATATGGTTCAGAATATTACCTATAGCTCTGCAGAAGGAGCTGAATGTCTTTGATTATGTTTAATGACTACAATATTTTTATTGGTCTCCTTTGATTGTTTTCCTTTGTTTTGCATGCTTTCACTTCTATGATTAAACTTATTATTTGACAAAAGTCAGGCTGAGGACATGGGAGGGATCAAGGACCATAGGATCCTGCTTCATTTCATAAATACATTATTCACAGCAGCAAAGCCTTGAGTGGCCCCAGTATCAATTATAAGAGAAAAAAAAAAAGGACAAAGGAGACAGAGAGGAAATGTTCAGATGGGTTGGAGGATTTTTCAGAGCTTCTGGTATCTGAAAATTATGAGTGAAGAGTGTTTTTAGGAGGATGGGTCAATTATTTACCTGCCTCTTTCTTACCAAGTCCAAGTTTATATTGGATATGGAATGAGAAAGTTGCTCTTGATTTTGAAAGTAGATTCTGTACCAATACTATCAGTTCAGTTTCATTTATTTGCTCAGTCGTGTCCAACTCTTCATGACTCTATGAACCACAGCACGCCAGGCTTCCCTGTCCATCACCAACTCCCAGAGTCCACTCAAATCCATGTCCATTGGGTCGGTGATGCCATCAAACCATCTCATCCTCTGACGTTCCCTTCTCCTCCTGCCCTCAATCTTTCCTGGCATCAGGGTCTTTTCCAAAAAGTCAGCTCTTCGCATCAGGTGGCCAAAGTATTGGAGTTTCAGCTTCAACATCAGTCGCTCCAATGAACACCCAAGATTGATCTCCTTTAGGATGGACTGGTTGTATCTCCTTGTAATTCAAGGTACCCTCAAGAGTCTTCCCCAACACCACAGTTAAAAGCATCAATTCTTTGGCTCTCAGCTTTCTTTATAGTCCAACTCTCATATCCATACATGATCACTGGAAAAACCATAGCCTTGACTACATGGACTTTTGTTGACAAAGTAATGTCTTTGCTTTTTAATATGCTGTCTAGGTCAGTCATAACTTTCCTCCAAAGGGGTAAGTGTCTTTTAATTTCATGGCTGAAATCATCATCTGCAGTGATTTTGGAGTCCAAAAAGATAAAGTCTGACACTGTTTCTGCTTTTTCCCATCTATTCGTCATGAAGTGATGGGACCAGATGCCATGATCTTTGTTTTCTGAATGTTGAGCTTTAAGCCAACTTTTCACTTTCCTCTTTCACTTTCATCAAGAGGCTCTTTAGTTCTTCTTCACTTTCTGCCATAAGGGTGGTATCATCTGCGTATCTGAGGTTATTGATATTTCTCCTGGCAATATGGATTCCAGCTTGTGCTTCTTCCAGCCCAGTATTTCTCATGATGTACACTACATATAAGTTAAATAAGCAGGGTGATAATATACAGCCTTTACGTACTCCTTTTCCTATTTGGAACCAGTCTGTTGTTCCATGTCCATTTCTAACTGTTGTGTCCCGACCTGCATACAGATTTCTCAAGAGGCAGGTCAGGTGGTCTGGTATGCCCATCTCATTCAGAATTTTCCATAGTTTATTGTGATCCACACAGTCAAAGTCTCTGGCATAGTCAATAAAGCAGAAATAGATGTTTTTTTCTGGAACTCTCTTGTATTTTCAATGATCCAGTAGATGTTGGCAATTTGATCTCTGGTTCCTCTGCCTTTTCTAAAACCAGCTTGAACATCTGGAAGTTCACGGTTCATGTATTGCTGAAGCCTGGCTTGGAGAATTTTAAGCTTTACTTTACTAGCATGTGAGATGAGTGCAATTGTGCAGTAGTTTGAATATTCTTTGGCATTGCCTTTCTTTGGGATTGGAATGAAAACTGACCTTTTCCAGTCCTGTGGCCACTGTTGAGATTTCCAAATTTGCTGGCATATTGAGTGCAGCACTTTCACAGCATCATCTTTCAGGATTTTTAAATAGCTCAACTGGAATTCCATCACCTTCAGTAGCTTTGTTCATTGTGATGCTTTCTAAGGCCCATTTGACGTCACATTCCAGGATGTCTGGCTCTAGGTGAGTAATCACACCATCGTGATTATCTGGGTCGTGAAGATCTTTTTTGTACAGTTCTTCTGTGTATTCTTGCCACCTCTTCTTAATATCTTCTGCTTCTGTTAGGTCCCTGCCATTTCTGTCCTTTATTGAGCCCATCTTTGCATGAAATATTCCCTTGATATCTCTAATTTTCTTGAAGAGATAGATCTCTAGTGTTTCTGTTTCTATTGCTTTCCTCTGTTTCCTTGCATTGATTGCTGAGGAAGGCTTTCTTATCTCTTCTTGCTATTCTTTGGAACTCTGCATTCAGATGCTTATATCGTTCCTTTTCTCCTTTGCTTTTTGCTTCCCTTCTTTTCACAGCTATTTGTAAGGCCTTCCCAGACAGCCATTTTGCTTTTTTGCATTTCACTATACAAGTTTTAATTTGTCTGGTGATTATTTATTCAGTTATGTACTCTATAAAAATACTTAATCTGTGATGGTTTTAATTTTGAGGTTACAGTAAGTTCCCTACATATGAACCTTCAAGTTCATATGTATGAACTTGCCTGGGAAGTATTCTTGCCTGGGAAATCCCTGTAGCCTGCCAGGAATTTTGTATTTTATATTGCTGTTTAGTTGCTCAGTCATGTTCAACTCTTTTGCAACCCCATGGACAACAGAGAAATTTTATAGAAGAAGATATATGAAGGTCCTATAAGCATATAAAATGTTTGATATAGCTGGTAATCGGAATAATCAGGATATAAAAATAAAACATCTTTGAGAGAAAGTCTTTGACAACCATACTTTACTATTTTTTAAATTTTAAAAGTGTTTTAATATCAAAAACTCTTAAAAACATTGGAACAGAAATTTTTATGATTAGATTGTTGTTTAAGTATACCACTTTGGAAAGAAACTTAACAGTATTTTGTGAAAGTATTATGATCTAGTTTTTATACAATTTTAAATACTTTATAATATTTTAATGGGGAATATACACAAAAAATACAAATGTAATTAATGATTTTATATATTAAAATGTTTTAATTAATCAAGGTATTTTGAGTGAGAATATCAGGGCTAGGGGTAAGAAAAAATATTGTGTCTTCTCCCTTTCAAGTTATGTTTATAACATTCATTCAGGTGATTAGATGAGGCATTCATTTATTTTCCATTGCATATACTATTACATTGTATGAATAAGCAACTTTTATAGGTCCATTTCATTGGTATCATAAATGTTGATAGAAACTGCAGATGATTTTTGTTGACAACATTGACAATACAGGGTAATTGCCTGAGCTCAAATTTCAGTTTGTTTCTACCAGCTGTGTGACAATGAAAAAAAAAAAAAAATCCCTTATTTCCTGCATCTCAGTATACTTATCCTTTAAGAATGCCTCAGTTCAGTTCAATCATTCAGCCATGTCCGACTCTTTGCAACCCCATGGACTGCAGCACACCTGACTTCCGTGTCTATCACCATCTTTTGAGGCTTGCTCAGACTCATGTCTATTGAGTTGGTGATGCCATTCAACCATCTCATCTTCTGTCATCCCCTTCTCCTCCTGCCTACAATCTTTCCCAGCATCAGGGTCTTTTCCAATGAGTCAGTTCTTTGCATCAGATGGCCAAAGTATTAGAGTTTCAGCTTCAGCATCAGTCCTTCCAGTGTTTATTGAGGACTGATCTTTAAGATTGATTAGTTTGATCTCCTTGCAGTCCAAAGGACTCTCAAGAGTCTTCTTCAACACCACGTTTCAAAAACATCCATTCTTCAGCGCTCAGCTTTCTTTATAGTCCAACTCTCACATCCATACATGACTATTGGAAAAATCATAACTTTGACTAGATGGACCTTCGTCAGCAAAGTAACATCTCTGCTTTTTAATATGTTGTCTAGGTTGGTCATAGCTTTTCTTCCAAGGAGCAAGCATCTTTTAATTTCATGATTACAGTCATCGTCTACAGTGATTTTGGAGCACAAGAAAATAAAGTCTGTCACTGTTTCCATTGTTTCCCCATCTATTTGCCATGAAGTGATGGGACCAGATGAAATGATCTTCATTTTCTGAATGCTGAGTGTTCAGCCAAGTTTTTTGTTCTCCTCTTTCACTTTCATCAAGACACTGTTTAGTTTTTCCTCACTTTCTGCCATAAGGGTGGTGTCATCTGCATATTGTTGATATTTCCACCAGCAATCTTGATTCCAGCTTGTGCTTCATCCAGGCCAACATTTCACATGATGTACTTTGTATATAAGTTAAATAAGCAGGGTGACAGTATAAAGCTTTGACATAGTATTATTACCTCTGAAAATTCTGCAATATAATATTAGAAAATTTTGTGTAATTTTTCTTCAAAATAGTTCAGTGAAAGCATCAATCCATTACTAATTGTCAGGTAAAACACCACAAGTTAAAGCTGAGCAGTTTCCATATGGGCTTTAGAGCACAGATAAATACAATGGATATTAAGGTCTTTAAATATAAAGAGTGATCTTGGGGGCAGTCATTTTGACAGGTAACTCCTGCAAAAAGTTTAGCTTAAAAGTAAAATTTACTGCTTACATAATTTACCTCAAAATATTTGTTTTACTATTTTTATATTAATGCAACTGATATATTAATTTGTTCTCCTGAGAAAGAAGTCATCTGTCCATGTTAATATTATCCATTCAAAATATTGCTAACTTTATTTTAAACTCTCAGTCCTTCCAATTTAAAGAGAATATATATTCTAATTATGAAAAATAATGAAAACCTTAAAGTACTTTTTAGTATTTAATTTTTATATATTTACCATTATTTACATATTTAAAAATCGTGAAACTGTGAAATATAAGATTTCCTTTTGCCTAGGTAGAGAAATTTATTTTTAAATGAATAATAGTGCATTTAAATTTCTTTTAACTTAATCATTGAGTTGAATAAATATTCCTTAATGGAAGTCACAGAATACATCTAACTCATCAGTGGCTTCATAATATGCATATGACTTTTTGAGCACAACTTATTTACTTTATTTTCTAAATTCTTTTTTATAATCATCACCAAAGTTACAGTAGTATCTAGTAAATATTTATAACTAATCATTAGTGAGACTTAATTCTACTATAATTATATACTTTTACTTCAGGAACAATGAATCACTAAGCAATAGCTCATAAGAATGAACATTTTACAGTTGCTCTGTGCAAAGAATTAAACAAACAAAAAAGCCTTGTGTAATGAGGAATAGGGAAGTAGATAAGTAAGTATATATTTTACTCACAATACTCTGGAAAAATATCTTAAAAATATTAAATACCTCTATTTATATATTTATAGAAATAGAGAAAAGAGAGGGAGAGAAAAAAAAAGGTTGTGAAATTTTTCCCAATGTTATAAATGTATACATATATAATTATACAATTTTTACTGTTGTTCAGTCGAGGAGTTGTGTCTGACTCTCTTGTGACCCTATGGACTGAAAAACCATTCCAGGCTTCCCTGCCCTTGGAACTTTCCAGGAAGGAATACTGGGGCGGGTTTCCATTTCCTTCTTCAAATATATACAATACGCTGTCTATAAATATCTTTCTCTATATAATTCTGATGTAAAATACACCTTGGTTGACGCAAATATATTTTTTAAATGTTGATCACAGGTAGAATAAGACGGACTAAGTTACTAGGAATATTTTACTAGTGGAGGTGATAGAATTCCAGTTGAGCTATTTCAAATCCTGAAAGATGATGCTGTGAAAGTGCTGCACTCAATATGCCAGCAAATTTGGAAATCTCAGCAGTGGCCACAGGACTGGAAAAGGTCAGTATTCATTTCAAACTCAAAGAAAGGCAATGCCAAAGAATGCTCAAACTACCGCACATTGCACTCATCTCACACGCTAGTAAAGTAATGCTTAAAATTCTCCAAGCCAGGCTTCAGCAATATGCGAACTGTGAACCTCCTGATGTTCAACCTGGTTTTAGAAAAGGAAGAGGAACCAGAGATCAAATTGCCAACATCCGCTGAATCATGGAAAAAGCAAGAGAGTTCCAGAAAAACATCTATTTCTGCTTTATTGACTATGCCAAAGCCTTTGACTGTGTGGATCACAATAAACTGGAAAATTCTAAAAGGGTTGGGTGTACCAGACCACCTAATCTGCCTCTTGAGAAATTTGTATGCAGGTCAGGAAGCAACAGTTAGAACTGGACATGGAACAACAGACTGGTTCCAAATAGAAAAAGAAGTACGTCAAGTCTGTATATTGTCACCCTGTCTATTTAACTTCTATGCAGAGTACATCATGAGAAACGCTGGACTGGAAGAAACACAGGCTGGAATCAAGATTGCCGGGAGAAATATCAATCACCTCAGATATGCAGATGACACCACCCTTATGGCAGAAAGTGAAGAGGAACTAAAAAGCCTCTTGATGAAGGTGAAAGTGGAGAGTGAAAAAGTTGGCTTAAAACTCAACATTCAGAAAACGAAGATCATGGCATCTGGTCCCATCACTTCATGGGAAATGGGGAAACAGTGGAAACAGTGTCAGACTCTATTTTTCTGGGCTCCAAAATCACTGCACATGGTGACTGCAGCCATGAAATTAAAAGATGCTTACTCCTTGGAAGGAAAGTTATGACCAACCTAGATAGCATATTCAAAAGCAGAGACATTACTTTGCCAACAAAGGTTCATCTAGTCAAAGCTGTGGTTTTTCCTGTGGTCATGTATGGATGTGAGAGTTGGACTGTGAAGAAGGCTGAGCACCGAAGAATTGATGCTTTTGAACTGCGGTGTTGGAGAATACTCTTGAGAGTCCCTTGGACTGCAAGGAGATCCAACCAGTCCATTCTGAAGGAGATCAGCCCTGGGATTTCTTTGGAAGGAATGATGCTCAAGCTGAAACTCCAGTACTTTGGCCACCTCATGCGAAGAGTTGACTCATTGGAAAAGACTCTGATGCTGGGAAGGATTTGGGGCAGGAGGAGAAGGGGACGACAGAGGATGAGATGGCTGGATGGCATCACTGACTCGATGTATGTGAGTCTGAGTGAACTCCGGGAGTTGGCAATGGACACGGAGGCCTGGCATGCTGCGATTCATGGGGTCGCAAAGAGTCGGACACGACTGAGCGACTGATCTGATTTGATCTGATTGAAAAATAACTTAGGGTTCAAATATTATTTTTCTTGATCCACAAGCAAAGAAAAAAAGCACAATTTGTACTGATGTATTTCACTCTTTCCTTCACTGAGATACTAATTTTCAGTTTTGGCTGCCCACTGAAATCATTTAGAAACTTTCAAAAAAAGATATCAGTGTCTGAATTAGAGAGATTCTGATTTCACTGTACTGGGCTTAGGTCTAAACAGAGGTATTTTAAAAAATTTTGTAAACACATATGTGTGATTCTTATGTGCAATCAGGATTGAGAGTGACTGCCGTGAAAGAAAATGACTGTTGTACTAGCACTGTCGCAGACTGTCTCTCACCAATAATATGCCAAACTTGCAAGTTTCTTAAGATCTTTCATTCATGTCTTGTGTATGTGTGTACATGTGTATTTTATGTAGATATATGAAACTGACATTTTCATAGAAGTTTAGCTGCCAGCTAATCACAATTTCTTTTTTATGGGAATGGTCTTGATCCGTGTCTCCTGTACAATGTCACGAACCTCATTCCATAGTTCATCAGGCACTCTATCTATCAGATCTAGGCCCTTAAATCTATTTCTCACTTCCACTGTATAATCATAAGGGATTTGATTTAGGTCATACCTGAATGGTCTAGTGGCTTTCCCTACTTTCTTCAATTTAGATCTGAATTTGGCAATAAGGAGTTCATGGTCTCAGCCACAGTCAGCTCCTGGTCTTGTTTTTGCTGACTGTATAGAGCTTCTCCATCTATGGCTGCAAAGAATATAATCAATCTGATTTCAGTGTTGACCATCTGGTGATGTCCATGTATAGAGTCTTCTCCTGTGTTGCTGGAAGAGGGTGTTTGTTATGACCAGTGCATTGTCTTGGCAAAACTCCATTAGTCTTTGCCCTGCTTCATTCCGTATTCCAAGGCCAAATTTGCCTGTTACTCCAGGTGTTTCTTGACTTCCTACTTTTGCATTCCAGTCCCCTATAGTGAAAAGGACATCTTTTTTGGGTGTTAGTTCTAAAAGGTCTTGTAGGTCTTCATAGAACCGTTCAACTTCAGCTTCTTAAGCATTACTGGTTGGGGCATAGACTTGGATTACTGTGATATTGAATGGTTTGCCTTGGAAAGGAACAGAGATCATTTTGTCTTTTTTGAGATTGCATCCAAGTGCTGCATTTAGGACTCTTGTTGACCATGATGGCCACTCCATTTCTTCTGAGGGATTCCTGCCTGCAGTAATAGATATAATGGTCATCTGAGTTAAATTCGCCCATTCCAGTCCAATTCAGTTGGCTGATTCCTAGAATGTCGACATTCACTCTTGCCATCGTGCCTCTTGAGAAATTTGTATGCAGGTCAGGAAGCAACAGTTAGAACTGCACATGGAACAACATACTGGTTCCAAATAGGAAAAGGAGTTTGTCAAGGCTGTATATTGTCACCCTGTTTATTTAACTTATATGCAGAATACATCATGAGAAACGCTGGACTGGAAGAAACACAAACTGAAATCAAGATTGCCGGGAGAAATATCAATAAGCTCAGATATGCAGATGACACCACCCTTATGGCAGAAAGTGAAGAGGAACTAAAAAGCCTCTTGATGAAGTGAAAGTGGAGAGTGAAAAAGTTGGCTTAAAACTCAACATTCAGAAAACGAAGATCATGGCATCCGGTCCCACCACTTCATGGAAAATAGATGGGGAAAAAGTGGAAACAGTGTCAGACTATTTTTCTGGGCTCCAAAAGCACTGCAGATGGTGACTGCAGCCATGAAATTAAAAGATGCTTACTCCTTGGAAGGAAAGTTACGACCAACCTAAATAGCATATTCAAAAGCAGAGACATTACTTTGCCAACAAAGGTTCGTCTAGTCAAGGCTATGGTTTTTCCTGTGGTCATGTATGGATGTGAGAGTTGGACTGTGAAGAAGGCTGAGCACCAAAGAATTGATGCTTTTGAACTGCGGTTTTGGAGAAGAATCCTGAGAGTCCCTTGGACTACAAGGAGATCCAACCAGTCCATTCTGAAGGAGATCAGCCCTGGGATTTCTTTGGAAGGAATGATGCTCAAGCTGAAACTCCAGTACTTTGGCCACCTCATGCGAAGAGTTGACTCATTGGAAAAGACTCTGATGCTCGGAGGGATTGGTGGCAGGAGGAGAAGGGGACGACAGAGGATGAGATGGCTGGATGGCATCACTGACTCCATAGACGTGAGTCTGAGTGAACTCCGGGAGTTGGTGATGGACAGGGAGGCCTGGCGTGCTGCAATTTATGGGGTTGCAAATAGTCGGACATGACTGAGTGACTGATCCGATCTGATCTGATCTGAATCACAATTTCATTGTTATACAAGTCCATTCTCTGGATTTATTCACCACCCAAACAGTGACCATGACAGTGACAGTGAAAGTCACTCAGTTGTGTCTGACTCTTTGCAAATCCATGACTTGGAATTCTCCAGGCCAGAATACTGGAATGGATAGCCTTTCCCTTCTCCAGGGGATCTTCCCAACCCAGGGATCAATCCTAGGTCTCCCACATGAAGGTGGATTCTTTACCATCTGAGCCACAAAGGAAGACCAAGAATACTGGAGTGGGTAGCCTTTCCCATCTCCAGGGTATCTTCCTGAGCCAGTAATTGAACTGGGGTCTCCTGCATTGCAGGCAGATTGTTTACCAACTGAGCTATCAGGGAAGCCCACCACCCAAACAGCTTTCCAATAATTATGATGTAGCTTCTGTAAGACATATCTGCAGAGTGTACAGTGAGTGGGGAAAGTGGAGGTGTACGTCAAGTGGGTACTAACTTAGTACCAGTCTACATGATGAAAGGAATGACTCTTGTCCAAAGTGAACAAGACATGACAAGGGGAAGATTAGGATTCATCAGAGGTGAGAAATTATTGGAAGAAAGAACACTGGTATAAAGGCTTTATGGCAGGAAGAAGCAGACTGTGTCTGAGGAGCTGCAAGGCCAATATGACAAGAAAACTGGAGAATTAAGAAACAGGAAATTTGATATACATTAAAGTTGAAGAATAAAAGTACTACACATCATGGGACTCTGCATACAAATAAGCATTTTTTTTAATCCTAAGAAAACCGTGAAGCTACCAAAATGTTTAAAGCAGAGAGGTGATAAAACCATACTTTTTTTTTATTGTGTATCTTACTAGATGTGGTATGGACAAATTAGAATGTGTGAGTCCATGCCAGTGGTATGTAAGACAGATTACAGAGTCTTGTAGTAATGTGGTAGAAATCGATATGAGAAAAAAAGAAAGACTCAGGAAATACTTTCAAATACAGATATATTTATATATCTCTTTTCTTATACCCCTCCTTCAATTATTTCATCAACACATCCTTTTAAATATATATTTCAGTTATGTGAAATATTTCTTTCTTGTGCTTCAGTTAAGTGAAGCACATAACTGAAGATTATGTGCTTCATACAGATCACATAAGTGATCTCTATACTTGAGCTAGTTATAGTACCTAACATATAGGGCTGTTTCAAGTTCATTATTTAATGAACTAATATATGCAAAGCACTTAGAAATACATCTGAAATATTTTTAACATTACATAAGTATTCAATTTGATGAAGATAATGACAGCAATACAATCAGACCTTTGGTTTACGAATCAAACTTCAACCTGTATTGTCATTAGGGAAAATAGAAGAAGTCTTGTGAAGGAGCAAGTTAAAAATTTAAGTATACTCCAGAGTGACACATTGCCTCTACTTCTGAAGGCTCCATCTATATTTGATTCATTGAGGCAATTTAAAGTTATGGTACAAAATCTTCCACAAAAAAATGTCCTCTTTAAGTATTTTGCTAAATAAATATATTTTTTATCTTATGAAAAGCCAAAGAATGATTTCTTGTAATCCTTAGTTATTATTTTAAATAATGTTGTTTAAAAATTGTTTCATTTTCCATTTTAGTTACCTGTTGTCAATCATAGTCTAAAAATATTAAATAGAAAATTCCAAAATTAAACCATTCCTAAGTTGTAAATTGTGTGCCGTTTTGAGGAACATGATAAAATCTCATGCCATTCCACCCTGTCCTTCCTGAGACCCCTAAAGATAACATAGCCTTCTTCTGACATCCAGCCACCAACATCTTTGTGACTCAATGGGCTACTTTTACATGTAAAAAATGCAATTGTAATAGATTTTGAAGTGCTACTTTTCTAAATGCCAGCTTCCCTGTAGCTATGCATTATTGACTTTTAAAGCAAAAATTATGATTAAGATAAAATAGAGAAGTAATGCAGAGACCATGGATTGCAATTGGATGATTAGAGAAGATATCACAAGAGATAAGGTAAGTGAATTAGGATGTAAAGGTTGACTAGAATATTGACAAACACAGACACAAGACAATGTGTGTGTGTGCTCACTTGTTTCAGTCATGTCCGACTCTTTGCAAACCTATGGACTGCAGCCCGCCAGGCTTCTCTGTCCATTGGATTCTTCTGGCAAGAATACTGGAGTGGGTTGCCATGCCCTCCTCCAGGGTATATTCCTGACCCAGCAATTCCTGCATTTTGGACAAATTCTTTATTGCTGAGCCACCAGGAAAGCCCACCAGACAATCTAAGTGAAGGGAATTATTTGAGCCAAACAGAAACAAAAAACCGGTTAAGTGTAACAAGGAGTGAATACATTTTTTTTTTTAGTTGTTGTATCAACTATAAAAATATTCTACTCATAACTGACCATTTCCTGTTTGGAGAAGACTCTTGAAAGTCCCTTGGACTGCAAGGAAATCCAACCAGTCCATTCTAAAGGAGATCAGTCCTGAGTGTTCTTTGAAAGGACTGATGCTAATGCTGAAACTCCAATACTTTGGCCATTTCATGCGAAGAGTTGACTCATTGGAAAAGACTCTGATGCTGGGAGGGATTCAGGGCAGGAAGAGAAGGAGACAACAGAGGATGAGATGGCTGGATGGCGTCACTGACTCAATGGACATGAATTTGAGTAAATTCCAGGAGTTGGTGATGGACAGGGAGGCCTGGCATGCTGCAATTCATGGGGTCGCAAAGAGTCGGACAAAACTGAGCGACTAAACTGAACTGAACTGTCCGTATCCACCTTGGAATTTGTGCCAAGACCACACTTCTTACTGACCACTTTCTGGCACTGATTGCATGTGAAAGTATTAGTTGCTCAGTTGTGTCCAACTCTTTGCAGCCCAGTACAATGCAGCCTAGCAGACTCCGTTGTCCATGGAATTTTTCAAGCAAGAATACTGGAGTGAGTTGCCGTTTCTTCCTCTGGGGATTCTTCCTGACCCAAGGTTCAAACTTGAGTCTCCTGTATTTCAGGTAGATTCTTTGCCATCTGAGCCACCAGGGAAGCCCCGATTGCACATGGGGCTCCTGGAATTTCAGATTTACCTTTAGGTTTCCCTATGGGCCTGGCAAATTTTAAAACTGAATCTACTGATAATATAGTCATAGATTATTCAAATCAGTATTTGCTTCATTGTTAATGAAGCTTTAAAGACTATACCAATCCTCTGATATGAAATAGGAAAAAGAATGAAAAGCAACAGAAAAGAAATATCCAGTGAAAACAAAAGAAGCATATTAAAGCTTGCACTAGAATATTTTCTTAGTATCAGAAAGACAAGCTTATCAGCATTTTTCATGCTGGCCTATACCAAGGTATACCAATGATGTTAAGTGCCATAATCTTCTTTTTTTTTTTTTATTTCCTAAAAAAATTACTTCATTTCTATGATTATAATACTGAATAAAGTAATTATTTTAAAATAATCGTTTCCAAAAAATGTCAGATGACATTTCTGACCTTCAGAAATTAATGTAAAATCAAGAAGAAAGATTCCATAAGTGAAGAATTCTGGACAGCTGATCAGCTTCACCTATGGTGCTTTGCTTTTAAACAGAGTGGATGGCAGTACATCATTTCAGTATGTATGTGAGACTGTTTACAGTCTTTAAGAAGATGTGTGAAATATTTTTTCCTAATAATATCACTGTAATTATTGATGTAATAATTAGTGTTTCATCTATGTGACACTCATTTTATCTTTCATGACTCTCACATTTCATACTGTAAAAGGCCTTCCCCTATGGTAGCATATCAAACTTTTACCCATCATTAAAATCTCCACCCAATTATCTAGAGAAAAATTTTCCTCTTATAAAGTTTCTGGCTTAAATCTCAATATTCAAAAAATGAAGATCATAGCATTTAGTCCCATCACTTCATGGCAAATAGATGGAATGGAAACAGTGACAGACTTTATTTTGAGGGGCTCCAAAATCATTGTAGATGGTGACTGCAGCCATGAAATTAAAAGATGATTGCTCCTTGGAAGAAAAGCTATCTCAACTTAGTGTGTTAAAAAGCAGAGACATTACTTTGCTGACAAAGGTCTGTATGTTTTTCCAGTAGTCATGTACAGATGTGAGAGTTGGACAATAAAAAAGTTTGAGTGCTAAAGAACTCATGCCTTCAATCTGTGGTGCTGGAGAAGACTCTTAAGAGTATCATGGACTACAGGGAGATCAAATCAGTCCATTCTAAAGGATATCAGTCCTGAATATTCATTTAAAGGGCTGATGCTTAAGCTGAAGCTCCAATACATTGGCCACCTGATGAGAAAAACTGACTCATTGGAAAAGACCCTGAAGCTGGGAAAACTAGAAGGCAAAAGGAGAAGGGAAATACGGAAGATGAGGTGGTTGGATGGCATCACTGACTCAGTAATTGTGAGTTTGAGCGAGCTCCAGGAGATGGTGATGGGCACGGTGTGCTATAGTTTATGCAATCACAAAGAGTCAGATATGACTGAGTGATTGAACAGCATAACAAGTTGCAAATAATGCAACCATGATTTACCAGCTTTTAAAAATGTTTGTATTTATTTCCAGATAGTATTAAAGTAATTTAGAATTTGTATCTGAAAATATACAATCTTAGTTAAAGTAACATTTGTTTCTGATTAATTATTACATCTCACAGAGCATCTACAACTGTGATATGGTTGTAATGAACACTCAGTAAAAGGGTGTTTGCTAGGAGTCTGAATGGATAAAGCATGGAGAAATAAAGAAAGAAGGAAAAACCTGATTATTTATGCAAATTCAGTTCAGTTCAGTCGCTCAGTCATGTCCAACTCTTTGCGACGCCATGAATTGTAGCACGCCAGGCCTCCCTGTTCATCACCAACTCCCGGAGTTCACTCAGACTCACGTCCATCAAGTCAGTGATGCCATCCAGCCATCTCATCCTCTGTCATCCCCTTCTCCTCCTGACCCAAATCCCTCCCAGCATCAGAGTCTTTTCCAATGAGTCAACTCTTCACATGAGGTGGCTGAAGTACTGGAGTTTCAGCTTTAGCATCATTCCTTCCAAAGAAATCCCAGGGCTGATCTCCTTCAGAATGGACTGGTTGGATCTCCTTGCTGTCCAAGGGACTCTCAAGAGTCTTTTCCAACACCACAGTTCAAAAGCATCAATTCTTTGGCGCTCAGCCTTCTTCACAGTCCAACTCTCACATCCATACATGACCACAGGAAAAACCATAGCCTTGACTAGACGAACTTTGTTGGCAAAGTAATGTCTCTGCTTTTTAATATGCTATCTAGGTCGGTCGTAACTTTCCTTCCAAGGAGTAAGCATCTTTTAATTTCATGGCTGCAGTCACCATCTGCAGTGATTTTGGAGCCCCCCAAAATAAAGTCTGACACTGTTTGCACTGTTTCCCCATCTATTTCCCATGAAGTGATGGGATTGGATGCCATGATCTTTGTTTTCTGAATGTTGAGCTTTAAGCCAACTTTTTCACTCTCCACTTTCACTTTCATCAAGAGGCTTTTTAGTTCCTCTTCACTTTCTGCCATAAACTATAGCCTAAGTAACAAATTATTTTTCTTCAGTGGTTTGAAATGCAGTATGATACTATGGATATTTAATTGCATAGAAAGTATTGTGTAGTAGTCTGAAAGAAAATTAAGATATAAAACTTGAGAAAAATAACTTCTCTGAGAAACTTATACTGATTCTTGATCACATTAAATTTTAAGTTAAAAATACTAAAACATTAGATAATGTTATTATTTCAGTTCATTTCAGTTCAGTTGTTCAGTCGTGTCCAACTCTTTGTGACTGCATGAACTGCAGCACGCCAGGCCTCACTGTCCATCACCAACTCCCAGAGCCTACACTAACTCATGTTCATTGAGTCGGTGATGCCATCCAACCATCTCATCCCCTGTCAACCCCTTCTCCTCCTGCCCTCAATCTTTCCCACCATCAGGGTCTTTTCAAAAAGTCCCCTCTTCACATCAGGTGGCCATGGTATTGGAGTTTCAGCTTCAACATCAGTCCTTCCAGTGAACACTCAGGACTGATCTTTTAGGATGGACTGATTGGATCTCCTTGCAATTCAAGGGACTCTCAAGAGTCTTCCCCAACACCACAGTTCCAAAGCATCAATTCAGTGCTCAGCTCTCTTCATAGCTCAACTCTCACATCCATACATGACTACTGGAAAAACCATAGCCTTGACTACACAGACCTTAGTTGACAAAATAATGTCCCTGCTTTTTAATGTGCTATCTAGGTTGCTCATAACTTTCCTTCCAAGGGGTAAGCAACTTTATTTTCATGGCTGAAGGCACCTTCGGCAGTGATTTTTCAGTTCTGTTCAGACACTCAGTTGTGTCTGACTCTTTGCAATCCCATGAATCACAGCATGCCAGGCCTCCCTGTCCATCACCAACTCCCGGAGTTCACTCAGATTCATGTCCATGGAGTCTGTGATGCCACCCAGCCATCTCATCCTCTGTTGTCCCCTTCTCCTCCTGCCCCGAATCCCTCCCAGCATCAGAGTCTTTTCCAATGAGTCAACTCTTCTCATGGGGTGGCAAAGTACTGGAGTTTCAGCTTCAGCATCTTTCCCTCCAAAGAAATCTCAGGGCTGATCTCCTTCAGAATGGACTGGTTGGATCTTCTTGCAGTCCAAGGGACTCTCAAGAGTCTTCTCCAACACCACAGTTCAAAAGCATCAATTCTTCAGTGCTCAGCCTTCTTCACAGTCCAACTCTTACATCCATATATGACCACAGGAAAAACCATAGCCTTGACTAGAGGAACCTTTGTTGGCAAAGTAATGTCTCTGTTTTTCAATATACTATCTGGGTTGGAACCCCCCAAAATAAAGTCAGACACTGTTTTCACTGTATCACAATCTATTTGCCATGAAGTGATGGAACTGGATGCCATGATCTTAGTTTTCTGAATGTTGAATTTTAAGCCAATAATTTCGCTCTTTTTTTTCACTTTCATCAAGAGGCTCTTTAGTTTTTCTTAGCTTTCTGCCATAAGGGTGGTGTCATCTGCATATGTGAGGTTATTGGTATTTCTCCCAGCAATCTGGATTCCAGCTTGTGATTCCTCCAGCCCAGTGTTTCTCATGATGTACTCTGCATATAAGTTAATAAGCAGGGTGACAATATACAGCCTTGACGTACTCTTTTTCCTATTTGGAACCAGTCTGTTTTTCCCTGTCCAGTTCTAACAGTTGCTTCCTGACCTGCATACAGATTTCTCAAGAGACAGGTCAGTGGTCTGGTATTCCCATCTTTCAGAATTTTCCACAATTTCTTGTGATCCGCACAGTCAAAGGCATTGGCATAGTCAATAAAGCAGAAATAGATGTTTTATTCTGGAACTCTCTTGCTTTTTTTTGATGATCCAGCGGATGTTGGCAATTTGATCTCTGGTTCCTCTGCCTTTTCAAACACCAGCTTGACATCTGGAAGTTCATGGTTCACATATTTTGGAGCCTGGCTTGGAGAATTTTGAGCATTACTTTATAAGTGTGTGAGATGAGTGCAATCATGCAGTAGTTTGAGCATTCTTTGGCATTGCCCTTCTTTGGGATTAGAATGAAAGATGAACTCTTCCAGTCCTGTTGCCACTGCCGAGTTTTCCAAATTTCCTGGTGTACTGAATGCAGCACTTTCACAGCATCATCTTTCAGGATTTGAAATAGCTCAACTGGAATTCCATCACCTCCACTAGCTTTGCTCATAGTGATGCTTTCTAAGGCCTACTTGACTTCACATTCCAGAATGTCTGGCTCTAGATCAGTGATTACACCATCATGATTATCTGGGTCATGCGGATCTTTTTTGTATAGTTCTTCTGTGTATTCTTGCCACCTCTTCTTAATATCTTCTGCTTCTTTTAGGTCTATACCATTTCCGTCCTTTATTGAGCCCATATTTGCATAAAATATTCCCTTGGTATCTCTAATTTTCTTGAAGAGATCTCTAGTCTTTCCCATTTTATTGTTTTCCATCTTTGAATTGGTTGCTGAGGAAGGCTTTCTTATCTCTCCTTGCTATTTTTTGGAACTCTGCATTCAGATGCTCGTATCTTTCCTTTTCTCCTTGCTTTGCACTTCTCTTCTTTTCACAGCTATTTGTAAGTCCTCCTCAGACAGCCATTTGGACTTTTTGCATTTCTTTTTCTTAAGGATGGTCTTGATCCCTGTCTCCAGTACAATGTCATGAACCTCTGTCCATAGTTCATCAGGCACTCTGTCTATCAGATCTAGTCCCTTGAATCTATTTCTCACTTCCATTGTATAATCATAAGGGGTTTGATTTAGGTCATACCTGAACAGTCTAGTGGTTTTCCCCACTTTCTTCAATTTAAGTTTGATTTTGGCAATAAGGAGTTCATGGTCTTAGCCACAGTCAGCTCCCAGTCTTCTTTTTGCTGACTGTATAGAACTTATCCCTCTTTGACTGCAAAGAATATAATCAATCTGATTAGTGATGTCCATGTGTAGAGTCTTCTCTTGTGTTGCTGGAAGAGGGTGTTTGCTATGACCAGTGCATTCTCTTGGCATAACACTATTAGCCTTTGCCCTGCTTCATTCTGTATGCCAAGGCCAAATTTGCCTGTTACTCCAGGTGTTTCTTGACTTCCTTCTTTTGCATTCCAGTCCTCTATAATGAAAAGGATATCTTCTTTTGTGTTTGTTCTAAAAGGTCTTGTAGGTCTTCACAGAACCGTTCAACTTCAGCTTCTTCAGTGTTACTGGTTGGGGCATAGACTTGGATTACTGTGATATTGAAAGGTTTGCCTTGGAAAGGAACAGAGATAATTCTGTCGTTTTTGAGACTGCATCCAAGTACTGTATTTGGGCTCTATTGTTGACTATGATGGGTACTCCATTTCTTCTAAGGGATTCCTGCCCACAGTTGTAGATATAATCGTCATTTGAGTTATATTCACCCATTCCAGTTAATCTTAGCTTGCTGATTCCTAGAATGTTGATGTTCACTCTTTCCATCTCCTATTTGACCACTTCCAATTTGTCTTGATTCATGGTCCTAACATTCCAGGTTTGTATGCAATATTGCTCTTTACAGCCTTGGATCTTGTTTCTATCACCACTCACATCCACAACTGGGTATTATTTTTGCTTTGGCTGCATCCCTTCATTCTTTCTGGAGTTATTTCTCCACTAATCTCCAGCAGCATATTGGGTACCTACCGACCTGGGGAATTCATCTTTTAGTGTCCTATCTTTTTGCTTTTTCATACTGTTCATGGGGTTCTCAAGGCAAGAGTACTCAAGTGGCTTGTCATTCCTTCTCCAATGGACCACATTCTGTCAGACGCATGACTCATGCATCTTGGATGGCCCCACACAGCATGGCTTAGTTTCATTGAGTTAGACAAGCTGTGGTCATTGAGTTAGACAAGGTCAGGGGCAGTGGCCAAGAGGAGTTACCCCACTTACAAGGTAAGGAGCAGTGGCTGAGCTTTGCTGGAGCAGCCGAGAAGAGATACCCAACATCCAAGGTAAGAGAAACCCAAGCAAGATGGTAGGCGCTGAGAGAGGGCATTAGATGGCAGACAGAGTGAAACCACAGGCACAGGCAACTAGTCAAGCTGATCACATGGACCACAGCTTGTTAATTATTTAATAAATGCTTAGAGAATAAACTTCAAAAATATTGAGTAAAATCACTAAAAATTAAAACTAATTATGTAATTTGACATCATTTTGATTGTGGATAGTAAAAGAAAAATTTTCTATTTTTAAAACTGAGAAATGTTTATTTTTCCCATATCCTAGATACATCAGTCTGACTTATTATCAAAGAAAAGGAAAAAAAAAAAAAAAAGTAATTCCCACAGTAAAAAACAAGTAGTTGGAAAATAAATATTTTAAGTCAATATATTTTGAATTACATTTGAATCATAGAATTTTTCACCGATCATTTTAGGCAATGACAAAGAATGCTCAAACTATCACATAATTGCTCTTATCTCACATGCTAGTAAAGTAATGCTCAAAATTCTCCAAGCCAGGCTTCAACAGTACATGAACTGTGAACTTCCAGATGTTCAAGATGGATTCAGAAAAGGCAGAGGAACCAGAGATCAAATTGCCAACATCCATTGGATCATTGAAAAAGCAAGAGAATTCCAGAAAAACATCTACTTCTGCTTTATACACTATGCCAAAGCCTCTGACTGTGTGGATCACAACAAACTGTGGAAATTTGTTAAAGAAATGGGAATGACAGACCACCTGACCTGCCTCTTGAGAAATCTGTATGCAGATCAAGAAACAACAGTTAGAACTGCACATGGAAAAACAGACTGGTTCCAAATCAGGAAAGGAGTACATCAAAGCTATATATTGTCACCCTGCTTATTTAACTTATATGCAAAGTAAATCATGAGAAATGCTAGGCTGGATGAAGCACAAGCTGAAAGCAAGATTGCTAGGAGAAATATCAATAACCTCAGATATGCAGATGATACCATCCTTATGGCAGAAAGCTAATAAGAACTAAAGAGCCACTTGATAAAAGTGAAAGAGTTGAGTGAAAAAGTTGGCTTAAAATTCAACATTCAGAAAACTAAGATCATGGCATCTGGTCCCATGTACTTCATGGCAAATATTTGTAGGGAAACAGTGGCTGACCAAAATCACTGCAGATGATGACTGCAGCCATGAAATTAAAAGACGCTTACTCCTTGAAAGAAAAGTTATGACCAACCTAGACAGAATATTAAAAAGCAGAGGCATTACTTTGCCAACAAAAGTCTATCTGGTCAAAGCTTTGGTTTCTTCCAGTAATCATGTATGGATGTGATAGTTATAAAGAAAGCTGAGTGCTGAAGAATTGATGGCTTTGAACTGTGGTGTTGGAGAATACTCTTGAGAGTTCCTTGGATTGCCAGGAGATCCAATCAGTCCATCCTAAAGGAAATCAGTCCTGAATATTCATTTCAAGGACTGATGCTGAAGCTGAAACTCCAATACTTTTGGCCACCTGATGTGAAAAACTGACTCATTAGAGAAGACCCTGATGCTGGGAAAGATTGAAGGCAAGGGGAGAAGGGGGCAACAAAGAATGAGGTGGTTGGATGACATCACCAACTCAATGGACATGAGTTTGAGTAAACTCCATGTGTTGGTGATGGACAGGAAGACCTGGTGTGCTGTAGTCCATGGGGTCACAAAGAGTTGGACACAACCAAGGAAGTGAACTGAACTAAACTGAAAACTAAATAATTAACCTTCATTTTCTAAAAACATTTTCTACCAGAACAGAAGATGAAAATAAAATTGCACTATCTTGGATAAAACAAGTGTCTAAAGATTTAAAGGAGATATTTTACCAATATAAGGTCAAGACAAATATATCTAAATATTTTCAGCCACAAAACATATGTCAGAGCTATTTTTGTTTTCTATTGCTCTCTGTTAAATGCAGAGGAACCAGAGATCAAATTGCCATCATCTGCTGGATCATCCAAAAAGCAAGAGAGTTCCATGAAACATCTATTTCTGCTTTATTGACTATGCCAAAGCCTTTGACTGTGTGGATCACAATAAACTGTGGAAAATTCTGAAAGAGATGGGAATACCAGACCACATGACCTGCCTCTTGAGAAACCTATATGCAGTTCAAGAAGCAACAGTTAGAACTGGACATGGAACAACAGACTGGTTCCAAATAGGAAAAGGAGTACATCAAGGCTGTATATTGTCACCCTGCTTACTTAACTTATATGCAGAGTACATCATGAGAAACGCTGGGCTGGATGAAGCACAAGCTGAAATAAAGATTGCCAGGAGAAATATCAATAACCTCAGACATGCAGATTATCCGACTCTTATGGCAGAAAGCTAAGAAGAACTAAAGAGCCTCTTGATGAAAGTGAAAGTGGAGAGTGAAAAAGTTGGCTTAAAACTCAACATTCAGAAAACGAAGATCATGGCATCTGGTCCCATCACTTCATGGCAAATAGATGGGGAAACAGTGGAAACATTGTCAGACTTTATTTTTCTGGTCTCCAAAATCACTGCAGATGGTGATTGCAGCCATGAAATTAAAAGACGTTTACTCCTTGAAAGGAAAGTTATGACCAACCTAGACAGCATATTAAAAAGCAGAGACATTAGTTTGTCCACAAAGTTCCATCTAGTCAAGGCTATGGTTTTTCCAGTGGTCATGTATGGATATGAGAGTTGGACTGTAAAGAAAGCTGAGCACTGAAGAATTGATGCTTTTGAACTGTGGTGTTGGAGAAGACTCTTGAGAATCCCTTGGTGTGCAAGAAGATCCAACCAGTCCATTCTAAAGGATATCTGTCCTGGGTGTTCTTTGGAAGGACTGATGTTAAAGCTGAAATTCCAATACTTTGGCCACCTCATGCGAAGAGTTGACTCATTGGAAAAGACTCTGATGCTGGGAGGGATTGGGGGCAGGAGGAGAAGGGTAAGACAGAGGATGAGATGGCTGCATGGCATCACTGACTTGATGCACATGAGTTTGAGTGAACTCCAGGTGTTGGTGATGGACCAGGAGGCCTGGCGTGCTGCGATTCATGGAGTCACAGAGTCGGACATGACTGAGTGACTGAACTGAACTAAAGGTTAATTTTCAACATGTTTGAACACAGTTTATGTTTTTGTTACACGTTGAACTTGAAGTGACATGATTAGCAACCCACCTAGTAATTTTAATACCTTCATCAATTAAGACCCTGTTTATATGTTTTTATTTGTTAAATTTTAATTATTTCTTGCTTGAATTGCAATTTCCTGAAATTTTTCTAGGTTGTTTTGACTATATATATACTGCTGCTGCTGCTGCTAAGTCGCTTCAGTCGTGTCCGACTCTGTGCGACCCCATAGACGGCAGCCAACCAGGCTCCCCCGTCCCTAGGATTCTCCAGGCAAGAACACTGGAGTGGGTTGCCATTTCCTTCTCCAATGCATGAAAGTGAAAAGTGAAAGTCAAGTCGTTCAGTCGTGTCTGACTATTAGCGACCCCATGGACTGCAGCCTACCAGGCTCCTCAGCCCATGGAATTTTCCAGGCAAGAGTACTGGAGTGGGGTGCCATTGCATTCTCGGATATATATATATATATGTGTGTGTGTGTGTGTGTGTGTGTGTGTGTGTGTGTGCACTTGAGCTTCAGGTATATTGATATATGGAAATTAAGCCAGTGTGAATTTTATCTTAAAAGCAACCTATTTTTTTAATGGGTCTATTAATGATTTTCTGCATTCGATCATAGTATCTTCTACACACTTAACCAAGTTCTAGTATGATCTGGCAATATTTTAGGAACTTGTAGGCAGTTAAATAAAAATGAATATGATATTGTTTCATTCTAGAAGCTAATTAGCTATGTATGATAATTAAATAAGTGTGATCCATAGTTATTGGTGACATAATAAAACCACTATTTACCAGGTATGCAGAAAAGAGAACAACAAGCATTGTGAAGGATAGTAAAGGAGGATTTTATGTAGAAAATGACATTAGACCCAAATATTATGAGATGAATAAGAATTCACTAGTCAGGAAATAGAGGAGGGGATTCAGATGGTAAAGAATCTGCCTGAGATGTAGGAGACCTGGCTTAAATTCCTGGGTTAGGAAGATTCCCTGGAGAAGGAAATGGCAGGCCACTCCAGTATTCTTACCTGGAGAATTTCATGACCAGATAAACCTGGTGAGCTAAAATCCATGGGATCATAAAGAGTTGGACATGACTGAGCAACTAATACTTTTACCCTTTCAGTCTGGGTGGAGGCAACACCTTGTTCACAGTTAGCTGTAAAAGAGCTCTGTGTATTCACAGCTTGTTAAAATATTTAGTGTTATAAATCTCAGAGTGTAATAGTAGAGGGAAGTAGCAGAGTTTATGATAACATTAGGTAAATATTGATGAGCTATGAATGTTATGTTTAAGAGTTTGTTCATTCTAGTTAGATAAATAGATGATTAGGTTTTTGTTTTAGAGGGTTAACTTTGGTAATAAGGGAAATTAATTTAACGGTAGAGACTAAGGTAATTAATATCTCCTGCACAAGAGAAAAACACATGAGACCTAATTATTTTATTTCTTTCTAGTGGATCCTAGCATAAGTTTGTTGTTTATGTTTTACAAGCATGTAGGACATATGCGCATAGAAAACATACAATCTTCAGAATAGTTTTGGGGAAGCTGTGATTAGCTTATCTCACTGCTGTAAGATCTGGCACTCTAAACAATATTGATCAGCTGCCACACATGCCTTCTGGCTTTACCAATCTATTCCTCTCCCCTATAGATCTCCACATCAAGACTCTTCCCCTAATCCACACTGGCTGCACATTCATCTCCTCTGTGTCCTTTTCTGTGTTTTGCAGACTCTTGTTCTGTGTTGCATGTTTTGTCATTCCAGCCTGTTCTCTCTAAGCTGTCATCTAATTTTCTGTGCTGTTAGCAACTTTCAAAGATAAGAAAAAAGTAAAAAAAAAAAAAAAAAAAAAAGGGTCCTTACCTTTCAGAATTTTATAATACTGGTAACATTTTATTTTTAATCCATTGTCTTCAAAATTGTTGTAAGCATTGGAAATCAGCTGCCTCAATTTACATTTAATGAACCACTTGTCTTTACTTTTCCATCTTAAATCTTTTAAGAGGATGCACTCAGTAGCAAGGAATATGCATGCCCATGCAGGAAACATAAGAGGTGTGGGTTTGATCCCTGGGTTTTCCCAAGAGGATTGGGAAGATTCCCCTGGAGGAGAGCATGAAAACCGACACTAGGATTGTTGCCTGGAGAATCCCACGGACAGAAGTCTGGTGGTATACAATCCATGGGGTCACAAATAGTTGGACATGACTGAAGTGACTTAGCACGCATGCAGACGGGTTAATATATCTCCATAAATTTCTACATATAACAGCCAAGGTTAGAGATCCACTATAGACATTTCCTCTAAAAACCCTTTTCTGACATTTCATGCTAATACATACTAGAGTCGGACATGACTGAGCAACACTTTCATTTGACTTTTATAAACTGGCAGCAATTGACCTTTGTTAGTTCAAATTCATGCTAGCTGCTTGTAGTCAAAAACAGGTATAAAAGTCTAAAAATGAAAACCAGATACACTTTTTTGCCAAAGACTACCTGTAAAAGGATTTGGGTTCATAGCTTTAGATCTTAGGGCTTCCTGAATGCTGAGATAGAGGGATTATATATTATAAAATAATATTTCATGAATTCTATTTGACCACAATAATGGTGTAAGATGTTTCTTTTACTCTTTGATGAAATGATCACAATTGGAAAACATGTGAATCTAACTGTGGAGTTTGCTTGCCTGGTAAGTCACTTCAGTCATGTACCATTCTTTGCCACCACATGTTCTGTAGTCCACCAGGCTCCTCTGTTCATGGGATTTCCAAGGCACGAATACTGGATGGGATTGCCATTTCCTGCTCTAGGGGATCTTCCAGACCCAAGGATCAAATCTATGTCTCCTGTGGCTCTGCACTGCAGGCAGATTCTTTACCACTGAGCCAAATGTGGAGATAAAACTTCAAAACAACAAATTGCACTAAGCCTATCTGTATGCTTTTCAACATTGTAAATTTATGATTGAATGTGTAAAGTATATAAAATAATTTCATTAAGACAAGATTCCCAGGAACCCATCACTTTATTGTGATGGATCTTTAGAGTTTTTAGTTAATACTAGAAATGCTATTTTAAGAGGCAGAAGAGAAAAGAATGTTGATTTGTTACTCTCAGTTCTGCTAGTCCTATGCAGCTGTATTTAATTAAATGGAAACAAATGTATATAAATGTAAAGAAAATAAGCAATTGTAGAAGATGAAAAATAAAAAAGAAGCATAATAAAAAGAAAAACAGAAAATTACTGCTCACAAGTTCTTAAAATGTCTTATCTTCTTGATTCCTGTTTTATTCAATCTGTTAGGGCACATATCATTCCATTAAAATTTCTTAGGAATTGACTCATTGCATAAGAATATAGTTCTCCTTGATATTTGCAATGCGGTAGTTCCAGGCCCATCTCCCCTCAGATCAAAATGTGAGGATGATCATGTTCCTTATATAAAATGGCATAATATTTGCATACACCCTGGGCACATCACTCCATATACTTTAAATTATTTTTAGATTGTTTTTAATACATGGAAAAGGTCAGTTTTCATTCCAATCCCTAAGAAAGGCAATGCAAAAGAATGTTCAAACTACCACCCAATTGCACTCATCTCACACACTAGCAAAGTAATGTTTAAAATTCTCCAAGCCAGGCTTCAACAGTACGTGAATGGTGAGCTTCCAGATGTTCAAGCTGGATTTAGAAAAAGCAGAGGAACCAGAGATCAAACTTCCAACATCTGTTTGGTCATCGAAAAAGAGAGAGAGCTCCAGAAAAACATCTGGTACTGTTTTATTGACTATGCCAAAGCTTTGACAGTGTGGGTCACAACAAACTGTGGAATATTCTTAAGAGATGGGAATACCAGACCACCTGACCTGCCTCTTGAGAAATTTGTATGCAGATCAGGAAGCAACAGTTAGAACTGGACATGGAACAACAGACTGATTCCAAATTGGGAAAAGAGTGCATCAAGGTGGTATATTGTCACCCTGCTTGTTTAACTTATATGCAGAGTACATCATGAGAAACTCTGGGCTGGAAGAAGCACAAGCTGGAATCAAGATTGCTGGGAAAAATATCAATAACCTCAGATATGCAGATGACACCACCCTTATGGCTGAAAGTGAAGAAGAATTAAAGAGCCTCTTAATGAAAGTGAAGGAGGAGAGTGAAAAAGTTGGGTTAAAACTCAACATTCAGAAAGCTAAGATCATGGCATCTGGTCCCATTACTTCATGGCAAATAAATGGGGAAACAATGGAAACAGTGATAGATTTTATTTTTTTGGCTCCAAAATCACTGCAAATGGCAATTGCAGCCATGAAATTAAAAGATGCATACTCCTTGGGAGAAAAGTTATGAAAACCTAGACAGCATATTAAAAAGCAGGGACATTACTTTGCCAACAAAATCCATATAGTCAAAGCTTTGATTTTTTCCAGTAATCATGTATGGATATAAGAGTTGGACTATAAGGAAAGCTGAATGCCAAATAATTGATGGCTTTGAACTGTGGTGTTGGAGAAGACTCTTGAGAGTCCCTTGGACAGAAAGAATATCCAACCAGTCCATCCTAAAATAAATCATTCCTGAATATTCATGATAAGGATTGATGCTGAAGCTGAAACTCCAATATTTTGGCCACCTGATGCAAAGAATTGACTCATTTGAAAAGACCCTGATGTTGAGAATGATCGAAGGTGGGAAAAGAAGGGGACAGTAAGGGATGAGATGGCTGGATGGCATCACTGACTCAATGGACATGAGTCTGAGTAAGCTCGGGGAGTTGGTAATGGACAGGGAGGCCTGGCATGTTGCAGTCCATGAGGTCGCAAAGAGTCAGAAAGGACTGAGTGACTGAATTGATCTGAATACTTAATACAATGTAAATGATATGTAAATCATTGTAAATACAATGTAAATGTTATGTAAATAGTTGACTGCACTTGCAAGTTCAAGGTTTGGTTTTGGGAACTTTCTGGAAGTTTTTGTCAAACATTTTCAGCCCAGGGTTACCTGAATCTGCTGATACAGATCCTGTATTTATGGAAAGCACACGCTAGGTGATTGACATGAAAGTGTTTTCCAACCTATAACCTGAGCAGACAATTAATAAAAGGATCACTATTAAAGCATGGAATTGGATGCAAAAAGTTTTGAGTATCTTTATAACAGTAACTCAGTTGTTTTATTTGTGCTTCAGTTTTCTAATCTGTAAAGATAATGTTAATAAGGCTACTTACCTCAAGCAGTTATTGTGAAAGTTAAATAAGAATTAAATTAAATTTCTTTGGCCCATTTTTAGCACTTCTTCAAAAATAAATGTAACTTTTAGTTTAATGTGATTTCATGTACTGAGGGTAATAAAACAGGGTCAAGGTTAAAACTTTGTCTCAGAAGAATAAAAGAAACGATCTGGATTCACATTTCACAATTCAAAATTCAGTGACTTTTTAACTATTTTTCTTTTGTTTCTCTCTTTATCTTAGTTATAAATTCTACCTATAGTATTGATATTTTACACATTTCTAATGTTTAGCAGTTATTGAGATTCAGCATAAAGTTAGTGCTTGAAGATGTTGAATAGTTATATGTCTTTATTCAAACTGACATGGAATATGCAAATTTCTTGTCATGATCAAAGTAGGAAAATCAATCTCAATATTTATTTTGATTGTATTTATTATAATTAACATAATCTTAATGAAATATAAGTAATTTATGATACAGATAAAAATGATAGGCTATATTTTAGGATAAAATTATTGGCCATTATTGTTTAAATGATGATAAAAGCTCTAAAGAAAAAAATTATATGTTAAAGCATTTATTATTTTTTGTTAAAAGTATGAGAATCTATATATTTAACATAGATAATATGTTAGCAAAAAAGTTGTTTTATTCATTAAAGTCTAAAAGTTCTAATTATATTGTCCCTACCCTACGCCCGAGGCCAGGGGCAGTGGCCGGGAGGACCAACCCCATAACCGAGGACAGGGGTGGCGGCTGGGAGGACTAACCCCACGTCCAAGGAGCAGTGGCTGCACGGGCGCAGGAGGGCCTAGAGGAACTATCCCACGGTGAAGGTCAGGAAGGGCGGCAGTGAGGAGATACCCCTCGTCCAAGGTAAGGAACAGCGGCTGCATTTGCTGGAACAGTTGTGAAGAGATACCCCACGCCCAAGGTAAGAGAAATCCAAGTAAGATGGTAGGTGTTGCAAGAGGGCATCAGAGGGCAGACACACTGAAACCATACTCACAGAAAACTAGTCAATCTAATCACACTAGGACCACAGCCTTGACTAACTCAATGAAACTAAGCCATGCCCGTGGGTCAATCCAAGACAGGCGGGTCATGGTGGAGAGATCTGACAGAATGTGGTCCACTGGAGAAGGGAATGGCAAACCACTTCAATATTCTTGCCTTGAGAATCCCATGAACAGTATGAAAAGGCAAAATGATAGGATACTGAAAGTAGAACTCCCCAGGTCAGTAAGGGCCCAATATGCTACTGGAGATCAGTGGAGAAAAAACTCCAGAAAGAAAGAAGGGATGGAGCCAATGCAAAAACAATACCCAGCTGTGGATGTGACTGGTGATAGAAGCAAGGTCCAATGCTGTAAAGAGCAATATCACATAGGAACCCGGAATGTCAGGAACATGAATCAAGGCAAATTGGAAGTGGTCAAACAAGAGATGGCAACAGTGAATGTCAGCATTCTAGGAATCAGTGAACTGAAATGGACTGGAATGGGTGAATTTAACTCAGATGGCCATTATATCTACTACTGTGGGCAGGAATCCCTCAGAAGAAATGGAGTAGCCATCATGGTCAACAATAGAGCCCAAAATGCAGTAGTTGGATGCAATCTCAAAAAGGACAGAATCATCTCTGTTCCTTTCCAAGGCAAACCATTCAATATCACAGTAATCCAAGTCTATGCCCCAACCAGTAATGCTTAAGAAGCTGAAGTTGAACGGTTCTATGAAGACCTACAAGACCTTTTAGAACTAACACCCAAAAAAGATGTCCTTTTCACTATAGGGGACTGGAATGCAAAAGTAGGAAGTCAAGAAACACTGGGAGTAACAGGCAAATTTGGCCTTGGAATATGGAATGAAGCAGGGCAAAGACTAACAGAGTTTTGCCAAGACAATGCACTGGTCATAGCAAACACCCTCTTCCAACAACACAAGAGAAGACTCTACACATGGACATCACAGGATGGTCAACACCGAAATCCGATTGATTATATTCTCCAAAGATGGAGAAGCTCTCTATACAGTCAACAAAAACAAGACCAGGAACTGACTGTGGCTCAGATCATGAACTCCTTATTACCAAATTCAGACTGAAATTGAAGAAAGTAGGGAAAACCACTAGATAATTTAGGCATGACCTAAATCAAATCCCTTATGATTATACAGTGGAAGTGAGAAATAGATTTAAGGGCCTAGATCTGATAGATTGCCTGATGAACTATGGAATGAGGTTCGTGACATTGTACAGGAGACAGGGATCAAGACCATCCCCATGGAAAAGAAATGCAAAAAAGCAAAATGGCTGTCTGGGGAGGCCTTACAAATAGCTGTGAAAAGAAGGGAAGTGAAAAGAAAAGGAGGAAAGGAAAGATATAAGCATCTGGATGCAGAGTTCCAAAGAATAGCAAGAAGAGATAAGAAAGCCTTCCTCAGTGATCAGTGCAAAGAAATAGAGGAAAACAACACAATGGGAAAGACTAGAGATGTCTTAAAGAAAGTTAGAGATACCAAGGGGACATTTCATGCAAAGATGGGCTCGATAAAGGACAGAAATTTTATGGACCTATCAGAAGCAGAAGATATTAAGAAGAGGTGGCAAAAATACGGGGAAGAACTGTACAAAAAAGATCTTCATGACCCAGAAAATCACGATGGTGTGACCAATCACCTAGAGCCAGACATCCTGGAATGTGAAGTCAAGTGGGCCTTAGAAAGCATTACTACGAACAAAGCTAGTGAAGGTGATGGTATTCCAGTTGAGCTATTTCAAATCCTGAAAGATGATGCTGTGAAATTGCTGCACTCAATATGCCAGCAAATTTGGAAAACTCAGCAGTGGCCATAGGACTGGAAAAGGTCAGTTTTCATTCCGCTCCCAAGGAAAGGCAATGCCAAAGAATGCTCAAACTACCATACAATTACACTCATCTCACATGCTAGTAAAGTAATGCTCAAAATTCTCCAAGCCAGGCTTCAGCAATACATGAACTGTGAACTTCCTGATGTTCAAGCTGGTTTTAGAAAAGGCAGAGGAACCAGAGATCAAATTGCCAACATCTGCTGGATCATGGAAAAAGCAAGAGAGTTCCAGAAATATATATATTTCTGCTTTATTGACTATGCCAAAGCCTTTGACTGTGTGAATCACAATAAACTGTGGGAAATTCTGAAAGAGATGGGAATACCAGACCACCTGATCTGCCTCTTGAGAAAACTGTATGCAGGTGAGGAAGCAACAGTTACAACTGGACATGGAACAACAGACTGGTTCCAAATAGGAAAAGGAGTACGTCAAGGCTGTATATTGTCACCCTGCTTATTTAACTTATATGAAGAGTACATCATGAGAAATGCTGGACTGGAAGAAGCACATGCTGGAATCAAGATTGCCAGGAGAAATATCAATCACCTCAGATATGCAGATGACACCACCCTTATGGCATAAAGTGAAGAGGAATTAAAAAGCCTCTTGATGAAAGTGAAAGTGGAGAGTGAAAAAGTTGGCTTAAAGCTCAACATTCAGAAAACAAAGATCATGGCATCCGGTCCCACCACTTCATGGGAAATAGATGGGGAAACAGTGCAAACAGTGTCAGACTTTATTTTTTGGGGCTCCAAAATCACTGCAGATGGTGACTGCAGCCATGAAATTAAAAGATGCTTACTCCTTGGAAGGAAAGTTGTGTCCAACCTAGATAGCGTATTCAAAAGCAGAGACATTACTTTGCCAACATAGGTCTGTCTAGTCAAGGTTATGGTTTTTCCTGCGGTCATGTATGGACGTGAGAGTTGGACTGTGAAAAAGGCTGAGCACCGTAGAATTGATGTGTTTGAACTGTGGTGTTGGAGAAGACTCTTGAGAGTCCCTTGGACTGCAGGGAGATCCAACCAGTCCATTCTGAAGGAGATCAGCCTTGGGATTTCTTTGGAAGGAATGATGCTGAAGCTGAAACTCCAGTACTTTGGCCACCTCATGCGAAGAGTTGACTCATTGGGAAAGACTCCGATGCTGGGAAGGATTGGGGGCAGGAGGAGAAGGGGACGACAGAGGATGAGATGGCTGGATGGCATCACTGACTCAATGGACGTGAGGCTGGGTGAACTCTGGGAGTTGGTGATGGACAGGGAGGCCTGGCGTGCTGCGATTCGTGGGATCGCGAAGAGTCAGACACAACTGAAAGACTGAACTGAACTATTGTAGAAGATGTGGACATACTGAATACAATGTATTTTTAGTCCTTCAATCTTTAGGGAGACTCATTAATTAATAGCAGAATTTTTTGGGTCTAAAATAAATATTGGAGAGTAGGCATCAAAGAAGAGTGGTTACTTTATTTAAACAACTCTATATCATAAGTTCAATTTCTGGTGTAGACTATTACAAGCATATATCTAATTTAATCTTTCACTGTTTTTTCATATAACCGATAATAGAAATTTTCTGTCACTTAGTAAAATGGGTGGTCATTAACATATGTGGACTAAGAAGAAATATTTTTTTGCAAACACTTCTGTCCTTATGTCAATATTATCTGATTAAAGAAGAAGGTTATAATTATAGTCATAAAACATTGTTCAATAACCTGTTCAAAATCAGAGTCTTTTTCTTTCAAAAATTCGGGTTTTCAGGTATGCCCAAATATGAGGATTCATAGCTTAGTTTAAACCATAGTTTTAGTTGTATTCCATAACAAGGAGCTGTGCTTTGTTTAGCTTATATATCAACTGATATAACTAGTTTTGTTTCTGCCTGATTTTCAGAAAAACACCTTATGTGTGCATCAGAATTTGATCCAACACCTTTTACCCCAATCACATAGACAATAAGCCTGTGGAGGCAAAAATTATTCCACAGCTACTATAGCCTATAATTATTTCACAGCTACTATAGCCTACAGATAGATACTAAAGAAACTCTAATATTTATATTCTAAAGTTAGAATACTTACAGAAACCATATATTTGTCTTCTCCCAACAACATTCATCATTTTGAGTTATTGGCAAGCACACATATTATGTAACACAGTTTTCATAGTAAATTTGTTACTTCTTTTGAAATTTGACAGCACAAAAACCAGTTTCTTATAGAAAAGATTTGAAAATCTCAACACTGTAGTGTATCTAATACAGTAAAGTACACATTTTATTTTTAAGTATAGTACTTCCTTTATTTAAGTAAAGCCAAAGATAAGTTTTCCTAAAATCAAAGGTCAAGAGCTACTAGATAGTTTTCTGTTACCTTGCTTAGCCCAAAGCAATATAAGAACAGGATTATGTTTGTTCATAGTTCTCTGTCTAGCACCCAGGGAAGTCCTTGGCAATACATTTATTGAATGAATAAAATCTTATCTTAAAATTTCAATCTAATATATTAAAGCACCAAGTTGAACTTCGGTTCAGTTCAGTTCAGTCACTCAGTCATGTCTGACTGTTTGCAACCCTATGAACTGCAGCATGCCAGGCCTCCCTGTCCATCATCAACTCCTGGAGTTCACCCAAACTCATATGCATTGAGTTGGTGATACCATGCAGCCATCTCATCCTCTGTTATCCCCTTCTCCTCCTGCCCCTAATCCCTCCAAGCATCAGGGTCTTTTCCAATGCGTCAGCTCTTCGCATGAGATGGCCAATGTATTGGAGTTTCAGCTTCAGCATCAGTCCTTCCAAAGAACACCCAGGACTGATCTCCTTTAGGATGGACGGGCTGAATCTCCTTGAAGGCCAAAGGATTCTCAAGAGTCTTCACCAACTCCACAGTTCCAAAGCATCAATACTTCAGTGCTCAGCTGTCTTCACAGTCCAAGTCTCACATCTATACATGAGGACTGGAAAAACCATAGCCTTGACTAGATGGACCTTTGTCGGCAAAGTAATGTCTCTGCTTTTGAATATGCTGTCCAGGTTGGTCATAATTTTCCTTCTAAGGAGTAAGTGTCTTTTAATTTCATGGCTGCAGTCACCATCTGCAGTGATTTTGGAGCCCCCCCAAAATAAATTCTGACACTGTTTCCACTGTTTCCCCATCTATTTCCCATGAAGTGTTGGGACCAGATGCCATGATCTTAGTTTTCTTAATGTTGAGTTTAAGCCAACTTTTCACTTTCTTCTTTCACTTTCATCAAGAGGCTTTTGAGTTCCTCTTCACTTTCTGCCATAAGGGTGGTGTCATCTGCGTATCTGAGGTTATTGATATTTCTCCCTGCAATCCTGATTCCAGCTTGTGTTTCTTCCAGTCCTGCGTTCCTCATGATGTACTCTGCATATAAGTTAAATAAGCAGGGTGACAATAAGCAGCCTTGACGTACTCCTTTTTCTATTTGGAACCAGTCTGTTGTTCCATGTCCAGTTCTCACTCTTGTTTCCTAACCTGCATACAGGTTTCTTAAGAGGCAGGTCAGGTGGTCTGGTATTCCCATCTCTTTCAGAGTTTTCCTCAGTTTATTGTGATCCACATAGTCAAAGGCTTTGGCATAGTCAATAAAGCAGAAATAGATGTTTTTCTGGAACTCTCTTGCTTTTTCAATGATCTGGCAGATGTTGGCAATTTGACCTCTGGTTCTTCTGCCTTTTCTAAAACCAGCTTGAACATCTGGAAGTTCATGGTTCACGTACTACTGAAGCCTGGCTTCAAGAATTTTGAGCATTACTTTACTAGTGTGTGAGATGAGTGAAATTGGGCAGTAGACAAAATGACTGTCAGAGGAGGCCTTACAAATAGCCGTGAAAAGAAGAGAAGTGAAAAGTACAGGAGAAAAGGAAAGATATGGACATCTGAATGCAGAGTTCCAAAGAACAGCAAGCAGAGTAAGAAAGCCTTCCTTAGCAATCAATGCAAAGAATTAGAGGAAAACAATAGAATGGGAAGGACTAGAGACCTCTTCAAGAAAATTAGAGGTACCAAGGGAACATCTCATCCAAAGATGAGCACAATAAAGGACAGAAATGGTATGGATCTATCAGAAGCAGAAGATATTAAGAAGAGGTGGCAAGAGTTCACAGAAGAACTGTACAAAAAAGAGTTTAACAACCCTGATGATCACGGTGGTGTGATCACTCACCTGTAGCCAGACCTCCTGGAATGTGAAGTCAAGTGGGTCTTAGAAAGCATCACTACAAACAAAGCTAGTGGAGTTGATGGAATTCCAGTTGAGCTATTTAAAAATCCTGAAAGATGATGCTGTGAAAGTGCTGCACTCAATATACCAGCAAATTTGGAAAACTCAGCAGTGGCCACAGGAGTGGAAAAGGTCAGTTTTCATTCCAATCCCAAAGTGAGGTGATAGTTTATTACAAAATAACAAACATATTAACTATCAAAGATAACTTTCTCATAAAACTTTTTATTTTATTTCCCTGTATAATAAAGAAAAAACTAATTAAGCACTGAAAAGAATAGCAATAATGCAGCATTATTTCTTTTAACATATATGGAGTCCTAATGATTAGAACATTCAGATTAAAGATAAGAATTAATCATAATGTACTGTTCTTTGTAAAAATATACAGATTTATAGATATATATGGTTGCAAGATGCATCAAAATGTCTAATTAAGAAAACTTTATTCAATTTTGACCTGAGAGTACAAGTATAGAGTTGCACATATATATAGTGATTCATTCTCTTAAAATGTAATATATTGTGTTTTTCTGTGTAGTACCTTAAACTGCTAATTATTCTACATTTTTGTCATTATTTAAGAATGTTAAACAGTTCAGTCTGGCAAAACAATGAAAATAATTTTTCCTTATTTTTGCCCTTCAACCAAGCATAAAATGTTGTATGAGTTAATTTTTGCATTACTTTCTTTAATCCTAAAGTTTAAAGTACAATGTGAATCTAACTAATTAAAAAATATATATACATAGCCTATCTCACTCCATTCAATTGGAACATTAATGCTATAATATTTTCTCACATATTAACTTTTCAGCAACTACTAGCTTTGAAAAATCACATAACTGAGTACTGATGACTTATGTTTCATTTTAAAAGTCACCATTAAAGCCACTTCCAAATTCTATTTGAATTTCCATATTTAAAACTACTTTTTAAATGAAACAGCCAGAGAAGAAAACTTGCTAGGATGTCATTTTTCATTTTTATTGTTTCTTGAACAGAGGTTCATGTTTTGTGAAAAGGTAAAATGCTTTTGAAATGAGCTTTTGTCTGTATTTAATCTGACAATCTAATCTCTAAAGGAAAAAAGAATACAATGCACTTTTGTTTAATATTTTCCTGGTAGTGCTGAATGATGAATTCATCTTATAGAGCTAATAAGTCACTATTAAGTGCACAACTAGCTCCTTGAACTTGGCATTGCTAATGCACTCAAGCCTTAGTATTTGGTGTCTTAAAATGTTTGAGGTGTTACAGAAACAGCACTGAAAGAGGCAGAGTGAGTCCACACTGCTGGTCAATTGCCATAACAAAAGCTACTGGTAAATAAACATCTACTATGATCATAATAGTCACATAAATAATTAGTATCAATGCCAATACCTTCAATTTTATATGGTATATTCTTTGAATTAAAAATAATAATTTATTCAAAAATATTTGGTTTTCTATATGTGTTGAGTGCTTAAGACATCAAACAACAGAAACAAGAATTATGTCCTCTATGGGTTTACATTCTAGCAATGGTAATTAGAATAAAGACACAAAGAAGACTGATTTGATCTCATCTAAAAATTAAAAAAAAAATCATTTCACTTTCATTAGAGATTTATTTGGAGTAATTTAAATGAAATATATTTTCTGAATGCCTAATTGATTACAGTAGAAAAATTCAAAATATCCCCTTAATAAAATAGGAAATAAGGGTTATTTTCTTAATGTCAGAATATTAGCTATGATAGTGTTTTTTAAAATAAATATTTGGTCTCACACTAGCTGTTAGTATTTCACAAATCTCTAGACTTGTATAAACAATGGTTTGACTGCTTTCAAAAGTTAAGCGATTTAGTCACTTTAACAAACATCATAAACATGCAAACATGTATAAATCTTAGTATTTTATTAATGAAGTGTATAGGCTACTATGCTTATAGTTTTTGCATATTACATGAAAAAAGAAAACAGTTTTTATAAAATTATTAACTAATATATTCTTGAATGGGCTTCCCTTGTGGCTCAGCAATAAAGAATCTGTGTCCCAAAGTAGGAGACACAGGTTTGTTCCCTGGGTTGGAAAGATCGTTTGAAGAGGGAAATGGCAACCCACTCCAGTATTCTTGCCTGGGAAAACTCATGGACAGAGGATCCTGGTGAATTATAGTCCATGGGGTCATAAGAGTCACAAATGACTTAGTGAAAAAACAACAATAACAATACTCTTGAGTATGATATGAATTCATATGTAAAAAACCCTATTAGTGATTTCCATAAAAAGAGAAACACATCAACTTATGTATTCACTAAAGCAAAATATGATCTTTGAGTAAACATTGGTAATACTGCTCATTGAGAAAAGGATTCCTGTGAGGCTGATGAAACTTAAGGTTTAGCAGTCCTCTCACCAGGCTCCTTCTGAGGCCCATGAAGTGGCTCTAACAATGTGTTCAGGAGGCTATTATAGTTTTATTTCTTAAGAAAAGCCTCATCTTTAAGACTCACAAAACCTTGCTCACCCCTGGACTCATCAGACTGTGAAAAATAAAATTGATCTACTCTAGAAATAGTAATCTGCAAATAATCAGAATAAAGTAGAAACTTAATGAAAGTAGCAAAGCAGAACAAAACAAATCCCAAATTCGTGGAGAATTCCAAACCAAACGATTAATAAACTGAATAAACTTCAGCAAGCTATTTAACCTTTCTGGACTTGTTTTCTCAAGTGTCAAATTAGCATTCTGGAGTCTCTTAGCCATTCTGCAGATTTAGATATCTATTAATCTACACTTTTTTGGTTTTGTTTTATTTTGCTTGCTCTAGTATCCCATTTATTGTTGTTGCTAAGTCACTTCAGTCGTGTCCAACTCTGTGTGACCCCATAGATGGCAGCCCACCAGGCTCCCCCGTCCCTGGGATTCTCCAGGCAAGAACACTGGAGTGGGTTGCCATTTCCTCCTCCAATGCATGAAAGTGAGAAGTGAAAGTGAAGTTGCTCAGTCGTGTCCGACTCTTAGCAACCCCATGGATTGCAGCCCACCAGGCTCATCCATCCATGGGATTTTCCAGGCAAGAGTACTGGAGTGGGGTGCCATTGCCTTCTCCAAGTATCCCATTACCACCAGCATATTGAGATGGAAATTATTAAAAATGAAGAAATCTTCTATTAAATGTAATTTTAGCATGCATTTTAAATTGGAACGTGGAAAATTCATGTGGTCATTCAGGTTGAAGATATCTATGAAAAAAGATAAAATATAAAATAAAATAATCTCCCCAGATAAAGCAAATGTAAGCAATAAATTAGTTGTTATAATGAAAATGACAGAAACTGAAGTGGTACAGTTTCTATAGTTGATTTAATACTTTTCCTTTTCTGTTAATAGCTATTTATGTGTGATTCACCTGAGTGACCAAATTGCACTCATGTTTTCTAAAAATCCCATTTCATATATTTCCTATTTAACCAGGAAAAAGATATCAGGTGAATTTATGCCTTTTGCTTTTTGATATCTGAGCTAAATGCAAATATACCAAGCCAATGATGCACAAGAAATTTTCTCAAAATAAATATTTTGCTATTAAATTTTAAATTTCAATTAAATATTATTATAAGTGGGATTATGGAGGTCATATTAGGTATGCTCCTCCTTCTCTTATACTGCAGATTAAAAATGAATAAAATTATATTTGCTATATTTTATTTTATTTTTATTTTTTAACTTTACCATATTGTATTGGTTTTGCCATATATCAACATGAACCCGTTAAAATATATCCATAAGACAATGCAACACCAGAAAATTTGTGTTCAAATAACCTTGTGGTTTGCTACTCAAATATTCTATGCTTCTTTTTCACATTAATATTTTTACATGTTTTGTTGACTGAAATGTATTTTTTGTTTTCAATTTGCTTGATTATTAATACTCTATAGTTAGTTTCAGCATCACTTCTCTTTAGAATCCTTTCTAACCTATCCATTGTGACTTAAAAGAATATGATCATAATACTCTTACTTATTGTATTAATACTTACAATAGTTCATTTAAATTGTCTTTTAACTTTTTTGGTCTCCTTACTCAGACATAAGATCTTTAAGTACAATATTTCATTCATCTTTTTATCCTAACATGAGTATGTAGTAGTACAATTTTAATGCTACTTGAATGATGGAATAACTTAACAAATGAACATTCTTACAAACAACTTATTGGATTTAACTAAACCCGTTCTTCTAGCCTTATCTTTAACTTAAAACCTCATCTTATTATTGAAAAATTAAGGTGATTCCAAAGACATGTAAAATAGGGATGGATATATTTTAGTAAAGTTAGATGATAGCAAAACAATCAAAGAAAGATAAAATAGAGCCCAGTATGAGATTGCTACAAAAAAAAAAAAAAAATGCATGCATGTTTGTTACTTTTAGACTGCAAATTTAATTCTAGACTCTATAACATTTAATTCATATAGGGAAACATAATTAGCCATATTACCCACAATGTTATTGGGACAGAAAACTCACCAATTGCTCAAAGAGAGAAACTTAAAACTGTGACTCTTAGATCAAACAAGTACATTTATCAAAGTTCCTCATAATGAAGAAGCTTGGTGTTTAGATCCTAGTTTTAAGGGTCAGTGTTCTCACAGCAGTCCCCAACCTTAATAGCACCAGGGACCAGTTTCATGAAAGATAATTTTTCTATGGACTGGTGAGGGGTATCATTTTGGGATGATTTAAGCAGGTTACACTTACTGTGCAATTTATTTCTAGTATTATTACATAAAAGCTCTACTTCAGATTATCAGGTGTTAGATTTGGAGGTTGGGGATACCTGTTCTAGAAGATTTAGTAGTTTTTAGCATTTTATTGGAGTAGAGTATAGCAAAAGGAATTCTTCATACTCAGTCCACAAATTTTACACTATTGAAAGTTGCTCAGTTGTGTCCAACTCTTTGTGACTATACAGTCCATGGAATTTTCCCCGCCAGAATACTGAAGTGGGTAGCCTTTCCCTTCTCAAGGGGATCTTTCTAACCCAGGGATTGAACCCAGGTCTCCCACATTGCAAGTGGATTCTTTACCAGCTAGCCACCAGGGAAGCCCAAGAATACTTCAATGGGTAGCCTATCCCTTCTCCATTGGTTCTTCCTGACCCAGGAATTGAACCGGGGTCTCCTGCATTGCAGGCAGATTTAAGAGATAGGTTATCCACAAATGGCTGTGGAATCATGTTGAGGGCCAGTCAATTTGTGATATAAAATTTTACTTCAGAAATGAGTAGTAGAATAAGTAAGATATTACATTACAAACCAAACACAGAATCTCTATGCCTAGATTGATTTTTATTTTAAGAGAGCATTCACAACTAGTATGTACAATATTGAAGGTCATTCTTCTCTCTTTCTTATCTCCTTATCCTCAGCACCTATTGAATTCTTAGTATTAAAACATCTTCAGTAAAAGTTTATTTGAAAAAAAAAAAAACACCATAATTCAGTGGAAAGACACCAGGGAATATCTAAGCTTAGAATTCAACAACTGATAGGATCACAGAAGACTGAATATATAATGAGGATTTCACTAATATTTAGAGTTTATAAATCACAGTTTATAAGTGCACATTCTGTTGAAAAGGTGTTTGTTGTTATTTCTTGTCTCTTCTTTATTCTTCCCTTCTTTCTTTTCTTTCTTTTTTGCTGGCATTACTAATGTTCTATGCATAATATTTCCCAGAGGAACTGCTAAATAAAGTTAAAAAAATTAAAGGCTCTAAAATATTATTTAAAGCTGTATACACATGTCTGTGTCTATATTACATCTGTCAAAGTAATAAGAAAACTGTTCTTATAAATTTCTGTTTACTCAAACTTTAAAGTTTCAAATGAAAATGGTAGCTGTTTGCTCTAAAAACTTCTTGTTATATCCTGTATCATGCTTAGAACTTTCCCCGTTTTATCAATCAGACATGCATATGTATTTAAAATTGTGGATCTGTGTATATATTTGTGTACACGTATTTGGGTATGTAGTATCAAAATAGTAATTTTTTTTCACATTGTCAACTTACTCCATTATATGTATATGCATTTTTTCTTTTCACAATGTCTTTTTAACAATCTGATATATAAAACTGAGCAGGCAGTTTTGAATTGTATTTACTTGTGAAAATTACCAAACTTTTAAAGAAATGTAGACCCCTTAGTTTTGTGACAAATGCTATTTTTTAAATAAAAGAGGTATGAAGAGGACAGATACATACTGATATAATTAAAGTAGCAAAGGCTAAGCTGAAGCAAGCGTTCCTTCTAAGACAATGAAAACTGACAGTTCAAAATGGAATTTTCTAGACTAATGGGTCATATCACAAACAACTGCAAGGTTTTATTAGGCTGTTATTTTCTTCAGTCCATTCATTACTCGTTGTTATAAGTATAGCTCCTTAAAGTCAGGGAAAACACTGATAATAGATGTCACTTTGGGTTCTCTTTCCTCATATTATATTCAAGAATTTTATTAAGTTATACTCATGACATTGTTTTGAAAATTGTTTCTTGATATTTTAATTTTAACTTCACATTTCCCTTGGCTAGTTTATGAAACCTCATTTGTTTTATTCTTCTGGCAGGTGAGCATTTCTGGATGCATATACACAGATTCCCCAGGCTTTCACCCCAGTTCACCCTCAGTTGTAAATGAAGCATCCTCAGATGGCTTTAGCAATTTTCCTTCAGCCAAGCATGACAGGCCAGAGGTGGAACCGGGCTTCTTAGCAACAAGAAGAAGGAAAATCCAGTGCCATATTAGGACTCACCAAATGTCTGCAGGTGGCAAACAACCCTGTGTTTGCTCTTGGCAAAGAAATTATCTAATGAGATATTTCTCCCATAAGATCAAGAACTCTGTGAAAATACAACTGTTTATCCTCTATCTTTCCTGATAATGAAGGAGATCTTTGAATCCTAGCATTCAGTTAAGCTCAGTTGCTCAGTCATGTCTGACTCTTTGCAACCCCATAAATCGCGACATGCCAGGCCTCCCTGTCCATCACCAACTCCCTGAGTCTACTCAAACTCATGTCCGTAGAGTCGGTGATGCCATCCAGCCATCTCATCCTCTATTGTCCCCTTCTCCTCCTGCCCTCAATCCCTCCCAGCATCAGAAGCTTTTCCAATGAGTCAACTCTTCGCATGAGGTGGCCAAAGTACTGGAGTTTCAGAATCAGCATGAGTCCTTCCAATGAACACCCAGGACTGATCTCCTTTAGAATGGACTGGTTGGATCTTCTTGCAGCCCAAGGGACTCTCAAGACTCTTCTCCAACACCACAGTTCAAAAGCATCAATTTTTCGGCACTCAGCTTTCTTCACAGTCCAACTCTCACATCCATACATGACCACTGGAAAAACCATAGCCTTGACTAGATGGACCTTTGTTGGCAAAGTAATGTCTCTGTTTTTCAATATGCTATCTAGGTTGGTCATAACTTTCCTTTCAAGGAGTAAGAGTCTTTTAATTTCATGGCTGCAATCCCCATCTGCAGTGATTTTGGAGCCCCCAAAAATAAAGTCTGACACTGTGTCCACTGTTTTCCCATCTATTTGCCATGAAGTGATGGGACCAGATGCCATGATATTAGTTTTCTGAATGTTGAGCTTTAAGCCAACCTGCTGGATCATTGAAAAAGCAAGAGAGTTCCAGAGAAACATCTATTTCTGCTTTATTGACTATGCCAAAGCCTTTGACTGTGTGGATCACAATAAAGTGTGGAAAATTCTGAAAGAGATGGAAATACCAGACCATCTGACCTTCCTCTTGAGAAACCTATATACAGGTCAGGAAGCAACAGTTAAAACTGGACATGGAACCACGGACTGGTTCCAAACTGGGAAAGGAATATGTCAAGGCTGTATATAGTCACCCTGCTTATTTAACTTGTATGCAGAGTACATCATGAGAAACACTGTGCTGGAAGAAGCACAAGATGGAATCAAGATTGCTGGGAGAAATATCGATAACCTCAGATATGCAGATGACATCACCTTTATGGCAGAAAGTGAAGAGGAGCTAAAGAGCCTCTTGAGGAAAGTGAAAGAGGAGAATGAAAGGTTTAGAAGATTGTTTTTTCTTAAGATGCATCTTTCTTTTTTCAGTCTTACGTTTGTGAGAATAGATTTTGAGGTCCATATCCTTGCTGAAATCAGCAAAATCAAAATATCTGAAGATGTCTTTTTTTTTTCCTCCCTTCATAGCATGAGGTATAGTTTGGCGTGACATAAATGAGCATCAGAAGTTTATGCATCAGAAGTTTGAAGAATGCTTTCATTATCTGTGGACAATAGCATTGCTATCAAAAAGCCTGACAGCCATCTGGTCATCTTTTATTTTTGTGGACTTTGGTATTTTATTGCAGTTATTTCCTTGTTATTCATACATGGCTATTGTTCTCATTAGCTTAAGTGTGTGTTTTCCTTCTTCGGGAGGTATGTAATTATTTCTTTATCTTTGATATTCTGTAATTTGATACAGATAGAGTGAATTTATTCTTTTTTCACTCATTTTTCTGATTGCCCTCTGGACTACTCATTTTAGAGGTATGAAAATAAATAAATAAAAACCTCAATAAAACAGAATTGAGAGAACAGCAGTGGAGTTCTCATACCTGGTAACAATAGAGGAACCCAACAGGAAGACAGTCTCTTTTCTGGCAAGGATTCAGCCAATGAAAATTCAATTATTAGTTGGATAAAACTCTGGTTTGGATCAAATACCGACTCAGTCTTACTAGAAACTCTAAAATTTACAATCTTAATAACAGTATGTGCATTAAACAACTCATCTACTGACAAAATAAAAGTGTTCATGAATCAATATTGGTGGGAATTTTTTTAAAAGTTTACAAAATGTGCCTGCCTCTCTTGTTCCATCTGTGCAACATACAGCCTGTGGAAGCCTGTATGTACTGCCCCCAAACTTTTAACTTTCCAATGGACCATTTGAGTTCTGGCAAATGAATCATACAATTTCCTCGGTCTTATGGATATAAATATATTTTAGTTTTAGTTTGTATGACTGAAACCTTTCCTTTCTTACAGACTATTTCCTTTTCTACTGCTAAAATATTTTTTGAAAATATTATCCATACCTAGGGGAATGCCTCTCAAACTTCATAAAGAGAGAGGAAACCATTTTCTTGGCCAGGTACTTCTATAATTCTGCCCTATTTGGCTTATTTTGCAACAATTTCACTGTGCTTACCACCCTCAATCCTCTGATTAAGTCCAAAGCATTAACAACATTATGAAGACTCAACTGGAAAGATTTGTCAAGACCCTCCAAACACCTTGACCAAGAGCATTGCTGTTGGTCCTTCTAAACTTCAGATTCACCCCTTTAGGAATTTATAAGCTCTGATCCTGTGAGATAATCACAGGAAGCTTAATATACTTGCCTTCTATTTATTTTGACCCACAACTGATAAAAGATACTCTTGTACTGCAAAAGCATAAATGCTTCTATTAAAAATAACCATGTTCTGGTACAGAAATCTTTTCACAGTGTGCTCAAGATGAAGACATTAAGCATTACATCTTGCAATCTGGAGATTTTGTCAATTGGAAAATACCAAACTCTCTTCATACTCTCTGGGTACTGCTAACTAACCCTTGTGTCAACAAACTTCACCAAAAAGGTTCTTTGATTCATGTGATACACCTAAAGAAAGCACTGAACACTGACTGGAACTGCACATTATCTGGTAACCTAAAAGTAAACATTTTCTACAATAGAAGCAGAGAACATCTGAGGAGACAACTTCCTCAAGCTATCAAGGTGAGACCTATCATAAATGTGTCTCCCAAACTTACGATGATGATATAATGCTTCAGATGAGCTCCAATGATGATGACCTTGATAATATATGGACTTTAGACAGAAAGTGATTCCAACTCTTCTTTGTTACTCCAATGTGATCATAATAGGTTTCCAATCTGTGCACTTTCCTTCTGATATAAGACAGTACACCTTGGTAAGGTCCTTCCTGATATTAGGGACAAAAAGTCTCTGAAACTAGATGTAACTCTTGATCAACACTGAATTAGAAAAATTTTTTTTGATTAAAGGGGAAAATTTTAAATAATAATAATAATAAACATGAATTTCAATTAACTAGAATTGGGACACCAGAAAGGGGAGCTCTCAGTTTCTGAGACAGTAGCAGAAGGACTCCTCTTCTTTCCTTGCAGAGATCCAGAAAACAAAATGTCACGGACTCTTTACTATCATCCTCCCAACTTCCTTTTCCTCTCCATAAAAATGTTCTCCTTCGTTTGTTATGTGGGACCTTGCATATAGCTTACCATAGCAACTCTTTGTTGGCCCCAGTAAACCCATCTTTGTTGGAAAAAATATCTGGTTATTTACTTCAGGTCAGCAGAGGCCATGTATTATACTTCAGAGAAATTCTCTCAGATTATTTCTTATTTTCTCTCTCACTTTCTCAATATTTTTTTTCTAAAACTACCATGAATAACAATATCATACCGATTATTTCTTTGTCTTATCTGTTTTGCCATAATTTTAATTTATTTCCTCTTAATGATTTTTAGAGATGACAATAATGCCAATTTTATTTTTTTCAAAATTCTATTTAATATTTCATTTCAATAAACAAATTTGAAATTTTTTTTATACTTTTCCCTTTTTTTATATAACTGATTATTTCAAAGACTGAATATCTTTGGTGACTAGCAAAGAATAACAAATACATTTGTGTTTTTTTTGCTTTTGGTATTTTAAGTTATTTTTTATTTAAATTTTTTTAAAGTTAAAACTGAACCATGTCTGTGTTTTGAGAAGTTGCATTTTATATATATATATATATATATTTATTTTATATATATATAAATATATATATATATTTCTCTCTCTCTGTTAATCCCTGAAATATTCCAGGAATTCTTGTTAGTTTGTGAATCCATAATATTAGGTGTTTTATATATATATATAAAATATATATATTAGGTGTTTTATATATATATATATAAAAAGTTAAAACTGAACCATGTCTGTGTTTTGAGAAGTTGCATTTTATATATATATATATATTTATTTTATATATATATATATAAATATATATATATATATATATTTCTCTCTCTCTGTTAATCCCTGAAATATTCCAGGAATTCTTGTTAGTTTGTGAATCCATAATATTAGGTAATAAGTTCTTAGAGTCAATATACATAGAAGGTTTTCCTGCTAGGAAGGCTAAATGGGATACCAGCCTATAAAACAGATAATCCTTAAATGGCAGAATATAGAGACTTTTGGTTCTGATTTATTAGTTCAAATTGTATCATTTTAGTATAGCTAAATGATTGATATGAAAATAACAAACATACCAGTATCAGCATTTTCCCCTTTTTCACTCAGTGAAATTGAGAAATGTATATAAATTAACACAGAACTTTATATATCTAGTCAATTTCTTTACCTATTCATATACTTATTCATTTGTCTATATCTAAATCTATTTCTGTATATCAAATCTGAAATACTTGGTTGAATCATTACTCAAATTCATTCTATAGAAATTTTCACAGTCAAACATGCTAACAGTTTCAGACACTCAGACACTAAACTGATATTTTTGTGTGCATGTCTTTTAATTTGTGTACATAAAATGAGAGAATGAACCTTAATTAAAAAATAAAATTTTAAAAAATATATAAATATAATATGAGTATCATATTAGGTGTTAGTTCTAGAAGATATCATAGGTATTCATAGAACTCTTTAACTTCATCTTCTTCAGCATTAGTGCTTGGGGCATAGACTTGGATTACTGTGATGCTAAATGGCTTGCCTTGGAAATGAAATAAGATCATTCTGTCATTTCTGACTGTGTGCCCAAATACTGCATCTTGGACACTTCAGATTATGAGGGTTACTCCATTTATTCTAAGGGATTCTTGCCCACCATAGTAGACATAATGGTCATCCAAATTAAAATCACCCATTCCAGTCAATTTTAGGTCACTGATTTCTAAAATGTCGATGTTCACTCTTGCTATCTCCTGCTTGACCGTGCCCAATTTACCTTGATTCATAGACCTAACATTCCAGGTTCCTAGGCAATATTGTTCTTTGCAGCATTTGGACTTTACTTTCACCACCAAACACATCCACAACTGAGCGACGTTTCCACTTTAACCCAGCCACTTCATTCTTTTCTGAGCTGTTTTTGGGCCCTTCCTTAGTAGCATTTTGGGCAGCTACTGACTTAGGGGGTTCACCTTCCAGTGTCATATCTTTTTGACTTTTCTTTGTGTTCATGGGGTTCTTGAGTCAAGAATACTGAAGTGGTTTGCCACTCTCTTCTCCAGTGGACCATGTTTTGTTATGCCCTGACTACCAGGGACATGTCCTTCAGCCACTGTTAGTAACCGGACAGACATGCCCTGCACCCTGGTTGTCCAAATTCTGGTCCTTCTTTAGCCCTTGGGCATGTAAACCTTCACTCACCACTGGGTGTCAGTCAGTGTGCCACGTCGGGGCTGGCCAAAGGACCTGTTGGATCTTCTGGGAAGGGGGTACAGGGAAGACTGGAGCTGAGGTTGGAGGATGATCATGAACTGAGGGCTCCTTGGCCTCACTGTTGCTGCTGGCTGTCCTGGGAACTTTCTGCTACCCACATGGCCCACCACTGGCCAATAGCTGGCCACCATCTTTCCTCTTCTCTAGCTCCTCAGAGTTATTGTCCAGGTCTGGCAAGCCCAGCTGCCCCAGGGTGGTGAGAAGTGCTTCATAACCTCCTGCCCCACCACATTAGGAACTCAGGGCTCTGGTCACTACCCTACTCCCACCATGGAACTCCACCAAACACCAAAAAGATGTCTTTTTTTCAGAGGAGACTGGAATGTAGAAGTAAGAAGTCAAGAGATACCTGGCAAATTTGGCCTTGGAGTACAAAATGAAGCAGGGCAAAGGCTAACATAGTGTTGTCAAGAGAACATACTGGCCATTGCAAATACCCTCTCCCACCAATGCAAGAAATGACTGTGGCTCAGATCATGAACCCCTTATTGCAAATTTCAGACTTAAATTGAAGAAAGTAGGGAAAACCACTAGGACATTGAGTATGACCTAAATCACATTTCTATGATTATACAGTGGAGGTGATGAACAGATTCAAGGGAGTAGATTGGAGTGACTGAGTGACTAAAGAACTATGGATGGAGGTTCATAATATTGCATGGTGACCAAAACCATATCCCAAGAGGAAGAAATGCAAAAAGGCAAAATGATTGTCTAAGGAGCCCTTACAAATAGCTGAGAAAAGAAGAGAAGTGAAAGGCAAAAGCAAAAGGGAAAGATATTCCCATATGAATGTAGAGTTCTAGAGAATAGGAAGGTGACATAGGAATGCCTTCTTAAGTGAACAATGCAAAGAAATAGAAAAAAGCAATAGAATGACTAGACATCACTTCAAGAAAAGTGGCAATACCAAGGGACTATTTCATGTAAAGATGGGACAATAAAGGACAGAAACGATATGGACCTAACAGAAGCAAAAGATGTTAAGAAGAAGAAGAAGAAGCAAGAATGCATGGAAGAACTGTAAAAAAAAAAAAAAAAAAAAAAGAGAGATCTTAGTGATTGAGATAACCAGGATACTGTGGTCACTCACCTAGAGCTAGAGCCCTGAGTGTGAAGTCAAGTGGGCCTTAGGAAGCATTACTATGAGCAAAGATAGTGGAGGTAATGAAATCCCAGGTGAGCTGTTTCAAATCCTAAAAGATGATGCTGTTAAAGTGCTGCACTCAATATGCCAACAAATTTGGAAAACCCGGCAGTGGCCACAGGAATGGAAAAGGTCAGTTTTCATTCTAATCCCAAAGAAAAGCAATGCCAAAGAATTTTCAAACTACCATACAATTGCACTCATTTCACATGCTAGCAATATTATGCTCAAAATCCTTCAAGTAAGAGATCAGTAGTACATAAGCCAAGAATTTCCAGATGTACAAGCTAGATTTTAAAAAAGGTAGAGAAATGAGATCTAATTGCCAACATCCTCTGGATGATAGAAAACAAGATAATTGAAAAAAAAAAAATCTACTTCTCCTTCATTGACTACACTAAAGCCTTTACTATGTGGATCACAACAAACAGTGGAAAATTCTTCAAGAGACAGGAATACCAGACCATCTTACCTGCCTCCTGAGAAACCTGTATACAAGTCAAGAAGCAATAGTTAGAACCAGACATGGAATAATGTATTGGTTCAAAATTAGGAATGGAGTAGGTCAAGGCTGCTTATTTAATTTATATTCAGACTACATGATGCAATTTGCTGGTCTGGATAACTCACAAGCTGGAATCAAGATAAACAGGAGAAATATCAACAACCTCAGATATGTAGATGATGTCACTTTAATGGCAGAAATTAGAGAGGAACTAAAGAGCCTCCTGATGAAGGTGAAAGAGGAGGCTGAAAAATCTGGCTTAAAATTCAACATTCAAAAAACAAAGATCATGGCATCCAGTCTTATCACTTCAAGGCAAATAAATGGGAAAAAAGTGGAAATAGTGGCAGATTTTATTTTTTGGGGTACCAAAATTACTGTGGATTGTGACTGTAGCCATGAAATTAAGACATTTGCTCCCTGAAAGAAAAGCTATGACAAACATAGACAGCGTTTTAAAAAACAGAGACATCACTTTGCCTACAAAAGTGGTACTTACAGTTAAAGCTATGGGTTTTCCAGTACAAATGTACAGATGTGAGAGTTGGATCATAAAGAAAGTTGAGCACTGAAGTTAATACTTCAAAACTGGTGTGGCAAAGACTCTTGAAAATCCCTTGGACAGGAAGGAAATCAAACCAGTCAATCTAAAAGGAAGTCAACTCTGAATATTCATTGGAAGGACTGATGTTGAAGCTGAAACTCCAATATTTTGGCCACCTGATGTGAAGAACTAAGTCATTGGAAAGGACCCTGATGCTGGGAATGATTGAAGGCAGGAGGAGAAGTGGGTAACAGAAGGTGAGATGATTGGATGGCATCACTGACTCAACAGACATGAGTTGAGCAAGCTCTGGGAGATAGTGAAAGGCAGGGAAGCTTGGCATGCTGCAATTCATAGGGTTGTTCAGAGTCAGACACGACTTAGCAATTGAAAAACAAAAATATTTGTTATTATTATTAACTTATTGGCAACAGCATGTTATATTAGAAAAAAAATATGACTTTGGAGCTAAAAAAATAACAAGTACAAATCTTCTTTACAAGGCGGGTGACATAGGGAAAGCTAATTGGCCACTTGGTCCATGATTTTTTAAACCTTAAAACTGCAAAAATGTCTAAATTATAAGGTGGTTGTGGTTTGCAAGGAGATCCAGCCAGTCCATCCTAAAGTAAATCAGTCCTGAATAGTCATTGGAAGGACTGATGCTGAAGCTGAAACTCCAATACTTTAGCCACCTCATGCGAAGAACTGACTCACTGGAAAAGACCCTGATGCTGGGAAAGATTGAAGGCAGGAGAAGAAGGGGATGACAGAGGATGAGATGGTTGGATGGCATCAGTGACTCAATGGACATGAGTTTGAGTAAACTTCGGGAGTTAGTGATGGACAGGGAGGCCTGGCGTGCTGCAATCCATGGGGTCGCAAAGAGTCGGACACAACTGAGTGACTGAACTGAACTGTGAGTATTTAATCAGTTAGTAAATGTCGAAAACAGATTGAACATTTTTTTTTTTTACATTGCCTCTGAATGGGAATATCCTTCTTATTTTAAGAATGTTCACACATATGATTAGCCATTTGAAGCAGCCTTGTCTACCATGATAGATGACAACAGTTTGAGTTGCCTCTTATTCCTGACTAAAAAGCTGAGGTCAGTGACTCAGAGCTATCTCACAGATCTCTAGAGTGAGTAGAAGCAACGATGCCAGTTGGGGCACCCAGTACCTTTCCTGGAAGCATGTTTGTCCTTATCAGACTTTCCAAGGGGTGTCATTTTTTCACTTGAATTAACAAGTCTGTCTTAATTTCAGCCATGTTCCAGGACATCTAATCAATTTCATAAGCTAAACATTATGTTTATTTGTTTTTCAGTTGTTGTTGTTGTTTTTTTTGGTTTGTGTACAGCCTGAAGTTTCATACATTATGTTTGTCTGTTATGTATGTGTCCTTTTGGCTCAAGGGTGGCTAACTTCACCATCTATGGGGAAGAGTCATTGTTCACCAACATAGTTGACAAAAGGCCAACATCAGTGTTATTCTCATTGCTTTTACAATGTTTTCCTGTGCTGATGGCTAGACCATATAAGACACTTGTAAAGTTTTAGTAGCCATTATGTTTTCAAAAGACTCCTTTTTTTATAGATTAGCCAGTTTTTGCTTATTGTACCCACATAAAAACCATCTCTATTGTTGACATCTGCAGCAATGACACAATAAAAGATAATGAGAACACTGACAAAATGTTTAAAAATCAGAACTCTGAAAGAGAAATAAAAACATTAAATATTTGAAGAGATTTATTCAAGAAAAAAATAAAAACAGCTTAATCTACATAAGAATAATGAGCTCTATGGTTTTATTACAAGCACCTTTTCCCTAACTGTCCAGTAATCTTGAAAACCAACAACCTCACGATCAAGGTAGTGATGAAATCTAACAGCATATCAGTCAATGAAGGGCTCTGGACAGATTTTGGAGATTCCTCAGAAGTCTCATTCTTAGGAAATTGCTCTTATTCTGATGGGTCTGGTCGTTTTCTGAAAACCTACACTTGCAAGAGTTTCTTGTTTCACCTGATTAAGGCTTCTTCTTACTGAGAATGCTCCAGGATGTGTGTCAAGAAAAAAAAAAAAAATCAGTGGCAATTACTTAATGTCAATGCAGCCTGAGGTGGTGAAAACAGTTAAAGCAAACAAGAAGCTGAAAACAACAACAACAACAACAGAAGAAGAACTGGGGAAAGGATGTCCATGGAGAAATTTGAAAAAAATGACGTATTCCTGGTACTCTTAAAGGTCATGTGCACATACACAGGTAAAATCTGTGAAGGTAATAAGTTTTCATCTCCATCTGACCTTGAGGATTTGTGTAAGCAGGAATGAAAGATAAGTCATGAAGAGTCTAGCTCCTGCTAAAAATCTACTTACGATGTTTTAAACCTGATCATAAGCTATTACAAAGCCTTTACCTGGCAGGTCTCATAGGAGAAAGCTATTATCCCTATACCAATTTTGGTGCAAAACCAAAGTACTGCAAACTTTCAAGAAAATTGCATTGAAGCTGATCATGCTCTTCACATATTGGCATTTCTCTCCCAGCCACCTTTCATCCTAAGGTATCCATGTCTGAGTCTTGGCAAGAGGTCTTCTTCAGGCACTTCTGCCAAGACCTTTATGAGGAAAGGAGAAAGAAAACTTGCCTTTGCTTAGGGGCTCAGTGTTCATGTTGGGGCAATCTTTCAACACTTCAGTGGTCAGTTTACAACTCTGCCTTATCAGGAGCTCAGCTGAACTGGGAGATAGCTGGGTTCAATAACCTACAAGTAGGATGAACTCAAAACTAGGCACACATAGGCATATCACACACTGTTAAAAGTCAAAGTGAGAATCTTATAAGTAGCAAAAGAGTAGCAACTTATCAGGCACAAAGGATTCTCAAAAAGATTAACAGTTCATTTCTCATCAAGGAGACCAAAAGACATGGTATGGCATATTCAAAGTGTTAACATAAAAAGACTGTTAAGAATTTTATGTCCTTTAAAAATAAAGGAGAAATGATCGTATATCAAGATTTTAAAAAATAAATAAACAAAACATAAAGGGAATTTGTTGCTAATAGATCTTCCCTGAAAGGGGTACTTTGGGTCAGGCTGTAGACATTTCTAGATAGGAACATAAATTCACAAGAAGAGTAAAGAACTCTATTAAGGTAATAACTGTATTTTTAATAATTTATAGCACTTTATTTTCTCCTGTCATTATAAAGACATCTGCATAAAGTAATAATTTTAAAACTGTATTGAGACGGATGTATAATGTATAAATATGCAATTTGTATGACAATAACAGATATGTGGCTATTAAACACAGTCCTACATAAGTCAGAGAGCTGACATTATCCAATTTCAAATCTTATTACAAAGCTACAGTAATCAAGGCAGTGTGGTATTGGTGTAAGTATAGGTAGGGATATTAATAGAGTAGAATTTAATGTCTATAAATAAATCTCCATATTTATGGCCAATAAATTTTTCATGATGTGCCAAGATAAGTCAATGGAAAGGAAAGATTTTTTTCAACAAAGAACAGTGAAACAACATGCAAAAATGATGTTAAACTATTAGCTCACATCATATTAATAAATAGATTATGTTTTTAAATTTAAGACCAAAAGGTATAAAATTTCTAAAGTATTAACATAAATTTTATGACCATCAATTAGACAATATTTTCTCTTATATTCCACTAAAAGCAGAAGCAACAAAAGAAAGGAAAATAAATTTAACTTTAGTAAGTCAATAGTTATTGTGCTTCAAAGGGTCCTATCAAAAAGTTAAATTAGAACCCATAGAATGGAATGAAATATTTGCAATCTTATATCTGATAGAAAACTCATATATAGAATATAAAGTGGACAATAAAAGAAAAAGAAAACTGAACAAAACTTATATATATTTATCCAGAGAAGGTACAAATGGTCAATAAGCACATGAAATATTTCTCAAAATTATTCATTAGAGAAATTTTTATAAAATCATGAGATAACATTGTGATCATTATAATAGAAAAAGAATAAACAATAACAAGTGTTGTCAAGGATGTGGAAAAATTGGCACCCTCATATTTTGCTGAGGAGATGGAAAATGGAACAGCTATTCTGGAAAATAGCTTGGCAGTTCATCCAAAATTTAAAGATGGAGCTACCGTGTAACTCAACAACTTTTCTCATATGTACATATCCAACAGAACTTAACATATATATTCATACAAAAATACATACATGGATTTTCATTTTAGTTTTATTCATAATAACCAAAAAGTGGAAACAAATCAGAAAACCACAAATTATATGATTGTATTTAAATGAATTATCTTGAGTTGGCAATTTCACCAGGACAGAAAATCGTTTAATTTTTGCTAAAGGGTCCAGGCAGGTGGGGCAATATTGAGTGACTGCTATTGATTATAGGGTTTCTTTTTAGGATGATAAAAATATTTTGGAGTTTGATAGTGGTGATGACTACATAACTCTATGAATAGACTCAAAAGTACTCAATTCTACACTTTAACACCTAATTTTATCTCATTTGAAAACTAAACAAACAAAAACAAATCCTATCATATATTTAACATGCAACACAAAGCATGGCATATAGAAAATCCATAATCAACAACAGCTATATTACTATTTTGTCAATTTTTCCTAAAACTACTTACTTGCAAACAGTGTATTATAAGAATGACTTATTCAACTTTATACAAAATAAATGTTGTGGGAAAGAAGACGTGATTTATAGAACTATGTGTTTCACAGATATAATGCTAAAATAAAAACTCAGCAACTCAGCAGGCAATTGTGGTCTTCATTAGCTTCATTCCCTAGAGAGATGCATTACTCCCTGATATCATAGACTTAACATGAATACAGTTTTATTTGCTATTTCATCCAGCAGAAAGAATCAATCTTCATTTATTGATATCTATGAAATGTTTTTGACCACATATTCAACTTTAACAACCAAAGAACTCATGTGGCTTTCTAATATAATCATGTAAGGATTTTTTTCAAACAAATCTAGGTGAGGGAAAGTTATATAGGTCAACTAAATTATTTTGAGATTTTATTTTATATTAAAATTTTACTTTAGTGTCTTGCCACTTGGAGTATAATATGGGATACATGGGCAATCTTGTAATCTCACTGCATATCACAGAGCAAGACATTTACTAACTATGGCAAATAAAATAAAAATCAGAAAACTGATAAAAGTGGAGGTAAATCAAAAGAACAAAAAGGTAAGTTGTTTTAGTTCAGAGCTATTTTTAAAGTTTGTCTTAGATGATGGCAGATATGAATTATATTTTAGTGCTGAAAACCTTAAACTACCATTAATTTTTGCTTTTAAATGCTTTATGAGTTTGCTTTCCTTTGAAAGTCTGGATCAGTAAATTTGCAATTAGACCTCAATATCTTTCTAATGTATATTTCTAAACGTACTTAGTCGACTATCTGACATATTTCAGGTCTTCAAAAAACTAACCAGGACTTCTTACAATCCACAGGATGAGAAACACAAATTCAGGATCTATATTATATGACTCTTTTTCAAATATTTGTTGATGAATTTATAATTTACAAGTGATTTCACATTCATTATCATCATTCAATTTTAATCTAATTCATAACCTTGAATTGGTGGCAAATGAAGAAATGAAGACTCATAGTTTAACTGCTGGTCCCAAATCAAGCCAATATCCACTGATAGATTGAAAACTCACACCCAGAACTTCTGAATCCAAATACAGTTCACCCCATCTCCAGGTTACTCCCTAGTGGAGATTAGTTGAGTCCTATTATATTGATTTCTAGTGCCTATTGAGGAGTCACTCTTTTCCTAAATCTGTTCTGCCCTCTCCCATGGACTTTTCAAGATGGCAACAATTAAATGCAAAGATTTGACTATCCACTAATGCTAGAGAAAACCACCTTAATTGCTTTCTCAATTCACATTAACTGTTTCTTCTTCCATATTGTATTACTCTGGTCTTTCCATGATAGTTCTGCATTTTCTATTCATAGTAGATGAATTTTACATGCTGTATGAGTATCATACTTTGAAAACTGAAAATAACTTGAGGTCTACTCATCTAGGTATATTTTTTACAAGTCCTTGCTTTTATTTTATTTAAGAAAATGAGGTACAGTTGATATAGCACATTAGTTTCCTGTACAAATAATGATTCAATGTTTGTATATTTTGCAGAATGACCACCACAGTAGTTCAGTTAACATCCATCTTGACACATGGTTGCAATTTTTCCCCATATGATGAGAACTTTCAAGATCCATTCTCCTACTACTTTCAAATATGCAATAAAGTTTTATTAATTATAGTCACCATGCTGTACATTATATCTCCATGACTTACTCATTTTATAACTGGAAATTTTTAATGTTGAGTCCCTTCACCCATTTCACCCACTCTCAAAAGCCTGCTTCAGGCAACAACCAATCTTTGCTCTAAATCCATGATTTTTTTTTCCAGATTTCACATGTAAATGAGGTCATATGGTTATTTTTCTCTATTTAACTTATTTCACTAGGCATAATTCCCTCAAAGCCCATCCATGTTGTTGCAAATGGCAGAATTTCATTATTCTTAATGGTTGAACAATATTTCATCATGTATATGTATCACATTTTCTTTTTCCATTCATTCATTGATGGAAACCAAGGATATTTCATGTTGGTATATTTAACATCACTCTTTTAACAGTTTAATGCACATTGGTCAACACAGGAAAATGTCAAGAATCTATCTATCTATATATATGTTCCTATATATATATATATATCAACATATATATACATGAGTTCACAGCTTATCTCAAGTTAATGATAATTGATCAAAATAATACTATATCTGAACACACATTCTTACTTTCCCTGGTGGCTCAGACAGTAAAGCGTCTGTGTACAATATGGGAGACCTGGGTTCGTTCCCTGGGTCAGGAAGATTCCCTGGAGAAGGAAATGGCAACCCACTCCAGTACTCTTGCCTAGAAAATCCCATGGACGGAGGAGCCTGGTGCAGGCTACTGTCCATGGGGTCACAAAGAGTTGGACATGGCTAAGCAACTTCACTTTCATTCACTTTCTTACTTTCAATAAAATACTTCCCAAAAATGACATTAATAAAGAAGAATCTTACCTAGACCATGTCTATGCGTTGACATTGGTGGTAAAACAGTCCAAGTCTTGGTTTTGGGGTTGTAACATTCAACAGTGTTCAATGTCTTCAAGCCATCTCGACCTCCAATTACAAAGAGTTTGTCATCAATAACAGCCACACCAAACTGCAATCTCCTGCCGTTCATCATCCCTGCCTGGATCCACAAATTTGTTCTGAGGTCATATTTCTCTATGGTTGTAGCTCCTGATAAAATATAAATCAAAAAGTCACTGTTTACTATGAATCCAAAAAAGAATCTTCCCAAGACACTGCACAAATTAGGATATGAAAACGTTCTTGTCACAATCACTTTTCTTGAAGAAAACGATGGCAAGAAAACAAAGGGAGTGGTAACTTAAGTACCTTATTTTCTCTTCTTGGCAGAGAAGGCATTAATGATTAAAGTAGACACATATGTTCAGCTTATTGAATTACATAATGATCTCATGCTAAACTACTGACTCAATGAAATCATTATTTAGCATGACAGTTCTGTAAATTTTATAGTTTCCCTTTATCATTGTTTGCTATAAAAAAAAGTAATATAAGCCTAGCCTAAAAAGAAATATATTAAAGTCCTTTTAAATAAATAAGTTACACATGCTATCTGTATAATTTCTGAGAGTTGAAGAGAGGTTAATTTAGCAAATCCTTTACCAAATTGCTTTAAAATTTGTCTTATGTCTTAAATAACAGAGGTTTTAAAAGTCAGCTTTAAGATATGCAAACAAATGTTAGCGATGCCTTTTTTTTTTAACCTTATTTTTAATAAAATGCATCCAGGAAATAGCAATAGAATTTAGATACATGAAATGATCTCCTATCCTTATCAACTATGTTATAATCTAAATAAAATAGCTTATCTTTCCTAAAAGCTTTTTAATGAATAAGTTTGAGAAATGCAGTGAATCTGACTAGTAAAATTGAAATTGAGAGAATAAGCTAAATCATTAATGACATATGTTTTAAGGGATTCAGTTAAATATTTCACATTAAAAATATCTAACTTGAACTAATTCACAAATGTTTATATGATAAGTTATAAGCCAGTAAACACTGATCTTGCTCTGTGTTTCATCATGTTTAGACTCATATTCATCAATGTTACATCCTTAATGATTAAATATCCCTACATTTACAAGTCAATGTTTTGTGTACTTTCACTTATGCACTAAAAATTATTTTACTTGTAATATATTACAAGTTTGCAAACTAGGGAAGACATTCTTCAGAGGTCTCATTTACTCATAGAACCTAACAAGCAATGAACTAAACAAATATAAACTTGGCAGGAAAAGTTCTACTAATTGAGGTAAAAATGGTGTAAATTATGCTCAATTTTTATTCAAAAGTGAAAAAGCAGTAATAATATAAATACTGAGTTAGAATGAATTAAATTTGGCTTTCTGATATTATTAAATACATTAGCTAATTTTCATACAGCTAAATATCAAGTATTATAGTACTATTAACATTGTTAGAGTAAAAATGAACTTTAATATTCATGAAAGTTATTTGAAACAGTTTGTTAACATAAAATACTATTTAAATAAATCTGCTTATTTTATGCTTAAATGTAATTATTATGAAAGTGAAAGTCTCTCAGTTGTGTCCGACTCTTTGCTACCTCATGGACTATACAGTCCTTGGAATTCTCCAGGCCAGAATACTGGAGTGGGTAGCCTTTTACCTTCTCCAGGGGATCTTCCCAACCCGGGGCTTGAACCCAGATCTCCTGCATTGTAGGTGAATTCTTTATGTTTTACATTAAAAGTTTTATTCAAATACACAAAATTTGAAATTCCAAGGTGACCTAAAGTATTAAACAATTTCAAGGTCATCTGAATTATCAAAGCTTAATAGCACTGGAATGCCATGAATGTCTCAAAACTGAGTTGTATGTTATATGCAAATGCCTCTCTCTTATGACTAACTCTTGACAAATCATGACAGAAGAAATAGTATAACCTAATCGTAATTAATCCATTGCCAAGAAACCCATATTTTGCAGATCTGGGTATGCAAGGAAATAAATGTCTGAACAACTATTTTCTTAATCTCCAAAACCTTGATCAAATTTTCTGCTGGGAATCTAAAGTATAGTCATCTTTCTAAGAGAAAATCATTGAAAATATGTGAAGTCAATGGCCTCTGAACAACCAAAGATGACGCTATTCAAAGGGAATATTGAGAACTAGATTTGAGATTCAAAGTATCATTCAAGCAAACTAGGCATGTCTTAAACCTCAACACATGGCAGGATTTTTAGTTTTTACAGTGTTTTTCCTCTAGCTGTAGATTTCAAAGGTGACCTATATATTTTTATCCTAAAGTAACTATTCAAAAGCAGAGACATTACTTTGCCAAAAACGTCCATCTAGTCAAGGCTATGGTTTTTCCAGTGGTCATGTATGAATGTGAGAGTTGGACTATGAAGAAAGCTGAGCACTGAAGAATTGATGCTTTGAAACTGTGGTTTTGGAGAAGACTTTTGAGAGTCCCTTAGACTGCAGGGAGATCCGACCAATCCATTCTAAAGGAGATCAGTCCTGGTGTTCTTTGGAAGGAATGATGCTAAAGCTGAAACTCCAGTACTTTGGCCACCTCATGTGAAGAGTTGGCTCATTGGAAAAGACTCTGATGCTGGGAGGAATTGGGGGCAAGAGGAGAAGGGGATGACAGAGGATGAGATAGCTGGATGGCATCACCGACTTGATGGACGTGAGTGAACTCCGGGAGTTGGTGATGGACAGGGAGGCCTGGCGTGCTGCAATTCATGGGGTCGCAAAGAGTCGGACACGACTGAGTGACTGAACTGAACTGAACTACATCAGAAATAGGAATGCATTCCTATATTCATTATGCAAAATTTTAAAGTTGTTTAAACTTACTATGGCTATTGTAAAAAATTATCTCAAATTAGCAGCCTAACAAACACACACTATCTCTTAGTTCTGAAGGTCAGGCATTCAAATTAGATCTTGTGTTAAAATCAAGGTGTTGGCAGCTCTTTCTTTCAGGAGGCTCTAGAGAAGTGGTGCTTAGACCTTTGTGACCTCTTCTTCCATCTTCAGGGCCCGCAACATAGTGCTTCTCTGACAGTAATTCTTGTGATTATAATAGGCTCACCCGAATTTAACTTGAGTTAATGTAGAAAAATCTATTTAAGGTTAGCCAATTAGCAACCTTAATTCCCTTCACAACCAGCCCCTTTCCTGCACTTGCTATGTAAACTAACATACTCATATCCTGGGGATCCCTGGGTCAGGAAGATCCCCTGGAGAAGGAAATGGCAACCCACTCCAGTACTCTTGCCTGGAGAATCCCATGGAGGGAGGAGCCTGGTAGGCTACAGTCCATGGGGTCACAAAGAGTCGGACACGACTGAGAGACTTCACTTCACATACATACATGTTAGTCGCTCAGTTGTCTCTAACTGCGATTTCACGGACTGTAGCCTGCAAGGCTCCTCTGTCCATGGGACTCTCTAGGGAAGAATACTGGAGCGGATTGTTATTGCCTTCTCCAGAGGATCTTCCTGACCCAAGGATCAAATCCAGGTCTCCTGAATTGCAGGCAGATTCTTTACCATCTGAGCTATAAGGAAGTCCCATAGATATCTTTGGGAGGCATTATTTTCCTACCCCAGAAACCAAAGTCTATGTTCACTCTACTCTTCAGTTTTGATTAGTTAAAAAAAAAAAAAGAAATTTTAGTAATATAAAACAAATATTTTTAATATAAATTTATTTATTTTAATGAGAGGTTAAAAAATAAAAAATTTAAAAATAAACAAGTATTTCTTGATTTGTAGAGTTTACTATAGTAGTCAGTAAATTATTTCCTCATTTAGTCAGCATGTAATCTAAATATTTTATCTAATTTGCAATGATCATGAAGTTAAAAATATGCCTGCTCTTTTTCTAATAAAAGTTAATAATAATATTCTGTAAGGAATTTTCTTACTAGCATACCTCATTGGTTGTCTATATAAACTTCCTGTGTTATACTTGTAAACATTTATCAACTTTTTTTTTTTTTTTTTGAGTCCTATTGTTTCCTTTACTTTTCCCCTTGGTGGTTTCCTGAATCAGAGAAAGGATGAAGCCATTCTGTCTAAGCAATATTACCCTGTGTTGTTCCTTAAAGTAAAGACAATATTTTTCATTACATAAATTAAGAACAGAATATGAATAAGAGTGAACTGCTGGGTTTGATCCCTGGATTGTAAAGATCCCTTGGAGGAGGGCAGGGCATGGCAACCCACACCATTATTCTTGCCTACAGAATCCCCATGGACAGAGGAGCCTTGTGGGGGTTGCAAAGAGACAGACACGACTGAGCAACTAAGCACAGGAAGTGTTGGTTAGCAATGCATTTGAAAGAGATTAAAAAGGAAATTTTACTTTAAGACATAGTTACTCTGGGGTTCCTTTGTTTATGAAACTATCACTGGTTTTTTCAAATGCCTGCAAAGTGGAGGCACAACTTTAAAATGTGTGACTGCAGGCCAAATAGCAGCCTATTTTCATAAACTCTCATTCAGTAATCTGTATGACATTGGAAGATGGCTTCCAGCTTCAGATGAGAACACAGCCTTGCCAGCACCTTGCTTTCAAGCCTTTTGAGATCTTGAGCAGAGGAAACCAGACATGCCTTCCTGGACCTGTGACCCACTTGTGAGCTAAAAGTTGGTACTTGTTTTAAAAAGTGTTTATGTCAATGTGTTATAGCAGTAAAATAGTTCATTTTATTTTTCATTTTTAAATGTATATTTTTTCCAACTTCAGTAACATAACCAGAAGATATTAGATACAATACAAACACAAAAGTGTTTTTCTCATGACAAAACAAACAGCAAACTCCTTTCTTAAAATACAAAACTGAGAAAAAAGTGCTCAATATGTTATTAAAGTGTGGTTCTAGGTATCTTTGGAATTGTTCATACATACAGTCAAATGTGATTATAAATTACAGATGGTTTATTTCATATCTATAATTCAAATATTTAGCAATGATACTTGTCTTGAACACTGCACAGAATAAAATGATAGGAATTTTCTAAAGACAAAATAGATGACACAAAATATAAAGAAGCTAAAGGCTTTTATTCAACTCAATAGAAAGGACTTCAGGTATCACAGAGAGTTTTTTTTTTTTTTTCTTTTGTCTGCTAAGTTGCTTCAGTCATGTATGACTCTTTGCGACCCCATGGACTCTAGTCCACCAGGCTCCTCTGTTCATGGGATTCTCCAGGCAAGAATACCGGAGTGGGTTTACCATTTCCTCCTCCAAGGGATCTTCCCTACCCAGGGATCCAATCCAGGTCTCTTGCATCTCCTGCCTTAGCAGGTGGGTTCTTTACCACTAGAGCCACTTGGGAAGCCCAAACTGTAATTTTAATATAATACTAATAAGCTTAGTAACAGGGCTTCTGCAATGGCTCAGTGGTAAAGAATCCACCTGCAATGAGAAACTCAGAAGAAACAGTTTCCATCCCTGCATCAGGGAAGATTCCCTGAAGGAGGAAATGGCCAACTCACTCCAGTACCCTTGCTGAGTAATGCCATGGACAGTGGAGCTTGGTGGGCTATAGTCAATGGGGTCACAAAGAGTTGGACATGATTGAGCAGAGAGAGCACAAGCTTAGTTACGTGACTTTCAATACTTTTTACAAACCTGCAAATCAAAATGGTCTGAGACAGTTGAAAATAGCAATAGCTGATAGTGAAGGAATAACCAGGAAAAAAATGCATTGTTTTAACTCAGAACAAACATTTATGGCTATTACAACAAAACACATTATATAATGACCAAAGAGCATCATGGCCCAGTAATAAGTAATGTATCCTGATGCCATGCCCAATAATAAGTAATGTATCCTGATGCCATCAAACTTTAGGAAAGATTAAATTAGTCAGATGTATATACGTTTTTATAGAAAACAATAAATATTGAGAAGAATTCTGGAAAAATTTTAAAGCATTGGATACTTTTTAAAATACTTAAGACCTCAAATTTTAAAGAAAATATTATTAAAATGATATATTCTGAAGTTTTCATATAATAAAAATTTCATGTATCTACATACTTATGAAAAATATAATTTCAAGATAAAATTCTTGTACTTACAAAAAAAGTATTATTGCAGAGAAAATATCTTTCAAAGACAAATGAGTCTTTACTCTTTAGGTAATCCCTTCTAAATTTTTAGGATGGTATTGCAAGCATTTCATAATTGCCATAACACTTTCATATGTACCAAGCAAACAACCAAGGAAATTCTAGATCCAATATAAATATTTGTAAAATGATAATAAACTGATATACAGCTATATAAAGACAGTCCCCGACTGTGTTTCAATGGTTTGACTTAATGATTTTTCAGCTTATGATGGTGTGAACGTGGTATGTATTCAATAGAAATCTTAAGTTGAATTTTAATCTTTTGCTGAGCCAGCAATATGAAGTACAATACTTTCTTGTGAGGCTGGGCAGGGCAGTAAGAAGCAGTTCATATGTGGCCACATCATCACAAAGTTAAATAACTAATATTGTTACAACCATTCTACTTTTCACTTTCAGACAGTATTCAATAAATTACATATGATTTTCAACACTCTACTATGAAATAGGCTTTGCATTAGATGGTTTTACTCAATTGTAGGTAGACTGAGCACACTTAAGGTGGGTTAGGCTAAGTTCTGATGTTCTATAGGTTAGTGTATTAAATACAGTTTCAGCTTACTATACTTTGGACTTGCAATTGATTCAAGACATAAATTATAAATTGAGGAAGAGTTGTATAGAGATATAAATATATAGGGGCTTCTCTGGTAGGTCAGATGGTAAAGAATCAGCCTGCAGTGTGGAAGACTAGGTTTGATCCCTGGGTCGGAAACATGCCCTGGAGAAGGGAATGCAATTCCTTTTATAAAAATCACATAGATTGTATAAAGAACAGAACTTATTTAAATAGCACCACTAAAAGTAAATTATCTAAAAATGAAGTCAACAAGATAGGTTCCAACTCTAGACAAAAAAACAATGAAAAACTTTATTGAATAATGTTAATTTAAATGAATGGAAAGAATCATATGACTTTTGAATGAGGTAGTTTGCTATTATGGAAATCATAATTATCTTAAAATCACAATTTATATAATAATGATATTTGTACAAGGTATTTATAAAATTGTGCTTGTGTTTCTCTGAACATTCAAATGTCAAATGTTAGGAAATACATTTTTAAAGGTGAGACAGTCTCTAATACAAAGGAATCTGGAGAAAAAATTGGTCTATGAAATATTAAAAAGTATTTTATAACCTCAAATATTTAAAAAATGTGGCTATGGAATTTAGAAAGATGGTAACAATAACCCTGTATGTGAGACAGCAAAAGAGACACAGATATATAGAACAGTCTTTTGGACTCTGTGGGAGAGGGCGAGAGCGGGATGATATGGGAGAATGGCAGTGAAACATGTAAAATATCATATGTAAAACAAATGACCAGTCCGGGTTCGATGCATGATACAGGGTGCTCAGGGCTGGTGCACTGGGATGACTCAATGGGATAGGGTGGGGAGGGAGATGGGAGGGGGGGTTCAGGGTGGGGAACACATGTACACCCACAGTGGATTCATGTCAATGTATGGCAAAAGCAATACAGTTTTGTAAAGTATAAAAATAAATAAATAAATAAAACTGAAAAAAAAATGTGGCTTTATGATGAAAGAAAATGGCTATATTAATGAACATGAAAAGAAAGTAAAAAACAACTTTAAAACATGTGAGTATAATATGATAAAAGTGGCTGTACAAATCATTAAAAAAACATTTTATTATTCAGATGAATAGTGTTGAAGTAATCAATTGGCTTTTGAAGAAAAAGTCATTAAGACTTTTGTCTTACTCTTTTTAGAAAAATGAGATTTAGGTGTGACATGGGTTAAAGCACAGCAAAGAGGGATACAGAACTAGCATGTTTACACTGTGCTTCTCAGAGACAGGGTAATTTTTGGTAACATGCCTTTGATCACATTCTACTAAAACCTTAAACATCATAGAAGATGAAAATGTAGTTGATAAATGTTCAATTCTAGGTGGGCCTAAGAGCAATAGTTCAGGAGGAAAAACCTCAAGACTTAGAATTTTTTTAAGTCTATATAATCACTAACCACTCAAATAATATAGTTACATCAAAAATAAAGAGACAAATTTAAAAAAAAAACTGACAGCAAGACTTAAACAACTAAACAAAATTTTTAAAAAATAGCAAAAACTTTTTGCATCAGTAGCAGAGTGAATGTCAATATATCAAAGCTTTTATAAACTAAGACATTAATTACAAACATTAAAACATCTTTAAATATGTAAATTATGTTTAATATGTTAAGAGAAATATGCTAATGTCATTAGCAGACAATAGAAAAGCAATATGAATACCACCTGCATATTGAAAGATTTACTTACGCATTTCTAAAATTAAATTATTTTATTAAATTTCCAAAAGGTTTAGAAAATTTTTAATTTTGATAATTCACATCAAAACACACTGACTGATATTAAATCAATTCAAATATTTTCTAATAGAACATTATTAAACATCATTTCTTTATTTTTTCATTTTCTTTTTTTTTTTCATTTTATTTTATTTTTAAACTTTACAATATTGTATTAGTTTTGCCAAATATCAAAATGAATTCGCCACAGGTATACCTGTGTTCCCCATCCTGAACCCACCTCCCTCCTCCCTCCCCATACCCTCGCTCTGGGTCGTCCCAGTGCACCAGCCCCAAGCATCCGGTATTGTGCATTGAACCTGGACTAGTGAGTGACTCGTTTCATACATGATATTATACATGTTTCAATGCCATTCTCCCAGATCTCCCCACCCTCTCCCTCTCCCACAGAGTCCATAAAACTGATCTATACATCAGTGTCTCTTTTGCTGTCTCGTACACAGGGTTATTGTTACCATCTTTCTTAATAAATGTTCACTGAGCATAAACATTGTACAGGAGGCAGTGATCAAAACCATCACCAAGAAAAATAAATGCAAAATGGTTGTCTAAGGAGGCCTTACAAATAGAAAAGACATGAAAGGCAAGGAGAAAAGGAAAGATACACCTATCTGAATGCAGAGTTCCAAAGGAAAAGCAAGGACAAATAAGAAAGCCTTCCTCAGTGATCAATGCAAACAAATAGAGGAAAACAATAGAATGGGAAAGACTAGAGATCTCTTCAAGAAAATTAGAGATACCAAGGGAACATTTCATGCAAAGATGGACACAATAAAGGACAGAAATGCTACAGACCTAAGAAAAGCAGAAGATATTAAGAAGAGCTGGCAAGAATACACAGAAGAATTGTATAAAAAAGATCATGACCTGGATAACCACAATGGTGTGATCACCCACCAAGAGCCAGACAACCTGGAATTCAAAGTCAAGTGGGTCTTTAGGAATTACCACTATGCACAAAACTAGGGGAGGTGATGGAATTCCAGTTGAGCTATTTCCAATCCTAAAAGATGATGCTGTGAAATTGCTGAACTCAGTATGCCAGCAAATTTGGAAAACTCAGCAGAAGCCACAGGACTGGAAAGGGTCAGTTTTCATTTCATTCCCAAAGAAAGGCAATGCTAAAGAATGCTCAAACTATCGCACTATTACACTCATCTCAAACACACTAGCAAATTAACGCTCAAAATTCTCCAAGCCAGGCTTCAACAGTACATGAACCATGAACTTCCAGATGTTCAAGCTGTATTAAGAAAAGGCAGAGGAATCAGAGATCAAATTGCCCTCATCTGTTGGATCATCACAAAAGCAAGAGAATTCCAGAAAAACATCTATTTCTGCTTTATTGACTATGCCAAAGCCTTTGACTGTGTCAGATCAGGTTAGATCAGTCGCTCAGTCGTGTCTGAATCTTTGCAACCCCAGGAATCGCAGCACGCCGGGCCTCCCTGTCCATCACCAACTCCCAGAGTTCACCCAGACTCACGTCCATTGAATCAGTGATGCCATCCAGCCATCTCATCCTCTGTCATCCCCTTCTCCTCCTGCCCCCAGTTCCTCCCAGCATCAGAGTCTTTTCCAATGAGTCAACTCTTCGCATGAGGTGGCCAAAGTACTGGAGTTTCAGCTTGAGCCATCATTCCTTCCAAAGAAATCCCAGGGCTGATCTCCTTCAGAATGGACTGGTTGGATCTCCTTGCAGTCCAAGGGACTCTCAAGAGTCTTCTCCAACACCACAGTTTAAAAGCATCAATTCTTTGGTACTCAGCCTTCTTCACAGTCCAACTCTCACATCCATACATGACCACAGGAAAAACCATAGTCTTGACTAGACGAACCTTTGTTGGCAAGGTAATGTCTCTGGCAAGGTAATGTCTCTGCTTTTGAACATGCTACCTAGGTTGGTCATAACTTTCCTTCCAAGGAGTAAGCGTCTTTTAATATCATGGCTTTATACATCACCATGTGTGGATCACAACAAACTGTGAAAAAAAGAGATGGGAATACCAGAACATCTGACCTGTCTTCTGTAAAATCTGTATGCAGGTCAAGAAGTAACAGTTAGAACTGGACATGGGATGAAATAATGGTTCCAGATAGGGAAAGGAGTATGTCAAGGCTTTATTGACATACTTATACATATGTCACCCTGCTTATTTAACTTATATACAGAGTACATCACGAGAAATGCTGGGCTTGAGGAAGCACAAGCTGGAATCAATATTGCCAGGAGAAATATCAATAACCTCAGCTATGCAGATGACACCACCCTTAAGGCAGAAAGTGAAGAAAAGCTCAAGAGCCTCTTGATGAAAGTGAGAGGAGAGTAAAAGTTGGCTTAAAACTCAACATTCAGGAAATGAAGATTATGGCATCTTGTTCCATCAGTTCATGGCAAATAGATGGGGAAACAATGGAAAAAGTGACAGAATTTATTTTTTTGGCTCCAAATCACAGCTGCATGGTGACTGCAGCTGTGAAATTAAAAGACACTTGCTCCTTGAAGAAAGGCTATGACAAATGTAGACAGCATATTAAAAATCAAAGACATTACTTTGTCAGCAAAGGTCCATATAGTCAAAACTATGGTTTTCCAGCAGTCATGTATGGATGTGAGAGTTGGACTGTAAAAAATGCTGAGTGCTAAAGAATCGATGGTTTTGAACTGTGGTGTTGGAGAAGACTCTTGAGAGTCCCCTGGACAGCAAGGAGATTCAACCAGTCCATCCTAAAGAAAATCAATCCTGAATATTCATTGGAAGGGCTGACTTTGAAGCTGAAACTCCATTACTTTGGCCACCTGATGCACAGAACTGACTCATTTGAAAAGACCCTGATGCTGGAAAAGATTGAAGGTGGGAGAAGGGGATGAAAATGTATGAGATGGTTGGATGGCATCACCGACTCAAAGGACATGAATTTGAGTAATTTCTGGGAGTTTGTGATGAACAGGGAAGCCTGAAGTGCTGCAGTCCATGGGGTCACAAAGAGTCAGAGACAACTGCGCGATTGAACTGAACTGAGCATAAAGTCATACTACTTGAAATTTTTTAATTAAATATTTAGTTTTATAGCTAAAGTTTGTCTAATACTAGCCAAGTTTTTCTAATTTATATTATTAAAAAAAATGCCCTCTTAAGTAACCTTTTTAAAAAGTTTTAAAGTTTTTTTTTAGAAACACTTTCCTTATAATACTTATAAGAAATTTTCTAACCTTTGTTGAAAATGTCAGCACTGATAAATGAAAGGAAACATGGCTTTTTGGACAATTGGGTTCTAGTTGTATTATTACTGGCTGTATGATGCTGGAGTCCAGCTCCAGCAGCCAGGGATTCAACCTGAAGAGGTGAATGGTGTCGGCGAATGAGACAGCCTCTCCCAGTTTTCTTGGACTGCCTGTTTATTTCAAGTTTAAGATTCTCTTTTATACTTTTACAAAAACATTAGGCCAGAGATTTGACATTTTCAGTTCCCCCTCTCCCAGATTTATTATCTCCACAAATCACTGTTGCTCTTCAAACAGAGTTCCTGCTTCAGTGATTCTCTTGGAATCAGCCTTATCATCTATTCTCTACCTCCTCTAATGTGTCCTACAGTTAACTGTGATTACACTGTAACTCATGCTACACTCCTCAGTTTATATTTATCTTCCTAAATCCTGTTTGCCCCTAACATCCTGAGCTCACTATCTCTTAAAAAGGCTTCTAGCTATAGTATCTCTAAAAATTCCTAACTTCTATAAGCTATAGTAAAATATGCTAACTTTACAACATTTCTTAAATCTTTAACTTCTGTTTTAATTATTTATAAGCCCTAAATTCAGTAAACCCCTTTGCCATAAACATCCTCCTCACAAATAGGCTTCAGATAGCAATCCCTCCCATGGCCTCAAGCTACAGCCTATGTGCTCATCCTGCAACACTCTTTTGTAAAAGTCCTTGAACAAATGTCAATGATTAACTTTATGAATTATTTTCTGAGCACAGCTGCAGAAGACTTTGTGCCTTCTCATCCTCCTCTCAAGAACAATAAGCACCTTAATATTCCTTTTCAGTCAACTCAGTCAAGGAGAGGAAAAGACAAGTCAGAATTACAAGGCGTAACTCCTTAATCCCGGGTCCTTGCCTGTGGAATGAGGAGAGGGAGCTGGGGCCCGTGCCTCCTTTTTGTCAGTAATGCCTAACACGGCTCCCAACATCTCCCCCTTTTTTATTTTTTAGAGCATAGGTATGAAACTCAGTAGATAGAGCAGAAACACTTCGGCTGAGTATTCTGAAAAGGCACGGGGCTATTACACAAATCAGAACTAACAGGCACAAGCACAAGGCTGCATCAATCATTACTGTAGAAAAGGATCTATGGGAAAGATACCCCTCCAGATTTTCAAAGAGGGAATTAGAAAGCCATTGAGAGGAAAAGTCAGACTCTGCCTGCTTCATATTCTGAATATCCTGATGTAACTTAGAAATATCAATACTAAAATCTGAATGATTCCAGATGCCCAAAATATGATTCCTAATGCGTTCCCAAGAGTGCATGGACTCATTCACTTGTAGAGGGGTAACGCACATCCATTTAAATTCAGCATGGCACCTTGAAGACAATTTAATTTTTTAATTTCTTGCCACATAAGCAGAACTGCTTCTTCTAAAGCATTGACCTTATTTTCTATTTTCTTATCTCTAATTTCCTAAGAGCTACGGAGACATTTTTGGACAGCTGATTGACAAACGGGGCTGTATGCACTTCTTTTGACAAATGACACAAATAAAAGCCACTGAAATGCCTTTACACAAGTGCAATTAAAAAAAAAAAAAAAGCATGAGACTTCATTGATCTCCACCTAAATTATAAACTCTTGGAAAGTACATTTTTGTCTTTTTCATTAATGAGCACTCTCCCTTATAAAGATATCTTAATTGAAGGCTCTTTGTGATCTACTGATGTTTATTCATTTCAAACTGAGGGTTTACATTAGTACCACATTTACATGAAAGTACAATGGCTTCTACATATCTCTCAGTCTTTTACTTCTCCTTCTCCATGAGTCTTTATCATGGAAGTAAATTGAGTTAGCCCTGAGAAGTCTGTTTCCCCTTGTCAGTGAAGAACCACACATTGGAGTATTAAGATCTGGTACATATGAAATGCACCCAAACACATACTGGCTTATTTCCACGTGGGTGTGTAAAAAGATACTTGATTTAGAAAAAGGATGCACTTAGGTACGGCACATTCACTGGGAGATTGACCAAGAAAATGTACTCAGTACTCAAGAATTTATAATTATGATGGCTTTTTTTTTTTTTATCCCAGAACACTAATTTATTATTCAATCCATATTCTTTGAAAGACCCACACAATGTACAGATAAGTGACCCAAATTCTCTGACTACTAAAAGATAAAATAAAGTTTTCACTAGACTAAATTTTGACGAATTTAACTTATAATTTTAGCCTTGATCCATCCTCAGAAGAGACTTTAGAAATGAATATAGCCAAGTAGCAGCAGCAGCATAGCCAAGTTAGTCACTAAGCTTTTTTTTTTTTTTTATTCTTTTTTTTATTCTATTCTTCCAATTTTATTTTATTTTTAAACTTTACATAATTGTATTAGTTTTGCCAAATATCAAAATGAATCCGCCACAGGTATACATGTGTTCCCCATCCCGAACCCTCCTCCCTCCTCCCTCCCCATACCATCCCTCTGGGCCGTCCCAGTGCACCAGCCCCAAGCATCCAGCATCATGCATCGAACCTGGACTGGCAACTCGTTTCCTACATGATATTTTACATGTTTCATTGCCATTCTCCCAAATCTTCCCACCCTCTCCCTCTCCCACAGAGTCCAAGTTAGTCACTAAGCTTTGTCTCTTTCTACTGAAGATGAGGCTATGAAAGAAAACTTCACCGACAGGTGATTCGCTTTTGATTTGAGAGAACCTTCCTTCACTCATCATAATGCAACATAGCTTCTGTGCTGTGTGTGTTCGGTTGTGTCCAACCCTTTGTGACCCCATGGACTGTAGACTGTCAGGCTCCTCTGTCCATGGGATTGTCCAGGCAAGAATACTAGAGTGGATAGCCATTTCCTTTCCCAGGGCATCTTCCTGACCCAGGGATTGAACCCACATCTCTTGCATCTCCCGCACTGATAACCAGGTACTTTACCACCAGAACCATCTGGGAAGACCCAACATTGCTTCTAGGAGCTGAAATTCTTTGTAGACTCATTGGTAATTGTATAAACAACCAGAATTTAATTTAACACATGAGCAACTTTCCTGATTCTAAAGATTGTTAAGAAAGCAAATACCTTGACTTTACATAGTTCTTCCCCTGAGAGTCTTGGAGAAGTATGATGCGCCCCTTAAAATATCTCTTTTGAAAGTGAAAGTTACTCAGTCATGTCCAACTCTTTGCAACCCCATGGACTGTACAATTCATGGAATTCACCAGGCCAGAATACTGGGGTGGGTAGCCTTTCCCTTTTCCAGGGGATCTTTGCAACCCAGAGATCAAACCCAGGTCTTCCACATTTCAGGTGGATTCTTTACCAGCTGAGCCACCAGGGAAGTAACAAGAGTACTGGAGTGGGCAGTTTATCCCTTCTCCAGCAGATATTCCTAACCTAGGAAACGAACTGGGGTTTCCTGCATTGCAGATGGATTCTTTACTAAATCAGCCTTATATATCAGGGAAGCCTGGTAATTCAACATCTATCCCCAAAGTCAATTCTTTGTGTATGAAAACAAAAACAAAACCAGGTTTAGGATGACATGATGTTATTAGTGATTTTGAGTTGTTTCTACACCTTGATTAAAAACTAGTGACAGTGAACTGGTAATCTCCAAAGATATACTTCAAGTTCAAATAAGGTACTGAAGTGGAACCAAAGTGATCGAATGGAGTTATTGAGGCAGACATCAAGTAGAGCAGTCCTCAAAAGGGCAAAGATGAAAGAATAAGCTTTCTTCTATTATATTGCTTTTCTTCAGAAAAAGTCATACAGCATTTTAAAGTTATTTCCCCCACCTAACTGCAACTGCTCAGGTTTCTCTGACACAGAATTGCAAGTGAATCATTTTCTTAAAGCTGTATGATGATCACCATTGTGTTAAATGCTTTAGAAATTATCCAGCTTCAGAATTTCAGTATAAAAAGCTGTTCTTTAAATGTTCATGATAGTGCAGTCTGTCCAGTTCAAGCCAAGGAAGTAAAAATCAGGTCAAGATGGTTAATTCCACCTATCATTCAATTTCCATTTTTGTCTTTCAACAATACTGACGATGATGAAAAGTATGATGAGACAAATTCAGGATAAAATGATCTAGCCATGTATTTTGAATATAGAGAGAAAAATATCAGTTTGTCCCTGCTGCTGCTGCTAAGTCGCTTCAGTCGTGTCCGACTCTGTGTGACTCCATAGACAGCAACCCACCAGGCTCCTCCGTCCTGGGATTCTCCAGGCAAGAATACTGGAGTAGGTTGCCATTTCCTTCTCCAATGCATGCATGTATGCTAAGTCACTTCAGTCATGTCCGACTCAGTGTGACCCTATGGACAGCAGCCCACCAGGCTTCCCTATCCATGGGATTCTCAAGGCAAGAATACTGGAGTGGGTTGCCATTTCCTTCTCCAAGTTTATCCGTACAGTTAGATAATTTTAAAATTTTACATATATGAAAATCTAAAGCACCACTGAATATGCAAATATCATAGAACATGCTCAATAATAAGATGATTCAATAAGGAAACTCAAGGAAATTAAGTTTACATTCCATAGTTAATAATTAATGTTTTCTTTATGATCTTATCTTTATTAGTCATATTAAGAAATTTGCTTTGCCTTCACATGAAAGATGTTGATCTATCTGATCATGCACTTGGCTGTTAGTGGAAATCAATAACTGACCTGTGGCTGCAAGGAGGTTGTCAACAAGGAGGCAATGCAGACATTTAGAATAAAGGTTGATTTTAATTCTTTTCCCTGTTCACTCAGTCAGTCACAATCTAAGGGAAGAGTCCCTGCTACTGTGATTTTGACACGTCATCAGCATGCTTGATATAGCTTTAATTAGGCATCCTTTGATATTCACAGCTACCATGTATAAGATCAGCAAAACAATGTAATAATGTGATTTTCTTATTGCTTCTATTTTACCTCCAAAATATATCAGTTTGAAAGACTATTACCTTTTAATTCTTTGTTGATTCTTTCTTTAGAACATATAGTCTCTCTTTTTAAAAAAATTATTTATTTTTAATTGGAGGATAATTACTTTAAAATATTATGATGGTTTCTTCCATATATCAACTTGAGTCAGCCATAGGTGTGTGTGTGTGTGTATGTATATATATATATATCCCTTCCTTTAAATTTCCCTCCCATCTCCCTCTCCCTCCCCATCCCACCTCTCTTTGGGTTCCCTGTGTCCTACAGCAAATTTCCACTGGCTAGCTAATTTACACAAGGTAACATATATGTTTCAATGCTATTCTCTCAAATGATCCCACCTTCTCTTTCCTCACTATACAAAAGTCTGTTCTCTATGTCTGCATCTCCATCGCGTCCCTGTAGATCAGTTTATCAGTACTTCACTTCTAGATTCCATATATATGTGTAAGGCAATGGCAACCCACTCCAGTACTCTTGCCTGGAAAATCCCATGGACGGAGTAGCCTGGTAGGCTACAGTCCATGGGGTCGCTAGGAGTTGGACCCGACTGAGCGACTTCACTTTCACTTTTCACTTTTCACTTCCATGCATTGGAGAAGGAAATGGAAACCCACTCCAGTGTTCTTGCCTGGAGAATCCCAGGGACAGGGGAGCCTGGTGGGCTGCCATCTATGGGGTCGCACAGAGTCAGACACAACTGAAGCGACTTAGTAGTGGCAGCAGCATACAATATTTGTCTTTCTCATTCTGACTTCATTTTGTATAAAAAGCCCTAGGTTTGTCCACCTCATTAGGAACTTACTCAAATACATTCCTTTTATAGCTGAGTAATATTCTATTGTGTATATGTGCCACAACTATTCGTCTGTCGATGGACGTCTAGGTTGCTTCCATGTTCTAGCTATTGTAAATAGTATTTCAGTGAACACTGAGGTATGTGTGTTGTTTTCAGTTATGATTTCCTCAGGGTATATGCCCAGTAGTGAGATTTCTGGGTCTTATGATAGTTTTACTTCAAAGTTTTTAAGGAATCTTCATGCTATTCTCCATGGTGACTGTATCAATTTACATTCCTACCAACAGTGCAGGAGGATTTCCCTTTCTCCACATCCTTTCTAGCATTTATTGTTTGTAGACATTTTGATGATGGCTGTTCTGACTGGTGTGAAGTGATATCTCATTGTGATTTTCATCTGCATTTCTTTAATGATAAGTGAGGTTGAGCATCTTTACATGTGTTTATTAGCCATCTGTATGTCTTCTTTGGAGAAACATCTGTTTAAGGTTTCTGCTCACTTTTTGATTAGGTTGTTTGTTTTTCCATTATTAAATTTCATGGGTTACTTGTGTATTTTGGAGGTTAATTCTTTGCCAGTTGGTTTATTTACTATAATTTTGTCCCATGCTGAGGGCTGTCTTTTTACCTTGCTTATATTTTCCTATGTTGTGCAAAAGCTTTTTAGTCTCTTAAAATGCCTTAGTCTAAGCCAGAGTGCCTTCTGCTTGCCTGAAGCCAAAGTTGTACAATGGGACTGCTTTGTGTCAAGAAGAGAAGAGTGCCTCTAAGACTTTAACGAAAGCAAAAGAGGGCTTCTTATTTATAAGTTTGAGCCTGTCAGTCTCCTACCCTAACATTCTAGCCCCCTTTCTCTGCAGTATGATTCTACAGTATTTCCTCAAATACAGATAATCCTAGGTTTGCATAGTTCTAGTGTGAATAAATTTCAGTTACCATGGTTTAGTTAAATAAAACACTTGGTCCCCATGTTTAAGTTACCATAATAAATTATGAATAACAAGTACAAACTTTGCTAATAGCTCTTCAGTTCCCAAATCACTACTTAATAACAGATAAACTTTGTGATCAGTAACAAATCACCTCACCTTTTTCAAAGTCTGCAGGTGATTGGTCACTTCATTTTTGTTGCTGAATTCATGGACAGGCCCTTGGATGCTTTTATGTCTGCTAAGATAAAGTCCTGATGGCTCACATGGCAAAAAATCTGTTTGCAATGCAAGAGATGTGGTTTCAATCCTTGGGTCAAGAAGATCCCTTGGCGAGAGGAATGGTAATCCACTCCAGTATTCTTGCCTGGAGAATTCCATGAACAGAGGAGGCTGATGGGCTACAGTCCATGAGGTCGCAAAGAGTCAGACACAACTGAGTGACTTACACTACTACTACTATGATAAAACCACTCCCATTAAAAAAAAAAAAAAAAAAAGATAATTGAAGAGAATTTACCAAAGATGTAAGTGGAGCATATAAAGAAAAAAATGAGATAATTGGAATTGATATTACAGTAAAATCACATACTTCCATACCCAGTTAATTGTGGATGGTTCCTGAAGCTTTGCTTATGGAGTTGGGCTTCTTATGAAAAGAGCAGGCAGTCTGACCTTGCTCTCACTACCTCAAAGAATGTTCCTAGGCAGATAAACAGATTGACCAGGAAGCTGCTTAAGTTGGGACATTGTAAACATATTATAAAAAAAAATAAAATAAAATAAAAATTGCCCACTCCAGCTGCCAGTAAATTAGAGTTGGGTCAAGTAAATAATACAGTTGGTACCTCAAGTGTTCAAGAAATATGATATAGAGCTTTACTTTCTTCTATAACAGAGTTTGGAAACCTTTCTTCCATGAAAGACCAGAGAGTAAAAAACAGATGTTTGTGTGTTTTTCTATAAGTCTATTTGTTGCAACCATATGGGCATTATAGAGTGAAAGCAGCTGTAAACAATAGATAAACAAAATGAATGAGTCTCAATTAAACTTTATGGACACTGAAATTTGAATTTCACAAAATGAAAATGTTCACTAAATGAATCATAATATATTATTCCTTCTTTGATTACTTTAAAATATTATAATGTAAAAATGGCAACCATGTAAACAAATTGGTCAGTTAGTTTTGATTTTGTAGGCCATACTTTGCTATCCCTTACTCTTAAAATACCAATAAAATATAAATATTTGGAGAAAAAGAAACATAAAATGTTTACTAATAATAATAAAACAAAGAAATATTCTTTTTAGGGAAAAAAATGACTGAATTTCCAGATATCAGTTTGTATGTAAAATTTAACTTATGAATGTGGCCTTGCTCAGCCAACATTAATAAAATAGCAACATTATTCCCTCATCCTGTTCCTCTGATGTTCTTTTTTTGTTTTTACTTTATATTTCTTGATTACTAATCATCACATATACTAAACTAACTGTATATATATTTTTTAGTCTGTTGAATATAACTTAAATTACAACAGACCAGGGGCTTTTGCTGTTTGGTTTAGCAGCACCAAGAACAGTGACTAGAGATTAATAAGTACTCAAGGAATATTTGCAGCAAATTAGATAATCCAAAAAGGATGAAATTATGATCTGGGAACCCAAGAAATATTGAGAAAATGGCAGTAGAATGGATACAATTGCAACCCAATTTCATAATTAATACTTTCCAATTTGGGAGGCAGAGATTAATTTTTTTTTTTCCTGATTGGGGAAGGAAACAATATTAACAGAACTATTGAACAGAAAGTCAAACTTTTCTATCCAACACGTGAGCATTTAATAGAAGTGCAATTAGACTGCTAACCTTATGAAACCCTTGTTATTCTTTCCCATGCTTCAAAGGTAGACCTCAGAAATGGTCACTTTTACAGATTTCTGTAAAGAAGCCACTTGGAGGAAACTAATTATGTACAACAATAATGCCTCTAACTAAGAATGTTATTGCAAGGTCCACCTAGTCAAGGCTATGGTTTTTCCAGTGGTCATGTATGGATGTGAGAGTTGGACTGTGAAGAAAGCTGAATGCCGAAGAATTGATGTTTTTGAACTGTGGTGTTGGAGAAGACTGTTGAGAGGCCCTTGGACTGCAAGGAGATCCAACCAGTCCATTCTGAAGGAAATCAGCCCTGGGATTTCTTTGGAAGGAATGATGCGAAAGTTGAAACTCCAGTACTTTGGCCACCTCATGCGAAGAGTTGACTCATTGGAAAAGACTCTGATACTGGGAGGGATTGGGGGCAGGAGGAGAAGGGGACGACAGAGGATGAGATGGCTGGATGGCATCACTGACTCAATGGATGTGAGTCTGAGTGAACTCTGGGAGTTGGTGATGGACAGGGAGGTCTGGCATGCTGCGATTCATGGGGTCGCAAAGAGTCGGACGTGACTGAGTGACTGAACTGAACTGAACTGAAGATAAAGAATAGTGTAATATGTGAACATGATTTATTTGTATAACTGGTATAAAATATAACTATTTGATTAAAGAATAATAACAGTTTCAAAATTCTTATGTGATAAAGATTAAATTGTACTGACATTGAAATTTTGATCAATAAAAATGTATAAAACAATGACTCATATACAAGATTAAAATATATATGTGCAAATCAGATGTGCAAAAACATAACTATGTATTTTTATACATGTACTGATTTTGTACTTAAACTTCCTTTCCAAAGAAATTTTGTCTAAAAATCAAAAGCTTACTAACGACAAGAGTCTTGGATGGATTTGTTCTGAGAGACATACATGCCTCAATCCCAAAGACTAGATGGTTAAATGTGAATAAAAATTGCCAGCAATAAATAGTATGTAACAAATCACAAAGATTGAATTTCCATCATTTATTGATTTAGGATGCAGTTAAGTTTTACATCGGAGAACATACATCCTGTCTTGATATTTCTGAGTATCTCAAAAAAGGATGTGTCATTATTCCCATAATATGTGTCAGGAACACCAACATTTGGAATATTTAATTAACTTGATAAAGGATACAAGACACACAACTCTAATTGTTTTAATTTTACTAAAATGTTTTCTCAATCAGAATCCAACAACACATTAAAAAGATCATACACCATGACCAAGTGGTCTTTATCCCAGGGATGCAAGGATTCTTCAATATCTGCAAATCAATCAATGTAATACATCACATTAACAAATTGAAAAATAAAAACCATATGATTATCTCAATAGATGCAGAGAAAGCCTTTGACAAAATTCAACATCCATTTACGATAAGAACTCTCCAGAAAGCAGGAATAGAAGGAACATACCTCAACATAACAAAAGCTATATATGACAAACCCACAGCAAACATTATCCTCAATGGTGAAAAATTGAAAGCATTTCCTCTAACGTCAGGAACAAAACAAGGGTGCCCACTTTCACCATTACTATTCAACATAGTTTTGGAAGTTTTGGCCACAGCAATCAGAGCAGAAAAAGAAATAAAAGGAATCCAAATTGGAAAAGAAGAAGTAAAACTCTCACTATTTGCAGAAGACATGATCTTCTACATAGAAAACCCTAAAGACTCCACCAGAAAATTACTAGAACTAATCAATGATTATAGTAAAGTTGCAGGATATAAAATCAACACACAGAAATCCCTTGCATTCCTATACACTAATAATGAGAAAACAGAAAGAGAAATTAAGGAAACAATTCCATTCACCATTGCAATGAAAAAAATAAAATACTTAAGAATATATCTACCTAAAGAAACTAAAGATCTATATATAGAAAACTATAAAACACTGGTGAAAAAAATCAAAGAGGACACTAATAGATGGAGAAATATACCATGTTCATGGATTGGAAGAATCAATGTAGTGAAAATGAGTATACTACCCAAAGCAATTTATAGATTCAATGCAATCCCTATCAAGCCACCAACAGTATTCTTCACAGAGCTAGAACAAATAATTTCACAATTTGTATGGAAATACAAAAAACCTCGAATAGCCAAAGCTATCTTGAGAAAGAAGAATGGAACTGGAGGAATCAACCTACCTGACTTCAGGCTCTATTACAAAGCCACAGTTATCATGACAGTATGGTACTGGCACAAAGACAGAAATATTGATCAATGGAACAAAATAGAAAGCCCAGAGATAAATCCACGCACATATGGACACCTTATCTTTGACAAAGGAGGCAAGAATATACAATGGATTAAAGACAATCTCTTTAACAAGTGGTGCTGGGAAAACTGGTCAACCACTTGTAAAAGAGTGAAACTAGAACACTCTCTAACACCATACACAAAAATAAATTCAAAATGGATTAAAGATCTAAATGTAAGACCAGAAACTATAAAACTCCTAGAGGAGAACATAGGCAAAACACTCTCCGACATACATCACAGCAGGATCCTGTATGACCCACCTCCCAGAATATTGGAAATAAAAGCAAAAGTTAAAAAATGGGACCTAATTAAACTTAAAAGCTTCTACACAACAAAGGAAACTATTAGCAAGGTGAAAAGGCAGCCTTCAGAATGGGAGAAAATAATAGCAAATGAAGCAACTGACAAACAACTAATCTCAAAAATATACAAGCAACTCCTACAGCTCAACTCCAGAGAAATAAATGACCCAATCGAAAAATGGGCCAAAGAACTAAATAGACAGTTCTCCAAAGAAGACATACAGATGGCTAACAAACACATGAAAAGATGTTCAACATCACTCATTATCAGAGAAATGCAAATCAAAACCACTATGAGATACCATTTCACGCCAGTCAGAATGGCTGCAATCCAAAAGTCTACAAGCAATAAATGCTGGAGAGGGTGTGGAGAAAAGGGAACCCTCTTACACTGTTGGTGGGAATGCAAACTAGTACAGCCACTCTGGAGAACAGTGTGGAGATTCCTTAAAAAACTGGAAATAGAACTGCCTTATGACCCAGCAATCCCACTGCTGGGCATACACACTGAGGAAACCAGAAGGGAAAGAGACACGTGTACCCCAATGTTCATCGTAGCACTGTTTATAATAGCCAGGACATGGAAACAACCTAGATGTCCATCAGCAGATGAATGGATAAGAAAGCAGTGGTACATATACACAATGGAGTATTACTCAGCCGTTAAAAAGAATACATTTGAATCAGTTCTAATGAGGTGGATGAAACTGGAGCCTATTATACAGAGTGAAGTAAGCCAGAAAGAAAAACACCAATACAGTATACTAACGCATATATATGGAACTTAGAAAGATGGTAACAATAGCCCTGTGTACAAGACAGCAAAAGAGACACTGATGTATAGATCAGTTTTATGGACTCTGTGGGAGAGGGAGAGGGTGGGGAGATCTGGGAGAATGGCATTGAAACATGTATAATATCATGTATGAAACAAGTCGCCAGTCCAGCTTCGATGCATGATACTGGATGCTTGGGGCTGGTGCACTGGGACGACCCAGAGGGAGGGTATGGGGAGGGAGGAGGGAGGAGGGTTCAGGGTGGGGAACACAGGTATACCTGTGGCAGATTCATTTCGATATTTGGCAAAACTAATACAATATTGTAAAGTTTAAAAATAAAATAAAATTTTAAAAAAAAGAAATTTGAGTGCTAAAGAATTGATGCTTTTGAACTGTGGTGTTGGAGAAGATTCTTAAGAGTCCCTGGGACTGCAAGGAGATCCAACCAGTCCATCCTAAAGGAGATCAGTCCTGAATATTCATTGGAAGGACTGATGCTGAAGCTGAAACTCCAACACTTTGGCCACCTGATGCAAAGATCTGACTCATTGGAAAAGACCCTGATGCTGGGAAAGATTGAAGACAGAAGGAGAAGGGGATGACAGAGGATGAGGTTGTTGGATGGCATCACTGACTCAATGGACATGAGTTTGAACAAACTCTTGGAGTTGGTGACGGACAGGGAAGCCTGGTGTGCTGCAGTCCATGGGGTCACAAAGAGTCGGACACTAATGAGCAACTGAACTGAACTGATGAGTGAACATTGGTTACTTTCAGTATCTGTGGTAGGTGCTCTCTGCCCCTGCTGTTTTTACTTATGTTGTTAATTAAACATGGAAAATTAAAAAAAAAATTCCTTATATTTCTATTAAATGCACAATATGGACTTAAATTTTCACAAGATATATATCTATATTTTTTAAAATTTAGGGAAATATCTTTTTTTGATTTTTCATTGTTACTGATAGAAAATAAGGTACTGTTTTCTTTTTTTATAGCTTGCTGTTATGTAAAATAAAAAGTAAATAATAAACTGCATTACTCTACTCCCTGAACAACACAGACACTGGAATTTTCTGAGGTATCAGCATTTTCATTTCTCCCATTTCTTGCTTACGCCATGGAAATTGAGGTTAACATCACCCTCATCCTTGGAATCATTACCCCTATCTCTCTCAGAATGTATGGTTGGATTCCTTGGGTAATATGCATAGTTAATATGACTCAAGTGTGATAGAGTAAATTAAATGTGCTTATTCCCCATGGTATTTATTCATGAATTTTGCTCTTGGTATTAATCATCTCTTGACAGGTATATCATTATGTGTGTAGATCATTATCTTCAGGTCTACATTAGTATTTCTGAAATGTGTTAATGCTTCATGATCTTAAAAGGATTCTTTAAAAGTCAAGCTATCAAAACTACATGAGTGTGAAACAGAACTAACATAAAATTCTTCAAAATTTTTGGCATTAAATACAAATACTTCCAATAATTTCAGTATATTTACTATGCAAAAAAAAAAAAAATCTCCAAAAGTCCAAGTTGCTACCCAACATGTGACATGTCATTAGAGTAGAACCCATGTCATTGGGTTTAGGTATAGAAGTAATAGAGGTAGAATGTGTAGTGATATGAGTGCATTTTCTTTTGTGAAGGAAGGTGAAATATTGTTGATATGGTGAGTGTATTTTCCTTGTTGTGTTGTGATTAGCATGTACAGGGAATATAGGGCAGTAATTATTATATTTGCTCCTACTAAAATAATTGTGATGTTGGATCATGAAAAGGTTGATATTAGTAGAATAAAAATCATTATAGTAGAATAAAAATCACAAACAAGTAAATAGGTTTAGTAGTGATCAGCCATAATGAAAACAGCACGTTTTTGTGATTTATTTGCTCATATATTTGTATTGTCCTCAAGACACAAGGAGATATTTTTGTGATGCTTTCCACTCACATTTTTGGAAAATCATATGCCTTATAACATTGGTTTATGTGTCTCTTATACATGAAAGTGCAGTGATCACAAAAAATATTTGTGCACAACTGCTCACAGAAGTTTTATTTAAAATAGCTAAAACTGGACATATCCCAGATGTTCATCAGCATGAAACTGGATAAACAGATTGCTATTAAGAAATTTTTTTTTAAAAAGAATGAACTATTGATATGTACAATGCCATGGATATATCACTAAAATATGCTGATTGATAGAAAGTTTAGATAAAGAAATGTAAAATGTACGATTGCATTCACATGAAGTTAAAAAATAGGCCAAACTAGTTCAAGAAATTCAGAGAAATAGTTGTCTTAGAGATGTTGAAGCTGGTGACTAGGAAAGGATAAGAGGGAACTTTCTGAGGTAATGACAATGTTCTCAATCTTTGATCTACAAAGTTAAGACTTTGAATTACCTAGGTAATATATTTGTCAAACTGCATTTAAAAGTACACTTAAGATTTCTGCATTTCACTGTAAGCCACTATTGCCCAAAAGCTCTAAAAATGTTGGAACTTTGTTAATAATATTCATAAATGTGTCTAGAATTAAGTATATTTATGTCTATAAGTTTAAAATGCATTAAAAATATGAGCCATGAGTAGAAGAATAATAGCTAAATAAATATGTGACAAAGCAAATGAAGCATATTTTTAACTGTATAATCTATGTGAGTATGTGGAATTTAACTGTATGATTCTTTTAACTTTTTTCTATGTTTAAAAATTTGTATTATTTTCTGCAAATGAAAATTAATGAAAAAAAGATGTATTCAATGTAATGACTGATGTAATAAAAATGGCAAGCACACAATGCTAAGATACTGTAGAACAGGGATCAAATAAGGTTAACTGAGAAACCATGGGTGGGAGAATATTACAGTAGGTTTAGACAAGCAAAGAGAAGTGTAAAATGGGAAAAGATACTAAAGCATTTGACAATGTACGTGTGTGGGTGGCAGTGCAACCAATATAGTGCATCAAATCTGAGGAAGTGAATGATGAAATTTGATAACAATTAAAAGTATCATTCAAGATACTTGTGAATCATTCAAGACATTTGTGATGGACACAAAATAGGAAAAATTTTCTGGTTAAATTTGGAATGACAGATAATAAAGATATTACACTTGTGAAGAATATTAAGCTCTAACTGGGAGATAGGGCCTAATGAAGGTTTTTATTTTATAATTTTATTTATATCTTTGTATTGTAAAGATCATGCTAAAAAGCTATGACAAATTAATTTCAAAATAATGAACTGAATGAGTAGGATTGGAGAGAAACTTGAGGTAAGGAGATAATTATCTGGTTTATTAACGTTTTGTCAGAAAAAAATGATCCATTTGATAAACACATGCATTTACATGTGTTATATAAACAGAGACATAAGATAATAAAGTTTCAACCAAAGTACTAGAAATGCTGATGTAAATCAGACAATCCCTGATAGCTGATTAACTATAGAGGGCAGAGTGATTCTTTTTTTTTTTTTTTTTGAAGAACAAGATTTTTATTTTTTATTTATTTATTTATTTTTACATGTGGCTCATCCATTTATTTTTTAATATAAATTTATTTATTTTAATTGGAGGTTAATTACTTTACAATATTATATTTGTTTTGCCATACATCAACATGAATCCACCACAGGTATGCACATGTTCCCCATCCTGAACCCCCCTCCCTCTTCCCTCCCCGTACCATCCCTCTGGGTCATCCCAGTGCACCAGCCCCAAGCATCTAGTATCATGCATCGAACTCTAATGACTAAAGTTTGAAGCCAAGTTAGAATGAAATATTGCTAATAGGATATATTTGAGATATTAATAGTATTTTTATAGTAAGAAATATAACTTACTATAGCTCAACCTTGTGTTGAGCTATAGAACTTTTAATAATTATACTATGTATTTTAGCTTAGAAATCATCTCATAAAAATAGGGTTTATACATTTTATGCCTAAAAGTTGCTTTTTTCATATGGCTAATTTGTTCTTTGAGGAAATAATATACACACAAAAGCTGAACTAAAAAAAGACTGTTTTAGAACATGTAATAAGACTTTTATTTTTTAAAAAATGTCCTGAATGTGAGTTTAATAATCTGTATTCAAATATATATATTTTCTGGAAATTTAAGTATATACATTTTATGAGCACTTAAAAGTATTAATTTAATAGTTTTTCATGACTATCCTAAAAATAAAATTTGAAAATATATTCTTAATTTTAATACAATGGCTGTTATTTTTCAAAGATATGCTATAAAGAAATAAAGCTCATGAGAAATTGATCAAATAGATAATTTAAATTAGGAGAAATTTTTTAAATATTTATAATTGTGCATGCATAAAAGTAATTTACAAAACATGAAAGAGAAATACATACAATAGACCATTTTCTAATTTTTTCAATTAATGATCCTTTCTTTTATGTATCTTAAAATCAAAAGTTTATTTACCCATCCTGGGATTATTTGTTCATCCTGTACACTAGAGAACTAGTTCCAAACTTCTATAAAATTATAACTAAAAATCACATATTAGCAATTAAATATATGTCAGAATTTTATGCTGATATTTGAAAAAGTCACTATGTGTACATCTCATCATGAATAGGTTTTAGGTCAGATAAAAAATTAGACAAATGTTGTTAACCTCTGTCAAAACCAAAATGTTCTCAAATAAAAATTGTTATACAATGTAAATGAAATTTTTTATATGGTGGTGCTTGGAAGCTGGTATTTAAAGTAATGCTGTTGGAGGGGGCAAGATGGCACAATGAAAAGATCCTAGGTTCCCCTCCTCCCACAAAAACACTAAAATTACAACTACATATACAGCAACTAACTCAGAATGGCAGGAAAACTAGCAGAAACTTTTTTTTTTTTTTTCTTTTTCACGACTAAGGATAAAAAGAAACCACATTGAGATGGGTGGAGGGGTACACATACAGTCTGGCCAGGACTCCAGACACTGGAAACCAGGGGTGAAATGGACATCACAGCTTAACTAGTCATCCCTGGAGAGCAAAGGTTTTAAACCTTACATGAATCTTCTGAGGCCTGGGAACTTGCACTGGGAAGATAAGCTGCCACAACGTCTGACTTTGAAAATAAGCAAGTTTATGTCCAAGATAGCCAGATGGCTATTGGAAACCAAAAATTTGCTCTTAAAAGAACATGAAAAACTCATTTGCTCTGAAACCCAATGCAGAAAAAAAGTACCAGCTTCGTAATGAAGAAATCCATTGAATACTTTTAAGATGATTTAAGGTGTGTATCTGAGAGACTGGGATTTGTTGGAACTTTCTCTGGATATGGATGAGTGGTAAGTGTCAGTAGTCTTTGTTTTTGTTTTTTTCTTATCCTCCTCTACTTAGTTGCTTAGTGCCATTTATGACTCTTGCCATGTAACTTACTAGCACAACAACCCACCGAGGTAAGTTCACCTGTGGACATGATGAAGACTGTGCCCCTCCAAAGTAGCTACCTACCTATTAACAGCCACCTTCAATTGGCAGTAGACACTATCCAAAGTAGCTCCTTGGACCACCAGTCCAGGCAGGTACACTTCACTGGCAGTAGAGCCAGACTTGGCAGACGCCCTTGACCAGCACCAGTGTTTCCTTAAAGGGGTGCTCACACCAGGAGTCAGTCACATACAACAGAGCATATGCAACACTTGTGGCCAGGCCTTTCAGCTAGATGAGTGGGGGCCAGTCCTACACACTAGCTGTACCTATAGAAATCACAGCCCAGACACAATAGGAGGGCACATGCACCCCACATATGGGAAAATCGTGTAGCACTTGGCTCTGGCACTGAGGCAGTACAGTGCTACTGGGTGCAATAGGACGTCTTTTACTCAAAGCCGCTATTTCAAGACCAGAAGATATAGCTGATCCACCTAATACATAGAAATGAACACCAAGAGTTAGACAAAATGAGACAAAGGAATATGTTGCAAATGAAAAAAAAACAGAAAACCTCAGGGAGGGGGGAAGCTAAATAGAATGGAGATAAGCAATATTCTAGAAAAAATGTTATTGTTTAAATTAATGGTCATAAAAATGCTCACAGAGCTTAGGAAAAGATGAATGAACACAGTGAAAACTTCACCAAATTGATAAAAACATAAAAAAAAACAATTAGAACTGAAGAATATATTAACTGAATAAAAAATACACAGAGAAAATCAACAGCAGATTAAATGATACAGAAGAATGGATCAATAATCTGGAAGACAGGCTAGAGGAAAAGAAAAAAGAAACCAAAAGATGAGGCTAGCTTAAGGGACTTCTGAGACAACACCAGGCATACTAACATTAGCATTATAGGCTTCTTAGAAGGATACAAAAAATGGGACAAAAAAATACTATCAGAATGAATAATGGTGAAAGCAACCCTGAACTGGTAAAGGAAACAGATATCCACATCCAGAAAGCACAGAGAGTCCCAGAGATGAACCTATACTAAAACAAAATTATATAGTCATCTCAATAGATGCATAAAAAGCTTCTGACCAAGTAAACATTCATTTAAGATATAAAAACTCTCAACAAAATAGGAGTGGAGGGAATGTAACTGAACATGATAAAAGTTATATACGACTATCATAGAAACACCATACCAAATGATGAAAAACTGAAAGTATTTCCTCTAATAACAGGAAGAAGATAAGGATGCCCACTCTTGCCACTTCTATTAAACATATTATTGAAAGTCCTGGCCATGCCAGTCACACAAGAAAAAACAAATAAAAGGTATTAAAATTGAAAGGAAGCAAAACTGTCACTGTTTACAGATGACATGATACTATAAATAGAAAACCCTAAAGACTCCACTGAAAATATTAGAACTTATGAATTCACTAAAGTAGCAGGATATAAAATTAATGTACAGAAATATGTAGTGTTTCTATGCACTAATAATTTTGTATCAGAGAGATAAATAAAGAAAACAACTCCATTTACAATTGAATCAAAAAGAATAAAATACCTAGAAAAAAGTTTAACCAAAAAAGTAAAAGATCTGTACTCTGGAAACTGTAAGACACTTATGAAATTTAAAAAAAAAATACAAAAAATGTAAAGATATACTGTGCTCATGAACTGGAATAATTAATATTGTTAAAATGTCCTTACTACCCAAAGCAATCTATGGACTCTGTGACATCTCCACCAAAATATCAACAGCATTTTTCACAGAACTAGAATAATTAAACCTAAAATTTCAAGTAATCAAAATAATCCTGAGAAAGAAGAACAAGACTGGAGTATTATGGGCCCTGATTTCAAATTATACTACAAAGTTATAGCCATGAAAACAGCATGGCACTGGCATATAAACAGAAACATAGATCAATGGAACAGAGTAGAAAGTCCAGAAATAAGCTTACACATATATGATCAGTTAATCTATAGCAAAGTAAGCAAGAATATAACTTGTGGAAAAGACAACCTCTTCAATAAATGGGGAAACTGGACAGCTATATGCAAAAGAATCAAACTGGGTGACTTTCTTACACCATATACAAAAACAAATTCAAAATGGATTACAGACTTAACCTATATGTGAAACCTGAAACCGTAAAATCCTAGAATAAAACATGGGCAGTATGTTTTCAGACATCAATGTTAGCAAGATTATATCTATATCTATCTATCCATCTATCTATATAGATGTATATGTCTATATATATATATGTGTGTGTGAAGTAAAGTGAAGTGAAAGTCACTCAGTCATATCAAACTCTTTGTGACCTCATGGACTATAGAGTCCATGGAATTCTCCATACCAGAATACTGGATTTGGGCAGCCTTTTCCTTCTCCAGGGGATCTTCCCAACCCAGGGATTGAACCCAGGTCTCCTGAATTGCAGGCAGATTCCTTACCAGCTGAGCCACAAGGGAAGCCCATATATATATATATATACATATATATATATGTATATGTATATATACATATATATCCTCAGACAAAGGAAACTGAAATGAAAATAAACAAAAGGGATTACATCAAAGTGAAAATATTTTGCAAGCTTTTGCACAGGGAAGAAAACTATCAAGAAAGCGAACAAGTAACCTATTAAATGAGAGGTGATATTTGCAAATGATATATTCAGTAAAGGGGCTTACCAGGTAGCTCAGTGGTAAAGAATCTACCTGCAATTCAAGAGATGCAGGTTTGATCCCTGGGTTGGGAAGATCCCCTGGAGAAGGTAATGGCAACCCACTCCAGTATTCTTGTCTGGGAAATCCAATGGACAAAAGAGCCTAGCAGTTACAATCCACGGAGACACAAAGAGTCAGATACAACTTAGAGACTAAACAATAATATATTTAACAAGGAGTTAAAATCCAAACTATAGGAACAAAACATAAAGCTCAGTATCAAAAACATATATCTTATTAAATAATATGCAGAGGACTTAAATAAATATGTTTCCAAGTAAAATATATTAATGGCCAGGAGACACATGAGACAATGTTCAACATCATCAGGGAAATGCAAATAAGAATCAGTGTGCTATCATCTTACACCTGTCAGAATGGCTGTCATTTAAAAGACAACAAATAGCACATATTAGTGAGGGTATAGAGGAAAAAGAATCTTTGCGCAATATTCTGGGGAATGTAAACTGTTGCTGCTGCTGCTAAGTCACTTCAGTCATATCCAACTCTATGCGACCCCATAGACGGCAGCCCACCAGGCTCCCCCGTCCCTAGGATTCTCAAGGCAAAACTCCACACTGGAGTGGGTTGCCATTTCCTTCTCCAGTAAACTGGTGCAGCTACAATGAAAAACACTATGAAGTTTCCTTTAAAAATTAAAAGTAGAACTTCCTTATTATCTGACAGTTTCACTTCTTGGTATTTACCTGAAGAAAACAAAAACACTAAGTCAAAAAGATATATGCATTCCTCCGTTCATTGTAACATTATATATAATAGCCAAAATATGGAAACAACTGAAGTGTCAATAGATAGAGGAATGAATACAAAAATGTGGTATACATATACAATGAAATAATACTTAGTCATGGTAAATGAAATAATGCCATTTCAAAAACATTGATGGATCTAGACGACAATGTGTTAAGTGAAATAAATCAGACAGAGAAAGGCATCAGTCAGTCAGTCAGTTCAGTCGCTTAGTCGTGTCCGACTCTTTGCGACCCCATGAATCACAGCACTCCAGGCCTCCCTGTCCATTACCAACTGCCGTTCACTCAGACTCACGTCTATCGAGTCAGGGATGCAATCCAGCCATCTCATCCTCTGTCGTCCCCTTCTCCTCCTGCCCCCAATCCCTCCCAGCATCAGAGTCTTTTCCAATGAGTCAACTCTTCGCATAAGGTGGCCAAAGTACTGGAGTTTCAGCTTTAGCATCATTCCTTCCAAAGAACACCCAGGGCTGATCTCCTTCAGAATGGACTGGTTGGATCTCCTTGCAGTCCAAGGGACTCTCAAGAGTCTTCTCCAACACCACAGTTCACAAGCATCAATTCTTTGGCACTCAGCTTTCTTCACAGTCCAACTCCCACATTCATACCTGACCACTGGAAAAACCATAGCCTTGACTAGACAGACCTTTGTTGGCAAAGTAATGTCTCTGCTTTTCAATATGCTATCTAGGTTGGTCATAACTTTCCTTCCAAGAAGTAAGCATCTTTTAATTTCATGGCTGCAGTCACCATCTGTAGTGATTCTGGAGCCCCAGAATAAAGTCTGACACTGTTTCCACTGTTTCCCTGATTTCACTTGAATTCTTAATCCAAAGAAAAATCAAATGAACATATAAAACAGAAACAGACTCATACAGATAGAAAACAGCTGGTTGCTGGAAGGGAAGGCAGTGGAAGGTTGGGCAAAATATGTGAGGAGGCTTAACTGGAGTAAATTTCCTGCGATAAATGTCACAGGGATATACTATAGTACATAAGGAACTTAGAGAGTAATACTATAATATTATTGGATGGTTATAAATGGTTACTAGAGTTACTGTTGTCATCATTTCACAATGTGTTTAATGTATTACAAAATCACTATGCTGTAACCTGAAACTAACATAATATGCCATTTTAACATAATATCAACTACACTTAAATATATATATGTCACTGATGAAATAATTTTATCATTGTCAAACAATCAGTTACAGAGTAAAAATAACATAGATTCACAATAATTGTTGAATCTTTTATCACAATAATTGAAGGATCTTTTGGGGAAAATTATTCTGGTAATGGCAAGTTTTATTTATAGTTTTCCTTTAATAATTCCCCAAAGATTATAAATAAAGGATAATTTCATAGTTATACAAAGTTTACATAGACAAATAGTATATATATGCATATACATATGAGTTTTAATTTGGGGTATTTACTAATATTAGTTAAATAGGTTGTAATTTAAGTATGGCAGACATTTACTGAAAGCCTGCTCTAAGTAACGGTTCTTTCTGATGTTAGAAATGTAAGGTTCATCCCAGTGCATGTGTACACCTGTGGCAGATTCATGCTGATGTACGGCAAAAACCAATACAATATTGTAAAGTAATTAGCCTCTAAATTAAATAAATAAATTAAAAAAAAAAGAAATGTAAGGTTCCTGTTTCCAAGTTGCTTATAATTTTGAAAAGGAAATTAATCTATTATATTAGAATGCATATACCCTTGAATTTATACTTATAGTTCTGAATTTTTGCTAACAGTGCCTCAGATCAAAGATGTGTATCAATTTCTGTTTAAGCTCAGACATGAATTTGAATTGCATTTGCTATAGGAAGAATATGGATTCAAATGGTTGAGTCATCATCTACATTGTAATGAGAACTGTTCTAATTTATTACCTCGTATAATTTAATACTTTGAGGTAGAATTATTATCTTCATTTTAGAGATGTGGAAGTTACATGTGAATATGTATTATCCTGAATACTTAGAAGCTATCTAACTTTGTTATCTAATAATGTTAACTTTGTAAACATGTAAAAAGTGGGAAAATGTCAGGTTTGGTAATAGCTTAATTCTAAACAAAATCCTTATTCTCCAAAAAGTACAAGGCATAAAACAAGTAAAACAATCTATGGAGAAAAAAAATCAACATACGAAAGAACATAGAACATGGAACTCTGCTAAATGGTATGTGCCAGCCTAGATGGGAGGGTGGTTTGGGGGAGAAAGGATACACGTATATGTATGGTGAAGTCCCTTTGCTGTTTACCTGAAACTACCACAACATTGTTAATTGGCTATGCCCCAATACAAAATAAAAAAATTAAAAGTTTGCAAAAAAAAAAAAAGATGCAAAAGAAAAAGAAAGACTCTGTTGGAGAATAGAAAAGATGCCATTGTGCCCTCTAATTAAAATACCAGTAAATCTGGGCAAATTGCAACCCAGCGTTTGCTTTACTGGACTTAAATGCTGGGAAAAACACTCCAAGAAAATCTGGAGTTGAATAGTTGAAGAACATTGAGGTGAAACCTGGCACAGACATTGCTGAGTACAAACTCCTGCATTTCTTTAGAGCAGATGTCTATACCTATGTAGGATCTAAAGCATTTGCTTTGGGCCTAACATGAGGAGGGGGGATGAATGATCCAGAGATTTTGCATCAAGCCTAGGTCCATCTAGTCAAAGCTATGATTTTTCCACTTGTCTCATATGGATGTGAGAGCTGGATAGCTAGATAAAGAGTGTGAATAAAGAAAGCTGAGCGCTGAAGAACTGGTGCTTTTGCACTGTGGTGTTGGAGAAGACTCTTGAGAGTTCCCTGGACTGCAAGAAGATCAAACCAGTTAATCCTAAAGGAAATCAGTCCTGAATATTCATTGAAAGGACTGAAGCTGAAGCTCCAATACTGTGGCCATCTGATGTGAAGAACTGACTCATTGGAAAAGACTCTGATGCTGGGAAAGATTGAAGGCAGGAAGAAAGGGGACGACAGAGGATGAGATGGTTGGATGGCATCACCGACTCGATGGACATGAGTTTGAGCAAACTCCAGAAGTTGGTAATGGCAGGGAAACCTGGCGTGCTGCAGTCCATGGAGTTGCAAAGAGTTCGACATGACTGAGGGAATGAACTGAACTGAATTGATGAGACTGTATGTCACAGGTAGTCAGAGTTCTTGGTTGAAGCTGACTCATGCATGCCGGAGGGACGTGTGACAGGATTTTAATCTAAAATGGAACCAGAAAATATGAAATGGATTTTCTCAATGCATGCACTCTCAGGAAGATGACACAAGAACTCGGAGACTCATTTCTCAAAAATGCCTGATTTAAAAGCCAAATTTTACCAGTGACCATCTTCCAAGAATCTCTTACTATCCTCAAGACCATAAACTACTTTCCTGGACTCTGGCTGGAGCCTGTCCTCTTTGCACTCCTTGCCCATAAATACAGCCCACTCCAAACCCTGAATGGGCTAGCCTGTAGTTTACTAGAGATTGCTTTTCCCAAATTGCAACAACTGTACTATTCTAGTGTAAACCCAATTTCTGGCAATTTCTTAGATTATGTCTGTATTTAGGTTGATACATCTCCAATTATGACCCTGAATACGCCACAGAGTAATGAAATGAACTATAACTTCAAAATAATCTTACCTAATCTTACCCAAGGTATAACATTAACATAAATGCCAGAAATAACAATCAACTCTCAAACTTTTAGATGTTACAGTTACTAGCTACATAATATAAAATAAACCTATGAACTATTTAAAGTAATAATAGATGAAATTTAAAAAAAAAAAAAAAATAAGATGAGAACATCAACATTATCATATATATCTCAAAAAAATTCAAAGAGAAGTTCCAGAAATGCACCATGTTGAAATCATCAAGCTAAATTTACAAGGGCCTCTGCTGCTAACTATGATGGTTTAGTTTGTGTCAGATGAACTATCTCTGCAAGAGTAACTATAAGGCAACAGTCTTCAAACAAAAAATTTAGCTGTTTAAAGACATTAGAGACTAAAAAAGATTGTTAACACTTAGGAGGACAAATTCAAAATAGAAAGGATGTGAACTGAATTGAGTCTAACATTCTTTGCCATTTCCCCTTCTCTGCTGCTGTTGCTTAGTTGCTTCAGTCATGTCTGACTCTGTGCAACCCTATGGACTGCTGCATGCCAGGCTCCTCTGTCCCTGGGATTCTCTAGTCAAGAGTAGTACTAGAGTTAGTTTCCATGCGCTTCCCCAGGGCATAAACAGTGGTCTCCTTCATTCCAGACAGATTATTTATCACTGAGCCACCTCTGAAGGACTGATTCACAAGCAGTGCTATTGAATCAAGAACCCTTGAATTACTGGCTGGGCCCGGCTTCTTGACAGCTTTGGGGGCTGTTGTTCTAGTTGTTTAGTTGCTAAGTTGTGTCTGACTTTTTGTGACTGCATAGACTATAGCCTACCAGGGTCCTCTGTCCATGTATTTCCCAGGCAAGAATACTGGAGTGAGTTGCCATTTCCTTCTCCAAAAGATCTTCCCCACCCAGGGATTGAACCCCCATCTCCTGAATTGGCAGTTGAATTCTTTACCACTGAGCCACGAGCAGAGCCCTCATGGGCCTGGGGAGACACTAACTGTAGTCCAGCACATCCAAAGTAGTCAGGATTTAGACTCAGAGAAAAGAATGAAAAACCATCATTGCTTGTGTTCTGGGCCTTTGCTAATTTGTAAGATACATAAAAGAGAAGGCAATGGCACCCCACTCAAGCACTCTTGCCTGGAAAATGCCATGGACAGAGGAGCCTGGTAGGCTGAAGTCCATGGGGTCGCGAAGAGTTGGACATGACTGAGCGACTTCACTTTCACTTCTCACTTTCATGCACTGGAGTAGGAAATGGCAACCCACTTCAGTGTTCTTGCCTGGAGAGTCCCAGGGACTGGGGAGCCTGGTGGGCTGCCTTCTATGGGGTCGCACAGAGTTGGACACAACTGAAGCAACTTAGCAGCAGCAGCAAGATAAACAAAGAAAGACAGAAATTCAGGCAGAAAATGGAAGCTAAGATGCTAAAAATTAGATAGAACTGGTTCTTCTGAGGTGAAAATAAAATGGCACACAGGACTGGCCAAAGAATAATGACCTTTCTATAAATAGTGAAGGCAAATCAGGAGTAGGGCAGCACTCACAGATACTACATCTTAGTCTCAAATCACTCAAAGCTTGTTTGGAAGATGGTATTTTCATATTACCTAAGTGTCTGTCAAAAAGAAAATAAATTATTTCTGAAAGAATATAAGGCTTTCCATAATCTGCTTTTGTTCTCTTACATGGTATTCATCATTTGCTCAGAAATTGTTAGGTATGCTATGCTACCTACTAAATGTTTACAGCAAACTTGTAAGATATTTGTTATTCCTTATAAAATGCACAAAATGAGTAAAGCACCTCATAAGTTATTTCTATTGAATTTTATACCATATACTGTAGGCAATTAGTTCAAGAAATTAAAATAAAAATATGTAATAATTGAAAAAATAGGAAACTAATGTCAGTCTTCATTATTACATTTGATGAATAAATACATGAAGAATTCAAAATACAAAAAGAAAAATTCAGTCTCATTATTATTATTGGATGGCATCACTGACTCAGTGGACATGAGTTTGAGCAAGCTCAGGAGGTTGGTAGTGGACAGGGAAGCCTGGCATGCTGCAGTCCATGGAGTCTCAAAGAGTCAAACATGGCTGAATAACTGTGAACTGAAATATGCTCTAAATTAGGATTCCTGGTGGCTCAGACAGTAAAGAATCTGACTACAATGCTGGATCGATCCCCAGGTCAAGAAGATCCCCTGGAGAACTGAATGGCTACCCACTCCAGTATTCTTGCCTAGAGAATTCCAGACAGAGTCCATGGCGTCACAAAGAGTGGAACACGAATGAGTGACTAACATTTTCACTTTCACATACTCTAAATTATATTTTTAAAGATATATTTTTCAGTATATTCCAGTTACGGCAGCAAATCAATCATACTTTCTAAGACATACTGCCAACTTCATTTATGTCTTGATTCTTTTCTCTCAAATCATGTGATTCCCAATTTTTGAATGCTGTTTGTATTGGTGCAAAAGGCATTTGGAAGTGAAAGTGAAAGTCGTTCAGTCCTGTCCAACTCTTTGTGACCCCATGGACTGAGACCCTATGTCCATCACCAACTTCTGCAGCTTGCTCTGGAGCTTGCTCCTAAAATTCTCCAGGCTAGAATACTGGAGTGGGTAGCCTTTCCATTCTCCAGGGGATCTTCCCAACCCAGGGATGGAACCCAGGTTTCCTGCATTGCAGGTGGATTCTTTATCAGTTGAGCCACAAGGGAAGCCCAGTACATAATAGTATTCATATAAATGCCATAATATGAATATCTTGTTGTCCTATGTTCACTTGTGTGTCACATCACTATTAAGTCATAGAATCCCTATAGTCTATGCCACCAAAGTTCCTAGATGGTTTGACCTTAGTCTATAATGCGATGAGGAAAGTCAGCGCAGTTTGCTACAGAGTTCTCTGATGTCCTCTTTGGCACTAATCAAACATGTTGGAATGCCTTGTATTTAGCCTCTTTACATTTAATCACTGTAGTTGCTACAGAAACACAATATAGCATTGAGAAAGGGTAAATTAAACTGGGATTTTAAGTTATACTCCTGGATTTAAATAGTCATCTGATTGCAAAGACTACTCCACTTGGAATATCACTTGCTTTCATGATGTCTAGATTTCAAATCAGACTCTATCTTGCTAAGCCTTTCCCTGAAATGGACTGTGTCTTTCCTCCACTACCATGCTGGCTTTACTTCTCCCCTGGCTATATTTCGGCCAGAAAGGATTTCTCTCTGGTTTTGAAGATGTCATGCTTCTTTAGCTATAAGTCTTCACATCTGATGTATCTCTAGTCTGGAATTTGCTGCCACACCTACTCTACCATTCTAATAATGTCCTAAGCTAGTGTCTAATTATCCTTTAGATTTCAGCTAAGAACAACAACAATGAACACTTTCTCTGTACTTCTCCACTTTCCTAGACTAGACTAGGTTAGCATCCAAGCATTATAGATATTGTACTCACAAACTCATTCTTCTCAAGCTCATTTTATTCACAAATATTTTGTTTACTGTTCACTTTCCCAGATTAACTTGGCAGCTCTGTGAGGTAGGGGTGCATGTGTGCATGCTCAGTTGCTTGTTGTGTCTGACTCTGTGAGACCCCATGGACTATAAACCCACCAGGTTCCTCTAGTCAAGGGATTCTCCAGGCAAGAATACTGGACCGGGTTGCCATTTCCTCCTCCAAGGGACCTTCCCAACCCAAGGATGGAACCTGCCTTTCTTGTGTCTCCTGCATTGGTAGGTGGGTTCTTTACCAGTAACGCCAGATGAGAAGCCCCTGAGATAGGAGTAATAATTCATAATGTTCAACATGGTGCACAAGTTCTTAACACAGAGCCTGGAACAAAATAGATGTGCAGGAAAATGCATCATTGTAGGATCCATGTACTTCCATGTGAATATAAGAAGAAAGGAAGGGAAAGGAGAGAAAAATGCTCTGAAGTTTTGCAATGTCTACAGAAAATCTACAGGGGTCGTACTCATAGCTTATCAATGCTATGGAATATCACCTGAATCCCAGTAATTATGGAACTGAAGAGGAACTCAACAAAATGTTTATATAGCTTCATAAGGCACAATATAAATATGTAAAAAAATTCCAAAAAACACGCTAAGTATTCTATATCATTATATTCTAACATATTGTGTCATTATCATTGTATTGCTTTATTTTTCAAATTAGTCATGCAAAATAAATTCTAATTTTTGCTACGTTTTTTCTTTTGATTTCTCTGCCTCTTTTTACATTTTAATTTCCTTTTCCTCATTATCTTTCAAGAAAAGAAACAACAATTTTAAGATAAAATCCTAATGGTCATTTAGAGATAACACAAGTTAATAAGGTGTAGAAAACACTTTTTAAGTAGTAAAGGCATGATGCAAATACAACGATTACCTTGAAAATGTCCTATTTAAATCTCTTGAAACATTGGCTTCTCTAATTTTCTGCTACAGCAGGAAAACTAGGTTCTCTGAGGTTTGGTATTAAATGTTGGGTTTTCATCTAAGTTTGGGATATATTTAACATCCAATTCCTAAAGGGTTGTGGGTAGGGTAAGAATTCCTAAAGGTTACACCAATTTTTTTTTTTTTCCTGTTCTATCTCTGATTTAATCAGGAATGTTTTTTTAAACCTTTTGTTTTGTCACACTCTTTTAATCCTTTGGACCAGTGATCCCCAACCTTTTTGGCATCAGGGACTGGTTTGTGGACCAGGATTGGGGGGATGATATGGGGATGATGGGAAACAGCTTAACTCAGTGCACTCCCTGTATTCATACTACTTTATGCTATGGCAATTGTATTTAAAGTCACTAAATTTTTAAATTTAAATTAGCCATGTCTTTTGGCTAATTAATAGGATAATGATTTTTATATTAATGTTAATTTTTATATTGATAATTGTTTACTGTTTAATCTTAGCCACAGGCTTGCCTGATTTAATCACTGTTCTTTCTGTTTTTATTTTTAAATGATATGTGCAGAGGTACAAATGGAATTGATCTTATATGGGCATTCTTTCTGTAGAATGCAGTGTTCTTTAAAAGCAAATATCATAAATTTGAACTTAAATTTTTATATACGTGTACAAAATCACTGCCCATTTATCAAATCTGAGACTTACTATAAAGTGTACCTGCTTTTGTTTTAAGAAATGGAAAAAATATTTCATGTGGAAAAAAAAAAGAAAATTAAACTTAAAAATGATACCTGCTAAGTCAGTACCCTCATTGATAATTGTCTATTTTTTTCGGCTTCTGTGCATGTGTCTGTGGTGTCACCAGTCATGTCTGACTTTTTGCAACGCTATGAATGGTAGCCCACCAAGCTCCTCTGGCCCAGGATTCTTCAGGCAGAATATTGGAGTGAGTTACCGTGCCCTCCTTCAGGGGATCTTCCTAACCCAGAAATGGAAACCAATTCTCTTATGTCTCCTGCGTTGGCAGGCAGGTTCTTAACCACCGTGCTACCTGGGAAGCCCTCTGTTCTGTAAGAGGTTCTAAATTCTTCAAAAGCAGAGACTCTCTATTATATAAATGTTACTCTCAGCAAGCATAGGGCTGACACATTGCATTTAGAAATAGAAATACATTTTACTTTACTTAGACTAGAATATAAATATACTTACTTAGAATAGAAATACATTTTTCAAGATATCCAACAAATCATTTGGTCTGTGTTTTGTAAGTAAGTGCTTTCAATTTTTTTAAAATTTTATATGAAATCTTGTACATAATGCAAAGAGATAAAAGATTTAAAGATGAAAAAGAAAAAGAAGCAGTAACTACAGATTGAAAAAAAAGGAAAAATGAGGCATCAAAATATTTTCCTAAATCTAAAATTTTAATGAATAAAGCTAAGTTTCTGTGAAGTTTGTTGTTATTACACAAATTACAATAGTAAATTCATGTTATGGTATGATACCAGGTGACTATTATTAAAGATCTGGCACTAAATACCTTTATTGTTATCCATTCCTCCCACAGCATACAGAGTTCCGACTGTAGATTTTCTAGGTTTAGTTCTTGGACTTTGCATTAAAGTTCTTCTTTCTGGCAACAGATGGTACTTCATTGCTTCTAGAATCAGCTTTTGACATTCCAGATCATTCTTAAATAATGCATGGTTTTCTAGGTCTGCCAATATCTGTGAATAATACACATATATGTTAATAATGGTTTTTATAGTATGAGCATATCTAATTAGAAAATTAGAAGCTTAGTAGATTTGATATTGCCCTTCTACTGACAGGGATGAAAAATATAATAGAATTGATTACATTGAGAAATAAATATGAGTTAAATGCATGGCTAAGAAAAACAGAAAAGATATTATTTTTGATTCCATATTATTTATTATTATTTTGCCATTCAGAGTACAAAGAAACTTCTAAATATCAATTTTCAGTTTCATTTCCTTTTTATAAAATCTGGTCATAAATCAAATATAGTTGCCTTTTTGGCCATAAACATTTCTGGTAAAGTAGATTAAAAAGAAAATTCTTCAACAAATTAAGCCCTAACAAACCTATCATAAATAGTCACATACTTTAATGTATTCCAAGCTACTTTAAAGCTTTTAAAGTTTTAAAAGATATAATAATTTAATATGTTCAAGCATAGTTTTAATCCCTTTCAAATTAAAACAATTCAATAAAAATAGAAAATTATACTCATAACACCTTTTTAATTATGTAAACCATTGAAAAACTTTACTTCAGGCAAAGTAATAGTTTCCAATAGTGAAACTAAAATAAATAAATAAAAATTACCAAAAATCCAGCACCTGAGGGAGACCAGAATTCTATATTATTCCTCTTTTTTTTTAAACTATGAAATGTTATCATCTCCACAAATTCTTTTTCTGTACATTTTTTTGAATATATCCAAAATATCTTTTACTTTCTTCTTTCTCTACCCTTCTTTGCATTTTCTTTTTCCTTGACTCTTTCAGTATCGTATTCTCTTTTTTTGTTCATGAAACCAATTTTATTTCAAGAGAGTTAAATATGTTGCATGGATTTAGAAAATTTATAAGTAGAAACATTAACATTGACTCATTGACCTTTTCTTCTCATTGGTAAGACACTGTACCACATTGGTACATAAATGTTTACTGAGTGAATAAGTTAATAAATGATGACAACATATAATTTAGAAATTGATTTGAACCATAATCAAATAAATTTTTTTAACTACTGCAATAAATAAATTACTGTTTGAAGTATAAGAGAGAACACAAAAACATATCAGTTACTTGATTATTCTCCAATTTAAAAAAAGATGCTATGAAGTTAAAAAAAAAGTATTAGAGTTACTAGGTGCTTTGGAAGATGTTTAATTAGAGTCTTGCTTGTACTTTTTGTCTTATATACTAAAACTTTGTTGCCTTCCTACATGTTTCTTAAGGGACTACTATTTTACTTATAAAATATTAATAAATAGAAACATTAATGAAATAGATTTGGGGAAATAGAGGGGCAATTCTTTCTCTGGGACAATAGCAGAGCCCAACAGAAAGAAAAAAGATTTTTCTTTCCTGGCAAGGAGTCAATCCATGAAAAACCAGGAACAAACTCATTTGTTTGCTTAAGGGAATTGTTATAATTTTTAGAATTCAATAAGATGATATATACATTGATGATAAAGTTGAAGGTAAAAGCACTGACCTTATCATCTACTTGAATAACTAAATATGTATCTATTTCTGAATACACATGCAAAGTATATAAGATTTATTTCAAAATTTTTATAAATTAAAAAAAATTATAAAAGAAAATGAAAGGAATTCTGTAAAAATGGAGTTTCAGAGGACAGTCAACTCTGAGTGCCTAGGTTTAAAATACTTTCAAGTAATAATTTCAAATGGGAAATGAATTTCTTAATGTTGATAGATATATCCATAAAAACATATTATATACTATTTATTTCGAAGTATGTCCTAGAACTTGAAAAAAGAATACCTATATATTTATAATTGATTCGCTTTGCTGTGCACCTGAAACAAACAACATTGTTAGTTGATTATACTCCAATATAAAACACACACACACACACACACACACACACACACACACACACACAAACAAAACCCCCAAATGTCAATTAAAAATAAAAAGAAAAGGAACTCCTTATAGCTAGAACTTAGATCTCAGACTCTCTAGATCTCACTGCATGTGTGGTTACCCACTGGTTTTGAGTCAGGCTTGTCTTAAATTTCAAATTTTTATTTACAGACTGACTTCTCCAGATCTCTTCAATGCCCAAAGTCCTCACCTATCTGCACATATCACAAATGGTTCGAAATAGAGATGAAGCCAACAGATTTAAAAGCTTTACACAGAGGGCCTGGCAAAAAGATCAGCTGTTAGAAAGAGAGTAAAGTTGGTTTTGGTTTAATGCACCTCTGCTTCATTCTCTCTCCAACTTTCCAGGCCACATGTTCTAGGGCTCCTGAGTAAGAAGGGCTGACACTTCCCTGGACACCCTTCATCCCATCATGAGGCTGGCAAGTTTGCTCTGGCACTAATTACATCCACCAACATCTCCCTGTTTTGTTTCTCGGTTCCACCTCCAAGTGTAAACTGTCTAATCTGATGAATTAAAATGTTCTAAATGATATAAAAGTGAGAAAGCCTTTCTCAGGAAGCACATGGTTTATTTAACTCTGGCCTTTTGAAGAAAATATCCCTGTTTTTCTTGTTTCTTTAAATAAATATCAGCTCATAGCAAGTCCAAAAGGGAAAGAAAAACAACAACAACAAACAAACATGACCTGAAAGATATACAAAATAAACTTAAAATTTGTACTTTATTTCTAAAAAATGACCAAGATATTCTGTATTTAAATGATATTTTCCATTTTATTAACAAATCATTCTGTAAAATTTCTTAACTTTGGTGTACTCAACCAGTTGACAACATTCTTTATTTTGAAAGAAGTTAAATTCTTCTTAATCACTGTACTGTTTTCAAACTGTTTCAAACTGTAGCTTGTAAATATTTCTTGCATATGGGTACTATATCACTTAGGTCTCTATTTCATATTCCATGACAACAGTTTTTAGGATTATTCCATTCCAAACTCAGGTCCAAATTGAGAGTAATAGGTAGTTAATCTGTTTCCTAAACTTGAGCTATTTTTAGATTTTCTGAAATGATCAAAGACTAACACAAATTTTGGTCCTCCCTATGCAATAGAAGTTACTTTTTTGTATTTTTAAATTTTTGAGAAACTTAAACTACTCTGACATTTCTTTTGCTCTGTCCCATTTAGAAAAATATATCAATGTTTCAATAATTGTCTACTACTTTGAAACACACTCATGTTTATATACCAGAATTTGTACCGTAATTATCTATAAATCAGAGTTTATTCTTAGGATATTATATACAAATACTATTTCCAGTCAAAGGTAGCATAATATAATTTAGTTTACAAAAAAATATCCTTGGAACTTTATCAATATCTTTACTGTTAGTATGTTCTTACACTTAAGGTAACCAATAGCTATGCCCTTATAAATTAATTGTGTATAAATCTCAAGAAAAAAAAGAAAATCCCACTATGTACAAAATAATGTTTTAGAATATGTTATTATGTAGAAGATATGCCAGAAATAAAAACATCCTGACTTAATATGAAGGATAGCATAGGGTATATTAATAATTAACATTGTGTGAAATACTAAGAGGTTGTTCCATCCAAAGATCCTCATCAGCTAGGCAGCTACTTTGCAAATATGATCTATCTCTCTATAATCTTTGTCATTTTCCTTTGTGAGTAAATAATAACCAGTAAGGCACCCCACTCCAGTACTCTTGCCTGGAAAATCCCATGGATGGAGGAGCCTGGAGGGCTGCAGTCCATGGGGTCGCTGAGGGTCAGACACGACTGAGCGACTTCACTTTCACTTTTCACTTTCATGCATTGGAGAAGGAAATGGCAACCCACTCCAGTGTTCTTGCCTGGAGAATCCCAGGGACCGGGGAGCCTGTTGGGCTGCCGTCTATGGGGTCGCACAGAGTTGGACACGACTGAAGTGACTTAGCATAGCATAATAACCAGTAAGTTGTAACGTAACCCTATAGCTGCAGAAGATAACTGGATTAATAAACATCCAGGCAAACCTCATGCATGATACTCAGAATTGATTAATATTAAAAACTAGAATAATGTATTCATTAAAGCTAGAGTACTCAATAGTAACTCAGAAAGTTCCAGTTACCAGAAATGCTATAAACTTTTAATTAGAATAAAGATGCTCACTACAATTCTTATATTAAAACATTATTGCTTTATTTTTCTCTGCTCAAAGTTTCACTTACTTTATCACAGACTTTAATTATGAAAAAACAAAAAAGAAATGGTTATTAAAACAATATTTCTTTCAAATGACCATTACATTTGTTATTAAAATACAATTTATTAAGATTTAAGAAATTGAATCTCATATTTAGCAATATAAAAATATGTAATATATTTTAATCTGCATTCTTATACATAGATACTAACTCAAACTGCATTTTCCAAAATTATTTATATGAATTTATTTCAAATGCTTTCCATAAATTAGAAATTATGATTCTGAAAATATTACTCCATTAAAATGAAATGTATTATTCAAGTATCTAGATTTGCACTGTTTTTCCAACCTCTAAAGAAGAAAATATTTTTTAAAAATTGTCTTATTTCTGTATAGCTTATAACTTAATGTTTCAAAGAAAATACCCTCTTGGCTAGAATCTTTGTCATGATTCTCTGCAATAACTTGCAAGTATGAGTGCTCCCTTAATTGTAACTTTGTAACATTTCATCATGGTGATGGCTTAGTTGTTAAGTCCTAGCTGACTCTTGAAACCCATGGACTGTAGCCTGCCAGGCTTCTCTGTCCATGGGATTCTACAGCGAAAAATACTGGAGTGGGTTGTCGATGCCTTCTCCAGGGGATCTTCCCAACCCAGAAATTAAACCTGGGTTTCCTGAATTGCAGGCAGGTTCTTCTGAGCTATGAGGGAAGACCCAACATTTCATCATAAGCAAACAAAATCAAATGCACAAATTATTTGTGCTGTACAACCTACTTTTATTACACAGAGAGTATACAACTTTAATTTTTCAGTAAATCATAAAATATCTACATTGCAGAAATATGCATTATATCTAGACTTCTTAAAATATAAAATAAAAATATTAGAGAAATATAAATTATAGCAACACTTTTCTAAAATGTTAGTGGCTGGAAGTAAAGACAACTATATTAAAAGGTGTTCTTTAAGTAAGAGTAACATTGTATTGAAAAGCACAGTAACCAACAGAATCTGTAGAAAACATTGCAAATACACCTTTCTGTACCTTATATCTGACTAAAGATCCATTGGAAAATGGAATGCAATGTTGAATACACAAAGAAAGATAAATTTGCACTTATTGTGGACCAAAGAATGTATTAAGTCTTCTAAGACTATATCCTTGGGCTGTCAAAGTTATGAATTTTCTTACATTCATGAGTGACAAAATTTTATATATCTCATATTATTTCACAGTACTTGAAACTCACTTTGCCATTAGGTGTTGTGCTAAAATAATCAACTCACAAAATTTGAAACTATGAAACGAAGTTAATTCCTATTAGAAGTGACAGTCCCTACAGAACAAATGACAGCTTCATACATGGTCTTTCAAGTTTTCTGCTTGACAAAATATATAAGAAAAGTTATAAAATATTATCATATTCCATAAACTACAGGAAAATTATTTTTACTACAATGTCTTATAAATAGGGGATGCAAATAAAATACTTTTTTTAAAATTTTTATGTGGTTTATTTATCTAAGATATTCTACAAGGAAACAATGATTTAGCAGTCACACTGAGAGTGACCTTGAGCCTTGAGCCTCTTTAACAGTGAGTGGAAAGTGCTGGTCAAAGGAGAGACTTTATTTATCACAGAACTTTGTGACATCACATTAAATAAACAGGATTCATAGGAGAGCTCATAGATAGGGCTGTCCCACCTCTCAAGGGAAACCATAAGTTGTTTCATGTCTAAAGAAGTTTTCTATATATTTCCAACCTATTTGATAGATTTTCAAAAAGAGAGAGAGAGGAAAATGGACAAACAGGCTCAAACATTGTTTCACTGATTTTTGCAGTCCTTCATTAATTACTTCAGTATCTGCTTGTGACTGAAACAGCCTAAGCTTGTGCAAGAAAACGAGATCAACCGTGGCCAGAACATCTGCCTGCAGCCTAAAAGAAACTCATCTACATAAGCAGCCATACCCACATGTTTCACCTAAAATCCCATTAACATTAGATGAAAAGAATTTTAGCAATAGAATCATGAAATTTTAAGAAAATGAAATATCTTCTAGTTCTTTCCACTGACACACCAATGATTCTGAATAAAATGTGAGGATGTTATTTTTATTTTTAATTAAGTGAGGAAAGTAGACATAATTGAGCTTTTTATGTTCTCTTTCAGTGCTATCATGTCACAATGAAAACACAAATTACCAACATGCTAAAACTTACATCTGATATATCCAAATGATACATTTGAATGATTCCTGCTCAAGTATTTGGAAGAAACCATTTACAAAATGAGAAGCGATTTCATTAATTTTATTCTGAACACAGAAATATTTGATTGCTTTAAGATGAAAAGTAATTGGCTAAGCTGACAGTACAAATAGACAAGAATAATGACATAATCAAAAGAAGCAGAGCTCATAAAAATTAACTCAAATGATAGTTCCTATTAGTGATAAGTTAAAATAGATTTCATGCATTCATAAGTTATTATTAACTTGCATTTATTTAACATGGATTTGCATTTCTAAGGTGGTTTGCAAGGTCAGCATTTCTAAGGCTCAAAGAAGCAGTCCTGTGTCCTGCATGCACTCCACTTTCATCCTGAAAATTTTTATTGCATCCTATGTAGGCTCCAGACCTTGGAGTCATTCATACATTCATTTAGTAAGTAGTTCGCACCTATTTATTTAGCGCATGTTTTGTGCCAGGTGCTATAATCCAGATCCTGGATACCTGCAGCTTCTCTTATCACTAATCTATTCTACTCAACCCCACCCTTCTCCCCACCCCTTAGAACACTCATTAATTTACTCATATCTAGGTTCTTTTCAAAACCTGCTTTAATTTCTTATTGTTTGGAAGACATTATTCAATAGCCTCAGACTAGCAAGCCATAAATTTTATAACTACATTCTAGCTATTCAGCCACTTTTTCTAATAACTTAGCGCACATTATCCTGTATTTCATAATTTAGTTCTTCTGATCTCTTCCTCTCATCTGAATATATTATGGCTTTAGAAAGCAGTGATATAATGCCTTTACCTCTGATGCTTTCATTAAAATATTACTCAATCTTCAGAATCTAGCTTAAGTCCTATTATTTCCACAAGGATTTACCTAATTACTCAGGCCACAGTTGACACAATTTGTTTTTAATTGGTCATATTAGATTTTAATCAATTTCCATCTGTGTAGTTGATTAAAGGCTTCATAGTCATACTGATTCATAAACTTATAGAAAATCAAGAAAAATGTGTGGCATCTCTTCTCAGGTATGATTAACAGGGTTAAAAGCTCCTACAAACTGTTCAATAACTATTTAAGTGATTGATAATTTACTATAATTAAGAGTATCTATTAATTTATTTTAAATAATATCTTTAGTACTGAAACTTGAAAATATACAGCACAAAGGCAAAATATATTCACTATCACATCTCAAATTACTTGCATGTTAATCCTCTTCATAAATACTTACTGTCTTTCAGAAATATCTTTGCTTATCAACCAACCAAACATATATTTCTAAATAACTTATCCCAGATCCATGCTTATTTCCAGTCATAAAAATGAAAGTCATTCAGTCGTGTCTGACTCTTTTGACCCCATGGAATTCTCCGGGCTAGAATACTGGAGTGGGTAGCTGTTCCCTTCTCCAGAGAATCTTCCCAACACAGGTCTCCCTCATTGCAAGTGGATTCTTTACCAGCTGAACCATGAGGGATGCCCAAGAATGCTAGAGTGGGTAGCCTATCCCTTCTCAACCAGATCTTGTCCACCCAGGAATTGAACTGCATTGTAGGCAGATTCTTTTCCAACTTAGCTGTCAGGGAAGCCCTCTTTCCAATCATGGTTAATAGTAGAATTCTATTACACAAATAATTTGGGATCTTGGAAATTATGGTAAGGTCATTTTGACTCAATTAAGAAGCACAACTTGAATGTTCCATTGATAATTCAAATCATACATTTATATCTGAACTTGCTCTTTCTTATTATCATTTTCACACCTGTATTGGCTTATGTCTTCTACTTTTCATTGGTGGTACAAGGTATGTATTTTTGTATCTATACTTATGTTTTAAGCCACTTCTATTTAATCTGATTCCAACTAATTTGGAAACTATGGTATCAATTAATAAATACTCCTCAAATTTTTCTTCCTGTCTGTGATAGTAGATCCACTGGTAATTCTATTTAGCAAAGTTTCTTATTTTCTCAGTCAACTCCACATCCACAGCATCATCAGATAATGTACATTATTGTAATATTGCCTAAAACCCTTCTATTAAACTAGTCTCTTTCCTTCCCAAAAGTCATTTTACTGGTTGACAGTCTTATTAGTTCTTTTCTGAATTTCTGAGAATGATTCATAATTTCAATTGTTGTATATGGTACAAGCAATTATATACAGAATTCATGGTACTCTCACATACTGTCCTAAAATACATATACTCAAAATGTATTGTCTTGCTATCTTGTTTTAATTTCACACAACTGAAAGTATTTCCTAATGTAATTCAAATACCTAGTTCAAGCTCATTATACCTTGACCAACCTTCTACCTTGACAAGTTACTAAAATCATCTGATTTCATATAGTTCTGTGTTAAGTAGAATGCTCCTGAAAAAATTAATTGTGATCTTCAGTGTTATCCTGGAATTCTGTAAACTTTCTAATAAGAAATTTCTCTGACTGAAGAGGTAACACAGACTAACCATAGCCAAAAAGTGCAGTCCACTAAGTGTAAGGGTTATTCTCAAATAGCCTTCCTTGACAGGGCTATTGCAGCAGGTTGGCCTACACATTACCATAAGCAACTGAAGAGACTGCATTCATTTATTGTCTGGAAAACTGGATCCCCCAATTTCAATAATAACAGGAGCCTAGTATTACATTTTTGTTTTGTGCTAGCCCTAACTCAATTTTCTTTAAATAAGAACCTTTCTTACTTTCTCTCACACTAATTATAAGATAGCAGTCAGTATTTTACTTTCCTCATTTCACTAAGAGAAGATGGAGAAAGAATTTTAATCACAGCATATTTGCAGATTCCCAGCTTTCTTTAGATTTGCTCTGATCAAAGCCTAACATACCTCTTTTGATCATCATCAGTAAAATAAGTCCCTGTGAAAACATCAAGGTGGATGCATCTTGCAAGTCAATAAGGGATTTAAATAATTCTCCCAAGTACAGCTAATTCCACTGTGTATACACTCTGTCTGTAGAGTTTCTAAAGTTTAGGTATGAAATGAGTGGTTCAAACATTCTGACTGAACAAACTTCAGGGATAGGGAAGATAGAAGCTTATTAATCTTACTACTAAAGGCATTATAATAACTGAACTGTGTCAAATACTATGCCAGACATTTGGTATATAAAGTAATATATCACTCCCTAACAATTTATAATAGAATTTGTATTATAATGATGAAGGCGAAAGAGGAGAGTGAAAAAGTTGGCTTAAAGCTCAACATTCAGAAAACGAAGATCATGGCATCTGGTCCCATCACTTCATGGGAAATAGATGGGGAATCAGTGGAAACAGTGTCAGACTTTATTTTTTGGGGCTCCAAAATCACTGCAGATGGTCACTGCAGCCATGAAATTAAGAGACGCTTACTCCTTGGAAGAAAAGTTATGACCAACCTAGATAGCATATTGAAAAGCAGAGACATTACTTTGCCAACAAAGGTCCATCTAATCAAGGCTATGGTTTTTCCAGTGGTCATGTATGGACGTGAGAGTTGGACTGTGAAGAAAGATGAGTGCTGAAGAATTGATGCTTGTGAACTGTGGTGTTGGAGAAGAATCCTGAGAGTCCCTTGGACTGCAAGGAGATCCAACCAGTCCATTCTGAAGATCAGTCTTGAGATTTCTTTGGAAGGAATGATGCTAAAGCTGAAACTCCAATACTTTGGCCATCTCATGCGAAGAGTTGACTCATTGGAAAAGACTCTGATGCTGGGAGGGATTGGGAGCAGGAGGAGAAGGGGACGACAGAGGATGGGATGGCTAGATGGCATCACTGACTCGATGGATGTGAGTCTGGGTGAACTCCACGAGTTGGTGATGGACAGGGAGGCTTGGTGTGCTGAGATTCATGGGGTCGCAAAGAATTGGACATGCCTGAGTGACTGAACTGAACCGAACTGAACCTATACTATAATTTATAATATATTACATAGTATAATCAGAGAAGGCAATGGCACCCCACTCCAGTACTCTTGCCTGGAAAATCTCATGGGCAGAGGAGCCTGGTAGGCTGCAATCCATGAGGTTGCTAAGAGTTGGACACGACTGAGCAACTTCACTTTCACTTTTCACTTTCATGCATTGGAGAAGGAAATGGCAACCCACTCCAGTGTTCTTGCCTGGAGAATCCCAGGGACAGAGGAGCCTGGTAGGAGGCCGTCTATGGGGTCGCACAGAGTCGGACACTACTGAAGCGACTTAGTAGCAGCATATAATATAATGGAGCATATGGCAATTATTTTCCAGTATTTACAGTTAAGCAAGTGTATTAAGCTGAAATTTTTTATCTAACAGTCTAATTTTCAGTTGGTTGGAAAATCCCATGGACGGAGGAGCCTGGAAGGCTGCAGTCCATGGGGTCGCTGAGGGTTGGACATGACTGAGCGACTTCACTTTCACTTTTCACTTTCATGCATTGGAGAAGGAAATGGCACCCCACTCCAGTACTCTTGCCTGGAAAATCCCATGGTCGGAGGAGCCTGATAGGCTGCAATCCATGGGGTCACGAAGAGTTGAACATGACTGAGCAACTTCACTGACTTTTTCAAAACAGTAATCATTAGACTATTTACTCTTCTGCTTTTTACAGATAATCCTCTGGGACTTGAATGACAGTGGCATGTCATTACAAAAAGTTACATTAATCATTTTAATGTGTAGATACATGCTGGAAGAGAATTGTTTAAAGTGATATTCACCAGGTTTAGCAATTCCACTTCTGGGCATTTTTCCAAATGAAGTGAAAACACTAACTTGAAAAAATATCAGCACCCATATTTTCATTGCAGCATTATCTACAATAGCCAAGAAATGGGAGAAACATAAGCATTCATTGATAGATGAATGGATGAGAAAAAGGTGAGATATGTATACCTATATACATATATTGCCTCTTTCTTTTTCTCTCTCTGTCTCTCTCTCTCTCTTTCTATATACACATATATATATATATATATGTGTGTGTGTGTATATATATATATTTGCTGTTGTCCTTTAGTCACTAAATCATGTCTGACTCTTTTGCAATTATGTGGACTGTAGCCCGCCTCCTCTGTCTATGGGATTTCCCAAGCAAGAATATTGGAGCCAGTAGCCATTTCCTCCTCCAGGGGATCTTTCTGACTCAGGGATTGAACCTGTGTCTGTGTCTCTTGCATTGGCAGGCAGATTCTTTACCCCTTAGCCACCTAGGAAAACCCACATATATATATCACCTTTTGCTCATCCTCTGAATTCAGCCAAGACTGCACCAGTCATAGAAAACACCCTTTTCAACAACACAAGAGGCAACGTTACACATGGACATCACCAAATGGTCAATACAGAAGTCAAATTGATTACAGTATTTGTAGCCAAAGATGGAGAAGCTGTATACAGTCAACAAAAACAAGACCTGGTGCTGACTGTGACTCAGATCATCAGCTTTTCACAGCAAATAATACAGGCCCAAATTAACAAAAGTGGGGAAAACCATTATGCCAGCCAGTTATGACTTAAATCCCCTATGAATATGCAATAGATGTGAGGAGTAGATTCAAGGAATTAGACCTAGTAAACAATGGACCTGAAGAACTATGGACATAAGTCCGTAACTTTGTACAGCAGGCAGTGAACAAGTCCATCTCAAAGGAAAAGGAAGAAGGCAAAGTGGTTATCTGAAGAGGCTTTACAAATAGATGAAGAAAGAAGAGAAGCAAAAAGCAAGGGAGAAAGGGAAAGTTTCAGTTCAGTTCAGTTCAGTTCAGTCACTCAGTCATGTCCGACTCTTTGTGACTCCATGGACTGCAGTATGCCAGGCTTCCCTGTCCATCATGAACTCCCAGAGCGTACTCAAACTCAACTAAATGCAGAGTTCCAGAAAATATTGATAACATGCCTTAGGCAGGTTGATAGGGAGTTTCCATGGGCCTAGTCACATAGTCGCGCATGTTTTGGAACTGATGGCTGTTTGGAATTTATGGCCAATTACCCACAACAGAAGCAAGACTGGGAAACTGGTTAATTGATAATAAAGGTGCCATAGGAACAGGCTCCTTGATATTGTTAGGAAGACCAAACTTCCTCACAAGATCTAAGGGAAACAAACTGACCTAATGTTAACTGTGCAATCCTATGCAATAGTTATTTTTAGTAACAAGTCAAAAAGTATATAATAAGATGTCTTAAAGGCTGAAGATAGGACTCTCCCTACCCTCTTCTGGTTACTTCTTAACTCTAAATAAAACTGTTACTCTGCTGCAAAGACATTAGCAACTGTGTTCCTTTGGTCCTGGAGTGAATTCTTTGCTTCAGAGACTATGAACCCATAGCCACACCAAACATTGCCGAACAACAGCAGGAAGAGACAAGAAGGCCTTCTTCAATGAACAGTGCAAAGAAATAGAGGAAAATAACATAAAGGGAAAGGCTAGAGATCTCTTCAGGAAAATTGAAAATATCAAGGGAACATTTCTCCCAAAGATGAGCACAACAAAGGACAGAAATGGTAGACCTAGTAGAAGCAGAAGAGATCAAGAAGAGATGGAAAGAATACATAGAAGAACTACACAAAAAGATCCAAATGAACCTGATAACCACAATGGTGTGGTCAGCCATCCAGACCCAGACATTCTGGAGTGTGAAGTCAAGTGTGACAGCAGGAAGCACTGCTGTCAGTAGAGCTAGTGGATGTGATGGAATTCCAGTAGAGCTATTTAAAATCCTAAGAGATGCTACTACCAAAGTGCTGCACTCAGTATGTCAGCAAATCCGGAAAACCCAGCAGTGGACACAGGACTGGAAAAGGTCAATCCTAATCCCAGTGACCAAGAAGGGGAGTACTAAAGAATGCTCAAACCAGTGGACAATTGCACTCATCTCCCATGCTAGTAAGCTCATGCTCAAAATCTTGCATGCTAGGCTGCAACATGACATGAACCAAGAAATCCCAGATGCCCAAGCTGGGTTTAGAAAAGGCAAAGGAACCAGAAATCAAATTCCAACATTCACTGGATCATAGAGAAAGCAAGGGAATTCTGTAAAAGCATCTACCACTGTTTCATTGATACACTAAAGCCTTTGTCTGTGTGGATCATAACAAATTGCAGAAACTCTTAAAGAGATGGGAATACCAGACCACATAACCTGTCTCCTGAGAAACTTGTATGTGGGTAAAGAAGCAACAGTCACATCTCTGTATGGGAGAATTGATTGGTGCATGATTGAGAAAGGAGTACAAGGCTATTTGTTGTCACCCTGTTTATTTAACTTATACACTGAGCACATAATGAGAAATACCAGGCAGGATGAGTTAAAATCTGGAATCAAAATTGGTGGGAGAAATAACAACCTCAGATATGTGGATAATACCAATCTTACAGCAGAGAGTGAAGAGGAACTAAAGAATCTCTTGATGAAGGTGAAGGAGGAGAGCGAAAAAGCTGGTTTAAAACTAACATTAAAAAAAAAAAAAACAAAAAAAACTTAAATCATGACATCTGGCTCCATCATTTTGTATCAAATAGAAGGGAAAAAAGTGGAAGTAATAACAGATTTTCTCTTATTGGACTCTAAAATCACTGCAGATGGTAACTGCCACCATGAAATCAGAAGATAGTTGCTTCGGGCAGGAACCCTAGACAGTGTGTTGAAAAGCAAATAGATCACTTTGCTGACTAAAGGTCCGTATAGTGAAGGCTATGGTCTTTCCAGTGGTCACATATGGATGTGAGAGTTGGACCATAAAGAAGGCTGAACACCAAAGAATTAATACCTTTGAACTGTGGTGCCAGAGAAGATTCTTGAGAGTCCCTTGGACAAAGAGATCAAACTAGTCAATCTTAAAGGAAATCAACCCTGAATACTCATTGGAAGGACTGATGCTGAGTCTGAAACTTCAATATTTTGGTCACCTGATGGGAATAGTTGACTCATTAGAAAAGACCCTGATGCTGGGAAGGATTGAAGGCAGAAGGTGAAGAGGGCATCAGAGGATGAGATGGCTGTATGGCATCACCAATGCAATAGACACGAACTTGGACAAACTCCAGGAGACGGTGAGGGACAGGGAGGCCTTGTGTGCTGCAGTCCATGGGGCTGTGAAGAATCATATATGACTGAGTGACTGAGCAACAACAAATGTATATGCTTACATACATACAGCTTTAAAAAAGAAGAAAACTCTGCTATTTATGACAAGTGGATGGACCTTGAGTTTAGAGAAATAAGTCAGATGGAGAAAAAAGAGATGTACTATATGATCCCAATTATATGTAAGTCTAAATAACACACAAACAAACAAGAAATGAATGCATAGGTCCAAGTTACTTATGGTGGTTTCCAAGGCACAGGGGAAGGTGGAGACATGGATGAAGGTGATCAAAAGGTACAAGCTTCCAGTTATGAAATAAATAAGTCCTTGTAGCAGTAAGAGGAGAAGGAAATGGCAACCCACTCCAGTACTCTTGCCTGGAAAATCCCATGGACCCAGGAGCCTGGTAGGCTGCAGTCTATGGGGTTGCTAAGAGTCGAACACAACTGAGAGTCTTCACTTTCACTTTTCACTTTCATGCATTGGAGAAGGAAATGGCAACCCACTCCAGTGTTATTTCCTGGAGAATCCCAGGGATGGGGGAGCCTGGTGCGCTACCATCTATGGGGTCACACAGAGTCAGACACGACTGAAGCAACTTAGTAGCCTCAGCAGTAAGGATATAATTAAAACTTACAATTAGTAAAAGAATGTAATGTAAAACATGGTGACTATAGTTAATAACACTCTATCATATATTTGAAAGTTTAAAATCCATCAGGACCCAGACCACAGTGGGTGAAAAGAAGCATCTCTATCATTGTAAAGAAATGTAATCATCCTCCTTCAACAGGCACCATCAATGGAAGGAAGAAGATTGGTGTGAGACCCCGTGAGAGGGAAGAGACTGCCCCCAACAAGAACTTTAAACTTCCAATTTACTAAATAGTCACCTGAAAGTTGTAGTTATGAACCATATCATTTTTTAGCCTTTCTAAATACTAAGTATAAATTATTCTGCCATCAGGAGGAATAGAAGCTTAAAAACAAGATGACATCAGTTATAAAAATTAAATGACTTCTCTCTTTGTAGAAATGTGAGTTAAAATGATTGCTTCTGACATCCAGGAGTGGCCATTTAATTAACTGATGCAATAAACACTCATCATGCTCATACTGTTTTAGAGACTCTGTCTTAGGAACATAATCATAAATAGAATTATTTTCTGAACTGAAAGATATCATAATTTACAAAGAAAAAGAAATGCAGCAGTAACAATATAACTAAACTCTTTAAAACTCTTTAGTAAAAGGTTACTAACAGATATAGAAACAAAATACTCTAGGAAACAGGAAGATGCAATGAGTCAGTAGCTATGTGGTAAAGAAATATTTACAATGGTAGGTCTTCCTTAACTGAATCCATAAGGATAGATACCTCATTGCCAGGCATGAAAAAGAATGAAAGATGTTTCACTAAGAAAACTCAGAGACCAGAGAAATGAAAGAAAAGCATGTATAACATCTTGTGTACTGAGATGTTATTCTTTATAAAACACACCTCCTCCACCTCTCCCCCATCTCTTTTCTCTCATCTTTATTTCTATTTCACTCATCTACCCATTCATCCATCCACTCACCTTAATCCTTATATCTGAAGTTATATAAACATATAACCCGAACATACCATTGCATTCTCTCATTCTACCTTTCAAATCCACAGGACAATACTTTTAATTTGAGCTTAAAAATAGATCCTGAATATATTCACTACTACCATCCTGGGACAGTCTCTCACCATCATCACCTGGAGTATTTTAATACCTCCTAACTAGTAAATCTGCTTCCAGGTTTCCACCTTAGTGTTGATTATTTCTCATTTGCTTTCCCATTATTCATTTTGCATTATTATGCCCTTTTCAGTTCCTTAAATTACTGAACCTTCTGAAAATATATCTCCTTGCTCCTTTTGGACTTGCTCCTGTTTGGGTCCAACCAATGGGATTTACAAGCAGAAAGGTGGAAGCAAAGATGAGAACATGTCTTCTCTACTTCCTGTGTGGTGTGGCTATCTCTTTATGAGGAAAGTTAAAGTAGGGGAGCCTCTCTGCCATAGCCCCAGTCACTCTGGACTTTGTAATAAGGTTTCTTCCATCATCCCTATAATTCAAGGCCTCTGAGTCCTCAATATTCCTTGGTCATTTCTTCAAAACTGGCCACATCTTTGTAAGTAGTGCCTTTATTAATAACCTTATCATAAGAATCATCATCAATGAATTTTAACTCATGCTGGAATATTGACTATTTCTCTACTATATATTTATTTTTCAGACATTAACTAGAGCAATCCTTTAAAGATCTAATTACTCTCTACTTTTGAATCTATTGGAAAGTTTCCATAATAAAAATTAAGAAAAAAATATAATGCATGTGTGTTCTTCACTTAAAATCCTACAGTATCTTTCTTATTAATTAAATTAAAATTTAAAGTATGTATGATTCACTTCAAGACCTATATTATCACTTTCTGGTCACAGCTGACCTCATCTTCTGTGCCCCTGGTACCTTGTCCAAAGAACTCTAGTTATCTTGCCTCTTTGTTGTTGTTGTTCAGTCTCTGACTTTCTGGGACCTCATGGACTGTACCACACCAAGCTCTTCCATTCTGTGCTATCTCATGGAGTTTGCTCAAATTCATGTCCATTGAGTCTGTGATGTCATCCAACCATCTCATCCTCTGTCATTCCCTTCTTCTCCCACCTTCAGTCTTTCCCAGCATCAGGGTCTTTTCAGATGAGTCAGTTCTTTGCATCAGGTGGCCAAAGTATTGGAGTTTCAGCTTCAGCACCAGTCCTTCCAGTGAATATTCAGGACTGATTTCCTTTAGGATGGACTGGTTGGATCTCCTTGCTGTCCAACGGACTCTCAAGAGTCTTTTTCAGCACCACAATTTGGAAGTATCAATTCTTCAGTGTTCACCCTTCCTTATGGTCCAACTCTCACATTCAGACATAAATATTGCAAATATCAGGAGAAATATCAACAACCTCAAATATGCAGATGATACCAGTCTAATGGCAGAAAGCAAAGAGTTACTAAAGTGCCTCTTGATGAAGGTGATATAGAAGAGCAAAAAAACTACTTAAAAAAGTCAACATTAAAAAATTTAAGATCATGGCATCTGGTCCCATCATTCATAAAAATAGATGGGGAAGAAGTAGAAAACAGTAACAGATTTTCTTTTCTTGAGCTCCAAAATCACTGCAGACCATGACTGCAGCCATGAAATTAAAAGATTCTTGCTTCTTAGAAGAAAAGCTATGACAAATTTAGACAGTGTATTAAAAAGCAGAGACATCACTTTACTGGCAAAAGTCCATATAGTAAAAGCTATTGTTTTTCCAGTAGTCATATACAGATGTGAGAGTTGGACATAAAGAAGGCTGAGTACTAAAAGATAGATGCTTTTGAATTGTGGTGTGGGAGAAGACTCCCTAAGAGTCCTTTGAACAACAAGGAGATCAAGCCAGTCAATCCTAAAGGAAATCAACCCTGAATATTCATTGGTAGGACTAATGCTGAAGTTGAAGCTCCAGTACTTTGGCCACCTGATGCAAAGGTCTGAATCATTGGAAAAGACATCAATGCTGGGAAAGACTGAGGTCAGGAGGAGAAGGGGAAAGCAGGGGATCAGATGGTTGGATGGCATCACTGACCCAATGGAAACAAGTTTGAGGAAACTCCAGAAGAGAGTGAATGACAGGGAAGCCTGGCGTACTGCAGTTTATGGGATCATGAAGAGTCAGGTACGCAAATGAAAGACAAAAGGAACTGGAACAACTATAGCTTTGACCATAAGGATACTTGGCAAACTGATGTCTCTGCTTTCAATGTACTGCCAAGGTTTGTCAAATTTCTTTCCAAGAAGCATGAGTCTTTTTAATTTAAATTTATTTATTTTAATTAGAGGATAATTGTTAGAAAGAGGGTAACTATAACCCTGTATGCAAGAAGCATGAGTCTTTTAATTTCAAGGCTGCAGTCCATGTCTGCAGTGATTTTGGAGACCAGAAAATGAAATCTGTCACTGCTTCCACTTTTTCTCCATCTATTTGACATGAAGTATATGCCAGAAAATTTGGAAAATTCAGCAGTGGCCACAGGACTGGAAAAGGTCAGTTTTCATTCCAATCCCAAAGAAAGACAATGCCAAAGAATGCTCAAACTACTGCACAATTGCACGCATCTCACATGCTAGTAAAGTAATGCTCAAAATTCTCCAAGCCAGGCTTCAGCAATATGTGAATCATGAACTTCCAGGTGTTCAATCTGGTTTTAGAAAAGGCAGAGGAACCAGAGACCAAATTGCCAACATCCATTGGATCATCAAAAAAGCACGAGAGTTCCAGAAAAACATCTATTTCTGTTTTATCGACTATGCCAAGGTCTTTGACTGTGTGGATCACAACAAACTGTGGAAAATTCTGAAAGAGATGGGAATACCAGACCACCTGACCTGCCTCTTGAGAAACCTATATGCAGGTCAGGAAGCAACAATTAGAATTGGACATGGAACAACAGACTGGTTCCAAATTGGAAAAGGAGTACGTCAAGGCTGTATATTGTTACCCTGCTTATTTAACATATATGCAGAGTACATCATGAGGAACGCTGGGCTGGAAGAAGCACAAGCTGGAATCAAGATTGCCGGGAGAAATATCAATAACCTCAGATATGCAGATGACACCACCCTTATGGCAGAAAGTGAAGAGGAACTCAAAAGCCTCTTGATGAAAGTGAAAGAGGAGAGTCAAAAAGTTGGCTTAAAGCTCAACATTCAGAAAACTAAGATGATGGCATCCAGTCCCACTACTTCATGGGAAATAGATGGGGAAACAGTAGAAACAGTGTCAGACTTTATTTTGGGGGGGCTCCAAAATCACTGCACATGGTGATTGCAGCCATGAAATTAAAAGACGCTTGCTCCTTGGAAGGAAAGTTATGACCAACCTAGATAGCATATTCAAAAGCAGAGATATTACTTTGCCAACAAAGGTCCGTCTAGTCAAGGCTATGGTTTTTCCAGTGGTCATGTATGGATGTGAGAGTTGGACTGTGAAGAGGGCTGAGCACTGAAAAATTGATGCTTTTGAACTGTGGTGTTGGAGAAGACTCTTGAGAGTCCGTTGGACTGCAAGGAGATCCAACCAGTCCATCCTAAAGGAGATCAGTCCTGGGTGTTCATTGGAAAGACTGCTGCTGAAGCTGAAACTCCAATATTTTGGCCAACTCATGTGAAGAGTGGACTCATTGGAAAAGACCCTGATGTTGGGAAGGATTGAGGGCGGGAGGAGAAGGGGACAACAAAGCATGAGATTGCTGGATGGCATCACCAACTCGATGGACATGAGTTTAGGTAAACTCCGGGAGTTGGTGATGGACAGGGAGGCCTGGCGTGCTGAGATTCATGGGGTTGCAAAGCGTTGGACACAACTGAGTGACGGAACTGAACTGGACTGAATGGAACAGGATGCCATGATATTTGTTTTTTGAATGTGGAGTTTTAAGCCAGCTTTTTCACTCTCCTCTTTCACCTTGATGAAAGGGCTCTTTAGGTCCTCTTCACTTTCACTTTCTGTAATTGATTGGTATCATCTATATATCTGCTGCTACTGCTGCTACTGCTAAGTCGCTTCAGTCGTGTCCGACTCTGTGTGATCCCATAGACGGCAGCTGTTGATATTTCTCCTGGCAATCTTGATTCCAGCTTGAGATGCATTCAGCCTGGCATTTCACATGATATACTGTGCATTTAAGTTAAATAAGCCAGATGACAATATACAGCCTTGATTCACTCCTTTCTCAATTTTGAACTAGTCAGTTGTTCCATGTCCAATTCTAACTGTTGCTTCTTATCCTACATACAGGTTTCTCAGGAGACAGGTGCTTTCCTCTGTAATAATTTTTCATAGATTGTTTGATGCACACAGTCAAAGGCTTGAGAGTAGTCAGTGAAGTAGATGTCTTTGTTTTCCTGAAATTCTCTTGCTTTCCCCATGATCCAATGAATCTTAATTTGATCTCTGGTTACTCTGCCTTTTCTAAACCCAGCCAGTACTTCTGAAATCTCTCAGTTTGCATACTGCTGAAGACAAGCCTGAAGTATTTTGAGCAAAATCTTACTAGCATGAGAAATGAGCATAACTGTATCATAGTTTGGATACATTGCCCTTGTTTGGAATTGGAATGAAAGCTGATCTTTTCCAGTACTGTGGAGTTTTCCACTACTGCATTTTCCAAATGTGCTAACATGTTGAGTGCAGCACTTTAGCAGTAACTGTAAATTGCTGTAAATAACAGCAACTTTAAGGACTGTAAATATCTTGGCTGGAATTCTGTTATCTCCACTAGCTTTCTATGCAGTAATCCTTCCTAAGGCCTATTTGACTTCACACTCCAGGATGTCTGGCTCTAGGCAAGTGACCACACCATCATGATTATCCCAGTCATTAAGACCTTTTTGGTAAAGTTCTTGTGTGTACTTTTGCCACTTCTTCTTAATCTCTTCTGCTTCTGTTAGATCCTTATAGTTTCTGTACTTTCCATGCCAACTTTTGCATGAAATATTTCCAGTTTCCTTGATAAAAATCTGTTTTTACCATTTTATTGTTTTCCTCTATTTCTTTGCATTTATCACTGAGGAAGGGTTTTTTTTAATCTCTCCATGCTCTTCTATGGAACTCAACTTTCAGTTAGGTATATCTTTCCCTTTCCCTCTCGTCTTTTGCTTCTCTTCTTACCTCAGCCATTTGTAAAGCCCTCTCAGACAAAATTTTACTCTCTTGCATTTCTTTTCCTTCAGGATGATTTTGATTACTGTATCCTGAACAACATAATAAACTTCCATCTATAGTTCTTCAAGCTCTCTGTTTACCAGATCTAATCCTTTGAATATATTAATCACCTCCACTGTATAAACTGAATTGCCTAGTGTTTTCCCTTATTTTTTTCAATTTAAGCCTAAATTTTGCAATAATGAGCTCATGATTTCAGTAACAGTCAGTTCAAGTTCTTGTTCTTTCTGACTGTATAAAGTTTCTCCATCTTTGATTGTGAAGAGTATGATCAATCTGATTTCCCTACTGACATTCTTGTAATGCCTATGTGCAGTCATCTCTCGAGTTGTTGTAACAGGAAGCTTGTTATGACCAGTGTGTTCTCTTGATAAAACTCTGTTAGCTTTTGCCCTACTTCCTTTTGTACTGCAAGGGCAAACTCCTGTTATTCTGGCTATCTCTTGATGTCCTACTTGTGCATTCCGCTCCTCTATCATGTAAAGGCCTTTTTTTTTTTTTAAATGTTGGTTTTAGAAGATATGGTAGGTCTTCATAGAACAAGTCGATTTCAGCTTTTTTGGCATAAGTTGTTGGGGGCACAGATTTGGATTGCTGTGATGTTGAATGATTTGCCTTGGAAAAGAACCAAGATCATTCTTTCATTTTTGCAATTGCACCCAGGTGCTCTTAGTTTTCATTCCAATCCCAAAGAAAGGTAATGCCAAAGAATGCTCAAACTACTGCACAATTGCACTCATCTCACACGCCAGTAAAGTAATGCTCAAAATTCTGCAAGCCATGCTTCAGCAATATGTGAACCATGAACTTCCAGATGTTCAAGCTGGTTTTACAGAAAACAGAGGAACTGGAGATCAAATTGCCAACATCTGCTAGATCATTGAAAAGCAAGAGTCAGAAAAGCATCTATTTCTGCTTTACTGACTATGCCAAAGCCTTTGACTGTGTGGATCACAATAAACTGGAAATTTCTGAAAGAGATGGGAATACCAGACCACCTGACCTGCCTCTTGAGAAACCTGTATGCAGGTCAGGAAGCAAGAAAAGAACTGGACATGGAACAACAGACTGATTCCAAATCAGAAAAGGAGTATGTCAAGGTTGTATACTGTCACCCTGCTTATTTAATTTATATGCAGAGTACATCAGGAGAAACGCTGGGCTGGAAGAAACACAAGCTGGAATCAAGATTGCCAGGAGAAATATCAATAAACTCAGATGGCACCACCCTTATGGCAGAAAGTGAAGAAGAACTAAAGAGCCCCTTGATGAAGGTGAAAAAGGAGAGTGAAAATGTTGGCTTACAGCTCAACATTCAGAAAACTAAGATGATGGCATCTGGTCCCATCACTTCATGGCAATAGATGGGGAAACAGTGGAAACAGTGGCTGACCTTATTTGGTGGGCTCCAAAATCACTGCTGATGGTGATTGCAGCCATGAAATTAAGACATTTACTCCTTGGAAGGAAAGTTATGACCAACCTAGACAGCATATTAAAAATCAGAGACATTATTTTGCCAACAAATGTCCATCTTGTCAAGGCTACGGTTTATCCAGTGGTCATGTACGGCTGTGAGAGTTGGAATATAAAGAAAGCTGAGTGCCGAAGAATTGATGCTTTTGAACTGTGGTGTTGGAGAAGACTCTTGAGAGTCCCTTGGACTGCAAGGAGATCCAACCAGTCCATCCTAAAGGAGATCAGTCCTGGGTATACATTTGTAGAACTGATGTCGAAGCTGAAACGCCAATACTTTGGCAACCTTATGTGAAGAGTTGACTCGTTAGAAAAGACACTGATGCTGGGAAAAATTAAGGGCAGAAGGAGATGGGGACGACAGAGGATGAGATGGTTGGATGGCATTACTGACTCAATGGACATGGGTTTGGGTGAACTCCGGGAGTTGGTGATGGACAGGGAGGCCTGGCCTCCTGTGATTCATGGGGTCACAAAGAGTCAGACACAACTGAGTGACTGAACTGAACTGAGGATATATATAAAAAAAATTCTTTAAGATTCTTTTATTCAAAAGTATATTTCCACAAACAAAGTATTTTTTAACAGTGACATTTTCATGTGTCAAAGTTAATTTTATAGCCATTAAATATTCCTTATGACCATCAGATTATCACAACTGACTAAGGTAAGGATAAACATAAACTCAATACAAAGTGAATTTTTTGTGTGGTGTTATGGAATAAATTGTACCCTCCCCATATTTATATGTTGAAGCTCTAAACATAAAAATGACTTCAGTTGAAGATAGGGAATTTACAAAGATAATTAAGGTTGAATGAAGCTTTACTTGTGGCTCACCTGGTAAAGAATCTGCCTGCAACATGGGCGACCTGGGTTTGATAACATCACAAAGATGTTACATCATTTAACATCATAAATGTTAAATGACATCATAAAGGTTAAATGACATCATAAAGATGGAGCCCTAACCAGAGAGATCTGGTGTTCTTATGTCTGTAAAAGAAGAGGAAGATACATCAGAGTGTATGCAACCTCCTTCCACTCTCATCCCTTTGAGAGAAAAGGCCATGGGTGAACACAACAGGAAGATGATTGACTGTCTGGAAACCAGAAAGTGATTTCACCAGAATTACATTTTCTGGTACCTTGATCATGGACTTGTAGCCTCTGGAATTCTGAGAAAATAAATTCCTGCTATTTAAGTCACATAGTCTGTAGGATTTTATTATGGCAGGCCAAGCTAAATGATAAATTTGGATAACAAAAATCAAAGTGAACAAGTGCTGTATTTCACTAATTTTATGTGTATTGTCAGCTACCTTTAAAGATTATTTCCAGCTTTGCAATTTAATTGATAAATGTTTTATTTTATTATTATGAAAGTTCTTAATGACTTGCTATCAGGTATATGAAAGTTCTTATTAATTGGTCTTATGCAATTGTGTTGCAATTATTCTTTTTCTTTGTGTTTTATTTTTCTCTGATGTGTTCCAATAGATACTCAGAAAATCTGAAAGAATGGGATACTTCATGATTGCATTTGAAAATAAAACTTGTGGAAATATCCTAAACCAAGTTTAAGGCCTAGGAAACAAAGAGAAGGGTAGAAAATTACAAATATGAAGGAAGCTGGGTGCTGGGGTAAAAAGCAAGAAGAGTATTAAAATATAAGATCATGAACTGCTTATTGCCAAGTTCAGAGTTAAATTGAAAAAAATAGGGAAAACCACTAGACCATTCAGGTATGACCTAAATGAAATCCCTTATGATTATACAGTGGAAGTGACAAATAGATTCAAGGGATTAGATATGATAGACAGAGTAACCTGAAGAACTGTGGATGGAAGTTTTCTGACACTTTACAAGAGGTAGTGATCAAGACCATCTCCAAGAAAAAGAAATGCAAAAAGGCAAAATGTTTGCCTGAGGAGGCCTTACAAAATAGCTATGAAAAGAAGAGAAGTGAAAGGCAAAGGAGAAAAAAAGATATATTCATTTGAATGTTGAGTTACAAAGAACAAAGAGAGATAAGAAAGCCTTCCTCAGTGATCAGTGCAAAGAAATAGAGGAAAACAACAGAATGGGAAAGACTAGAGATCTCCAAGAAAATTAGAGATACCAAGGGACATTTTCATGAAAGATGGGCACAATAAAGGATGGAAATGGTATGGATCTAACAGAGGCAGAAGATATTAAGAAGAGGTTACAAGAATACACAGAAGAACTATATGAAAAAGATTTTCACCATCCAGATAATCATAATGGTGTGATCTCTCAAGTAGAGCCAGAGAGACTGGAATATGAAGTCAAGTGGGCCTTAGGAAGTATCACTATGAACAAAGCTAGTAGAGGTGATGGAATTCCAGTTTAGCCATTTCAAATCCTAAAAGATGATGCTGTGAAAGTGCTGCACTTAAAATGCCATCAAATTTGAAAAACTCAGCAGTGGCCACAGGACTTGAAAATGTCAGTTTTCATTCCAATCCCAAAGAAAGGCAATGACAAAAAATGCTCAGACTACCACACAATTGCACTCATCTCACACGCTAGCAAAGTAATGCTCAAAATTCTCCAAACCAGGCTTCAAGAGTATGTGAACTGTGAACTTCCAGATGTTCAAGTTGGATTTAGAAAAGGCAGTGGAGCCAGAAATCAAATCACCAACATCTGCTGTATTATCAAAAAAATAAGAGAGTTCCAGAAAAATATCCACTTCTGTTTTATTGACTATGCCAAAGTCTTTGATTATGTGGATCACCACAAACTGTGGAAAATTCCAAAAGAGATGGGAATATCAGTCCACCTGACATGCCTCCTGAGAAATCTGTATGCAAGTCAGGAAGCAACAGTTAAAACTGGACATGTAACAACAGACTGGTTCCAAATCAGGAAAGGAGTATGTCAAGGCTGTATTGTCACACTGCTTATTTAATGTATATGCAGAATACATTACAAGAAATTTTGGACTGGATGAAGCACACCTGGAATCAAGATTGCTGGGAGAAATATCAATAACCACATATTTACAGATGACACCACCCTTATGGCAGAAAGCCAAGAAAGAGTAAACAGCCTCTTAATCAAATTGAAAGAGGAGAATGAAAATGTTGACTTATAACTCAACATTCAGCAAAGTAATATCATGGCATCTGGTCCCATCACTTCATGGCAAATATATGGAGAAACAGTGGAAACAGTGATAGACTTTTTTTTGGGGGGCTCCAAAATCACTGCTGATGGTGATTGCAGCCATGAAATTAAAAGATGCTTACTCTTCAGAAGGAAAGTTATGACCAACCTAGACAGCATATTAAAAAGCAGAGACATTATCAAAAAAGGTCTGTCTAGTCAAGCCTATGGTTTTTATGGTATTCATATATGGTGTTAGAGTTGGACTATAAAGAAAGCTGAACGCCGAAGAGTTGATGCTTTTGAACTGTGGTGTTGGAGAAGACTCTTGAGTTTCCCTTGGACAGGAAGAACCAACCACTGCATCCTAAAGGTAATTCAGTCCTGAATATTCATTGGAAAGACTGATGTTTAAGCTGAAACCCAATACTTTGGGCATCTGATATGAAGAATTAACTCATTTGAAAAGACTCTGATGCTGGGAAGATCGAAGGCGAGGGGAGAAGGGGCCAACAGAGTATGAGATGATTGGTTGGCATCTTTAACTCAATGGACATGAGTTTGAGCAAGCTCTGGGAGTTGGTGATTAACAGGGAGGCCTGGCATGTTGCAGTCCATGGGGTGCAAAGAGTCAGACACCACTGAGCAACTGAACTGAAATGAATATTAAAAGAAAGATATGGGAAATAGATGGGGAAACAGTGGAAACAGTGTCAGATTTTATTTCTGGAGGCTTCAAAATCACTGCAGATGGTGACTGCAGCCACGAAATTAAAAGACACTTGCTCCTTGGAAGGAAAGTTATGACCAACCTAGATAGCATATTCAAAAGCAAAGACATTACTTTGCCAACAAAGGTCCATCTAGTCAAGGCTATGGTTTTTCCAGTGGTCATGTATGGATGTGAGAGTTGGACTGTGAAGAAGGCTGAGCGCTGAAGAATTGATGCTTTTGAACTGTGGTGTTGGAGAAGACTCTTGAGAGTCCTTTGGACTGCAAGGAGATCCAACCAGTCCATTCTGGGGATATCAGTCCTGGGTGTTCTTTGGAAGGAATGATGCTAAAGCTGAAACTCCAGTACTTTGGCCGCCTCATGCAAAGAGTTAACTCATGGGAAAGACTCTGATGCTGGGAGGGATTGGGAGCAGGAGGAAAAGGGGACGACAGAGGATGAGATAGCTGGATGGCATCACTGACTCGATGGACGTGAGTTTGAGTGAACTCTGGGAGATGGTGATGGACAGGGAGGCCCGGCGTGCTGGGATTCATGGAGTCACAAAGAGTCAGACATGACTGAACTACTGAACTGAACTGAGACACACATAAGCAAAATGCAAAGTACTGATAAGATATTTCATTTACCTCTCATTCTCTATGGGGAAAATTTGAAGTTGAATGAATTCTGTAAACAAATTTTATGGAAAGCCTAAGAACTGACCAAAAAGAAGGACTCGGCTAAAAAAAAAAAAAAAAAAAAACCCAGGGCTTCAATTTGCAAGATTGCTTTATATTTAAAGTTAGAATGCTTATCATGTTTTATTATCCCTAAATAAGATAATCTTTATTATCACAGAAGTACTAAGTGAATGAGTTATCTGATTTTGTTTCAGCTGTCATTTTAACAATGCAAATAAATACTTACATTCCATTTCTATTGAATGATGCAAACACCCACACTCATTTTCTTTTGCAGCACTGGAATTGCCTTTTCCTACTGATTCCTCTCAGGACGTCTTTATTTGAATATTATGCATTCACCTCATCTTAATGCTCAAAACAGCTTAATGAACAATACAGTTATGTGTATTAATATTTGTTTCAGTCAAAGGACAGTCATGAAACACTCAAGCATTATCTTGAGTCAATGTTATTATTTTTTTTTTTTAAATAAGCATTCTTTTTCTCAAAAAGTAGTATTATTTTTCTGATATTTTCCTCTTAGTCTGTGGATTTTACACATGCAAAGAACATGGCCTTGAGTATATTAAAAACTGTGAAGGGCACAGCAAGGAGAAAATGGATTCCTTTCTATTCTTTGAAAAGGAATCATAGAGCTTGATATTCTGTGCTATTAATTATTTGACAGAATATTCTAAATGAAAATGCTAGATTAATAAAAACATTAATTATATATGTTCTTTTCATATATAAATATGGATCCTGGACCCAGGGATCAAACCTACATCTGCAATGCAGCGGACTCTACTGCTGAGTCACCTGGAAACCCATACATATACATGAAAAAAGTGAAAATGAAAGTGCTAGTCACTCAGTTGTTTGACTCTTTGCAACCCTATGGACGCAGCCCACCAGGTATCTCTGTTTGTGGAATTCTCCAAGGAAGATACTGGAATGGGTAGCCATTCCCTTCTCCAGGGAATGTTCCTAACCCAGGAATTGAATCTACTTCTCCAGTATTTCAAATAAATTCTTTACCATTTGAGCCACCAGGGTAGCCCATATATCTATTTGTCTGTCAACAATATGGGCTTCCTATGTAGTGCTAGTTGTAAAGAACCCACCTGTGAATGGACATAAGAGACCCGGGTTTGATCCCTGGGTCAGGAAGATCCTCTGGAGGAGGGCAAGGCAACCCACTCCATTATTCTCTCTTGGACAATCCCCATGGACAGAGGAGCCTGATGAGATACAGTCTATAAGGCCTCAAAGAGATGAACATGACTGAAGCAACTTAGCACACATGCACATCAATACGTACATATGCATATATACACACAAGGACTCTCCTTGTTGCTCAGAGGTAAAGAATCTAACTGCAATGCAGGAGACACAGGTTTGATTCCTAGGTTGGCATGATTTCCAGGAGAAGGAAGTGGCAACTCTCTCCGTTATTCCTACCTAGGGAATTCCATAGAGAGGATCCTGATGGGTCACAGTCCATGGGGACACAATAGTCAGACATGACTTAGCAACTAAATCACCATCACTATATATACATTAAAAAAAAAAAACAACAACAAAACTGAAATTCCTGCAAAATATGCTAAAATAAAACAATTTCAAACTGAACAAGTTTTAATTGATTAGCATTCATCATGGTGAATTAAGATATATTAATGTTTCACTTGTATTTTGTATGTTTTTGAATATTTAATCCTAGCTTTTCATAAAAATTTGATTTTAATTTTTTCAGATACATTTACTGGTTCAAGAAAAAAGTCACACCCAGAAGATAAAGACTAGTTAGTAAAGTTCAGAGTAATCTGTTTAAAATTTGATTATAAAAGACATTAATAAGCAACTACTAAAAAATATTTTGCATTGCAAGAGACAGTGTTTAGGTATCAAATGTGTGTCAGATACTGAAGATAAAATCTTAAGGAACTTACATGGATTAGGCCACATAAACACATACCTCTAAGTAACCTAAATAAAATGTTACCAGTGCTAGGAATGGAGTTAAAAAGGGGTACTATAAGAGCATCTTAAGGAGCACCCATTTCTGAAAATGAGTAGAAGTCATCAGGGAAGTACCTCATAGGATAGTCAACCCCAAATTGAGTTTTTAATGGTGAAGCAGGTAAGCTAGTCAAGCACATGCAAGTCTGAGTATGAGGTTCAGATTATGGACATAGAGGTAAGAAGGCTTGTCATGTGTTAAACCAGAAAATTTTTTAAAAAATATTCTACTGTTCTGAACGAGTAAACTAACAACTATAGGAAAGAAGATTGTAACAAAGAATATAATGCTATGGATAATATATGCTATATATGTAACTGACATGTGTTTTCCAAAGCCAATGAACATTGTAATTAAATTTGTGTGTATGGGGAGGAAGGAGGAGGGCGGTTCAGGATGGGGAACACGTATATACCTGTGGCAGATTCATGTTGATGTATGGCAAAACCAATACAATATTGTAAAGTAATTAACCTCCAATGAAAATAAATAAATTTATATTAAAAAAATAAAACTTTCACTTTGAAAGCATTTTGAAGAATAAATATAAAGCAGGAGGTAGATGTCCCCCTCCTGGTAAAGTGATTAGAGATTCATTCCCTGTGAGACAAAACTCCACGATGAGAATAGCAGGATAATTAAGAGAGGAGGCTGGGTCATGCCCAGACCACATATTTCTCATTCTCAAAGTCAGGAGACCTCAGTGACCACATATGTGCAAAAAGACTCCTTGGAGGTCAAAGGGGAATGATGTTAATTAATGTCAGGCTACCCATAGGTCTTTCCCATAGGATCCATTTTAGCTAAGAGATGCATGTGCATGCATGAGAGGATCCTGAGATATACTAAACTCGGACTGTGAACTAGGCAAATTAAGATGATTGGCCAAAGGAAAGCTGGAAGAAATGAGGCATACCAGTAATTCAAACTTTCATGAGGGTTCAACTCAATGACTTTCTGAGTCCACCTATATGTCTATCCACAGGTACTGTACTCTTTTTCTTCCTATAAGTACTTTACTTGTTTCACTACTTTCCCTCTTCGTGGGAATTCTTTCCTGCAAAGCCATAGAGCTAACACTCTTATCACTGACCATTGGTCTAGTGTCTAAGATCTGCTGCTCTCACTGCTGCAATCCAACCTCAATCTGTGGCTGGGAGCCCAAGCTCCACTTCAAGCCTGTGCAGGCTGAACTCTCCTGAGATTAGGTACACATGAAGAAAGATATCATGGAGTTAAGCAATTAAGATGGAATCCTTTGCAAAAAAATGGTAAAGCATAATCTAAAAACAGTGATAGTATACAGGGAAAGGACACTGAGGGTTTTTTAAAGAAAATGTATGGACTTCCCTGGTGGCTCAGATGGTAAAGAATTCACCTGCAATATGGGAGACCTGGGTTCGATCCCTGGGTTGGGAAGATACCCTGGAGAAGGGAATGTCTACCCACTCCAGTAGCCTAGCCTGGAGAATTCCATGGACAGAGGAGCCTGGTGGGCTATAATCCATGCGGTTGCAAAGAGTTGTACATGACTGAGAGAGGTATCTATAAAAAAAAAAGAATCAATTCTCCTAAAAAATTGACCAATAGTGGAAATGGACATGAATCTTTTAAATAGATCTTATTTATTAGCATGAGGTGGAAACTAATGGTCAGAATCAAGTTCATCTTTTCCTGTTGTAACACATGACTATTATGAGTGACTACTCCTTCAGACCAGATTTCAGGTGTTCATTGTGATTAAATATTCATCACTCTCTAAATCCTTACCATATATTTGCCATCTCTTGTTCTTAACCTCCTCTTGAAAAGAGTACAGCGCTCATGCTGAATTTGTAGCAAATTGGGAAGTTGTTTAATGGTTTGGAAAACTCCCACAGCTGACTGAATCGAGAATAACACACTCATTATTATTTATGACTCTATTTCCAGGGTCTTTATAGGTCAGCTTATTGAATTCATTGAATATGCTGCTTTTACAGTTCAGCAAAGCCAATTTAGCAGACTACTTTGTGGTAGACAGACTCACAGAAGTGAAAGAAAGCCAATTTCTTTAAATATAAACACATCTTAGAACACCCTTAATTTAGGATAATTTACTGTAAATGAAAATCCAGTGTTTATTGACCTTTGCCATTGAGAATTCCAAACTTTCACAAATAAAACCACTCAGAACAGTGCATCCCTACATGTTCAGTAGATCATTTTTTCCATGACTTTAATAGCCTTTACTTGAAATAAGTATTCTTCAGAAAAGTCAGTGATTCCATGACAGAATTATGTGACTTTATTTACTAATATACTATTGTGACAATCTGCATTGTGAAATTTTAAAATAGGGATATAGAAAGATGGGCTTATAATTTTTTTTTTTTTAGCATAAAACATTTTTGTGATATATATATACCTTTAAATACTATTAGTCCAGGAACAACCACTGGGAAATGCTAGTCTAGAGCAATCCATTGAAAATAGTTCAGAGACCCAATGCAGAGGTAATAAGAGGGTTTAATCATAGAAAATGTGCCATATTTTTGTTGCCGTTTTAGTAATTTTGTAATTTCATCCTCAACATTAGCAGTTTTTTCCTGTGGGAAATATGGGATATTTTAGCTTTAAAGATCACATATTTCATTCTTATAGTTATTTAATATGTATTTAATCTGGCCAAGTCTTCAATGAGGCTACCCTGGAGGCTCAGACAGTAAAGAATCTGCCTGCAACAACGGAGACCTGGGTTCAATCTCCTGGGTTGGGAAGATGGCAACCCGCTCTCGTATTCTTGCCTGGAGAATTCCATGGACAGAAGATCCAGGCGGGTTACAGTCCATGGGGTCACAAAGAATTGAACATGACTGAGAGACTAATTACACACACAAGTATTGAATGATATGTAACTCTAAGCTGTCTGAGGTACAAGAAGAAAAATAAAAGTGTTAACCATGGAACTGTGAAGGATTTGAATTTTGCAGAAGTACCACACTTGGAATGTGTACTATGTTTTATTAAAATCCAGATGGAAACAAAATCAATTAAAGAAACTTCTTAACACAATCTATTAAATAATTTTATGTGAAATAATATTTTAAATATTTTGCAAAAGTAAATATGCTTTTAAGTATAGTAGTGCTGGTCAGGAATTCTATAATATATGATAATTTTAAAATAAATAATGAAAATATTACTTTTTTATCTACCTTCTCTTCTGTTTTCACCTTTTGCTTGTCACTGATTAACTCACTGCCTTCTCACACAATCCTTATTTAAGTTAGTTATTTTGGCTCCTAATCATAGCAGGAAAATGAGACATATACATGTAGCTCTGTCCTTTGAAACATACCAGAGAAGACTTTACTGATAGACTATAACTTATACAGTATCTATTTTGCAGAAGGAAATGGCACCCCACTCCAGTACTATTGCCTGGAAAATCCCATGGACAGAGGAGCCTGGTAGGCAGTCCATGGGGTTGCAAAGAGTCGGACATGACTGAGTGACTTCCCTTTCACTTTTCACTTTCATGCATTGGGGAAGGAAATGGCAACCCACTCCAGTGTTCTTGCCTGGAGAATCCCAGGGACGGGCGAGCCTGGTGGGCTGCCATCTTTGGGGTCACACAAAATTGGACATGACTGAAGTGACTTAGCAGTAGCAGTATCTATTTTAAAAAGTCATTTTTTCAGTTAGGTGACATGATGTTCATTTCTAAAAGTTATTTGGAAGAAAAAGAAATATTTTGCTTTAAAGATAATCAAATTTGATTCTTTAAACATCCATTTATTAAATCATTATAACATGCCAAATGTAGATTTTTAGTGGAAAAAAATAAAAATATACCCTCAGAAGTATACCTGAAATATTTAAATTATCACATTAACATTCTTAGATTATTGTTCTATAGTTTTTCTACAATATTGTTCTAAGAATTTTAACATTCTACTGGATTATTGTTCTATAATACACAAATGCATTAAAAAAATACTAAATATTTTCCAGGCAGAATCCCTTTTCCACTATACTTGTCTTTGGGTGATTTAATGAAGTTTCAGTTTCCTCAAGTATAAAGTAAATATCTGCAGTATAATAATAAGTATGTGGTGAAATGATTAAGGATATAATATGCATAAACCATTTAGTATTATACCAGATACACTGATGGGGAAACATGAGAGACTTTATTTTGGGGGGCTCCAAAATCACTGCAGATGGTGACTGCAGCCATGAAATTAAAAGACACTTACTCCTTGGAAGGAAAGTCATGACCAACATAGACAGCATATTAAAAAGCAGAAATATTACTTTTCCAACAAAGGTTCATCTACTCAAGGCTATGGTTTTTCCAGTGGTCATGTATGGATGTGAGAGTTGGACTGTGAAGAAAGCTGAGTGCTGAAGAATTGGTGCTTTTGAACTGTGGTGTTGGAAAAGATTCTTGAGAGTCTCTTGGACTGCAAGGAGATCCAACCAGTCCATCCTAAAAGAGATCAGTCCTGGGTGTTCATTGGAAGGACTGATATTGAAGCTGAAACTCCAATACTTTGGCCACCTGATGTGAAGACCTGACTCCTTGGAAAAGACCCTGATGCTGGGAGGGATTGGGGGCAGGAGGAGAAGGGGACGACAAAGGATGAGATGGTTGGATGGCATCACTGACTCAATGGACATGAGTTTGGGTAGGCTCTGAGAGTTGGCATTGGACAAGGAGCCACAAAGAGTCAGACACGACTTAGCAACTGAACTGAACTGAACAGCTACACTATATTTTACTACTAAATAAATCATAAAATAGACATCATGACTATGGACACTCTCACTAAAAATAGACATACACAGATTATATATTTAAAATGTATGATTGGCAGTTTAAAACTATAAATAGTATTAATTTTCATTAATTATGTGACATGATGCATTTAAACATAGCATGTATAGAAAGAAATACAATATATAAAAAAATATTTAGATAGTTGTAAAGAACATTGAGAAACTGAATACATAATTATATGATCATAAATTTCAAGTAAAACATTTATAAATTACAAAATTTTACTTAATTGTTCATTTTTTATTTGAATTACAATAAAATTAGTCACTGTGGTTTAAATTATCTAGATTTACTCTTGACCTATAACACAGAAAGTTGAGATATTCAGTGTCTGTAATGTCATTTCTGTGCTAGTGTCATGATGATAGTTTATACTTCAATTTGAGTTAAATGCTTAGACATAAGAGTCAAAAGATATATTTTTTTGTTTGAAAGTTTGTTCTCATGGGTGGAAGAAGTATAATTTTAAAATTAGGATTCCTAAATTTCATTTTACACAAATCTATGAGTTATTAAAGTAGAAATATTACCTAAAATAGTTTTCTTTAATCCTCAAATCTTAGTTTCTATTGGCAAAACATTAGGAGACTGGTTTTGAAAGTCTTTAAGACAATAAAAATCAATAAAAGTAAGGAATGAACGTATTTTATTATGGCATTTTGTAATCATTCACATATCTTTCTTGGAAATTGTGAGAAAATTAATTCAAGGTAATTTATATTGTCCTGATAAGGAAGCTAACAGTAGGTAGAATGTTGGAGTAAACACAACCTGAAATTAACAAGTTAAAAAAAAATCACACAAATATTTCATAAATTATCCTCTGGTTCAAAAAATAAATTCTATTGGATGAAGTTAAGTAACAGAGGAGTAACAAATGTTTCTGATAATAGCCATTTATATACTATTTTCATTAACTTAAATTGATCATATGAAAAGTAAATAAAATGTCCAATTTTTAGGAGTTGAATTGGAAAATTTGATGTATATATAAGAAATATTAAATTAACATGTGCTCCATTTTCTTAGTGGTTAAAATATTGAAATTGCATTACACTCAACACCAATAAGATAATGTTCCTTTATATTTTGGAAAGGGAAACATTGGTTCAATAAATTTTGAATATTTTGAATAAATAACAAGTATTTATTATTTTTAACATTAACAGTGTGTTGTTATTTTAATATTATTGAAATGATCATTTATATTTTGTGTGACATCTAGGTACCTTTCACTGAATTCACATGGAAAAGAGTATATGTGCCTAATTCTTTGGATAGTCATCAATGTTAAGCTGCTCTTCTCTAGGGAGTATTTTTTTCTCCATTTTCAGAATGATTAAAATAATAAACTATTTCATTTATCTGATACTCTTGGAAATTATAATTATAGTAGTAATTGTTTCTGCCTTTTGTTTTTTTTTTGTTTGTTTATTTTTGTTTTTGTTGTTAAATCTCTAAGCTGTATTGTGACCCCATGGATTGAAGCCCACCCAGTCTCCTCTGTCCCTGAAATTTCTCAGGCAAGAGTACTGGAGTGGGTTGCCATTTCCTTCCCAGGTTCTGTTCTATGTGTTCTCTGTCACGTCTGACTCTTTGCAAGCCCCAAAACTAGGCTCCACTGTCCATGGGATTTTCCAGGCAAGAATAGCGGAATGGGTTGCATTTACTTCTCCAGGGAATCTTCCCAACCTACGGACTGAACCTATGTATTCTGTATCGGCAAGCAGATTCTTTACCACTGAGTCAGCATATGTGTGACAAATTTTAATTCATTTGTGGTTTCTTCACATAGTTTAAGTTTGCTTCCTTCCCTATTAAGAACACTTTAAATTATTGAGGTTTGCATTGTAATGCTAACAGTTGTTTTTTTTTTAATTTATTTTGTTTGTTTTTTAAGTTTGTTGTTGTTGTTTTCTCTTGGTCATTTAAAAGTTGTAAATGATGACTTAGGGGAAAATTACTACAATGGCGGGCTTTCCAGGTGGTGCTAGTGTTAAAGAACCTGTCTGCCAATGCAGGAGACATAAGATACGTGGCTTCGATCCCTGGGTCAGGAAGATCCCCTAGAGGAAGAAATGGCAAGCAAATTCAGTATCTTTGCCTGTAAAATCCCATGGACAGAGGAGCCTGGCAGGCTACAGACTACAATGGAAGGAATCTATATTTCATAAAATATCTTTTTTTTTTTTTTTTTGCTGAACAAATGTCATTCTTCAAGTCATCTTTTGTTTTTCATTAATATACTTTGAATAAACGAAAAGTTCATGAGAGTTTTGAAACATATATTTTTTTAACATGGGCAGGAATACATTTCTTAATTCTCTGTAAAGTTATCTATGTTGCAGAATTTTGAGCAGGCTTTAATTCTTAGGAAATTAAAACCTATTTTCAAGAATACGGTGTGACTCTCAAAAGGGATATTTACATTTGCTTGCCCTAAAGTGGAAACTGAAGTCCAATGAAATTAAGTATACTTTCCATGATCAAACACTGAATTGATCCCAGAGTCAATTTAGGATCCACCATTGCATGCTCACCTATGCACTTCTGCATGCCCATGTTTTTAATTTTCATAGACAGTTTTCCAATTTGTTTTTCTAAAGCCAATCTTCCCTCTTGTGCATGAAATCCTACCTATGGTAGTACATTCAAAGAAAATATTTGGCAAGGGGGGAGGTACAAAAATGACAGAGAAATAGGAAGGGGAGACCAATTTCTCCCCCACAAATTCATCAAAAGATCCTTTGAATGTTGAGCAACTCTACAAAACAACTTCTGAAAGCTTGCTGAGGATACCACCACCCAGAAAGTCAGCCCAATCTCTTCAAAAGGAGGTAGGACCAAAGATAAAAGACAAAAACAGAGAACAAAAGATTTAGGGATGGAGACCTGTCCTGGGGAGGGAGTTATGAAGAAGGAGAAGTTTCCACACAGTAGGAAACCTCTCACAGGTGTGTTTGTGGGGAGTTTTGGAATCACAGAGGGCAACATAATTGTGAGGGAAAAACACAAAAATAAACCTCAGAATATGTGTGTAATTGAAGCTGCTAGCAGAGAAGTGGCACAAATGCTCACATCCACCACCAGAAAGTGGGGACTGAGCAGGGAGGTGTGAGTTGCATGATTGGTTCTTAGGGTAGGAACAGGGCTTGAAAGCCCGGAGGACAATCTGAAGGAGCTCATGTGAGATAGCAACCCAAACAGTGGGATAGCTAGAGAGACAAAAAAAATAAAGAAAAGCAAAAGACCTTTGCTGCAAAAGGCTCTAATGCATCACAGTGACCCTTGGTGCACTCTCCCCAGAGGCAGAGAGACAGGCCGGCAACAGCTAAAGACAGAAGGCAAGGGGCCACTGCAATCTTGGCTCCAGAGGCACCAAACTCTGAGCAGTTTCCCAGTTGCTAATCACATTTTCCTGGAGACTCTGGACTGGTGACATCTGCCAGGAGTATCACAGCCTGAGATCAGCTCCACCGGGTAGACACACGGAACACCTGGGTTTGTGATCTCATGGCACAACTGCGAAAACAAGCAGCCAGGACCATGGAGGTGAATAAAATGAATGGTCAACCTAGGACACTATGCTCAAAAAGCACCCTAAGCTGTTTGGACCTTGGAACAGCACAAAACTCACAGCCCACCTGTGTACGTGCCCCTGCGGAGCATCCAAGAACCTGAGAGGCTTAGTCCTGAGAACTGGATGAAATGCAGAGCCCACCTGAGACAGTGTCCCTGCAGAGCACTCTAGAGACTGAGCAGTGTAGACCCAGAAAGTACATGTCACCTTGGGCTGTGGCAAGCCAGTGTGGTCCATCCACTGCAAGTACACCCTACACATGCCAGCAGTATTTGTTTGCAATGTCTCTCCCTCCCCACAACATAACTGAATAAATGAGCCTAAGTGGCCACCTTCACCCCCTGTATCAGGGCGGAAATTAGACACTGAAGAGACTGGCAAACAGAGGAAGCTAAAATAAACAAAGAAGGGGGAACCGCTCTGGAAGTGACAGGTGCAACAGATTAAAACCCTGCATTTAATATTGGTTACTGTGTATTTGAGGGACATCTAAGCAATAGAGTTCGAGAAAAACATCTATTTCTGCTTTATTGACTATGCCAAAGCCTTTGATTGTGTGGATTACAATCAACTGTGGAAAATTCTTGAAGAGATGGGAATACCAGACCACCTGACCTGCCTCTTGAGAAACCTATATGCAGGTCAGGAAGCAACTGTTAGAACTGGACATGGAACAACAGACTGGTTTCAAATAGGAAAAGGAGTACATCAAGACTGTATATTGTCACCCTGCTTATTTAACTTATATGCAGAGTACATCATGAGAAATGCTGGGCTGGAAGAAGCACAAGCTGGAATCAAGATTGCCTGGAGAAATATCAATAACCTCAGATATGCAGATGACACCACCCTTATGGCAGAAAGTGAAGAGGAACTAAAAACCCTCTTGATGAAAATGGAAGTTGGAGAGTAAAAAAGTTGGCTTAAAGCTCAACATTCAGAAAACGAAGATCATGGCATCTGGTCCCATCATTTCATGGGAAATAGATGGGGAAACAGTGGAAACAGTGTCAGACTTTATTTTTTGGGGTTCCAAAATCACTGCAGATGGTGACTGCAGCCATGAAATTAAAAGACACTTACTTCTTGAAAGGAAAGTTATGACCAACCTAGATAGCATATTCAAAAGCAGAGACATTACTTTGCCAACAAAGGTTTGTTTAGTCAAGGCTATGGTTTTTCCAGTGGTCATGTATGGATGTGAGAGTTGGACTGTGAAGAAGGCTGAGCGCTGAAGAATTGATGCTTTTGAACTGTGGTGCTGGAGAAGACTCTTGAGAGTCCCTTGGACTGCAAGGAGATCCAACCAGTCCATTCTGAAGGAGATCAGCCCTGGGATTTCTTTGGAAGGAATGATGCTAAAGCTGAAACTCCAGTACTTTGGCCACCTCATGTGAAGAGTTGACTCATTGGAAAGTCTCTGATGCTGGGAGGGATTGGGGGTGAGAGGAAAAGGGGACGACAGAGGATGAGATGGCTGGATGGCATCACTGACTCGATGGACATGAATCTGAGTGAACTCTGGGAGTTGGTGATGGACAGGGAGGCCAGGCATGCTGCGATTCATGGAGTCGCAAAGAGTCAGACACAATTGAGGGACTGAACTGAACTGAACTAATAGACACTGAGAACAAGTACAAGTGGAAAAAAGGGACTATCTGACAATTAACTGACCCCACACTGTCCACAATGGCTCCAGAGAACTCCTATATATATTTTTGTTAATATCAATTCTTAATATTTAACTTTTGACAATTACCTTTAAAAAAACCTATTAAAAAAAACAAATTCCATATATATATATATTTTTAATTTTTGTGGTTTATTATGCTTTGTATTTTATATACTGTATATTTGAGAGTCCAGCCTCTATTCTACGTTTTTTAATATTTACTTTTTGATATTTGTTATAAATTTTGTACTTCTAAGGATCTAATCTTCGCTATCTGTTTTCATTTAAGGATTTGATTAATGGCTGGATTACTCTCTCTCCTTTTGAGTCTCCCTTTTTTCCTCCAGGTCACTGCTATCCCCTTCTTCCCTCTTCTCTATATAACTCTGTGAATCTCTCTGGGTGTTTCTGGTTGTGGAGGATTGTTTCACCAATAAACTAGGTGTTTTATCTTCTATGCTATATAGATGAAGAAATCTTGAGACTACTGTAAAAGAAGGACTGAAAGTGAGAGTCAGAAGGCTTAACTCCAAAACTTTAGAACATTAGAGAACTTCTGACTCCAGGGAACATTAATAGACAAGAACTCATCCAAATATCACCACACCTACACGAAACCAAGCTCCACCCAAGAACCAACAAGTTCCAATGTAAGACACACCACACTAATTCTTCAGAAAAACAGGAACACAACTCTGAACATTAAAAGATGGGCTCCTCAAAGCCATGCCAAACCCAGAGACACCCCAAAACTAAATACTGGATACTTCAGTGCACTCCAGAGAGAAGAGATCCAGCCTCACCCCCCAGAACACAGAAGCAAGCTCTGTGATTGCTTCTGTGGAAACCTTGACAAGTGATTAGTCCAATTCCACCCACAGGGAGCAGACTTCACAATGAAGAACTTCCAGCCTGCAGAAAGGGCACCCCAAACACAGCAATCTAAGCAAAATTAAAAGGCAGAGAAATATTCAGAAGGTGAAGGAGCATGGTAAAAACCCATCAAATCAAACAAAAGAGGAGGATACAGGGAGTCTACCTGATAAATAATTCAGAACAATGATAGTCAAGATGATCCAAAATCTTGAAAACAAAATGGAGATACAAATAAATAGATGAGAGACAAGTACTGAGAAGATACAATAAATGGTTAACAAAGAACTAGAGGAAACAAAGAAGAATCAATCAACAATGAATAATGCAGTAACTGAGATCAAAAGTGCTCTGGAGGGAAACAATAGAATAACTGAGGCAGAAGATAGTATAAGTGAGGTGGAAGATAGAATGGTGGAAATAAATGAAGCAGAGAGGAGAAAAGAATTAAAAGAAATGAGAACAATCTAAGAGACCTCTAGGACAATGTTAAACCCTCTAACATTTGAATCATAGGTGTCTCAAAAAAAGAAGACAAAAATAAAGGGCATGAGAAAATACTTAAGGAGATAATAATCAAAAACATCCCTAATATGAGGAAAGAAATAACTACCCAAATCCAAGAAACCCAGAGATTTCCAAAACAGGATAAACCCAAGGCAAAACACCCAAGACACATATTAATCAAGTTAACAAAGGTCAAACACAAACAGCAAATATTAAAAGCATCAAGGGAAAAGCAATAAATAACACACAAGGGGATCCCCATAAAGATAACAGCTGATATTTCAATATAAACTCTTCAGGTCAGAAGAGAATGGCAGGATATACCTAAAGTGATGAAAGAGAAAAACCTACAACCAAGATTACTATACCCAGTAAGGACCTCATTAAAATATGAAGGAGAAATGAAAAGCTTTACAGACAAGCAAAAATTGAGAGAATTTAGCACCACCAAACCAACTCTTCAACAAATGCTAAAGGGTTTTCTCTAGACAGGAAAAACAGTAAGGTTTATTAAAGCAAACCCAAAACAGCAAAGTAAATGGCAATGTGACCATACTTAGCAATAATTACCTTAAATGTAAATGGGTTAAATGTTCCAACCAAAAGACAAAGACTGGCTGAATGATACAAAAACAAGACTCCTATATATGCTGTCTAAAAGAGATCCACTTAAAACCTAGGGACACATACAGACTGCAAATGAAACACTGGAAAAATATATTTCATGAAAATGTGGACCAAACAAAAGCAGGAACAACAATACTCATATCAGATAAAATAGACTTTGAAATAAAGACCTTCATAAGAGATAAGGAATCACACTACATAATGATAAAAGGATCAATCCAAGAAGAAGATATAACAATTATAAATATATATGAACCCAACATAAAAGCACCTCAATATGCAAGGCAAAGAGTAACAAGTATGAAAGGGGAAATAAATAGTAAAACAGTAATAGTGGGGGGCTTTAATATCCCACTCACACCTATGGATAGATAAAGTCAAACAGAAAACTAGCAAGGAAACACAAATTATAAATGATACAACGGACCAATTCTACCTAATTGATATCTGTAGGGCATTTCACTGAAAAACGGAATTCACCTTTTTCTCAAGTGCACATGGAACATTCTCCAAGATAGATCACGTCCTGAGCCATAAATCAAGCCTTGATAGATTAAGAAAAAATTGAAATCATTTCAAGCATCTTTTCTGATCACAACACAATAAGATTATTTTTCAACTATAGGGAAAAAAAAAACTATTAAAAATACAAACATATGGAGGCTGAACAACACACTTCTGAGTAAACAAACAGATCAGGGAAGAAATCAAAAGGGAAATCAAAATATGCCTAGAAACAAAAAGAAATGAAAACAATACAGCAAAACACCTATGGGATTCAGTAAAAGCAGTGCTGCTGCTGTTAAGTCACTTCAGTCATTTCTGACTCTGTGCAACCCCATAGACAGCAGCCCACCAGGCTCCCCATCCCTGGGATTCTCCAGGCAAGAATACCGAAGTGGATTGTCATTTCCTTCTCCAATGCATGAAAGTGAAAAGTGAAAGTGAAGTTGCTCAGTAGTGTCCTACTCTTAGTGACCCCATGGATGGCAGCCTACCAAGCTCCTCCATCCGTGGGATTTTCCAGGCAAGAGAACTGGATTGGGGTGCCATTGCCTTCTCTGAAAAGCAGTGCTAGGAGGGAGGTTCCTACCAGTACAAGCCTACCTCAAGAACAAGAAAAGCATCAAATAAACAACCTAACTTTACATCTAAAGCAACTAGAAAAAAGAAGAACCCTAAAAGTTAGTAGAAGAAAAGAAATCATAAAAATCAGAGCAGTAATAAATGAAATATAAACCACGGAGACTATACCAAAAATCAACAAAATTAAAGCTTATTCTTTGCAAAGATAAATAAAATAGAAAAACTGTTAGCCAGACTCATCAAGAAACAAAGGGAGAAGAACAGAATCAATAAAATTAGAAATGAAAATGGGGAAATCACAACAAACAACACAGAAATACAAAGGATCACAAGAGACTACTATCAGCAACTATATCCCAATAAAATAGACAGCTTGGAATAAATTGACAAATTCTTAGAAAAGTATAACTTTATAAAACTGAACCAGGAAAAAACAGAATCTTAATAGACCCACCACAAGCACAGAAATGGAAGCTGCAATCAAAAATATTCCAACAAACTAAAGCCCAGGACCAGATGGTTTCACAGGTAAATTCTACCAAAACTTTAGAGAAGAGCCAATGTCTATCCTACTCAAACACTTTCAGAAAATTTCAGAGGAAGGTAAACCCCCAAACTCATTCTATGAGGCCACCATCACCTTAATATCACAACCAGACAAAGATGTCAAAAACAAAGAAAACTATAGGCCTATAACACTGGTGAACATAGATGCAAAAATCCTCAACAAAATTCTAGCAAACATAATCCAATAACATATTAAAAAGATCATACACCATGACCAAGTTGGCTTTATCCCATGGATGCAAGTACACTTCAATATTCACAAATCAATCAATGTGATACACCACATTAACAAATTGAAAGATAAAAACTATATGATTATCTCAATAGATGCAGAAAAAAGTCTTTGAAAAATTCACAACCATTTATGTTACAAACTGTCCAGGAAGCAGGCATAGAAGGAGCATACCTCAACATAATAAAAGCCATATATGACAAACCCTCAGCAAACATCCTCAATGTCAAAAAATCGAAACTATTTCCTCTAAAATCAGGAACAAGACAAGGGTGCCCATGGTCACCACTACTATTCAACATAATTCTGAAAGTCTAAGCCACAGCAATCAGAGAAAAAAAATAAAAGGAATCTAGATTGAAAAGAAGTAAAACTCTCACTGTTTGCAGATGACATGATCCCCTACATAGGAAAACCCTAAAAAAACCACCAGAAAATTATTAGAGCTAATCAATGAATATAGTAAAGTTGCAGGACATAAAATTAATACACAGAAATCCCTTGCGTTCCTATACACTAGCAATGAGAAAACAGAAAGAGAAATTAAGGAAACAATCCCATTCACCATTGCAATGAAAAGAATAAAATACTTAGGAATAAATTTACCTAAAGAAACAAAAGACCTATATATAGAAAACTATAAAACACTGATGAAAGAAATCAAATATGACACAAATAGAGGGGGAAATATACCACGTTCATGGATTGGAAGAATCAATGTAGTGAAAATGAGTATACTACCCAAAGCAATCCATAGATTCAAGGCAATCCCTATCAAAGTATCAATGGTATTTTTCACAGGACTAGAGCAAATAATTTCACAATTTGTATGGAAATACAAAAAACCTCCAATAACCAAAGCAATCTTGAGAAAGAAGAATGGAACTGGAGGTATCAACCTGTTTGACTTAGGACTACAGTACAAAGCTACAGTCATCAAGATAGTATGGTACTGGCACAAAGACAGAAATACAGATCAATGGAACAAAACAGAAAGCCCAGAGATAAATCCAAACATTTATGGACATCTTATCTTTGGCAAAGGAGGAAAAAAATATATAATAGAGAAAAGACAATCTCTTTAATAAGTGGTGCTGGGAAAGCTGGTCAACCACCTGTGAAAGAATGAAACTACAACACTTTCTAACACCATACACAAAAATAAACTCAAAATGGATTTAAGACCTAAATGTAAGACCAGAAACTGTAAAACTCTTAGAGGAAAACATAGGAAGAACACTCTCTGATGTAAATCACAGCAAGACCCTCTATGAACCACCTCCCAGATTAATGGAAATAAAAATAAAAATAAACAAACAGGACCTGATTAAACTTAAAAGCTTTTGTGCAACAAAAGAAACTATAAGCATGGTGAAAAGGCAGTCTTTATAATGGGACAAAGTAATAGCAAACAAAACAACTGACAAAGACTTAATCTCTAAAATATACAAGCATCTCATGCAACTCAAAACCAGAAAAATAAATGACTCAATCAAAAATGGGCCAAAGAACTAAACAGACTTTTCTATAAAGAAGACACATAAATGGCTAACAAACACATGAAAAGATGGTCACCATCACTCATTATCAGAGAAATGCAAATCAAAACCACAATAAGGTACTATTTCACACCAGTCAGAATGGCTGCCATCACAAAGTCTATAAACAATAAATTCTGAAGAAGGTGTGGAGAAAAGGGAACACTCTTAAACTGTTGGTGGGAATGGAAACTAGTATAACCACTATGGAGAACAGTGTGGAGATGCCTTAAAAAACTGGAAACAGAAGTGCCATATGATCCAGCAATCCCACTGCTGGGCATACACACTGAGGAAACCAGAATTAAGACACATATACCCCAGTGTTCATTGCAGCACTGTTTACAATAGGTAGGGCATGGAAGTAACCTAGAGGTCTATTGACAGATGAATGGATCAAGAAGTGGTGGTACATATACACAATGGAATATTACTCAGCTATAAAAAAGAACTCATTTGAGTCAATTTGAATGAGGTGGATGAAATTTGAGCCTATTATACAGAGTGAAGTATGTCAGAAAGAGAAACACCAGTACAGTATATTGGCACATATATATGGAATTTAGAAAGACAATAATGATGACCCTATATGCAAGACAGCAAAAGAGACACAGACATAAAGAACAGACTTTTGGACTATGTGGACAAGGTGAGGGTGGGACGATTTGAGAGAATAAGATTGAAAATGTATATTAGCATATGTAAAATAGATAACTAGTAAAAGTATGATGCATGAAGCACAGCAGTCAAAGCTGGTGCTCTGGGACAACCCAGAGGGATGAGGTATGGAGGGAGATAGGAGGAGTTCAGGATGGGGAGAAACATGTACACCCATGGTTGGTTCATGTCAATGTATGGCAGAAACCACCACAATATTGTAAAGCAATTAGTCTCCAATTAAAATAAATTAATGTTTTAAAAAATAAAATATTCAGACAATCCTTCCTTCTCTCATACATCATCAAATTTCCCTCTCTTCTGGATCATACCTGTTAGTATATGAACATGCTTGACTCCAACCCCCTAGTTTTACAATTAATATCATTTTATTAATTCTTAGTTCCAAAATCATACTTTTAGGTTATTTTTTTTTAATATCAAGGTCCTTTAAGTAATTTTTCTTTGCCAACCAGCACTAAGTAAGCATTGACATAGAGGGCTTTAAAGAGACACTGCAGATTTTGTTTCCTGGTATGAGCCCACTTAGCCATTAAATAACAATAATGTGATGATTTGCCTGCAAGCTCTCCAGTAATTGCCCCTTGTACTGCATGCTGGCCAGAAGAACTTAGAAACTGCCTCCAAAAGACTCCTCAGGTGATTTTTGCAGTAGGGTGTCTCTTTGGGGACATGTCAGGAAGATTTCTAATAAGTTCTTGAGAAAAGGTTTCTCTCTAGTTCTGCCATTATTTTACTAACTTAGTGACTTCTCTACCATCTAGAAAGCCATGGTTGTTTCTTCTTCAAGGAGATCCAGATCTCAGTTCTGTGGGTTGGTATTAGCCTTAAAGGTAATTGTTATTCCTTATATCTGCTATTTCTATATTAGATTTATCTTATTTCTTACTTTCCTTATCTAAATATTTGTTATAATTAATGATTATTTAAATTTTTATGTTGAAGTTTCAATGTTGGTTTCTCATCAGTTGACCCATGCTGACAATTCCAGCCACTTTTCAATTATTTTTTTAATTCAGTTTTGCAGTTTTAAAGATTCTATGCATTTATACCTTTAAACTCCAGTTTTTTGATGTTTTCTTAGCTCTAGTCCACAGAAAATAATCTTGTCAAAGTCATCAAGGGCCTTCATTTTGTTAAGTTCAAAAATCAATTATTGGGCATCAGTCTATCTGATCTCTGAGCAGTGTCCACAGTCCTTTCTGGTGGTGTATTCCCTGAAATCCCAGGACATTAAGCTCCTTTGGTTTTCATGGTATACAATTAGTTTCTTCATTTAAGTCACTAGGCTCTTTCTTCTTTTTGTCTCTACTTTTGTAACACTTCAGTGTCCTAGAACATCAGTCTTTGCCTTTTATTGGTACAGACTTCTTTTGTAAGACTACCTCACACCATGTTTTTAAGTTATATTTGTGCCAGCAGTTTCTTAGTTTTTAGCTTCCCTGGTGGCTCAGACAGTAAAGAATCTGCATGCAATGCAGGAGACCCTGGTTTGACCCCTGGGGTGGGAAGATCCCCTGGAGAAAAGAATGGCAACACACTCCAGTATTTTGTGTGTGTGTGTGTGTGGGGGGGGATTTCCATGAACAGAAGAGCCTGCTGGGTTGCATTCCATGGGGTCACAAAGACTCAGACACAACTGAGCGACTAACACTTTACAGTTTTCATCTCCTGGCCAGTTCCCCACAACTCCTAAATGATGTATTCAATGCCTACTCAACATCTAAACTTATAGGCCCCATAGAAATCTTAATAGTACATCCTTCCTCAGTGGAGCTAAAGCCAAAAGCAACAACAACAACAACAACAAAAGGTAATCTCTCTGATTCCTCTCTTTTCTCATTCTCCCAACTAAACAACTCTATTTTTAAATATATCCAAAATGAAATATTTTGGATATTTTTCATTGCTACTTCTCAATATTTTCATTGCTACTAACTCACTACCCTCATCTGACTTCTTCAAAAAGTTTTCACCTCTAAACTTCTATCACCTGCTAACTGATTTCCATTTTCTTCTCTGGTTTTCCATCAGTGCACTCTTAACAGAGTAAAAAGAGAGAGTCCATTGATCTATGTATATTAGACTAGCATCTCCACCACGCTGAACTCTGCAACAATTTTCATTATGCCCCACGGAAATTCCAAAGTTTTTAGAACAGGTTTAGAGACATTTAATAATTAGCTTTAAATTTCCAGATTTCCAGAAATATTGAAGGGATGGAGCCAAAGCAAAAACAATACTCAGTTCTGGATGTGACCGGTGATAGAAGCAAGGTCCAATGCTGTAAAGAGCAATATTGCATAGGAACCTGGAATGTTAGGTCCATGAATCAAGGCAAATTGGAAGTAATCAAACAGGAGATGGCAAGAGTGAATGTTGACATTCTAGGAATCAGCGAACTCAAATGGACTGGAATGGGTGAATTTAACTCAGATGACCATTATATCTCCTACTGTGGGCAGGAATCCCTTAGAAGAAACAGTGTAGCCATCATGGTCAACAAAAGAGTCCGAAATGCAGTACTTGGATGCAGTTTCAAAAACGACAGAATGATCTCTGTTTGTTTCCAAGGCAAACCATTCAATATCACAGTAATCCAAGTCTGTGCCCCAACCAGTAATGCTGAAGATTATGGAAAAAGCAAAAGAGTTCCAGAAAAACATCTAATTCTGCTTTATTGACTATGCCAAAGCCTTTGACTGTGCATCTGTGAAAAGAGATGGAAATACCAGACCACCTGACCTGCCTCTTGAGAAATCTATATGCAGGTCAGGAATGGAACAGACTGATTCCAAATAGGAAAAGGTGTACATCAAGGCTGTATAATGTCACCCTGTTTATTTAATTTATATGCAGAGTACATCATGAGAAATGCTGGCCTGGAAAAAGCACAACCTGGACTCAAGATTGCCAGGAGAAATATCAATAACCTCAGATATGCAGATGACACCACCCTTATGCAGAAAGTGAAGAGGAACTAAAAAGCCTCTTTATGAAAGTGAAAGAGGAGAGTGAAAAAGTTGGCTTAAAGCTCAACATTCAGAAAACGAAGATCATGGCATCTGGTCCCATCACTTCACGGGAAATAGATGGGGAAACAGTGGAAACCGTGTCATACTTTAGTTTTTTGGGCTCCAAAGTCACTGCAGATGGTGATTGCAACCATGAAATTAAAAGAGGCTTACTCCTTGGAAGAAAAGTTATGACCAACCTAGATAGCATATTGAAAAGCAGAGACATTACTTTGCCAACAAAGGTCCATGTAGTCAAGGCTATAGTTTTTCCTGTGGTCATGTATGGATGTGAGAGTTGGACTGTGAAGAAAGCTGAGCACTGGAGAATTGATGCTTTTGAACTGTGGTGTTGGAGAAGTCCCTTGGACTGCAAGGAGATCCATCCAGTCCATTCTAAAGGAGATCAGTCCTGGGTGTTCTTTGGAAGGAATGATGCTAAAGCTGAAACTCCAATACTTTGACCACCTGATGAGAAGAGTTGACTCATTGGAAAAAACTCTGATGCTGGGAGGGATTGGGGGCAGGAGAAGGGGACAACAGAGGATGAGATGGCTGGATGGCATCACTGACTCGATGCACATGAGTTTGGGTGAATTCCAGGAGTTGGTGATGGACAGGGAGGCCTGGCGTGCTGCGATTCATGGGGTTGCAAAGAGCCGGACACGACTGAGCGACTGAACTGAACTGAATGATTTGCTTTTTCACCTTCTTTGAATTCTGGAAACTCATCAGTTGTATCACCCAAAAGGCTGCCTTATTGTTCCTCAAAGATTAACAAGCAAAAAAATATAAAAATAGCAATGTGGACAAGAGGATGCAGGAATATATGTATTTTATGTATTGCTGTTGTTGTTGTTAATTTGTTCAGTCATGTCCAAATGTTTGTGACCCCATGGACTGTAGCACACCAGGCTTCCCTCTCCATCACCATTTCCTAGAGCTTACTCAAACACGACCACCAAGTTGCTAATGCCATCCAAGCAGTCCATCCTCTGTCATCCCCTTCTCTTCCTGCCTTCAGTTTTTCTGAGCATCAGGATATTTTCCAAAGAATTGGCTCTTTTCATCAAGTGACTAAAGTATTGGAGCTTCAGCATCAGTCCTTACATTGAATATTCAGGATTGATTATCCCTACGATTGACTGGTTTGGTCTTGCAGTCCAAGGAACTCTCACATCTTCTCCAACACCACAGTTCAAAGGCATCAATTCTTCAGCACTTATCCTTCTTTATGGTCCAACTCTCACATACATACATGACTACTGGAAAAATCATAGCTTTGACTAGACAGACCTTTGTTAGCAAAGTAGTATCTCTGTTTTTTAATATGCTGTCTAGCTTTGTCATAGCTTTTCTTCCAAGGGACAAGCAGCTTTTTATTTTAATTTTAATTGCATGGCTTCAGTCATCATCTGCAGTGATTTTCGAGCCCAAGAAAATAAAATCTATTACTATTTCCATTGTCTCCCCATCTATTTGACAAGAAGTGATGGGCCCAGATGCCATGATCTTTGTTTTTTGAACGTTGACTTTTATGTATATCTCAAACAGATCACTTATCAAAATTAAAGAATAATTCTATAATTGGACCAGTGTAAATTTTCTCTTCATAGGATATAGCCTTGAAATTTGCTGAAAGATCGAGTGTTCTTAAGTCTAAGGATTCTGTTTTAATCTCCAGATTTCATCTCTATAAACTCTATGTGCTGAAATATTAAGTTAGCTTTAATAGTTCATTTAAATTCCTCCAAATCATAAATCAAAATCATTTGAAAAGTTTGAATGATTTAAATGACTTATGTTTTATTAAAAATATTCCACAATTTTTCTTAGTCCTCTTACAAATTAACATATTCAATTTTAATTTTATCATTCTTATATAATAGGCATGAACAGAAAGAGAAATTCTTTTTTTAATGTTTAACTGAGAAAAGTAATTTTTCTTACACAGCGTGGCCTCTTGATAAATACTATGTATATTATTTAATATGTACAAAAATGCTTATAAGGTAGTTTTATATTTAAGTTGAGTTTTCCTTTCTTTGTGGAATGAACTTTTGCTTTCTGATTTATTATGCTATCCATGAAAATGAAACCAATTTTTCTTAAGACAGTTTAGTTTTAAATACACAACTAACATGTATTATTCATTTTGATAAATTTATTTTATTAATTTATCTAACAGGATAAAGAGAGAGGTCATATCCTATTTAAGACTGGTCTCCCATTGCCCATTCAATAACAGGTTGTTTTTTTTGTTTGTTTGTTTGTTTTTTTAGCAAAATCTGAATCTATATGCTATGATTCCCCTTGATGACAGTGTTCCTAGTATCCACTGTTAGCTTGATGGTAAAAAAACAAAACATGGGCTTCCCTGGTGGCTCAGATGGTAAAGAATATGCCTGCAAATCAGGAGACCTGTGTCTCCAGGGAATATTCCCTGGAGAATGGAATGGAAAACCACTCCAGTATCCTAGCCTGGTTAATTCCATGTACAGAGGAACCTGACAGGCTACAGTCCATGGGATTGCAGAGTTGGACATGACTGAGCAACTAGTACACAGAACACAACAATCAAACACAGTGCTTTCTCTCACATTCCAAACAAATCATATAGCAACAGACAGCTAGAATTCAGTTCAGGTCAGTCACTCACTTGTGTCCGACTCTTTGTGACTCCATGGACTGCAGCACACTAGGCCTCCCTGTCTATCACCAACTCCCAGAGTTTACTCAAACTCACATCCATTGTGTCAGTGATGCCATCCAACCATCTTATTCTCTGTCGTCCCCTTCTCCTCCCACCTTCAATCTTTCCCAGCATCAGGGTCTTTTCAAATGAATCAGTTCTTTGCATCAGGTGGCCAAAGTATTGGAGTTTCAGCTTCAGCATCGGTCCTTCCAATGAATATTCTAGAATAAATGAAGCCAAAATTCCTAGGACCTAACTTTCCATTTGTTGATTCAGCAAATACTTATTGAGTATCAACTATGACAGGTACTTTGTGAACAAGAAACTCAAAAACAAATAAACTACTACTAAGCAAGAAAGCGATATATGAAAGTGCTAAGAATACACATTGAAGGTGAGATGTATTTAGTTAAAAAAAAAATGAGTTAGTGATGCCATGATAGGGGGAACATCTTCTAGGCAAAGAAGGACCAGAAAAGGGGTGTGATGGGCAGTTGTACCTAGGAGGTAGAAAGTTATTTCTAGCTTTGTTTAGAATTGTCAAGGTATCACAATGATAAAAGTAGACCAATGTTAAATCAGTTTTGTTGTTGTCTTTAATTATCTATAGACTATGCTTCCCCTTTCATTGCTTACCCCTGAGAAAACTGTATCACCACCCTCTTCTCTTGGATACCATAGTTTCTAATCCCCAGAATCAGCTGGTACAAATGTACTAGAGAAGAAAGAAACCTGACCTGCTCAAGAAACAGAAAATATGTCAGTGTGTCTTTAGTGTCCTGAGAGCTGATAGGATATCAGTTCAGAGGAGTGATCATGGGACAGTTGTAGGGTCTTGTAGGGCAGGGATATTAAAATTTTGTTCTAACTATCTAAATCTCTTTTTAAAGTAAGTAATTAATTAATTTTGGGCTCTATTGGGTTTTCGTTGCTGTGTGTGGGTTTTCTCTACTTGCAGCAAGTGTGGGCTACTCTTCATTGTGATGCACTGGATTCTCATTGCAGTGGCTTCTCATTGCGAAGCACAGACTCTAGGTGCATAGGCTTCAGTAGTTGCAGTGTGCAGGCTCTGGAGTGTGGGCTCAGTAGTTGTGGTGCATGGGCTTAGTCACTCCTCAGCATGTGGAATCTTCCAACATCAGGGATTGAATCCATGTCCCCTGCATTGGCAGGTAGACTCTTACCCTCTGCACAACCAGGGAAATCCTAAGTATCTAAATCTTAAGTTTGACATTAATTGATTCATACTGTAAAATTCTGTTTGCTGAATGGAAGTTATGACAGCAGTTAAGCATAAAAGTTAGAATAATAAATAGCAGGCCATTTCAGTGTAGGAGAAAGTCTCTGGTGATGTATTTTAGGGTTTGATTTTAGTGATGTGTTAAAACACACACACACACACACACAGATTCAGGACATGGTTTAGAATGAGTGAAAAGGACATCCTAAGGAAATGAATGTTAAATGCAATGCAAAGTAGATAATTAAAAATGAGACTAGGAGTTAGGTCTGAATAACTAAGTGGTTCGTAGTGATATTTACTAAAAATTGGAAGTAGGGGGCGGGGGAGACTTGGGAATTTGAAATATTTCATTTTGGAAATGTGAAGTTTTGAATAACTATTGGATATCTAACTAGAAATGTCAAGTACTTAATAGGGTATTTGAATCTATCTTTAAGGGAAACTTTAAAGCTAGACATACATAATCAGAGTTCATAATTGACTCCCAGATAGTATTTAAAAGTATAGAAGTAAATGCAATTTTTATGTGATGCCCCAGGTCATTGCAACATCAGAAAGTAGAAAGAATGAGCAATTATTGAGTAAGAGTGGCCAGATTGTGTCAAAGGCTGCTGAGAAGTCAAGTAATATGAAAACACAAATAACAGCACTCTTTGGAGTGATCATGATTAATTCAAAGAACTTTTATAACAGAAAGATGATTCCGACAAAGTACATTTAGCAACTATAAATGATGACTACATATTTTTGCTGGGAAAAAAGAACAGGGAACTGGAGTAGGTGGTCAAAGGAGTATGAGATATTTTGTTTTGCTTTAGTATGTCTGAAGGAATGAAAATTTGTAGGTTGCTTGGAATTATCCAATATAGAGTAAAATTCATAGTAGAAAATGTAGAAGGTGTAATTGCAGTACAGAAGGTTCAGTATAAAGAAAGATTGGAATAAAACCAGAAGCACTATGATTAACCCTTTTTTAAGGCAGAAACACTTGACATACCATAGCAAAAATAAAGGCTTTCAGAATAGATTACAACATCCCCTCCATGTGTTTTACTTGACCAAATGTAGTAACATGAATGTATGAGTTTGTGTATGTGCAAATACTTTTTTAAATTAACAAGATTTTGACTTAAAAGTTCTGAAATAAAAAGGTTTTGTATTTTCTTAACGTTGTACCTTAAACTGTGAATGCCATGGTAGATCAAATGACCATGAAGCTAAATAATATTTAAGATATTTAAGATTAATATTTAATCCTATATTAGATTTCAGATGTATATATTGTTTGTGCATAACACATGTATACCTGTGGCGGATTCATTTTGATATTTGGCAAAACTAATACAATTATGTAAAGTTTAAAAATAAAATAAAAATTTAAAAAAAAGACAAAAAAAATAAAGACACTGTTTGAAAACAGGTCTCTTTTGAAGAAGAATAACTTTAATATACGACTTTAAAAAATTCTTATACTCCAGTATTATGGAAAATACTATTTCTTTGATAATGGCCTTGTATAATCATTAATTAATCACATGGCAAGCAAATCAGAGAGACAAAAATAGGGAAAAAAATGAAGAAGTAACAAACACTGGTAATCAGTCAGCTCAGTGAGCTCAATTCAGTTGCTCAATAATATCCGACTTTTTGCAACCCCATGGAGTGCAGAATGCCAGGCTTCTCTGTCCATCACCAACTCCCAGAGCTTGTTTACTTATGTCTATCAAGTTTGTGATGCTATCCAGTCATCTCATCCTCTGTGGTCCCCTTCTCCTCCTGCCTTCAATCTTGCCTAGCATCAAAGTGTTTTCCAAAGAGTCAGTTTTTCACATCAAGTGGCCAAAATATTGGAGCTTCAGCATCAGTCCTTCCAATGAATACTCAGGACTGATTTCCTTTAGGAGTGACTGGTTTGATCTCCTTGCTGTCCAAGGGACTCTCAAGAGTCTTCTCCAACACTACAGTTCAAAAGCATCAGTTCTTTGGCATTCAGCTTTCTTTATGGTCCAACTCTCACATTCATACCATACATGACTCCTGGAAAAGCCATAGCTTTTTTATTTATTTATAACTGCTATTTTTCCATTGATTCATTCTTTGTCATTTTCCTTGCTTTTAATTAGTGGTTTTGTCTTTTTAGTTGTGGCTATAATTTTTATAGAAAAACAGCTTTTGTGTTTCTTGTATCTGATCAGTTGTCACACATTCAGTGGGACAGATGGTTGAGGACCTCTCCCTTCTCGTATTGCTGTAACTAACGTTAGCAAAATATTTTGGAATAAATTTCTTATAGCTTTGCATAGAGAGCATTAATTCTTATAGGACAGAGGTAATATCTGTTTCCTTACGTTAAACTCTTGTGTCTCCTTGTTATTTTTAAATTTTTAATTTTCTTATTATAAATAATACTCCTCTAAACCTAGGTCACATTTTGTTATCCACTTCAACCTTTTTTTTTTCTTTCACATTTTGCTACAGAAAATAAATATTTATACATATAGACATTACTATTTATTTATGTTAAGAGTCAGTAGGTATGCTTGTTAGAAAGTTGTGAGAAATGGTTCTCCTTGTTGCCTCAAAAGAAATAAACAATACCGACTCTAAGACATGAAACAAAGTCTATCTGTGTATCTCCAAACTTTTAAATAATTTCTGACTGTGGTAAAAGTGAATTTACCTGAAGACTTTTGGTGTGATCCTACATATAACTGTTTTTTTTAGAGTACCATGCTTTTACTTACTAAAATAACTCATTAGAAAAGAACATACCAAAATGGATACTTTTAAAATGCATCTATAACAAATAAATATATATGTACCTATTACAAAGATCCATTTTACTGAATTAGTTAAAACCAGTGGAAGCAATAGTTATAAAATGTTAAAACTTTTTTTTTTTTTTTGCATAGCAACACGTTCTTATATTGTGTCTTTAAAAAAGGAAATATAGAAAAAAAAGTGAATCAAACTGAGTAGCCTCCTTGTGATATGTATATTGTACACATAATCATCCATTCTTTAAAATTAAATTTCCATATTTTTCCAATTCTTTGAAATTATAACTCCCGTGGGTATCTAAGAAAACATGAAAACTTTTATGCAAAATTCTGTTCCTTACTTATTTAAAAAGATAATAGAAGTCATTCACCATTTCTTAAAGTACATCTCAATTAAGTATTTCTTTGATTTTGCCTTTTCCTCTGGTTCTTTCTATAGCTAAGTCATTGAATTTATTTCAGTATTAGCAATTCTACTTCAATAGAGAGTAAAATAAGCATTATTGCTTATGAATTTTTTAAAATATAAATTTATTTAATTGGAGGTTAATTAAAATATTCTATTGGTTTTGCCATACATCAACATGAATCCGCCACAGGTATACACGTGTTCCCCATCCCGAATCCCCCCTCCCTCCTCCCTCCCCGTACCATCCCTCTGGGAATTTTTTAAATGTCTTTTCTTCCATTCTTTTCTCAATCTTATTTTGTCTGCCACTGTTCTCAATTAAGATCCATAGCCTCTACCAAAATTTGCTCCTTCTTTTTGTTTTTCTAAACCAAATTAATATAATTTATACTTCATAATAGCATGTTAATTTTGAATAATAAAGAATATCAGAACATAAGAAATAACTTCTATAACATTATAGACTTAGTAATAAACATAAGAATGCAAATTGTGAGAATGAGGAATGTTGGGGGCCAGAGTGAGGTACTCCACCCATGGCAAAGGTCATGAGGAAGGAGGCTTGACATACGCAAAGGCGGGATCGAGCCTCAGGAGTCCCCCTGGAAATCCTTGAGCATCTACCCCCATAACCAGAGCCTGCCTACTTTACTACTTTGTGCTCTCACCTACACCTCTGACTTTACGGGGGGCTGAACCCCACCACCTCTTTCAGAGAAGGAGTTTACTTAGAGCTCCAGTTAATAATAATTCCTGGGCGTGATAAGAGTGTTTTAACCTACAAACTCCTCTGAAGGTTCTCTGGCCTGCCTGACAGGCTTGTCCGGCCACATGTGATCGCTCACAGCCTCCCAACCGTGAGAGGCACAAGATGCTTTAAACCTTCTAAAAACCTTAGAAAAGTTAGAAAACTATTAATATAAGTATAATGGGCTGATTAGAAATTGTATTGGTGAAGGGTTTTTCATTTGTTGAGCCAATGTTTGTTACTAAGTCTCCATATCCCCTGCCCTTACACACATTAATGAATATATAGAAGAAATAAGTATTAACCTTTGATATTAATCACATTAGACCTTAGGCTAAGTAAATTCTTTCCTTAACTAAAACCCACTATACCCTCACCCTGTAGGAATGTAACTTTATTTGGGTGGCGTCTGTTTTGAGAATAATCACCCCTGGAGAAATAAGTGTCCTGGTTGACTGACCGCTGTCACAAGGAGAGGGTCATAAATTGTCAGCAGGCCCCCCTGGCCAGAAGATGATGTAACACCCCTAACACCTCTGTATACATTTGTATGAAGCACCTGACTTTGATAAAAGTCAGGACTGCTGACCCCGCGTGACTTTTGCATAACATCTCAGTCAGTGTATAAAAGTAGACCATGGAAAATAAAGAATTGGGATCAGTTTCTCGAAATACTGGTCTCCCCATGTCGCTCTCTCTCTCACTCTGGCTGAGTCTCCATCTGGAGCGCGGAACCCGCCATGCTTACTAATTATGCCTGGGCTTCTAAGATCCGACCGGGGAGGCCTCAGTGTCTCCTCTCCTTCGGGAGAACGGAAGGACGCCTGCGGCCTACGTAAGTGGTGCAAACTTCTTGTCTTGAAGTTTTATTGGTCTCCCATGTAAACCAAGCTACTCAGCCTCTTTTCTCCACTGAATTTTCCTACTGAGCTATCCTCATCCTATTACTCTTTATATCTTTGATAAAATATTTAAATAAATAGGTCGCCGACGCCGTCCCCGCTTCGAATACCCTGGATCAGCCGGGGCAGGACCCCGGCAGAGGAACTGAAATATGCTTAAGTGAAGTTGGTTAATTGCTTCATGATTATATTAATAAAAGCAAACTCTTACTGTAGTCTACATTTATGCTTTGGCTCTAATCAATCTTTTAACATGTTTTATTTTCTGCTAAAACTTCCATCATTGTGTTTACTTTTCTATTTACTTTAGAATTTCTCTGTGTGTGTGCACTCACTAAATAGAAAAAGAAACTGCTAACAATATAAAAACTTATAGGTTATTTAGTTTAACTTTACCCTAGAAGCACATATTCCTCCCCCCCCCCTTATTTTTTTAATTTTAAACATTGCTAAATCTCCTTTGCCTTTGCATTCTTGTCTTGGTCAGTAGTTTATTATGTTTTGCTTAATAATATTATAAGCAGCTCATATCTGGCCTTCCAAATATTGGTCTGTCACTAACCTGAAATGTATCATTTAAATCTACAGGAATTATAAAAAGATAAGTCAAATTCTCCTCTCAAATCTCCCTGAAAAATCAATCCAAGGACTATTTCTTTTTAAAATAAACCCCTACCACACTAGGAAAATGTAGCTTTTTCTTCCTTTAAATATTTTTAGTATTTTAAAATATTATATATTATGTAATTTTATGTACATATATATGAATCTGGTGAAGAATCTGCCTGCAATGCAGGAGACCCTAGTTTAATTCCTGGTCAGGAAGATCCTCTGCAGAAGGGAATGGTACCCAGTCTATCTAGTATTCTTGCCTGGAAAATTCCATGGACAGAGGACCCTGGCAGGCTACAATCAATGGGGTCACAAAGAGTTGGACGTGACTGATTGACTGACACTTTCACTTTCAAATATGTGTATAATATATATTATGTATAATACAATATTATATATATATTATATTATTACATTATTATTATTACAATACTATTACATATATTTACATATTATTACATATTATAATATAATATGTGATATTATATGTATGTAAATACATTTAATATGTATGTAAAATACATATAATATGTATGTAAAATAATATGTGATTACATATTTTTACAATATACATTATTACATATAATAATATATTATATTGTATATGTATATAATGTATATACATATACAATACATATATTGTATATGTATATAATGTATATATGTATATAATGTATATAATATATGTACATATTATATATGTATCTAAAATACATATAATATGTATGTAAAATAATATGTAATTACATATTATTACAATATACATTATTACATATAATAATATATCATATTTTATATATAATACAATATTATACATATAATATATAATATGCATAATACAATATTATGTATTCATTTGTTAAAAGATAATAATAACTATTACTACATAGGGATATTATAGACATTAAATGAGATAAGTTTGGTGACTAAAGAAAGAAAGAAAGAAATGTATGTTAGTTCCAATTCCCTCACTCTTCCTTTCCCAGTCTTTTTTATAAGAATCTTAAGAATTTCTATATTCAGAACATTTTAATGATCTTCCAGGTTAGACAGTAAATAAGGAAAAAACGTATACTCAGAGTAGAAATGTCTCTGTATATGTTCATATCTAGCCAGCCTAGATTTGCAGGGAAACTGGATTTTTCACTAGTTCTATGACTTTGAAAAATCACTTAACTTTTTTGAACCTGTTTATCTCTCTGCACATTATCTTGCAATTGTGCTTTTTAAGATTAGAAATATTGTGTGGAAAGTGCTTATAAAGGCATGTAATTAATTAATTAATATTATATCTAAAGACACTCTTTTTATGAAAAGAAAATGTGTTTTACTCTTTCCTCCTGCACATCTGTTGCTTGAAAATATACATAAACTTATGTTTATAATGCTCCCAGTTTGAGAGATGAGGAATGGAAAGTAGATAAATGATGTGTTTATGTCTATCAGGCACTGTGATAAAAGGTAAAAGTGTTTACTAGTTAGTTTTAGGAAAACACAATAATGATTTATTTTCTGATGTTATTAAATATTGCTTCACTAATCAAAGTAAAGCAGTTGTACCAATCAGAATTAAAAAACTATGTGTAATGCATAGGCTTAGGAACAAATAAGCCAATAGAATGTACATCTTTGTTCTGATGTAACAGAGAAGAAAATAAAAAAAAATATATAGAGATGTAAATGTAGGAGGAACTCCCACTCTTAATGACAAAAGAGTGGACAAAAGGCATATTGTGAAAAGATGGGATTCTGGTCATGTTTTTGGCCTCCTCTGGTATGTGTCCTATTATATATAATGATTTTTGAGCACCAATTTGATTCCAAGCTCCCTACATTTCAACAAAAAAGCTGAAATGGGTGGGCAGGATCAAAGTGATGAATTACCACATCATCTATCATAAGTTAATGGCTATCTACTTACTTTGGCTACTGGTGATCATTGGCCATTTCTATTCAGAAAGAAGATGTCCATGCTCTGAGATTATCTGGTATCAGAACTTATCTGGGATCTAGAAAAATCCAGTGCATGGCTTTACAATCCATTCTTTGTCCAGTTACTAAAATGCCTGTTCAGTTCAGTTAATTCACTCAGTCGTGTCCGACTCTTTGCAACCCTGTGGATGACAGCATACCAGGCCTCCCTATCCATCACCAACTTCTGGAGTTTACTCAAACTCATGTCCATTGAATCAGTGATTCCATCCAACCATCTCATCCTCTGTCATCCCCTTCTCCTCCCACCTTCAATCTTCCCTAGCATCAGGGTCTTTTCAAATGAGTTGGTTATTTTTGTCAGGTTGCTGAAATATTGGAGTTTCAGCTTCAACATCAGTCCTTCCAATGAACACCCAGGACTGATTTTCTTTAGGATGGAATGGTTGGATCTCCTTGCAGTCCAAGGGACTCTCAAGAGTCTTCTCCAACACCACAGTTCAAAACCATTAAGTCTTCGGCACTCAGCTTTCTTTATAGTCCAAATCTCACATCCATACATGACTACAGGAAAAATCAAAGTTTTGACTAGATGGACCTTTGTTGGCAAAGTAATATCTCTGCTTTTTAATATAATGTCTCTGCTTTTTAATATACTGTCTAGGTTGGTTATAACTTTCCTTCTGAGGAGTGTCTTAATTTCATGGCTGCAATCACCATCTGCAGTGATTTTGGAGCCCCCCAAAATAAAGTCTCTCACTGTTTCCACTGTTTCCCCATCTATTTGCCTTGAAGTGATGGGACCAGATGTTATGATCTTTGTTCTCTGAATGTTGAGCTTTAAGCCAACTTTTTCACTTTCCTCTTTCACTTCCTCAAGAGGCTCTTTAGTTCTTCTTTACTTTCTGCCATAAGGATGGTGTCATCTGCCTATCTGAGGTTATTGATATTTCTCCCGGCAATCTTGATTCCAGCTTGTGCTTCTTCCAGCCCAGCATTTCTCATGATGTATTCTCATATAAGTTAAATAAGCTGGGTGACAATATACACCCTTGCTGTACTCTTCTTCCTGTTTGGAACCAGTCTTTGTTCCATGTCCAGTTCTAACTGTTGCTTCCTGACCTGCATACAGCTTTCTCAAGGGGTAGGTCAGGTGGTCTGGTATGCCTATCTCTTTCAGAATTTTCCACAGTTTATTGTGATCCATAAAGTCAAAGGCTTTGGCATAGTCAATAAAGCAGATAGGATAAATTTGCATAATTCATTTAGGTGGGATTTCCATAAATTTTCTGTTTTCTTTTACTTTATTTGAGTAGCCAAATGAAATACAATTGTTACTTTCTTCATAAATGTTCATTTATTTCCCAGTTTTGGCACAATGTTGTTGTTGTTGTTTTTGTCTTAACTTTCCATTCTTAATCTGTGATCCTACTTCCCTCTCTCTTCACTTTTTACAACAGGTTATGCTTGTCTATTGTTTCCTGGTTTTCTAATTCCCTATCTTACATTTTTAGTATTATGTGAATTGTTGAAAATGTCGATGGTGATTTGGATTCAAATGGACAGGCTCCTAATAAACCTCCTAATAAACCATACAAAATATACACCCACAAACACACAATATTATCTATCATTTCAGAGGACAGAGCCCACCTTCAAACTTATGTTTGGATACCCTGAAATGCCAGACACCCTGAGTTAACAATGCTATTCATGGATGATTTTTCAACATTAGAAGTTATTTTACAGACACGAGACTCTGAATCAGGGAAAATTAATTATGCTTTTTCTTATAAGTTGAATGAACTTGGTATTTTATCATATCACCTGTGTCCTGCATAACTCATCAATAAAATGAGGTGGATCATACATTTGGTGTGTGGATTTTCTTTAGTTCCAATTATAAAAGATTTCATAGTCCCAGTTGCCAAATGCTGTTTATTCACAATTCTCTGCCATTCAGTAATATATCTTATCCTTCTATAAAGGTTTGAAATCTCATGCTTTGAGCTTTTAAGAATATTCTAGGGAGATATATTTTTCAGAAAATGATCATGCTATTGTATCTTACGTTAGTAAGCTAGATACTAGACAGACAGGTAGTTAGATCGATCATGAAAACAGGGAGGTGGAGAATTAATAATTGCAATATTCTACAAATCTTTAAAATATTCTATTGATATTAAGTACTTTACCTATATTATCTAATTTGAGCCTCATAAAATTTTTGTGTGGTAGTATAATTTGATTTGATAAAGAAATTAAACTTCAGAGAAATTGACATTCCTACAGTCATACAGGCATTATTAAGTAAGTGGCAGATTTGGGAATCAGAACCATCACCCATCAAATAATAGTAAAACATTGGCTGTAATATTTAATTTTAGCACAGAATTTTTCAGTTGGTCTTAGCTACAAAAACAGCGTCTAATTACCTGAGGTGGAAGGAGCGGCAGTCTTATGAAGGCCAGAAGCATACTCAAGTCATTGCATCTCCTCTGCATGTCATATTTGACCCACATCATTAATGCATGGAAGATGGTTTCTTCATCAGGAACATTGACATCATCACTGGCCAGGAGTTTATGGAGCTCCTCAGCTGGAAGCAGTAGAAACTCTTGATTTCTTATAACTTCCATTATGTTTTCCTAGAGGGAGAGAAATAGTTTGGCATAAAGTTAGCCTCAGTTTTATTTAGCTAGCAAAGCCTCCCAGAAAGAAATGAGAAAAGTAGTCAATAACCTTTGATTTCATTATAACATAATCCTTGAGACATAATCCTTCAGAAGCGAGAAGCTGTTAAGATGAAAGCATTGTAATTGTAATTGGAGTGTAAATGTATCTGAGAGAGCACAGATCTTGTAATAACTGGAGGATTATAACATTGAGCTTTGTTATGCAGGCAGAATGTACTAAGTGATTAAATGTTCAAGTTTCAAGTGGACTACTATGTAAGATTTCGTGAATATGAAAAAAAAATAGCATTTCAATTTATTAAAAAGCTTGACTATATATACATCAATCAGAAAGTGGGAATAAAATTACACAGATCTAACACTATAAAATGCATCACTGTTTATTCAAAAGGGAGAAAAGAGAACAGAGCATAAAAAGCCACAAAATCCCATATATTTCACCTTCTTACTAGCTCTCAAACCTCTCTCCTGACAGTTTCTCTGACTTAATTTAGATTCCCATTTATTTTCTAGCAGATTGCTGCCATATCCTCTAATGACTCTGCCTGACTCTATCCTTAGCTTCTCTAGTGGTCCCACTGTACTGTTGTGAGAAGGGTATTTCTAAAACATAAATGTGCTCTTGACACTATTCTAAAGTTTCGCTGTGTTTTGTCTTGTTTTGGTTCAAATCTTTTGGTTAAGCATATTGGTTCTTTATAACCTGACCTCTTCCTGATTCTAAACATTATGTTTCCAAACTTTTTGGCACTTCTGCCACAAAATTACTCATTAGATTTGCCTTATTCTCACTCCATTGCTTTAAATGGCTATTAGCCACCTTTGTTATCCTAATTGCTTTCAGTTTTCAAAATTCAGTTCAAAAACTAAATATGGATATGTATATCTATATCCATATATATATGGATATGCATATCTCTCTCTATATATATATCAAGACCTCTCTGTTCACTCCCATTTGATCTGGCTGCCCTGTCTTATATGCATGCACAGTGTATGTACATGATATATCAGTTACCAAAGTTCTGTATAATCTTTGACGTACTTAGGGATCTTATCACAAACTTTGAGCTCCTTGAGACAAAGACTTTGAATTAACCTTTTATATCTAGATTCTGGAACACAGCCAGTGAACAGTACAGATTTATTGAATACATATATTTATGATCTTAGAGAAAAATAAATTTGGAGATAGTGAACTTCAGCGCAGTGTTTTTCAAACACTTTTTAAAAACTACTTGTTGAAAATCTCACATTTCATCACAGTGTCTTATGTGTCTAATAAATGGTAAGAGAAGACAGAGATTTGACTGTTGGCCTTTACTTTTGTTCCACATTCCTCCATGTCTCCTGAGACAACCCCAAGGAAGATAACTAAGACTTCTCAGATGATAGTTTTAAAGCCGCAAAGGTGGCATAAATCTCTAAAGGATTATTTTTTTAATGTAAAACCTGAAGTAGTGGCAGTTCTCTTCCCCCAAAACCTTGGTGACTTGGTTTCCTGCTAAAACATAGCAGAGAGGCAGCAAGTGCTGATTCATCTGTTTGTCAGAGCAAATTCAAACCTGTTTGCTCAAGACCTGATCCATGTTGTGAATGTATTCTTAGAATCAATTCCAAGGCTTGAAGGGCCTTCAGCTTTCACAAAAGCAAATCAACTTTTACTTTCAGATCTTTAGCTATTTTTTCCTTACATTTGACCTAATAGAATAGCCTATTCCATGAAGTAATTTTGCTCCCTGTGTTTCCTGTGTGCCTAATACAATACTGTGAAAATTCAAAAATCTTTATCGTGAAAGCTATGTTTTTGTCCAGTAGTAGTAGTAATTTTAGTGGCTTGATTGTGGCTGACTCTTTGCAACCCTATGGACTATAGCCCACCAGGCTTCTCAATCTGTGGCATTCTCCAGGCAAGAATACAGGAGTGGGTTGCATTCAGATGTGAGAATTGGACCATAAAGAAGGCTGAGAGCTGAAGAACTGATGTTCCTGAAATGTGGTGCTGGAGAAGACTCTTGAGAATCCCTTGGACAGCAAGGGGATCAAACCAGTCAATCCTAAAGGAAATCAACTCTGAATATTCATTGGAAGAAATGATGCTTAAGCAGAAGCATACTTTGGCCATCTGATGTGAAGAATTGACTTATTGGAAAAGACTCTGAAGCTGGGAAAGACTGAGGACAGAAAGAAAAGGGCGTGGCAGAGGATGAGATGATCTGATGGCATGATTGACTTAATGGACATGAGTTTGAGCAAACTCTGGCTGATAGTGAAGGATAGGTAAGCCTGGCATACTGCAGTCTGTGAGGTTGCAAAGAGTCAGACACAACTGAGCAAGTGAACAACAGCAACAAAATAGAACCCACTCGCCAATGCAGGAGACATAAGAGATAAGGGTTTGATTCTTGGGTCAAGAAGATCCCTGGAGGAGGGCAAAGGACCCACTTCAGTATTGTCTCTTGGAGAATCCCATGGACAGAAGGGTCTGGCAGGCTATAGTCTCAAACAGTCAGAAATGACTGAAGCAACTTAGCATGCACGTATGCATGATACTTGTTTACTAAATGAGCCAACTGTGTGCTCTGAGATTTAGTACCACTGAATTTCTCTAAAGAGCTTCAGTAAGATAAAGAAGTTTCCGAAGAATCTTTGAAAGAATTTTTGTTCATCTATTATTCCAGTTACTCAAAAATCTATGCCTTTTTTAAACTACACACGAAATTGTATAGCTAGACTATCAGTATATAGTGAGGGGTGCCATAAAAATCAGCTCTGTGAAACTTTTAGCAGTGCCTATCATAAAGATATTGTTCAAGGATTTCATTTTATTTTATGGTGTACTCTTACAATAACCCTTGGGAGAAATTTCTTTCAGATTTTAGTAGCAGGAATAATTGCACTTCTTCTGTGTAAATTGGTTTGCTTTTATCATGGATGTTGTAAATTATGAAATTGATCAGATTCATCTTTTTATTTGGCTTCTAGAAAACTTTGAGTCAAGTTGAAATCTAGCAGAGAGTAAGGCTATAGCCTTTTATGGTTTGATTTCTTTTTCAGACAGCTCTGGTAATAGCGTTATTTAATATTACTACAGCAGATTTTCTCCTTTTTTTCTTACATCTAATCTAGATTGCATTCTTGTAATTTTGCATCTGTATAAATTATACTATATCTTTAGGAAATAAGAAATATTTTTAAGTATTGCTATAAATAAACTATACATTGGAAGATAATACTGGATATGAATGAATCCATCACACTGATACATAGATTATATTGTTTTTATATTGTTTTCATTATTTTTTTTAAATTTTTGTTATATATATATTGGTATGCTGAAGTTCATATCAGATCAGATCAAATCAGTCGCTCAGTTGTGTCCGACTCTTTGCGACCCCAGGAATCGCAGCATGCCAGGCCTCCCTGTCCATCACCAACTCCTGGAGTTCACTGAGACGTCCATCGAGTCAGTGATGCCATCCAGCCATCTCATCCTCTGTCGCCCCCTTCTCCTCTTGCCCCCAATGCCTCCCAGCATCAGAGTCCTTTCCAATGTCAACTCTTCGCATGAGGTGGCCAAAGTACTGGAGTTTCAGCTTTAGCATCATTCCTTCCAAAGAAATCCTAGGGCCGATCTCCTTCAGAATGGACTGGTTGGATCTCCTTGCAGTCCAAGGGACTCTCAAGGGTCTTCTCCAACACCACAGTTCAAAAGGATCAATTCTTCGGCGCTCAGCCTTCTTCACAGTCCAACTCTCACATCCATACATGACCACAGGAAAAACCATAGCCTTGACTAGACGAACCTTTGTTTGCAAAGTAATGTCTCTGCTTTTGAATATGCTATCTAGGTTGGTCATAACTTTCCTTCCAAGGAGTAAGCGTCTTTTAATTTCATGGCTGCAGTCACCATCTACAGTGATTTTGGAGCCCAGAAAAGTAAAGTCTGACACTGTTTCTCCTGTTTCCCCATCTATTTCCCATGAAGTTCATATATATATATACATATATATATATAAAACCCATCAGGTCTCCTTCCAATGATATCTTTCCTAATATTTCCTGTGTTATTTGCAGTTTAGCTTGTAGAATCTAATAATTTAAGTGTCATTTTTTTTTTCCACTAAAGAAGAAAAATATATTTTCACACTAGTTTCCTTACATCTTAGCTAACTCTTTGTTGCCTGAGAAGATCAAATAATGAGAGACATCAGTACATTTTGAGCTGTTTATTTTTTGTATGTTACTTTTATTATAAGTTCATTCAATCATTCATTCTACACAGTTTTATTGAACACCTAACATTTATTCCTGGATAATTGTAGTGAGGAGAATGAAATTAATTTTCATCAAATGTTTACCACACATGGGACAGCTAGACAATGTGCAAAGCATGGGAAATGACTGTCCTCAAGTCTGTAAAGGCTTGTTTTTCAAAAATACCTGGAATATTAGGTAAGAACATAAATTAGAAAATGAGAAACAGAAAGAAATGTATTCTGACCGGGGGGACCATATAAACAAAGGCATACTAACACATAGATAAAGGGGCAGAGGTAAAAGTCAAGCTGCCAAAAGCCAAGGAATGGTAAGGATTGCCAGCAACCACCAGGAGTTGGAAAAGGCAAGGAAAGATTTTTCCTAAACTTCAGAGAGTGTCTGGCCTTGCCAGCATCTGGATTTCAGAATTTTAGCCTCTAGAATTGCAAGAGAATACATTTTCATTGTTTGAAACTACCCAGTTTTTGGTACTTTGTTATGGGAGCCCTAGGAAAATAACATATAAGAGAAATTCTAAAAATGACTATGCTAAAAGCTCTCACATAAACCTAAGAAAAAAATGGCAAGTATTACTAATCTTTTGACCAAACTCTTTATTTTATAGAATAATATATTTAAGAAATATCAGTTTTCTAGGGGTAAGATCTAATTAGACATTTCTCCAAAGAAGACATATGAATAGCCAAAAAACACATGAAAAGATGCTCAATATCACTCATTATTAAATAGATGCAGATTAAAATTATAATGAATTGTCACCTCACACTGGTCAGAATGGCCATCATAAAAAAAAAAAAAAAAAAAAAAACTACACACAATGAATGCTGGAGAAGATATGGAAGAAAGGGAATCTTCCTAAACTGTAGGCAGGAATGTAGATTGGTACATCCACTATGAAGAACAGTATGGAGTTTCCTTTAAAAAACTAAAAATAGAACTACCATGTGATCCAGCAATCCCACTCCTGGGCATTTACCCAGAGAAAACCGTAAGTCAAGAGTGCACTACACTCTACATTGCAGCCTTATTGACAATAGTATTGACATGGAAGCAACTTAAATATCCATCAACAGAGAAATGGACAAAAAGACATGGTACACATATGCAATGGGTAATATTAATATTAATTTGGCCCATAAAAAGGACCAGAATAGTGACATTTGCAGAGATGTGGATGGCCCTATACATTGTCATACAGAGTGAAGTAAGTTAGAGAAAAATATCATAAAATATCACTTATATGTGGAATCTAGAAAAATGGTACAGATTAACTTATCTGCAAATTAGAAATAGAGAAATAGAGTCACAGATGTAGAGAACTAATTTATAGTTACTAAGAGGGGAAGAAGGTGTGGGATGAATTGGGAGACTGGGATTCACATATATACACTACTATGTAAAAAATAGATAAATAATAAGAACCTACTGTTTATTACAGGGACCCAACTTAATAATCTGTGGTGACCTAAATGGGAGAGAAATTAACAAGAATAAAAAGGATATATGTGTATGTGTAACTGATTCACTTTGTTAAACAGCAGAAACTATCACTACATTGTAAATCAACTATATTCCAAAAAAATTAATTTCAAATAAAAATGAATAAAACCAGTTAAAAAAAATGAATTAGCTAGCGTTCCCATGACCCAAATGAGTGTCAGGGATAGGAAAAAGTGGTCTGATATTTGGATCAACTTATCTTTACATACATTTTCCCCATTCCTTCTAAAATTTAAACTTTCTAATAATGCAGAACAGGGAGAGACTTCTCTCCCAAGTTATCAAGGGCTAAGAAGTAACACCTTAAAGTTGCTACACTGGTTTTACTGTCAAGACTCTAACCTTGCAGGTTAAAACCAATTTTCCTGGGCTTTTGATTATTTGGCTTCTGTGAATTTTTAATGGTTGTGTCAAAGTTGCTGCCTAAGCTCTTGAGCACTACCTCAGAGTTCAAAGGGAAGGGATTCATTAGGAGATAGTCACACCTTGTTCCTTTACAGATAAGAATCCTGGGGCTCAGAGGCACTCATACATAGTCATACCATTAGTCAAGATAGGGATGAGATTAGGAATTCAGTCTTTAATCTTGCTATATTACCTGGGCTATCCATCCTTCTGTTATTTTTTTCTTCTTGTTCTTTCTGCCCATCTAGTTTAGACTTGCTTACTTACTTAGATCTATGCAACGTTATGCACCCTGATTCCTGAGTGCTTACTTGAATCATGTTTTCAACTTGTTCTTGGTATAACTGAATCCAATAATGTAGCCTGGTAATTAGGGACAGTCAATAGATTAGTATTGACTTAGTAAATTGGATAGGATTTAGATCCTGACCTGACTATCTGCTGGCTGCACATTAGGAATTTAAGTTTCTTGGCTGTTGTTGTTTAGTTGCTAAGTCGTGTCTGATGCTTTTGCAACCCCATGGACTGAAGCCTGCCAGGCTCCTCTGTCCATGGGATTTCCCAAGCAAGTTTGGGATATCCCTCTCCAGGGGATTTTCCAGGGACTGAACCCATGTCTCCTGCTTGGCAGTGGATTCTCTACCACTGAGCCACCTGGGAAGTTCCTTATCTATAAATGAGGATAAAAATAGTAGCACTAGTGTGAACATTAAATGTGCTAAATCGATTCAGTCATGTCAGACTCTTGTGGATCCCATGGACTGTAGCCCACTAGGCTCCTCTGTCCCTGAGATTCTCCAGGAAAGAATACTGGAGTAGGTTGCCATTTCCTTCTCCAGAGAATCTTCCCCAACCATGGATCAAACTGGTGTCTCTTGCATCTCCTGCATTGGCAGGTGGCTTCTTTACCACTAGCACCACCTGGGAAGTCCTGTGAGGATTAAGCTTGGAGATTAATACTTTTCTTAGAAAAATACCTGACACATAGCAAGTGTTATATAAGCATTAGCCAGTAGCTGTTCTGCATCAGAGTTTACCCTTCCTTTTAGGCTTTTACTGGTAGCTGAATTCAAGTTCATAGTTCTTTATCTTCCCTATTTTCTTTACTAATATTCAGTCAACAAACTTTTTTTTTTCCTATGCCTAATATGTTTTCATTTATTTATTTATTTATTTTGCCTAGTATGTTTTTAATACTAAGAATAGAGAGACAAGAAAAATAATAAAGAAAAGGATTCTGCCTCCTAATACACTTACTTTACAATAAGGAGGACAATATGATGTTGAAAGAGAAGTATATACATTGTATGACAAGATAAAAAAAAGAGAGAGAGATTTCATTAAGTCCAGTGGATGAGAATGCATATGAAATAAAGGAGGCCAAGGAGGAATTTGAATTAGGACATACATAATTTTTCTCTATGAAATAACAATTTCTAAAACAAGGAAATATTTCTCATAGAACCATAGATTTGGAGAATACCAAATAATATTGATGTTATCTAGTCTAATACTCATATCATTACCTAGCGGGGTTAAGAAATAAAAATTTCTGTGACTTCACATCATCTCAAAATGGAAGCAATCTTTGAAGTCACTTAATGTGCACAGTACATAATGTTGTGCAATGCTTGCCTTGCAATTATGTTCAGTAATAGGAAATCTACTGCTGGAAGAAAGCTTATACTATTAAAAACTGTCAGAAAACTGAACTCATTTTGAAGTAAAATTGTCTTTCTTGCAATTTCTCACATTGTTTCTAGGGCAAATATATTATTATTGTATTGATTATCTTTACACATACTTGAAGGTTAATATTTAATTCTGATTTAAATGTTATAAAGAATAAAGAACTATTACTTTTTAATCTCTCTGAACGATTTTAATCCTCAAAATCAGAAAAGTAAGCCAGAGGAAAAGACACAATTTTCACTGAATTTTCTCCAAAATATCTACTTTTGTTTCCTTTGTTGTGGTTGTTTAGTCCATAAGTCATGTCCAATTCTTTTGTGACCCCAAGGATTTTAGCCTACCAGGTTCTTCTGTCCATGGGATTTTCCAGGCAAGAATACTGGAGTGGTTTGCCATTTCCTTGTACAGGGGATCTTTCCTACTCAGGGATCGAACCCCTATCACCTACATTGCAGGCAGATTCTTTGCCACTAAGCCACCAGGAAAGACAACTAAAATGAGGCTTTGCCAGTTTTCATAGTTAATTCTTTACCACCCACTAAATATGTCTACTTTGTTGATAGAATTTTTTCCCAAAATACTTGAGTAATAAATTTCAAAAGAAGTATTTTATAATAACCCCCAAACTTTATTCAGTATAAAAAATGGTTTCTGATGGTCATCTTTCAAGATTATATGTGGGAAAAGATAATTTTGTTATAAGTCCCTTAAGAAATACATGTCTATGATGAAGTATTTTCTGAAAAAATATTGCTAAAGAGATAAGACACATTAGAAATTGTGATGGAAAGATAAATTATTTTTTTAGTAAAAAGAATTGGATAAACCCTCAATTCTAATACTTCCTAGTCATGATTTCCTAGGCAAAGACATTTAATTACTCTGATATCTCATCTCTTCACCTTAAAAATAGGTTCTATAACAAACACCTACCAAGGAAACTTTTGTAACTTGCTATCAAGCAAATTAGGGGGAAGAAATTAGGAGGAAAGAAAATCCTAAGTCATGCAACAGTATGTAAGGTATGTGCAAAATTATTTTGGGGCAATTCTTGAAATTCTTGTAATGATTTGATCTGCTTCTGCTTCTGAAGACATACTATTCAAGAATTGTAATATGTGATGCATATTATCTACTAATATAAGTTAACAGAGTGTGTAGAAATTATTTATAAACTTTACCACCAAGAAGGAGCTTCCCAAGTGGAGATAGTGGTAAAGAATCTGCTTGCCAATGTAAGAGATGTAAAAGACATGGATTTAATCCCTGGGTCAGGAAGATCCTCTGGAGGAAGAAATGGTAACCCATTCCAGTATTCTTGCTGGGAAGATCCCATGGACTGAGGAGCCTGATGGGCTACGGTCCATATTGTCACAAAGAGTTGGACACGACTGAGCATTTGAGCACACCAATAAGAAAAGCAAACCCAGTTAGCTAAACAGGTATACATCTATTTTGTTGGGGAGGGGGAGGTTTAATATTACTATTGTCAAATATGTAATTGCTTTGTAAACTGTGTAACACTGCATGCATAAATTATTAGAGTAATAGTATTTTTTTTAATTATTAACATCAGACACATTTACTCCTTAGCAGAAGCCAAACCTGTCTTTTCCCCCCTTCCTTCATAAATTACCTTGCATCAGTATTTGTCAGGTTTCTTTTAGGTGTCTTATAGAAATCACTGAGAATGTCAGCAGCAGGAAAAGTTAAGAGGAAAGTAAAAAATCTCTGGACAGTCTTAATGAAAGCCACATGTTTGTGTCAGTTCTGGGAGAAACAGTATTATTGCCAAATTAATCATGAGAATTTAGCCTAGGTACGTATTCAAACTGCAGAAGGAACTGATGAACCACTCCAGTACTCCTGCCTAGAGATTCCCATGGACTGAGGAACCTGGCAGGTGAGATCTATGGGGTCACAGAGAGTAGGACATGATTGAGTGACTAACACACACACACACACACACACACACACAAAGGCACACACACAAAGGTATTCAAAAGCATTTCTTTCATTGCAGCAAAGCATCCAGGCCATCTGATCACATAAAAGTTTTCTAAGAGAAATTACATTGCTTGATGAAAGTATAAAAATAATAATCCTCTACTTTGAAAGAAAAAGAAAATTTTATTTCTAGATATTTCTGTCTTCCCTCAACTTGCAGCAAATTGACTTTTAGAATCTATTTTGATATGTAAGAATGTATATTTTATCAGGTAGTACATAGTCTGTACTTAGAACAAACTGAAAGAAAATTTATCCTTTTCAACAGAAAACAGGGTGTTTTTTTTGTTGTTTTTGTTTTTTTAGGACAAAAAAGGATTGTTTTGTCAACCTAGATTTATATAGTCTTTTTTGTTAAGCCTGTAAGACTTATCAGGAAAGTCTGTTATATGCATAATCTAAAAGACTCAAACAATTGAGGTAAAAATTATATGTAGGAAAGAAAGCAATCAGTATGGATCTTGCTTACATAATCACATTATTTAGCAGTGAAGATCAGCATTAGCTTTCTCCATCAGAATACATTACAGTTTTGCAATCTTAAGGTCTAAATGATCTCTACAGAAGCATGTGGAATTTTAATTGTAATTCTGCATACATTTATGGCTTAATAAAAGGATTTAGACTATTTCTATCTGGGGTGTACTAATTCATAATTAATGTTAAAAAAATCACAGCAGAGCAACTTCTCTTGTATTAATCCATTTTAAAATATTTTAAACAGCAGACATAATCATTGTTAAAAAATCAAGTAAAGCTCAAAGCTATAAAAATTCTTCCAAAAAACAATGAAATGGAAATTAATGAAAAAGAACACATTACTTTATGCAAAATAATTGAAATAATGAAAGATAATCCTCTTAATAGTTATTCATATATGTAATAATTATCCTTTGATTTTTCCAAATAATAACTTGGCACATGTCATTGATTTATGTCTCAGCAAATAAAATAACCATTAGATGCATTAAAACATATATTGTTACATGCAATCATTAAATATACAAGTTGGTGCCAAGCATAATTCCATAGAATATTATATTTTAAAAATGAGATGCAGCAAAGTGAGACAAGAATTGTTGTGAAAAAATAGAAGTTCACACCTCACACAGGCTATGTGCCTTGCCATCCCAGAGAGTTTCAATATGGAAATGGTTATTCTTTATTTCTAAAAAATACTCTAAATATACATTTTTACATTTAATAAATCTATTAAATAACTATTTTCTGATGATTTAACATAAAAATATTTTTGTATATTTATTTCCTTTCACTGTAACAAATTTTTTGACTTCATAAAAACATCCATTTATTATCTCTTAAGAGCTTTCTAGGTGGCTCAGTAGTAAAGAATCCTCCTGCCAATTCAGGAGATGTGGGTTAGATCCCTGGGTTGGGAATATTCCCCTGGAGAAGAAAATGGCTACCCACTCCAATATTTTTGCCTGGAAAATCCCATGGACAGTGGAGCCTGGCAGGATCACAAAAGAGTCAGACATGACTTAGCGACTGAAGAACATTACCTGAAAGTTCTGAAAGTCAGAAGTCCAGGAAAAGTGCAGCTGAGCTGGTTCTCTGCTCCAGGTTTCATAAGAGCAAAATTAAAATGTAGACAAGGCTCTATATTTTTGGAGTATTTGAGAATGAATCTATTTAGAAGTTCATTCAGGTTGTGGGAGAATTCAGTCCTATGTGGTTGTGGGATTGAGCTTCCTGTTTCATAGCTGCCTCTTTGCTGGTTATTCTCAGTTTCCTGCTTTGCTTATCGCATACTCCTTCCTCCATCTTTAAATACAGCAAAGGCAGGTTGAGTCTTCAAATCTCCAGTCTCTACTACCCGCCCTCAGCCTCAGCTTCATTACTCTGCCACTTCTCTTTGATTCTCCTGGCTTTGCTTTTGTGTTTAAGCACTCATGTTATGACACAATGATCCCAGATAATCACTCTATCTTAAAGTTGGTTGATTAGTCAACTCAGTTGAATCTGCTAAGTGCCTTCAGAGCAATATCTAGATTAGTGTTTGATTGAATAATTAGGGAATTTTGGCAGAGAAAAGCATTTTTAGAATTCTTCCTACCAGTTTCCCTCACTGTCAGGTTTATCAATTTTTCATGCTTGCTTTTTATTTAAGCACTTAGTGGTTAAAGCTGGTGGATGAATCATTACCCTCACCAAATCTGTCATTCAGCTAAATTTACTGCATATCTAAATATATTAAATGCTGTTATTAGGAAATTAAATATAAAGGTGAAAAGACGTGGCCACACTCCCATTGAATTCAAAATATTGTTGAGGCATTTTATGATTGAAGAAATGAGAAGGAAAACTTGGTTATTTGATCAATAGGAAACCAACATTATCTAGTCGAGTTTAAATTTCTCAGAGGTGATCATCTATTCATAATTAATTTAATTAGAATTGAATGATAAGACATTATTTAACAAACTTACAGAAAACTTTCAGTTCTCTAGGGGACCACTGGTCCCTCTCTTTAGTTAGCCCCCAACTCCCTGGTGGCTCAGATGGTAAAGAATCTACCTGTAATGTGGAAGCCCCATGTTCAATACTGGGTCGAGAAGATCCTTTGGAGAAGGGAATGACAACCCACTACAGTATTCTTTCCTAGAGAATCCCATGGTGTTGCAAAATGTTGGACATGGCTAGGTGACTAATATATACACATACAAACACTAGTCTTGCTTACCTGTGACTCAAAATAGAAACCCAAAAAGAGGGTATTAGAAAGCTAGGGAAATAGCCCTTGACTATTCCTCATGGTCCTATGGTAATGAGGCCCCAAACCATCGGATCCTTACACTGGGTTGCATCAAGTTATGCTCTAAGTTAGCTCTAAGCTGATTGGAGAGGGAAATGGCAACCCACTCCAGTATTCTTGCCTGGAGAATCCCAGGGACAGAGGAGCCTGGTGGGCTGCCATCTATGGGGTCGCACAGAGTCGGACATGACTGAAGTGACTTAGCGGCAGCAGCAGCTCTAAGCTGGGCCCTGACAAAGACAGATATCCTGTAACGCAGTGGGTAATTAAGGCTTATGACTTTAGTGAAAATGTGTGTGTGGAACCCTTCAAGATCACTTCATTTTAGAGCCTGAAGAGATCTTTGCTGTTCTTGTTCAGTTGCTTAGTCATGTATAGCTCTTTGTGACTCCATGCACTACGACGCAGCACACTTCCACATCCTTCACTCTCTCCCAGAGTTTGCTCAAACTTCTGTCTATTGAGTCAGTGATGTCATTGGACCATCTCATCCTCTGTCACCCTTTTTCTTCTTGCCTTCAATCTTTCCAGCATCAGAATCTTTTCCAATGAATTGGCTCTTCCCATCAGGTGGCCAAAGTATTGGAGCTTCAGCTTCAGCATCAGGGTTGTTTGCTTTAGGATTGAATGGTTTGATCTTGCTGTCCACGGCACTCCCAGAATCTTCTCCAGCACCACAGTTCAAAAGGATCAATTCTTCATCTCTCAGCTTTCTTTATGGTCCAGCTCTCACATCTGTACATGATTACTGGAAAAACCAGTAGTTTGAATATATGGACCCCTTTGACTATATGGACCAGCTTTGACTATACAAACCTTTGTCAGCAAAGTGATGTCTCTGCTTTTTAATACACTGTTAAGGTTTGTCATAGCTTTTCTTCCAAAGAGCAAGCATCCTTTAATATAATGGCTGAAGTAACTGTCCACAATGATTCTAGAGCCCAGGAAAATGAAATCTGTCACTGTTTCCATTTTTCCCAGATCTATTTGTCATGAAGTTATGGGACCAGCTGCCACGATCTTAGTTTTTTGAATGTTGAGTTTAAGTCAGCTGTTTCACTCTCTTCTTTCATCTTCATCAAGAGGTTCTTTATTTCCTCTTAAATTTCTTTCATTGGGCTGATATCATTGTCATATCTGAGGATATTGATATTTCTCCCAGAAATCTTGATTCCAGCTTGTGAGTCATCCAGTCAGGCATTATGCATGTTTTACTCTGATAAAGTTAAATAAACAAGGTAACAATATACAGCCTTGATGTTCTCCTTTCCCAATTTTGACCAATCCACTGTTTAATTTCCAGTTCTATTACTTCTTGACCTGCATACAGATTTCACAGAAGGCAGGTAAGGTGGTACGGTATTCCCATCTCTTTAAGAATTTTCCACAGTTTCTTGTGATCCACACAAAGGCTTTAGCATAGGCAATGAAGCAGAAGTAGATTTTTTTTTTTTTCTGGAATTCTCCTGCCTTTCCTATGATCCAAAAATGTTCTCAATTTGGTCTCTGGTTTTAGCTTGTATATCTGGAAGATCTCAGTTCAAGTACTGTTGAAGTCTAGTTTGATGGATTTTGAGTATTACCATGCTAGCATGTGAAATGAGCACAATTGTGCAGTAATTTGAACATTCTTTGGCATTGTCTTTCTTTGAGATTGGAATGAAAACTGACCTTTTCCATTCCTGTAGCCTCTGCTGAGTTTTTCACATTTGCTGGAATATTAAGTGCAACACTTTAACAGCATCATCTTTTAGGATTTGAAATAGCTCAACTGGAATTCCATCATTTCCAATGGCTATGTTCAGAGTAATGATTCCTAAGGTCCACTTGACTTCATACTTCAGGATGTCTGGCTCTGGGTGAGTGACCACACCATCATTGTTATCCAGGTCATTAAGACATATTTTGTACAATTCTTCTGTGTGTTCTTTCCACCTCTTCTCAATCTCTTCTGCTTCTGTTATATCCTTGCCATTTCTGTCCTTTATTGTGTTCATCTTTGCATGAAATATTCCCTTGGTATCTCTCATTTTCTTGAAGTGATCTCTAGAATTAAATACTTACTGAGCATGGCTCTGGTAGAAGAGCAGGACCCAGTTTATTCCGTAGCCTGGCCCTCATATCAGAAAGCTTGCAGAAGACTCTTATCCTCATCCATCAAAGGGTAGACAGAATGAAAGCACAGTCACTTAAAACTAATCAAAATCATCACATGGATCATAGCCTTGTGTAACTCAATGAAACAATGAGCTATGCCATGCAGGGCCACCCAAGATGGACGGATCATGCTGTAGAGTTCTGACAAAATGTGATCCACTAGGGAAGGGAGTGGTGAACCACTTCAACATCATTGCCTTGAGAAGCCCATGAACAGTATGAAAAGGCAAAAATAAGTGACACTGAAAGATGAGCCCCCCAGGTTAGTAGATGTCCAATATGCTACTGGGGAAGAGTGGAGAAATAGCTCTATAAAGAATGAAGAGGCTGAGTTGAAGTGGAAGCTTATTCTTTTCTGGAGAATCCCATGAACAGAGATGCCTGGTGAGCTACAGTCCATAGTGTCACAAAGAGTCAGACATGACTGAAGCAAATTACCATGAATGCATGGGCAAGAATCCCTTAGTAGAGATGGAGTAGCCTTCATAGTTAACAAGAGTCAGAAATGCCATACTTGGGTGCAATCTCAAAAATGACAGAATGATCTTGGTTCATTTCCAAGGCAAATCATTTAACATCACAGAAATCCAAGTCTATCCCCCAGCCACGAATGCCAAAGAAGCTGAAGTTGAATGGTTCTATGAAGACCTACAAAACCTTCCAGAACTAACAACAACAACAAAAAGATGTCCTTTTCATCATAGAGGACTGGAATGCAAAAGTAGGAATTTAAGAGATATCTGCAGTAACAGGCAAGTCTGGCCTTGGAGTACAAAATGGGCAAAAGCTAACAGAGTTTTGTGAAGAGAATGCCCTGGTCATAGAAAACACTATCTTCCAACAACACAAGAGATGACTCTACACACGGACATCACCAGATGGTCAATACTGAAATCAAAATGATTATATCTTTGCAACTGAAGATGGAGAAGCTGTATACAGTTAGCACAAACAAGACCTGAAGACTGTGACTCAGATCATGAGCTTGTTACTGTAAAATTCAGACTTAAATTTAAGTAGGGAAATCACTAGACCATTCAGGTATGAAAGTGAAATTGAAAGTCGCTCAGTCGTGTCCGACTCTTTGCGACCCCATGGACTGTAGCCCACCAGGCTCCTCCATCCATGGGATTTTCCAGGCAAGAATACTGGAGTGGGTTGTCATTTCCTTCTCCAGTAGATCTTCCCGACCCAGGGATTGAACCCAGGTCTCCTCCATTGTAGGCAAACGCTTTACCATCTGAGCCACCAGGACCTAAATCAAATCCCTTATGTTTATACAGTAGAAATGACAAATAGATTCAAGGGAGTAGATTTGATAGACAGAGTGTCTGAAGAACTATGGATGGAGGTTCATAACACTGTACAAGAGGCTGAGACCAAAACCATCCCCAAGAAAAATAAATGCAAAAAAGGCAAAGTGTCTTACAAATAGCTAAGAAAAGAGAAGTGAAGGGCAAAGGAGAAAGGGGAAAATACACCCATCTGAATGAAGAGTTCCAAAAAATAAAAAGGAAAGATAGAATGCCTTCCTAAGTGAGCACTGTAAAGTAATAGATGACAATAGTAGAATGAGAACAGACCTTTGAAACTTGGTTAATTTTCTGTCAAAACCACTAAATTTAATTAAGGGCAGGGGTGCCTTGTGGGATTGCCACTGCAGACCCCTTCCTCCAGAATGCTCTGACTTTTTCTACAGAGAAGGGGAAGGCAGGCAATGAGAAGACAACACACTTGAGACCCACTCCTTCTTTGGCTGATGGTTACTTGGGCTCTGACATATTAGACCCACTCTGGGGAGGATGCTGCACTGGAAACCATGTCTGGACCATGCTGGCAGAGACAGTTGCAGCCCTGCAAGACACCCTGGTTGTCATTTGTGCTTATAGAGATGGTGTAGGAACAGTAGGCAATGAGACTATTAACAAGACTTGGTTTCTAGGATTATCTGTAGCAGTCCTACTGGTTATCATGTCCAGTTAACCTCCCTTATGATGTTGTCAACTCCTCTCTTCCCACTATGTCTGGACATGAATTAGAGAGCCCTGCCAGGTTTTTCAAAGACCTTCAGGTTGGCTTTTAAAAACAAACAAATCTGGGATTTAGGCCAAGGTCTCCCCCTCCCCAGAGATGAGCCACATGTTAGGGTCAGGGTTTAATGGGATGATTGGAGGATACTGTACTTTTTCGGCCTTTTGAATAGGAGGGCACAGGTGACTTTGATGCCTGAGTCACCTGGCACCATGATGGGGAAACAGATAATGCTCTCTGGTTTGAGTCTAAAGCCACAACCACTGGGAGGACTCTTGTTCAGTCCTGGCTAAGAGTGGATCCTTCTGGAACTCTCTATCTTCTATTATTATGGATCCTATTAATGAATGCACTATTGGTATGAATGTGTTCTCTATGTGTACTCCTGCTCACCTTTGTTCTCAAGCCTTAATGGGAATTGCTCCAGTTAAGACTGTCTTAGTGGGACATAGGGATGACTATGAACCAATCCAGCTGCCAATGTCTAATGCCACTGTCTCCTTAAAGCAATAGCAGAGGAGGAGGGTAGGAAAGAAATGCCTACTGTTATTTCTGAGCTTAAGGAAGCCAAATTCCTCTGTGAGACTATTTCTCCATTCAGAGTCCTATCTGGCCTGCACTAAAGCCTTTAAGATTCACCACTTGCTGAAGGCAGTTCAATACTGTAATCAAGACAATAACTGGCATGGCAAGTGTCATAGAAGTTATTGTTCAAGCTGAAAGACTGCAGCAGTTGATGTAAGTGCCTGCATCAGCATCGTTCTGCACCAAGACAATCAGGCTCAGTTTTCCTTTATGTGAAATGGGATTCAAGACAACTTTACCTCTACAAGGCTACTGAAATCCCCTGGCTACTGCCTGCCATCTATTGATATGTCATGATTTAGAAAAACTATCTGCTCCAAAAAGGAGGATTAGCCTTTCTCTTTATCGGTGACATCTTCCTGGTGAGTTGAGAAAAAAGGCCATGCCTAATAGGGGCTGGGAAAACTACTGCCCACATATGGCAAAATAGGTGACATGCACAAGTTTTAAGAACTTTCAGCTGAACTGAACTGAACCACTTTATGGACTTCTCTGATAGTTCAGTGGTAAAGAATCTGCCTGCCAGTGTAGGAGGTGTGGATTAAATCCCTGGGTGGGGAATATCCCCTAGAGAAGGAAATGGTAACCCACTCCAGTAGTCTTGCCTGGGAAACCCCATGGACAGAGGAGCCTGGCAGGCTAAAGTCCATGGGGATCCAAAAGATTTGGACACAACTTAGCTACTAAACAGCAAACAAGATACAGTTCTTAATCTTGTGAGTACTCTTATAATAGATTTGGATTATGCAATATACAAAAAAAGTTTTATATTTTTTATGAAGCATTTTTATATAAAGTGCTGAAACCAAGCAGTGTCCTGTGGCATCCCAGGCATGAAAACCTTTCTGTTCTCCATTTTTATAGGCAAGACTCCAGCCATTATAATTTTCCATGAGTAATAAAGGGTGGATTTCATGAACAGTTGGGCATTCCCAAGTGGTGCAGTGGTAAAGAATCTGCCTGTCAATGTGGGGAACATGAGTTTGATCCCTGAGTCAGAAAAAAAGCCTGGAGTAGAAAACGGCAACCCCCTCTAGTATTCTTGACTGAAAAATCCCATGGACAGAGGAATTTAGTGGGCTACAATCCTTGGGATCTTAAAGAGTTGGACATGGCTGAGCACACACAGTCTTCCCCTCTCTGCTAATCATGGAAGGAGCAGCCAAGAAATCACCCAAGGAAACATTAAAGGGACAGAGAAGCTCATCAAGGTTAGGAGAACATCAAGTTCTCTGGGGTTGATAGTTTTTTGAGGCAGAAGTCCAGGGTCTATCCCTTTGCTGACAAAGCATTAAAGCTATTCTTTTCTATTTCACCCAAGTGTACAGCACAGAGGTACAGAGAGACAAAGCTTTTGGGCATAAGATCACATTTTAAATACTTGACATGTCCTAATGCTCTTAATTCACAATGGCTATTTTTGATCTTTATTCAGTAACTACCTGTGCTTTTCTGTTACTGCGAATTAAAAATAATTGCAAGATGATTGGCTATATTATGAATTTCCAGCAATATGAAATGCTTTTGGTTGAATTACTAAATCTAGAGGAACTAAAAAGCCTCTTGATGAAAGTGAAAGAGGAGAGTGAAAAAATTGGCTTAAAGCTCAACATTCAGAAAACTAAGATCATGGCATCTGGGCCCATCACTTCGTGGGAAATAGATGGGGAAACAGTGGAAACACTGTCAGACTTTATTTTGGGGAGCTCCAAAATCACTGTAGATGGTGATTCATGGGAAATAGATGGGGAAATAGTGGAAACAGTGTCAGAATTTGTGTTTTGGGGCTCTAAAATCACTGCATATGGTGACTGCAGCCATGAAATTAAAAGACAGTTACTCCATGGAAGGAAAGTTATGACCAACCTAGATAGCATATTCAAAAGCAGAGACATTACTTTGCAAACAAAGGTTCGTCTAGTCAGGGCTATGGTTTTTCCAGAGGTCATGTATGGATGTGAAAGTTGGACTGTGAAAAAAGCTGAGTGCTGAAGAATTGATGCTTTTGAACTGTGGTGTTGGAGAAGACTCTTGAGAGTCCCTTGGACTGCAAGGAGATCCAACCAGTCCATTCTAAAGGATATCAGTCTTGGGTGTTTATTGGAAGGACTGATGCTAAAGCTGAAACTTCAATACTTTGGCCACCCCATGTGAAGAGTTGACTCATTGGAAAACACTCTGATGCTGGGAGGGATTGGGAGCAGGAGGAGAAGGAGACGACAGAGGATGAGATGGCTTGATGGCATCTAGATGGACACAAGTTTGCGTAAACTCCAGGAGTTGGTGATGGACAGGGAGGCCTGGTGTGCTGCGATTCATGGGGTCGCAAAGAGTCGGACACGACTGAGCGACTGAACTGAACTGAACCGAACCGAATCACTAGCCACTGCAATCATTAGCCACTGCAATAGCAAATTTTATTAATAATTCTACTTATAATTTCTAGATCAATGTACATTCACAGACCTGAATATGTTAATTTAATGGGGTAATAAGATTCTTTGAAAAGTATATAAAATGAATATAGACACAAGTGTATGTAATAAATTTCACTCTGATTCTACCCCAAAGGGATCTTCAGATTTTGCTAAGAGTAGATGTGCACTGAGAAGAGGTAACCTGAAATCTTTAAAGACTTTTTGATTTAGGGTGACATTGAAATGCTATGACGGTTCTCTTGTTATAGTGGGACCTATAGAGGCTGCACAATATATTCAGTTTCATAATGAAGTTTCATCTCAGTGCAGGTACAATGGTCTCATAAACCGTCTCTGTGACTATCTCCAGAGGAAAAAAAAATCATAATAATAATTGAGATATACTAACAGCTGGCAGAGCTCTTTGATTCCCTGATGTGTTAGAACAGTGATTCTCAAATTATTGCATATCTCAGAATCTCCTGATTCTGGCAAGTCTGGCTACACTTTGTGAGGCACAAGGCAAAGTGAAGATGTACAATCTTTTGTTCAAAGAGCAGGAGAAAAGGCTCTATAAGGTACATACTAAGCTTTTTCTTTTCTTCCAGAGCATTTCTTTTGATTTGTCATGATGCTTTTTATTTTCTATTTAATGTCATTCTTTGGGCTTCCCTCATAGCTCAGTTGGTAAAGAATCTGCCTGCAATGTAGGAGACCTGGATTCAATTCCTGGGTCAGGAAGATCCCATGGAGAAGGAAATGGCAATCCACTCCATATTCTTGCTTGGAAAATCCCATGGACAGAGGAACTGTGCAGGCTACAGTCCACAGGGTTGCAAGAGTCGGAAACGACTTAATAACTAAACCACTACCACCAATGTCATTCTAAATAAAGAAAACTTTAAACTACTAGCATGAATTTTACTCTTCATCTTTATTTTGCATAATGCTAGTTTTAAATGTCAATAGCAGAGAATTTAAGTCACGTGAAGAAGCACCAAAAGTACCAATCTGTATTCTGTGGTTGCTCTCTGAAGAATGCCCAGAGATGGCCAGAAGAAACAGAGGCTTGAAGCTTGGAAAGAGAAAGACTGTATCCCCTCAGGCATGGAGCAACCCTCAGGTGGTGCTTCCAGATATGGGAAGACTCTCACAGTTGCCTGAGGCATTAGTATCTAGCCATGGACATGACAAATGCTTTTCTCTGAATTCTCATTATCAAAAAAGAACATAGGAGTTTGTCTTTATATAATAAAGATGGCAGTGTGCTTTAATAATCTTGGAGCTCTTTTTGCAATGTGATTATATTCTTTGCCCTGATATAGTCTACAAAAACTGGCTTAAAACTCAACATTGAAAAAACAAAAATCATGGCATCTGTTCCTATCACTTCATGACAAATAGATGGGGAAACAATGGAAACAGTGACAGACTTTATTTTCTTGGGCTCCAAAATCACTGCAGATGGGCACTGCAGTGATGAAATTAAAAGATACTTGCTCCTTGGAAGAAAAGCTATGACCAACCTACACAGAGGTCAAAAACAGAGACAATACCGACAAAGGTCTGTCTAATCAAAGGCATGGTTTTTCCGTAGCTTTGGAAAAGTATGGAAAGTATCCATACAGTCATGTATGGATGTGAGAGCTGGACCATAAAGAAAGCTGAGCACCAAAGAATTGATGCTTTTGAACTATGGTGTTGGAGAAGACACCTGAGAGTCCCTTGGATAGAGAAGGAGATAAAACCAGTCAATCCTAAAGGAAATCAGTCCTGAATATTCATTGGAAGGACTGATGCTGAAGCTGAATCTCCAATACTTTGGCCACCTGATAAGAACTGACTCATTGAAAAAGATGCTATTGCTGGGAAAGATTGAAGGCAGGAGGAGAAGGGGTTAACAGAGGATGAGATGGTTGGATGGCAGCTCAATGGATATGAGTTAAAGCAAGCTCCAGGAGTTGGTGATGGACAGGGAAGCCTGGCATGCTGCGGTCCTTGGGGTCACAAAGAGTTGGATACGACTGATTTACTTAAATGAACTGAACTGAGTCTACAAAAACTTTGCTTTCCTGACATTCCATGAGACATCAAAGAAATCCACTCTATTAATAATATAGATATATATTATCATGATAATTGGCTTCAGTGAACAGAAGTGATGAGTATTCTAGATAACTTAGCAAAACACATGTATGGCAGAAGTTGAGATCTGAATCCCTATGAAGTTTTGAGGATCTGCTGCATCTGTAGACTTTTCAATAACCTCATGGTCTAGATTGTAATTGGAGAACCAACTAGCCAACACAGAATTTATTAGGTCTCTTTAGATTTTTAAGGCATATAAGAATATGATTCAAATTTATTTGTTGTTCAAATTTATTCAGGCTATTGGTTTCTAATGGGGCTGGTGTATGCAAGTCCCAGTTGTCGGGTAAGTTTCCCCTGCCATTTGTGATATAGGATTGAAAATTAGTTCTGGAGTGGATAAGAATTGGGGGGAGAGAACTAATGGATAAGAATGTGGGGAAGAGAACTAACAAGTGTCAGTGGTTAAAACCATGGCTCAAGCTTCTTAAGTTTTATAGCAAGACTACCCTCTGTAAGGGGGCTTCCTAGGTGGAGGAATTAGTGGTAAAGAACCTGTCTACCAAGGAAAGATATGTAGGTGATGCAGGTTCAATCCCTGGGTCAGGAAGATCCCCTGGAGAAGGGCATGGCAACCCACTCCAGTATTCTTGCTTGGAGAATCCCATGGACAGAGAAGCCTGGTGGGCTACAGTCCATAGGGTTGCAAAGAGTCGGACATGACTGAAGCAACTTAGCGTGCACACATGCATGCATGCACACACACACACACACACACACACACACTGTAAATAAGACTTGCTCTAGGTCTGAAAAAAAAGCCAGTTATTGGAGCACTGTTGGGCTCACGTGGTAACCAAAGTTCTTATCATGGAACATCCAGTGACTGAAAATTGTTTGATGTTATTAAATCCATTAGATAATGATGTAAAGTAGGCATCGAGCCCAGCCATTGCAATGGTTAAATGGAAGCATTGTCTTCCAACAGGTCTAAAAGGCACTAGTAAGTACATTCCTCCACTCAAATTGGGTTCCTTACAATAAATTTATGGGAAAAAATAAGGATTCAGATCTAGTTTAGAAAAGACTTGGCATGCTACACTGGTGCTGACCAAGACCATGATGAAAGAAAATCCTTGCAATAGTCAAATCTGTGAACAGTACACTTGGATGTATACTTTGTATGAAGATAGAGAAGTCTAAATTGTACATCACCTTCTGAGCACAGGAAAACAGCTTAGCTGGCTTATAAGAGGCCAGAAAGGAACAATAGGGAAAGATCGGTGGCAAAGAAATCTGGGGTAATCTTAAGTCAATAGATCCATTGGAGTGATCATAAAATAAGGATCTTTCTTTAATGTTCAGCATATAACATCCATTACAGAGGAGTCTCTCAATAACCAGGTAGACAGTTACTTGTGTCATTCACATCAGCTATCATCTTTCCTTAGCCATTATGTTCCTACAATGGTCCCATAAAGAGATCACCAATATAGCAAGGATGGAAGCTATGCCCAGGCCTGAAACTATGTACTGTCTCTCAACAACTTTGATCTAGCTGTGACTTCCTAATACAGTACAACTCTTTGGGGAAGACCAGCTAACCACCAGGCAAAAGTGAATTACATAGGTCCCATTCTATGTTGCAGGTGACAGAATTTAATCTTTTCTGAAACAGCAACATATTCTATACTTAGATTTACCTTCGTTGCTTGTCAACATCATTTAACAGTCTAGGGAATTCCTAATTCATTGATATAGTATGATTGATAACATTACGAATAGGCTTTTGAACATAAGATTCATTGGTCTTATTATATCACTGATAAATGTCTGGCCTGAAGAATAGTAAAACAACATATTATGGGTTTGGATAATGCACCAGCTTTGGACACAGACCATGTGTGGTTGGGGCATGTCTCTCCAAATTATAGTATATGCATTGAATCAATGCTAGTATTTAATCCTGCATTCTCAAGTGCTAAAATTCATGAGCTAAGAAAATAAGAGATAAATTTAGGATTAGTCTTTGTCAGTATTACTCTCAATAACTCAATCATGAAAGTGTGCTTTAGTTCTCTACAGCTCAAGAACTGGTTGAGCAAAAGATCCTAGATCCTAGTGGAGGGGATGCTTTTGCCAGTAGACATTGGGACAGTTCCACTGAACTATAATATGGGACTACTAACTGGATGAACAGAGCTGGTTAACACAATTTTGAAGAGACAGATAAATAATGTACAGTGGTACAAACTCTGACTCTGAGAAACAGAAGACAAAATATGTTGGCAGATAATCCTTTCTTTTTATCTTCTGGATGAACAGATCTGAGCCACAGTGGTTCTACATGGGCTGTTTTGAAGACATTCCTCATTGCTCAACTACCAATTGTGTTTCGTTGTTAGGTTGTTAAGAGCTCAGTAATGCACTACTTTGCATTTCTTTTCCTGCTTTCTAGCATACTTTTTTCTTTTCCCCTCAATTTTGAAACCCTGATTGCATATCCCAGTAAACCTTGGTCCAATATCACCACAAATACAAAGAAGAAATTCATGGAACATTTACATTTGTAAGATACTGTGCATGCAAACAGTTGAGAAGAATGGATATATTTACAAATTATTAATTATATGTGTAGGCTTCTTTAGTTGTTTTATATTATGGCATTTTGTTTACATATTTAAATGCCTAACTGAAAACAGAAAAGAAAATGAAAGCATGCATCATTATAAAATTGTGTACAGCAATAAAAATAAGTGCTACTAGTATTTTTCTCACCATGTCAGACACTTTACTCATATTCTCTTATTTGATCTTATTTATGCACAGAAGTAATGAGACTCATAGAGAATAGGAAATGTATTCAAAGACACACACATAGATTCTAATTTAAATCTAGACTTATGTATCTTTTTATGACATGAAACTCCTTTATTTTCTATTGGCGTATGGTCGATTAACAAGCTTGTGATTGCTTCAAGTGGACAGCAAAGGACTCAACCACACATACAGAATGGTATATCTTTAATCCATTCCTCTTTGCATGTAACTTTGTTTCTTGTGATGATATTAAATTAGGACTAAAGTAGGGAGGAACTTCCCTGCTGGCTCAGACATCTGCCTACAATTCAGGAGATCTGGGTTCAATCCCTGGTTCGGGAAGATCTCCTAGAGAAGAAAATGGAAACCCACTCCACCTGAAAAATCCCATGGACAGAGGAGTCTAGTAGGTTACAGTCCCTGGGGTCTCAAAGAGTGGGACACAACTGAGCTACTTCACTTTCACTTTCAAAGTAGGCAGACACATTTCCATGAAAGAGTTAGCCAGTGAATTAACCATAGTGAAAGAAGAACTGCAACAAATTGGAAAGGTAGAATTGTGTATAGAATGCTTTGGATACAATGATAATTCTGATCAAGGATAAACAGATGACATATTTTGGAAGATCAAAAGTAAACAAAGTAGACTAAACAGAGTGAGATCAGGTGCAAGTGACTTAATGACAACTTAAATTTTGACACCAACAATTTGCAGTTTGATAGTCAAATAAATTGACAACACCTTTGGCAAAAATGGAGAACATTCAGAAAGACTTAACATCTGACAAAGTACAAGTTCTTACATGACTCACTATTGAGGTGATAAAGCATACTATATGGGAAATATTAATATGTAACAGGAAGCTAGAAATGCGATAGACAGGATCCGAAGTCATTTTAATTGGAGAATTGAATTTCTTTTATGGTTTCCCCAATATGGCTGATCTAAGGAAAAGGAAGAAAAGATATATCTATGAGACAGCATATTAAAAAGCGGAAACACTACTTTGCCGACAAAGGTCTGTCTAGTCAAAGGTATGGTTTTTCCTGTAGTCATGAATGGATGTGAGAGTTTGAGTAAAAAGAAAGCTGAGCACCGAGGAACTGATGCTTTTGTGTTTTTTTTTTTTTTTTAACTTTACAATATTGTATTAGTTTTGCCAAATATCAAAATGAATCGCCACAGGTATACATGTGTTCCCCATACTGAACCCTCCTCCCTCCTCCCTCCCCATACCATCCCTCTGGGTCGTCCCAGTGCACCAGCCCCAAGCATCCAGCATCGTGCATCGAAAGTGGACTGGCGACTCGTTTCATACATGATATTATACATGTTTCAATGCCATTCTCCCAAATCTTCCCACCCTCTCCCTCTCCCACAGAGTCCATTAGACTGTTCTATACATCAGTGTCTCTTTTGCTGTCTCGTACACAGGGTTATTGTTACCATCTTTCTAAATTCCATATATATGCGTTAGTATACTGTATTGGTGTTTTTCCTTCTGGCTTACTTCACTCTGTATAATAGGCTCCAGTTTCATCCACCTCGTTAGAACTGATTCAAATGTATTCTTTTTAATGGCTGAGTAATACTCCATTGTGTATATGTACCACTGCTTTCTTATCCATTCATCTGCTGATGGACACCTAGGTTGCTTCCATGTCCTGGTTATTATAAACAGTGCTGTGATGAACATTGGGGTACACGTGTCTCTTTCAATTCTGGTTTCCTCAGTGCGTATGCCCAGCAGTGAGATTGCTGGGTCATAAGGCAGTTCTATTTCCAGTTTTTTTTTTAAGGAATCTCCACACTGTTCTCCAGAGTGGCTGTACTATTCTGCATTCCCACCAACAGTGTAAGAGGGTTCCCTTTTCTCCACACCCTCTCCAGCACTTATTGCTTGTAGACTTTCGGATCGCAGCCATTCTGACTGGCATGAAATGGTACCTCATAGTAGTTTTGATTTGCATTTCTCTGATAATGAGTGATGTTGAGCATCTTTTCATGTGTTTGTTAGTCATCTGTATGTCTTCTTTGGAGCAATGTCTATTTAGTTCTTTGGCTCATTTTTTGATTGGTTCATTTATTTTTCTGGAGTTGAGCTGTAGGAGTTGCTTGTATATTTTTGAGATTAGTTGTTTGTCAGTTGCTTCATTTGCTATTATTTTCTCCCATTCTGAAGGCTGCCTTTTCACCTTGCTAATAGTTTCCTTTGTTGTGCAGAAGCTTTTAATTAGGTCCCATTTGTTTATTTTTGCTTTTATTTCCAATATTCTGGGAGGTGGGTCATAGAGGATCCTGCTGTGATGTATGTCAGAGGGTGTTTTGCCTATGTTCTCCTCTAGGAGTTTTATAGTTTCTGGTCTTACATTTAGATCTTTAATCCATTTTGAGTTTATTTTTGTGTATGGTGTTAGAAAGTGTTCTAGTTTCATTCTTTTACACGTGGTTGACCAGATTTCCCAGCACCACTTGTTAAAGAGATTGTCTTTAATCCATTGTATGTTCTTGCCTCCTTTGTTTTGAACTGTGATGTTGGAGAAGACTCTTGAGAGTCTCTTGGACTCCATGGATATCAAACTGGTCAATCCTAAAGGAAATCAGTTTGAATATTCATTAGAAGGACTGATGCTGAAGCTCCAATACTTTGGCCAACTGTTATAAAGAGCTAACTCAGAAAAGACCCTAATGCTTGGAAAGATTGAAGGCAGAAGGAGAAGGGGATGACAGAGGATGAGATGGTTCCATGGACATTAGTCTGAGAAAGCTCCAGGAGTTGGTGATGGACAGGAATGCATGGCGTGCTGCAGTCCATGGGGTCGCAAAGAGTCAGACATGACTAAGCGACTGAACTGAACTGACGAGACAGAGAGGCAAGTGAAAGAAAATTTTAAGCAGAGTTTAATTAGGAAAACTAAAAATTACAGTAGGTTCAAAGGGATTGAAAACAGAAAAACCCATAGATTTGCCGTTAGTTTCCTTGAAGAGCATTTCCAGTCAATTGGTGGGTAAAAAACCTGACAGTAGAAATTGAAAGCATGATGGGGAGGGAGGAGGGAGGAGGGTTCAGGATGGGGAGCACATGTATACCTGTGATGGATTCATTTTGATATTTGGCAAAACTAATACAATTATGTAAAGTTTAAAAATAAAATAAAATTAAAGAAAATAAAATAAAATAAAATAAAGAAAATGTAAGGCTGAAACATAATGTTTTGTATCAATGATCATGATATTATGTTTTTAATTTTTCTTATTTATTTAAAGGAATGCTTAACACATGTTCCATGTGTTTGAAGAAAAATACTCAAAATTATCAGCAAATACCATATTTAGTTTAGATTTAATAAAATAAATGTAACATCTACATAGTCTTAAATTTTGATGTACAGAACAGAGATTTTTCATTTTTTAAACTGAACACTAAAAAAGGTCTTAGAATAAATTTATGAAAATTTTAATAAAATTTATTTAATATATAAAAATAAAGTTTATTATCATTATTTCATGAGAAAAATGCATTAAGATTAGAGTTTTGAACTTTGCTGAAATCAAGAAATATGAAAGTCAAGCAACTCTCGACAGTTACCTTGCTTAAATTTTATTTTATGAGTCTCAACTAGGGTATTTTTAGGTATAGCTGAAATAATCATTGTGAAGATTCTCACCTTGAGAATAATAGGATATGAATGTTAGAAGAAATGTACATACACAAATGCAATGTGTATTTCAGCTGTATTTCTATTGTGTGAACCTCTTTTCAACATCCTTACAAATCTTCAACATAGTCATTTTTCCCATCAGTGGGAACTTTCTACCAATTGAAGAAGATGATATTATTAAAATAAAATAAAAAAACTATTTGTACTCAATTCAAAGCATTCTTCTTGCATCTTATTCCCATTGGTCCTGGTACCAAATGAGGACAGAACTCCATATAATAATTAAAGGACCAATAAACTATGTGTTACACATGTTAGTCTCATACTAGAAAAAATAGTAGAAAAGAAAAAAAGCCAGAAACCTGTTTAAACACCTATGTTTGCCATTTGAGGAAACTCAAGCATAGAGAATTTAAGTAAATAGTCCGTGCTTATGCAACTTTATGTGATTGAGAAGAGCAACCAAGGATTTTAAATCTGGCTCTAGCATCACTATATCTGGCTCCATGCTGAACTATATTGGGTTTGATATGATCATGATCAATTATCATGATATGATTTTTACATTTTTTGGAAGATTTACAACTTATGATTTTTAGTTAACCTGTTCTCTATGATAGCTCCCATAACTATACTTCTTACAGTAATGGAATGCCTTACTAAAATAGCTACAGCAAATAAAACTGGCTATATCGCTGTTATCTTGAAAAAAATAAATTGACAAGGCAGTTAAAATTGCTATCCTTATGTTTCTTCCTTTCTGAGTAAATTCACTTTGTTTCCTACCTCTAAATTGCATAGAGCACATGCAAACACTTGTCTGGTTGGTTCAATTCCAACTTTGTACAGATTACTCTCATCATAAGTCTCCAAGCAATGAGTTTGACTAACTCAACAGAATATAAACATGATCAAAAGTTGGTTTTTCAAGTGTGATGTGAAACTAATGTGCTTACATGCAATAACAATGTTGATAATATGGCAATGTTATTTGACTTTGATGAATTTCAATCACTTTAATTCTGAACTCAGTTCTTAAAATTACATGAGAAGGAGAACAGCATACACTGTAGCTTGGGACCTTTCCTTGTCATGCTCTAAATTAACCAAATCCTTGGACTGGTAACATTTATAGCTATTGATATTGAAAAGTAGACGATGATTTCTCCTTTTGACCAATATTAAAACATTTATTTATTATTCACTCTACGACAAGCCTTTATGTCAAATTCTGGGCATTAGAGAAGAGGTAAATGTTTTTACTTCAATCCCATGGACAGAGGAGCCTGGTGGGCTGCAGTCCATGGGGTCGCAAAGAGTAGGACAAGACTGAGGTACTTCACTTTCACTTTTCACTTTCATTCATTGGAGAAGGAAATGGCAACCCACTCCAGTGTTCTTGCCTGGAGAATCCCAGGGACAGGGGAGCCTGGTGGGCTGCCATCTATGGGGTCGCACAGAGTCAGACATGACTGAAGTGACTCAGCAGCAGCAGCAGCATACAAAATCTTGGGCTTCCCTGGTAGCTTAGATAGTTAAGAATCTACCTGCAATGTGGGAGGCCTGGGTTCAAACCCTGGGTTGGGAAGATTCCCTGGAGAAGGGCATGGCAACCCACTCCAGTGTTCTTGTGAGAATCCCCATGGACAGTGGAGCCTGGTGGGCTGCAGTTCATGTGGTCACAAAGAGTCAGACACAACTGAATGACTAAGCACAGTACAGCACATACAAAATCTTAAATTCCAACCAATTCAGTATTATTTGAAATAACCGCAACTATGTAAGTAATACAGTTGTGACTTCATCCTTTAAATTTCTAAGATATTAAATATGATATTTAATATTCACAACTCAATGAGGTAGATAGTATAATCACACCCCTTTAAAAGGTAAGTAAAGTGAGTCACAATGAAGTTACTCAGCTTGACTGGCTTTCCAAAGTGGTCATATTAAAAATGCAAGCAGTTGGGGTGTCAGTAGTAGCTCAGTGGTAAAAAAAAAATTGACCTGCCAATGCGGGATACATGGGTTGGATTCCTGGTCCTGGAAGATTCCTACATGAAGCCAAGCAACTAAGCCTGTGCTGCGACTACTGAAACCCATGAACCCTAGAGCCTGTGCTCTGCAAAAGAAGTTACAGCAATGAGAAGCCCATGAGCCACAACTAGACAGTACCCCTGCTCTCCACACTAGAGAAAAAGCCCCTGCAGCAAGAAAGATTTAGCACAGCCATTAATTAAATATATATTTAATGTCAAGCAGTCTGCTTCCAAAGTCCTGTTATTAATCCCGTGCCACACTATCTCCTTGCCAAAATAATCCCTGATAAGTGGCTGGGGGCAAAACACTGGAATAAGTAAGTCAAAGATGTACAAATTTATACTGTCACAGCGCCCCAGGAAATTATTTAACAAGATTGCCACACTAATCAATTAATGCCCCCAGATTAACCCAGTGTATCAAAATCTCCCAGGAAACTAAAGTAACTGGCATAAGAATCTTGATTAGCAAAGTGGCTTCACATAGTGAATTTTTAGCAGGTAAATAAAGTATGTGTTTTCTTTCCTTGTTAACATCCCAAGACAGTTACCACTTATTAAACAGTCACTGAGGTTACACAGGATTCAGTTAATAAGTATTTGACAGGACTGGACGTTTTAATTACAGAAATGAGGCTAATTCTATGACTCAAGATTCCTTGGAGAACTTTCGTTAACTACAAACCATCAGAACAATTATGGAGCCCGGTCTTTGATATTATTCAGCAAGGCAATGAAAAGGGGACTCACAAAGTAGGTTTACATGGGCACTTGTGAGAAAATCCTGTTTTTATTGTCACTTCAAGGCCCACTAGATGAAAATATGGTCTGTATTTTAATAATATGTAGACAAAAAGGGCTGGAACAAAATATTTTAATATAAAATTGTCCTATACTGGTGATAATTTTAATGTTTTTCTTTGATTTTTTTCTTAGTTTGGGATTTTCCAAATTTCATGGAATTAGTATTTTTTATATGAGAGAACTTATAATCTCAAAATTATGTTTTTTATATTCTTAATTTTATCTTGAATACAAAGCCTTTATAAATATGGTTTAGTTCTCATTCAATCATTCTCTTTGGTACTAGAAAAGAATTTTTCTAAAGAAAGAGGCAATTTCTCTTGATTTTCATACATGACACTTCTTCATTTGTAATGAAAATTTATTTGACTGTAATTATTACACATTTTGTTCCATCTTATCAAGACTACTTAAATAGTCTATATTTCAAGGGACTAGAAAAAAAATATATTCATTTGGATTTCAGCGTATATTAGCAAACTTTCTCAATTGTTAGGACTATTACTGTATTACCATATTTTGATGCTTATATCCTTCCTTTTCTCCTTTGCTTTTTGCTTCTCTTCTTTTCACAGCTAATTGTAAGACCTCCCCAGACAGCCATTTTGCTTTTTTGCATTTCTTTTCCATGGGGATGGTCTTGATCTTGTCTCCTGTACAATGTCACGAACCTCTGTCCATAGTTCATCAGGCACTCTATTAGATCTAGGCCCTTAAATCTATTTCTCACTTCCACTGTATAATCATAAGGGATTTGATTTAGGTGATACCTGAATGGTCTAGTGGTTTTCCCTACTTTCTTCAATTTAAGTCTGAATTTGGAAATAAGGAGTTCATGCTCTGAGCCACAGTCAGCTCCTGGTCTTGTTTTGGCTGACTGTATAGAATTTCTCCATCTTTGGCTGCAAGGAATATAATCAATCTGATTTCGGTGTTGACATCTGAATGCAGAGTTTCAAAGAATAGCAAGAAGAGATAAGAAAGCCTTCTTCAGTGATCAATGCAAAGAAATAGAGGAAAACAACAGAATGAGAAAGACTAGGGATCTCTTCAAGAAAATTAGAGATACCAAGGGAACATTTCATGCCAAGATGGGCTCGATAAAGGACAGAAATGGTATGGACCTAACAGAAGCAGAAGATATTAAAAGAGGTGGCAAGAATACACAGAAGAACTATACAAAAAAGATCTTCACGACCCAGATAATCACAATGGTGTGATCACTGACCTAGAGCCAGACATCCTGGAATGTGAAGTCAAGTGGGCCTTAGAAAGCATCACTACGAACAAAGCTAGTGGAGGTGATAGAATTCCCGTTGAGCTGTTTCAAGTCCTGGAAGATGCTGCTGTGAAAGTGCTGCACTCAATATGCCAGCAAATTTGGAAAACTCAGCAGTGGCCACAGGACTGGAAAATGTCAGTTTTCATTCCAATGCCAAAGAAAGGCAATGCCAAAGAATGCTCTAATTACCACACAATTGCACTCATCTTACATGCTAGTAAAGTAATGCTCAAAATTCTCCAAGCCAGGCTTCAGCAATACGTGAACCGTGAAATTCCTGATGTTCAAGCTGGTTTTAGAAAAGGCAGAGGAACCAGCGATCAAATTTCCAACATCCACTGGATCATGGAAAAAGCAAGAGAGTTCCAGAAAACCATCTTTTTCTGCTTAATTGACTATGCCAAAGACCTTGACTGTGTGGATCACAATAAACTATGGAAAATTCTGAAAGAGATGGGAATACCAGACCACCTGACCTGCCTCATGAGAAACCTATATGCAGGTCAGGAAGCAACAGTTAGAACTGGACATGGAACAACAGACTGGTTCCGAGTAGGAAAAGGAGTATGTCAAGGCTGTATATTGTTACTCTGCTTATTTAACTTATACACAGAGTACATCATGTGAAATGCTGGGCTAGAAGAAGCACAAGCCGGAATCAAGATTGCTGGGAGAAATATCAATAACCTCAGATATGCAGATGACACTACCTTTATGGCAGAAAGTGAAGAAGAACTAAAGGGCCTCTTGATGAAAGTGAAAGAGGAGAGTGAAAAAGTTGGCCTAAAGCTCAGCATTCAGAAAACTAAGATCATGGCGTCTGGTCCCATCACTTCATGGCAAATATATGGGAAAACAGTGGAAACAGTGGCTGACTTTATTTTGGGGGGCTCCAAAATCACTGCAGATTGTGATTGTAGCCATGAAATTAAAAGACACATACTCCTTGGAAGGAAAGTTATGACCAACCTAGACAGCATATTAAAAAGCAGACATTACTTTGTCAACAAAGGTCCATCTAGTCAAGGGTATGGATTTTCCAGTAGTCATGTGTGGATGTGAGTTGGACTATAAAGAAAGCTGAGTGTAGAAGAATTCATGCTTTTGAACTCTGGTGCTGGGGAAGACTCTTGAGTGTCCCTTGGACTGCAAGAAGATCCAACCAGTGCATCCTAAAGGAGATCAGTCCTGGGTGTTCATTGGAATGACCGATGTTGAAGCTGAAACTCCAAGACTTTGGCCACCTCATGCGAAGAGCTGACTCATTTGAAAAGACCCTGATGCTTGGAAAGATTGAAGGTTGGAGCAGAAGAGGACGACAGAGGATGAGATGGTTGAATGACATCACCAACTCAATGGGCATGAGTTATGGTAAGCTCCAGGACTTGGTGATGGACAGGGAAGCCTGGCATGCTGCAGTTCATGGGGTTGCAAAGAGTCGGACACCACTCAGTGACTGAACTAAACTGAAAAGTTGGAGAGTATATGTTAGAAAATATAATTAATTTAATTTGAACACAGCAGCTATCAGTGGACCTCCATAGTATCTCAGAAAGTAAAGAATCTGCCTGCACTATAGGAGACCAGGTTGATCCCTGGATCAGAAAGATCCCATGGAGAAGCAATGGCTACCCACTCCAGTATTCTTGACTGCAGAATTCCATGGACAGAGGAGCGTGGTGGGCTACAGGTCCATAGGGTCACAAAAAGTTGGAGACCACTAAGCAACTAACAGAAACAACTATCAACAGTTATACAGAGATTGAGAACTGAGCTCCAAAACTCAAAAGTGAGATCTCAGTTTTAGAATAATTATTGAAGCCATAAGTCATGGGTATATTGGGAGACAGCATAGATAAGAGAATAGAGCAAAGACAAGAACCCTGCTGTCAGGGGTCGTTCAACTTTAAGGGATCCAATATGTTCTTCTTTTGTGTGCTATTTCTCAAAGACTCTCTATTCCTTATCAGTTTCTGGAAAACGGAAGTGAGCAGAGCTGCATGCAGTTCTCAGGACTGAGATCATGAGAAAGGGCACCTGCTTGGATTCCTTTCAGTGACTCCCTTCAGTGACCTTACTTAAATGTAATCTATTCAGTTATGCCCCTCTTACTCAGGATATGGAATGCTTTCTGGCCCTTTGAAGATTGTTATTTGCTTGGCTTTGTTTTTGCTCAATATTTTTTACTTCCTAAAGCTGTCTTGTATGAAGATATATAAACATGTGTTTCTGCAAATAAAGCACCCTTGTTTCACTCGAGACTTGGGTCCCCTGCATCCTTCTCATCAACTCCAGTCCCCAAGTCCTGATCTACAAAGACCGTGACCCTGCAGTGGGGGAGGGAAGATAGAATTATCAAGGAAGTATATAGAGAAAGATTTTCAGAGAGCCTGGAGAATTAGAAGCTGCAGGAAAAGGTATAAGGAGCAGTTATTAGTATTATAATTTAAGTCTGAATATGGTAAGGAATCGAGAAGAAAATGGAAACCCACTCCAATATTCTTGTCTGGAAAATCCCATGGACAGAGGAGCCTGGCAGGCTATAGTACATGGGATTGCAAGAGTTGGACATGACTTAGCAGCTAAACAGAGAGAGAGAGATGGTAAGGAAATGGTATAAGAGAAGGGTTTACAGAATTTGTTCCTTGGGTAGCTACTTTTTCTTCCTATGATCTTTTTCAACCTTTCAATTGGTATATAAACTGGGAACGTACACAGTTTCACAGTTCTTTTCTTCCTTAAATTTACAGTGTAAGAATTTGAGGAGGAAATTGTAAAAAAATACTTTCATTAAATAGAAATTCTTTTGTTGATAAAATGAAATATGTCATACATGTAATTTATGAATCACTCATTTTCAAGTTGTATAACTTGTACAATTATCCATGAATCAAAAGTGATAGCTATACATTATACTAACTAATTTAGACACTCATTTCTAAAGATATAGATGGTGTTAGTTTATTTTCTTTATATTTGTTTCTTTTAGCATATTTAGACTTTTCAGTCACTATTATTATTTTTCTGATGGTGAGAATTAGAAAGAAAATCTTAATGTACAGATGCTTCCTCATTACAGCCAAAATACTTATCCAATAGTTTATCAAATAAAAATAACATATATTGATAAAATTATATTAGTCATTGAATGAATGACTTTTGGGGTCTTGAAAATAATTTTTAGGTTTTTTTTTTAAATGAAAGATAAATCTGCATAGTTTAGGACATAGCTATGTGATGAGGAAGACTCACAAAATTGTATTTTTGTTTCACTTTGAGCAGTATAATAAAAGAAGTCTTACTTATCAATATTTTTTTCTGAACTCATCAGCTAATATAAAGCTGATTACAGAATTTTTCCTGTCATTTTACAGTGTTAAAATAGAGTATTTGCTATTTTTACACTATATTATAAATTAAATATTATTAATATTTCAATTACATATTAAATATTTTGAAAAATAATCTTCAATATTAATGTAATTAATCTTTAGTAATGTAATAATGTAATTAATACATGTAATACATGATGTTGTTGTTTAGTCACTAAAGTTATGTCTGACTTTGTGACCCCATGGACTATACCCTGCCAGGCTCCTCTGTACATTGGACTTCCCAGGCAAAAATACTGGAGTAGGTTGTCATATCCTTCTCCAACTACACATGATACATATTGCTAATTAAAATTACTTATTCCATTTAAATATTTTTCCCATTTAAATATTAATTCTAAATTAGGTTCTTAAATATAACTTCCTATAAATTATGACAATTTCTAATTACTACATTAAATAATAAAATTATATGTATATGATGCATAAGCATACACACACACACACACTATACATATATATATATGTGTGTGTGTCAATGAAATAGGGGAATAATTCACTGGATATTCAAGATAGAAGGAGAAAGAAAAGGGAATAAAATCACAAGTTAGATGTTTATTTGATATATTTTAGCCCAGAGGAAATCTTAACTGCCTCTGCTTTATGATGAAACTTGTGCAAAATAAGCATACTTTCACATGCAGAGAGAATTTATCCCAAATGTATCTACATCCACATAAATAATTTTTCTAGAGTGAAAATATCACCCTGTTTTAAAATAGTTTACATAATATTATTCTAAGGAATTTTCTTCAAAACTTGCAGTTTGAGGGAGGCTAAAACAGCAAATATCTAAGGTAAAGGAAATAAAGTACACAAAATATTAATAAACTACATCATTATTGAGCAATTCAAAGCAAAATATATTCAGATTTGGCAGTCATTATTGTTTTTCTGGTGGAGAGAATTAAAAAGAAAATCTTATCTTAATCTCTAGATGTTTTCTCATTATCACCAAACTATTTTCCCTATAGTTTACCAAATAGCAATTTATCAGATATTTATCAAATATCAATAAAATTTTATTGGTCACTGCATGAATGACTTTTTGGGTTTTGGAAGTAATTTTTAGTTTTTTTTTTTTTTTTAATTGAAGATAAATCTTAATTGTTTAGGATATAGCTAAGTAATGAGCAAAACTCACAAACTGTATTTTCAAACACTGAGTTAATGAATAACATTATGAAGCTAGTAAAAGCAGTGTATTAACCTAGACATTATCAGTAATTAATATCTTACTATATTCTTCATTCGTTGCTATTGTCTTCTTTTCTTCTTCCCTTTCCTTCCCTTCTGTTCTCTTTTCCTAGTCTCAGATCAGGCATTAAGTCATCTGTGGTCTTCCTTAAGTTTCTCAGAGTCAAGGGTCCTTTATTTTGTGAGTCCCAAATAGTCTGTCAAATTTCACAGCACTGAAAACTTTATGTAGTAAATATTAATAAATATTGTCACATTCACTGTTGTATCATTAGCTATAACAAGGTACCTGGATTAGCAAGGTCTTAAAGTATATTTATCACACTACCCTGGCCTCCAAAATTTAAGATATTTTCAGAAAATTTTCATGTTTTTGTAAAACGTGATGTATGGTCAATAAACCACAGATAAATAATTTTCTGCAAAGTTAAATACAATACATTAAAAGATTCATTGAATAATTTAGATAAAAATGAAATATAACATTTAAAGAAATAGGTGAAAATAATAATTTGATATCAGTGAGGAACAGCAACATGAATCATGCAGAATTTGGGGTCGAAGTCAACCTAAAGGACCCAATTATTTCATGCAAATATGAAGTAATTTAATTTCATTTATTGCACACAACACTTGGCCAAGCCTAAAGCTTGCCCCACCCTTAGTCTTTTCAGTTATATGAACCAACTTTCAAATGGGTATTTCTCTCCTTTCACCAAAATATGACCTGCTTCTTTTGGAACAAAAATTTGGCTAATATCTCACTCTAATTTTTTCTTGAGATGTTGTTTTACTCTTAATAAGTTTCAGGTTGGATGTATAAATTCCTTGGCAAATAGTATCACTGGCATCTACTTTTCTACGAGTGAGGAATGCAGCATTGAAAATTTAGTTTCAACTTATTTTAAGATTTTTTTTTTTTCGATTAAAAAGGTTCCTGGGGCTTCCCTGGTAGTCTAGTGGTTGAGAATCTGCCTGCCAATGTGGGGTTCAAGAGTTTTATCCCTCATCTGGGAAGTTCACACATGCCATGGAGGATCTAAGTCCCATGTGCCAGAACTACTGAGCTAGTGCTCTGGAGCCCATAAGCCACAACCACTGAGCCCCTAAGCTGCAACTGCTGAAGCCCATGCACCTGGAGCCTGTGTTCTGTAACAAGAGAAACCACTGAAATAAGAAGCCCGTGCGTCACAATTAGCCCCCAAATAGCCACAACTAAAGTCTGTGCACAGCAATGAAGACCAAGCAGAACCAAAAATAAATAAGCAAATAAATCTTTAAAAAAATTAAAAGATCCCTGACTGATTTTACATAGCATTTCCATGCTAGTTATGCACCAAGTGCCACCATCTTGGAAAGTACTAGATGGCTGGGTCTAGGAAAGCAAAGGAGTATCGTATCTCTCTGGGCTTCCCAAGTGACTCAGTTGGAAAGAATATGCCTGGCAAGCAGAAAACATGGGCTTGATTTTTGGGTTGGGAAGATCCCCTGGAAAAGGACATGATAACCACCTCCAACATTCTCGCCTGGAGAATTCCATCGGCAGAGGAACTTGGCAGGCTACAATCCATGGAATCACACAAGAGTTGGACATGACGTAGGGACTTAATGTTAGTCAAGTCCAACTCTTTGTGACCCCACGAGCTATAGCCCACCAGGCTCCTCTGTCCATGGAGTTCTCCAGGCAAGAATACTGGAGTGGGTTGCCATTTCCTTCTCCAATAAAGGGCTCAGGAAAGAAACAAAAATGTTTTTCTTACGCAAGACACTTTATTATTAATGTAGTAATAATGTGTTAGTAAGAGGAGAAACAGTATATTCAAAACACTTAGGGACTAAACAACAACAAAAATTATATCTCCCTGATCCACAGCATCCAGTCTCTGATGATGTAGGATTCCCTGCCTTCTTGCTTTTCTTTCCATCAGCTACTATTTACTGTGGCAGCCCCTTGGCTTATTCCTTGAGGAACTTCAAGCTCCTTTAGGACCTCTGTGAGGCTACCCACTTGCTGTGTAATCTCCCTCCAAGGGAGTAGCCTTATCCAACAGAACCAGGTGCTAACTGGTCTTGATTAATATATTATTTAAATTAATTAAGACTGACAGTGGCTGATTGGGAAATCTGACTGTGGCTGTAAGTAAACAAGATGTGCTACAAGCTCAGGATCTTTTCTTGGCCTCAGTGTTCTTGTCATCAGTGAGCAGGTCCTTTAAGATCAGCAGCTAGTCCCTAGTGAGGATAATGCATTTAACAGACTGGGCCCTGGTGTTTCTCCACCCCACTGCACTTTTGGACCTCACAGTGACCATATGCCATCAGAGATCTGATGCAGATGAAAACTTTGTCAAACTGCATGTTGTCCTTTATCTCTCTCATGGCTCCAAGTCCCTGCATGGCATCTTTATCTCTCTCATGGCATCCTGTCCCCAACCTGAGGTAGCATCCAAATCTAGGAAAAAGCTTGATGTTTCATACATAGCCAGCCACTTTCTCATCCAGCTTCCCAGACAGGGCTCAGTACTGCTCGAGGTCAAGGAGGCCAATGTGCTTTTCCAGCCACAAACGTTACTTTGGCTGGAGGCCAGTCTCCAAGCCAACCAGTATTGTCCAGGTCCATAAGAAACAGCATGCAGGGCAACTCGCTGACCCGGGGAGTAGGGGGAGGTCCATGTCTGGATAGTTCTGGGGATATGGGAGCCCTATGAGCCAGATGGGAAGGGAGGGGGCCGCTTAGGAAGAGAAGGTGAGCCAAAAATGCACTCCAGGCCTGTCGTTCTATTCAGTTTTGCTTTTCCATATGGTTTTACCATGTTTTTTCAATTTGTGGACTTGTCTATAAAAATACTTTGTAGATATGGCTTATATTATTGAGTAATGTTTTTGTTAAAACAGTTAAATATTTCATCCCTAAATGTTGCTTTCATTTTATCTTATATAGCATGAACTTTTAGATACACACTGTTCATTTTTGTGTGATCATGAAACTGAGTGTTGTATGAGAAAGAAAACAGTGGATGATTTCCCCCTTGTTTATCTTTTATTCTTTGCTGTGTGCTGTACTTAGTTGCTCAGTCATGTTCGACTCTTTGTGACACCATGGACTGCATGAAAGGCTATCTCATGCTGCTGCTGCTAAGTCGCTTCAGTTGTGTCTGACTCTGTGTGACCCCATAGACAACAGCCCACCAGGCTCCCTGTCCCTGGGATTCTTTAGGCAAGAATACTGGACTGGGTTGCCATTTCCTTCTCCAATGCAGGAGAGTGAAAAATGAAAGTGAAGTCGATCAGTTGTGTCTGACTCTTAGCGACCCCATTGACTGCAGCCTACCAGGCTCCTCTGTCCATGGGATTTTCCAGGCAAGAGTACTAGAGTGGTTGCCATTGCCTTCTTCGTTATAATAGCCAGTTACATTTATATATATATTTGGATATGTTTCATCAAAGCACAAACTTAATATAGCTTAGGTCAACCACAGCAGCACAACTCAAAGGTCAGGCTCAGTGGGATTTAGTTTCCTATTTTCATCAATTGCTTTTTGCCTCTGCAACATTTGTTGCATACTCAGCCTATCTGTTAGAATCTAGATGCAACTGTTTAATAAAGAACAGTATTTCAATGGCCTACAGCAGTTCTCCTGGTTTCTAGTGTGTGTCCTTCCTTTAATCAATTAACTATATCCTCCTCTCCATCATCTTTGTAAAGCACAGTTGTGTCATTCTCCTACATAAAAGCTTTTCAATATTCCCATTTAATTATAGGAAAAATATGCAAAGTATTTATTATGATGTTAGAGTCCCTTCACATTGATCATATCCAAATTTTCCAGCTATTTATTCAGACACTACTTCTCACATGCCTTGTGATCAAACATATAAGCTATTCACAATTTTCAACAATATTTTGTGCCTCTAGGAATTTCTGAAATATAGTTTAAAAGTCTTGGTAACATATGCCTGAAATATGAATAAGTGTGTCTTTCACCATCATGAACTAATCCGGCATAAGCAACCATTTGAGAGCTGGTTATTTTACATTTTGGAGAAGGAAATGGCAACCCACTTCAGTATTCTTGCCTGTAGAATTCCGTGAACAGCGGAGTCTGGCAGGCTACAAAGAGTCTGGCATGACTGAGTGTTTTCACTTTTACTTTCTTTATTTAACCTTTAATTGTTTTACTCAATAAAAAGAGCTCTGGAAATTATATTCTCTTTCTTATACTAAATAGGATATTCTTTCAAAGATTCTACATATTTTACACACATATGCATTCCCCAATTTATCTGTAGAATATATGCTTGCTGTTAAAGATAATGATGATGATATCGATGAGTTTGATGGTTATTATTAAACATAAACGTTTGTATCTAGGACTCCTAGATACCCAGGATAGATGCTGCATATATTCCTAAACTGGATCCTCTTTTTCACCTTGCAAAGCTTGAATTTTATCATTTATTTATTTTTTTTAATTTAAATTTATTTATTTTAATTGGAGGTTAATTACAATATTGTATTGGTTTTGTCATACATCACCATGAACCCACCACGGGTGTACGTGTGTTCCCCATCCTGAACCCCCCTTCCACCTCCCTCCCCATACCATTCCTCTGGGTCATCCCAGTGCACCAGCCCCAAGCATCCTGTATCCTGCATCGAACCTGGACTGGCGATTTGTTTCCTATATGATATTATACATGTTTCAATGCCATTCTCCCAGATCATCCTACCCTCTCACTCCCCCACAGAGTCCAAAAGACTGTTCTATACATCTATGTCTCTTTTGCTATCTCATATACAGGGTTATCATTACCATCATTCTAAATTCCATATATATGTGTTAGTACACTGTATTGGTGTTTTTCTTTCTGGCTTACTTCACTCTGTATAATAGGTTCCAGTTTTATCCACCTCATTAAAACTGATTCAAATGTATTATTTTTAATGGCTGAGTAATATTCCATTGTGAATATGTACCACAGCTTTCTTACCGAGTTTAAACTGGGTGAAAGTGAAAGTGAAGTCGCTCAGTCGTTTCTGACTCTTTGCTACCCTATGGACGGTAGCCTACCAGGCTCCGGGGTCCATGGGATTTTCTGGGCAAGAATACTGGAATGGGCTACCATTTCCTTCTCCAAGGGATCTTCCCAGCCCAGGGATTGAACCCAGGTCTCCTGCATTGCAGACAGATGCTTTACCGTCTGAGCCACCTTAAACTGGATATTTAGATGTTAATTTGTGCTGTTTTTTTCAGGTGTGAAGTTTCTTGAGTGGGAAAATAAAAATAAATAAAATAAAGAAAGTTTTAGAAAAAGGCATACTGAGTATGTTAATGCCACAGATTTTCTCTACAAAGAGATGGAATCCCCCATCACAAACGAAGGGTCAGCCCTGAAGGAAGTCTAATAATATATATGTCAAATTGGTGCTTCCATTTTATTTTTTGCCTAAATTTACTTATTTGGCATATTTTGTCCTTTACAATTTACATTATTGATTTAACAATTATCTAATTCAAATGTGGGTACATTTTTTCTTAATTTCTATTTTCATGCTTTCATTTCAAAGAATTTTATAAAAGGAGCTGTGAAAAGAGTGCTTACTGATTATCATCTTTATCAGAATTCCCATTCATTTAAACTGTATGTGAGATTGTCAACTACCTAACATGTGACTCCTAGGTTAACATCCTTTTAAAAGAAAATTAGGATAATTAAATAAATGTTAAAAGGTATAAAGCATTAGTCCATTTGTAGTTGACAATGTTATTTTAACAGATAATCAGGCAGTACTCATGAAATTGTTATAATAAAAGTGACATTTCTAAATCAATGTCACCATGTGGACTCCTACATTCAAAGTTACTTCACACGTATCAGAAATAAAAATAGGGCAAAAATTAAAGTAAAGTTATTGAATTAATAACAAAAAATATGGCTAAATTGTTGAGTGATAAGTAAGACATAAGTGGGTTTTCTTGAGTATTTGTGTTTGTTTGATATGTCCTTAAGAATATTAGATTTTACATAAATTTATGAAAGCCTTGAGCTTTTTATCTTATAGAAATATGCCTTTTCATACTAAAAATAGTCACAGAACAAAGTCTAATGATGAATGTGAAAGATTCTTATTCATTTGAATTTTTCATTCTAACATGTTCTTAAAAGAAAGAGAGGTCAGCAAATATGTGTTTGTTCATATATTATCTCTGACACAAAAACCTCACAAACATTAATTTTCCTCTCTATGAAGTCATAAAGTAAAGCATGCACAGGAAATGAACAGAAACATTAAAAATACAAATGCATAAACAGTCATAAATGTTAAACCCTATGTCATTTTAGCATATTCATAAAGTCCATTTATGCATAACAATTAACGACTCATGCTGTTTTAGCACCAACTTGGCAGATAACTAAGGGGCTTTTGTATTTTAAAATGTAAATGATCTTACTGATCAAATAACTGGGAGCATATATTTTTCTGCCATAAGAAAATCTAGTCAATAAAGAACTAAAACAGAGCTGCAATTACAGTAACATTTCCTTTGGAAAAAGCTGAAGACATCTTCCTTCAGTGAAAAGAAACTTTATCAAATACCTAACTAGTAATCTGCTAATGTAAGGTGCAGAACAAAATAAATCACTTCCATTGTCTGCAAATTGAGAAGCAAACCTAGGTGTGGTGATAAAAATATTATAATGTTTTCTATTAGCCTTGCACTTTATACTTCTGATGCACTTTACATATTTGGCTCATGTTTGATATTTATCTGGCTTCCCTGGTGCCTCAGTGGTAAAGAATCCACCTGCCAATATGGGAAGTGCAAGAGACTTGAGTTCGATCCCTGAGTCGGGATGATCCCCTGGAGTAGGGATGGCTACTCACTCCAGGACAGTCCATGGGGTCACAAAAGAATTGGACAGGACCTAGTGATTAAACAACAATGATGACAACAATTGATACTTATGGCTTCTCTGATGGCTCAGATGGTAAAGAATCTGCTCCGCAATGCAGGATACCCGGATTCAATTACTGGGTTGGGAAGATCCCTAGGAGAAGGGAATGGCAACCCACTCCAGGCCTCTTGTCTGGGAAATCCCATGGACAGAGGAGACTGGTGGGTTACAGTCCATGGAGCTGCAAAGAGTCAGACATGACTGAGAGACGAACACTTTCACTTTTCTTTTCCACATTATTTAACCTTAAACTAAGGCCCATGTATCTGTTTTCTTTGTTACTTTTTCAAAAAAATCACTTTTGAAAAAATTACCTTAAATTTTGGATGATATATTTTTCCAGTAAAGTGATATTTATCAGTTTAATCTAAGGCAGTGGGACAAAATGGTTCATACTTGTGTTCAAAAAATCAAAATTCAAGATCTACAATTCATTAGCTGGGTGACTTTGTGCAAGACATTTAATCTTATTGTGTTTTCAGTTTCTCATCTGTAAAATAATAACAATATTTTATCTATTTCATAGGGATGCTGTACTAATGTGTATAAAAACACCTAAGTCAAACCCAGGGAAAGGCCTCAAGAAATGTTAACTAGAAATGTTATTCTGTGTTAGGTCATTGGCATTTCAGAAATTGTGCAAATACTTCCTTTATCTGTGATAGATTGATAGCTGAAGATATTGAATACTATAAACATAAATTAAGCATACAATTATACAAAAGCCTGGTTTTATTAAATGAATCATGTAAAAAACCTTGTATACATATGTGTGTATCAAAATACTATATATATGACGTATACTGCTCTCAAGAGAATAATTATTACTCTAAATGGTTATTATGCTAAATTCTTATTATGCTATATTATCATCATTTGGCTTAAATGATGATAAAGGACTTATTTTTCTGCCTAAAATATTTATTTTGGTATATTTGCTATAGGAAACAATTCCTTATTTTTCTTCACATGTTTTAATAATAAACAGTACCTTCGAAATACAATTTGTGTTACTTTTACAATGAAGTATTTGAGCGTTCTAGTCTTTCTAAAGATTTACATTGAAACAAAGAAGCAAACATATAAAACACACTGGTGCCTTCTTTATGGTTCAACCCTCACACCATACAAAACTACTAGAAAACCATGGCTTTGACTATTTGGATCTTTATTGGCAAAGTGATGTCTCTACTTTTTAATACACTATGTTTGTCATAGCTTTTCTTCCATAGGACGTTTGTTCTCCTTTAAATCTATATAATATTTCATATATTATCAAAATATAGATATAATATTTCATGTAGTATACAGATATAAGGAGAACAAACTTGTTCTTTAGTTACCAACTTGAAAAGATGTTCACCCTTTTTTTTAGGGAATGAATACATGTATTATTTGACTGTCTTGTCACACCAATAAATTTTTTTTGATTAGTTCTTGTCCATCAACTCTAGTGTGTTTTATATGTTTGCTTCTTTCTTTCAAATCAATAATGAATCAAAATCTATATATATATCTATATAATATATGAAATATTATATTCATACTTGTCCTATGGAAGAAAAGCTATGACATCACTTTGCCAGCAAAATTCTGTATAGTCAAAGCTATGTTTTTTTCAGTAGTCATGTATGGATGTGAGAGTTGGACCATAAAGAAGGCTGAGTGCTGAAGAATTGATGTTTTTGAACTGTGGTTCTGGAAAAGACTCTTGAGAATCCCTTGAACTTCAAGGAAATCAACTCAACCTTAAAGGAAATCAACTTTGCGTATTCATTGGAAGGACTGATGCTGAAGTTGAAGCTCCAGCATTTTGGCCACCTGATGTGAAGAGACAACTCATTAGAAAAGACTCTGATGCAGGGAAAGATTGAGTGCAAAAGGAGGAGGTAACAGAGAATGAGACGGTTGGATGGCATCACTAGATCAATGGGCAAACTCAGGGAGATAGTGAAGGAAAGAGAAGCCTGGCATGCTGCAATTCATGGAGTCACAAAGAACTGGGCATGTCTTAGAGACCAAATAAAAACAATATTCCATAAGTTGTAAATAAAAAATGAATACACATGTTAATTTAATTTTTTAGCAATTAAAGCAACCATTAACTTAATAATGGTAGATATTTAGTTTAATTTGGGGACATGCTTTTGACCAGCTTGGACACATATTTCCCATGGTGTGACTGAACTCTAAATTCTAGAGGTGGCATATTTCTCACACCTAACCAATAGTGGGCAGCCCAAGACGGGCGGGTCATGGTGGAGAGATTTGACAGAATGTGGTCCACTGGAGAAGGGAATGGCAAACCACTTCAGTATTCTTGCCTTGAGAACCCCATGAACAGTATGAAGAGGCAAAATGATAGGATACTGAAAGAGAAACTCCCCAGGTCAGTAGGTGCCCAATATGCTACTGGAGATCAGTGGAGAAATAACTCCAGAAAGAATGAAGTGATAGAGCCAAAGCAAAAACAATACCCAGCTGTGGATGTGACTGGTGATAGAAGCAAGGTCTGATGCTGTAAAGAGCAATATTGCATAGGAACCTGGAATGTCAGGTCCATGAATCAAGGCAAGTTGGAAGTGGTCAAACAGGAAATGGCAAGAGTGAATGTCGACATTCTAGGAATCAGCGAACTGAAATGGACTGCAATGGGTGAATTTAACTCAGATGACCATTATAGTTACTACTGCGGGCAGGAATCCCTCAGAAGAAATGGAGTGGCCATCATGATCAACAAGAGAGTCTAAAATGCAGTACTTGGATGCAATCTCAAGAACGACAGAATGATCTCTGTTTGTTTCCAAGGCAAACCATTCAATATCACAGTAATCCAAGTCTATGCCCCAAGCAGTAACGCTGAAGAAGCTGAAGTTGAAAAGTTCTAGGAAGACCTACAAGGCCTTTTAGAACTAACACCCAAAAAAGATGTCCTTTTCATTATAGGGGATTGGAATGCAAAAGTAGGAAGTCAAGAAACACCTGGAGTAACAGGCAAATTTGGCCTTGGAATACGGAATGAAGCAGGGCAAAGACTAATAGAGTTTTGCCAAGACAATGCACTGGTCATAACAAACACCGTCTTCCAACAACACAAGAGAAGACTCTACATATGGACATCACCAGATGGTCAACACCAAAATCAGATTGATTATATTCTTTGCAGCCAAAGATGGAGAAGCTCTATACAGTCAGCAAAAACAAGACCAGGAGCTGACTGTAGCTCAGACCATGAACTCCTTATTGCCAAATTCAGACCTAAATTGAAGAAAGTAGGGAAAACCACTAGACCATTCAGGTATGACCTAAATCAAATTCCTTATGATTGTACAGTGGAAGTGAGAAATAGATTTAAGGACCTAGATCTGATAGATAGAGTGCCTGATGAACTATGGAATGAGGTTTGTGACATTGTACAGGAGACAGGGATCAAGACCATTCCCATAGAAAAGAAATGCAAAAAAGCAAAATGGCTCTCTGGGGAGGCCTTAGAAATAGCTGTGAAAAGAAGAGAAGCGAAAAGCAAAGGAGAAAAGGGAAGATATAAACATCTGAATGCAGAGTTCCAAAGAATAGCAAGAAGAGATAAGAAAGCCTTCTTCAGTGATCAATGCAAAGAAATAAAGGAAAACAACAGAATGGGAAAGACTAGGGAACTCTTCAAGAAAATCAGAGATACCAAAGGAACATTTCATGCAAAGATGAGCTCGATAAAGGACCGAAATGGTAGGGACCTAACAGAAGCAGAAGATATTAAGAAACGATGGCAAGAATAAACAGAAAAACTGTACAAAAAAGGTCTTCACGACCCAGATAATCACGATGGTGTGATCACTGACCTAGACCCAGACATCCTGGAATGTGAAGTCAAGTGGGCCTCAGAAAGCATCACTACGAACAAAGCTAGTGGAGGTGATGGAATTCCAGTTGAGCTATTTCAAATCCTGAAAGATGATGCTGTGAAAGTGCTGTACTCAATATGCCAGCAAATTTGGAAAGCTCAGCAGTGGCCACAGGACTGGAAAAGGTCAGTTTTCATTCCAATTCCGAAGAAAGGCAATGCCAAAGAATGTTCAAACTACCACAAAATTGCACTCATCTCACACGCTAGTAAAGTAATGCTCAAAATTCTCTAAGCCAGGCTTCAGCAATATGTGAACCATGAACTTCCAGATGTTCAAGCTGGTTTTAGGAAAGGCAGAGGAACCAGAGATCAAATTGCCAACATCCGCTGGATCACGGAAAAAGCAAGAGAGTTCCAGAAAAACATCTATTTCTGCTTTATTGACTATGCCAAAGCCTTTGACTGTGTGGATCACAATAAACTGTGGAAAATTCTGAAGCGATGGGAATACCAGACCACCTGATCTGCCTCTTGAGAAATCTGTATGCAGGTCAGGAAGCAACAGTTAGAACTGGACATGAAACAACAGACTGGTTCCACTTAGGAAAAGGAGTACGTCAAGGCTGTATATTGTCACCCTGCTTATTTAACTTCTATGCAGAGTACATCATGAGAAACGCTGGACTGGAAGAAACACAAGCTGGAATCAAGATTGCCAGGAGAAATATCAATAACCTCAGATATGCAGATGACACCACCCTTATGGCAGAAAGTGAAGGGGAACTGAAAAGCCTCTTGATGAAAGTGAAAGTGGAGACTGAAAAAGTTGGCTTAAAGCTCAACATTCAGAAAACGAAGATCATGGCATCTGGTCCCACCACTTCATGGGAAATAGATGGAGAAACAGTGGAAACAGTGTCAGACTTTATTTTTCTGGGCTCCAAAATCACTACAGATGGTGACTGCAGCCATGAAATTAAAAGACGTTTACTCCTTGGAAGGAAAGTTATGACCAACCTAGATAGCATATTCAAAAGCAGAGACATTACTTTGCCAACAAAGTTCGTCTAGTCAAGGCTATGGTTTTTCCTGTGGTCATGTATGTATGTGAGAGTTGGACTGTGAAGAAGGCTGAGCGCCGAAGAATTGATGCTTTTGAACTGTGGTGTTGGAGAAGACTCTTGAGAGTCCCTTGGACTGCAAGGAGATCCAACCAGTCCATTCTAAAGGAAATCAGTCCTGGGTGTTCATTGGAAGGATTGATGCTGAGGCTGAAACGCCGATGCTTTGGCCACCTCATGCGAAGAGTTGACTCATTCGAAAAAACCCTGATGCTGGGAGGAATTGGGGAATATACTATTAGTAGTTTGTAAATTTTGGTCTTGTTTAGCTTAAGTTGTGGTTATTACCAAATTTTATTTGTACTAAGCTGGGATAGATCACTCATATTTATGCCATCTTGAAAATAATAAGGCAATAATTCTCAGAGCATTTTATGATTTTAAAAAAAGAAAAGAAGAATGTCAATTTACTGTGATATATTTCAAGTGAATTCATCAGACTGTCCATTTTTTAGTCTAAATGCTCTAATAAAATAATATTCTTTCCTACACCAAGTGATGCTTAAATCTACTGACAACCCAACCATCACAAATCATTAAAGGCTTTGAAACAGTCTATTAAATGTATACCAAATGGTTGGATACCTACAAACCAAGCTTTAGAGTCTTGAACAATATTTGAGACTTTCAAATTTTTAATATTTAATGACAACTTTTCCCTATAATCTTTCTGAATAATTAAGAAAATATAATTTTCCACATTATTATTTCAAAGAAAAATAAGTTCATTACTACATCCTCAAATGATATCTTTTAGCACATATGACAAGGCAAACCTAAGTAATGAAGATGATATCCTAATTATTTTTTATGCTTCTTTTAGTTTTTGTCAGATATGTAAATTTCTTAAATATAAAAATAATATGATAATGGTGATATGTGTTATATATGTGGTAAGTGTCAATATTTGAAGCCATATAAACTTCATGTAAACCAAATATTACAGTTTACTACTTAAAATACAACCTTTCTTCTCATTAATATTTGAAATGTTATTAAAGATATTTATTTGTATATATAAATGTATTCATATATCTTAATCACTAACTATATATAATAAACCTAATTTTAGCTTCATCAATTTTCTTCTAGTTCAACTACAATACATTTCTTTTGAAAAGTATGTACTTTTTAAAAATTTCCTTTAATCCTGTCTTTTTGTATCTTAGTTATCTTCATTTATTCTTTTCCATATGCCAGAAGTAAAAATAGAAACAATGCTTCATACATTAATAATCAGGTCTTTTTCCTTTCAAATAGAACTGGAGAAGAAATGAATTCCATCAATATCCATATATTTACAATCTCTTCTTTTTCCTCTAACTGTAGAACTAATTAAAATGCAAATTGTATTTAACAAATGTTTAAAGTAGTATATCTGGCTTTAGTAATCTGAGTCTTTAAATAAATCTACTTAGATTTGGTATAGAAGAAATAGTCCAATTTGTTTTAAAATGTTTAAACTTCATAATTTTCAAGAAAGCTTTTTACTAATTATAAATTATATAACTCTTTAACAAAACTAAAATAGATTTTTTTTTTTGTTATTCAAGTAAAGACTGTCTTATATTAAAAAAAATACAATGGGACACTTATTGAAATAAAACTCAACATCTAAACTATTTCTTTAATTTACTTAGGTCGGGATTTGAATCTCCTTTATTAAATCTTTGCTAATTTCAGTTTTCTGTCATCTAGAAACTTTTAATTATGTATTAGTTTATATAATTAGCTATCATATGTGACAATTGCATACATTTGCCCTACTATTTTTACCCCACTCCAGTACTCTTGCCTGGAAAATCCCATGGACAGAGGATCCTGGGGGGCTGCAGTCCATGGGGTCGCTAGGAGTCAGACATGGCTGAGCGACTTCACTTTCAGTTTTCACCTTCATGCATTGGAGAAGGAAATGGCAACCCACTCCAGTGTTCTTGCCTGGAGAATCCCAGGGATGGGGGAGCCTGGTGAGCTGCCATCTCTGCGGTTGCACAGAATTGGACACGACTGAAGCAACTTAACAGTAGCAGCAGCAGCAGCACTACTATTTTTAGTAGTACATATTCTTTCTATTAAATCACAAAGTTTTATATGTATTTATGGATAGCAATAGGATCTTCAATGAAAATTAAATTTAAATAAACAGTTTTTATCATAAATAATCAAAAATATTGAATATAGACCTTGAATATGAAATAGGTCCACTGAAAACTCAATTTAAAACTATACATACACAGTAGGTGGAACAAAAACTGTTACTTATTAAAACGTTTAGAAATTGTTGATTAAAGAAACAGCTAATGAACTTTGAGATCATGATACATTCTATAAGCATTTACTATTTATTTATTTATACATATTTTTAATAAAGAGATATGAAAAGTAAATTTAGGCACCATATAAATATTTTTAATTATTGCTGAGTAAATTGCTGTTGCTTAATACTGAGTCATGTCTTTGCAACACCCATGGACCAGTCTCCTCTCTCCACAGGATTTCCCAGGCAGCAATACTGGAGTGGGTAACCATTTTCTTCTCCAGGGGATCTTTTCCTCAAGGGGATCTAACACACATCTCCTGCTTGGCAGGCAGTTTCTTTACCACTGAGTCACCTGGAAAGCTCAGAGATAATATGTATCACTTCAAATTATTAATATTAATATTTAATTTAAGTTGGTAAGTTTTAATAGTATTTCAAATTATTAATATGTGAAAGAACTCATTTATTATTTCTTTCAAACATAATTTATTGTATGTCTACAGTGAGTAAGATGCTATCCTAAGAATTAAGAGTATAGCAGTGAACAAGTCAGATGTAGTTTGTGCCTCATGGAATATTAAGTCCACCTCCGTACAAAAAATTTAACATATTTAGAGTAACTTGGGGTCTGGGAGGAATATCCAATACTCTATTGGAAGCTATCTTTTGTTGAATTGTGCCTAGTTGTACATTTCTGAAAGTACTATTTTAAGGTAATGATCAGCCCCAGCTCTATGCTGCCTTGTGTACAAAAGGCAGACTGGGCTTCCCCTTAGGCAAGGATTGATTTAGCATGTTTCCTGTGAACTATAATTGATCCCTCTTCCTTTTATTACTATTTTTAAAAGTACTATTAAAAATCTTTAAGCACAAGTGTAGTCCTTAACAGAAGTGACATTGAAAGAAAAATCTAAATGGAAGCATAAAAAGAAATTAGTTCCCTGATGAGTAATTTATTACCTCATCAGAAAATAGAAATATTCTAAAACATTAGTTCTTAAGGTGCAAATTTTTGTAATAAAGTGAAACTTTCATATGCATAGAAAATCAGTTTCTCGTAGACATTTAAAAATTCAGAACAAAAGCAAGTTATTGATTTCATTGTTTTTTTGTGTGTTATACACTACATTTTTTTTTAATTTTATTTTATTTTTAAACTTTACATAATTGTATTAGTTTTGCCAAATATCCTGATTTGCAAAATGAAACACACTATAGCCAACAAGTTTCTGGCTTTTCCTTCTTCTGACATCACCTAGGACGCCCTTTTAGAACTATTCTAACAAAGTAGAAATATTATTTATCATAGAATGAAATTTTATAGATTAAATAATTCAAATAATTTAATATTACTTACTAATCTCAAAAATATACAAGCAACACGTGCAACTCAATTCCAGAAAAATAAACAACCCAGTCAAAAAATGGGCCAAAGAACTAAATAGACATATCTCCAAAGAAGACATACAGATGGCTAACAAACACATGAAAAGATGCTCAACATCACTCATGATCAGAGAAATGCAAATTAAAATCACAATGAGGTACCATTTCATGCCAATCAGAATGGCTGTGATCCAAAAGTCTACAAGCAATAAATGCTGGAGAGGGTGTGGAGAAAAGGGAACCCTCTTACAGTGTTGGTGGGAATGCAAAGTAGTACAGCCACTCTGGAGAACAGTGTGGAGATTCCTTAAAAACTGGAAATAGAACTGCCTTATGACCCAGCAATCCCACTGCTGGGCATACACACCAAGGAAACCAGAATTGAAAGGGACACATGTACCCCAATGTTCATCGCAGCACTGTTTATAATAGCCAGAACATGGAAGCAACCTAGATGTCCATCAGCAGATGAATGGATAAGAAAGCTGTGGTACATATACACAGTGGAGTATTACTCAGCCATTAAAAAGAATACATTTGAATCAGTTCTAATGAGGTGGATGAAACTGGAGCCTATTATACAGAGTGAAGTAAGCCAGAAAGAAAAACACCAATATAGTATACTAATGCATATATATGGAATTTAGAAAGATGGTAACGATAACCCTGTATACGAGATAGCAAAAGAAACACAGGTATAGGACAGTCTTTGGACTCTGTGGGAGAGGGAGAGGGTGGGATAATTTGGGAGAATGGCATTTAAACATATATAATATCATATATGAAATGAATCGCCAGTCCAAGTTTGATGCATGATACTGGATGCTTGGGGCTGGTGCACTGAGATGACCTTGAGGGATGGTATGGGGAGGGAGGAGGAAGGGGGGTTCAAGATGGGGAACATGTGTATACCTGTGGTGGGTTCATGTTGATGTATGGCAAAACCAATACAATATTGTAAAGTAATTAACCTCCAATTAAAATAAATAAATTTATATTAAAAAATATTACTTACAAGTGACTCTGAAAATCCTTTAGATTTGGGTTTATAGGAAATTTTTTGACATTAGTGCTCCTTCTTGGAATTTCTTTCATTGTATTGTTCCACAGAATCAACTCATGATATAGCAACTCAACAAAGATTTAAATCTGGTAGTTAACCCTATGGACCATAGGCCACCAAGCTTCTCTGTCCATAGGATTCTCTAGGCAAGAATACTGGAGTGAGTTGCCATGCCTACCTCCAGGGGATCTTCCCAATCTAGTAATCAAACCTGCATCTCCCATGTCTCCTTCTTTGCAGGAGGATTCTTTTACCACTATAGCCACCTGGGAAACCCCAAATAACCTAATACATTTTAATAATTTTAATAGTAGATTTTGCTTGTGTGTGTGTGTGCAGTTGTGTGCCAAATCATTGTATTTTAGAAATAGCCCAGTAAAAGAAATGAAAATAAAATCAGAGTTATGTAAATGAAAGAATTCCTACAATGAATGGAGTGTTTTTCAAATAGGTGAATATTATCATCTTCACCATTATCAACAGCAAAGCAGAAGGACGCATTTCTTAAAATAGAATATCTTCAGTTTGAATATGAAAACTTAAAATAGAAACATACTCAAAAGGCATCTGAATAGAAGAAATGGACTTTGTGTAAAATGAATCCTTAAAAAGCTTACAATTTTCCTTGGATCCTCTTTGAGTATGCTTAATTAGTCTTTGAAACAGTCATAAATGCACATTTTATTGTGGTTATTGTCTAGAATCCTAACAATTAACAATTTTTATATAGTCAAACTGCAATTGCATAAGTGAATATTTATTTATTATAATATTACTATTTATTATACATTTCTGTCAATTTATATGGTGTAATCTGAATATCCTGTTTGTGTACAACACTAAGCAATTTAAGGACAATTTTTTAAAATTCTTCCACTAAAATCAACTTCCAGTTGCAGGCAATAGACTAGAATTTTATCAATGACTGTGACTAATAACACAAAGTAAAACTGCCTGTGAAGGGTTGTCAGTCTAATTTAGGGACAAAGCAAGTAAAGGAAAGCATAAACAAACACCAGATGAGAGGAGGTTCCTTTCTATAGAGGCCTCTGCATGCTTCTCACTGCTTGTGAGGATTAAACATAGGTAGTGGTTGTCCTTCAAGCAACTTATTACACTCACTCAACACCTTTACTTCAGTTTACAAAGAAATTCTGAAAATCAAATTTGGCTAAGTTACAGGTTGACATTTATATACTGATTTAAACTCATTATTCACACCATGTTTGTAAATGAGATACTCAAAGGGACTAACACAAAGCAATGAATGAAAAACAAAACAAAACAAAAAAATGTTCACAGCAAATTTTAGTACTAATACATCACATAGGAGTCCTGAGGAGAATATGGATGAAGTGAACTGTATTTTGGCAATGTAGGAAAACAAAGACATTTAAATTCCATTTGTTCTCTCAAAGCAAATTCTAGTTTATGGTTTATTTGTCTGACTTTTGGTAAATATTAAAAAAAATATGCTGCTGACTGGAAATCATGAGAAATGTCAGGTATTTCAAAACCATAAACAGAAACCACATCAATAAAGTTTATTTTCTCTGACATTACTTTTACAGCTCTGAAAGACAAGTGAACTATGTACAGGAGCTTTCAGCTTCTGGCCTTTGAAAGGGCTGCTGCTCTTATGCTGAGTTTGGAAGGCTTCATGCTCCATCTATGAAACACCTGCTTTTTGAAGCTACTGACTGATCATAGCAGCCTCCAATTAGTCTTACTGAAACTGCTTCTGCTTCTAGAGTAAACATTGTGGAATCTCTCAAAGCTGGTAGCACTGGGTAGAAAGTAAGGGTGAAGTGAACAGGGAAATGATAAAACTGAGGAGCAAAATCTTCACGGAATTCTTTGATCTCATCCATGCTACAGGTTTATAGTGTCCATTTGTCTCAAGTAATCCATACCTTGAAATATTCTGGATATCAGGAATCCAACTTGATATTCTGGTAATACGTAAATTTATTAGCACATTAAATAGAGCTTTAAGTTTGCAGTAAGACATTGTCATATTTAAATCTCCATTCTAGCATGTTCTACTATTCTTGAGTATGTTATTTAGCCTCACTAAACGTTCAGTTCAGTTCAGTTCAGTTGCTCAGTCGTGCCCTACTCTTTGCGACCCCATGAACCACAGCATGCCAGGCCTCCCTGTCCATCACCAACTCCCGGAGTTTACTCAAACTCATGTCCATTGAGTTGGTGATGCCATCCAACCATCTTATCCTCTGTCATCCTCTTCTCCTCCTGCCTTCAATCTTTCCCAGCATCAGGGTCTTTTCCAATGAGTCAGCTCTTCACATCAGGTGGCTAAAGTATTGAAGTTTCAGCTTTAACATCAGTCCTTCCAATGAACACCCAGGACTGATCTCCTTTAGGATGGACTATTTGGATCTCCTTGCAGTCCAAGGGACTCTCAAGAGTCTTCTCCAACACCACAGTTCAAAACCATCAATTCTTCGGCACTCAGCTTTCTTTATAGTCCAACTCTCATATCCATACATGACCACTGGCAAAACCATAGCCTTGACTAGATGGACCTTTGTTGGCAAAGTAATGTCTCTGCTTTTTAATATGCTGTCTAGGTTGTTCATAAATTTCCTTCCAAGGAGTAAGCATCTTTTAATTTTATTTTAGAATGGATATAACACATACTTTGCAGGAGTTGTGAAAAGATTAAAACTTAAAAGTTTGTTTAACATGTAGACAATGCTTAATATATTGTTGTTGTTCAATTGCTTAGTCATGTCTCTTTGTGATACCATGGACTGCAGCACACCTGGCTTCCCTCTGGCCTTCACCATCTGCTGGAGCATGCTCGAACTCATGTCCATTGAGGTGGTGATGCCATCCAACCAATTTATCCTCTGTCATCCCATTCTCTTCCTTCCTTCAATCTTTCCCAGCATCGGGGTCTTTTCTGAGTCAGCTCTTCACATCAGGTGGCCAAAATATTGGAGCTTCAGCTTCATAATCAGTCCTTCCAATGAATATTCAGAATTGATTTCCTTTTGGATTGACTCAATCTCCTTGCAGTCAAAGGGACTCTCAAGAGTCTTCTGCAGCACCATAGTTCAAAAGCATCAATTCTTCGGCACTCAGCCTTCTTTATGGTCCAATGCTCACATCTATACATGACTACTGGAAAAATCATAACTTTGACTCTACATACCTTTTGTGACAAAGTAACATCTCTGTTTTTTAATGTGGGACCAAGCAAGTAAAGAGAAACAGAGACAAAAACAAAAAGTCTGGTATATACTATGTATTTAACTTGTGCACCACCAGCACCAGTAGAGATAAGCTTGCCATCAAGCAAAATGTCAGGAGCTGCCTGAGTTTCTCTTTTTCTTTCTCACTCACCCAGTATGTGTAAATATACATATTTTTATATATAATATACTCTTATGAAGTATTAACCTTATTCTTGGTCTTTCTTCTTGCCTTCTCCTCAGGCCAATCTGAAGATTAGTCTTAAAATTAAATCTTGGCTCTTACTTGCTCAGAAATGTTCAATGTTATATCCTTATTTTAATATAACATCACAAATCTTTTACAAAGTCTCCTTAACCCTGAAAAATTTTGCACTGCCAAAGCTTTTCCTGTTTTGGTCTCTTATATCATCCTACAATTTCATTGGAAAAGACCCTGATGTTGGGAAATATTGAAGGCAAAAGGAGAAGGGGGTAGCAAAGGATGAGATAGTTAGCATCACTGACTCAGTGGATATGAATTTGAGCAAACCCCAGAAGATAGTGAAGGACAGGGGAGCCTGGAGCATTACAGTCCATGGGGTTGCAAAGAGTTGGATACAACCTACCAACTGAATAACAAGGGCAACATATGTCTATTTTGGTCACCATTGTATCTTTCTACAGCTCCTGGTATGAAGTAGTCAACAGTAACTTCCCCTTTCAACAATGAATGCTATGAACAGACATCTATCTAGGTTTCCAAGCTATAGGAAGTTAAACAGATGCTATCTAGGAGATACCACATTATGGCGGAAGTGAACAACAACAACCCTTAACAAAAAATTAATGATATGAAACTAGAATAAAAGTACTCTAAATGACAGAAAACAGTTTAAGGAAAGAGAGAGTTTTGAAAGTAATGTCACTTTTAATAGGATATTCAGAGAAGAGATTTTTGTCTAAGTGACATTTGAGCAGAAAGCTGAATAAGACAGAGAAAGGATATAAATATTTGGTAGAAGAGCATTTCCAGCAGAAGTAAGAAAGAACAACGCAAAGTTCATCTGGTGATAGTATGTTTGCTGTAGTCAAAAAATAGCAAAAGGAACAGTGTGGCTAGAATTGTGTGAACTAGAAAATAACAATAGGAAATATCATTAGAAGTTAGAGGAAAACATGGATAGTCTTGCTGAATAACTGAATTTGGGAGTTCTGAGAATAGTAATTCTAAATATCCATGGGAACTATAGGAATTAGTCAATATATTACACATGCTCTCAATCATTACACATGCAGGTACATACAAATCTCAATGGAGATTTGTTGGGAAAAACAAATCTCAGTGGGAAGACCTGTTCTCTACCACAAAGAAGTTGCAATGTAGTTGTGAAGTCAGTCATAAAGACACAAGGGATAATTAATTGCATAAGAAAATGTATAGTGACACCATTTAGTGTTAACAAAAGGAATACTAAGGATTTAAATAAGACAGAGAATGCCATGAAAAATTTTAAAATATTTCTTAGGCATGGGTAAACTTAAACTGAGAAGTGAGGGTGGTTATTTAGAATTATATACCAGGGATTCCAGATAAAAGAACTATCATGAATAAAGAACAAGTGAAAGGAATTCATGGACATATTGAGAAGTGGTGAAATTAATTCAATTTATTTTTTAGGAAAAATGCCTAGGCAGTTGTTGAGAAGTTAGGTGGGGAGAATTACTTCTATCAAAATGTGGAGCTTAAATTTGCTATTTTGGGGTATGTGTTTAAGACACTGTTGGATTAGAAAAACAAACCATGTTTTCTATGTAAAATAGATCTTGGATAGGGAATTGAGGACCTAAATAGCTGTGGAAATGAAGGTCAGGGAACTTTCTGCTAATGATCTCTACCTCTGTTCAATATGAACTGTTCTGACAAGTACTCCACAAAGGCACTGAACTCCTCAAGAACCTCCAGAAATCTCCAATTAACCATCTCAGTCTACAGCAGTGAAGTTAATTGCTTTCAAGTGCTCAGTTAGAAGTTACTTCAAGTTTCCATTCATCCACGTATTTGCCTGCATCTACCTGTACAGAAATAAGGGATTCTCCTTCATTTCCACTTTCTATACCTTGCACGAATGCTTTTAATTGTCAAAGTCTAAACCAGAACCATATGGAGAGAGGATTTCTTAAAAATAAAGATCCAGGAGTCTCCTCTAAAGGCAGAGCTGACCTTAGTAGGAAGTGATGTTGATGATTAGTAGAAATAGACAAGCAGCAAAGAAAGAAAACTCAGAAGACGGAAGGAGACTCCAAATCCTTCATCTATCATCATACAAAACACTTCAACTCCAATATTATTCTTTCCTATGATATTTAAATTGAAAAGAAGTTTATACTACTAAAATTAACAACAGGATTAGAAAACACAAATGGTGCTGTTTCAAACAAAAACTCATTCTATCAAATACACAAAGATATCTATTTCCATGCCCTGATATTATTCAGCTATAAGAACCAAATCTTTTCAACTTTTCTTCATATTTCATGATTATAAAATATTTGCTATTCTTATAATTCTCATCTTCTGTTTGTTGTTCTCTAATGTTTTTAAAATTAGATGTCCAGAATTAACAACAGGTTTCATTTGGAACTCCAATAGAGTAAGAGGAACTATTTCCTTCAATTTTCTTGTTGGTATCTGAATATTCATGCACCCAAAATGTAAATTAATGTTTCAGAATTTATTCCACACTTCTGTCTAATATTGAGCTCACATTCAAAATTTTTCAATATTTCATACATGAACCACTGCCAAGCAGGGTCACTTTCCCTGAATAGATTTTGGAATCACACAAAATCAATAGCTGAATTCAAATAAGTGAAATTTCCAAAGGGAACAGCAAAACATATAAAAAGCAAAGGCATACAGACAGCAAGTTAAGATCTGAATGTTGGAAGATCAAGTTCATATCTAAAATATTTTGGCAAGAAAATTGAAAATTAAAACAAGAATGCCATGTGTAAAATAAGCAAAGAAGGCATATTTAGAGCCAATAAATATATTAATTCAGTACCAGAGTTTGCTCAGTAGAAACCCTGAGATGTTTTGCTACTGAATGAGTTAAGGAGAAGAATAAGAAAAAGCTTAATAAGTTTGTTCTTGAAGCACAAATTAAATAGATTAAATGAGGAGATATGCAAGATTAAACATGAATCAGAGGCTAATATATGGTAAAAAATTATAATATCAGATACACTCATTTTAAAGCATTAGAACTGAGACAAAATAATACTCTACTGGTCAGAAAATGTTTTCCAGTAAAAGAGTAACCCATGAGCATCTGGAGAACACTGGAGCTTCATGCTTCCAACAGAATTTGAAATCATTTTAATTTTGACAAGCATAACACAACACACGATCAATCCATAGTCTCAAAAATAAGTTAAGATAGAGCTGTTTAGAATGTTGAGTGTCTTAGCAAGGACATTCCTATATTTCTGTTTTACATGTATAGTTTACTATAAAGAATATTTTTAATGTGTTTAAAAACTATATTGATACTATTGTGTGATAAATTTCAGATCAGTTCAAGCAGCTGCAAGGAAAACGTTTTGATTATTAAATTAATAATTTCACACCAGACCAGAAGGGACCATTATCCCACTGGATATGCAGGCATATTGTTCTTTGGCTTAGCTAAGCCAGGAAATCTGAAGTGTAATGAAATGAGCATAATTAAATGACAGCAGTTGGGTTTTGATATTTTGGTTGATGAAGTATTTATTTACATTAATTTTATATGGTTCATATAATTTGAATAGTAATACTGTGCCCTGTCATGAAATATTTCAGAAAAAGAATTTGACAATAGAAGTACAAAGCAGGCATCTCCTTCCTTTATTTCTACATTTTATTTAATTTACTAATCTGCTTAAAGGATTAAAGAAGAAAATTAAAATGATATTGAGATTCTGTCTAAGAATAACAATAAGGAGACTTAAATGGCTGATTGTCATTAGTAATTTGAAAAGGTGCTAAATCTCAAAAAAAGAGTTTCTAAATAAACAGCAACTATAAAGCTTAATGAGATTTATTTCATATAAATTATTCCTTTGAGTTGCAAAGAGAAAGCTATATGCTTTAGAGTTGGTTGTTCCAGTAATAAACATCAATTCATTAATAATATTAATAATAAAAATAGCAAGAATGGTTAACATTTTATATAGTGCTTGCTATATTCTAGGCACTCTATTAAGCATTTTTATTTTTTTTTATTTTTTATTTTTTTTACTTTACAATATTGTATTGGTTTTGCAATGATTGCTTCTAGGAAATAAAATGATCAGTATGAAAATATTCTAACTGATTATTCAATTCTAGAATGAAGATAACATTTAAAGAACACACTACAAAGTCCACCCATTTAAAGTGTACACTTTAAATGGTTTTTAATCCTTTTGTTAAAGTATCTACATATATGTCTATACATACAGTAAGAAATCAAAGATAAAAATATAAAATTGGCTTGTACTAAAGGACTATTTACTGACTGATAATCAATTTACACCTTTTATGAAAAATGGTGCAGAAAGACAAAATTACAAAAAAAAAAAAAAATCCACAAACATCATCTGATTTATGTACCTAAATATTTTCCCTTTTAGTATAAAATTCCCAGGAATTCTGAAATCCAATATTCACTATCCCAATAAATACTTTAAAATGTACTATCACTATCTTTTTTTTCTCCATAAATCATACAGACAAATGCAAACCTAACATATCATGCTATGATAAAAAGTGTGCTAGATAGCTCAGGATTCCACAACAAAATACTGCAGAGTAGGTGGCTTAGATAACAGGAATTTATTTCTTATTATTTTGAAGGATGAAAAGTCTATTATTAAAATATAGTGTTACTGGGTTCTCTAAGGACTCTCTTCTGAGCTGTCAGATGGCTAACTTCTCACTGTGTCCTCACATGAAAGAGAGAAAGGGGAAGCAAATTCTACAGTGTCTCTTCTCATAAGGGCATCCTGAGGGGCCTGCTATGATGACCTCACCTCCAAAGCCTCCATCTCCAAACACCATCACATTTGGGGTAGGATTTCAACACTGAATTTTGGTTAATATACCTCAGTCCATGGGCTTTTGAGGTGGTGCTAGTGGTAAAGAACCTGGCTGCCAGTGCAGGAGACTAAAGAGACACAGGTTCAGTTCCTGGTCAGGAAGATCTCCTGGAGGAGGGTATGGCAACACACTCCAGTATTGCATGGAGAATCCCCATGGATAGAGAAGCCTGATGGCAACACACTCCAGTATTGCCTGGAGAATCCCCATGGATAGAGAAGCCTGATGGCATTGCAAAGACTTGGATGTGACTGAAGCAACATAGCATGCACAAACCTGGGTCCGTGGTAGAGAGGTTATTTGAAAAATGCAAAACAAAAAATTTTGTGACATAAACTGCTAGCTCTTAACTAGAAAGAAAAGAGGGGGAAAGGCAGCTGTGGAAGGAGATGTAAAAGATAGATATCCTGGGAGAAATTAAGACAAAAATTATTTTAAGAACCATTTAAAATCCCAAGCAGTCAATATCTATATCTATATTGTCTATAAAATGTAAATGGAGCCATAATAAAGACCATTGTGTGATGTCTTTTTCTACTTTGAGGTTCTTAAATACTATACAGTACATTGTGTCTAGTGATAAAAATGTACCAGTGATTCAAAACTAATTTTGAGTCTTAATTTTGAATGCAATAGCTGTAATTATTTTAACCTGTGACAATACAGCTATGCTGCTATTATTAAAAAATTACATTTCCTTACCATCGTGTAGCTATGGGCCACCTTCATTAATTCAATGCATCCTTGAGCATCTGCAAATGCTCGGATTCCTAAACAGTTTGATGGATGCAAGAGCTTCATGAGGAAATGGCAGCACACTTCCACTACTTGAGGAAGCTGAAGAAGGCAAGCTGCTGCAAGAAGGTTTTCAATGGTTTCTTCCTTTAATTCCAAGCAACCTAAACGTTAAAAGAATTATGAAACTGTTTAAAGCATGAAATAATATGCACCAGTCTATTATTCAAAACATTAGGCCAACCTTCTAGAAATTATTGAACCTAAATTGATAATCCAAATAAATACAACTCATGAAAGATCAGTAATTGCTTTCAGCATCTTGCATTTCTTAATTTGTATGATATTCAAAATCATCCAAACATGAACACAGCTTCCTCAGAAATACATATATCCTATTAAACAGGAATTATGGTTGTTCCTTCGGTTGTGAATTCAGTAATTAAAAAAAAGAAAAGATAGATAGAAAAATATTTTACAACACATGTCTTTCCAGGTGGCTCTAGTGGTAAAGAACCGCCCTGCCAATGCAGGAGACACAAGAGAGGAGGGTTCAATCCCTGAGTCAGGAAGATACCCTGGAGGAGGAAATGGCAACCCACTCTAACATTCTTGCCTGGAGAATCCCATGGACAGAGAGGCCTGGTGAGTTATAATCCACAGAGTGACAAACTGTTGGACACAACTGAGGCAACTTAGCATGCATGCACACACACACTTTTATAAGCTTAGGAGAGCAAAGGTGCACTAAGTTTCTGACAATATATACACTGTTTATATGAATATGGAATATTTATGTGTCTTTAATTAACATCTGTATATATATATATTTATAACCACACATATTGTATGTTGCTAATATTGTATTTAACTCACTGTGTCTAGAATTTCCTATAATATTTATTTCTTTATGGTCAGTGTTGTGTGTTAGTCACTCAGTCATGTCCGACTCTTTGTGACCACATAAACTGTAGCCTGCCAGGCTCCTCTATCCATGGGATTCTCCAGGGAAGAATACTGAAGTGGGTAGCCATTCCCTTCTCCAGGGGATCTTCCCAACCCCGGGAACAAACCTGGGTCTTCTGCATTGCAGGCAGATTCTTTGCCATCTGAGCCACCAGGGGAGGAATTTTCCTTTCTTTCTGGTCAGTTAACCTCAAATCTGAGCTCTTCAATGTTTCTTTTCTTTTTTTTTCTAACAACTGATATAACTTGTTAAATAATGGAGCTAATTCTGGAATGTTTATAAATCTCATCTGTGTAAATCAGATCAGATCAGATCAGATCAGTCACTCAGTCCTGTCCTACTCTTTACGACCCCATGAATCGCAGCATGCCAGGCCTCCCTGTTCATCATCAACTCCCGGAAGTTCACTCGGACTCATGTCCCTTGAGGCAGTGATGCCATCCAGCCATCTCATCCTCTGTCGTCCCCTTCTCCTCTTGCCCCCATTCCCTCCCAGCATCAGAGTCTTTTCCAATGAGTCAACTCTTCACATGAGATGGCCAAAGTACTGGAGTTTTGCTTCAGCATCATTCTTTCCAAAGAACACCCAGGGCTGATCTCCTTCAGAATGGACTGGTTGGATCTCCCTGCAGTCCAAGGGACTCTCAAGAGTCTTCTCCAACACCACAGTTCAAAAGCATCAATTCTTCGGCACTCAGCTTTCTTTATAGTCCAACTCTCACATCCATACATGACCACAGGTAGATGAACCTTTGTTGGCAAAGTAATGTCTCTGCTTTTGAATATGCTATCTAGGTTGCTCATAACTTTCCTTCCAAGGAGTAAGCGTCTTTTAATTTCATGGCGGCAGTCACCATCTGCAGTGATTTTGGAGCCCAGAAAAATAAAGTCTGACACTGTTTCCACTGTTACCCCATCTATTTCCCATGAAGTGATGGGACCGGATGCCATGATCTTCGTTTTCTGAATGTTGAGCTTTAAGCCAACTTTTTCACTCTCCTCTTTCACCTTCATCAAGAGGCTTTTTAGTTCCTCTTCACTTTCTGCCATGGTGTCATCTGCATATCTGAGGTTATTGATATTTCTCCCGGTAATCTTGATTCCAGATTGTGTTTCTTCCAGTCCAGCATTTCTCATGATATACTGTGCATATAAGTTAAATAAGCAGGGTGACAATATACAGCCTTGATGTACTCCTTTTCCTATTTGGAACCAGTCTGTTGTTCCATGTCCAGTTCTAACTGTTGCTTCCTGACCTGCATACAAATTTCTCAAGAGGCAGATCAGGTGGTCTGGTATTCCCATCTCTTTCAGAAGTTTCCACAGTTTATTGTGATCTACACAGTCAAAGGGTTTGGCATAGTCAATAAAGCAGAAATAGATGTTTTTCTGGAACTCTCTTGCTTTTTCCATGATCCAGTGGATGTTGACAATTTGATCGCTGGTTCCTCTGCCTTTTCTAAAACCAGCTTGAACATCAGGAAGTTCACAGTTCACATATTGCTGAAGCCTGGCTTGGAGAATTTTGATCATTACTTTACTAGCGTGTGAGATGAGTGCAATTGTGCGGTAATTTGAGCATTCTTTGGCATTGCCTTTCTTTGGAATTGGAATGAAAACTGACCTTTTCCAGTCCTGTGGCCACTGCTGAGTTTTCCAAATTTGCTGGCATATTGAGTGCAGCACTTTCACAGCATCATCTTTCAGGATTTGAAATAGCTCAACTGGAATTCTATCACCTCCACTAGCTTTGTTCATAGTCATGCTTTCTAAGGCCCACTTGACTTCACATTCCAGGATGTCTGGCTCTAGGTCAGTGATCACACCATCATGATTATCTGCGTCATGAAGATATTTTTTGTACAGTTCTTCTGTGTATTCTTGCCATCTCTTCTTAATATCTCCTGCTTCTGTTAGGTCCATACCATTTCTGTTCTTTATCGAGCCCATCCTTGCATGAAATGTTCCTTTGGTATCTCTGATTTTCTTGAAGAGATCGCCAGGCTCAACTATGTAGGTTTTCTTTCATGTAACAATTCAGCACATATTTAGTGGTTTAGTTCCATTCAGATTTTCCATTGCTATTGGGAGAAGTTTTCTGGGTCATGCAGTCTCAGAAATGATTTATATCACCTTAGCTTTTGTGATACACATGACTACCCTTCACTAGAAATATCTGCACTCATTTTTCATGAACATGGGGTCAAATCACATACTAACATCATGACACATGTCAGTGTATGTGTGTTGCTACCACACCAACATTTATGATGTGACTGTGCCTCACCCCTACTCTTTCTTTTCTACCAGCTAAGTGTGCTTTGTGCTCAGTCACTCAGTTGTGTCCAACTCTTTGTGACTCCATGAACTGAAGGCAGCCAGGCTCCTCTGTCCATGGAATTTTCCAGACTAGAATGCTAAAGTGGGGTGCCATTTCCTTCTTCAAGGGATCTTCCCAACCTAGGAATCACACCCACATGTCTTGTATCTCCTGCCTCGGCAGGTAGATTCCTTATCTCTGTGCCACCTGGGAAGCCCACAAGCTAACTAAGGCCTACATGAAAACCCCGGTGGATGGAAGCTACATGGGAAGCAAGAAGCCTGAGCTCTGAATCCACACCCAGAACTATTAGCTTCAAACAACAATATGCAATATATAAACTAATAATACTCCAAAAATAAATTAAAACTTGTACTTGAGTTGAAAGCTGTCTCAAGTGTCTAAATTGAACCTCAAGTGTAAAACCATAGGGAAAATAATTGATTAATATTTATTATGTTGTTATCTAATTAATTTTTTTAATTTAAATTTATTTATTTTAATTGGAGGCTAATTAGAGGGATGGTATGGGGAGGGATGTGGGAGGAGGTTTCAGGATTGGGAACACGTGTATACCCATGGCGGATTCATGTTGATGTATGGCAAAACCAATACAATATTGTAAAGTAATTAGACTCTAATTAAAATTTAGAAAGATATGCTTGCCAGCTGGAATACATTTTTTAACTTTGTGATGATACTGTCATTTTTTTTTCTTAGATGTATCTTTATTTCATCATCAATATTCATTTTTATTACATTCTAAGAGAAGTTGTTTACTGTAAAAAATTCAGCTTTTAAGGACAGGCTACTTATTAAGAAACCTCTTCATAAACAGAATGCCTTTATTTTTTGCCCACATCAGAAATTTATTCTGAATTTTTAAAAATTTCAATACTTTACAATAATAGTACAATAAGCACTTAAGTACCTTTTCCTTAACTTCACTAGGAAAAACACAATCACAAAGTGTTAACATTTTGCTATATTTATGTATATGTTTGTGTGTTTATGCTACAGTTGATGAATTATTTTAATAATACTTCTAATCAACATGTATTTCACTTCTGAATACTTCAGTATGTCTCTCTTTAAAAACAACAGCATTCTTTTAGATAGCCACTCACAAATTTAATTTTTTACACTCAAGAACAATAGTATTTGCCCTAATGTAAATTTCCCCAAATGTTCAAATAAGATGCTTTACTGATTTTATTTTTAAATTCAGCATCTAATCAAGGGCTTCCCAGTTGGTGCAGTGATAAAGAATCATCCTGCTAATGCAGGAAAGCAGGAGATGCAGGATCAATTCCTGGGTTGGGAAGATTGCCTGGAGTAGAAAATGTCAACCAGCTCCTATATTCTTGCCTGGAAAATCCCATGGACAGAGGAACCTATGGGCTACATTCCAGGGGGTTGCAAAGTCAGACATGGCTAAGCGCATGTGCGTGCATTCTCGTGCACACACACATATACACACACACACACACACACATACACACACACACACAATGAAGTCTCATACATTATTTACTTTCTACATCTCTTTGGTCTTCTTTAATCTGGAACAGTTTGCCAGCCATTTTGTCATTCATGACATTTGTATTAGGGGAGTTCAGACCAGATGTTTTGCAGAATTCCTTGATGTGAATTAGTCATATTTTCCCCCCATGATTAGATTTAGCCAATACCTTTTGGTAGGGAGACAGTAAAAGTGCTGTTTTTCATTCCATGCATACAGAGTGAGTGATAATGGCAGTATATCCCACTCTTGCTGGCGTTAAATTTGGTATCTTGTTTAAAATAGTGTCTGCCAGATACCTTTATTTTAAAGAAACTTAAATTTCTACAGAAATATTTCCCTTTATAATTAATAAGTCATATGTTGTTGAGGGATAATTTCAGTTTAAAACATGACATTTCACTCATAACTTAACATGTTTAATAGATGAAGAGAATTATGTTTCATTTTTGAGTTTCATTGAAAGGATGAAAGCAAAGAAATCTAAAACCTGCTTCCCAGTATAGCAAGGGATTTGATGAAGAAAAGAGAAAGGTAAATTCTATTTACCTTTGGATATAAATTCAAAGGAAATTAAAATAATTTTATTGCATATTAGTTGCTAATTAAATTAGTTACCTAAATTTTAGCTTGGTATAAAAGAGGGACATTATCAATAATAAAAGTTATAAACAAATTTTCAACATTTAATAAATGCACAAGGACCCTCTTCAGATATTATCAACTACTAGAACATCGAATATCATGATCAACTTGACAGAGGACACATTTGTCAATAGCAATATTGAGGTGTTTATATTTCACATTATCAGTAACATTGTCATTCAATAATAATGTCAAACAACCAGTCTAAATGACTTTAAGACTAATTATATTAGTGTAATTATACATATATTTATTAAAGCTTATGGAATATTCAATTCAGTTCAGTCGCTTAGTCATGTCTGATTCTTTGTGACCCCATGAATGGTAGCATGCCAGGCCTCCTTATCCAAATATACTATGGAATATTAGTAAACATCAAAATAAAATATTCTAAAAATTATAGAAACCTATACTTTATGTAGATTTTATGTTTTATGAAATATTTACCCATACACTTATATCCAGAGAAGACAATGGCACCCCACTCCAGTACTCTTGCCTGGAATATCCCATGGATGGAGGGGCCTGGTGGGCTGCAGTCCATGGGGTCGCGAAGAGTCAGATACAACTGAGCGACTTCACTTTCACTTTTCACTTTCATGCATTGGAGAAGGAAATGGCAACCCACTCCCAGTGTTCTTGCCTGGAGAATCCTAGGGACAGGGGAGCCTGGTGGGCTGCTGTCTATGGGGTCGCACAGAGTCGGACACGACTGATGCAACTTAGCAGCAGCAGCAGCAGCACACTTATATCAATAAAAATATAAGATATAGGGAAGATAAAATGTGTACAATAAGATCTGTTATTATTTACTATTGATTATAAGCACAACAATTATATATACATAAATATATATGTGTTTAAAATTTTGTCATGATTTTATATCTTTGGAGGAACTGTATCTAAAATTTTTCAATGATTATCAAAAAGATGCTTGTTTTTTTTAACACTAATCATGTGAAAATCAGTTTAAAAAGGATACATTCAGATGATATGATCTTTATAGATTCTATTTTTACTGTGACTTCAGAACATTAGAAGAGTGACTTTAATTTTAATTGATTATTGGTCTCAGTAGCATATGTGCAGAAAGAATTAACAAATTAACACAGCAAGTCTGAACTGCTCTCCTTGAAAAGGCATGCTCGCAAGATTTGCCCTTGATTGGTATCTGAAAACTTAGATTTCAAGAGGGTTCCCACTATTCAGTAGTATATATGGCTCACTGTGCCTAAACTGTTCGTGTAAACATTATGGCTTATGCTTAACAACTGTTTTCTTTCTGGGAGTCTTGAATTTTGGCATATACTAAGCAAAAGCTGCCTCAGTAAAAACTCTCCCTTGCTGATAACAACTCACAGACTTTGTCACAATTCATTGCAGAGGAAATTAAGTGTACCCTGTACTATTCCATTTGAAATGCCGACCTTGGAAGTTTGCTCCTGATTGCCCCAAGACTACTGCCCCAAGACTATACACTGTACACTATTTCCCTATCCTCATTATGCTCTGAGTCTTTTTGATATAAACAAATCAGAACCATTGGTTTGTATGCTGAGTCCTGTGAGTCATCCTCTCATGAATCATCAAACCTGGAGTGTTAGTCTTGAGGATATCCCAATACAGCTTTCTAATTAGAATAGTTGAGGTGATGGGTGAAGTTTGAGATATACTGTGTCCACAGGCTGGAAGATACAATACTATCAGGATTGCAACTGACCCCAAATTAATCTATAGGTTTATTATGATTATATTCAAAACCCAAGCAGACATTTTGTAGAAATTGCAAAACTGATTCTAAAGTTCATATATAAATACAACCAAGAATGTTTTTTGAAAAAGAACAAATGTAGAAATGACACTATAGATCTTAAGACATTTTATACAGCTGTAGTAATTAAGATTTATGGCTATTGGTCTAAATATAGACAAATAGATCAATAGAAAAAAATGGATTCTAAAAATACAACCAATAATATATAAAGTTTTGCAAAGGAACAAAAACAATTCAATTGAAAAAGCACAGTCTTTGAATAATCAGTATAAGCAGATATCCAGGTACTAAAACTTATATTTTAGTCTACACAATACACAAAATTTACTCAAAATGGACCATCGTCCTCTATTTAAAACTTAAAGTTATAAATCTTCTCTAAGAAATCTCTATAACTTTAAGTTAATTATTTCTAATATAAAATGTCAAAAGGCATAATCTACAGGAAAAAAATGTTAAAAATCACTACAGTGACAGTAGTCAAGGAACAAAAGATGAACCATGAACTAGGAAAAAAATGTTTGCAAAATCATATATCTGATAAAGTACTTGTGTCTAGAATACATAAAGGACTCTCAAACTCAATAATAATAAAAATCTTATTATATAAAGCTTATACAAAAATGCTTATAAAAAATGGGTAAGTGATCTAAGCAGACAGTCCACAAAAGAAGATACATGACTCTAAAATGCTCAACATAATTAGTATTTAAGAGGATGTAAGGTGAAAAGCACAGTGAAATACCACTACACATGCATTAGGACTGCTGATGGGAATATGAAATGGTATAACCATTTTGGAAAATAGTTTTATACAATTTTGCTTTTTAAATGACTTAGTCATCCCACTCTTAACTATTTACCCAGGAGAAATAAAATAATATGTTTATATAAATCATTTTGCACGAATGCTTATAGTAGATCTATCTTGTAATGACCAAACCCTGAAAACAACCTAGATGTTCAACAACAAGTGAATGGGAAAACAAATTGTAATCTATTCATTTACTGTACTACTGTTCAGTAATAATTTAGAACTATTGTATGTGCAATATCTTGGTTAATTATGCTGAGTGAAATATTATGCTGAATGTATAAAATCAGCCAAAAAAAACTTTGTGATCCAGTTTAATTAAAATTCTTAAACATCTAAACATATCAGTTATGAGTGACACAAATCAGATCATTAGTACCTGAGCATGGGGAGGGATGAGTAAATGCAACAAAATGGATCATGAAAAGAGGTGACAGATATATTCCTTATCCTGATTGTGGTAATGGTTTTACATGTTTGTGTGTTACTCGCTCAGTCATGTCTGACTCTTGGTGATCCCATGGACTATAGCCCACCAGGCTGCTCTATCCATGAAGTTTTCCAGGCAAGAATACTGGAGTGGGTTGCTATTTCCTTGTCCAGGGGATCTTCCCCACCCAGGGATCGAATCTGTGTCTCCTGCATTGCAGGCAAATACTTTACCATCTGGGCTACTAAGGAAGCCTTTCTACATGTATACACATGTCAAAGTATCACATTATACACCTTATGTATGTGTTGCTCATTGAATGTTAATTATTTATTAATAAAACTTTAAAAAAGAATATTCAAATGTTAACTAAGATAATTTGAGTTGACTACTAACTGTAAATACTTTCTGATGGTTTTAATTCAAACTTTACTAACAAAATCACAAAGATAGGATATTATAATTTAGAGAAATTGTGGTTATATGTTCTTTTTTTCTTTAGCTTACAATATATAGGTCATATTATTATGATCATGGAAACTTCATATACACTATTGTCAATTTATAATGCTTGACCAAAGTACTGTATAAAAAAATCTTATAAGTGTAAGCCTAACATATAAAATGGTGTATGTGTGTGTGTGTGTGTGTATGTCCATGTTAGTATGTTTACCTTCCCAAATCAAAGTGTTTCATAGGTATTATACAGTGAAATAAGTTATAGGGTATATAATAAAAAAATATTCAATCCAAATTTAAATGTTGGCTCTAACATTGTACTTTATAATAATTTAGGTAAAATATTTGCAGGACATTTCACCAATCTTTCTTGTTAAAAAAGAAAGAAAGGGAGAAACTAAATTTTTACAGGTTATCTGCAGACTAATTTTTAAAAGTTACTTAGTGATAACTTTGGATGTAAATTTGGAGGATGTAAGCATTGTTTGTTTCAAAGAGTCAAAAATATTCCATTTTTTTCAACTTGGAATATATCCAATGAAAGGATACATTTGTAAAAGCCAGAAGGCATAAGTGGAATATAGTTAGTGTTGAGCTTGAATGCACATAAATTGAGTTATCTCATGCCTGATCTACTTTGTATCTATAACCTGGCTATTTTGCTGGCACATTTAGATGGTAGAAAGGCAAAAATCTGCTAAGTATTTGACTTAAAAGTGAACCTAATGCTTTACTGAACAACCTAATACTACTTAAAGGTCATAATGAATTAGACCAGTCCATTTTTTCATCCAGTCTACTCTGGTCTAGAGCATATAGACACCAAAGAGCACAGAATTACTAGTAGATTTCTACCACACCCCCACCCTATGAACCACTTTAAAAGAGAAAATTTCATCTTAAGATTTCACTGCTTAAGGAGGCCATACTACTGCAACAGGTTTTGGCCATGAAAGAATACTTTCCTAGATGTCATATTAAGTTAATGGAAAGCTTAGCCCCAAATCAATTATTCATGATATTCATTAGAAATTCTCACAAATGACACGCATTTAGGAGCCAATTTTGCTTCTTTGAATAGCCAAAGGCTTGAAAAAAATTTTTTTGCGTTTGTTTTAGAATATTTAGTCACTGACAATTTTTACCAGTATCTTCTTCTCCTCAGTCCTTAATAGACCCAACCCATTCCATCTGGGAAAAACAGAAACCTAACCAGATTTACTCAAATCTTTGATACGTAGACACAGCTTTTGATAGATTGCAACTGTAAGCAAAAATTTAAATATGGTTAAAAACCTGGTTTCCCTTGGTAAACAGATTAAAAATATCTGATGTAAAACGTTTAACAGGATAATTCAGGAATGTGGGATTTCTCTGACTTGCAAATATGATATATCACATGGAATATTATTATTTTTTTACTATTTGTACGTACATAATGAAAACCAATTCATTTTATATATCAAATTATTTTGTAAGTTGTAAAATAGCAGTTGCAGTTTTATTATGAACTTTTCTCAATAAACCAGGTGATCTTAAAAAAAAAAAAAAAGTGAACCTAAAAAAGATACAACTGGCATTAATGGGGGGAAAAAAAGCAATTCTATACATCCACTAAGTCAACTTTTAAGGCATTACTGTTCACAAAGGGCTTTAACACTTACTGAGAGGTAAAGCCTATATGATTTTACTTTAGGTGCCACTGAAAATTAGCTTAAAATATCTGATAGGCAAATGAAATAATTAAGAAGCTGATAACTATAGCAGTAGAAAAACATGAGAAATTTTTTTCTTAAATAATAAGGAAACATTTATAATCTTCCTTGACAAGTCCAAAGGATGAGAGCTGATTAATTGTTAAGGCTCAACACATCATCAGGAAACTGCCATTTTCTCAAGAGTCTTGCTGTTTATCTCATAGTTGCCATAGTTTTAAACTTTGAATTCAGACAAGAAAACACCCATCAGAAGAGAAAATATCCCTTCATGTAGAGTTCTTTTGAATCAGTGAAGATATCTTTACTAAAAGTTCCCCAAAGCCCTTCTTTTTTTTTTTTTGAAAATAAATGTTTTTTTAATGCTAAAAATAATACAAGCTCAGTAGAAAAAATCTGAAAAATGCAGAAGAAAACTTAAAAACTTAAAACCAACCATTCATCAAAAAGTTAAACATGTAATTATCACATAATCCAGCAATTCTATTCCTAGGTATATGCCCCCCCAAAAATTGAAACCAGAGACTTAGATACCTGTACACTAATGTTAACAGTAGCATTATTCATAAGAGCCAAAGGGGAAAACAATTCAAAAGTCCACCAATGGATAGATTTATAAACAAAATGTGGTATGTAAATTACATATAATGGAATATCAGCTATAAAAAGGAATGATATTTTGATGCATGCTATAACATGAATGAATCTTAAAAATATTATCCCAAGTGTCTTAGTCCATTCAGGCTGCTAAAACAAAATACCATTGAATGGATGGCTTATAAACAACAGAAAATTATTTTTTACAGACCTGGAGGCTGGAAGTCCAAAATCATGGCAGCTTCAGATTCCATGTCTGCATGCTAAGTTGCTTCAGTCACGTCCAACTCTATGCAACCCTAGGGCCTCTAGCCCACCAGGCTCCTCTGTTCACAGGGTTCTCCAAGCAAGAATCTTGGAGTGGATTTCCATGCCCTCCTCCAGATGATCTTCCCGATCCAGGGTTCAAGCACAAGTCTCTTGATTTTCCTGCATTGGCAGGTGGATTCGGTACCACTAACACACCCTGAGTGGGAGTCCAATTTCCTACTGATAGCCCCCTTCTCACAGTAACTTCACATGACTGAAGGGATGAGGGAGCTCTCTGGCGTCTAGTATAAATGCACTAATCTCCTTCATGAGTGCTCCACCCTATGATCTGGTCACCTCCCAAAGTTCCCATCTCCAAATATTACCACATCAGGGGTTAACTTCTCCTCTTGCCCTCAATCCCTCCCAGTATCAGAGTCTTTTCCAATGAGTCAACTCTTCGCACGAGGTGGCCAAAGTACTGGAGTTTCAGCTTTAGCATCATTCCTTCCAAAGAAATCCCAGGGCTGATCTCCTTCAGAATGGACTGGCTGGATCTCCTTGCAGTCCAAGGGACTCTCAAGAGTCTTCTCCAACACCACAGTTCAAAAGCACCAATTCTTTGGCGCTCAGCCAAAGCCCTTCTTTATGTTGCCTAAGAAAAAATTTTATGACATGACCATAAAATGATCAGCAATAATTAACCAATAATTACCAATGAGGTAAAACCTCAGTCATTGATTTTAACCCTACACAAATTGTATCAATAGAATCACTCTCTGTTGAGTTGGCTGGTGGAGTAAGAAGGTACTGAGTTTTGAATAGGTTACCTCCAATGTGTGCTACCTTTCAGTTCAGTTCAGTTCAGTTCAGTGACTCAGTCATGTCCGACTCTTTGCGACCCCATGAATTGCAGCACGCCAGGCCTCCCTGTCCATCACCAACACCTGGAGTTCACTCAGACTCACGTCCATCGAGTCGGTGATGCCATCCAGCCATCGCATCCTCTGTCGTCCCCTTCTCCTCCTGCCCCCAATCCCTGCCTGTATCAGAGTCTTTTCCAATGAGTCAGTTCTTCGCATGAGGTGGCCAAAGTACTGGAGTTTCAGCTTTAGCATCATTCCTTCCAAAGAAATCCCAGGACTGATCTCCTTTAGAATGGACTGGCTGGATCTCCTTGCAGTCCAAGGGACTCTCAAGAGTCTTCTCCAACACCACAGTTCAAAAGCATCATTTCTTCAGCACTCAGCTTTCTTCGCAGTTCAACTCTCACATCCATACATGACCACTGGAAAAACCAAAGCCTTGACTAAATGGACATTTGTTGGCAAAGTAACGTCTCTGCTTTTGAATATGCTATCTAGGTTGGTCATAACTTTCCTTCCAAGGAGTAAGAGTCTTTTAATTTCATGGCTGTAATCACCATCTGCAGTGATTTTGGAGCCCAAAAAAATAAACCCTGACACTGTTTCCATTGTTTCCCCATCTATTTCCCATGAAGTGATGGGACCGGATGCCATGATCTTCGTTTTCTGAATGTTGAGCTTTAAGGCAACTTTTTCACTCTCCTCTTTCACTTTCATCAAGAGGCTTTTGAGTTCCTCTTCACTTTCTGCCATAGGGTGGTGTCATTGGCATAACTGAGGTTACTGATATTTCTCCCAGCAATCTTGATTCCAGCTTGTGTTTCTTCCAGCCCAGCATTTCTCATGATGTCCTCTGCATATAAGTTAAATAAGCAGGATGACAATATACAGCCTTGATGTACTCTTTTTCCTATTTGGAATCAATCTGTTGTTCCATGTCCAGTGCTACCTTTACCTCACATTAAATAAATGCTAAAGCTACTGACTAATCCAAACACATACAAGTAGACTCAAACTCTGATTTCCTAAAAGGGAATATACTTAAATTTACTCTGTACTGGAGTGAAAATATGCAAAATATAAGGGGAAGAAAATTGTGACTGTTATAGAAGAATATGAAACTATGTTGTTTACATTTTTAATAGACAAGCTGTATTCTAGCAACTGTGCTGTACAACCATATTTCATCCATTAAGTCAGTTATTTTGAAAAAAATAATACATTTTACCTTGTAAGTGCAAGAACTGCCTATAAAATACATAAAGTAAATTAAAATAGCCTATCCATCTGTCATCTATCTCCATGTTTCTTCATTAAAAAAATATATCATTGCTACATTAGAATTAAAGCAAAGTAAAAAAATGATAGTTTAGAAATGTATAAAGGATTAAAGAATAACTTTTTTCCTAAAATTCTTTAGATTTACATAAATTTGCAAAGGTAGCACAGACATTTTTCATATAGCATATGCTAGTTTTTCCTAGTTAATATATATGATCCATATATTAATGAAATAGCATTGTTATATTGTTATTAAATAAAGTTCATTCTTTACTCACATATGCTGTTTTATTTTTTACCTATTGTCCTTTTTTCTGTTCCAGGATCCCATGTAGAGTATCATATTTCATTTAGTCATTATATTTCCTTAGGAAACCCTAGGCTGTGACAGTTTTTTTTTTTTCTTTTGTTTGTTTGCTTAGTGTCTTAAGTTGTGTCTGACCCTTTCTTGACCTTAAAGACTACAGCCTGCTAGACTTCTCTGTAGGTGGGATTTTCCAGGCAAGAACACTGGAGGTGATGGTTTCTTAGACTTTCCTTGTTTTTGATGACTTTGACAGTTTTGAAGTACTATTTAATTATTTTGTAGATGGTCCCTCAATTGGGATTTGTTTAATTATGATTACATTGATATTATGAGCTTTGGGGCTCATCACATCATATCAAGGGTGCAAATTATCAGCATGACATCACTGTTGATATCAATTTTGATTACTTGGGAGAAGTAGTGTTTGTCAGGTTTCTGAATGCTAAAGAACTCTTCCGCTCTCTAGAAGAAAGTACTAATGCACAGCCACACTTAAGGAACAGGGAGTTATGCTCTATCTCTTTGAGAACAGATTATGTAAATGATTAGAATTTACTTATTTATACCAATAAATTCCTAAGGTTGTTTCTTTTTTAATTTTTTTAATTTAAATTTATTTATTTTAATTGGAGGCTAATTACTTTACAATATTGTATTGGTTTCTGCCATCCAAACATCTTGTACTCTATCATCCCATTCTTCTCCTACTTTCAATCTTTCCCTGCATTAGTCTTTCCCAATAAATTGGCTTGCACTGGGTGACGAAAATATTGGAGCTTCAGCTTCAGCATCAGTTCTTCCAAAAAATATTCAGGGTTTATTTCCTTTAGGATTGATTTGAATTGCATGAAGTTCAAGACTTTTAAGAGTCTTCGACATTACAGTTCAAAAACACCAGTCCAGGTTCGATGCAGGATACTGGATGCTTGAGGCTGGTGCACTGGGACGACCCAGAGGGATGGTATGGGGAGGGAGGAGGGAGGAGGGTTCAGGATGGGGAACACAGGTATACCTGTGGTGGATTCATTTTGATATTTGGCAAAACTAATACAGTATTGTAAAGCTTAAAAATAAAATAAAATTTTAAAAAAAACTTTTAAAAATTCAATATTCAAGAAAAAAAAAAAACATCAGTTCTTTGGTATTCAGCCTTCTTTATGGTTCAATTCACATCCATGTATGACTCCTGGAAAAACCATAGCTTTGACTATATGAGCCTTGGTTGGCAAAGTTTTGTCTCTGCTTTTTAATATGCTGTATAGTTTGGTCATAGCTTTTCTTAAAAGGAGCAAGTTTTGTTGTTTTTTTTTTTTTTTTTTTTTTTGAGCAAGTGTTTTTAATTACACGGCTGCAATCATTGTCCACAGTGATTTTGGAGTCCAAGAAAATAAAGCCTGTTACTATTTCCATTGTTTCCGCATCTGTTTGCCATGAAGTGATTGGGCCAGATGCCAGCATCTTAGCTTTTTTTTTTTTTTTTAACTTATTTACTTTTTTAATCGAAGTATAATTGCTTTACAGATTTTTGTTGGTTTCTGCCAAATATCAACATGAATCAGCCATAGCCATATATGTTTTTGAATGCTGAGTCTTAAGCTGGTTTTTTCACTCTCCTCTTTCACCCTCAAAAGAGGCTCTTTAATTCCTCTTCACTTTCTGCCATAAAGGTGGTATCATCTGGATGTCAGAGGTTATTGATATTTCTCCTGGCAATCTTGATTCCAGCTTGTGATTCATTTAGCCAGCATTTCACAAGATGTGCTCTGCATAGAAGCTATATAAGCAGGATGACAATAAACAGCCTTGACATACTCCTTTCCCAATTTTGAACCAGTCCATAGCTCCATGTCCAGTTCTAACTGATGCTTCTTGACCTGCATACAGGTTTCTCAGGAGAAAAGTAAGTTCAGTTCAGTTGCTCAATCGTGTCAGACTCTTTGTGACCCCAGGGACTGCAGCACGTTAGGCTTCCCTGTCCATTACCAAATGCCAGAGCTTACTCAAACTCATGTCCATCAAGTCAGTGATGCCATCCAACCATTTCATCCTCTGTTGTCCCCTTCTCCTCCCACCTTCAGTCTTTCCCAGCATCAGAGTCTTTTAAATGAGTCAGTTCTTCATATCAGGTGGCCAAAGTATTGAAGTTTCAGCTTCAGCATCAGTCCTTCCAATGAATATTCAGGACTGATTTCCTTTAGGATTGACTGGTTGGATTTTCTTGCAGTCCAAGGGACTCAAGAGTCTTCTCTGACACCACAGTTCAAAAGCATCATTTCTTTAGCACACAGGTTTCTTTATAGTCCAACTCTGACATCTATACATGGCTACTGGGAAAACCATAGCTTTGACTAGATGGACCTTTGTTGGTAAAGTAATGTTTCCTCTTTTTAATATGCTGTCTAGTTTGGTCATTACTTTTCTTCGAAGGAGCAAGTGTCTTTTGATTTCATGGCTGCAGTCACCATCAACAGTGATTTTGGAGCTCCCCAAAGTAAAGTACGTCACTGTTTCCATTGTTTCCCCACCTATTTGCGATGAAGTGATGGGACGGATTGCCATGATTTTAGTTTCCTGAATGCTGAATTTCAAGCCAACTTTTCCACTGTCCTCTTTCAATTTCATCAAGAGGCTCTTTAGTTCTTCGCTTTCTTCCATAAGGGTGATGTCATCTGAATATCTGAGGTGATTTATATTTCTCCTGGCAATCTTGATCCCAGCTTCTGCTTCATCCAGCCCAGCATTTCTCATGATGTACTCTGTATATGTTAAATAAGCAGGGTGACAATATACAGCCTTGATGTACTCCTTTACTGATTTGGAACCAGGAAATACAACCAGGAAACAACCAGTCTGTTGTCCTGTTTCTAACATTTCTAACTGTTGCTTCTTGACCTGCATACAGACTTCTCAGCAGGGATGTCAGGTGGTCTGGTATTCCCATCTCTTTAAGGATTTTCCATAGTTTGTTGTGATCCACCCAGTCAAAGGCTTTGGCATAGTCAATAAAGCAGTAGATATTTTTCTGGAACATCTTGCTTTTTTGATGATCCAACAGATATTGGCATTGGATCTCTGGTTCCTCTGCCTTTTCTAAATCCAGCTTGCACATCTGGAAATTCAGTTCACATACTGTTGAAACATAGCTTGTAGGATTTTGAGCATTACTTTGCTAGCATGTGAAATGAGTGCAATTGTGCAGTAGTTTGAGCATTCTTTGGCGTTGCCTTTATTTGGGATTGGAATGAAAACTTAACCTTTGCCAGTCCTGTGTCCACTGCTGAGTTTTCCAAAGTTGCTGGCATACTGAATGCAGCATTTTTTTTTTTTAATTTTTTATTCCTTTATTTCTCATGTGTTCCCCATCCTGAACCCTCCTCCCTCCTCCCTCCCCATACCATCCCTCTGGGTGGTCCCAGTGCACCAGCCCCAAGCATCCAGCATCGTGCATTGAACCTGGACTGGCATCTCGTTTCATACATGACATTTCACATGTTTCATTGCCATTCTCCCAAATCGGGAGAGGGTGGGAAGATTTGGGTGAATGCAGCATTTTAGTAGCACTAATTTTTAGACTTTGAAATAACTCAACTGAAATTCTATCACTTTCACTAGCTTTGTCCGTAGTGATGTTTCCCAAGGCCCATTGACTTAACACTCCAGAATGTCTGGCTCTAGGTGAGTGATCAAAACATCTTGGTTGTTTGAGTCATTAAGATCTTTTTTGTGTAGTTCTTCTGTGTATTTTTGCCACCTCTTCTGTCCTTAATAAACTACATAGAATTATTTCCATAGTCCATGCAATACAAGGACTTGCTATAGAGCTTAACCTAAAGCAGTCTCCCACTCAACACTCAAGCAAATTTTGGCTATGAGCAAAACAAAAATACATATTAAAAAATGATCAACTCATAGTTATACAAGTTATCCAATCATCTACTTTAGGCAACATAATTTGGGAACATATATGTCAAACCTATCACATATATGTTCATTTGGCCATTGCAAAGTTTAATACTTTAGGACATCTTTACATGGAAAGTGTACACTTAATTTCAGCATAGGTAACAATAACCAACCTAGATAGCATATTAAAAAGCAGAGGTATTACTTTGCCAACAAAGGTCTGTCTATCAAGGCTATAGTTTTTCCAGTGGTCTTGTATGGATGTGAGAGTTGGACTGTGAAGAAAGCTGAGCGCCGAAGAATTGATGCTTTTGAACTGTGGTGCTGGAGAAGACTCTTGTGAGTCCCTTGGACTGCAAGGAGATCCAACCAGTCCATCCTAAAGGAGACCAGTCCTGGGTGTTCATTGGAAGGACTGATGCTGAGGCTGAAACTCCAATACTTTGGCTACCTCATGCAAAGAGCTAACTCATTGGAAAAAACCCTGATGATGGGAGGGATCAGAGGCAGGAGGAGAAGGGGACTGCAGAGAATGAGATGGTTGGATGGCATCACCAACTCGATGCACATGAGTTCGGGTGAACTCTGGGAGCTGGCGATGGACAGGGAGGCCTGATGTGCTGCGATTCATGGGGGTCACAAAGAGTAGGACACGACTGATCGACTGAACAATAATCTCTTCAAATTAAATGTTTTTTGAATCCAAGAGAGTTTGATCCAAGGATTTTAATATCCTATTGTTTTATACTTGAAATTATTAGTAATCTGTGCTTCTGGACATTATCTTTTGAATTCAAATCAGACAACAGAAAAAACAGTTCCGTAATGCATTATAATATCTACTCCTGAGACATTAGTGAAGATGTCTGAAGAACACCATTCTGGTTTTCAAGTATTCAAATACACAAAAATATTTCTCTCAGATATTAATATCAGTAAGCTGTGTTTCTGTTGAGTAAATATTAATTTTGATTTTAATAGCATAGCTGTTAGCCTTTTTTCTTTGTCTTAGTGACTGAGAAGTTAAAACAAAATATTGGTATGTAGTTTCTATGAATGCAAACTGAATTTTAAGACATTTAGGATTCAAATCATTCTATGGATATTACAGATTTGAATTTGAATGCCTTCTATTAGGTCTTTTTACTTGAATTTCAAAAAGTTTTATAAACCATGGATACCTAAGAGCAAAACTGCAAGGATTGTTATTATCCTATGGCTTCTGTAAATGGCTTATTAGATTTTTTTTCTTCATTTATTGCTCTACTTCAGTCTAGAAAATATAAGGTAGATTGCAAGGGAAAAGAATAAGAGAATACAACTTCTCATTAGATATACAGCAACAATACCTACATGCTGCTACCTACCACAGGTTCTCAAAGAAGCAGACTGAACTGAAGTTAACCTCAAAGTTGCTCCATCCTGGGTGAGTATATATTTTAGGTACTAACTTGGATGGTTGTGTACTGGGATTTAAAAAGTCTGCAGTTTTGACATTTTGTTCTCTGACCATCTGCCTATATTGGGAGTTAACTATCCTATCTGTGCAAGAGGCCATCCTATGCACTCTGTACACTGGGGCTTCTGAATTGTCAGATTGTTTTTGTTTGTTTATTTAACAGATACTTTTCTTTGGAGTGCTATAGTGGCTCTTAAAATATGCTTAATATGTTATTGTCTAATTTCCTTTTTGTCTTCAGTATAGATAAGTTTCAGAGATTACTATCTTCATTTTCTGACTATTTGCATTCATATTTTCATTGAGATCATCACATCTAAGAATCTATATTTACAATCAGCAATTTTTTATTCCAATGAATGAGAAGTGTAATAGCTATCAAGTATTAGTGAGTACACAACTGATTCTCAAGTAAGCATGAAATCCTTTCCCAGAATGCTACCTAGAACATCCATGTATATATTACTAACATGTCAATTTCTTCATATATATATATATATATATATATTATTGGAGTAAAGTTGATTTAAAATAGTCTGTTAATTTCAGGTCTAGAGCACAGTGAACGTTATACGTATACATATATCCACTCTTTTTTAGAGATCCTCTTCTTATATAGGTCATTTATAGAGTACTGAGTAGAGTTCCTTGTTCTACATAGGAGATTCTTATTAATTATTTATTTTATATATAGTAGTGAGTATATGGCCATCCCAATCTTCTAATATATTTCTCTCCCATCGCTTATTCCATGTAACCATAGATTTTTCTACATCTATGAACCTACTTCTATTTTGTATTATAAATAAGTTCATTTGTACCATTTTTTAGATTCCATATATAAGTGATAGATGATATCTGTCTTTCTCTTCTGACTTACTATACTCAGTATGACAATCTCTAGATCCCTCCATGTTGGTGCAAACAGAATCATCCCATTTTTTTTAATTTTTATGGCTGAGTAATATTATATTGAATATATATACCATGTATTCTTTATTCATTCCTTTGTTGATGGACATTTAGATTGCTTCCATGTCCTGGCCATTGTAAATACTGTTCTCCATAGTGACTGTGTCGATTTTCATTCCCACCAACAGTGTAATAGGTTTCCCTTTTCTCCACACCTTCTCTAGCATTTACTGTTTGCAAATTTTTTTTGATGATGATCATTCTGACCAGTGTTAGGTGATATTTCACTATAGTTTTGGTTTGCATGTCTCTAATAATTATTGATGCTGAGTATCTTTTCATGTGCTTTTTTGAAATTAGTATGTCTTCTTAATCTCAGAAATGCAGATGATACCACCTTAATGGTAGAAAGTGAATTCAAGAGCCTTTTGATGAAGGTGAAAGAGGAGGGTGAAAAAGCTGGCCTAAAACTCAACATTCAAAAAACTAAGATCATAGTGTCTGGTCCCATTACTTCATGGTAAACAGATGGGGAAACAATGGAAACAGTGACTGACTTTATTTTCTTGGGCTCCAAAATCACTGTGGATAGTGACTGAAGCTATGAAATTCAAAGATGCTCTCTCCTTTGAAGAAAAGCTATAGCAAACCTAGACAGAATATTAAAAAGCAGAAACATTGCTTTGCTGACAAAGGTCTGTACAGTCAAAGCTATGGCTTTTCCAGTCGTCATGTATAAATGTGAAAGTTGTACCATAAAGGAGGCTGAGCACCAAAAGTTAATGCTTTTGAACTGTGGTGTTGGAGAAGACTCTTGAGAGTCCCTTGGACAGCAAGGAGATCAAACCAGTCAATCCTAAAGGAAATCAACATGGAATATTCATTGTAATGTCTGATGCTGAAGCTGAAGCTCTGATACTTTGGTCACCTGATGCTAACCCATTTGAAAAGACCATGATGCTGGGAAAGACTGAAGGCAGGAGGGGAAGAGGGCAATAGAGGTTGACATAGTTGGATGACATCATTGACATAATGTGCATGAATTTGAGCAAACTCCAGGAGAGAGTGGGATGACAGAGAACCCGACATGCTACAGTCCATGGGGCCACAAAGAGTCAGACACAGCTTAGAGACTGAACAGCAAATGTCTTTTTTTTGAAAGTGACTATACTACCCAAGGCAATCTACAGACTCAGTACAATCTCTATCACATCACCAATGGCATTTTTCACAGAATTAGGGCAAAGAGTTGTGCAATTTGTATGAAAATACAGAAGAATCTGATTAGATAAGGCAATCTTAAGAAAGAAAAATGGAGCTGGAGGAATCAGGCTCCCTGACTTCAGACTACACTGCAATGCTACAGTAATCAAAGCAGCATGGCACTGGACAAAAACAGATCTATTGACCAATGGAACAGGATAGAAAGTCCAAAGATTATCCCACACATCTGTGGCCACCTAATCTATGACAAAGGAAACAAAAACATACAATGGAGATAAGACAAGGCTCTTTAATAAGTGGAGCTGGGAAATTTGGGCACTGACATGCTTACAAGTGAAATTAGAACACTCCCTAGCACCATACACAAAAATAAACTCAAAATGAATTAAAGACATAAATATAAGGCCAACCACTATAAAATTCTTAGAGGAAAATAGGCAGAACATTCTTTGACATAAATCACAGAAATACCTTTTATTGATGTGATCTAATGAAATGTAAAAGTTTTCCCACAGCAAAGAAAAGCATAAGCAAAACAGAACAACTCTCAATGGGGTTGGGGGGGGGGGGGAAACAAACACTCAAAATAAAAAATGCAAACAAAGCAATGAGCAAGGAGTTAATATCTAAAATATTCATACAACTCATGCAGCTCAATATGAAAAAATCAACCTAATCAAAAAATGCACAGAAGATTTAAGCAGACATTTCTCCAAAGAAGATATACAGATGGTCTTATTTAACTATTTTAGCTTGAAGTCCTTTTGTGAAATAGAAAATTTAAATTAAATAAGTATAAAAAGCAATATTTGTACTCAGGTTTAAATATGTTTAATTTAATTTGATAAATAAAATAATCTGCCCCAAAATTCAAAAAATCATATTGTATAAAAAATGCCCATTTATTATAGACTACATTGCCCAGAAAAACTTATAATTATTAATGACATATATTTCAAAGTATTGCTACTCTTCGTGGACATAAATGCATAAAAATAAAAAATGATACATATTAAGTAAATGTAAAGTGATCTTTTGGAGTATCCCATGGACAGATGAGTCTGGTGGGCTACAGTCCATCAGGTTGCAGAGAGCTGGACACAACTGAAGTAACTTGACATACATGCACAAAGTGATTTTTTATAATTCTTCTCACAGGACTACATTTCCATTACTAATCTAGATTTTCTTTAGTAAATTTTTTTTTTCTATTCTGCATTAACATTTCTCCAAAGAAGAAAAGATGGAGTTTGAACATGCATCAGACATAAGATTCACATGAACACCATCTGGATAGTGTTTTCTCTGGTTGAGGAATGTAAAGGGAGTTCAGAGGTAGCAACAAGGTGCCAGAGAAGAGAGTTTAAGCACACAATCTAAAGGGTCAGAGATAAGGTGCTCCTTTTGGATATCTTGAGCAGGCAATCTACTTTATGGCTGAAACTTGCTTTTCTTATGGGAAGTTTTACCATCTTTTACCTGAACAAGACAAAGCATTTAAAATTAAAGTGCTTAGGGTTCTCATTATAAATTTCTTTTCTCAAGCATGAAAAAAAAGTAACTCCTCATAAAGATGGTGAACCATAAACAATGGTAATTTATAGAAATTTGAAGAAGGGTGCAGTAAAGTTGCAGTTGTTTTGTTTCCTTGTTTTTTTTTCCTTTATTGTTTTTAATTGCATTTAGTTGTTTTTAGATACAGTCTACAAAGACTATCAGCTGTTTCAAGTTAGAAATACAAGGTATTGAGCCATAGTCAAAATTCAACTAAAGGAGTATTTTCAAAGATATGTATTATTTAGAAACATATGAAATTGGTGTTACAGCTTTCCCAATATCAAAATAAACTTGAATATCATGAGACATAACTAAGATGTGTGTGAAACATCCTAAAATAATAAATATTAAACTTCTGCAGTATTTTTAATAATAATTCTTAATTAAATACAAAAATAAAACAAAGTTATACCTAAAACTGCAAAATTCTGAAAGTGAAGCCTTAGCCTATCCTGTCCAAGTCTTAGGATATTTTAATTTGTGCTAAATAAACAATCACTGTTCCCCATTGGGGTGGTATCTACATGCTTTCTAAAGTATGTAATCTACATGCTTATAAAGCATATATATACTTATTAGAACATGTATTAGTTTCAGGTATACAGCTAAGTCATTCAGTTATACATACAGATGTATCTATTCTTTTTCAAATTATTTTCCCGTTTAGCTTGCTATATAATACTGAGTAGAGTTCCCTGTGCTATAAAGTAAGTCTTTGTTGTGTATCCATTTTAAATATGGCAGTGTGTACATGTCAATAACATTCCTCAAAAAAAAAAAAATTGTTATTTTATGACAGTTGATGCTAGGACAATGGAAGTTCACATTTTTCAAACTACCTGGAAATTACATAAGTACATATAAACATCATTCCCTCTCATATTAGTCAGACATAGTGTTCAGTAACATTGCTGGTGCTGCTGCTATGTTGCTTCAGTCATGTCCAACTCTATGCGACCTCATAGACAGCAGCCCACCAGGCTCCTCCGTCCCTGGGATTCTCCAGGTAAGAACACTGGAGTGGGTTGCAATTTCCTTCTCCAATGCATGAAAGAGAAAAGTGAAAGTGAAGTAACTCAGTTGTGTCCGACTCTTTGAGACCAAATGAATCACAGCACGCCAGGACTCCCTGTACATCATCAACTCCTGGAGTTCACTCAAACTCATGTCCATCGAGTCGGTGATGCCCTCCAGCCATCTCATCCTATGTCGTCCCCTTCTCCTCCTCCCCCCAATCCCTCCCAGCATCAGGGTCTTTTCAAATGAGTCAACTCTTCGCGTGAGGTGGCCAAAGTACTGGAGTTTCAGCTTTGGCATCTGTCCTTCCCATGAACACCCAGGACTGTTCTCCTCTATGATGGACTGGTTGGATCTCCTTGCAGTCCAAGGAACTCTCAAGAGTCTTCTCCAGCACCACAGTTCAAAAGCATCAATTCTTCAGTGCTCAGCTCTCTTCACAGTCCAACTCTCACATCCATACACAATCACTGGAAAAACCATAGCCTTGACTAGATGAACCTTTGTTGGCAAAGTAATATCTCTGCTTTTCAATATACTATCTATGTTGGTCATAACTTTTCTTCCAAGGAGTAAGTGTCTTTTAATTTCATGGCTGCAATCACCATCTGCAGTGATTTTGGAGCCCCTCAAAATAAAGTCTGACACTGTTTCCACTGTTTCCCCATCGATTTCCCATGAAGTGATTGGACCAGCTATCCTCATCTTCGTTTTCTGAATGTTGAGCTTTAAGCCAACTTTTTCACTCTCCTCTTTCACCTTCATCAAGAGGCTTTTTAGTTCCTTCTCAATTTCTGCCATAAGGGTGGTGTCATCTGCATATCTGAGATTATTGCTATTTCTTTTGGAAATCTTGACTCCAGCTTGTGCTTCCTCCAGCCCAGCATTTCTCAGGGTATACTCTGCATATAAGGTAAATAAGCAGGGTGACAATATACAGCCTTGACATGCTTCTTTTCCTATTTGGATCCAGTCTGTTGTTCCATGTCCAGTTCTAACTGTTGCTTCCTGACCTGCATGCAGATTTCTCAAGAGGCAGGTCAAGTGATCTGGTATTCCCATCTCTTTCAGAATTTTCCACAGTTTATTGTGATCCACACAGTCAAAGGCTTTGGCATAGTCAATAAAGCAGAAATATATGTTTTTCTGGAACTCTTTTGCTTTTTCCATGATCCAGAGGATGTTGGCAATTTGATCTCTGGTTCCTCTGCCTTTCCTAAAACCAGCTTGAACATCTGGAAGTCATGTATTACTGAACCTGGCTAGGAGTATATTGAGCATTACTTTACTAGCGTGTGAGATGAGTGCATTGTGCGCTAGTTTGGGCACTCTTTGGCATTGCCTTTCTTTGGGATTGGAATGAAAACTGACCTTTTCCAGTCCTGTGGCCACTGCTGAGTTTTCCAAATTTGCTGGCATATTGAGTGCAGCTCTTTCATAGCATCATCTTTCAGGATTTGGAATAGCTCAACTGGAATTCCATCACCTCCACTAGCTTTGTTCATAGTGATGCTTTCTAAGGCCCACTTGACTTCACATTCCAGGATATCTGGCTCTAGGTGAGTGATCACATCATCATGATTATCTTGGTCGTGAAGCTCTTTTTTTGTACAGTTCTTCTGTGTATTCTTGCCACCTCTTCTTAATATTTCCTGCTTCTGTTAGGTCCCTACCATTTCTGTCCTTTATTGAGCCCATCTTTGCATAAAATGTTGCTTTGGTATCTCTGATTATCTTGAAGAGATCTCTAGTCTTTCCCATTCTGTTGTTTTCTTCTATTTCTTTGCATTGATTCCTGAGGAAGGCTTTCTTATTTCTCTTTGCTATTCTTTGGAACTCTGCATTCAGATGCTTATATCTTTCCTTTTGTCCTTTGCTTTTTGCTTCTCTTCTTTTCACAGCTATTTGTAAGGCCTCCCCAGACAGCCATTTTGATTTTTTGCATTTCTTTTTTATGGGAATGGTCTTGATCCCTGTCTCCTGTACAATGTCATGAACCTCATTCCATAGTTCATCAGGCACTCTATCTATCAGATCTAGGCCCTTAAATCTATTTCTCACTTCCACTGTATAATCATAAGGGATTATAGATCAACCAAACAGAAAATTAACAAAGAAACACAAACTTTAAATGATACAATAGACCAGTTAGACATAATTGATATCTATAGGACATTTCACCCCAAAACAATGAATTTCACCTTTTTCTCAAGCGCACATGGAACCTTGTCCAGGATAGATCACATCCTGGGCCATAAATCTAGCCTTGGTAAATTCAAGAAAATTGAAATCATTCCAAGCATATTTTCTGACCACAATGCAGTAAGATTAGATCTCAATTACAGGAGAAAAGCTATTAAAAATTTTAACATATGAAGGCTGAACAACACACTGTGAATAACCAACAAATCACAGAAGAAATCAAAAAATAAATCAAAATATGCATAGAAATGAATGAAAATGAAAACACAACAACCCAAAACCTATGGGACACTGTAAAAGCAATGCTAAGGGGTAAGTTCATAGCAATACAGGGGTACCTCAGGAAACAAGTAAAAAGTCAAATAAATAACCTAACTCTACCCCTAAAGCAACTAGAAAAGGAAGAAGTGAAGAAACCCAGGGTTAGTAGAAGGAAAGAAATCTTAAAAATTAGGGCAGAAATAAATGCAAAAGAAACAAAGGAGACCATAGAGAAAATCAACAAAACCAAAAGCTGGTTCTTTGAAAGGATAGCAGAAGAATGGAGAAGAAAGCTGTGGTATATATACACAATGGAGTATTACTCAGCTATTAAAAAGAATACATTTGAATCAGTTCTAATGAGGTGGATGAAACTGGAGCCTCTTATACACAGTGAAGTAAGCCAGAAAGAAAAACACCAATACAGTATACTAACGCATATATATGGAATTTAGAAAGATGGTAACAACAACCCTGTATGCGAGACAGCAAAAGAGACACAGATGTATAGAACAGTCTTTTGGACTCTGTGGGAGAGAGGAGGGGGGGATGATTTGGGAGAATGGCATTAAAACATGTATAATATCATATAAGAAATGAATCGCCAGTCCAGGTTCAATGCATGATACAGGAAGCTTGGGACTGGTGCACTGGGATGACCCAGAGGGATGGTATGGGGAGGGAGATGGGAGAGGGTTTCAGGATGGGGAACACATGTACACCCGTGGCAGATGCATGCTGATGTATGGCAAAACCAATACAATATTGTAAAGTAATAAATAAATAAAATCAGAACAACATAAAAAAAATTATTTTTTTAAGGTCATTTCATGCTATACAACTGAGAATGCCAGTAAGTGGATGGTGATACATAGATCTTACCAGTTTCAAGAAGAAAAGCAAAGAGCTGCTTCACTCCAATAAATTTATCAATTACTAAACTTATTTAAAGGTTTATGTCATTTTAGTGTTTCAACTTATGTTTCATTTTGTAGTCCCTAGTGTGACCATCTTCAGACAACAAGTGCTCAAATATTTTTAACCAAGTTATTTTTTGATTTTGAAAAACTTTTATATCATTAGCTTGCAGAATTACATACTCTCTGGATTTAATTAAATATTCAAACTTTAAATTTAAGACACTGCTTAAAGAACATTTATAACATACACAGTTACTAAATAGGCTTTTGTTCTGTGTAAATGACTAAGATCACACTCATATTTCCTAATTTAAAAAAATAAATAAAATTCAATAGAAAGTTTTAAAAAGAATAAATCAAAGTTAATCAAGAATTTAGAAAGGCAATAGGAACTCTCTTGCTAGATATACAATTATTTCTAACACTGGTATAAACTTCATTTTCTTTTTATTACTGAACTATTATAGATGTAAAAAAAAAAAAAAAATTGACCTTATAGTGACTTTTATTTTAAGTAGCTAGTTTTAATACTGTAATAATTAGTTGTTATTTTTATAAGTTATATCTTTACCCTTCATATTTTCAAGAACATTTTCTTTAATGTTGTCAACACAAATACCTTATTGGCTTTTTTATTCTATCTTACATATTGCTAATATTAACTTTTATATTATTATATATTTTTCCTTTAGAAGAAATTCTAATTTCATTTGAGCTATTATTCATCACTCATTTATTTATTTATCCAGGTCACTCTTTCTAATCACTAGGGAAAAAATAAAAATTTCTAAATATTTGCTTTGGTTCTTAATGAAATGCTACCACACTCCTGATCCCATTTCTTCTCATTCTAATTTGATGGAGTAGAAAAAAAGAAAGGTAAATAGAGAGAATGTCTTATACTTCTTACAAACTTTACCACATGAATTCTTTAAAGAATGCTTCCTCTTTGTTCAAGTCAAAAATTATTGAACTCTATAATTGTTGAAGCTTATCTCAGTTAATTCTTCCAAGGAAGTTTACCTATTCACTCTTAAATGTTTAATGAGATTATAAAAATAGCTACACACGGTTCTTTCAAACCTAAAAGACTCTCCAGACTCAAGGAAATTGTTTAAATCATTTTAAAGTACACTTACCCATCTCTACTGGATGCAGAACTAGACAGCTAATAATTAACTGTGACTTCTTGAGACAGTTGAACCTCCTTAGTTTCTCTGAGGCTACCCAAACTTCAGAATTCAAGAAAATATTATCATTGGATGACCCTTTAAGAATCTCACTGCTCATTCATTCTTTCTCCTTTTCTGAGATGTGTTTATTTTTAGCCTTCTACAAAGGAAAACCTTAGAGATCAGCTAGTTGGCTAGCTAAATAGACACCTCTTATCTCTTAGATACAGAGATACCTCTTAGTCTTTCTTTTCAGTATCATTGTTTACTTGATCTCTACTGTTGTTATCATTTCTTACATTGTGTATATATTTTAAAAAAGGTACACACTTTCTATTATGACTAACCCCCAATATTGTGCAATATTATGATGCAAATTATTAGCTCATCTAGCACATTTCTATAACAACTGGAAATTTATCAACCTTGAGGTAGGTATGGATATATTAATATGAGCAAAGGCCAGAGTGGCAGAGGTAACCAAAAGGCAGCTTTGTATCTGGTCTGCCCTCTACAAAGCAGAGCCAAATCTGGGTCATTATATTCAGCAGGAAGCTTTGAAACACCTTCCAACTTTCTGTTGCACAATGATAAGTGTCTTTTGACCTAGTTTTTCGCTCGAGGAATGCAAGGCTGCCAAGAAGCCATAGAGGCTGTAAGTGTTGGATCTATGTCTTTATGTTTGTAGAAGGATTCCTAAAATGATTCTTCCCTTTCTAGGAAACAGTAGTGTGATTATGTTATTTGTCTCTTGCTTGGGAAAGTCAGCAATCTTTTATATCATTATATCAAGCTGCTTGCAATTTGAAATCAAACAAGATGGTCTTAAAGCCCCCTCAGCTTCACTAAAATTTAAACAGCCTACTTCTTGACTCAAAGCCTTTGATCTCGCTTTTCTTGGAGCATTTGCTTTAGAAAACTTATAATTATAAATCTTCCTCTGCTTCTTTAAGATGAAAATTATTAAAAAGAAAAAACTGGCTTCTTTCCAGTTATACAACAGGAAGATTTTTCTCAAGGACCTGAAAGCCATCTCTTTGAAAATCCAACATCAAGGGAAATAGCACTCATATATCTCTATTTTTGTGGAATGGAAAGAGCAGAATTTGAGTGGGCACCTTGCTTCAAGTTGTGAAACTGCCTTCTGTCACAAAGAGGAGACAGTTTACTTTTCTTCTAGGTAAAGCCAACAAGCAATGGCCTGTGCTCTCTTTTACCCCAGAACTTAAAAATACTCCCCTAACCCTTTGTTTCAGCAAAATTAAGACTGAATTCTGATCTCACTCCCCTGTTGCAACAGCCTTGTGCTTACCTGATTAACTTTGTCCACTGCAATATTTGCTTTGACAAAATGTAATTTAAAAGTTACTGAGGCTGGAAAATGTATAAGTCTTTCCATCACATTGCTGCCTTGAGATTCAAGTACCCAGAACATGTGTATTTTTTTCCCCCCAAAGAGGTTTATTTTACTGAGTAAGTATAACATTAATAGTAAACTTCTCTTTGTGAGAAGCTAAATTCTCCAAGAGAACAGATTCCTACTACTTCTATAGTGTCTGGTTCTAGTGGCTAATCTTCACAACATAGTGGTTTATTCACTAAATTGTGTGTGACTCTTTTGCAGCACCATGGATTGTAGCCTGCCAGGCTCTTCTGTCCATAGGATTTCCCAGGTAAGAATACTGGAGTGGGTTGCCATTTCCTTCTCTGGGGATTTTCCTGACCCAGAGATCAAGTTTGTATTTGCTGGTGAATTCTTTGCCACTGAGCCACCAGGAAAGTCTGATCTTCACAATGCCATCTCTCATTTCCCTGTAACCAGAAGTACTGCAAAAACACAGCTCCTTTAATTAGGGCCTTGCTGCTTTGGTAATCAGGCTCTAACTTCTCTTTCTTTCTTCATTTCACACTATGATCAAGAATTAGGGCAAAACGAACTACCTGTCACTTCTAAAAATATTACACCAATCCATACTATTTGCCTTTGCTTCTATCACAAGATTTTAGTATAATGCATCCCCTTCTCTTACTAACCTTGAAAGTTATTAAAATGCTTTAAACAAATGTGAGTCATAATAATGCTCTAAATAGCAGGTTTATGCCCTCTAATTTCCTCTTAACATTTGGAATTCTATCATATTTATCCCTTGTCTAACTTTTTACCTCCACGTGGACTGTGAGCTTCTGGAGGGCAAAGACATGGTTTATTCATTAGTTTATTCTCCAGAGGCACAGCTAATACTTGTACATTGAGTAGCATTTAACAGTTATTTGCTAAATTAGCAAAATTATTTGTGCTAAATATAATATGGTGCAAAGGCCAACAAAAGAACATAATAGATCAGAAAAAAGAAAAAATGCTTTAAAAATTAGCCATTTTCACAATTCTAAGTGTCTTCATTTTCCTTTTTAAGCTGTTTGTCAAGTTCACATTAAATTGTCTGTGAAGGTTTTAATACTGAAATAAACATGTTACAAGGATAAAATAATTATTTGAACCCATCATTTCCTAAAAGAAAGAAAATTATAGCTTTTCTTCCTAATGCTCTAAGTTTGGACATAAACAAACTCATATTTAATAATTAATAATCTCTTTTCTGCCTTCCAAACTCATTCCATTGACTATTATTATAAACCAGTTTTTAAAAAATCATTATAAATTATTTGTGGGAGAGAGTAGAACATTTATATATAATTAACATTGGTCATTTCGTTGACAAAGGAAAATGTGGTTTGATTTTTCTCTGTTAGTGTCTCAACTGAAAAAAGAAGACTGATACAAGCTAAGCAGTTTTTCTTTTTTAGCTTTAAAACATATATTAAAATTCTAAAATTCACAAGATATTAACATAAAATTATAATCCATTTACTGTACCTGTATATGCAAACTGGACAAGGTCCCAGAGAGCATTGGGGTCTATGCCTTCCATCTTGATCTCCTCTTGCTTGGCTTCACAAACATCACTTGTAAACATGGCAGCAAAATAGTCAGAGACTGAGCTCAGAACAAGCCTGAAAGAGTCACAGGATCTTATTTAGGCCATGAATGTGTCAAACAAGGATGCAATGAAGGACACTATCTGTCTATCCATCCATCCATCTGCCTATCATCCATCCATTATGTATATATACATATGTATGCATCTATCTATTTATTGCCTTATGAAGTGTACTTTAAAAAACTGATTTAGAAAATTCTGCTCCAACCTTTGGTCACAGAGTATTGTCTTACATTTTCTTCTATATTTTTTTCTTTCAAATTTAAGTCATTCATCCTTTTGGATAGGATTCCAATTTTATTTTTCTCTACATACTTGTCCATGTTCCATGAAACTACTGAAGAATTTCATTTGTCCCAGTGAATTAACGGTACCAACTATATTTCAAATTCGAGTCCTGAATGTATTGTGATCTGTTGCTGACTTTTTTTCCCCTTATTTTCTTGTCCTTGTGCTAATACAATACATTTTAGAAAAAAGCTATGATTCTAAATAGTCTTTATAAGCAGTGAAACAAATCCTCCCTTTTTATTTTTACTTTCATTTAACTATTAGTGGAGTTGTATTCTTCATATGAAATTTAATGCAAGCTCTTCAAATAAATTAAATGGAATTTTAATTAAAATTCATTGAATTTCTGATTTAATTGGGGATAGTTCATATATTTATTATTGAAGTCATCCAATACAAAAGTATAAAATATCTCTCCATGTATTCAGAATATCTTGTCTGCTTTTTATTCAAATTTTTTTTCTAAAATTATCTTTTGTGTTCTTTTTTGATTCTTACATAATTTAGAGTTTTGTTAGTATTATGAATAATAACTTTAAAAAGTTATTTTTTTGGTGATTTTTGTTGATGTAGGATTCATTAGTTGAAACTTTCATGGATCTATCTCTTATCTCACATATTTACTGAAGTATTTTTTATTATTTTTTAATTTTTAATTATTATTATTTTACTTTATAATATTGTATTTTAATAGTCTTTCTGATTTAACTGCTTTGTCTCCTAGGCAGATGATTAAGTCATCTGCTAAGAATCTTGTTTTGACCACTTCCTATCCATTCTCCATAACTCCTTTCACTATGCCTTTCTTTCAGGTTCATATAAGACCTCAATGTTGTGTTAAACTGTAGCCATGTTGGGAGAGAAAATTTGGGTTACTGTCTATCTTAAACAAGTCACATCTAGACTCTTTCTGTAGAATGCTTGCTAAATTTTTGTTGTATGAGCTTTACCAAGTAAGGAAAACACCTTTAATTTTTAGCTTTGCCAAAAAGATTTATAATATGTAGATGCTAAAATTCATAAAATGTCTTTTTTTCTGAATCAAAATTATCATTAGGATTTTTCTATTTAAAGTCATGAAAAATGAACCTGCTATTTTCTTTTCTTTTTTTCCCTATTTGACTCTTGAATAAAGATTATACTAGCCTTATAAAATGAATTGGCAGCTTAAAATCTTCTAAATTATGTATAGCAACTTATGAAAGAAAATAAATAACTTTTCTTTTAAAATGTTCCAGAGCTTACTTGAATAAAATCCTTGTTGGCCTATTTTGGGAAAAAGTGACATATTAGTCCAATTTCAATGATTAAATTAGCTACAAACTTTTTTTATATACTCTTTTTTTCTTCATTAAGGTTTACATTTCTCAAGAATTAGCCCATTTTATCCCCAGTTCCTTGGGGCTTCCCTGATAGCTCAGCTGATAAAGAATCTGCCTGTAATGCAAGAAACCCTAATTCAATTCCTGAGTCGAGAAGATCCCCTGGAGAAGGGATAGGATACCCACTCCAGTATTCTTGAGCTTCCCTGGTGGTTCAGATGGTACAGAATTGTCTTGCAATATGGGAGACCTGGGTTTGATCCATGGGTTGGGACGATCCCCTGGACAAGGAAATGGCAACCAATTTTTGTATTTTTTCCTGGAGAATCCCATGGACAGAGGAGCCTGGCAGGCTAGAGTCTATGGAGTCGCAGAGTTGGACACGACTGAGAGACCAAGCATACATCCAGTTTCTAAAATTTACTAAATTTTATTGTTAAAAAATTATATTCAGGTTTAATTCTACTGTTCTACTCAATTATATTTGCTTTCAATTTGCTCCATTTAGTCTTTTTGGTTTACGTATTTATTTATTTAGTGTCTTTTATTTTATCTCATTCATTTATATTTTAACTGGCTCTTTTTTCTTGCATGTATATGTGAATTTTTTTTAAGTGGTTGCTTTTAAATAGGGGTCAGAACTTTTTCTACAAATAGTCAGTTATAAAGTAGTTTAGGTATTAAGAATCATGCATACATTCTCTAGGGCTTCCCTGGTGACTCAGTGGTAAAGAATCCACCTGCCAATGAAGGAGACACAGAGTCAGTCTCTGGGTTGGGAAGATACCCTGGAGAAGGAAATGGCAACCCACTCCAGATTTTTGCCTGGAAAATTCCATGAACAGAGGAGCCCAGTGGGCTATAGTCCACAGGATCATACAAGAGTCAAATGGAATTTAGCATCTCAGTTGCCCACAACAACATATACTATCACATTTTCCTTTAAGAAAATTCAATCAATGGAAAATGTGAAAATGAATTTTAGCTCATGGTTCATACAAAACCTACCTACATGTTGGATGTGGCCTCTGCATTTAAGTTTGCTGACTCTGTCTAGAGATTACACACTAATTTTTAAGTAGTAACAGTCTACTGTCAAGTAAAATTCACTGTTAGGTTGGTGCAAAAGTAATCGTGGTTTTGCATTGTTGAACTTTGCTGTTTGATACTGAAATACATGCTTAAATAACTGTGGTTATGTTAGACATCATTTTAATGTGTATCTCTCACTTTATTTTTCTTTTTTGCTAATGACTTATTGTTTTTTTTTAATTTTATATTTATTTTAGACTATGGAAATTATGTCAGACAAAAAGCAAATTTCAGAGATTTTTTTTTTTTTTAATTCAAGTTCAAAATGGATCATAAAGCAGCAGAGACAACTTGCAACATCAATAGTGCATTTAGCCCAGGAACTGCTATTGAACATACACTTCAGTGGTGGTTTAAGAAGTTTTGTGAAGGAGATGAGATCCTTGAAAATGAGAAGGTAGTGGCTGGTCATTGGAAGTTAACAGTGACCAATTGAGAGCCATCATCAAGGCTGATCCTCTTACAACTATATGAGAAGTTCCCAAAGAACTCAACATCAATAATTCTATGGTTACTTGGCATTTGAAGCAAATTGGAAAGGTAAAAAAGCTTGATTCAGTTCAGTTCAGTCGCTCAGTCTTGTCCGACTCTTTGCGACCCCATGAATCGCAGCACACCAGACCTCCCTGTTTATCATCAACTCCCGGAGTTTACCCAAATTCACGTCCATCGAGTCAGTGATGCCATCCAGCCGTCTCATCCTCTGTCTCCTTCTCCTCCTGTCCTTAATCCCTCCCAGCATCAGAGTCTTTTCCAATGAGTCAACTCTTCACATGAGGTGGCCAAAGTACTGGAGTTTCAGCATCAGCATCAGTCCTTCCAATGAACACCCAGGACTGATCTCCTTTAGAATGGACTGGTTGGCTCTCCTTGCAGTCCAAGGGACTCTCAAGAGTCTTCTCCAACACCACAGTTCAAAAGCATCATTTCTTCAGCGCTCAGCTTTCTTCACAGTCCAACTCTCATATCCATACATGACCACTGGAAAAACCATAGCCTTGACTAGATGGACCGTTGTTGGCAAAGTAATGTCTCTGCTTTTGAATATGCTATCTAGGTTGGTCATAACTTTCCTTCCAGGGAGTAAGCGCTTTTTAATTTAATGGCTGCAATCACCATCTGCAGTGATTTTTGAGCCCCCCAAAATAGTCTGACACTGTTTCCACTGTTTCCCCATCTATTTCCCATGACACTTTCACTTCAATTGCTGAGCTGGTTGTCATAATATAATTAACTTTTCAACTCACGTCACCCTCTGAAAGTAGGATCCCAAATTTAAAAAAAAAAAAAAATCTTTGCTTCGAAGTGTTGTCTTCTCTTATTCTGTTCAATAACAATGAATAATTTCTTGATTGGATTGTGACACGAGTTGAAAAGTTAATTATATTATGACAACCAGCTCAGCAATTGGACTGAGTGAAAGTGTTTGCTGTTCACCTGAGTCCTACTCTTCGCAATCCCATAGACTAAAGCCTGTCAGGCTCCTCTGTCCATAGAATTCTCCAGGCAAGACCACTGGTATAGGGAGTCATTCCCTTCTCAGGGAGTCTTCCCTACCCAGGGATTGAAGTCAGTTCTCTGCACTACTGGCAGATTCTTTACCATTTGAGCCACTTGGGATTCCCTAGTTACACCAAAAAGAAGCTCCAAAGCACTTCCCAAAGTCAAATTTGCACCAAAAAAAAAAAAAAAAAGTCATGGTCACTGTTTGCTGCTGGTCTGATCCACTACAGCTTTCTTAATCCTAGTGAAACTAATACATTTGAGAAGTATGCTCAGCAAATCGATGAGGTGCACTGAAAACTGTAATGCCTACAGTTGGCATGGGTTAACAGAAAGGGCCCGATTCATCTCCTTAACAATGCCTGACCGCATGTCACACAACCAAGCTTTAAAGTTGAAGAAATTGAGCTATGAAGTTTTGCCTCATCAGCCATATTCATCTGACCCCTCTCACCAATCAACTACCATTTCTGCAAGCATCTGGACAACTTTTTGCAGGTAAAATTCTTCCACAACCAGCAGGGGGCAGAAAATACTTTCCAAGAGTTTGTGGAATCCTGAAACATGGATTTTTACTCTACAGGAATAAACAAATTTCTCTTATTGGCAAAAATGCGTTGATTGTAATGGTTCTTATTTTGATTAATAAAGATGTGTTTAAGCCTAGTTATATTGATTTAGCATTCCCCGCATTTCCTTTTGTACCAACCTAATGCTTCATTGCTGGCCAAGCACACCATGTCCGAGGGCACTAAGGCTGTCACCAAGTATACCAGTTCCAAGTAAATATAATATGCCTAGCCGCTGTTAACGGAGAAGGCAATGGCACCCCACTCCAGTACTCTTGCCTGGAAAATCCCATGGACGGAGGGCCTGGTGGGCTGTAGTCCACGGGGTCGCTAAGAGTCAGACACGACTGAGCGACTTCACTTTCACAATGCTTCATAAACATTGCAAGAACCTCACAACAGCATAAACTCCTTACTTTCTTCTTGCTCAGTCAAGAATCATTTTAAAGAATATATGAAAGTGAGAGTGAAGTCACTCAGTTGTGTCCGACTCTTTGTGACCCCATGGACTGTACAATTCTTGGAATTCACGAGGCCAGAATACTGGGGTGGGTAGCCTCTCCCTTCTCCAGGGGATCTTCCCAACCCAGGGATCGGACCCAGGTCTCCCGCATTGCAGGTGGGTTCTTTATCAGCTGAGCCACGAGGGAAGCCCAAGAATACTGGAGTGGGTAGCTTGTCCCTTCTCCGGTTAATCTTCCCAACTCCAAAATCAAATTGGGGTCTCCTGCACTGTAGGTGGATTCTTTACTAACTGACCTATCAGGGAAGCCCAAAGAATATATGTGTGAAAGTAAAAATGACTCAATTTTGTTCTAAAGAAGTATAAAGATACTGAAGGGTATCAATACCCTTCAAGTGAAAGAAGCTTCTTTAGTATTTCTTGTAAAGAATGTCTGATGATAATAAATTCTGTCAGTTTTCATTTATATAAAAATATCTTGATTCAGCTGCATTGAGAATATAAAGTTATTTCACTTGATATAGAATTCTAGATTGAGAGAAAAACTTTTTTGAGCTAGAAAACTAATATTCTATTATGATCAAGTCTCTATTGTTTCTAATAGAAATGATTTTTCATTCTTATAATTGTTTCCCTGTTTTACTATGTCCTTTATCTCTAATTGTTTTAGTTTTTCTCAGTTTATTTTAGGAGTTAGATTTAGCCTATTATGGCTTAAGTTATATAGATGTGGTTACTTTTTTATTCTTCTTACCATTTTCTGAGCTTCCTGGAGAGGTGGATGGATCTTTTTCATCAAATTTAGAAAATTATCTGTTAATTGTACCTCATTTTTTCACCCAATTCGTCTTCTAACTCTTTTTTGGACTTTAAATCTATGTATGTTCCAATAATTGAGAGTACCTTACATGTTGTTGAGTGAGCTCAGTTTACACTCAATTTTTCTTTTGCTTTGTGTTTTATTGCAGACGACTTCTAGTGAATCAACATTTTTTTTCCCCAAATCTCTGTTAATATCAACTTGCATTATGATATTCATCTTTTTCTCTAGATATTTTCAGAAAAGGCAAGGCACCCCACTCCAGTACTCTTGCCTGGAAAATCCCATGGACAGAGGTTCCTGGTAGGTTGCAGTCCATGGGGTCGCTAAGAGTCAGACATGATTGAGCGACTTCACTTTCACTTTTCAGTCTCATGTATTGGAAATGGCAACCCACTGCAGTGTTCTTGCCTGGAGAATCCCAGGGACAGGGGAGCCTGGTGGGCTGCCATCTATGGGGTCGCACAGAGTCGGACATGACTGAAGTGACTTAGCAGCAGCAGCAGCAGTAAAAACCGAGAAGGCAATGGCACCTCACTCCAAGTACTCTTGCTTGGAAAACCCATGAACGGGGGAGTCTGGTAGGCTGCAGTCCATGGGGTCGCGAAGAGTCGGACACGACTGAGCGACTTCACTTTCACTTTTCACTTTCATGCATTGGAGAAGGAAATGGCAACCCACGCCAGTGTTCTTGCCTGGAGAATCCCAGGGACGGGGGAAGACTGGTGGGCTGCCGTCTATGGGGTCGCACAGAGTCGGACATGACTGAAGCAACTCAGCAGCAGCAGCAGCAGTATAGATATTTTAAATTATCTTTCGTACTTGCTCTAAAGGCCTTTTTCCAGGTTGAGTTGACTGATTCTGCTCTTGACTGCAGATTTACATTCTCCAAGCTTTCTCCCATGTGTCCTTAAGTCTCACTTGTAAATTGGACATTGTGGTCAATGCAAACCATTAAAAAAAAGTAGAAGCTAAGAAGAGAATATGATTTTAGTTTTTAGTTCTTTTTAATTTTTATTTTTTTGCCATAACTTTTTGATAGCTTTAAAAATATGCAGCTATTTCAATTTTCTGATGATTTATTGTTGTTTTAATGTTTGTTAAGATTTTTGTATACTTTAAAATCCTAAGTAGGAATATATTTTAAGATGAATGAGTAACATATTTGACAATATGTTCTGATTCTAAATGAATAGAGAATTGTAAAAAAAAAAAAAATTTTTGAAAACTGAATTGTAGTTAAGATGTGTGTTTTAATCAGTTGTCTAAATTATTCCTGAAACTCTTTTCTGTTTAAAGTGGATTGAAATTAGTGGTATCAGTATAACTTTATGATTTATAGTGCTTATGATTCATAAGTTTATGACTTTTTTCAACTGGAAAAAACCTTCAGTATATACTTCATGAATTTAGGGATGTGATTCATTATTTTAACTATTAATATTAATAGCCTAATTGGTAACATGTTAGAAATATTTAAAGTTATAAGTTTGCTACATATTTAAATGGACAGTTAGTACCTAAACATGTCAACTCTTTATATTCCCATAGGTGACAAAATAATTAAGATACAGATAGCTTTAAATATTTGTTATACATTGATTAGATAAATCAGTGTTAATCAGTTTTATCAAAAGAACTAAATATAACTGAATACCAAAGTAAACTATCATAAACCACAGGTATATGTGTGTGTATATATATATATATATATTTTTTTTTTTTTCTGGAGCATAAGAAATATACTGACATAAAGTTAGCCAGTTAACCAGTTTAAGTATATAAGGGCTTTATTTGCAACCAGGCAACATCCATATAGAGGAAAATATTTAAAAACCTACAGAATTTTATCTTAAATAATGATATGAAATCATCTCCATCAGCTATAAAATACAAAATACTGCTAACTCAGTAAGAGAAGTACAGAAAACTTTATACTGCATTTAGATTTAGTGACACATAAAATTTGAATTAGATGTTAAAAGAGGAACGCAATGCATAACAGAAAGTAATATCTTCATAGGTGAGTATATAGCTTCTATTAATGCAAGAGAAGCAGGAGCAAAAACTGCATAAATAAGTGAATGCCTGCAGTCACACTGGAAAAGTCTCTTATTGAGGTCACTACAAATTTATTTCCTTACAAAGCTATTAAACCTGTCTAAGTCCTACTCCAGGTTATTGTGGAGTTTGACACTGTGGACTTCCCACGCCTTCTCTAAATCCCATTTTAGCTAAGGCAGTGCAGACTTCCTTAGTCTTGTTTTCCTCAAATTATTTGACTTTTCTTACTCTTACTTCTTGACCCTTTCACTGCCTCCAGGTTTTTTTCTTGGGTCTCTAAATTTTGGCCTTAACACTCACTGTTTCAGAACCATGTTTGAGCATGGTCTTAATTATAACATTTATTGTGGTTTTAATCTAGCATCTTATCTAGAATGCCTGTAGAAACTGCTCACTAGATATCCCAGTAGCATTCTTGTATGCCCTCTACTAAACTCAGAGTATTCCCTGGGAGGGCTCTTTTATTTTTACTTCCCTAATTCTACTTGGTGTATTACCAATATATTGAATTTTCACAATATTACGAAGTCATCACTTATGTCCTCTGGCTTTATTGCCTGTAAAATATGACACAAGACCCATCTTTCCTCTTGAATTGGACTGTATGGTTCTTGTGCCCAGACCCCTTTTATGAGGTACACCTATGTTTCCAGCACCAGTGATATTGACACCTAACTGCTTCCAGTTGTCTTTTCTGTGTAGACCAATTGCACTTGGTCTAACAGAGGTTGCCTCACTCCATGTGCTCAGGCTACTCTTACCTCATCTCCAGAATTCTACAGCCTTCCCAACTCTCAGCCTGTGAGTGGGTCCAACAATGATGACTAATAGAACCAAGGTGTGAAGGCTGTCCCTTTTCCTCAGGGTATGACTAGGAGTTAAAGATGAAATGACGGACCTGCTAAGACCACATCCTGGATTTGCTCCTTCTGCCTATCCTGCTCTTCTTCTGAAAATACTTTATAAATAAACTGTGCACACCTGAATTCCAGTCTCTACTCTGCATCCAAATATCCTGACTAATGACACTGTTCAAAGCGTTTCTCAATTCATCCATTTTTTAGTGTTTACATAGTCCTCATTTCATGCCTGAATTAAGTATAACAGCTTCCTGGGGCAGTAGTTAGTTTTTGCTCTGCCCATCTTTTGTACATTTTCTAAACCTGTGCCATTTTTCAGACTGTCTTTGTAAATTATGCTAAACAGACTACTGTAGTCATTAAAGCATTACTTCTATAGCCAGACAGCCTGGGTTTGAATATATTTCCACCACCTATGAAATGCATAATTTGGTTGAATTCTTAATTTCTCCATTTTCTATTCTATGAGAGAAAAATTGGAAAAATAATTTTCTTCCTTTTCAGGACAAAGTGGGTTAGTATATGAGGTGCACTTCAAATAGGGTTTGGCAGATAACCAATAGAGTGAGTGTTAACTAGTATTATTGAAAGTGAAAGTGTTAGTTTCTCAGTAATGTCTGACTCTTTGCAACTCCATGTAGCCCACCAGGCTCCTCTGTCTATGGGATTTTCCAGGCAAGAATACTGGAGTGGATTGCCATTTCCTTTGCCAGGGTATCTTCCCTACCTAGGGATCAAATCTGAGACTCCCACATTGAAGGTAGGTTTTTAACCATCAGAAGCCCCAGGGAAGCTATTATTATTATTATTGACTTGATTAGCTCAGCTGGTAAACAATCCACCTGCAATGCAGGAGACCCCAGTTCGATTCCTGGGTGGGGAAGATCCTCTGATGAAGAGATAGGTTACCCATACCAGTATTCTTGGGCTTCCCTGGGGTTCAGTTGGTAAAGAATCTACTTGCAATGTGGGAGGCCTGGGTTTGATCCCTGGGTGGAGAAGATCCTCTGGAGGAGGGCATGCCAACCCACTCCAGTCTTTTTGCCTGGAAAATCCCCAGGGACAGAGAAGCCTGGTGGACTATAGCCCATGGGGTCTCAAAGAATCAGACACAATTGAGTGACTAAGCACAGCATTGATTTGACTATGTTACTCCCCTATTCAACAACCTATGTGAACTTTAATTGTACACATAATTCCAATGCAAACCTCTCTACCAGATATCAAGGTTTATCATAATAACATTTGCCTTAATTTTATAGCTTGCTTTCTATATTGCTCCACGTTAGCTAAGCTGATACATTGTAATTTTCAAAACTGCAAATTATTTACTTCTCTATTTTCCATACTATTCTATCTAAAATAGCATATTTGTTCTCTTTCATTAGGCTGATCTCAATTTCTCCTAAAAAAACTTTTATAATACTCTCATATAGTACTCATTTCTTTTATTGTCTCTTGTATTTGGAATCAAAGCCATATATTTCAGTTGTAGTTATTTACAAACACAAGTACATTGTCCTATGGGTTACTCTTTCCTCTTCAAGATAGTTGGAAGCTTCACAAGGAAAATGAGCATGTTTTATAATTCTTTTGCATCACCAGCAGGGCACAGAGCAATGCTATAATATGTTTGATAAACATCTGTTTTAATTAAAACAAGGAAAGATGCTTCACTGGTTGCTGTATATTCACAGTAAGAATAAAGAGGATATTTAAATGATATCTAAACAATGGGGAAAAAAACAAGTTTTCAGCTTCTCTTACCTCCCTTAGCTTAGTTTTGTTGAGATATTGTTGATATGTGCTGTGCTGTGCTTAGTCTCTCAGTCGTGTTCGACTCTTTGTGACCACATGGACTGCAGCCCACCAGGCTTCTCAGTCCATGAGAATTCTCCAGGCAAAAATACTTGACTGGGTTGCCATGCCCTCCTCCAGGAAATCTTCCTTACCCAGGGATCGAACCCAGGTCTCTTCCATTGGAGGCAGATTCTTTAACATCTGAGTTACCAGGCAAGCTCAAGAACACTGGAGTGGGTAGCCTATCCCTTCTGCAGAGAATCTTCCCAACCTAGGAGTCAAACAAGATTCTCCTGCATTGTAGGTGATTTCTTTACCGGCTGAGCTACCTATGAAGCCCACTGTTGTTATATAATGTGTGAATGTGATACATATACATACTGTGAAAGGATTACCATAATACTTTTATAACTGTCATATTCTATTGATGAATTGACACTTCTATCACTATATAGTGACCATCTTTGTCTCTTGTTACGATTTTTGGCTTAAAGTCTATTCTGTATGAAATAACCATAGCTACTGTGATCTTTTTACATTTGTTTGCTTGGAAAAACTTTTTCTATCCATTTACTTTTAGACTATGTGTGTTCTTAAAGCTGAGTCTCTTGTAGACAGAATATAATTGGGTCTTAGTTTTTAAGTCATTCAGGCACTCTATGCCTTTGTATTAAAGAGTTTAATCCAACTATATTTAGAATAATTACTGATAACACCTGAAAAAGATGTCCTGTTCATTATAGGGGATGGAAATTCAAAAGTAAGATGTCAAGTAATACCTGGAGTAACAGGCAAAATTGGCCTTGGAGTACAGAATGAAGCAGAGCAAAGACTAATAGAGTTTTGCCAAGAAAATGCACTGGTCATAGCAAACAGACTCTTCCAACAACACAAAAGAAGACTCTACACATGGACATCACCAGATGGTCAACACTGAAAACAGATTGATTAAATTCTTTGCAGCCAAAGATAGAGACGCTCTATAGAGTCAGCAAAAACAAGACCGGGAGCTGACAGTGGCTCAGATCATGAACGCCTTATTGCCAAAATCAGACTTAAATTGAAGAAAGTAGGGGAAACCACTATACCATTCAGGTATGACCTAAATCAAATCCTTTATGACTACACAGTGGAAGTGAGAAATAGATTTAAGGGCCTAGATCTGATAGATAGAGTGCCTGATGAACTATGGAATGAGGTTCATGACATTGTACAGGAGATAGGGATCAAGATCATCACCATGGAAAATAAATGCAAAAAAAGCAGAATGGCTCTCTGGGGAGGCCTTAGAAATAGCTGTGAAAAGAAGAGAAGCTAAAAGCAAAAGAGTAAAGGAAAGATATAAGCATCTGAATGCAGAGTTCCAAAGAATAGCAAGGAGAGATAAGAAAGCCTTCCTCAGCAATCAATACAAAGAAATAGAGGAAAACAACAGAATGGGAAAGACTAGAGATATCCTCAAGAAAATTAGAGATACCAAGGGAACATTTCATGCAAAGATGGGCTCAAAAAAGGACAGAAATTGTATGGATCTAACAGAAGCAGAAGATATTAAGAAGAGGTGGTAAGAATACACAGAAGAACTGTACAAAAAAGATCTTCACAACCAAGATAATCACAATGGTGTGATCACTCACCTAGAGCCAGATATCCTGGAATGTGAAGTCAAGTGGGCCTTAGAAAACATCACTATGAACAAAGCTAGTGGAGGTGATGGAATTCCAGTTGAGCTATTTCAAATCCTGAAAGATGATGCTGTGAAAGTGCTGCACTCAATATGCCAGTAAATTTGGAAAACTCAGTGGTGGCCACAGGAGTGGAAAAGATCAGTTTTCATTCCAATCCCAAAGAAAGGCAATGCCAAAAAATGCCCAAACTAGCGCACAATGCACTCATCTCACACGCTAGTAAAGTAATGCTCAAAATACTCCAAGCCAGGCTTCAGTAATACATGAAATCCAGATGTTCAAGCTGGTTTTAGAAAAGGCAGAGGAATCAGAGATCAAATTGCCAACATCCTCTGGATCATGAAAAAAGCAAGAGTGTTCCAGAAAAACATCTATTTCTGCTTTATTGACTATGCCAATATTTTGACAGTGTGGATCACAATAAACTGTGGAAAATTCTGAAAGAGATGGGAATACCAGACCACCTGATCTGCCTATTGAGAAACCTAAATGCAGTTTAGGAAGCAACAGTTAGAACTGGACATGGAACAACAGACTGGTTCTAAATAGGAAAAGGAGTTTGTCAAGGTTGTATATTGTCACCCTGCTTATTTAACTTATATGCAGAGTACATCATGAGAAACATTGGGCTGGAAGAAGCACAAGCTGGAATCAAGATTGCTGGGAGAAATATCAATAACTTCAGATATGCAGATGACACCACCCTTATGGCAGAAAGTGAAGAGGAACTAAAAAGCCTCTTGATGAAAGTGAGAGGAGAGTGAAAAAGTTGGCTTAAAGCTCAACATTCGGAATACTAAGATCATGGCATCTGATCCCATCACTTCATGGGAAATCGATGGGTGAACAGTGGAAACAGTGTCAGACTTTATTTTTTGGGGCTCCAAAATCACTGCATATGGTGATTTCAGGCATTAAATTAAATTTAATTAAAAAAAAAAAAAAGATGCTTACTTCTTGGAAGGAAAGTTATGACCAACCTAGATTGCATATTGAAAAGCAGAGACATTACTTTGCCAACAGTCCATCTAGTCAAGGCTATGGTTTTTCCAGTGGTCATGTATGGATATGAGAGTTGGACTGTAAAGAAAGATGAGTGTCAAAGAATTGATGCTTTTGAACTGTAGTGCTGGAGAAGACTCTTGAGAGTCCCTTGGACTGCAAGGAGATCCAACCAGTCCATTCTAAAGGAGATCAGACCTGGGTGTTCACTGGAAGGACTGAGGCTGAAGCTGAAACTCCAGTACATCAGCCACCTCATGCGAAGAGTTCACTTATTGGAAAAGACCCTGATGCTGGGAGGGATTGGGGGCAGGAGAAGGGGACGACAGAGGATGAGATGGCTGGACGGCATCACTGACTCTATGGACATGGATTTGGGTCAACTCCAGGAGCTGGTGATGGACAGTGAGGCCTGGAGTGCTGTGATTCATGGGGTCGCAAAGAGTCAGATGTGACTGAGCAACTGAACTGAATTGAACTGAAGGATTTATAATGTCATTGTATTGTTTTCTGACTGTTTTGCTGATTCCTTGTTTCTTCCTTCCTTTTTTGCTATCTTTACTTGGGGACTGATGATTTTCTAGTGTTATGTTTTGATTCCTTTCTTTTTTACTTTGTGTATCTGTTGTAAGTTTTCTTTATGATTATCATGAAATTTGCATAAAATATCCTATAAAACTAAGTCTATTGTATGCTGATAATTTCATTTTCATAAGAATACTCTGACCTTTTACTCCCACTTTTTTGTTTTGGTGTCACAATTCACCTGTTGTTACGCTGTGTGTTTATTAACTAATTATTGTAGCTATAGTTATTTTGAACACTTTTGTCTTCTAATGTATATATATATATATATACATATATAATAACAGAGTGATTAATACACCAGCATATTGCAGTACTGGATTATTCTTGTGGCTGGCGTGGCAGTAGAGTAAGCCTTGAACTTGGAACCACCAGATTCTGCTTGTAAGATGAGAACTTTCAGACCAGTCTGAAGGTTTGTTCTGCCAGAGCAAGTTTCTATTGCAGAGACAGCAGACAGCCTGGATCCAAGCGCAAGTGAAAATGAGAGTCGCTCAGTAGTATCCAACTCTTCACATCCCTGTGGACTATACAGTCCATGGAATTCTCCAGGCCAGAAAACTGGAGTGCATGGCCTTTCCCTTTTCCAGGGGATCTTCCCAACCCAGGGATCAAACTCAGGTCTCCCTGAATTGCAGGAGAATTCTTTACCAGCTGAACTGCAAGGGAAGCCTGGATCCACGGGAGCCAACTTAAATTTTCGATCCACAGGGGCAAGCCTGGCACTGGAACCTGGTGGCACAAGTGGATGGCCCAACATTGGGAAGGATAAAAGCCTGGATCTCTGGTAGTTGGCCTGGTTGGGCCAACCAGAAGCCTGGGTTCAAGGAACCCAGTCTGGGTTGAGGGGGCCTCATAGGCATCCTGTGTCCACAGGAGCACTTCCAGAGCCTAGTGCAATGGGAGTTGTCTAGAGTTACCAAAGCCAGCAGGCACTGGGATCTTTCTTTTTTTTCTTCTGAAGTTTGTACAGGACTATTATAATTTATTCTGCTCCCATCAAAGAATATCTATAAACTAACTTTCCATCAGTAGAGATAACCATTACTCTTTGCCTACTCTTGAGTATTAATATCTAAGTTACTTATGAAATTAAACATGTTTCTAAATATAGCAATTCCCCCTTTTAGCCTCAACTATTTCCATAATACTAGTGCTCAGTAAAGAACATTAGAGTAATAAATATATTCTTGAAATAAATAAATACACTGTCAAAGTGCTAGTCACTAAGTTGTGTCCTACTCTTTGCAACCCCATGGGCTGTAGCTGTTAGGCTCTTCTGTCCATGGACTTCTCCAGGCAAAAATACTGGAGTGGGTTGCCACTCCCTTCTCCAGGGTATCTTCCCAACCCAGGGATCGAACCTGGGTCTTCCACATTTTGGCAGATTCTTTACCGTCTGAGCCACCAGGGAAGTCCCTGCAGGAAAATGAAAATAGAATATATTGCTTCCTGAGATACCCAATATTTTGGTCTATAGAGCAAGATCCTTTCTTCTCTATCATATATCATTTTATTTTTCACTTAAGAATTTATTTGATCTTGAAATGTTCATTGGAGAAGGAAATGGCAACCCACTCCAGTGTTCTTGCCTGGAGAATCCCAGGGACGGGGGAGCCTGGTGGTCTTCAGTCTATGGGGTCGCACAGAGTCAGACAACGACTGAAGCGACTTAGCAGCAGCAGCAGAAATGTTCATACTAAGACGTTCAAAGCATATACATGTTTATATATTAGAAATAATTCCAGTGCCTCCTTTATCGTGCCTAGGAGCCTTACTTCCCAAGAACAAAGATTGTTGACTGTGTTTTAGATTCTTCCACACTTTTTCTATGCACAAAAAATTAAAAGTGCCATTATTTCCAACTCACAGGAAGTTAGCTGTTTAAGATTTTTTCATTTACTTATGTCTAAGGCACTTATTCTTAATGATGGCTAAAGGGAGAAAAAAACTTTCAAAAGCTTAACCATATTTCATTATATACTTGTATATCATGAGAGAGTAAGCCATGAAAACTTCTTAATTCTTTTACTTTTGAAAATTTGACTGTCTAAATTATTAATATTGATCTTGCCAGTCTAATTTTCAGCATCTGACATCCCTAATTATAGGCAGCCTACCTAAGAAAAATTCCTATATTTAAAATTCAGAGTTTTACCTTCAAATGTTTTGTTTTGGTAGTTGCTAAACAATTAAGCAAGACCATTTACAAGAAGTCTGTATTTTAGAATTTCTTTGAGAAATTAAACCACAGATAAAATCAAGATTTTAATTATTTTTAATTCTGAAAATATATTAATAGTTATCTTAAGTACTGTTAGCCTTTCAGAGCTAATCTACTTAAAAATATGCCTAACAATAATCTAAATACACCTATAAAGACATGGCATTTCATTAATAAATAGTTGCAACTTACATCAGGTTAAATATATATATACAATATAGCCATCACATAAGCTAAAGATTTTATGGGAAGTCAGTAATGGTCATAATCTGTTAACTTAAATGGGAATTGATTTGAAAGTTTCAAATGACAAGACAATTAATATGAAAGAAAACACATATCTTTGTGAATGACTATGACATTTAACTTGCAATCTTATCAGGCAGAATAGGAGATCTTAATGCAAATTGTTTCTTTTTCTATTATTTGAACTTACCTTATTAGTCCCATATTATTCACTGCTAATGATTGAGACATTATACATATTTTGTCCAAAGACAATATTCAATTGTGTTAATCAAAATATAACAGTATAACTTAAAAATCCATTCATTTATTACTACTACTAAGATTATTATTTTTTTAAAGCAAAGATCTAATTTTGCATTGATTATAGTCATTTTGTTTTATAAAAGTATAAACATGGAGGTGTAATATACTTGCAATTATTAAAAACAGTGCTTGCCTTTTTCAAGCTTCCCATAAACATTTTCCCACATATTTGTTAATATATGTTTAACTTAGATATCTACTTACTGAAAGCATAGTACTAAAGTTTTAAACCACAGAGTGAGAAAATATAAATCCTAATTTAAATAAATTTAGTGAATAGGGTAAATTTTTCTTATATTAAGAAAAATGTAGATAACTGACAATAATATATCAAATTTCATATCTGCTAAATACATAAAATATGTAAATGTTTAGAATATTGTTCATATAAATAATGCATTGCTAAGATATATTTTCCAGTAATCTAAACCAATAAACAAACTTATGTTTTAGTCATATTTGTTATAAAATAAATGCATAATTTACCAAATTATTTAGAAAATAATATTAACAGTCTATATAAGAAGAATAATATGGAAAAAAATAGATATAATTAATATGGGGGATTGCCCAATATACTGGTTAAAATTGCTTCAAATGAGAAATACTAAATTAGTACCAATAAAAGTCTATAAAATAAGATTATTAAAATTATATAAAGCTCTGTTTTTAAAAATTAATGAGAATTTAATCTGTTTACATACTTTTGAGGTGATTCCCTCTGTCTTCTTGAACAAATACATATATATATATATATATTAAACCAGTGGGTAATTAAAATAAACTTAGCTACATTATGAAATTAAAATTACTTGTTAACAGAATTTTTATCTAGTTGCTATTTAGATGATAGGTTAGAATAATCTACATATTTGTCACACATATTGCAACACTGTCTCAATAATAATGATAATACAATTGTTCTATTGGTAATGATAATGCAATTTCATAGAAGTGCTTGCAAAATAAGTGTGAATATTGTATTATTGGAGAAGGAAATGGCAACCCACTCCAGTGTTCTTGCCTGGAGAAATCCATGGACAGAGGAGCCTGGCAAGCTTCAGTCGTTGGGGTCACAAAGAATTGGACATGATTTAGTGACTATCACTATTGTATTATTAGAATTGCTGTCATAGTTAATTGATGAACTGAACCCCATAAGATCTAGATTAATTATTTAATGTCAAATGTTCTTTCCTATGCATTTTTAGTGTATTGGTTTAAATGCAATGTCCATGATTTAACATTCTTATGATAATAGAAATATAGCCTTATATTTTGGAATTCTTTTAATAGTTTGCACTTAGGTGCATATATATTATCTAGATAATGCAATATAAGTTTAAAAATATGGGAAAGAGAGGCACATTGTAAATATTTATTTTACATAGTTTATTGTTTTCTATTTATTCATCGGTATTAATGGTATTAAATGGCATATGTCAAGGTAGCCTAAGGCGATTTGTCCATATATTCAACTACTTAAAATAATCAGTATCAAAAATTAATATTAAAATTCTTTTCTCATAAAAATTTCAAAAAATAAATAGAAAAATTGAGGAAAAATTCAACATCAAATTTAATGACTTTTCAGAAATAAACTAATAGCATATAAATAGGACACAAATAATCAGATATCTAGTTCATGTAACTTAGAATTATTATTTATAAATAAATACTAAGGAATATTTAAAAATGCATTAACCTTTGAATATATTGGGCCTTAGAAATAGTATAAGTATGTCACAAATTAAGGAAATTTTAATACATTTAAAATAAAGGTATCACTATGAATTTCCTGTGATATCACAGTTAATTTCCTAGTTGAAATAGACAGTGTATACCAAAAATAATATGACTTTCTTTCAATTTTGACAGAAAAGCATATCTCATATTTCAGAGCTTAGGTACATACTCCTAAGTCAAATATAAATATAAAGCACATTTCAGAGCTTAGGTACATACTCCTAAGTCAAAATTGATTCCCAATTAGTATGACTCAGTAATGAGTCAATAAAATGGGGTATTTTTCAACCTTATTAGAAGCTTTATTTCTGAACTATTTATATTTGCTTTACTTCTTAAAAAGATGACTTAACATGGCATTATAACTCTCACCAAGAAAATTATCCAAACGTCCTTAAAAACATGGATGCTTACTTCTCTACTTGTAGAGTATTTTGAAATCTATATACTAGACCATCATTATAAACATATGACTTCATATTTCAGATAAAGACAGATTACTATACCTATGTGCAGGTATTTTTCGGTTCCCAACAATCAGGATAACATCACAGAGTTGCTGTTGCTTCAAATAACTTTCCATTTTTCTGAATGTTTGCTCAGCATGGTGCACAGCCTGATAGAATTCTTCAGAGCTACCAGAGTCCATATCACTTTGAGGTGTCAGCAAATGGCTAGTTTCTGACAGTCTGCAAACCACACACAAAAAGCACAAAAAGATGGGGTTTATAAAGTGCCACCAATTGTTCAGAACTACATACAAAGTTTAGTTTTAAATTTAAGCTTCTCTCCCAATGTCCATTATTATTAATATGTCAGAAAATCCATTTGGGGTTAAATGATTTGTTTTAAGAAGCAATAAGTGAATTGTAAATTTTTCTCACTTTAAAGAAATTTAAAAGATAGGTTATCTGTATTTATTAGGAGCTAATAAACTTGAAAACAGTGAGAAATGGTAAATTACAAACATAACCTCCCTAAAATGAATTACTAGTTAAATGTTAATTTAATCAATTTGACATTGAGTTTGGCCATTTAATTATATGTTTCTAAATTACTATTCTTGTGAGGTTTTAGTAAATGTTTTATATAAGTAGGTGATTTTTACTGCAAGAAATTATATAATGTCATTTGGAAAAAGACTGACAAAAATTTGACAGTAGATTGTTGACTCATATTCTGTACCCAATTTATTAAACAAAAACATAAATATATAATTATGTAAAAAACTCTGTTCAGTCGCTCAGTCATGTCTGACTCTTTGCGACCCCATGGACCACAAGCACGCCAGGCCTTCCTGTCCATCACCAACTCCCGGAGTTTACCCAAACACATGTCCATTGAGTCCGTAATGCCATCCAACCACCTCATGCTCTGCCATCCCCTTCTCCTTTGGCCTCAATCTTTCCCAGCATCAGGGTCTTTTCCAATGAGTCAACTCTTTGCATCAAGTAGCCAAAGTATTGGAGTTTCAACTTCAACATCAGTCCTATAAATGAACACCCAGGACTGATCTCCTTTAGGATGGACTGGTTGGATCTCCTTGCAGTCCAAGGGACTCTCAAGAGTCTTCTCCAACAGCATCAGTTCTTCAGGTTCAGCTTTCTTTATAGTTCAAATCTCACATCTGTACATGACTGCTGGAAAAACCATAGCCTTGACTAGATAGACCTTTGTTAGCAAAGTAATGTCTCTGCTTTTTAATATGCTGTATAGTTTGTTCATAACTTTCCTTCCAAGGAGTAAGTGTCTTTTAATTTCATGACTGATGGCACCGTCTGCAGTGATTTTGGAGCCCCCAAAAATAAAGTCAGCCACTGTTTCCACTGTATCCCCATCCATTTTCCATGAAGTGATAGGACCGGATGCCATGATCTTCGTTTTCTGAATGTTGAGCTTTAAGCCAAATTTTTCACTCTCCACTTTCACTTTCTTCAAGTGGCTCTTTAGTTTTTCTTCACTTTCTGCCATAAGGGTGGTGTCTTCTTCATATCTGAGGTTATTGATAATTCTTCCAGTAATCTTGATTCCAGCTTGTGCTTCATTAAGTTTTAGGATTTCATAAAATCCATGATACTTATTTTTGGCTTTTATATCTAATAATATTATAGGCTATTTCACAATAAAGACATTAAGATACATATGTTATATATAGAACACTCTCAATATACATGCATGATAAGACCAGCAGACTCAAGTATGTGCTCTGATAATAAATTCTTAAAAAATTAAAAAATGAAACTCTATTAGATGCATAACATTAATAAGGAAAAAAATGACATATTTCAAGATAGAAAGTTACATGGAGTATTATACTTCCAATTACAATGCAATAACTTGTTGCTAACTAAACCCCTCACCAGGAACACCAGAAAAAAGTTGCATAAAATATCAAAGTAACTACTGGAATATACTTATATTCCAGGCAGCTGGAATAAGGCAGCTAGGATCTGAAAGAATAAGATCCTAGAATAAAGGTAAACTCATGAAAGTCAGCTCAAAATTGCACACAATATTTTCTTTCCTCTTTAAGGTTTCTACCAACTATAAACAACATCAAGTAGGAGTCTGAGAACCTAAAAAGCTAATAACTTGGGAACTAAGCAGAACTTCTGCTGGTACTACGTGGCTTGGTGGAAGAATGGATATTTTCCTCAAAAGTAGTCAGAACTGGAGGGCCATGTGGGACCATAGGGCAGGAAAGTTCAGGTATGGCCACTATTGTGTGCCAGTTTTCCCTTAGTGGTTATTTGCTGATTCCTAAATGTGCTCATCAAGGCTATGGTTTTTCCAGTGGTCATGTATGGATGTGAGAGTTAGACTATAATGAAAGCTGAGCACTGAAGAATTGATGCTTTTGAACTGTGGTGCTGGAGAAGACTCTTGAGAGTCCCTTAGACTGCGAGGAGATCCAACCAGTCCTCTCTAAAGGAGATCAGCCCTGGGTGTTCACTGGAAGGACTGATGCTAAAGCTGAAACTCCAGTACTTTGGCCATCTCATGCAGAGTTGACTCATTGGAAAAGACTCTGATGCTGGGAGGGATTGGGGGCAGGAGGAGAAGGGGACGACAGAAGATGAAATGGCTGGATGGCATCATCGACTCGATGGACATGAGTTTGAGTAAACTCCGGGAGTTGGTGATGGACAGGGAGGCCTGGTGTGCTGCGATTCATGGGGTTGCAAAGAGTCGGACACGACTGAGTGACTGAACTGAACTGAACTTAACTGAAATGTGCTAGGTGAGTAAAAAATACTTATAGTATGTTTAGAAGTTAAACAGAGCTTGAAAGATAATAATTTGAATTTAAGGGCATACAAAAACAGGGAACTCTGGCAAATTAATGGACTTTCAACTGAACTTCTGAAGAACTATATCCTAGTAGAAGTCAGAGAAACTGGAAATAGACAAGATAATACAAAGGCTGAAACTTAGATTTGAATCAATGAAATCTCCAATTGAATTAAGTTGATTTTCTAATGTAAATGCCAACAAACAGTCAAAATAAATTCTCACTAGAAAGAGATAACCTTATTTAGATTCTTTTATTTCTTGTGTATGTGCATACAGCACTTGACATTAAAGAAAAGTAGCAAACTTATAAAGAAGTTACAGGGATAAAAACAAACATTAGAAACAGACCACCAGGTACTACAGATATCTTTAGATTGATGGATCACAGCTAGGTGTTTAGTAGATGCGAAAATAATTATCATTAATATTAATATTCTTTAATATAGCAGTGATTTGAAAACATAAGTAGAAAATATTTAAACTAAAATAAAAAGACTGTCACTAGAGAATGGAAAAAGAGATCATGTCTTCCAGGTATTTTAATGAGGCAAATATAACACTTATACAAAACCTGGGAAGGATGATACAGGGAAGGAAAATTAATGGCCATTGTCTCTCTTAAAGATATTTACATAAATTGTAAGAAAATACTAACAACCAAATATAGAAAAGTATGTGAAAGAGAAATGAATAAAAAAAAAAAAAAAGTATGAAATATATGGTTGGTAATGAATCAAAAGTAAGTTGCACTTAAAGGAAAACTTTTAATGATATAAACCACTTCATTCACTCATACAGCAAATATCAGATTTTTTTGAATCATTTTGACCTTGAAATTAACAACAAAATCTACTAGTACTACTTCTATTCAACATTTTCCTATAGGGCCTTTCCAGTATAATGTAAGAAAATTTAAAAAAAAAAAAAAAAAAGCCATTTGAGTTAGATAAGAAAAAACATATTTGATATTATTTCCAGAAGATGTTTTTGTATACATCAGACACCCAAAAGAATATACAGACAAGTTTATGAATGTAAATCCATTAAAATTATGTGTATTCTATGTTATCTATAATATTTTCCTTTGTAACATGGTTATTTTCATCAGAATTTTCATGTTTTCCTTTAAATATTTATTTTTCATTTTTTTTCAAAAGTGCTTTACTTAGCTTTTTTTGCATCAATTCCTTTTATTATTATTATTTTTATTATATTTAATAGCAGTAATAAATATTTAAAATATTTAATAGAAAAATTGCTATAGTATTTGTCTTCTTTTCACAAGTTTGCAAATTACAACCCCAGAATATGGTATTTTCCAGCATATATTTTAGAAATTCAGGCTTAGGCATATGTGACAAGAATAACAGAATTATTTCAGACATTAACACACTGAACAGAAAAGTCACAAAATTGCCTGAATGATGCATCTTTAAATCAAGAATGAGCATATTATTGACTCTCATTTAACTAAGGAGAATAGAGTCAGAACTGTAAGTTGCCAATTAGATTAAGAATGCCCCTTTAAGAAACTGATATTTCTGGTCTGGTATCAGGCTGATAATGACATGAATAAAGTGTAAAAGTCAAGACATTAGAGACAGCCTTGCAAAATGGCTCCAGATAGGTTTCCAGGAAGTTTTGGATAAATTCAGATCCTTATGTTAACTTTCTACAAGTTAAATAATGTACTTAGGGCAGAAAGTTTTACACCTTATTAAGAATTTCATAGCTTGGGAAATGTTATTGGGAAATGATCTAGTATATTTTATTTTCAAGTCACTCAAGTTGTGATGGATGAAATAGTAGAGGAGATAGGGGAAAATATAATTTATTTTACTTTCAGTTTTAGAGCATGGTGAGACCATAGACATAAAATGAAACAGGGCATACATAGAATTTGACAAGATCTAGGCAAAGTAAAAAAGCTAATTACTGTCAAGGTAGTCTTTTTTTACATAACCTAGGTACATTAGCAAATGATTATTATAGGAACTTGAGCCTTTTCTGAAGAATTTGAAAATACTTTGAGAATAAGTCTTAAAAGAACAGAGTTAGAAACTAGCCTCAAAAATTATTTTTTTAGAGTTCATCACTGCAGATGGTGATCACAGCCATGAAATTAAAAGACGCTTACTCCTTGGAAGGAAAGTTATGACCAACCTAGACAGCATATTAAAAAGCAGAGGCATTACTTTGCCAACAAAGGTCTGTCTAGACAAGGCTATGGTTTTTCCAGTGGTCATGTATGGATGTGAGTTGGACTGTGAAGAAAGCTGAGCGCCACAGAATTGATGCTTTTGAACTGTGGTGTTGGAAAAGACTCTTGAGAGTCCCTTGGACTTCAAGGAGATCCAACCAGTCCATTCTAAAGGAGATCAGCCCTGGGTGTTCACTGGAAGGACTGATGCTAAAGCTGAAACTCCAATGCTTTGGCCACCTCATGAGAAGAGTTGACTCATTGGAAAAGACTCTGATGCTAGGAGGGATTGAGGGCAGGAGGAGAAGAGGACGACAGAGGATGGCTGGATGGCATCACCGACTCGATGGACATGAATTTAAGTAAATTCTGGGAGTTGGTGATGGACAGGGAGGCCTGGCGTGCTGCAATTCATGGGGTCACAAAAAGTCAGACACGACTGAGTGACTGAACTGAGCTGAACTGAACTCATATTCATTCATAGATTTCTGTCCTAAAATTTCTAATGCTTTGTTTTTTCATGTTATATATGAAAACAAGTCACTTTTCCTTAGGAGAAGTTAAATTGTGAGAGAAACATTTATGTTGGTTTGATGCTATTTTCTCCTTATAAAGTCACTGCACAGTGCTTATACATTTCCTCTTAAATCATTTCCTGATCTCAGACTTGAGTAAAGCTTGTTGTTCTTAAATTTTGGCTCAAGATATAAAAAGAGGTTTCAGGATGCTTATTAATATTAAGCTAAAGTTCATTGTATAATGAAGACTTATTATATACCTAGGCTTATTATTTTAATAAATGCAATCTTAAAATTTTAAGATATAGATGTCATATCTTTACAATGTTTTCTATATCTAAAATGCCAGAAAAATCTGACATTGGATTATTGAATTTTATGTCTTCACCCTAAATAAACTTTATAGTCTCTTTCTAATCTGAGAGTCTAACAGCTGTTGTGATATACATAGTAATTTTTATTTTTATTGTTATTTTTCCTTTTATTTTATTCTTTTTTTTTCTTTTTTTAAATTTTATTTTATTTTTAAACTTTACATTATCGTATTAGTTTTGCCAAATATCTAAATGAATCTGCCACCGGTATACCTATGTTCCCCATCCTGAACCCTCCTCTCTCCTTCCTCCCCATACCCTCCCTCTTATCCAAGAGTATAAAGCCTTTAGCATATGGGATCTAGTTCCCTGACCAGGGATCAAATCTGAGCCCTCTGCATTGGGAGAGCAGAGTCTTAGCCACAGAACCACCAGGGAAGTCCCTAAAGCCTCTAGTTTTAAGAAAGACAATTTTAAAAGTTTAATATGACTTCTTCTCATTAAAATTTAAACATATTTAAGATTTCCTGAACCTAAAGTATTAAAGCAATAAAAAGAAGAAAAACTATTTTTGACCTTTTGGAAAGAACTATGTCATTAAACAGTGGTGGCTGCAGGACTGGAAAAGGTGTTTTCATTCCAATCCCGAAGAAGGGCAATGCCAAAGAGTATTCAAACTACCACACAATTACACTCATTGCACATGTTAAGGAAGTAATACTCAAAATTCTCCAAGATAGGCTTCAACAGTATGTGAACTGGGAACTTCCAGATGTATAAGCTGGATTTAGAAAAGGCAGAGGAACTAGAGATAAAATTGCCAACATCTGTTGGATCACAGAAAAAGCAAGGAAATTCCGGGGGGGTGGGGAGGGAAACTACCTCTGCTTCATAGACTACACTAAAGCCTTTTACTCTGTGTGTGTGTGTGTGTGTGTGTGTGTTAGTTGCTCAGTCGTGTCCAAATCTTTGAGATCCCGTGGACTGTAGCCCACCAGGTTCCTCTGTCCATGGGATTCTCCAGGTAAGGATAATGAATTGGGTTTCCATTTCCTCCTCCAGTTTGACTTTGTGGACCACAACAAACTGGAAAATTCTTAAAGAGATGGGAATATCAGGGGACTATCAGACCACCTTACCTGCCTCCTGAGAAACCTGTGTGTAGATCAAGAAGCAAAAGTTAGAACCAGACATGGAAAAATAAACTGGCTCAAAATGCAAAAAGGAGTACATCAAGACTGTATATTGTCACCATGCTTAAAGTATATGCAGACTGTATCAGGCAAAATGCTGGGCTGGATGAATCACAAGGTGGAATTAAGATTGTCAGGAGAAACATCAATAATCTCAGTTATGTAGATGACACCACCCTTAGGGCAGAAAGCGAAAAGGAAGTAAAGAGCCTCTTGATGAAAGTGAAAGAGATTAGTGAAAAAGCTGGTTTAAAACTCATCATGCAAAAGACCAAGATCATGGCATCTGGTCCCATCACTTCATGGCATAAAATTGATCTGGCCACAACAGGGAGTTTTTGAAATTCCAAAACTGGTCTTTTTGTGTGTATAGTTAGAAGCTAAAAGGTCTGAAACTAAGCAAATAGAGAGGGAAGCCTATTTCAATTGATTTACTGAAGTCTCCCAATGAACTCATGAAACCCAAAAGATCTGTGAATCAAACATTACTTCACATTCAGAGACTGTTTCTAAGTTCCTTCCTACAAATAAAAATCTGTGCCTCATTCCCTGGACTTGATCCCTGGAATGGAAAGATCACCTGGAGAAGGAAATGGCAATCCACTTCAGTATTCTCGTCTGGGAAATCCCATGGACAGAGGATGCTGGCGGGCTATAGTCCATGGGGTGACAGAGGATGAAATGTTTGGATAGCACTGACTTAACCGACCTGAGTTTGAGCAAACTCCAGCAGACAATGAAGGACACAGACCTCGTGTACTGTAGTCCACAGGTTTGCAAAGAGTCAGGCAGGTCTTAGTGACTGAAGAACAACAGATCCTAGTAAATCTTTGCCTCCCTTGAGGCAAAACCTTCTCGGACCTGAAGCCCTAGAAAAACTGTGTCCCCTTGCCAAGGCATACCCCTAAAGGGACCTCATAATCCCATAACCAAGTCTCTGTAACACATCAGTCCTTCCCGTATACAAACTTCATAATGCAGGCAGCCATTTCATTCAAGATCTTCGAGCCATAAACAATATAGTCATACCACATCTCCTTGTGCTCCCCATCCCTCATACTATTCTCAAGTTAATCCTTCCAAACACGTAGTTTTTTATATGTGTGTTTGATCAATCATGTCTGACTCTTCGCGACCCCATGGACTGTAGCTCTCCAGGCTCTTCAGTCCATGAAATTCTCCAAGAATACTGAAGTGGGTTGCCATGCCCTCTTCCAGGGGATCTTCCCAACCCAGGGATCGAACCCTGGTCTCCCACACTGCAGGCAGATTCTTTACCATTTGAGCCACTAGGGAAGCCCACAGCTTTTAACAGAGATTTATGTAGTGCTTTTTTTTTTTTTTTAAACTTTACAATATTGTATTGGTTTTGCCAAATATCGAAATGAATCCGCCACAGGTATACATGTGTTCCCCATCCTGAACCCTCCTCCCTCCTTCCTCCCCATACCATCCCTCTGGGTCATCCCAGTGCACCAGCCCCAAGCATCCAGTATTGTGCATTGAACCTGGACTGGCAACTCGTTCCATATACATCCAGATAGTCAGTACCTGTTTTCCTTTATGTGGGTAAGATGTCAATTTACTTTGTGTCTCAGAGCTTCATGGAAAGCCGCACTTATTTTTCACAGATATTGAACAGAGATTTGGCTCATGTATATTTTGCTCATGACTCTGCTCCATGCCAATATGTTGACAAACATTTGCTATGTTTTCCCATTGAGGAAGCAAGCCTCAGGGACAACCTACACCTCCTCACTCACCAGCACACTAAGGACATGAGGTCTTAAGGGATAAACTTCAATTGGTCCAAATTCAAGTAAGACACTGGGCTTTGTTAGGGGCCAAAGAGCTGTTCTGCAGTCACTCAAGAAACCATACTGGGGATACTGATAAAAAATATTTGGGGGAAACAATACTTTTGGAAACCTCCCACAACGGCAGCCAAAATATGTCAGAGGTGTCAGATCTGACCCAGGTATAACTTAGGAAAGCTTAGTCATACTTCTCAAAACCACTTTCTTTGATTCCAGGTCCCTTTGCTAACTGCTAACTATTTTATTCAGCTGTCTTCCTCTCAAAGATACAAATATATTCTGGAGACAATTTGCACAAATTCCCAATGCATGGAAGCCTTTTCTTGCAGATGAGTCACTTGGCAGTGACCAAAATGTGGTTGGAAAAGATAATTCTTACTTAGGAAATTCCCTTGGAATTACATAGTGTCAAAGGTAGCCATTTCACTGGACAAATTTCAAACATTGTTTGTGAAATCTGGCATACTATACAGCATTTCCATTGTGCTTATTAGCCTCAATTTTCTGGTCTAGTAGAAAGAACCAGTGTCATTATCAAAACTCAATTGGTAAAACTCTCTGAGGCTTTCAATCTTTTTTTTTTTTTTTTTTGCCTCAATTCCTACCCATTGTTCTATTAAATGTAAGATCTACACATTTTGGAAAACAAATAGTCACCCTTAGAAATAAATACTAGAAATCCATAATTTTTGGCCCAGGGTTAGATGAACTCCTTCTAGTCAAGGGAGATATTTTATATTATTGTTAAATTCTCATTAAGCCTCTAAAGAAAAATGAGTACCTGACTGAAAAATCTTTACACAGTGAGCTCCCAGGAAACAATATAAAGTACCACAATTAACAGCCAGGAGACTATGTTTATTGGAAAAGATAGCTTTCAAAGGCTATAAGGCTACAGCCCAGATGGAAGAGAGCCTATCAGGTACTTTCAAACAAAGTTGGTATGCTACCAAATATAAAAGTATTACCTCGTAGAATCATATTTCCCCTTAAAAAAAAAAAAAGGCTTCCATACCTGAGTGGGCCTCTGAAATACCTGGAGACCTAGAACTGAAACTGACTCTGATGTGAAGCTGATGGTATGTGATGCAGACAACACTTCCAAGACTCTGGACCACTCCAGTAGTCAGCATGGTCCCTGATTAAATCTCTCTCATTATCTTTGTTCTAATTGCTGTCATCATGGAATTGCTATCATCAGGGAATTGCTATTGCTATATCTTCTTCATTATGTAATATCTGATGATGCATCAGCTTGCCACTCTTCCTTCTTACTTTCCTTCTTACTTTCCTTCTTATAGGCAAAATGTTCAATGAGTGAAAACTTGTAATGAATTTATGCCTGGAATGAAAGTTTAGAGGACGTGACTCTGGTCCTTTGATTTTAACTATGAAAGACCAGATATTTAAAGTTTTGGGACTCCTCAGTGTAGCTATGGATTTATTAATGTTCTTTGCCCTGCATAGAGTGAGCATCCTTCATTAGTGGTAAGTCTATGAAAACCATAGATCTTGTCTTAACTCTGCTGAGAGTAAGTCTCTGGCTTCAGTTCTTGGTCACTTAATTAATCTGTTTGGCTTAAAATTATTTCACTAACCAGGGCCAGGAGCTATCCTCAGTTCAGTTCAGACACTCTGTGACCCCATGAACTGTAGCCTGCCAGGCTCCTCTGTCCATGGGATTCTCCAGGCAAGAATACTGGAGTGGGTTGCCATTTCCTTCTCCAGTATTATCATTATATCTCTCAAAATCTATCCAGACCCCATATGCCTGGGAAAATAATGCCACTGGGAAAATATAGTGCCACTGCACTTCCCAAAGTCTAGCCACTGGAGGAAATCTAACAGACAGTTGGATCCCCATCAATGCTTCAGATTACTGATTGAATACTGGGATCCTCTTGCCTTGGCTATCTTCAATCTTTCTATCATCCCTCTACTATGTCTTATTCAGAATTCATCTACTGTCCCAGAATATCCTATTAATTTACTGTGCTACAGCTGCCTTTTCTTCTTTGTCAAAAGAACCAGATAATACCTAGCAGCCCCCAACAGTTTTCTAGAAATGTTTCTTCCAACAAGACCTGGCAATTACCTGGAAACACTGGATTCAGCTTCCAAACACCTACCTTTACGTCACTGTGTAACAATAAAACATATTGTTATGATAAGCCTTTTGTATTCCAAACAAACAAGGCTTCTAGGCTACTCAAGTATTAACAGACCATGATTTAATTTCACCTTTAACACCTCCTTTCCCTGTGTTCCACCTGGTGGCTCAGAGTTTAAAGCATCTGCCTGCAATGCAGGAGACCTGGGTTTGATCCCTGGGTCAGGAAGATCCCCTGGAGAAGGAAATGGCAACCCACTGCAGTATTCTTTCCTAGAGAATCCAATGGACGGGGAGCCTGGTGGGCTACAGTCCACGGGGTCACAAAGAGTCGGACACGACTGAGTGACTTCGCTTTCCCTGTGTTCCACCTAGCTGTGTCTTTATTTGTAATTGGAAGATTGCCCCCAGGGGATGTCCTCCAGTGGTATATTATTCTGGGTTCCCTCCAGAATTTGTGATCTCACTTCGAAATTCTAAGACCCCAAGTAAGCTGTCTTTTTGCCTCTTCATGATTTGTGGTTGTCAGTTAGCAACTTCTTGAATTACTCTAGCCATAGCTGTTCCTTTCTACTTCCTTTCCCAACCATGTCTTGAAGGTATTGTCTGTACACTTTATCTTAATCCCTGACTCCCTGAATGCTCCTCAATCTACTGAAGTCCTACTTCTCCAACCACCCAAATAATGAAGCTGCTTTTGTCAAGGGCATTACTATGTTTTCTTCCGGCATTATTATTGTTCATTTCTTAATGGTGGAGAGCTGATCAACATGCAATTCTGTCCCTGTGTTAAACAATTCAGACCTAAACATAATTTACTTTCCCTCTTTCAAACAAACCTGATATAAAGCATATATTTTTCCAAAAAATATATGGATTAGGCAAAAATAACAGCTCATGGAATAGGACACAGTTACATTTGGAAGATTAAACTGCAGAAAAGAGTTCGCCTACAATGAAGGAGATCTTGGTTCAATCCCTGAGCTGATAAAGATGTTCTAGAGAGGGGAATGGCTATCCACTCCAGTATTCTGACCTGGCGAATTCCATGGACTCCATGGACTGGAGAAAATCACGGTGGACTACAATCCATGAGGTCACAAAGAGTCAGACAACAATGTTGAGTAACTAACACAATACTAACTTTGAAAAAGTTAACCCCTCCAACTTACCCATCTCTATTCCCTTTAAGATGCCTACCTACCTGCCAATCCAAAACTATTACGTCATAAATTCTGCACATTGCCAAGCAGCTCTCAGTGTTTACTGCCTCCTTGGTTGAAATAACAAATCACACATTATAAGTTCCTATCTGATCTGATACTTCAACTTTTAATACTCTTCAGCTCAATCTTTAAATCTAGGAATACTAATTCTACTTCCTGCTATGTATTAGATTTCTTTCTTCTAAAGCTTTCACACACAATTTTTTTCTTTAAGTGAAACTTGCGTAAAACATTGAGATTCTCATGAATAACTTTACTCCTTCAGAGATCAGTTTAAATATCAATTCTTTCTGAAAGATATATTTTAATTTTCATAGCTTTAGAGGTTGCAGTTTACCCTGATATGCTAACTATCTAGTATGATTTATATACACCTCTGGCATATAGATATTTTAGGAATTCATTAACTATTTGGAAATAAATCAGCTATTTTATGTGCATTTGTTTCATAGAATGCAAGAATATATTTTTGGTAAAGGCATTTATATCTCAAAAGCCAACAGAAATGCCTGGCAAACAGAAATATTTGTTAAATGTTTGAGTGAATTGCTATTGCTAAATTTTCAATAGCTCCAAGTTCAGTAGAAAACAAACAAACAAACAAACAAAAACAAAATATTTGCAACTAGTATTACCAGAATATACTCCCGTGTATTCTCTCATAGTGCATTTACGTATGCTGTGAAAATACTAAAGAGTAAACCAAATATAATGTAGTAAGTACTTAAAAAATAATCTAAACAGGTATTTTGATATATTTATTTCAAATAAGAAACCCTGACAAAGACTAGATCTCAGCATTATTGGACTTCCCAGGTGGCACTAGTGGTAAAGAACATGCCTGCCAATGCAGGAGACATAAGAGACACAGGTTTTATCCCTGAGTCAGGAAGATCCCTTGGAAAAGGGCAAAACAACTCACCCCAGTATTGTTGCCTGGAGAATTCCCATAGACAAGGGGGCCTGTTGGGCTACAGTCCACAGGATTGTGCAGACATGGACATGGCTGAACCAACTGAGAATGCATGCACAACATTTTAATGTCAATGATTAAGAGTAGAACTAAAATGGCAAGATAAATTTGCAAGAAAAGTTTTGTTTATCTTGAGAAATTAGTCAGCTGTGGTCTTGTGAGAATAATTTCAAAAACATTTCTAAAACAATATTAAAAAAATTACTCATGCATAGTTCTTGGGGAAGGCCTGTAATTAGTAAAAGATTATTTTATTTAAATGACAAAATAACCATTTTAATCTGCAAATTTAGTATACATTGAAGAAAATGTACATTTATTTATATTGTGTTTTCATTAAGATAATTATTTTAACTTAAAATTTTTTTTTCATGAAAATTCAAAAGTTTGTTATATTCTTCCTTTGTTGCATTTCTTAAATATTTTATATAAAGCACATTTATTTCAATTTTAAAACTATAAATATATTATTACAAATAATTTCAAAGTTCAAAAATTGAAAAAATATTCTCAGACAGTAAAATCAAATACTGCATATATATTTAACTCCAGAAGTCCTCCACTTAGAGTTAATGTTTTGTTATTTTGAAAAAGAAAAGGGAAAACATTTAAATAAATTCATTTTCAAAAATCAACTTTGTATTTTAATACTAGAGTATGAAACATCATCTTCATATGTTGATATAGAAGAGTAAACTAATGATAAAAATAAACGTCTGGCTATTTTAAACACAATAATTTTAAAATCTTTCAATTATCTCTAGGAGAGAGGCTCAGATGGAGGAAATATAATGGATAAAGTTCAAGCACCATCTGCTACTGTTTAGAAACAAGAAAAAAAATGAATATAGTCATTAATTTCTTTTGGATAAACTGTCTGTTATAAGATAATTACAATAGAATTTTAAGTAAGGATTCTTATCAGAAGTGTTGAAACACACACACACACAAGCACACCACACACATTGGTAAGATGGAATAAATAAAAGCAATAACTTAGGAGTCAGGGAAAATTGAATATATATAAATGTGTGTGTGTGTGTATGCATTCTGAATCTCTATTTGTCTGTAAAATAGAATTACCATTAATAAACTTTCTCATAGATGTTTGTGTAAATAAATGTGTATATTTAAATTTGCTTAGTCACTTAAGCTCTTATTCATATTTCCAAAAAAAATCTAAATGTGGGAATGTGACCAATAGTATTTGTGAAATTGAAAGAGTATTTTTGTGAATTAGATGCATATCAGTACAGTGCAGTATGTTGCTTTAAAAATCATACCTACTTTAAACAATAAATAGATATATAAAACAAAAACAAAACAAATAATAAATTTGTGGTTTACTTGTTTTAAATTTTTAAATGCCTAGTTCATGCATATATATATGTATAATATATTTAAAAATATATTTTAGATGTGTAAAATCAGACAAAGTGAAATGATATGTTTTAAAGAACATTAAATTCAGTATAAGGAAAATTGTGCTTCAGGCCATGATCTAATGGTTGATGAGTAAATCACATTTAGATTCTGAAAATTTTCAGGACTCAAAAAAGGAAAAATCCAAGAAGATAATTTAGAGAGAAAGATTCATGCAATATGAAATGGTATAAATTCTGAAAGTGCTCTTAATATGAAATGCAGTTGGAAATTGACATGAATGATAAAATAGTGCAAATTCTGCCTTGAGAAGGTACATCACACACTAAAATTATTACAATAAGATGCTAATTTGTATAGACAGGGATCTGAGAAACATTAATAGTAAAATATTCAGAAGGTATCAGGTTAAGGTTGACCTGTATAAAATGAATTTATGTAGTTTCAGAGGACTCAGAAGAGTGGCTGCAACATCAATTATGGGCTAAAGGAAGTCTGAAGTAACAGAAATCCTAGAATCCGTAATGTCAACATTTCTCAGTCATACTAAAGAAGAAAGAAAAGTACTTATGAACATATAATTCTGTATTATTTTATCTTATTTATATCATTCCACTGTGCTTATGCGTGCATGTATGCCACTTTACTTCAATTGTGTCTGACTCTTTGCAACATTATGGAGCCCACTAGCCTCCTCTGTCCATGGGGTTCTCCAGGCAAGAATACTGGAGTTGGTTGTCATGCCCTCTTCTAGAGTATCTTCCTGACCCAGGGATTGAATCTGCATCTCTTATGCCTCCTGCATTGGGAGTCAGGTTCTTTACCACTAGCACCACCTGGGAAGCCCAGGTAGCATACTTTGTATGGATTCGTATATGGAATGGTACAGGAGATCTATTATGGCCAACTTATTTAACCATAACTATTGTATGTCCTAGTGAATATTCCTTTACCATCAAGAAATTTACTGGCACAGAGATCAATAGCATACTTTTAAAGCTCTTTGGAATGGAAACTATAGATTCTGATGATACAAATTGTAGTCAATGACAGTACCTGTGAATACAACAAAATTTGGTTGTTTTGTCTTTATCCAGTTGTCCAATCAAGCTTGCCACCTGTTTTGGTAAATACAGTTTTATCAGAACATAGCCACACCTGTTAGATCATGTGTTCTCTATGGCTGCTTTCTTGCCACAGCAGCAAATCAATTAGTTGCTACAGAGACCATATGCCCCATGGAGCCAAAAATTTTTACTATCTTGTCTTTTATTAAAAAAAAAAAAAAAAGTTGACCAGTGATCAAGGGAATGAAATTGTGATTAGTAAATTTTAGTTACCTAGAAACGTCTCTGGGAGGTGGGCGGTGGGATATATATATATATTAGAAGGTACTTGTGTGAAATGGATAGTCCATCCACCAAATTTTTACTTGGTCTATTTAATCAGGAAAAAAAAAAAAAGTGATTTATTTTGTGAGAAATCTGAGTTAAATTACCATGGCAGGATTTTTATATCTTCTCCCTAAGTTATGAGAAAGTCATTTCCTAGGCAGGTTGATAAGTCTGGGGTCCCCGAGGAGGAGAAAGGGGTCTGGGGCTCTTGAAGATGCAAAAGGGGTCTGGAATTCTCAAGGAGGAGGGAAGGATCAATGTTTTCTTGTCTACATTCCTTAGTCTTAAATCACATAAAATGTTTTTTTCTTTAAGCCCAGAGCTGACGATTATACAAGGAAACAACTCTGTGATTAGGATTATATAGCAAAAATGTATCCTGCTTGAGGACCGTTTCTCCTTCTTGAAAACCTGATTAATCCTGTTATCTTAAAATTATATATTTTATGTATATTATGGGAGTGGGACTGGTAAAATCTTTCTGTTGTTAAAATCCTGTTATCTTAAAAATGGCTTCCTTGGTAGCTCAGAAGGTAAAGCTTTTGCCTACAATGCTGGAGACTTGGGTTCAATTCCCTGGGTTGGGAAGATCCTCTGGAGAAGGAAACAGCAACCCACTTTAGTACCCTTGCCTGGAAAATTCCATGGATGGAGGAACATGGTAAGCTACAGTCCGTGGGGTCACAAAGAGTCGGACACGATTGAGTGAGTTCATTTTATCTTAAAATGTACATTGTGGGGGTGGGTCTAGTAAGATCTTTACAACCTTGAGACATTCTTTTGATTTATTGTAATAACCAATTAAAAAAGTATATAACTCATTTTCTAAGACTAGCAAGGGGAGGGGCACTCTTTGTCCCCTTTCTGATGTCTACCTCAGAAGCTTTCTCTGTCCCTTTTTATACTTTAATAAAACTCTGCTACACTAAAACTCTTGAGTGATCAAGCCAGGTCCCTGGTCCTGAAGCTAAATCTTCAGAGATCACGAATCCAACATCTTTCACCATAAGCTATCATCTTAGGGGCTTGTCCGGGATATTCAGGACAAGATAAGAACACTCTATGTGTTCAGAGAGCAATAGTCTCTCTGTTTTCTCAGTATACACATTTTTCTGCTTTACTTTACTAACTCTTCCGTGTGCCTGTGTGAATGAATGACATACTCTGCACGAAGCAAGTGATGAGCCCTGCTTTGCAGTTCTGCAGTGTCTCATGGTAATGAATGAAGGTAGTCCCCAAAAGGGGAGCTTTATCAGGGCTTTAAACCAACCTGTCAATGCCAAGAGACACCCAAGGTCCCTGCGAGGGGAGCAACCAGAAATGGGCTAGCGTGTGGGCCAAACTTTCCTATCTTGGTCAGCTTTTCCTGGTCTCTTTGACCATTTAATAATTATGTGGAGAATTAGAACTACTAACATAATCTGTCAGATCATAGACTTTCAAGGGACTTGTGATTCATGCCATTAACTATGTACTTTTACTTAGACCCCAAGCTTGGTACAGACTTTCTAGGATCATGTTTAAGAACTAAGTGGAACTAGTGAGTCCTTGTCATAGCTGTGCCTCCAAACTATATGAAAATGTTGATAGTGAGGGTGAGGTGTTTAAGAACACAGGGCAGGAATCCCAGTTTGGGAGTACAGTGGGCTTCTTCCTTGGGTGTACTAGCTCTCAGCGGACTAGATAAAGTTCTCCAGTGTTTTACTGATGTGGCAATGACTCATCACTTCTACTGCAGTCAGGACTGTACTCAGGAATGTCAATGGGCACATGGAAGACTGATGCTTTCCCTAGTAGTACTAGCTTGGGAAATTCTGGGAAACTACTCTGGCAAATTAAGCAAAGGTCATGTGGTATGAACTAGAAATCAATTTGGGATGCCATCAGGTGTACTCCTGGTGCATCTCCATCCCTCCTTGGTGGTAGAACCAGGAGGCACAAGTAAGGTGCCTGCGTCAGTAAGGAACAGACTAAGTCCGACCAGGGAAGGAAAGCTTTGGTGGACAGTCTGCCTACATCCCCATCTAGAGCAACGAGGGATGCCTCTGATAGAAAGAAGCCATGGCTGTCGATGCCACATTTTTCTCTCTTACAGATGTGAGCTAGCAGTTCCAGAACCACTCCTTTAAAGTGTGTTTCAAAACTGTGACAAATTTGATCCCCCAAATTTAAAAAAGACAAGTCCGATCTTTGTGATACTGAATGGCCACAGTATCCTTTGGAAGGTGGGGAATGCTGGCCTGTTGAAGGGTCTCTTAAGGGTCTCTTAATTGCGATACTGTTTTACAACTAGACCCATTCTGTAGAAGCCAAGGGAAATGGGTAGAAGTGCCTTGTGTTGCTCTTTGTCTCTCTGTGAGACATGCCAGACTTATGTCCTAAGGGTTCAGACTTGGGTATGAAACCTTCAGCTCCCTCCTGTCCTCTTACTTTGCCCCTGTATCTGTGGCTCCCAACTGAACAGGCTGAGAATCAGGGCACCCTTCCAGGAAGGGTTGTTTCAGTTTTCATAAAAATTCAAACAGTACTAATTGCGGTCAAGACTATTTACAGGATCCAAAAAGTACATAGAAACCTTTATGGAACTAACTTTACTTTATGAGCTTACTTGGAGAGATGTAATGTATGTCTTGAGACAGTCGCTGACCCCTGACCCAAAAAGCTTTAGTTTGCAGGGAAGCTACAACTTTTGGAGACAAATTGCTTGAATGTGAGACAAAGGGAAAGAGGGAACATGAAATAGCCCTCCTTCCTACTGGGAGCCAAGCAGTTCCCATAATGGTGCCAGACTGAGATGATAACACAGCTAAAGGAAGGTGGAATCAGAGCCACTTTGTGGGATGTATTCTTCGAAGACTCAAGTGAGCACATGCTAAGATTTTAAGCTATGCTGAGCTGACTGACAGAACAGGAAGAGAAGGAAACCCCTGGTAAATTCCTAAATAGACTACGAGAGGCTCTCTGCAAGTTTAGTGACATTGATCCAAAAATATGGAGATAAATTTTCTTAAAAGATATATTTCACACTCAGTCACCTCCAGATATCTGTCATAAGTTACAAAAACAGACATTTGGACCAAATCAGTCTTTAAAAAACTGTTACAGCAAACTCAGATGGTATATTATAGTAGAGAATACGAGGAGGAAAATAGGAGGAAAAAAGAAGCAGGCAGCCAATAATGGCTGTTAGATTTGCTCTGAAACAGCCTGAGGAATAATGCCCAGAGGAACCAAAGTGAAAAGGGATGGACTTCTTATTGCTGTGGGAAGGCAGGACATCTCTAGCAGGATTGCCCTCAAGCATCTACTCCAACCTCAGCTCAATATCCAGTCTGCAAAGGACCATACTAGAGAAGAGAGTGCCTCCAAGATGTAGGCCCCAGGGGTCAGACTCTCAAGACAAGCCAGTCCAGGTTCAATGCACGATACTGGATGCTTGGGGCTGGTGCACAGGGACGACCCAGAGGGATGGTATGGGGAGGAAGGAGGGAGGAGGGTTCAGGATGGGGAGCACATGTATACCTGTGATGGATTCATTCTGATATTTGGCAAAACTAATACAATTATGTAAAGTTTAAAAATAAAATAAAATTTAAAAAAAAATATATAAAAAACTTAATTATAAAAAGAAAAAAAAAAAAAAAAAGACAATCCAGATGGTAGGTGCCTGGGGGTCCCTACACAAGCTCATATCCTATTTATACCTGAGGAATCCTGAGTATTAATAACTGTGGCAGTGGGGCGGGGTGGGTGAAGAGGGGTATGGGCAATCAGTTGATTTTCTTTTGGATCAGCGCACGGGCAACTTTCTCTATGCTCACTGAAGTTCCTGGTCCACTTCCTGCCCAATCCACTACTGTAATGTGCTGTCTGGATGAGTCAAATGCTATTATTTCAGTCATCCTTTAAGTGGCAACTGGGACTCTGTGCTATTTTCTCACAATGTTCTAATCATGCCAGAGACTCCCTCACCCCTTCTGGGGAGGGATATAGTGAAGAAGATACAGGCCTCTGATTTCACGAATATGGAACCCACTATTTTTAATAGCACAAAATGTAAATCCTACAGTGTGGGCTGACGAAAAACTGGGTTGAACACAAAATGCTGTTCCTTATCAAGCTCAAAGACCCTCACCTATTTCCACATCAAAGCCCAAGGTTAAGGAATGGATAAAACCCATCATTGAAAATTTAAAGGAACAAGGACTATTAATTCCCTGTAACAGTCCATACAACACTCCTATATTGGGTGTAAAGAAGTCAAATGATAAAGGGAGACTAATTCAAGATATATGAATAATAAGTGCCTAATCTTTATACATTATTATCTGAAATTCCTGAATGAGACATATATTTTTCATTCATTGACTTGAAGGATACTTTCTAGAGTTAAACCTATACTAAATCATCCTCTGTCTATGACATGAGGATTCTTGGGCATTACAGGCTATTTCTGCTTTGGGTTCCGGGTTATGGGGAATTGCATGGTTTTTTACATAAACTTACAACTGAGACTTAGCAAACTGACAATCTGGCATGGTCCCCAGAGATTCAAAAGGCTTTTAAGTCTCTTCAAACTGCTACCCTGCAAGCTCAAACTTTGAGCTTGCCCACAGGATCATAGTTTAGTTACTCACTTAAAAAAGGCTATGGCCACATTAAGTTCAGTTGCTTAGTGGTGTCCGACTCTTAGCTGCCCCATGAATCACAGCACGCCAGGCCTCTCGTCCATCACCAATTCCTGGAGTCTACCCAAACTCACGTCCATTGAGTCGGTGACACCATCCAACCATCTCATCCTCTGTCATCCCCTTCTCCTACTTCCCTCAATCTTTCCCAGCATCAGGGTCTTTTCCAATGAGTCAATTCTTTGCATCAGGTGCCAAAGTACTGAAGTTTCAGTTTCAACATCAGTCCTTCCAATGAACACTCAGGATTGATCTCCTTTAGGATGGACTGGTTGGATCTTCTTCCAGTCCAAGGGACTCTCAAGAGTCTTCCCCAGCACCACAGTTCAAAAGCATCAATTCTTTGGCACTCAGCTTTCTTTATAGTCCAACTCTCACATCCATACATGACTACTGGAAAAACCATAGCCTTGACTAGATGGACCTTTTTTGACAAAGTAATATCTCTGCTTTTGAATATGCTGTCTAAGATGGTCACAACTTTCCTTCCAAGGAATAAGCACCTTTTGATTTCATGGCTGCAATCACCATCTGCAGTGATTTTGGAGCCCCAAAACAATAGAGTCAGCCACTGTTTCCACTGTTTCCCCATCTATTTCCCATGAAGTGATGGGACCAGAGGCCATGATCTTAGTTTTCTGAATATTGAGCTTTAAGCCAATGTTTTCACTCTCCTCTTTCACTTTCATCAAGAGGCTCTTTTGGTTCTTCTTCACTTTGTACCATAAGGGTGGTGTCATCTGCATATCTGAGGTTATTGATATTTCTCCTAGCAAACTTGATTCTGGCTTGTGCTTCTTCCAGCCCAGCATTTCTCATGATGCATAATGCATATAAGTTAAATAAGCAGGGTGACAATATACAGCCTTGATGTACTCCTTTTCCTATTTGGAACCAGTCTGTTGTTCCATGTCCAGTTCTAATCGTTGTGTCTCAACCTGCATACAGGTTTCTCAAGAGGCAGGTCAGGTGGTCTGATATTCCCATCTCTTTCAGAATTTTTCAAAGTTTATTGTGATCCACACAGTCAAAGGCTTTGGCATAGTCAATAAAGCAAAAATATATTTTTTTTTCTGCAACTCTCTTGCTTTTTCGATGATCCAGAGGATGTTAGCAATTTGATCTCTGGTTCCTCTGCCTTTTCTAAAACCAGCTTGAACATCTGGAAGTTCACTTTTCACATATTGCTGAAGCCTGGCTTGGAGAATTTTGAGCATTACTTTACTAGCTTGTGAGATGAGTGCAATTGTGTGGTAGTTTGAGCATTCTTTGCCATTGCCTTTCTTTAGGATTGGAATGAAAACTGACCTTTTCCAGTCCTTTGGCCACTGCTGAGTTTTCCAAATTTGCTGGCATATTGAGTGCAGCACTTTCACAGCATCATCTTTCAGGATTTGATGAAATAGCCCAACTGGAATTCCATCAATTCCACTAGCTTTGTTCATAGTGATGCTTTCTAAGGCCCACTTGACTTCATATTCCAGGATGTCTGGCTCTAGGTGAGTGATCACACCATTGTGATTATCTGGGTCGTGAAGATCTTTTTGTACAGTTCTTCTGTGTATTCTTGCCATATCTTGACTGTGGTGCAGATTATGAACTCCTTATTGCCAAATTCAGACTTAAACTGAAGAAAGTGGAGAAAACCACTAGGCCATTCAGGTATGACCTAAATCCAATCCCTTATGACTACACAGTGGAAGTGGGAAATACATTTAAGGGACTAGATCTGATAGACAGAGTGCCTGATGAACTATGGACAGAGATTCGTGACATTGTACAGAAGACAGGGATTAAGACCATCCTCAAGAACAAGTAGTGCAAAAAAGCCAAATGGCTATTTGAGGAGGGCTTACAAATAATTGTGAAAAGAAGAGAAGATAAAAGCAAAGGAGAAAAGGAAAGATATACCCATTTGATGTACTCTACATATAAGTTAAATAAACAGGGTGACAATATACACCTTTGTCGTTGAATGACATATTAAAGGGATTATAAACTATCTTTTTTGAGGCATTATTTAGTTTCTTGATAAGTTAGTGTATGAAACATGTGGCAAAACCAAGACAAACCAGCATTTTTTTTTTTTTTTCTTAATGAGACATAGCCTCGGAAACTTACTCAAAATTGTCAAAAGTCAATATAAGCTGAAGAAAATTTCTAATTACATTGAAAGTCTGTTTAATCTTAATGGCAACCTCTTTACTCGCATCTTTTGTAGTGTCAAACTAGAATAATATTAACATTTTCATGCTAACTTAACATGAGATCATTTGAGGGGAGAACTGTTTGTTAGGAATATTTGGAGTAGAGGTGGAATAAGCCAAGTTTAGTATTCACAGTCAAACAGTGAAATTCTGCTGAATTTGATTATGTACTTCCCTAAAGTTCAGGTATAATTAAAATTTGGGGTAACTTTATTCTTTTATGAAGGGATTTATTAGGATTGAATGTATAAACACTAAATTTCCAAATAAACAATTTTAAAAATTAAACATGCTTATTGGAACATGTATCCCTATTTTAGTTTGGAAAACAATATACTCCTTAACTGCGTTAAATTCTGTGAGCATATAGGGCTCTATAACTATGATGCAGAAAATATTTTTTCCCTTTTTGATCAAGCCCTTTTGGTCCAAAATGTTTAGTCTTACAGTAAAGGTGAGAAAGGAGAAGGCGATGGCACCCCACTCCAGTACTCTTGCCTGGAAAATCCCATGGAAGGAGAAGCCTGATAGGCTGCAGTCCATGGGTTTGCTAAGAGTCGGACACGACTGAGTGACTTCACTTTCACTTTTCACTTTCATGCATTGGAGAAGGAAACGGCAACCCACTCCAGTGTTCTTGCCTGGAGAATCCCAGGGACAGGGGAGCCTAGTGGGCTGCCGTCTATGGGGTCGCACAGAGTCGGACACAACTGAAGTGACTTAGCAGTAGTAGCAAAGGTGAGAAAATTAATATTTGATATTTATAATATTTTCCTAAACATTTTGACGTTGAGAACAAATATCACCAGTCTATCACAATGCTTTTCCCTAAAGGCACAGATTTCTTCTAGAGCAGTGCTGCTAAATAAAGGCTGATTATTAGAATCACTGGGAAGTTTTTAAGGTTCCCAGGACTCAGGCTGTAGTTTACAAGTGTGCTTAGCTGCTACGTCTTTGCGATCCCATGAACTGTAGCCTCTCCTCACTGTACCAGGGGCTCCTCTGTGCATATGATTCTTCAGGCAAGTGTACTGGAATGGGCTGCCATTTCTTCCTCCAGTGTAAACAATCTTTTAAGCTGCATCTAAATTTTTTGAAATACTTTTATCATGAGATCAAAATAAAGATGATCAATTTGAAGATAATGCCCCATTACTGCCTCCCTTTAGAGATTATTATTACACTTAAAATTAACAAAGGATGTGAAAATAAATAAAATGACCTTAATTTGTTTAGCTCTGTTCACCCAAATGCATTTATCTTTGAAACAATTTAATTTTTGTTATATGTGTTGATTTTTTAAGGAGAATGACACAAAGATAACCCCTATTAATATTTTATGGAGCTTGAGGATCACTTTGGAAAGAGTGGTTTAAGTAATCAGCCATTTAAAAGCCAGGAAGTGAGAAAATTGGATATATGGATCAGAAAGTGATATATGGATTGCATACAGGGAGACTATTGTATTAATAGTAATCAAGGGAGAAGGCTATACAGATCTGGACCAGATAAGATTTAATACAGGGAGTTTTAAGAGAATAGATATGGATTGAGGAGGCATAATGAAAATAAAACCTACAAAACCACCTGAAGGTCAAGGCCTGTATTTGGGTAAACCCATTTCTAGGTATTAAAGCATATCCAAAAGCTTTTATGCACTGGTACTAGTTTACACATACTTATTATAACTTTAACTTGGGATCTACCTTTAAGGACACTTGGCAACCCACTCCAGTACTCTTGCCTAGAAAATTCCATGTATAGAGGAGCCTGATGGGCTACAGTCCATGGGGTCACAAAGAGTCGGACACGATGGAGCGACTTCACAAATGTCCCATATGTGGTGTATGTGAGAAGTTTTAAACCATTATTCTAAACAGGAATTTATTACCCAGTTTTTTGTTAATGGAAATGGAATTCCATAAATGAGAGGCTGGGAATAGAAAAAGTTTAGAAATGGTGAAACAATTACTTGTATAGATCTGACAGATAGGAAAATGTCAGATCAGAAAATAAATAAAGACTCCCATGACAAATGACAATATAAAAACATTTGACTAACCAATGAAATAACCTCTGATTCCCTGGTGGCTCAGATGGTATAGAATCTTCCTGCCATGAAGGAGACCCAGGTTTGACCCTAGGGCCAGAAAGATCCCCTGGAAAAGGAAATGGCCACCCACTCCAGTATTCTTGCCTGGAGAATTCCACGGACAGAGGAGCATGGGAATGAAATGCTAAGCATCCAAAATTATGTTGCTTTAACTTTTGTCCTGGCCCTTTTTGGATCACAGAAAAGCACTTTGAAGGTTACATTTTGGCTGTATAGTAATTGTGTTTTCATTTGAGGATATTAAAATTGATAGCTTTTTATCTTGTCAAGTTCATGTTTTCCTTGTTTTATTATCTTGTTGATGATATAATGCAATTAATAACATTAATATTTATTTCAGCATCACATCATTATGTGTACCAAGACCTTATAAGACATATTCAAAGTTACCCAATTGCTCTTAAGGAAAAAATATCTCAGTGATAATAGCTCTGTTAAAATATTATAATTGTTTTCCACTTTTCATTTCTCAGATAATTTTATTGTATGAAATAAAATAATGTGCTGGGGTAAGCAAAATAAAAGTTAATATAGTAGCTAAAATACTGTTAATTAAAAAACACTATCTTTGATAATCACTTTGATAATTACATTTATAATTAAAATTACTGCAAATAACTTTTACTTTATTATTTTTTGCATAGACATATATTTCAAATATATTCAAGTAAGAAAGAAAAGATAGCGAATGCAATGTCTTAGAATATAATTTCTTGCTGTGCAGGTTTTTAAAGAGTAATAATGTAACTGCAAAATTCTTTGAAGGTGAGAGGCTTATCTATGCTTTTGGAGAAGGAAATGGCAACCCATTCCAGTACTCTTGCCTAAAGAATTCCATGGACAGAGGAGCCTGGTGCGCTGCTGTCCATGGGGTCGCACAGAGTTGGACATGACTGAAGCGACTTAGCATGCATGCATCTATGCTTTAATGTATCTGCAATGTATCTTCCCGAAGAAGTTACAAAATTCATTACTAAATATATATATATCATATAATGTCCTATGCATATTTTCAATATTTTTGAGAAAATCAATCCAAAGAGATATTCTACATACAGATATATCAAATAACTGAAGCTTAAATTCAGTTGAGCTCATTTTTTTTCAAACATGGGAAATATAAGTGTTGATGTCTATGCTATGGAAAAATATGTGTCTATCCTGCAGAATAATGCAAAATGCTAACACATGCACTAAACACAATTGTACAAAAGTGACTTTAAGAATACATATAAATTAAATTAGATTCTTACTAAACAGACTTAGGACAATATAAATATTTATTTTTAAGATAAATAACCAAAATGATTTCAGTAATTTAGAATACAAATTCTAAATAGAATTTGAGAATTAGAGACTTTGCCTGAGCAACAGTAAAAAATACAGAATTATTTATTGAAGTTTAAATTTATTGACATAAATATAAAATATTCTAAAAAGCAATTCATTTTAGATAAAAGCTGATTAATCTACTATTAGTCATATGTAACATTTAAACAAATTATGTTTTAGTGATTAAAAACAAATGTTTTATTATAATTTGACTAAAGTATTTTATATTTTATATGAAAGAATACCTGAAAATAGCAAGGAAATTTATAGAAAAGAATAATAATTAATGGAGCATTGCTTTATTGGCATCAATATAGTCTCCAAAGGTGTTTCAGTAAAATCAGCTTAGTATTGACATTTATTAGTAAGAAATAGTAGAAATCCATAAATATATGCCAATGTTTACTGAAAGTGAAAGTGTTAGTCCCTCAATTGTGTCTGACTTTTTGTGACCTCATGGACTGTAGCCCACCAGGCTCCTCTGTCCATTTAATTCTCCAGGTAAAAATATAGGAGTGGGTTGCCATTTCCTTCTCCAGGGGAATCTTCACAACCCAGGGATCAAATCTGGGTCTCCTGCATTTCAGGCAGATTTTTTACTATCTGAGCCAACTGGGAAAGTCATTTTTATGATTTGATTCCCTTATATACATGATTTTGTCATTTTCTGTCTATTCTATCTTCTCATTTGACTATGCCTCAGACTATTTTAATTGCTATAAATATATTTTATACAGTGTGCATATCACCCTATTCTTTTTCAAAACTTCCTTGGCTAACTAAAGATGAGCTGGAAAATCAGCTTAATTCTATAATAAAGTATGGTGGAATGTTAGAATTGCCATCAGTACACTATTAAACTTTCTAAAACACTCAAAGTGAAGTCGCTCAGTCATGTCCAACTCTTTGTGACCACATGTACTGTAGCCTACCAGACTCCTCTGTCCATGGGATTTTCCAGGCAATAGTACTGGAGTGGATTGCCATTTCCTTCTCCAGAGGATCATCCCAACCCAGGGATTGAACCCGGGTCTCTAGCATTGTAAACAGACGTTTTTCCATCTAAGCCACCAGGGAAACCCCAAACACTCAAAGATATGCATAAATAAGGGTACATACAGAATAGAGCAGAAATAATTACAGTATTTTGCAGTTTCTCTTTTCTACATCTACGGCTCTCAAGCTATAGGCAACGCAGAATGGTCAACAGATCCACTCATTGTCAACAGAATTCTCAGGTATTTATGATGGTTTTAAAATGAGAGTTGAAAAAGTATTAAATTCTGGAATGGCTAAGGTTCATTCACAAAATAAATACAGAAGTAAACTAAAAATTTTCATAATTTAAACCCCAATTGTCACTCAGAATTTACCATATGCTGATGTTTCCCACATCAATAATTACAATTTCTCTTGCAGAATTTCATGGTATTAATACTTCCTGGTTCCTGCTTATGGGTATTCCTATCGGTGAAATAACTCATATTTCCATCTGTCTGCCATATATATTTGCACATCGTTTGAGTCTTAGTTCAAAGCTAATCATTTTCTTAAAGACTCTCCTGAATCTCCAAAAACACTGTGGACCACACCTTAAGCATTTCTACTTGATTACATACAAATACCTAGTATTGAACTTCAGTTATTTTGTGTACAGATTAAAAAAAAAAAAAAGTTTTTCAAACATTCAGTTCAGTTCAGTTCAGTCACTCAGTCGTGTCCAACTCTTTGGGACGCCATGAATCGCAGCACGCCAGGCCTCCCTGTCCATCACCAACTCCCGGAGTTCACTCAGACTCACGTCCATCGAGTCAGTGATACCATCCAGCCATCTCATCCTCTGTCGTCCCCTTCTCTTCCTGCACCCAATCCCTCCCAGCATCAGAGTCTTTCCAATAAGTCAGCTCTTCTCAGGAGGTGGCCAAAGTACTGGAGTTTCAGCTTCAGCATCATTCCCTCCAAAGAAATCCCAGGGCTGATCTCCTTCAGAATGGACTGGTTGGATTTCCTTGCAGTCCAAGGGACTCTCAAAAGTCTTCTCCAACACCACACTTCAAAAGCATCAATTCTTTGGCGCTCAGCCGTCTTCACAGTCCAACTCTCACATCCATACACGACCACAGGAAAAACCATAGCCTTGACTAGACGGACCTTTGTTCGCAAAGTAGTCTCTGCTTTTCAATATGCTATCTAGGTTGGTCATAACTTTCCTTCCAAGGAGTAAGCGTCTTTTAATTTCATGGCTGCACCATCTGCAGTGATTTTGGAGCCCCCCCCAAAAAATAAAGTCTGACACTTTTTCCCCATCTATTTCCCATGAAGTGATGGGACCCGATGCCATGATCTTCGTTTTCTGAATGTTGAGCTTTAAGCCAACTTTTTTGCTCCCCTCTGTCACTTTCATCAAGAGGCTTTTTAGTTCCTCTTCACTTTCTGCCATAAGGGTGCTGTCATCTGCATATCTGAGGTTATTGATATTTTTCCTGGCAATCTTTATTTCAGCTTGCATTTCTTCCAGTCCAGCATTTCTCATGATGTACTTGGCATATAAGTTAATTAAGCAGGGTAATAATATACAGCCTTGACTACTCCTTTTCCTATTTGGAACCAGTCTGCTGTTCCATGTCCAGTTCTAACTGTTGCTTCCTGACCTGCTACTTAACCTAATTCTGGTTTAAATTATGGAAAATTAAAGCTGACTCTAAAATTTTGTTATTATATCAAAATATCATTCTGGTTTTTTTTTTTTTTAACTTTCAATGTAAACAATATGCTTATCATAATACCTAGCAGTGGATAGTTTTAGAGATATGTGATGGTGCACAATTAGAATTACTTTTGAAATCAGAAATTATCCACATTCATCTTTACTTTGCCACAGAATTTTAATATGAAAAATTCAGTGGAGACCAATAAGTCTTGATAATTCACAAGAGTGAGTGGATGGAGCCATTAAAAAAGTTATTACATGTGGATATAATTGATTTAATTTGATTTAATGTTTAAGCTTGGGGAATACTAATGTATAAATAAATCTTTATTTATACAGGTTAATATTGCATTTAAAGCATTATGAAAAAATGGACATCTTGAAGATACGTAAAGTTTGAAGGGATATTTATGCTTGTTAAGCAACTGAAAATAAAATTTATTACAGCCATAAAATAAAATATTCTTTAGAAATAGCTGATACAAATAGTTTTTTCTAATGTACTTAAATTTAATCCATATTTATGTGAACAGTTTTCCATTTTGGTCCTTATAAATTGTCCACAAATAAGATAAATGTCCACAAAATATTACAAAAATGCTTATCTTACTGCATGTTAACTGACATAGTGAATTCATCAATAGATTTAAAGTATTTATTTTATGGCTAGCACTCACAGAAAATGTTTTATTAAGAAGTTAAAAAATTGAGGAATTTTTCTGTGCTCTGATTAAAGATGAATTCATTTTTAACAAAGGAAATTATATTTAATAATTTAGGAAATATTTATCAATAAAGTATCTGTTACTGAAATAGTGCCATTCTTTTCTTCAGATGTTTCATATATCCCTTCTCCTCTGTTTTAATTTTTGGTCCATATCCACCCCACCAATACTATGATTTTTTTTTTAAGTGTCTATTTGTCTTTACCAGGAACAACGGAAATTATGTTATAACAATAGAAAATTTTAATGCAATGTGAATAAAATTTGATGAAATGAATTTAATTAATTCATTTTAATGTACAATAAAAAAATTTTTTTTTAATGTACAAAAATAATTTTACACTCTTGTTGTGTCTTAAATGAGGTGGTAAGAGGTGGAAAACATGTGTTTTGATTGGTATACCAGGTATTTAGCCCAGTGTCGTGAAATCTGTAAGAACTCTATTCCACAAATGTTTAATTAATCTAACCTGAAGAATGTTACATGTTTGCTCTAGTTAATTAGGGAACCCTAAGTCTAACCACATTGAGTAGTTTCAATGAACTCTCTTATTGCATATGAAAAGACTCTTTTCTTTTACCATTTATATGTTTGTAATTCCCCTCTGGAGACAGTGACCTTATCTTAAACTCTATTTACATTAGTTTCTTGAGATAGATGCTTTCTTACCCTTTGCATCAGTGCATGCTAAGTCATTTCAGTCAGGTCTGACTCTCTGCAACCTTATGTACCATAATCTGCCAGATTCCTCCGTCTATAAGATTCTCTAGGCAAGAATACTGGAATGGGTTGCCATGCCCTTCTCCAGGAGATTTTCCTGACCTAGGGATCAAACCTGCATCTATTACATCTCCTGCATTGGCAGGCAGGTTCTTTACCACCAGCAGCCCCATCTGGGAAGCACCCAGTGTCTGTCATTGATGGGGAAAAAAACTCTCCCTCCCTAGGTCAATTATTTTTCCAGAAGCTGAACTGAATGTGTGTGTGTGTGTGTGTGTGTGTGTGTGTGCGTGTGATTTTGAAAAAAAAAAAAGATTAATTGCATTCAAGGTCTGTAGTAGTGAATCTAAACCTTGTATATTGAATGAGTAGGTATAATAATCCTTAGACCTTAAGTTCTTTTTTTTTAAACTTACAGTGTATGCCAAATAATCAGATTTTCAATTCATGCAAGTTTGAGAGACTGGATAACAGTGTCTCAAGTGAGTGCCCGCTCCTCTTTTTCCCTTTTCTCACAACCATCCCACAAGGACCCTCTGTCATTTTAAATACTTTTTTTTTTCCTTCTGAAGTCTCAATCTCTCTTGACCCATAATCCTTCTTTCAAAATGTAGCAAGTGCAAGTTTCTTCTTGTATCTTATCATTATTGATGCCTTTATTGTCATGTATAAGTAAAGATATTCCCTCTCCTCATTTCTTTGCTTCTGGGAAGAGAAGAAAAGATCTGTTTCTTTGACTGAATTATAGAGGGAATAGGGATCATACCTTTTGCTTAGTGGGGTAGGTTTATTACCATTGGTTTTTGTCTTCCTTCTTCTGTCCCTAAGTCTTTTATTTCTTTATACAACTGGAGACAAAAATAAAAAAAAAAAAAGAGGATAACTATATTCTGAACTTGACAGTCACCCTAATTTATATGCTCCACTTCCAGTTTTAAACAAATGTCTTCTGCTAACTTTAACCAGCACAGATGCATTATTTATAATAGGAAAATCAATGCTCTATTATTTTAAAAGGAGCAAAGATTCTAGAAAAATTGCTGGAGTTAGATCTTGGCGACTGGATGTAAAATAGTTAAGACAGTATGTATTGAAATAAGTGAGGAGGCATAGTATAATAAATATTTTTTAAAAAATCCAAATGAGATACATTTTCATATATCAAAGAATATTTATAAGCTAATGGATTAAAGCTTGTCTTAAAGGTTAGATTGTGAAGTTCTACCTTTTATGTATTTACTTTTTAATACAAGGCAACTTTTTAGCTTGCTAAAAGTCCAACTATAGTAAAGTATTTACAACTTCTCCCCTTTGTAAAATAAAGTTTGCCCTTATTAAACTAATTCTTTGGAAAAGAGTTGGAGCCAACATAAGATTTGCAGTGGTTTTGCATATGAGTGTTTTGTTTGGGCTGCTCAAAGTAGTAGTGAGCATATGCATAGGCTTTTGCTGCTGCTGCTGTCACTTCAGTCGTGCCCAACTCTGTGTAACTCCACAGATGGCAGCCCACCAGGCTCCTCCATTCTGGGATTCTCCAGGCAAGAATACTGGAGTGGGTTAGTAGTGCCTTATTCACCAATGACATAATATTGTCCAGTCATATAAGCATTACTTGAATGCTAACTAATAATGAAAAGATCCACCTGTAGATGATAATTGAGCTTAAGGAACAGGAAAGTTGCTAGGTTTGCCATGCTTTTCCTTGTCCAACAAGAAGAGAAACACATTCTGTGTATTATAATGGTAGTTAGATTTGGTCTACTTGGATTTGTGGAAAGCATGATAGCTACAAATCAAAATAAAAATTAAGTCATTAGGGAGGAAGAAAACATAACTTTAAAATAAGGAAACACTTCCTCAGCCAATTGGTCCTGGTTAATATCAAGAGTAATGTCATGTTTTTGGAATGTAACTTTGATATTGTGTGACATTACCTCTTAGATATTTCTCCCCCAAACTGATAATCCAAGTTTAGCCCTGAGAAAAGAATCAATCAAATTCTAATATCAGTTCAGTTCAGTCACTGAGTCATGTCTGACCCTTTGTAACCCCATGGGCTGTAGAAGACCAGGCTTCCTTGTCCTCCATTATCTCCTGGAGTTGGCTCAAATTCATGTCGGTGATGCCATCCAAACATTTCATACTCTGTTGCTCCCTCTCCTCCTAACTTCAATCTTTTGCAGCACCAGGACCTCTTCCAATGAGTCAACTCTTCAAATCAGGTGGCCAAACTATTGGAGCTTCAGCTTCAGTATCAGCCTTCCAATGAGTGTTCAGGGTTGATTTCCTTTAGGATTGACTGGCTTTATTTCCTTGAATTCCAAGGAACTTTCAAGAGTCTTCTCCAGCACCACAGTTAGATATCATCAATTCTCTGATGCTTAGCCTTCTGTATGGTTCAAATCTCACATCCATATATGATTAATGGAAGAGCCATAAATGTGACTATATGCACATTTGACAGCAAGGTAATTTCTCTGCTTTTTAATATGCTGTCTAGTTTGGTCATAGCTTTTCTTCTAAGGAGCGTCTTTTAATTTCATGGCTGCAAGAACCATCTTCAGTGATTTTGGAGCCCAAGAAAATAAAGTTTATCACTTTTCCATTGTTTCCCAATCTATTTGCCTTGAAGTGATGGGACCAGAAGCCATGATCTTCATTTTTTGAATGTTGAATTTTAAATCAGCTTTAACACTCTCCTCTTTGATCTTCAGGAGGCTCTTTAGTTCCTCTCCACTTCCTGCCATTAGGGTGGTGTCATATGTATATCTGAGGTTGTTGATATTTCTCCTTGCAGTCTGAGTTCCAGCCTGTGATTCATCTAGCCTAGTATTTCACATGATGTACTCTGCATTTAAATTAAATAAGCAGGGTGACAATATGGAGCCATGACATTTTCCTTTCCCAATTTTGAGCCAGTCAGTTGTTCCATCTCCAGGTCTAACTGCTTCTTCTTGAACTGCATACAGGTGTCAGAGGAGGTGCATAAAGTGGAATGGTATTCACCTCTTCAAGAATTTTCCACAGTTTGTTGTGATCCACACAGTCAAAGGCTTAAGTGTAGTCAGTGAAGCAGAAGTAGATTTTTTACTGGAATTCTCTTGCTTTTTCTATGATCCAGTGGATGTTGGCAATTTGACCTCTGCTTCCTCTGCCTTTTCTAAATCCAGCTTGTACATCTGGAAAATTGTCTGTTCACATATTCTTGAGGCATAGCTTGAAGTATCTTGAGCATGACCTTTCTAGCATGTGAAATAGTGCAATTGTGCAGTCGTTTGAGCATTCTTTGGCATTGCCCTTTTTCAGATGAGTGAAAATTGATGTTTTCCAGTCCTGTGGCCAATGCTGTGTTTTACAAATTTGCTGGCATATTTAGTGCAGTACTTTAACAGCATCACCTTTTGGGATTTGAAATATCTCAGCAGGAATTTCATCACTTCCACTAGTTTTGTTCATAGTGATGCTTCGTAAAGCCCACTTGACTTCATATGCCAGGATGTCTGGCTCAAGGTGTGTGACCACACCATCCTGGTTTTCCAGGTCACTAAGACCATTTTTGTATAGTTCTTCTGCAAATTCTTGCCACCTCTTCTAATTTCTTCTGCTTCTATTAGGTCCATACCATTTCTGTCCTTTATTGCATGCATCTTTTTATGAATTATAAAACTATATATAAATATACCTCAGTACATAGCTACTGATTTATATTTTGAATAAATGAATATTTTTTAGAAACATTTGAATTAGATAATATTAGAGAAAAAAAAATACTCAATGGAATTCAGAATTTTAGAGAAATTCAGGAAAACATTAGAAGGACTTTTTGAATAAACAATTAAGAGAAATAAAAGAAAACAATAGAATGGGAATGACTAGAGATGTCTTTGAGAAAATTTAAGATATCAAGGGAATATTTCATGCAAAGATAGGCTCTATAAAGGACAGAAATCATAAGGATCTAAAAGAAGCAGAAGAGATTACGAAGAGGTGGAAAGAATACACAGAAAAACTATACCAAAAAGGTCTTAATGACCCAGAAAAACATGATGGTATGGTCATTCACCTAGCACCAGATATTGTGGAGTGTGAAGTCAAGTGAGCCTTAAGAAGCATTACTCGAACAAAGCTAGTGGAGGTCATGGAAATCAAGTGAGCTACTTAAATACTAAAATGTGATGATGTTAAAGAGCTGCACTCAAAGTGCCAGGATATTTGAACAACTCAACTGTGGCCACAGGACTGGAAAATGTCAGTTTTCATTCCAATCCCAAAGAAGGGCAATGCTAAACAATGTTCAAACTATTGTACAACTGCACTCATTTCATGTGCTAGCAAGGTTATGCTCAAAATCCTTGAAGCTTAGCTTCAACAGTACATGAACTGAGAACTTCCAGATGCACAAGCTGAATTTAGAAAAGGCAGAGGAACCAGAGATTAAATTGCCCACATCCACTGGATCATAGAAAAAGCAAGAGAGTTTCAGAAAAACATCTGCTTCACTACTATAAAACCTTTGAGTATGTGGATCACAACTGTGGAAAATCCTTTAAAAGGTGCAAATACCAGATCTCTTTACCTGTCTTCTGAGAAAACTGTACGCAAGTCAAGAAGCAACAGTTAGAACTGGAGATGGAACAACAGACTGGTAAAAAATTGGGAAAGGAGTGTGTCAAAGCTGTGTATTGTCTCCCTGTTTATTTAACTTATATGCAGAGTACATCATGCAAAATGCTGAACTGGATGTATCACAAGCTAGAATTAAGATTGATGGGAGACATATCAATAACTTCAAATATGCAGATGACACAGGAGGAGAAGGGGACGACAGAGGATGAGATGGTTGGATGGCATCACCGACTCAATGGATATGGGTTTGGGTGAACTCTGGGAGCTGGTGATGGACAGGGAGCCCTGGAGCGCTGCCATTCAAGGGTTCACAAAGAGTCAGACACGACTGAGCGACAGAACTGAACCGAACTAAACCACCCTTATACAGAAAGTGAGAAGCAATTAAAGAGCCTTTTGATGAAAGTGAAAGAAGAGAATGAAAAAGCTGGCTTAAACTCAACAGTCAAAAAACTAAGATCATGGCATCCAGTCCCATCAGTTTATGGCATATAGATGGGGAACAACAGAAACAGTGAAAGGCTTTATTCTTGCTGAGCTCCAAAATCACTGTGGATTGTGACTGCAGCCATGAAATTTAAAGACACTTGCTTCTTGGAAGTAAAGCTATGACCAATCTAGACAGCTTATTAAAAAGCAGAGACATTACTTTGCTGACAAAGTCCATATAGTCAAAGCTGTGTTTTTTTCCAGTTGTCATGTATGGATGTGAAAGTTGGACTGTAAAGAAATTTGAGCACCGAAGAACTGATGCTTCTAAACTGTGATGTTTGAGAAGACTAACAAGAGACCCTTGGACTGCAAGGAGATCACACCAGTCAATCCTAAAGGAAAGCTCCGATACTTTGTCCACCTGATGCAAAGAGCTTCCTCACAGGAAAAGATCCTGGTGCTGAAAAGATTGAAGGCAAATGTAGAAGGGGGAGGCAGAGGATGAGATGGTTAGATCACATCACTGACTCCACAAACATGAATTTAAACAAACTCTGGGAGATAGTGAATGACAGGGAAGCCTGGCATGCTGCTGTCCTTGAGATTGCAAACAGTTGGACCAGACAACAAATGAACAACACCAATTGTACACATAGGAACTTCTGATTCAATGAAGAGCGTTAATTTATTTCATTCCACTCAATAATTATTTCATTATATTTAATTTTAAGTTTATAGTATTAGTTTTTATCAAGAGATACTCTAAATGGCAATATTTTAGAAACCGTGCTGTTTCTACAGCAATACTGTTGAGGATATTAATCATTTTTTCAATGTTTCTTACACAAAGCCTCCTTACTCTCATAGTAAGTACCAGAATAAACTTTTGCTTCCTTTAGGTTTGTTAGAGCTGGGAGACTGACAAGCTCATATGTAGAATATAATTAGAGCAAAAAAAATTTTTCAAATATTTTTTTAAATAAATAAATTATGTAAAAGAATCTGGGTTGCCTGTCTAGGAAATTTTTCCTATTGAATGTATTTCCTTAAGTATTTATATTAATAATTAGGTTAATAAACAGTAATAAACTATGTGCTCAGTCACGTCCACTCTTTGTGACCCCATGGAATGTTGCCTGCACAGCTTCATTGTCCGTAGGATTTTCAAGGCAAGAATATTGGAGTGAGTTGCTATTTCCTTCTTCAGGGGATCATCCTGACCTAGGGATTGAATGTATGTCTCCTTCATGTCCTGCACTGGTAGACAGATTATCTTTGAGATGTCTGGATAGCCCCAATAAACTATAACTACTATTTACTAATTTGACACTCTTACAGCCTAATAATATGAACTGAAAATGTATAAATATCTAGTTTTAAACAGTATATCACCTGTGCTTTAGAAGATCCTGTCTGTTCAGGTCTAGCAACTGGTTAGCTAAAATTTAGTGTTTTTTATCAAATTATACATTTATTTTAAAGAAAATAGCTGTTCCATGAAAATGTTAATATGCTTAAATATTTTAAAATATAATTTGCTCTCTGCTTTTATTTTGATTTATATTTATAGCAAATGAACAGCAATTATTAAATATAGTGGCTTAAGTTACAACTTTTTCTACAAATAAACTAAAGTTGACATGTAGTCAAATGGAAATATTTGTAATGTATTAATTGGAGAAGGAAATGGCAACCCACTCCAGTTTTCTTGCCTGGAGAATCCCAGGGACGGGGGAGGCTGGTGGGTTGCCATCTATGGGGTCATACAGAGTCGGACACGACTGAAGCGACTTACCAGCAGTAACAGCAGCAGCAAATTTTAGATAGTTTATTGTAGAAAAGACTCATAGGATTCTGCAATAATCTGAATCATCACATTAATTTGATCTGAGCAATCATTATTTATTTCCAAGTTAATCTTACATAAGGCTCCCTTGGTAGCTAAGCTGATAAAGGATCTGCCTGCAATGCAGAAGACTCTGGTTCAATTTCTGAATTGGGAAGATCCCCTGGAGAAAGGTTAGGTTACCCACTCCAGTATTCATGGGCTTTCCTGGTGGCTCAGATAGTAAAGAATTTGCCTGCAATGTGGAAGACATGGGTTTGATCCCTGGGTTGGGAATATAGCCTGGAGGAGGACATGGCAACCCACTCCAGTTTTCTGGACTCCCCATGGACAAAGAAGCCTGGCAGGTTACAATCCATGGGGTATCAAAGAGTCAGAAAAGACTGAGCAACTAAAAAAAAGCACAGTCTTACATATGTACAAATTCCTCTTCTTTTAGCTTTTTAAATAAAAATAGATTACCATATTTTATTTACTCTAAATATTGTTAGCATTATGAATGATAACCTGTAGAGTTATGACTCTATTGTTAAAATGTAGTTTAAGAAAGTTATCTGATTGCAATTATGAGTCTAGTGTTTTCTCAGATATCATAGGTATTAAAGGAAATACTGCTAATAATTTAATGTATAAATAATACATGAATCTATCTACAAGCCCTATGATACTAATTAGATTGGGGAAATATATTTGAAATATCATACTGCAGTGAATCAAATATGTGCATTTGATTCTGAAAAGTATATACTTCTAAGATTCATAATAAAATTATAGAAGTTAGACTTCATTATGTTTTTTCTGAGAGTATTCTGCTCAAAAATTAACTTTTCCCAGAAATCACTCATACACAAAGGCACACATACACATCTATGTAAGGACATATTGATGTACTCATTATTTAAGTGAATCTTACATTCCAAGTTGCTGATATATACATGGGAAATATCTACTTTAAAAACAGTATAGCTTAGAATAATGATAATCAGACTAAGGTTGACATATTTTTCAATAATACAAAGGGAAACACCAAATATAAGCCCTTACATCTTTTTTAATTCATCTGAGAGTGTGGAGATGGACTTGGCTTTTTTATTTAAACTTTGTTTAAATTCTTTGCTATGAAACATTTCACCTATAATTTATTTAAGCTTTGTTGGTGAATCATTAATAGCAAAAAATCTCAACTTGTCTAGTATTTCCTAACTTTACACATTAAAGTAATTAAAAAAATAATATATACAGGTCATAAACATTTATTAGAACACACAATAAAACAAGCACAGACACAGATATATCCCCTAACTATGAGGATTCAAAGACTGTGAAGAGACCTATGATTCCCTTAAAAATTTTCTTTCTATTACTGTAGACAGTGCAACATATTATTTCTTTCTTCAGCTGCTTATAAACTATAAGAATGTATTTCTAACTATGAAAAAGAAATTCTATACTCTGGACATGTGGCAATTCAAGTAATGAACAGAGTAAGAGGAAAGGCAGTACGAAAGATGGAAAAAATAAATAAAATGTGACTTTTGTTCATTTGAATAAAACAAGCAGGTTTGACTTCCCACTCAGAGAATGCATGCTCAAACACAAGAGTTGGCCTGAATAAGCTCCCTGGTTCCTTTGATGGTTTCTGTTCCTCAAGTTTCTCTCTGGGAGAGAATATTTTACATAAGCTGTGATACATACTTCTTGTGCCACCTGACTCCTTACTATGGATTAGCTGAGAAATCTGATGTTGAAAAAGTAGACACAAAAATTAAGTTTTCTGTTTTGAAGAAAAATCAGATAGTTTCAGACCCACTGAGAAAAGGCAAGCTAATCTCCATTGTAATGCTTTCTTAGGAGAGGTTGATAGGTATTTCTAATGGTACAGTTTTTTGACACTTACATTACTAGTTAAGATTAAAACCTACCCTTATACAACTATTTTTGACTCACTACAATAATAAATATGGTATAATAAAACAACTGGTTTATAGGCAGGAAATACTATCTGAAAATCAATAAGTGCTTTTTTCCAACCACATGCCAGATGATATATAAAATGAAAATGTTTAGGGTTCCATGTTGAAAATTAACATAGTATGGCATTAATATGTATTGGTTTATTCTGATTTGGTGTTCCTTGCTATCCTGTTTCCCTGAGTATCATGCCATACTTCTCCTGTAAGAGTCCTAGCTTTAAATTTTCCAACTTCATAATCTCCAGAAGTATTTATTTTAGAGTATCATTTTCTGAAGGGCCTATTACACAGCTCAATCATATTTGCAATGTATTGCACTGAAAATTAGGTTGTCATGATTGTTTTATAGGCTTAATTTTGAATATTTATTCAAAAATAAATATTAAGAGGCTTCTTTGACTCATAGAGGGAATCCATCATCTCAGGAAAAAGGGTTATGAGAAATGTCAAATTGTTTAATTCATTTGAGAACATGCACTTGTGACTCATAGCTAGCTTTCACATCTAGGGTCCTATCTTTTCAAAGTTGTAAAGATTTTTGTCATTTTTGTGGACATAGAAGAATGCATATATTTTCTGTGTCTGGAGATATGGTCCCCATATTTGGATACACTCATGTGCACGGCTGGTTATGCACTCAAATAAACATGCATATAAATATATGCATTAAAAATCTATTGGGAACAGCAAAATAAGTCATTTATTTTAATATGTCCCCAAAATTTTCTGTAATTCTCTCACCAATAATTATATGGTTCTCATTTACATTAATGATTATTCTCCTTACACTACTTTCCTCTTTTTTCTTACATAGATGCTGAAGGTAACAATTGATTACCTTTTTTTTTTTTTTAGTGACTTGAAGAAAAAATTCTATCGAGTATTTGAACTGCACCAAATATATGTGCCAAAAGTTTTCCCTGGATGCACAGCTGGTAGAGAACGTGCCTGCCAATGCAGGCAAGAGACATAAGTTCAATCCCTAAGTCAAGATGATTCCCTAGAGAAGGAAATGGCAGCTCGCTGCAATATACTTTCCTGAAGAATCCCATTGACATAGAAGCCTGATGGGTTATAGTCCATGGAGTTGCAGAGTTGGACACGACTGACTAAGCATGCACACTTATGCACTGAAGCTTTTGAGCTGTGATGTTGGAGAAGACTCTTGAGAGAATCCCTTGGATTGCAAGATCAAACCAGTCAATCCTAAAGGAAATCAGTCCTGAGTATTTATTGGAAGGACTGATGTTGAAGCTGAAACTGCAATACTTTTGTCACCTAATGCAAAGAACTGACTCATTGGAAAAGACCCTGATGCTGGGAAAGATTGAAGGCAGGAGGAGAAGGCGGCAAGAGAGGATGAGATGGTTGGATGGCATCACTGACCCGATGAACATGAGTTTGAGCAAGCTCCAGGAGTTGGTGATGGACAAGGAGGCCTGGTGTACTGCAGTCCATGGTGTCATTAAGAGTCGGGCACGACTGAGTGACTGAACTGAACTCAACTGACCAAGTATGCACACTTATGCATTTATGTGCCAAAAGAGATAGAAATTTAATTTTTCACTAATATAAATCTCCCATTATGATGTAATCAAATAAATTAGTTCTTATTGACTTAGGAGGGGCAAGAGGAGCTACTCCACATTCAAGGTCAGGAGGGGCAGCTGTGGGGAGATACCTCTCATCCAAGGTAAGGAGCAGTGGCTGCGTTTTGCTGAAGCAACCCTGAAGAGATATCCCACATCCAAGGTAAGAGAAACCCAAGTAAGACGGTAGGAGTTGCAAGAGGGCATCAGAGGGCAGACACACTGAAACCATAATCACAGAAAACTAGCCAATCTGATCACACGGACTACAGCCTTGTCTAACTCAATGAAACTAAGCCATGGGTGGGGCCACCCAGGATGGGCAGGTCATGGTGGAAAGGTATCATAGAATGTGGCCCACTGGAGAAGGTAATGGCAAACCACTTCAGTATTCTTGCCTTGAGAACCCCATGAACAGTATGAAAGGGCAAAATGATAGGCTACTGAAAGAGGAACTCCCCGGGTTGATAAGGTACCCAATATGCTACTGGAGATCAGTGGAGAAACAACTCCAGAAAGAATGAAGGGATGGAGCCAAAGCAAAAGGAATGCCCAGCTGAGGATGTGACTGGTGATAGAAGCAAGGTCTGATGCTGTAAAGAGCAATATTGCATAGGATTCTGGAATGTCAGGTCCATGAATCAAGGCAAATTGGAAGTGGTCAAACAGGAGATGGCAAGAGTGAACATCGACATTCTAGAAATCAGCAAACTCAAATGGACTGGAATGGGTCAATTTAATTCAGATGACCATTATATCTACTACTGTGGGCAGGACTCCCTTAGAAGAAATGGAGTAGCTATCATGAACAACAAAAGAGTCTGAAATGCAGTACTTGGATGCAATCTCAAAAACGACAGAATGATCTCTGTTCATTTCCAAAGCAAACCATTCAATATCAGAGTATTCCAAGTCTATGCCCCAACCAGTAATGCTGAAGAAGCTGAAGTTGAACGGTTCTATGAAGACCTACAAGAGTTTTTAGAACTAACACCCAAAAAAGAAGTCCTTTCATTATAGGGAACTGGAATGCAAAAGTAGGAAGTCAAGAAACACCTGGAGTATCATGCAAATTTGCCCTTGGAGTACAGAATGAAGCAGGACAAAGAATAATAGAGTTTTGCCAAGAGAACGCACTGGTCATAGCAAACACCTTCTTCCAACAACACAAGAGAAGACTCTACACATGGACATCACCGGATGGTCAACATCAAAATCAGATTGATTATATTCTTTGCAGCCAGAGATGGAGAAGTTCTATACAGTCAGCAAAAACAAGACCAGGAGTTGACTGTGGCTCAGACCATGAACTCCTTATTGCCAAATTCAGACTTAAATTGAAGAAAGTAGGGAAAATCACTAGACCATTCAGGTATGACCTAAATCAAATCCCTTATAATTGTACAGTGGAAGTGAGAAATAGATTTAAGGGACTAGATCTGATAGATAGAGTGCCTGACGAACTATGGAATGAGGTTTGTGACATTGTACAAGAGACAGGGATCAAGAACATCCCCACAGAAAAGAAATGCAAAAAAGCAAAATCGCTGTCTGAGGAGGCCTTACAAATAGCTATGAAAGAAGAGAAGTGAAAAACTGAAGAGAAAAATAAAGATCTAAGCATCTGAATGCAGAGTTCCAAAGAATAGCAAGGAGAGATAAGAAAGCCTTCCTCAGCAATCAATGCAAAGAAATAGAGGAAAACAACAGAATGGGAAAGACTAGAGATCTCTTCAGGAAAATTAGAGATACCAAGGGAACATTTCATGCAAAGATGGGCTCAATAAAGGACAGAAATGGGATGGACCTAAGAGAAGCAGAAGATATTAAGAAGAGGTGGTAAGAATACACAGAAGAACTGTACAAAAAAGAGCTTCATGACCGAAATAATCATGATAGTGTGATCACTCACCTAGAGCCAGACATCCTGGAATGTGAAGTCAAGTAGGCCTTAGAAAGCATCACTATGAACAAAGCTAGTGGAGATGATGGAATTCCAGTTGAGCTATTTCAAATCCTGAAAGATGATGCTGTGAAAGTGCTGCACTCAATATGCCAGCAAATTTGGAAAATAGCAGTGGCCACAGGACTGGAAAAGGTCAGTTTTCATTCCAATCCCAAAGAAAGGCAATGCCAAAAAATGCTCAAATTACCACACAATTGCACTCATCTCACATGCTAGTAAAGTAATGCCCAAACTTCTCCAAGCCAGGCTTCAGTAATACATGAACTTCAAAATGTTCAAGATGGTTTTAGAAAAGGCAGAGGAACCAGAGACCAAATTGCCAATATCCGCTGGATCATGGAAAAAGCAAGAGAGTTCCAGAAAAACATATATTTCTGTTTTATTGACTATGACAATGTTTTGACTGTGTGGATCACAATAAACTGTGGAAAATCCTGAATGAAATGGGAATACCAGACTAACTGACCTGCCTCGTGAGAAACCTATATGCAGGTCAGGAAGCAACAGTTAGAACTGGACATGGAACAACAGACTAGTTCCAAATAGGAAAAGGAGTACATCAAGACTGTATATTTTCACCCTGCTTATTTACCTTATATGCAGAGTACATCATGAGAAACGCTGGACTGGAAGAAGCGCAAGCTGGAATCAAGATTGACAGGAGAAATCTCAATAACCTCAGATATGCAGATGACACCACCCTTATGGCAGAAAGTGAAGAGGAACTCAAAAGCCTCTTGATTAAAGTGAAAGTGGAGAGTGAAAAAAGTTGTCTTAAAGCTCAACATTCAGAAAACGAAGATCATGGTATCTGCTCCCATCACTTCATGGGAAATAGATGGGCAAACAGTGTCAAACTTTATTTTTTGGGGGGCTCCAAAATCTCTGCAGATGGTGATTGCAGCTATGAAATTAAAAGACACTTAATCCTTGGAAGGAAAGTTATGACCAACCTAGGTAATATATAAAAAGCAGAGACATTATTTGCCAACAAAGGTCCATCTAATCAGGGCTATGGTTTCTCCTGTGCTCCTGTATGGATGTGAAAGTTGGACTGTGAAGAAAGCTGAGCACTGAAGAATTGATGCTTTTGAACTGTGGTGTTGGAGAAGACTCTTGAGAGTCCCTCGGACTGCAAGGAGATCCAATCAGTCCATTCTAAAGGAGATCAGCCCTGGGTGTTCTTTGGAAGGAATGATGTTAAAGCTGAAATCCAGTACTTTGACCACCTCATGTGAAGAGTTGACTCATTGGAAAAGACTCTGATGCTGGGAGGGATTTGGGGCAGGAGGAGAAGGGGACAACAGAGAATGAGATGGCTGGATGGCATCACCGACTCGATGGATATGAGTCTGAGTGAACTCTGGGAGTTGGTGATGGACAGGGAGGCCTGGCCTTTTGTAATTCATGGGGTCGCAAAGAGTCAAACACGACTAAGCGACTGAACTAAACTGAACTGAAAGAAGATAAGCATTTGCAATATTCCTCAAAGGTACTGCTGATAGATTATATAGATTGGTGTCAAGTATGAAAGTATATAATGTAAAAAAGGGAATACAGGATTATGTATAGGTTTTTTACCTTAACAAGTCGGGGGATAATTTTGAACCATATATAATTGAAAAAGAAAAAGGCCAGGAGAAATGAATATAAACAAGAATTCATTGCCAGAGTAAATCCAAGTGGCAATATCAAATAGGCTATTGGATAAAATTCTTGAGTGCTAGGAAAGTTGGGAGTTTGAATAATACATTTGGCTGGCATATTTTTTATTGACAATATTTAAAACCATGCCACTGAGGCAGATCACATACACAATGACCATATGTAGTAAAGGTAGAAAGTTTAAGAATGAAGTCCTCAGAATAACCAGCAATTGAAGCTGAGAAAAACTTGCAAAAAAAAAGTTAAAGATGAAAGTCAAAGACAAACAACTGAAAGGTATTGGTATCTCAAAGGGCCAAGTAAAGAAAGTATGAAAAGATGAAGCTTATCAGGGGACTTCCCTGGTGGCCCAGGGGCTAAAAATCTACCTTGCAGTACAGGGGATGTGGACTTGATCCCTGGTCAGGGAACTAAAATCCCACACACAACAGAGCAGCTAAACCAACGGACCACAACTACTGAATCCTGAACACTCTATAGCCAGTGTGCCTCAACTAGAGAATCCATGCATTACAATGAAAGATCCCACATGATGTAATGAAGATCTAGCATGCTGCAGCAGAGATCCAATGCAGTCAAATAAATAAACAAATATTTTTAAAAAATGAAGTTCTTTAAATACTTTTGATAGAACCATGAAGACGGTAATGGGGATATCACCATGGAATTTGCCAATATTTTTTATTTCATTCATTAAAGAAATAATAAAATTGTATCCTTCTGGCAAATGATTCCTTTTACTCTCCCTATTATGTACTTCACTGAATTCCCAGAGACATTTCATTGACAAAAAAAAATAGGTAATTTACAATGTTAAAAGCTAGTTTCTCTAGTATTTCTAAAGTATTATTTTTATACTGCCCTTTTAAATGTTTCTTATAATCAAAATATATCATATTATTTATAGTATTTTCAGCAACATGTCTGAAAATTAAGCAGTGTGTCTTAAATATTAATTAAATTGTAGTATTTTCAGCAATGTGTCTACTAGTGTGTGTCAAAAGATATTGTCATAATCCCTTGACTGGCTAATATGGATTCCATAAAGCAAAAACACAAATAGAGTAAAGGATTAGATCTGATAGACAGAGTGCCTAAAAAACTATGGACAGAGGTTTGTAACATTGTATAGTCGGTGGTAATCAAAACCATCCCCAAGAAAATGAAATGCAAAAAGGCAAAATGATTGTCTGAGGAGGCCTTACAAATAGCTGAGAAAAGAAGAAAAGTGAAAGGCAAAGGAGACAAGCAAAGATACACCCATTTGAATACAAAGTTCCAAAGAATAGTAAAGAGAGATAAGAAAGTATTTTAAGTGAATAATGCAAAGAATAGGGGAAAACAATAAAATTAGATCTCTTCAAGAAAATTAGAGATAGCAAGGGAAAATTTCCTTCACAGATAGGTACAATAAAGGACAGACATGAAATGGACCTAATGGAGCAATGTGAAATTAAGAAGAGGTGGCAAGAATACAAAGAAGAACTATACAAAAAAGAAATTAATGACCCAGATAACCACAATGGTGTGATCTCTCACCTAGAGCCAGACATCTTGGAGCATGAAGTCAAGTGGGCCTTAAGAAGCATCACTATCAACAAAGCTAGTGGAGGCAATGAAATTCCACCTGAGCTATTTCAAATTCTAAAAGACAATGCTGTTAAAGTGCTCAATAGTCCAGCAAATTTGGAAAACACAGCAGTGGCCACAGGACTGGAAAACATCAGTTTTCACACCTATCCCAAAGAAGGGTAATGCCAAAGAATGTTCAAACTACCACACAGTTGCACTCATTTTACACGCTAGCAAAGAAATCTCAAAATCCTTCAACCTAGGCTTCAGCAGTATGTGTCCAAGAACTTCCAGATGTAAAAACTGTATTTAGGAAAGGTAGAGGAACCAGAGATCAAATTGCCAACATTTGTTGGATCCAGATGAGAATTCCAGGAAAATATCTAGTTCTGCTTCATTGACTATGCAAAATTCACTGACTGTGGGTATCACAATGAAGTGTGAAAAACTCTTAAAGAGATGAGAATATCAGACCACCTTACCTGCTTCCTGAGAAACATGTTTGCATGTTTGCAGGTCAGGAAGTAACAGTTAGAACCTGACATGGAATAATGGACTGGTTTAAAATTGGGAAAGGAATAGGGCAAGGCTTTATATTGTCATCCTGCTTGTTTAACTTATATGCAGAGTACATCATGAAAAATGCTGGGCTGGATGAAGCCCAAGCTGGAATCAAGATTGTGGGGAGAAATGTCAATAACCTCAGACATGCTGATGACACCACCATTATGGGAGAAAGCAAAGAATTCAACTCTTGAGTTTTACATCTTGAACAAGGTAAAAAAGGAGAGTGAAAAAGTTGGCTTAAAACTCAACATTCAAATAACAAAAATCATGGCATCTGGTCCCATCACTTCATGACAAATAGATGGTGAAACAAAGGAAACTGACAGATTTTATTTTCTTGGACTCCAAAATCACTGTGGATGGTGACTGCAGCCTTGAAATTAAAAGATGCTTGCTCCTTGGTTGAAAAAATATGACAAACCTAGACAGTGTATTAAAAAGCAGAGACATTACTTTGCATAACAAAGGTCCATATAGTCAAAGCTATGATTTTTCCAGTAGTTATGTATGGATGTGAGAGCAGGAAAATAAAAAGAATGAACACTGAAGAATTGATGCTTTTGAACTGTGGTGCTGGAGAAGACTCTTGAGAGACCCTTGAATAGCAAGGAGACCAAACCAGTCAATCCTAAAGAAAATCAACCCTGAATATTCATTGGCAAGACTGATGTTCCAATACTTTGGGCACCTGATCGAAGACCCAGCTCACTGGAAAAGATCCTGATGCTGGGAAAGACTGACGGCAGAAAGAAAAGGGTATGACGGAGGATGAGTTGGTTCGACAGCATCACTGACTCAGTGGACATGTGTTACAGCAAACTGAGCAATGGTGAAGGACAGGGAAGTCTCGGGTGCTGCAGTTCATGGGGTTGCAAAGAGTCAGACAAGAATGAGTGACTGATCAATAAAATATAAAAAGAAAAATGTAAATGAAACCCTGGCAATGGAATTGTAGTTACAGGGTTTCAAGGTATCCCTTGTAAAAGAAAATGAAGGCTTGCATATTATTTAAGATTAGCTTAAAAAAATTCATGATTAGCAGAAAAATTCAATAAACCAAATTATAGACCTTGTAATACCATAAATTTCTAGGCTTTTAAAATACTATATAAACCAAAATATTTGAAACTTAATTCAGAAAGCAATAAATTTAAAATACATATATATACTTTTTTTTTTGCTAATGTTTCATGTTCTATTTGCTTCCTTTCCAAAAATTAAGACTATCTTAGTTTCCTGTAGGATCCAGCTGAAATACATAGCATATAAATGTAAAATCAGCAAGTTTTCCAATGTTATATTTCTTTCTTTCTTTTCTTTCTTTTTTTTTTTTTTTCAAATTTGATGTCTTCATTGAAGAAAATGAAAAAGAGTAACTGGAAAATAAAGAGCTTCTTTTTCGTTTCTATCACTCTATACTGATGATTTAATTAAACATTTTTAATATACATTTATTTATTTTAATTGGAGGCTAATTACTTTACAATATTGTATTGGTTTTGTCGAACATCAACATGAATCCACCACGGGTGTACACATGTTCCCCATCCTGTACCCCACCACCACCTCCTTCCCCATACCATCCCTCTGACTCATTCCAGTGCACCAGCCCCAAGCATTCTGTATCATTCATGGAACCTGGACTGGTGATTCGTTTCATATATGATATAATACATGTTTCAATGCCATTCTCCCAAATCATCCTACCCTGTCCTTCTCCCACAGAGTCCAAAAGAGTTTTCTGTACATCTGTGTCTCTTTTGCTGTCTCGCATACAGGGTTATCGTGCCATCTTTCTAAATTCCATATGTATGCTTTAGTATACTGTATTGGTGTTTTTCTTTCTGGCTTACTTCACTCTGTATAATAGGCTCCAGTTTCATCCACCCTATTAGAACTGATTCAAATGTGTTCTTTTTAATGGCTGAGTAATACTCCATTGTTTATATGTACCACTGCTTTCTTATCTGTTTGTCTGCTGATGGACATCTGGGTTGCTTCCTGTATAAGCAAACCAGCATATTAATAATACACTTTCATTTTTTTAAATTTTATTTATTATTTAACACCAAAAATATTTATATTGGTGTATAGCTGATTAACAATGTTGTGATAATTTCAGGTGAATAGCAAAGGGACTTAGCCATACATATATATGTATCCATTCTCCCCCAAATCCCCCTCCCATCCAGGCTAGCACATAACATTGAGCAGAATTCCATGTGATATACAATAGATTTTTTTTTGATTATTCATTTTAAGTATAGCAGTGTGTACATGACCTTCCCAAATTCCTTAATGACCCCTTTGCCCTGGCAACAGTGAGTTCATTTTCTGAATTTGTGAGTCTTTATCTGTGGAAGTAAGTTCATTTGCATCATTTCTTTTTAGATTCCAGATATGAAGGATGTCATATGATATTTCTAGTCTGTCTGATTTATTTTACTCAGTATGACACTCTCTAGGCCCATCCATGTTACAGCAAATGACCTTATTTGATTATTTTAAATGTTTGAGTAATATTCCATTGTACCTATGTACCACAACTTCTTTATCCATTCCTCTGTCAATAGACACTTAGGTTGTTTCCATGTCTTGGCTGTTGTAAACATTGTTTCAATGAACACTTGAGTGCATGTTACTTTTCAGGCCTTTTTTTTTTTTTTAATCCCCCTTGATATCTTGAAAATGAGATACAGAGCTGGAGGAATTAAACTCCCTGGATTCAGAATATGCTACAAAGCTACAGTCAATAAAACAGTGTGGTACTGTCACAGAAATAGAAATATAGATCAATGGAACAGGATAGATAACCCAGAGATAAGCCCATACACCTGTAGGCAACTAATCTATGACAAAGGAGGCAAGTCTACACAATGTTGGAAAGACAGTCTCTTCAACAAATGGTGCTGGTAAAACTGGGCAGCCACATGTAAATAAATGAAAGTAAATCATTTCTTGACTCCATATACAAAAATAAGCTCAAAATGCATTAAAGACCTAAATGGTAGATAAGACACTATAAGACACTTGGACAAAAACATAAGCAGAATACTCTGACATAAAATCACAGCAACATCTTTTTCAATCCATCTCCCAGATTAATGGAAATAAAAGCACAAATTAGCAAATGGGACCTACTTAAATTGAAAAGTTTTGCACAGCAAAGGAATCAATAAACAAAATGAAAAGATAACCCACAGATTGAGAGAAAACATTTGCAAATGATGTGACTAGTAAGGGATTAGTCTCCAAAATTTACAAATAGCTTATGACACTTAATAACATCAAAATTAAAAAAAAAAAAAAAAACCTCAATCAAAAAATTGGCAGAATAGTTGAACAGACATTTATCTGAAGAGGACATACAGATGGCCAATAAGCATGTAAGATGTTTGACATCACTAGTTATTAGAGAAATGCAAATCAAAAGTGCAGTGATATATCACCTTACACTGGTAAGAATGGCTATCAACAAAAAATCCACAAAGAACAAAAGCTGGAGAGAATGTGGAGAGAAGGGAACCCTCCGGAACTGTTGGTGGGAATGTAAATTAGTATACCCACGATTGAAAACAGCATGCAGGTTCTAAACTAAACTAAAAATAGAGCTCCCAAATGACCCTGTAAAATGTCATTTTCTATATGCATAGAAAGTGCATATAAATCAAATGTAATTTAGAATATAACTTAGTGTGAATTTTATTTTTATATAAATCTCATGAATCAAAATGTTATTGGAGTGTCAAATAATGTGTATTTTTTAAATTAAAGTTGCTAGAAAATATTATCTTTGGTGCAACTTAAATGCAGTGAAAATATAGATGATTTTTGAAGATTTTTGTCATTCAAAAATCTTTTTTTTTTTTTTCTTCTCTGGCACATATCTTAATGATATTATCACTTAACTAGACAATGCACTTTGCCTAGTTTATATTTTTATTGTTGTTGTTTTTCCATTAATAGATAAGTACTAATTGACATTGCTACCTTGGCTATACCATCTTAAATATATCCCTCAGAGAATGAATTAATGTTTCTCTGTTTTTTCTTTTCTTTTTTTTTTTTACTGTTCTATACATCAGTGTCTTTTGCTGTCTCGTACACTGGGTTATTGTTACCATCTTTCTAAATTCCATATATATGCGTTAGTATACTGTATTTATGTTTTTCCTTCTGGCTTACTTCACTTTGTATAATAGGCTCCAGTTTCATCCACCGCATTAGAACTGATTCAAATGTATTCTTTTTAATGGCTGAGTAATACTCCATTGTGTATATGTACCACAGCTTTCTTATCCATTCATCCGCTGATGGACATCTAGGTTGCTTCCATGTCCTGGCTATTATAAACAGTGCTGCAATGAACATTGGGGTACACGTGTCTCTTTCCCTTCTGGTTTCCTCAGTGTGTATGCCCAGCAGTGGGATTGCTGGATCATAAGGCAGTTCTATTTCAAGTTTTTTAAGGAATTTCCACACTGTTCTCCATAGTGGCTGTACTAGTTTGCATTCCCACCAACAGTGTAAGAGGGTTCCCTTTTCTCCACACCCTCTCCAGCATTTATTATTTGTAGACTTTTGGATCGCAGCCATTCTGACTGGTCTCTGTTTTTCATCCTAAAGTAGTAGGCCCACAACTAAACCTGGATAATGACAATTAAAAAAAAAAAAAAAAAGTCACACAAACTGCTGGATCAACTTCATCCACCAGGGACAGAGACTAAAAGCAAGAAGAACTATAACACTCTAGTCTGGGAAAGGAGATCTCAAACACAGTAGGTTAGACAAAATTGAAAGAAATAAAACTATTATGCAGATGAAGAAACAAGATAAAAAGCCACAAGGCCAAATAAGTGAAGAGAAAATAGGCAAGCCGCCTAAAAAATAATTCAGAATAATGATAGTAAAGATAATATAAAATCTCAAAAACAGGAAAAAAATACAAGAATCCTCTAAAACATGTAATAAAGACCTGGAAGAAATAAAGAATAAACAAATAGTGGCAAACAACACAGTTACTGAAATTAAAAATACTCTAAAAGGAATCATTAGCAGAGTAACTGAGGCATACAAACAGATAAGTAAGCTGGAAGATAGAATGGTGGAAATAATAGCTGAAGAGCAGAATAAAAGATAAAAAATTAAAAGAATTGAGGATAGTCTCAAAGACCCCTGTGACAATGTTAAACTTGTGAATATTTGAAATATAGGGATCTCAGAGGAGAAAGAGAAAGGGTTGGAGAAAATTTTCGAAGAGATTAGAGTTGAAAACTTCCCTAACATGGGAAAGGAGATAGTCAATTGAATTCAAGAAGCACAGAGAGTCACATACAGGATAAACCCAAGGAGAAACATTAGCAGACACATATCAATCAAACTAATGTAATAGTAGTTTAGTCGCTAAGTCATGTCTGACTCTTGAGACCCCAAGACAGTAGCCTGTCAGGCTCCTCTGTCCCTGTGATTCTCCAGGCAAGAATACTGAAGTGGGTTGCCATTTCCTTCTCCAACAAAGGTTGAACACACACACACACACACACATAAAATAAAGGAGTAAAGAAAAAGCAATAAGTAACATACAACAAAAATCCCATAAAATCAACAGCTAACATTTCATCAGAAACTCTGTAGGATGGAAAGGAGTGACAGGATGTATTTAAAATAATGAAAGGAGAAAAAACCTACAACCGAGATTATTCTACCCAGGAAGTATCTCAGTCAAAATCGATTGAGAAATCAAAAGTTTTACAGACAAAAAGAAGACATGAGAATTCAGCACCACCAAACCAGCTTAACAACAAACTCTAAAGAGATTTCTCTAAGAAAGAAACACAAGAGAAGGAAACGAGCTACAAAAACAAACACAAAACAATTAAGAAAATACAAATAGTGACGTATATAATAAATAATCTCTTTAAATGTAAGACTAAATGTTCCACCCAAAAGACACAGATGGGCTAAATGGATACACAAACAAGACCCATATATATGCTGTTTACAAGAGACCCACTTAAGACCTAGAAACACATACACATTGAAACTGAGAGGATGAAAAATATATTCCATACAAATGGAAATCAAAAGAAAGTAAGAATGACAAAACCCATGTCAGACAAAATAGACTTTAAAATAAAAAAAAGTATTACAAGAGACAAGGAGGGAGACTACATAATGATCAAGATATCTATCAAAGAAGATACATCACTTGTAAATATTTATGCACTCAACTTAGGAGTACTTCAATACATAAGGGAAACACTAACAGACACAAAAGGGGAGCTCAACAGTAACATTGTAATGGTAGGGAATTTTAACACCTCACCTGCACCCAATAGACCTATATTCAGAGAGAAAATTAATAAGGAAACTTAAGTTTTATACGTCACATTAAACCTGGTGGACCTAATTGATATCTAATGCCATTCCATCCAAAAAGAGCAGAATATATGTTTTTCTCAAGTGCACACAGAACATTCACCAGGATAGATCATATCTTGGGTCACAAATCAAGCCTTAGTAACTTTAAGAAAATTGAAATCATATCAAACACCTTTTATGACTTCAATGCTGTAAGATTACATACCAGCTATAGGGGAAAAAATATAAAAACCATTAACTCATGGAGGTTAAACAATATGTTTCTGAATGACCAAGAGGTCACTGAAGAAATCAAAGAGGAAATAAAAAATAGATGACACATAAAAAAAAACCTAGAAACAAATGACAATGATAATATGACAACTCAAAACCTAAGGGATGCAGCAAAAGCAGTTCTCAAAGAGGGAATTTTATACAAGTAGCAATACAATCCTACTTCAAGAAACAAGGAAAATATCAGATAGACAACCTAAATATACACTAAAACAATTATAAAAAGAAGAACAAAAACACCAGAAGTTAGTAGAAAGAAATAAACTGTGAAGATCAGAGCAGAAATAAATGAAAAAAGAAATGAAGGAAACAATAGCAAAGATCAATAAAACTAAAAGTTTGTTTCTTGAGAACAAAACAAAATTGACAAACCATTAGCCAGACTCATTAAGAAAAAAGGGAGAAAATCTCAAATCAACAACATTAGAAATGAAAAAGGAGAGGTTACACACAGACTATGTATAAATACAAAAGACCATAAAATACTATTTTATGCCAATAAAATGGACAACCTGGAAGAAATGGACAAATTCTTAGAAAAGTATAACCTTTTATAGTATGTGTGTTTGTGTTAAGTCACTTGAGTCATGTCTGACTCTTTGTAGCTGTATGCATTGTAGGCCACCAAGCTCCTCTCTCCAGGGGAACCTCCAGGCAAGAATACTGGAGTGATTGCCATGCCCTCCTTCAGGGGATCTTCCAGACCCAGAGACTGAACCTACAAATTTTATGTCTCCTGCATTGGTGGGCAGGTTCTTTACCACTAGTGCCACTTGGGAAGCCCCTTTTAGACTATACATTTATATAAAGTATAATCTTCTATAATAACTGAATCAGGAAGGAATAGAAATTATGAATAGAAATAGAAATTGTGATCAAAAGTCTTCCAGGAAGCAAAAACCCAGGGCCAGATGTATTTACAGGCGAATTCTATCAAATGTTTAAAGATGAGCTAATACCTATCCTTCTCAAATTCTTTCAAAAAATTTCAGAGGGAAGAACACTTTCAAACTTATTCTATAAGGCTACCATCTCGTGATGCCAAAATCAGGCAACAAAAATACTGGAGTAGGATGTTGTTTCCTCCCCCAGGGGATCTTCCTGACCCAGGGATCAAACTGATGTCTCTTGTGGCTCCTACATTGCAGGCAGATTCTTTACCACTGAGTCACCACGGAAGCCCCAAAATCAGACACAGATAATAAAAAAAAGAAAATTCCCAACATCACTGATGAGCATAGATGCAAAAATACTAAACAAAATTCTAGCAAACAGAATCTAACAACACATTAAAAGGATCATACACCATGATCAACTGGGGTTTATCCCAGGGATGCAAAGATTCTTCAATATGTACAAATCAATCAATGTGATACACCACATTAACAAACTGAAAGATAAAAACCATATGATCATCTCAGTAGATGCAAAGAAATCTTGCAACACAATTCAAAATCCATTTATTATAAAAACTTGTTTAGAAAATAGGCATAGAAAGAACCTACTTCAACATAATAAAGGCCATATATGACAAATCCATTTGTACAGTTCATGAGGTTCTCATGGTAAGTATACTGAGGTGGTTTGCCATTCCTTCCTCCCTTGGAATATCCTCCAGTGACTGCATGGATCATAATAAATTGTGGAAAGCACTTAAAGAGATGAGAAAACCAGGCTGTCTTACCTGTTCCCTGAGATACCTATATGTGGGTCAAGTAGCAACAGTTAGAACCCTGTATGGAATAACTGATTGGCTCAAGATTGAGAAGAGTATGACAGGGCTGTCTGCTGGATGCCCACTTTCACCACAATTATTTAACATAGTTAAATTTGCTGTGTTTCCAGAAAGCAGGCACAGAAGGAACATACCTCAACATAATAAAAACCATATATGACAAACCCACAGCAAACATTATCCTCAATGGCAAAAAGTTGAAAGTATTTCCCCAAAAGTCAGGAACAAGACAAGGGTGCCCACTTCCACCACTACTATTCTACATAGTTTTGGAAGGTTTAGCCACACCAATCAGAGAAGTAAAAGAAATGAAAGGAAATCAGATTGGAAAAGAAGAAGTAAAACCCTCACAGTTTGCAAATGACATGATAGATACAGAGAAAATCCTAAAGATACCACCAGAAGATTATAACAACTAATCAATGTGTTTATTAAAATCACAGGATACAAAATCAATTCACAGAAATCTCTTACATTCCTATATACTAACAAAGAAAAATCAGAAAGAGAAATTAAGGAGGCAATTTCACTCACCATTGCAATGAAAAGAACAAAATAGCGAGGAATAAATCTACTTGGTGGCTCAGATAATACAGAATTTGCCTACAATGTAGTGGACAAACTTACCTAAGAAGACAAAACATCTGTATGAAGAAAACTAGAAGACAGTTATGAAAGTAATTAAAGTTGACACAGAGAGATATATCATGTTCTGGGATTAGAAGAACCAATATTGTGAAAATGACTGTACTACCTAAAGCAGTTTACAGATTCAATGCAACCTCTAAAAAATTACCAATGGCATTTTTCACAGAACTAGAACAACAATAACAACAACAACAACAGAAATCACAACTTGTTTGGAAAAGCAAAAAACTCTGAAAAACCAAAGCAATCTTGGGAAAGAAAAATGGAGCTGGAGGAATCAATCTTCCTGACTTCAGATCATACATGCTACAAAGCTAGAGTAATCAGGACAGTATGGTACACACATAAAATCAGAAATATAGATCAATGAAACAGAGTAGAAAGCCCAGAGATAAACCCAGGCACCTATGGGCCCCTTATCTTTAATAAAGGAACAATAACATTCAATGAAGAGTCTCTTTAATAAATTGTGCTATGAAAACTGAACAGCGGAAATTAGAATATTTCCTTATATCACAGACAAAAATAAACTCAAAATGGATTAATGATTTAAATGTAAGGCCAGAAACTATAAAACTCAAAGGAAAACACAGGTAGAACACTCTTTGATATAAGTAAACAGCGAGATCTTCTTTGACCCACCTTCTTAATGAAAATGAAAACAAATATAAACAAATTGGATCTAATTAACTTAACCTCCAATTAAATAAATTTATATTAAAAAAACAATAAACTTAAAAGCTTTTGCACAGCAAAGGAAACTAAAGAAAGAAGATATAAAGACAATCCTCAAAATGGAAGAAACTAATTGCAAATGAAGCAACTAACAAAGGATAAATCTCCAAAATATACAAGTCGTTCATGCAACCCAATATCAGAAAAATAAACAACTGAATCAAAAAATGGGAAAAAGATCTAAACAGACATTTCTCCAAAGAAGACATACACATGGCTAATAAATACATGAAAAAATACTCAACAAATAAAAGCCACAATAATGTATCATCTGACATCAATCAGAATGGCTGTCACCAAAAAGTCTAAGAACAAAAATGCTAGAGAAGATGTGGGGAAAAAGGAATCATGTCGCACTGTTAGTGAGAATACAAATGATACATCCACTATGAAGAACAATATGGAGAGTCTTTTTAAAAAATAGGAATAGGGAGCGCAGTCCTAACTGCGCGGCGGAAGCTAGTCCTCTCTGTGTCCAGTCCGTGTCCTTCCCTGGGCGGGGTAAAGAAAGAATTAAAAAAAAAAAAAAAAAAGGAATAAAACTACCATGTGTGTGTGTTAAGTCATTTCAATCGTGTTTGATTTTTTTGAGCCCATGGACTGTAACCTGCCAGGCTCCTCTGTCCTTGGGATTTTCCAGGCAAGAATATTGGAGTGAATTGCCATTTCCCCCTCCAGGGTTTCTTCCTGACTCAGGGATCAAACCGCATCTCCTGTGTCTCCTGCATTGAAGGCAGATTCTTTACCATCGAGCCACCAGGGAAACTACCATATATATATATAGAATATCACTCAGCCATAAATAGGAAAAAATTTGAGTCAGTTGTAGTGAGGTGCATGAACCTAGAGCCTGTTATGCAGAGTGATGTAAATCTGAAAAAGAAAAGCATATACCATATATTAACATGTATATATGGAATCTAGAATAGTAGTACTGATAAACATGTTTGCAGGGCAGGAATAGATACACAAATACAGAAAACAGACTTGCAGATATAGCAGAGGAAGGAAAGGATGGGATGAATTGAGAGAATAGTATGGAAACACATACACTACCATATGTAAAATAGAGGAGTAGGAAATGGCAACCCACTCCAGGTATTTTTTTTATGGAAAATTCCATAGGCAGAGGAGCCTGGTGGCTACAGTCCATGGCACTGCAGAGTCGGGCAAGACTGAGTGACAAAGCAGCAGCAACATGTGAAATACACAGTTAGTCTGAAGTTTCTGTATAAAATAGGGAGCTCAACCTGGTGCTCTGTGATAACCTAGAGTGGTGGGATGAGTGGGGGATTGGAGAGAAGTTCAACAGGACAGTGATACTTATGGCGAATTCACATTGTTATATTTCAGGAATAAACCCAATACTGTTAAGCAATCATCCTCCTATTAAAAATAATAATAATAATCAGTCCAGGTTCAATGCACGATACTGGATGCTTGGGGCTAATGCACTGGGACGACCCAGAGGGATGGTATGGGGAGGGAGGAGGGAGGAGGGTTCAGGATGGGGAGCACATGTATACCTGTGATGGATTCATTTTGATATTTGGCAAAACTAATACAATTATGTAAAGTTTAAAAATAAAATAAAATTAAAAAAATAAAAATAAAAAATAAAACAAACAACAAAATAATAATAATAATAATAATCAAAAGGAAATAAGAACTGCAACTAATAACTAAAACTCTGAATTTATGCTCGACATACAGCCTTACTAAGACAACACTTGTATATCCTATTCATATCTTTTATTTTTGGAACCAAGGCAGAGCTTTGTTGTTGTTCTTAAGTCACTAAGTTGTGTCAGACTCTTTTGTGACCCCATGGACTGTAGCCCAGTAGGCTCCTCTGTCTGTGGGATTCTCCACCTAAGAATGCTGGAGTGGATTGCCATTTCCTTCTCCAGGGATCTTTGCAATTCAGGGATCAAATTTGCGTCTCATGCGTTGGCAGGCAGAGTCTCTAAGAGCTACCAGGGGCAGACAGTGCAGAGCTCACATATTTCCTAAATATCCCTGGATCAAAATAAGCTGCAGCTTCCTTTTGGACTATGAGACATAAAACGTTGCAATATTTTACATTGCAGTTACACAAATGTGATATGCATGATCGCTAACCTTTGGCAGACTGATAGATAAAACTATTGAATAATCATCACAAGGAAAGAACAGTTTAAAACATCTAGTTGTTCTATTTTTCAAGTTTTTTTTTTTAAATAAAATTGTTCAACTAATAGCATTCCATTCAAATGCCCTTATTGTGTTAAGTTGTGTGGAAAATAAAATATACTTATGAAATAAAGATGTCCTCCCTGTCACATTTATTTAACTGTCCAAATGAATCCATCAAATTGTGAATATTGATCACTGATTTCTGGAGTTTACAAATTCTTAAAATTCTTTGATCCATTTTTCCATCATTGATAACAAACATTGCAATATAGGCTGAAATCTATTTCCCCTTTTGGAAAGCAACATATTTGCTTTTCTCTATCCTTATGGATTCTTTTCTGATTCTTAATATGTTTCAAAAAGTATGAAGGGGGGGCGGTCACAAGATGGCAGAGAGATAGGACGGGGAGACCACTTTCTCCCCAAAAGATTCATCAAAAGATCGTTTGAATGCTGAGCAACTTCCACAAAACAACTTTTGAACACTGGCAGAGGACATCAGGATCCCAGAAAGGCAGCCCATTCTCTTCAAAAGGAGGTAGGACAAAATATAGAAGACAAAAAGAGAGACAACAGAGTTAGGGATTGGAGACCCATCCTGCAGAGGGAGTTGTGAAGGAGAAGTTTCCAAATAACAGGAAACCGTCTCACTGGCAGGTCTGTGGGGAGTTTTGGAATCTCAGAGGGCAACATAACCAGAAAGAGGGAAAAAAAAAAAAAAAAAAAACCCACAGATTATGTGCCTAACTACAACTCCCAGGGGAGAAGTAGACCAGAAACTCGAATCCGTCACTGGAGGGGCTGGATAGGGAGGCACGTGTTGCATCCTTAGGGTAAGGACTGGGCTTGAATGCCCTGAGGACAATCTGAGGAAGCTAATGTGAGATAGCAACCCAATCTGTGGGATAGCCAGAGAGGGAAAAAAAAAAAAAAAAAAAGAGAGAGAGAGAAAGAGAGAAATATTCCACAAAAGGCTGTAATGTGAAGCCTGAACCACTCACAGAACAAAAGATTCAGCAAATACCAAAGGACAGCTAGCTGGCTGTGGACAGGACCCTCCCCACCCCGCTGCCGGAGGCAGAGAGGCAGGCACGCAACAGCCAGAGCCAGAAGGCAGGAAGCAATCTCAGCCCCAGAGACTGGTATTCTCCACCAAACTGTGAGCAGGCTCCCAGTTGCTAACCACATCTTCATGGCATCCTGGATGGTTGACATCTGCCAGGAGGGTTTCAGCCTGAGGTCAACTCCTCAGAGGAGACACATGGCACACTTGAGACAGTGCTCTCACAGTACACCCAGGAAACCAAGTGGTCATGACCAGGGAGGTGATTAAGACACCTGGTTCACCTGGAGCAGTACACTTGCCAAGCACCTGGTCACCTGAGCTGCTCAGACCAGGGAAGGGCAAAAAACGCACACCCAACTGAGTCTGTGCCCTTGCCAAGTACTTGAGAAACTGAACCTGAGCAGCTTACACATGGGAAGTGCAAGAAATGCAGGGCTTGCTTTGAACAGTACCCCTGCAGAGCAACCTGGAGCCTGAGCAGTGTAGACCCAGAAAATACACAGTCCTGTGAGCTGGGGCAAATCCATCGTGGTCCATACACTGTGAGCACACCCCATACATGCAAGCAATATTTGTTTGCAGTCTTTCTCCCTCCCCACAACACAACTGAACAAGTGAGCCTAAATAAGTGGCCACCTTCACTCCCTTGCGTCAGGGCAGAAATTAGACACTGAAAAGACTTGCAAACAGAGGAAACCAAAATAAACAAAGAAGAGAGAACTGCTCTGGAAGTGACAGATGCAGCAAATCAAAACCCTGCAGTTAACATTAACTAAGTACTGGAAGGGGCCTATAGACCTTGAGAACTATAAGCTGGAACAAGGAGCTACCTGAAACTGAACTGATGCCACACTGCCCACAACAGCTCCAGAGAAATTTCTAGATATATTTTTACTATTATCATTTTTTTAAGTTCTTTATTACTTCCTTAATTTTCATTTTTATAGCCTACCATTGCCTTGCAAAAAAAAGACCCTATTTTTAAAGCAAAATTCATATATATATATATATATACACACACACACACACACACACACACACACACACACACATATATATGATTGATTTGGTTTTGTATTTTTAATATTGTATTTTGAGAGTCTAACTTCTATCCTAGATTTTTAATCTTTGCTTTTTGGTATTTGTTATCAATTTGGTACCTTTAAGAATCTAGTCTTCATTCTTCATTTTCACTTAGGGGTGTGATTCCTCTCTCCCCTTTTGACTCTCCCTTTTCTCCCCCAGGTCACCTCTATCTCCTCCTTCCCTCTTCTCTTCTCTACTTAACTCTGTGAATCTCTCTGGGTATTCCAGGATGTGGAGAACTGTTAGGGAACCGATTACTGGCTAGACTGGTCTCTCCCCTTTTGACTCCCCCGCTTCTCTTCCTGGTCATCTCTATCTCCCGCTTCCCTCTTCTCTTCTCCATGTAACTCTGTGAACCCTTCTGGGTTTCCTTCACTGCGGAGAATTGTTTCACAATTAACACCCACCAGAACACAGAAGCAAGCTCCCCTAACCAGGAAACCTTGATAAGCCACTCTTCCAACCCCACCCATAGGGAGCAAGCTCCACAATAAAGAGGAACTACAAACTTCCAGTCTACAGAAAGGCCATTCCAAACATAGCAAACTAAACAAAAGGAAAATGTAGAGAAATATTCAGCAGGTAAAAGAACATGATACATGCCCACCAAACCAAACAAAGGGGAAGAGAAAGGGAGACTGCCTGAAAAAGAATTCAGAATAATGATAGTAAAGATGATCCAAAATGAAAACAAAATGGAGTTACAGATAAATACACTGGAGACAAGGTTTGAGAAGATGCAAGAAATGCTTAACAAGGACCTAGAATAAATAAAAAAGAATCAATCAATAATGAATAATACAATAACTGAGATCAAAAGCCCTCTGGAGGGAACCAACTGTAGAATAACTGAGGCAGAAGATAGGATAAGTAAGGTGGAAGATAGAATGGTGGAAGTAAATGAAGTAGAGAGGAAAGAAGAAAAAAGAATTAAAAGAAATTAGGACAACCTCAGAAATATCTGGGACAGTGTTAGATAGCCTAACATTCGAATCATAGGAGTCCCAGAAGAAGACAAAAATAAAGGGCATGAGAAAATATTTCAAGAGATAATATTTGAAAACCTCCCTAAAATGGGGAAGGAAATGGCCACCCAAATCCAAGAAACCCAGAGATTTCCAAAAAGGATAAACTCAAAGTGAGACACCCAAAGACACATATGAATCAAATTAATCAAGATAAAACACAAAGAGGAAACATTAAAGGCAGCAAGGGAAAGGCAACAAATAACACACAAGGGATCCCCATAAGGATAACAGCTGATCTTTCAATAGAAACACTTCAGGCCAGAAGAGAATGTCAGGACATCCTAAAAGTGATGAAAGAGAAAAACCTACAACCCAGATTACTATACCCAGGAAGGATCTCATTCAAATATGAAAAAGACATCAAAATCTTTCAGTTCAGTCCAGTTCAGTTCAGCTCAGTTCAGTCGCTCAGTCGTGTCTGACTCTTTGTGACTCCATGAATTGCAGTATGCCAGGCCTCCCTGTCCATCACCAACTCCCGGAGTTCACTCAGACTCACGTCCATCGATCAGTGATGCCATCCAGCCATCTCATCCTCTGTCATCCCCTTCTCCTCCTGCTCCCAATCCCTCCCAGCATCAGAGTCTTTTCCAATGAGTCAACTCTTCGCATGAGGTGGCCAAAATATTGGAGTTTCAGCTTTAGCATCATTCCTTCCAAAGAAACCCCAGGGCTAATCTCCTTCAGAATGGACTGGTTGGATCTCCGTGCAGTCCAAGGGATTCTCAAGAGTCTTCTCCAAAACCACAGTTCAAAAGCATCAATTCTTCGGTGCTCAGCTTTCTTCACAGTCCAACTCTCACATCCATACATGACCGCTGGAAAAACCATAGCCTTGACTAGACGAACCTTTGTTGGCAAAGTAATGTCTCTGCTTTTCAATATGCTATCTAGGTTGGTCATAACTTTTCTTCCAAGGAGTAAAAGTCTTTTAATTTCATGGCTGCAGTCACCATCTGCAGTGATTTTGGAGCCCCCCAAAATAAATTCTGACACTGTTTCCCCATCTATTTCCCATGAAGTGATGGGACCAGATGCCATGATCTTCATTTTCTGAATGTTGAGCTTTAAGCCAAAAGCTTTACCAATAAGCAAAAACTGCGTGAATTCAGTGCCAGCAAAGCGGCTGTTCAAAAAATGCTAAAGGATCTTCTCTAGACAGGAAACACAGAAAAGGCTTTTAAATTCAAACTCAAAACAACAAAGTAAATGGAAATGGGATCATACTTATCAATAATCAACTTAAGTGTAATGGGTTTAATGACTCAACCAAAAGACAAAGAGTGGCTGAATGGATACAAAAACAAGATCCCAATATCATTGGGAAGACTGATGTTGAGGCTGAAACTCCAATACTTTGGCCACCTGATGCAAAGAGCTGACTCATTGGAAAAGACCCTGAGGCTGGGAAAGATGGAGGACAGGAGGAGAAGGGGATGACAGAGGATGAGATGGTAGGATGGTATCACTGACTCAATGGACATGGGTTTGGGTAGACTCCAGCAGTTGGTGATGCACATAGAGGCCTGGTATGCTGTGGTTCATGAGGTCACAAAGAGTCAGACACAACCGAGCTACTGAACTGAACTGAAAAGAGACCCACCTCAAACCAAGGGACACATATGAAAGAAAGGCTGGAAAAACATATTTCATGCAAATGGAGACCAAAAGAAAGCAAGAGTAGCAATATTAATATCAAATAAAATAGATTTTGAAATAAAGGCCATGAAAAGAGACAAAGGACACTACATAATGATCAAAGGATCAATCCAAGAAGATATAACAATTATGTGTATATGCAACCAACATAAGAGCATCAAAATATGTAAGGCAAATGCTAACAAGTATGAAATGGGAAATTAACAGTAACACAGTAATAGTGGGAGAACTTAATACCCCACTCACATCTATGGATAGATCGACTAAACAGAAAATTAGCAAGGAAACACAAGCTTTAAATGATACAATGGACCAGTTAGATCTAATTGATAACTATAGCACATTTCATTCCAAAACAATGAATTTCACCTTTTCCTTAAGTGCACATGGAACATTCTCCAGGATAGATCACATCCTAGGCCATAAATCTAGTAAATTAAAAAAATTGAAATCATTTCAAGCATTTTTTTCTGATCACAATGTGGTAAGATTAAATGTCAGCTACAGAAAACAAAAATTAAAAACACAAATATATGGAGGCTAAACAACACTCTTCTGAGTAAACAATAAATCACAGAGGAAATCACAAGAGAAATCAAAATATGTATAGAAACAAATGAAAATGAAATCATAACAACCCAACAACCCAAAACATATGGGATTCAGTAAAACCAGTGCTAATCAACTTTTTTGTTGTTGATGTTGTTCATAGCTTACCTCAAGAAACAAGAGCAAAATCAAATAAATGATCTAACTTTACACCTAAAGTAACTAGAAAAAGAAGAAATGAAGACTCCTGGGGTTAGTAGAAGGAAAGAAATCATAAAAATTAAAGCAGAAATAAATGAAAAAGAAACAAAGGAGACTATAGCAAAAAATCAGCAAAACTAAAAGCTGGTTCTTTGAAAAGATAAATAAAATAGACAAACCATTAGCCAGACTCCTCAAGAAAAAAAGGGAGAAGAATCAAATCAATTAAGTTAGAAATGAAAATGGAGAAATCACAACAGATGACACAGAAATACAAAGGCTTATAAGAGACTACTATCAGCAACTATATGCCAATAAAATGGACAACTTGGAAGAAATGGATGAATTCTTAGAAAACTATAACCGTCCAAAACTGAACCAGAAAGAAATAGAAAATCTTAGCAGACCCATCACAAGCGTGGGAATCAAAATTATAATCAAAATCTTCCAAAAAACAAAAGCCTAGGACCAGATGGCTTCACAGGTGAGTTCTACCCAAAAATTTACAGAAGAGCTAATACCTATCCTACTCAAACTCTTCCATAAAATTGCAAAGGAAGTTAAACTGCCAAACTCATTCTATGAGGCCACCATCACCCTAATACCAAAAGCAGGCAAAGATGCCACAAAAAAAGAAAACTACAGAGCACTATCACTGATGAACATAGATACAAAATTCTCAACAAAACACTAACAAACAGAATCCAACAACATATTAAAAAGATCATACATCATGACTAAGTGGGCTTTATCCCAGGGATGCAAGGATTCTTCAATACTTGAAAATCAATCAATGTGGTACACCACATTAACAAACTGAAAGTTAAAAGCCATTTGATTATCTCAATGGATGCAGATAAAGTTTTTGAAAAAATTCAACATCTATTTATGATTAAAAACCCTCAATAAAGTAGGCATAGTAGGAACATACCTCAACATAATGAAACCCATATATGTTAAACCCATAGCAAACATTATCCTCCATGGTGAAAAATTGAAAGCATTTCTCCTAGAGTCAGGAACAAAACCAGGGTGCCCACTCTCACCACTACTATTCAGCATAGTTTTAGAAGTTTTAGCCACACCAATCAGAGAAGAAAAAGAAACAAAAGGAAGCCAGAATGGAAAAGAAGAAATAAAACTCTCATTATTTGTAGATGATATGATCCTCTACATAGAAAACCCTACAGACATCACCAGAAAATTACTGGAGCTAATCAATAAGTATAATAAAGTTGCAGGATATAAAATTAATACACAGAAATCTCTTGCATTCCTATACACTAACAATGAGAAAACAGAAAGAGAAATTAAGGAAACAATTCCAATCGCTATTGAGACAAAAATAATAAAATACTTAGGAATAAATCTATCTAAAGAAACAAAAGACCTATTTATAGAAAACTATAAAACACTGATGAAAGAAATTAAAGATGAAACAAATAGATGGAGAAATATGCCATGTTTATGGATTGGAAGAATCAATATAGTGAAAATAAGTACACTACCTAAAACAATCCCTAGATTCAATGCAATATATAGATTCATGCAATAATAATTCAATGTGATAGTTCAATAATTCAATGCAATAATATAGATGCAATGGAATCCCTATCAAGCTACCAAGGGTGTTTTTCACAGAACTAGAACAAATAATTTCACAATTTGTATGGAAACACAAAAAACTTCTAACAGCCAAAACAATCTTGAGAAAGAAGAATGGAACTGGAGGAATCAACCTGCCTGACTTCAGGCTATACTACAAAGCTACAGTCATCAAGATAGTATAGTACTGGCACAAAGAAAGAAATATAGATCAATGGAACAAAATAGAAAGCCCAGAGATAAATCCATGAACCTATGGACACCTTATCTTTGACAAAGGAGGCAAAAATATACAATGGAGAAAAGACACTCTCAAAAAAAAAAAGAAAAAGAAAGAAAAGACATTCTGTTTAACAAGTGATGCTGGGAAAACTGGTCAACCACCTGTAAAACAATGAAACTAGAACACTTTTTAACACCATAGACAAAAATAAACTCAAAATGGATTAAAGATCTAAATGTAAGACCAGCAACTATAAAACTGCTAGAGGAAAACATAGGCAAAACACTTTCTGACAAAAATCACAGCAAGATCCTCTATGATCCACCTCCCAGAGTAATGGAAATAAAAGCAAAAATAAAGAAACAGGGCCTAATGAAACTTAACAGCTTTTGCACAATGAAGGAAACTATAAGTAAGGTGAAAAGACAGCATTCAAATGGGAGAAAATAATAGCAAACAAAGAAACTGACAAAGAATTAATAACAAAAATATACAAGCAGCTCATGCAGCTCAATACCAGGAAAATAAATGACCTAATAAAAAAAATGGGCCAAAGAACTAAACAGACATTTCTCCAAAGAAGACATACAGATGGCTAACAAATAAATGAAAAGTTGCTTAATATCACTCATTATCAGAGAAATACAAATCAAAATGACAATAAGGTACCATCTCATGCCAGTCAGAATGGCTGCTATGAAAAAGTCTACAAGTAGCAAATGCTGGAGAGGGTGAGGTGAAAAGGGATCCTCTTACACTGCTGGTGGGAATGCCCTCTAGTGCAGCCACTATGGAGAACAGTATGGAGATTCCTTAAAAACCTGAAATAGAACTGCAATACAACCCAGAAATCCCACTACTGGGCATACACACCAAAGAAACAAGAATTGAAAGAGACACATGTACCCCAGTATTCATCGCAGCACTGTTTATAATACCCAGGACATGGAAGCAACCTAGATGTCCATCAGCAGATGAATGGATAAGAAAGCTGTGGTACACATACACAATGGAATACTACTCAGCTATTAAAAAGAACACATTTGAATCAGTTCTAACGAGGTGGATGAAACTGAAGCCTATTATACAGAGTGAAGTAAGTCAGAAAGAAAAACACCAATACTGTATATTAATGCATATATATGGAATTTAGAAAGATGGTAATGATGACCCTATATATAGACAGCAAAAGAGACACAAATATAAAAACAGACTTTTGGACTCTGTGGGAGAAGGCAAGGGTGGGATGATTTGAGAGAATAGCATTGAAACATGTATATTACCATATGTGAAATAGATGACCAGTCCAAGTTCAATGCATGAAACAGGGCACTCAACGCTGGTGCACTGGGACCACTCTGAGGGATGGGATGGAGAAAGAGGTGGGAGGGGTGTTCAAGATGGGGGACACATGTACACGCATGGCTGATTCATGTCAATGTATGGCAAAAACCACCACAATATTGTAAAGTAATTAGTCTCTAATTAATATAAATAAATTAATTTTTAAAAAGTATGCAGAGAACCTCATTTGAATGCTTAGAATTTTAGTATAAAATATCTAGACCAGATATTAAACATAGTTTGAATGTTTATTTATATACTTTCTTTCTTTGCTGTTATTTTATTTCCCTTAGTCAATGGCTTTTCTGCCATCTCCATTTTGGAGGGTAAGAAAATCTAGCTCTTGGAAATGTTCACTTTCCCCTTAAAATATGTGTTACTCTTTTCAGAGAAAAATTTATTTGCAGTTTGGCACTTCTTACTATTCACATTGTTTACAGCACTTTTGAAGGGTGTTTATATTTTTCTAAATGTAAAGAGCAAACTTTTGCCCTTGAAAATAATATAATACATGCATTACTGGTAGAGTCTTAATGAATTTTGTCATTATGGGGCAGAGTTACATTTTAAAAATTCTATTAAATTCTATTCATAAATTTCCACTGTTTTCCAGGAAAATTAAATGGTTTCCACATTTTTAAAAATTTTTCCTTAATTGTCCTATTTTGTATAATTACACACATCTTCCTTTGTCATTTAGGAGTAAAAGCTTTGACTCTGTTTAGCATTTGTCTTCTTTCCCAACAGTTTATATTTTTACTGTTTTCCATCTTTTTTCTTTAAGTTCACATTCTCTTAAATATTTCACCCTTTACTTTCTACATATAGAGTGTAAAGAAGCCAGAGAAGTATAAAGAACAGAAAATAGAATCTTGGATATAATTTTTTGTCTTACTTGTTCTCCAGGAAGAGGGGGCATCACATATGTGAAATATTGCTGAGAGGTCAAGGATCATAGCATAAGCTACAGACTTTTTGTTTGGAAACAGATAGACTAGATAGATAGATAGATATAGATGTAGATAGAGAGCACAGTTACAATGCACAAGTTTGTTTAGTTGGAATGTTGGGGCTTTAAATAACATTACTATGGATGCTATCAACAACATATAAAACAAAATGGCATTCAAAGGCAAGTGTATTAGGAGTAAAAGGCCGGGCTCTTATCCATGAGACAAACACTTGTCTATACTGCCAGATTCTGTCCCATTATGTATACAATTAATTTAGACTGTCAGTTTTGATCTCTGTCTAAATAACTGTGAGAATTTGCACATGCTACTCTTTTAAAGGATGCTTTTTCTCTTCCTTGACTATGATTTCAAGCATACAATATCCAATAATAAAATATGCCTTCACTTTTCAGATGCTTATGTGAATCCATATATTTGAATGAGAAAGATAAATGATTTTATCCTGATAAACTGAGAGAAAAAATTAGCTGAAAAGGATTCTTATTCCTAATGTTAATATTAATTTTCTGTTTAATAATAATATATAATCCAGTCTTACAATAATCAAAGTTAACAACAAATTCTATTAGGAAAAAGTAGAGTGGATACTGAAATTAAAATGAGTGCACAACTTTATAATAAAGCAATACTTTTATGTGGCTATAATATTCATTGTTTTTTTTTTTTTTTTGGTTGTTTGAAGACTATCAGAATACTCTGGTGCAGTTCTAATCAGAATTTTAATAGCATTTATTAAATGACAAATAGTTAAGGGGGAAAATATATAAATGTTATATTTTGAGTGTGACAGCGAAGAAAATCATCACTGAATCTGTCAAATTGAAAGCTAGTGAAAGAGATAAGGAAATGCAAAATAAAGTCAGGGAGTTTTTTATGCTGTTTATACCATCATTCATGCATTTATAATGAGAGTCTGTAAGATTAAAAATGCTACTCCAATTGCTATGGAACTTTTATAAATATCAATGTGCTTAAAGCATTGTGAAGTTGAACAAAAATGTAGTATGCATAATGATAATGTTAGCAATTTATGAATTTTCAGTTAGCTTGCAGAGCTAAATATATAGGAGGGCTAAAAAAAAACAAACAGTCAAAACACATTTACTTTCATGGCAAAAAGATGTGCTGGTAAACATGGTATGTTACTTTATTTTTTTCTTTAGTTGAAATAGGTTTCTAGAAGTACTTATTCTTTCACAGTATTTTAAACAGTTGTAAAGCAATACATATAGTATTACGATGAGTACTGAATTACTTCTGAAAAAGGCAAACTAAAAAGTATTTTTAAAACTTCAGTTTAAAGTAATGTATACTAATAAGGGATTCACAAACATGATCAGAATTTATTGTGGAAGTGGGAGTAGTAGGTTATACACACACACACACACGTACATATTATAGAATTGAAATACAGTATTACCATAACATTCTTGAATGTATTTGCATTCCTTAAAGAAACAGTTTCTCATATACATGGCACTGTTGTGCCATCCCTGTTCAATATATCCTTAAATATTAAATACTTTAATTTTAGAGATGAATAAAAATAAGCTACAGAAAAGTTAAATGAATACTTACATGTTTTGATGAAGATATCAGTTTTAGAACTCAAAACTTTTCTAAGAAAGTGCATTGACCTTTATGTAAAAAAGAACATCCTCAAAAATTCAGGTCGGTACTGATTCTACTCTGACTTCTAAAAATGAAACATCACTTCACCCCAGAAAACTCTCTTATAGTATTCTGAAATTAACCTAGCTATCTATGATAGCACACACACTCACACAGGCATATATACACACAAACACACCTATGACTACTAAATCCTAAGGTTGAAAAAAATTAACATAAACAGGGTTGAAACTATGAAAATAGAAAAACAATATTATGGAAGGCTTAAATATAATGTTGTGGTTGAATCTCAAAATGTTTTCTGGGGAGGGGCAAGAAATAACAGAAATAAACATAGGGTAAATCATAAAATGATTTATGTGCAAAATTTTTAAAAAGATTAATATTTGTCTTGAAAGCTATGAGTGAAAAATTTTACTGATAGCTAAGATAGCAACTAACCCTGACACATTTACTTTATATCAGACAGGAGTTTCACATGCTAACACGGTTACTACAATAATCCCTAGATATAGATGTTATGACTATCCTCGCTTTATAAATTCAGAGGTTGAGGAATGGTTATAAATGTCACACAGCTGTAAAGTGGAAGCAGCAAGAATTGAATTCAGACAGTGGGGATGTAGAGACTGCTCCTTTACCCATCATGCTGTCCTATTTCTCAAAGCTAATTAATTAGTCACTTCAGCAGTACAAGCCAAAAATAATGAAGACTTCATCTCAGAGGATGAAGTGGTGAATTCTGTGGGGATTAGTGTAATATTTTAGAGAGTGACAGAGAACTTTCTTTTTTTTTTTTAAATTTTATTTTATTTTTAAACTTTACAATATTGTATTAGTTTTGCCAAATATCGAAATGAATCCGCCACAGGTATACCCGCGTTCCCCATCCTGAACCCTCCACCCTTCCCCCTCCCCTCCCCTCCCTCTGGGTCGTCCCAGTGCACCAGCCCCAAGCATCCAGTACTGTGCATCGAACCTGGACTGGCGACTCGTTTCATACATGATATTATACATGTTTCAATGCTATTTTCCCAAATCTCCCCACCCTCTCCCTCTCCCACAGAGTCCATAAGACTGATCTATACATCTGTGTCTCTTTTGCTGTCTTGTACACAGGGTTATTGTTTCCATCTTTCTAAATTCCATATATATGCGTTAGTATACTGTATTGGTGTTTTTCTTTCTGGCTTACTTCACTCTGTATAATAGGTTCCAGTTTCATCCATCTCATTAGAACTGATTCAAATGCATTCTTTTTAATGGCTGAGTAATACTCCATTGTGTATATGTACCACAGCTTTCTTATCCATTCATCTGCTGATGGACATCTAGGTTGCTTCCATGTCCTGGCTATTATAAACAGTGCTGCAATGAACATTGGGGTACACGTGTCTCTTTCCCTTCTGGTTTCCTCAGTGTGTATGCCCAGCAGTGGGATTGCTGGATCATAAGGCAGTTCTGTTTCCAGTTTCAAGTGATTCTGAAGTTTGAGCTTCAGAATTTGTAGGATGTGGAGAAGGGAATGGCAACCCACTCCAGTATTCTTGCCTGGAGAATCCTGTGGACAGAGGAGCCTGGTGGGCTGCTGTCCATGGGGTCGCACAGAGTCAGACACAACTGAAGCACTTAGCATGCATGCATGCATTGGAAAAGGAAATGACAACCCACTCCAGTATTCTTGCCTGGAGAATCCCAGGCACAGAGGAGCCTGGTGGGCTGCCATCTATGGGGCCACACAGAGTTGGACATGACTGAAGCGACTTAGCAGCAGCAGCAGCAATTTGTGGGATGATGGTGCCATTTCATGAGATTGGAAGCAAGGAAAAGAAGCAGATTAGAAAACACTTAGTTCACTTGTTGAATTGTGGAGCTGAAGGTACATATAGATAATCCAAACAGAATAAAAGTTTTGATAATTTAAAGGGAGGTTTGAAGAGAAAAATAGATACTTAAGACTTGGTAGTGCATAGGAGTTGAAATGAATGCTTAGAATGTGGTCAATTTCTAACAGGATATACTGTAAAGTGAAAAAATGGAAGGACTTTGGTATCACCAATAATAAAAAAGATGAGAAAGCATTGAAGTCAGAAAGATAGGAGAGAAACAGAAGAGACTGGTACCACTAAAGCAAGCAAATGGGTGAGAGAATTAAAAAAAAAAAAACATATAGAAGATAACTGCCAGTTAAATGCTTCAGTAGCTGAAGAAACACTTGAAAATGAAATATTCATTAGAATACTTTATGTAATTAATAAACTAAAGGCAATTTATCAATGGAATGCCATGACTCGAAGTTCAATTCCAAGAAATGATACTTGAGAATGGACAGCTCCTGCTTAAGTCATGAAGAAATTCTCTGAAGGCTAGACAGAAAGAAACATCAAATGTAGGAAGGTTATTTATTTTAGTGTTTTGAGACAGAAGAAACATGAGGTGTCTAAATGTAGACAGAAGAGAACCAGTAGGAAAGGAATGTGTTGAAAAACCAAAAGGAAACAATGGAATAAGGTTAGAGAAAGGAACATACAGTATCCAGAACATTGGATAAAGAGTTTTGAAGAATTGAGGAAGCCACTGAAATTTAAGGAAGGTCCAAACTCAGGCATTTAGTATACAGAACCTGAGAAGATAGTTTCCTTACCAGCTGACTTCACTTTTCTCAGTGAAGTACGAGGTATTGTTATATTCAAGGAGCAGGGGCTAGTGGAGATAGTGAAAGAACAATAATGAATTGATACATTGAAAACTTAGTTCATATAAAATGGCCTGCTAAATAGTTTACAAATATTATGTTTTTAAATTTCACAACTATTTACAGAAATAGGTGCTTTATTTTACAAATGATGGAATAGAGCTACAAAGTAATGAATAACTTGCCCAAATAGTTTGTAAACGATGCTGGTATGAATTTGAGCAATTTGATTTCCTGTCTTCAACTACTGTATTACACTCTCTACTGAGAAGAATTAAAGAGCCTCTTGATGAAAGTGAAAGAGGAGAGTGAAAACATTGGCTTAAAGCTCAACATTCAGAAAACTAAGATCATGGCATCCTGTCCCATCAGTTCAGTTCAGTTCAGTTCAGTCATTCAGTCCTGTCCGACTCTTTGTAACCCCATGAACTGCAGCATGCCAGGCCTCCCTGTCCATCATCAACTCCCAGAGTTCACCCAAACTCCTGTCCATCGAGTTGGTGATGCTATCCAACCATCTCATCTTCTGTAGTCCCCTTCTCCTCCTGCCCCCAATCCCTCCCAGCATCAGAGTCTTTTCAAATGAGTGAACTCTTTGCATGAGGTGGCCAAAGTATTGGAGTTTCAGCATCAGTCCTTCCAAAAAACACCCAGGACTGATCTCCTTTAGAATGGACTGGTTGGATCTCCTTGCAGTCTAAGGGACTTTCAAGAGTCTTCTCCAACACCACGGTTTAAAAGCATCAATTCTTCGGTGCTCAGCTTTCTTCACAGTCCAAATTTCACATCCATACATGACACTGGAAAAACCATAGCCTTGACTAGCTGGATCTTTTTTGGCAATGTCTCTGCTTTTGAATATGCTATCTAAGTTGGTCATAACTTTCCTTCCAAGGAGTAAGTGTCTTTTCATTTCATGGCTGCAATCACCATCTGCAGTGATTTTGGAGCCCAAAAAAATAGTCTGACACTGTTTCCCCATCTATTTCCCATGAAATGATGGGACCAGATGCCATGATCTTAGTTTTATGAATATTGAGCTTTAAAGCCAACTTTTTCAGTTTCCTCTTTCACTTTCATCAAGAGGCTTTTTTGTTCCTCTTCACTTTCTGCCATAAGGGCGGTGTCGTCTGCATGTCTGATGTTATTGATATTTCTCCCAGCAATCTTGATTCCAGCTTGTACTTCATGGCAAATAAATGCGGAAACTGACTGACTTTATCATACATTAAGTGCAGTTCCTCACACAAAATAGGAGAGTCTACTAAATGCTCAGCTAACTGAAATGCCAACAAAGATTCATTTAGTCAAGGCTATGGTATTTCCAGTGGTCATGTATGGATGTGAGAGTTGGACTATAAAGAAAGCTGAGTGCGGAAGAATTGATGCTGTTGAACTGTGGTGTTGGAGAAGACTCTTGAGAGTCCCTTGGACTGCAAAGAGATCCAACTAATCCATCCTAAAGGAAATCAGTCCTGCATGTTCATTGGAAGGACTGATGTTGAAGCTGAAACTCCAATACTTTGGCCACCGATGCGAAGAGCTGACTCATTTGAAAAGACCCTGATGCTGGGAGGGATTGGGGGAGGGAAGAGAAGGGCATGACAGAGGACGAGATGTCTGGATGGCATCACCGCCTCAATGGACATGAGTCTGGGTGAACCTGGGAGTTGGTAATGGACAGGGAGGCCTGGCGTGCTGCAGTTCATGGGGTTGCAAAAAGTCGTACACGATTGAGCTGTAAAGTTTAAATAGAGAAATATCTCTTTGAAGGAAAATTATTTTTCAGCAGCATCAGTAGTTAAACTGAAGTTTAAGGCAAATAACTGTCTTTCCACCAGTATGCACAATATTACAATTTCTACAGAGTGATTCCCTAGGTGAAGTGGCTTAAAGAAATATCATATTTTTTTAAAATCTTCTTCTTCCTCTACTTTAATGTTTTTACATTAGTCCTTCAAGACTGAAAGAATCAAACTCCCTTTTTAATGATCCTCCTAGTCTATTTGTCCTTAAAGTAGAGTTTGAGCATTTTTCTCAGTGTGTAGAACCATGGATGAGATTTATCACACTTACCTGTGTTCTCATTTTTAGCTAACTTGATTGTTTCTCTCTATACTGAGACTACCTGGGAGAAGCAGGAGCTGTACCTTTAATATCTGGACTCTTGTTGTTCAGTAGCTCAGTCATGTCCAACTCTTTGTGACCCCATGGACTGCAGCGCACCAGGCTTCCATGTCCTTCACCATCTCCCAGAGCATGCTCAAACTCATGTTCATTGAGTCAGTGATGCCATCCAACCATCTCATCTTCTGTTTTCCCATTCTCCTCGTTCCTTCAATCTTTCCTAGCATTAGAGTCTTTTCTAATGAGTAAGCTCTTTGCATCAGGTGGCCAAAGTATTGGAGCTTCAGCCTCAGCGTCAGTCCTTCTAATGAATATTCAGAATTGATTTCCATTAGGATTGACTGGTGTGATTTCCTTTCAGTCCAAGGGACTCTCAAGAGTATTCTCCAGCACCACACTTCAAAAGCATTAATTCTTCAGTGCTCAGCCTTCTTTATGGTCCAACTCTCACATCCATACATGAGCACTGTAAAAGCCATCGCTTTGACTGTAGGGACATTTGTTGGCAAAGTAATGTCTCTGATTTTAATACACTGTCTAGGTTTGTCATAGCTTTCTTCCAAGGAGCAAGTGTCTTTTAATTTTGTGGCTGTAGTCAATATGCAATGGTTTTTAAGCCCAAGAAAATGAAGTTTGTAATTGTTTCCTCATGTGTTTGCAATGAAGTGATGAGATGGGATGCCATCATCTTAGTTTTTTTTTAATGTTGAGTTAGTTTTAAACCAGCTTTTTCATTTCCCTCTTTCACCTTCATCAAGAAACTCTTTTGTTCCTCTTCCCTTTCTGCCATAAGGTTGGTGTCATCTGCATATCTGAGGTTATTTATATTTCTCTCGGCAATCTTGATTCCAGGTTGGGCTTCATCCAGCCCAGTATTTTACATGAAGTATTCTGCATATAATTTAAGTAAGCAGGGTGACAATATACAGCCTTGAGGTACTCCTTTTCCAATTTTGAACCGGTCTGTTGTTCTATGTTCAGTTCTAGCTGTTGTTTCTTTATCTGCATACAGATTTTGCAGGAGGCAGGTAAAATGGTCAGGTACTCCCATCTGCTTAAGAATTTTTCACAGTTTGTTGTGATCCACACAGTCAAAGGTTTTAGTGTAGTCAGTGAAGCAGAAGTAGATGTTTTTTCTGTAATTCTCTTGCTTTTTCTATGACCCAACAGATGTTGGCAATTTGATCTCTGATTCCTCTGCATTTTTAAAATTCAGCTTGAACACCAGGAAGTTCTCTGTTCATGTACTGCTGAAGTATAGCTTGGAGAATTTTGAGCATTATTTGCTAGCATGTAAAATGAGTACAATTGTGTGGTAGTTTGAGCTTTCTTTTGGCATTGCCTTTCTTTGGTATTGAAATGAAAACTGACCTTTTCCAGTCCTGTAGCCACTGCTGTGTTTTCCAAATTTGCTGACAGATTGAGTGTAGCACTTTAACAGAATCATCTTTTATAATCTGAAGTAACTCAGCTGGAATTTCATCACTTCCACTAGTTTTGTTTGTAGTCATACTTCTTAAGGCCCACATGACTTTGCACTCCAAGATGTCCGGCTCTAGATGAGTGATCACACCATCACAGTTATCTGGTATACACCATTATAGTAACATGCAGATTAGTTTCACTGAGCTAAAAACCTCTGTGGCCTTCCTATCCATCTCATCCTCCTCACATCCTGGCAAGTACTGATCTTTTTGGATTACGTGCATAAGAGAGATCATATTGTGTTTGTCTTTCTCTGACTTACTTCAATTAGTTTAATGCTCTCAAGATCCATACATGTTGCTGCAAATGGCACAATTTCATTCTTTTTGTGGGTAAATGTATGTGTGTGTGTGTGTGTGTGTGTGTGTGTGTGTTAGTTGCTCAGTGCTGTTTAAGTCTTTGTGACTCTGTGGACTATGGCCCACCAGTCTCCTCTGTCCACAGAATTCTCCAAGCAAGAATACTGGAGTGGGCTGCCATTCCTTTCTCCATCTCCATCTCACTTCTGTATTCATTTATCCATCCATGGACATTTATATTGTATCCATATATTGGCTACTGTAAATAAAGCAGCAACAAACATAAGGGAACATATATCTTTTCAAATTAGTGTGTTTGTTTTCTTTAGTTGAATATCAAAAGTATAATTGATGGATTGTGTGATAGTTCTATTTGTAATCCTAGAAGAACCTCCGTACTGTTTTTCCACAGAGGTTGCAACCAATTTATATTTCCATTGTTAACTAGACATTCCCCTTCTCTACATCTTCACAAACACTTATCATTTCTTGTCTTTTTGATACTAGCTATTCTAAAAGGTGTGAAGTGATACCTCACTGTAGTTTTGAATTGTATTTCCCTTCTAATTAATGATGTTAAGAATATTTTCATGTATCTATTGGCTATGTCCTCCTTGGGAAAATGTCTATTCATATCTCCTGCCCACCTTTTAATATATATATATATATATATATATATATATATTTGCTATTGAGTTGTATAAGATCTTGATATATTTTGAATATGAACCCCATATCAATAAATGATATGCAAATGATTTCTTTCACTCAGTAGGTAGTCTTTCATTTCATTCATAATTTTCTTTGCTTTGTAGAATCTTTCCATTATAATGTAGCTACACTTATTTATTTTTGCTTTCATTACTTATGCTTTGGTATCATAGCCAAAAAAAATCATTCCCAAGACAAATGTCAAGGATCTTCTTTCCTGTATTTTTCTCCAGAATTTTTATATTTTCAGAATTTGTATGATCAAGTTTTTAGTCCTTTTTGAGTTAATTTTTGTCTATGGTAAAAAATAGTGGTCCAGTTTCATTCTTTGGCATTTGGTTGTCTAGTTTTCCCAATATATTCACTGAAGACACTAGATTTTATCTATTGCACATTCTTGGCTTTTCTGTCATAAGTTAATTGACTATAAATGTATTTTTTGGGGAGAAGTACGCTGTATTCAGTTCTGTTGATCAATTTATTTGCTTTTATATCAATACAACACTATTTTTATAAGTTTGAAATATAGTTTAAAACCAACAAATATGATGCTTCCAGCTTTGTTCTTTTTCAAAATTGTTTTGGCTATTTTGTGATCTCAAGCAATTTTTAAGTTTATTTACTCTATTTCTTTGAAAAAAATAGAACTTTTATCAAAATTGTATTGAATCTGTAGATTGAGTAGTATGAACATTTTAAACATTGATTCTTCCAATCCATGAGCACAGAATATCTTTCCATTTATTTTGTCTTCTTCAATTTCTTTTATTAATGTCTTGTAAGTTTTGATACACAGATCTTTCACTTTGGTTAAATTTATTCCTAGATATTTTATTATTTTTGATGCAATTTTAAATATTTTTATTAATTTCTCTTTAATCTGTCATTGCAACATATTTATGTCTATTGATTTTGTATTATGCAACTTCACTGAGTTATTAGGTGTAACAGTTCTTGTTGGAGTATTAAGGATTTTCTATATATAATATTATCTACAAATGGTGACAGTTTTTTCCCCCATTTTAAATTTAGATTCCTTTTGTTTCTACTTATTGCCCAATTTCTCTGACTAGAAATTCTAACATACTATGTTGAACAGAAGTGGCAAGACTGACCATTCTTTTCTTGCTATCAATCTTAGAGCAAAGGTTTTCAGCTTTTCATATTGAGCATAATGTTAGCAGTGGGTTTGTCATACATTGTTTTATTTGAGGATATTTTCTCTATACCAACTTTGTTGAAAGCTTTTTATCCCAAGTGGATTTTAAATTTTATCAAATGCTTTTTCTATACCTATATTAAGATGATCATGATTTTTATTTTTCAATTTGTTAAGATGGTGTATCACATTGACAAATTTGTAGATGTTGAACCAGCCTGCTATCCCTGCAATAAATCCCACTTGATCATGATCTATTATTCTTTTGATGTATTTTTGCATTCTGTTTGGTAATATTTTATTGCATACATATTCATCAGAGATACTGGCCTGTAGTTTTCTTTTTCTTTGGCATTTTTTGTCTGATTTTCATATCAAGATAATTCTGGCAACATAAAATAAATTGGGAATAGTTCCTTCTCCTCTGTTTTTTGGTAGTGCTTGAAAAGGATTGGTATTAATTCTTCCTTGAATGTTCGGTAAAATTTACCAGTAAATCTGTCTGGTCGTGGCAGTTGGTTTGGAAGATTTTTAATTACTGATTCAATATCCTTGCAAATATTCCTGCTGTTCATATTTTATATTTCATCATGATTCAGTCTTGGTAGGTTGTATGTTTTTAAGATTTATCCATTTCTAGGTTTTCCAGTTAGCTGGTGTGTAATCATTCAGAGTAACCTTTTAGGATCTTTTTTTATCTCTGGGAATAAAGCTTTAGTATCTCTGTTTTTTTTACTTTGCCAACCAAGGTCCGGCTAGTCAAGGCTATGCTTTTTCCTGTGGTCATGTATGGATGTGAGAATTGGACTGTGAAGAAGGCTGAGCACCGAAGAAATGATGCTTTTGAACTGTGGTGTTGGAGAAGACTCTTGAGAGTCCCTTGGACTGCAAGGAGATCCAACCAGTCCATTCTGAAGGAGATCAGCCCTGGGATTGCTTTGGAGGGAATGATGCTAAAGCTGAAACTCCAGTACTTTGGCCACCTCATGTGAAGAGTTGACTCATTGGAAAAGACTCTGATTCTGGGAGGGATTGGGGGCAGGAGGAGAAGGGGATGACAGAGGATGAGATGGCTGGATGGCATCACTGACTCGATGGACTTGAGTCTGGGTGAACTCTGGGAGTTGGTGATGGACAGGGAGGCCTGGTGTGCTGCGATTCATGGGGTTGCAAAGAGTCGGACATGACTGAGTGACTGAACTGAACTGAACTGAACTGATCTCTGTTTTTATTTCTAACTGTTTATTTGAATCCTCCTTCTTTTTTCTTGGTGAATATAACTAAATGCCCGTTAACTTTGTTTTTCTTTTCAAAAATCAGCACTTAGTTTCATTTAGATCTTCTCTATTGTCTTTTTAATCATTATTTCATCTCTAATCTTTATCTCCTTCCTTCTATAATACTACCATTGAGTCTTATACATTGTTCTCTTTCAGTTCCTTGAGGTGTAAACTTAGGCTATTTATTTGAGAATTTTCTTTTTTGCTGAGGTAAATATTTTGCTAAGAACTTTTCTTTTGTAACAGACTTTGCAGCATCTCACATATTATGTTACATTTCTATTTTAATTTTTCTTTAATGTAAATTTTACTTTCTCTTTTGATTTCTTCTTTAACCCATTGGTTGTTTCATAGCACGCTGTTTAATCTCCTTCTGTCGGAAAGATCCCACGAGAAGGGAATGGCTACTCACTCCAGTATTCTTGCCTGGACAATTCCATGGACAGAGGAGCTTGACCAGATACATGGAGTCACAAAGAGTTGGACATGCCTAAATGACCAACATTTTAGCTTTCACTTGTTTTCTGGCCTAACATGGTCTAGCCTTTAAAATGTTCCATGTGCATTTGAGAAGAAAAATGCACATTCTTTTGATTTGGGGTGAATTATTTATGTGTCTATTATGTTCATCTGATATAACTGACATGTAAAGCCAAGGTGTCCTTTTTAGTTTTCTGTCTGGTTGCTCTATGCATTGATGTGTTTTGGAGTGTTAAAATCCTCTACTAGTACTGTAGTGCTGTCTATTTCTCCCTTTACATCTGCTAATGTTTACTTTATATATTTAAGTGATCCTCTGTCAGGTGTATGAGTATTTGCAATGCTATATCCTTTCCTTGGATTGGTCTATTAATATTTATGTAACATCCATCTTTACCTTCTATTGAAGTCTTACATAAAATCTATTTTGTCAGATGTAGGCATAGCTACACTAGGTTTGTTAGGTTTTCATTTGCATGAAATATCTTTTTTTTTTTTCCATTTTTTCCTTTCTAGTCTATCTTTACATCTAAAGTAAATCTCTTGTAGGCCACAGATAGATATCTTTTTTAAAAAATATATACTCAGCTACTCTATGTATTTGATTGAAGATTTAGTTCATTTACATTTAAATTATTAGTAGGTATGTACTTTTTTCAATATTGTTAATTGTTTACTGGCTGTTTTTGTAAGCTTTTCTTTTTATTTTTGACTTTTGTGTATTTACTATAGAGTTTTGCTTTGTCATTTTTATGAGGGCTATATATAACAACTTATATCTCTTTGCTTTTGTTCAGTTGCTCATTTGTGTCTGATTCCTTGCAACCCCATGGACTGCAGTATGCCAGGCTTCCCTGTCCTTTACTATCTCTTGGAGTTTGCTGGAAACTCATGTCCATTGAGTCGATAGTGCTATCCAACCATCTCATAAGAATGTATTTTAAGTTGATAACAACTTAAGTGATCCCTTCTAAAGCTTAAAATTTTTACTCTTCCCTCTTCATATTTTGTTTCTGATGCCATATTTCACTTGAATATCCCTTCACTAAATATTGTAATCATAATTATTTTTACTGCTTTTTTTTTAACCTTCATACTCACTTTGTTAATGATTAATTCAATGCTTATACAATATATACTCCTTTCCAATGAGATTTCTTCTTTCATGTTTCCTGGGTACTAATTAGCACACTTCCTTTTCAGCTTAAAGAAGTCCCTTTAACATTTCTTAAAAGGCTAGTTTAGTAGTAATGGCTCTTTTAGCTTTTCCTTGTCTGGAAACCTCTTAAAATTCTCTTCCAATTCTGAAAAATAACTTTTCCAGGTATAATATTCTTGGTTTGATTCTTTTTTTTCCTTCAGCACTTTGAATATATTGTGCCACTATTTTCAGGCCTACAAATTTTCTGTTGAAAAGTCTGCTGATAGTCATATGCTGACAGCTCCCTTATACATAACAAGTTGTTTTTCTCTTTCTGCTTTTAGCATTCTCTCCTTGGATTTGAATTTTGACGTTTTAATTATGATATATATTACTGTGATTCTCTTTGATTAAATATTATTTGGCAATTGCTGGGCTTTCTGTATCTGTATGTCTGTTTCTTCCCCCAGATTAAAGACATTTTCAGCCATGCTTCAAACAGCATTTCTGCCCCTTTTTTCTTTCTCTCCTTCTGAGGCCCCTGTAAGTGCTTATTACTTCATTTATTTTGTCTTCAGTTCAGTTCAGTTCAGTCGCTCAGTCATGTCCGACTCTTTGTGACCCCATGAATCATAGCACACCAGGCCTCCCTATCCATCACCAACTCCCGGAGTTTCCCCAAACTCATGTCCATCGAGTCAGCAATGCCATCCAGCCATCTCATCCTCTGTTGTCCCCTTCTCCTCTTGCCCCAAATCCCTCCCAGCATCAGAGTCTTTTCCAATGAGTCAATGCTTTACATGAGGTGGCCAAAGTACTGGAGTTTCAGCTTCAGCATCAGTCCTTCCAATGAACACCCAGGACTGATCTCCTTTAGGACGGACTGGTTGGATTTTCTTGCAGTCCAAGGGACTCTCAAAAGTCTTCTCTAACACCACATTTCAAAAGCATTAATTCTTCGGCACTCAGCTTTCTTCACAGTCCAACTCTCACATCCGTACATGACTACTGGAAAAACCATAGCCTTGACTAGATGGACCTTTCTTGGCAAATTAATGTCTCTGCTCTTTAATATGTGATCTAGGTTGGTCATAACTTTCCTTCCAAGGAGTAATTGTCTTTTAATTTCATGGCTGCAATCACCATCTGCAGTGATTTTGGAGCCCCCCAAAATAAAGTCTGACACTGTTTCCACTGTTTTCCCATCTATTTCCCATGAAGTGATGGTACCAGATGCCATGATCTTAGTTTTCTGAATGTAAGCCTATTAAACTTTTTTCCCCCACTTTTTAAATTTATGTTTCTTTTTGCAGCTCTGATTGTTGAACCCCTCTTATGTACTTTTTCAGTTAAGTTATTAAGTTTTTCAGCTATGTGACATCTATTCGGTACTTTTTTATATTTTCTATCTTTTTGCATTCATCTAAGTTTGGTGAATATCATTATGACCATTACTTTGAACTCTTTATCAGGTAAATTACTTATTACCATGTCACTGAGTTCTTTTTTATTTTTTCCCTAAAATTTTACCTTGTTATTTTATCTAGAATATATTTCATTGTTTTATTTTATTTTGTTATTTTCATTTGCCTTGACTCTCTGTGTTTATTTCTATAATGTAGATAAAACAACCACCTCTCCCAGACTTGAAGGAGTTGCCTTGTGTAAGAGAGAAACTTGGTAGTCCAACCTTGCTCCAACTCTTTGTCATTTTTCAAATATTTTTGCTTTCCAAGCAGCTTATTATACATTTACTAGTTAGTTCCCAATACTGAGGATGTGCCAAGACCTGTCAGTGTCTCTAAGAGGAGTATCTCAGCACCTAGATTCAGGCTATTTGGTAGCCAGACCACAGGATGCAACATCTTCTAAAAGTATACAAATATATATTAATCCGTGGTTTTGCAAGCACAGCCCATCCCCAACATTAACCAGGTAATCTGACAGTGTCTCCTGAGTGAGAGTCATAAAAATCAAATGTCCAAAAAAGTGTATAAGTTATTTTATAGGAGGTACTGACAAGCTGGAGCAAGACAGATGGACAGCACCAAAATGGTGTCTATAGCCTTCCTTCTTGAGATCAGCTTTATAGTCCTCTAAATGTAAACCAAACCTGAAGGCTACCTTTAAGACTGAAGCTCCATAATAAGACAAGAGGACTTCTTCACAGGAATATGGAAAATATACCATATTTTTGCACAGTGCCCTGTTGGTGGCAGACTCCCTGATGACTACTGTCCTATGTGACCCAGAAATGTGAATCTTCCAGACCACAAAGGGTCAGGTAATTAAGGGCAGCATTTGGGTGGCATCTTCAAAAACTGGGGCACCAGATACAAAAACCAGGGTACCAGCCAACTGCAATGCTGCCTCCAGAAGGTACTTGTGCTCTGAAGGACTTCAGAAGAGTGCCCCACATGTCTCCGGAAAGAATTAATCAGCATTCCTTAGATGCATGCTTAATTAGAAGCCTGCCTCTCAGGTTCCAGGCATTATGATTAGCTAATAGTTCTCCTTCACAGAAAGTCCTGTCTCCAGGGTCTGATGCCTCTTGCTGTTCCCTGGGGAAATTTGCATTTCTCTGATGGCATATGATGTAGAGTGTCTTTCTACAGGCTTATTTTCCACTGAGGCATTAGTTAAGGCTCTGGCTTATTTCTTTAACTTGGGTCATTTGTTTCATTTATTGTTGAGTTTTAAAAGTTCTTTATATATTTTAGATAATAGCCCTTTACTGGATATGTCATTTTTAAGTATATACTCCATTGTGTGGCTTGTCTTTTCATTCTCTTGACAGTGTAATTAGCAGAATAGTAATGTTTAATTTTAATGAATTCCAGCTTAACAATTATTTCCTTTACAAGTTGCACCTATAGTGCTGTATCTAAAAAGTTATCTAAATACCAAAGGTCACCTAGATTTTCTTGTATGTTTTCCTCTAGGAGGTTTATAATTTTGCATTTACATTTAGATTTTTGATCCAATCTGAGTTAATATTCATAAAGGGTGAGGTTGTGTGTTGATTGATTTCTTTTTTTTTTTTTTTTTGCATGTGGCTGTCTAGTTGTTTCAACATCATCTGTTAAAAAGCTTATCTTTTACCCATTGGATTGTCTTTTTTGCTGTCTCAAAGATCAGGCTGTCTCAGATACATATATAAATATATATATATATATATATATATATATATATATATATCTTACTTATTGAGAGCTGGTCAAATGGAGCTATATACACAGTATACATCAAAATATTCTGTGTCAATCTGGGTTTACAGACATATTATAAAAAATTAATATAAATCACTGACAAAATATCAGTTATTATTCATGTTTATCCTAAAATTAATATGCACGTGATTTTAAGGTATATTATAGATAATGAATATAAGCAAAAATCCTTGATTTTTATGTATGCAAACTAGTAGACTAGACAATGAGGTTGGATGAATTTAGCAAAACACAGAACTACTTATTTTATATGATAGCATCTGAAATGGATAGATACGAAGGTATTCTCTGAGCATATGTTGAAGCTTAAGCCTTTTTATGCTTTAATTTCATGCTTTCCTTGATGCATAGTTTATAAAGCAAGCAATCTGGTGAACTGTAACTGTATTAACAGTTCTCAAGTAAGATAAAATCTATACTGAGTCAAAGTACATTGCAAAGCCCAGAACAACATGATGGTTTATTTATGTTGAATTTTGGATTATGTTTTTCATATGGATAATACATCTATGTCATCTCAACAGTCCTTTTGTTTAAAGAGTGCTCTTGAATGTTTTTGTTCACATATCTTTGTTCACTATACCTTTAGAATGTTAGAATGTTTACATATAACATTTCCACCAGCTTTTAATTTAGAAAATGTCAAACCTATCAAATCCATCAAATCTATAAAAAGTTTAAAAACTACTATATTTATATATCCTTCACTAGATTTATTGTTAAAATTCTTTCATGTATGCTATCACTCTATCGTTCTCCTACATTCATGGGCTATGTGTCCTATCCTCTGCGCAGATACATGCACACACACACACACACACACACACACATACACATACACATACACTTGTAATTCCTCAAAATACTTGAAAGTACTTTGGGAACATCAAAACACTTCATATCAAAATACCTAAGTATGGATTTTATAAGAATAAACACATTGTATAACAAATTTAATACCATTTCATGACCTAGATAGCATATTGAAAAGCAGAGACATTACTTTGTCAACAAAGGTCCATAGTCAAGGCTTTGGTTTTTCCAGTGGTCATGTATGGATGTAAGAGTTGGACTGTGAAGAAAGCTGAGCACCAAAGAATTGATGCTTTTGAACTGTGGTGTTGGAGGAGACTCTTGGACTCCTTGGACTGCAAGGAGATCCAACTAGTCCATTCTGAAGGAGATCAGCCCTGGGATTTCTTTGGAAGGAATGATCCTAAAGCTGAAACTCCAGAACTTTGGCCACCTTATGCGAGGTTGACTCATTGGAAAGACTCTGATGCTGGGAGGAATTAGGGGCAGGAGGAGAAGGGGACGACAGAGGATGAGATGGCTGGATGGCATCACTGACTCGATGGACGTGAGTTTGAGTGAACTCTGGGAGATGGTGATGGGCAAGGAGGCCTGGGGTGCTGCAATTCATGAAGTCACAAAGAGTTGGATATGACTGAGTGACTGAACTGAACTGAACTGAACTGAACATGACCTAGAAATTAAAAATCATACCATAACATCAGTTCAGTTCAATTCTGTCACTCAGTCATGTCCAACTCTCCAGGACCCCATGGACTGCAGCATGCCAGGCTTCCCTGTGCATCACCAACACCTGGGGCTTACTCAAACTCATGTCCATAGGGTCGGTGATGCCATTCAACCATCTCATCCTCTGTCATCCCCTTCTCCTCTTGCCTTCAATCTTTCCCAGCATCGGGATCTTTTCCAATGAGTCAGTTCTTCACATCAGGTGGCCAAAGTGTTGGAGTTTCAGCTTCAGTATTGGTCTTTCCAATGAATATTCAGTACTGATTTCTTTTAGGATAGACTGGATGGATCTCCTTGCATTCCAAGGGACTCTCAAAAGTCTTTCTCAACACCGCAGTTCAAAAGCATCCATTCTTTGGCACTGAGCTTTCTTTATATTCCAACTCTCACATCCATACATGACTACTGGAAAAAACATAACTTTGAATAGATGGACTTTTGTTGGCAAAGTAATGTCTCTGCTTTTTATTATGCTGTCCAGATTGGTCATAGCTTTTCTTCCAAGGAGCAAGCATCTTCTAATTTCGTGACTGAGTCACCATCTGCAGTGATTTTGGAGCCCCAAAAAAGAAAGTCTGTCACTGTTTGCATTGTTTCCCCATCTTTTTGCCATGAAGTGATGGGACCGGATGCCATGATCTTTGTTTTCTGAACGTTGAGTTTTAAACCAACTTTTTCACTCTCCTCTTTCACTTTCATCAAGACGTGTTTTTGTTCTTCTTTGCTTTCTGTCATAAATGTGGTGTCATCTGCATATCTGAGGTTGTTGATATTTCCCCAAGAAATCTTAATTCCACCATGGGCTTCATCCAGCCCAGCATTTCTCATGATGTGCTCTGCATATAAGTTAAATAAGCAGGGTGACAATATACAGCCTTGACGTACTCCTTTCCCAATTTGGAACCAGTCTGTTGTTCCATGTCTAGTTCTGTTACTTCTTGACCCGCATGCAGATTTCTCAGGAGGCAGGTCAGGTGGTCTGGTATTCCCATCTCTTTAAGAATTTTCCATAGTTTGTTGTGATCCACATGGTCAAAGTCTTTGGAATAGTCAGTAAAGCAGAAGTAGATATTTTTCTGGAACTCTCTTGCTTTTGCAAGGATGCAACAAACGTTGGCAATTTGATCTCTGGTTCCTCTGTCTTTTCTAAATCCAACTTGAACATCTGGAATTTCACGGTTCATGTACTGTTGAAGCCTGACTTGGAGAATTTTGACCATTACTTTGTTAGTGTGTGAGATGACTGCAATTGTATGGAAGCTTGAGCATTCTTTGGCATTGCCTTTTTTTGAGATTGGAATGAAAATTTTCCAGCCCTGTGGCCACTGCTGAGTTTGCCAAATTTCCTGGCATATTGAGTGCAACACTTTTATACCATCAACTTTTAGGATTTGAAATCGCTCAACTGGAATTCTATCACATCCTCTAGCTTTGTTCATAGTGATGCTTTGTAAGGCCTACTTGACTTCACATTTTAGGATGTCTGGCTCTAGGTTAGTGATCACACCATCGTGGCTATCTGGGTCATGAAGATCTTTTTTGTATAGTTTTTCTGTGTATTCTTGCCACCTCTTCTTAATATCTTCTGCTTCTGTTAAGTCCATGCAATTTCTGTCCTTTATTGTGCCCATCTTTGCATGAAAATTTCCCTTGATATATCTAATTTTCTTAAAGAGATCCTAGTCTTTCCTATCCTATTGTTTTCCTCTATTTCTTTACACTGATTGCTGAAGAAGTCTTTCCTGTCTCTTTTTGCTATTCTTTGGAACTCTGAATTCAAATGGGTATATCTTTACTTTTTTCCTTTGCCTTTCACATCTTTTCTTTTCTCAGGTATTTGTAAGGCCTCTTCAGACAACCATTTTGCCTTTTTGAATTTCTTTTTTATGGGGATGGTCTCCATCACAGCCTCCTGTACAATGTCCCAAACCTCTGTCCATAGTTCTTCAGGCACTCTATCAGATCTAATCCTTTGAAACTATTTGTTACTTTCACTGTATAATCATAAGGGATTTGATTTAGGTCATACCTGAACAATCTAGTGGTTTTCCCTACTTTTTTCAATTTAAGTCTCAATTTGGCAATAAAGAGTTCATGATGGAAGCCATAGTCAGCTTCCAGTCTTGTTTTTTTTTTTTTTTTTCCTTGACTGGATAGAGCTTCTCCATCTTTGGCAGCAAAGAATATAATCAGTCTCATTTCAGTGTTGGCCATCTAGTGATGTCCATGTATAGAGTCTTCTCTTGTGTTGTTGGAAGAGGGTATTTGCTATGATCAGTGCATTCTCTTGGCAAAACTCTGTTTGCCTTTGACCTGCTTCATTTTGTATTCCAAGGCCACATTTGCCTGTTACTCCAGGTATCTCTTGATTTCCTACTTTTGCATTCCAGTCCCCTATAAAGAAAATGATATCTGTTTTAGGTGTTAGTCCTAGAAGATCTTGTTTGTCTTCATAGAACTATTCATCTTCAGCCTCTTCTGCATGTTGTTTTTGCTAGGTGTTGTTTTTACTTTGGCTCTGTCTCTTCATTGTTTCTGAAGTTATTTTTCCACAGATCTCCAGTAGCATATTTGGTGCCTACTGATTTGGGGAGTTCATCTTTCATTGTCCTATATTTTTACCTTTTCATTCTGTTTATGGGGTTCTCAAGGCAAGAATACTGAAGTGGTTTGCTATTCCCTTCTCCAGTGGACCATGTTTGGTCAGAACTCTCCACCATGACACATCCATCTTGGGTGTACCTACATGGCATGGCTCATAGTTTCATTGAGTTAGACAAGACTGTGGTCCATGTGATCTCATTGGCTAGTTTTCTGTGATTGTGGTTTTCATTCTGTCTGCCCTCTGGTGGAGAAGGATAAGAGGCTTATAGAAGCTACCTGATGGGAGAGACTGACTGAGGGAAAAACAGGGTCTTGTTTTGATGGGCAGGGCCATGCTCAGTAAATCTTTAATCCAATATTCTGTTGATGGGGCTGTGTTTCCTCCCTGTTTTTTGACCTGAGGCCGAACTATGGTGGAGGTAATGAAAATAATGGTGACCTCCTTCAAAAGGTCCTATGCAAGTAATGCAGTACTCAGGGTCCCCAACCCTGCAGCAGGCCACCAGTGACCCACACCTTTGGCGGAGCCTTCTGGACCCTCATGGGCAAGTCTGGATCAAGTTGTGGGCAAGTTGTGGAGTCACTGCTCTTTTTTCCTGGGCCCTGGTGTGCCCAAAGTTTTGTTGTGCCCTCTAAAATTCTGTTTTTCTAGTCCTGTGTAAGTTATGGTGGTTCTATGGTGGGGTTAATGGTGACTTCCTCCAATAAGACTTATGCCATTCCCAGGTCTATACAACCCAGAGCCCCTGCCCCTCCAGAAGTCCACTGCTAACCCATGCATCCACAGGTGACACTCACATACAGACCCCATGGCAGGCCACTGTCAACCCATGGATCCACCAGAGACTCCCGTACACTCACAGACTTTCCTGAGGAATGAGGTGAGTGTGGTGCCAGCCACACATTGGAATAGAAAACCTGGACGTGTCTAAGAGAATTTCTGACTTTTGAAGAATATTTTGCATTATAGCTGTTAAACATGATAACCAACATAATGAGCACTCATTCTCCTGCTCTAGAAGTTTGATTTATATTTGACTCCAAGATGGTGGCATGCGTTCCTCTTCTGCGATAACTCCAAAATTACAACTCACTGCTGAACAACCATTGACGGGAGAATGTGGGATCCCACAAATAAAAGATACCTGACGTCCAAAGCCAAAGGAGAAGCCCCAGCAAGATGGTAGGAGGGGAAAAATTGTGTTTAGAAATAAACCCCACATGGCACCCCACTCCAGTACTCTTGCCTGGAAAACCACATGGACGGAGGAGCCTGGTAGGCTGCAGTCCATGGGGTCGCTAAAAGTCAGACCTGACTGAACGACTTCACTTCCACTTTTCACTTTCATGCATTGGAGAAGGAAATGGCAACCCACCCCAGAGTTCTTGCCTGGAGAATCCCAGGGACAGGGGAGCCTTGTGGGTTGCCGTCTATGGGGTCGCACAGAGTCGGACACGACTGAAGTGACCTAGCAGCAGCAGCAGCAGCATAACATCACTTCAGTTTATATTCATATTTCCCTAACTGCCTTAAATATATTTTACTCTGTTATTATCATTTTAATCTAGGATCCAGTCAAGTTCACCATTGCATTTGTTTTCTCTGTTTGGAAATTTTAACCTAGAACCATTTTTGTTGTTGTTGTGTTGCTGTTTAGTTACTAGGTTGTGTCTGATTCTTTTGTGACCCCATGAACTGTGGCCTACTAGGTTCCTCTCTCCATTGGATTTCTCAGGCAAGAATACCGGAGTGGGTTGCCATTTCCTTCTTAAGGGGATCTTCTCGACTGAGGTTCCAACCACGTCTCCTGAATTGGCAAGTGGATTCTTTACCATTGAGCCACCAGGGAAGTCCAGAGCCACTTTCTTCCAAAATTTCTTTCTTGTTTTGTTTTTCTTCTTTGTGATATTACCTTTATTGAAGCAGCCAAGACAGTTCACCATAGAAACACTCACAATATGACTGTTTAATTGCTTTCTCATAGTGTTGTATAGCAAAGCTATGTCCCCTTTATATTGCCAGTAAATGAAAATCTAGGTCTAAAAGTTAAATATTTGCTGAATGTATAGGTGGTACCTTGTCTCAGTCAGATTCCACAATATGTTACATTTTTTCTTTTTGCCATAGTGAGTTTGATAAACTGTTTGGAAGTTGATTAGCAGATGCCAGCATTGTAAAAGTACATATTTTCCCTTTGGAATTAGCCTCATACATTATTTTCATTTTGATAGTCAAAAATGTTTCTCATAAGTTTAACAAGTTTCAAAAGATATGTGACCTAATATTTTAGACAGTTTTGAAATGTTTCAAAATGTTTAATTAATTGCTTGAATTTTTTCATGGGGTGCTAAGTTTAGACATTATAAGTCTTGTGAGGGTTTTTCTGGATGGGGCCACCATTTGAATTGGAGGGCTAAGAAAAATAAAGTTATCTCACCATTGTGGGTAAGCATTATCCAGTAAGAAGAGGGGCTGAATAGAACAAACAGATAAATTTGCATTCTTTTTCTGCCTCAATGGTGAGCTGGGACATAACATCTCAGACAGGAATTTACACCATTGGTTTTCCAGTTCTCGGGTCTTTGGACATGTTTTCTGGGTCTCCAGCTTACAAAGAACAGATCATGGGACTTCTCAGTTCCATAATCACATGAGCCAATTCTTTATAATAAGTGTGTGTGTGTGTGTGTGTGTGTGTGTAATTGGTTCTGTTTCTCTAGAGAACACTGAATAATAGAGGCTTTAAACACTTTTTTTTTCTCTAACTTTGTACTAGCAAATTTAGGGCATTTAATGTTTATCATGAATTTTTCACTAAAATGGTACTTTTGTCATTTTTTTCCTTACATAAACTTTTTTTTTTTCAGTTTCAGGGGTTCTTCTTCAATTTAAATATATCCTTTATTTAATGTCTATCAGTTTTTAATATACAATGGTCCGCTACAAGTTTCAGTTTGGGAAAAAGAATTTCTTTTCTTTCTTTTGTTCCTTATTTCTTTCATTGCTCCCTTTTTCCATCCTTTCTTTATTTCTTTCTCTGTCTTCTTTTTTACCTGATTTCTTATCTTCCTTTCATTCTTTCTCTAAACTTATGAGAATAATACTTGAGAAAAGGAGTCAAAAAGGAAAATTTGCCCAACATAGATGCATTCTTATAATAATAGATTTTAGGAAGGGTTGTTTAAAAAAACTTGAAGGTATGCAAATTTATTTCCTTAAATATAGTTTAAAATTTGGTTTTGAAGGAGTCTTCATGTGACCTTAAATATATGTATACTTCTGTGTGAGAAACTCTAGTTGAAGGACAATCACAGAGATAATAGGTAATAGTTTATAAGTTCCTCATATCATCCAAATCCGTAAAATATTTTGTTTACAAACCTCACAACAGCCCCGTGAAGAAAGCTACATATTCTAATATAGCACTGGATGTTTACATATATATGAATTTTATGTGGCCCTGCAGAAAATTAACCAGGTCAAGTGGCACCAGAATCTCCATATTTCCAGTATTTGAAGATGCCACTCACATAAATCATAGTCAATGTTTTTTGACTGATTTTCCTAAACAATGCTCAGAATTTTATACAGTTGTGGAAAAGGACATTATCATGGACAGTTTAAATATATAATCTATGAGTATGAGGTTTTAATGAGGATCTAGGACACTATTTGCTTATTCAGAACATATATCATGACTCTTAAGTATTAACTTTGTTAGTTGATTGTGAGATGGAATTATTTTATGCATCAATATAGGTACTCATTTATTTCTTATCTTTAAGAATTCTGGTACATGCTCTTTAAAGAAGTTTAGTCTTATTTTATTTATTTTTGAATATTCCTACTACTAAACAGACCATCTGGAAAATAATTTGCATATTTAAGTAGTAGCTCCTGGGGTAAATAATTATGTATCTTGAGAAAGTTACCCATGCTACATCTGCACAGTCAATTTCTGTACCTGTATAAGTTAAAAGGTAAACTGGAAAGATGCCATTTGAATTCAGATCAAAAACCTCATTATAAATATATGAACTTCCTAAACTAATTTTAAGATTTCTTTTGACTTTTTTTAAGCATGCTTAAATGCTCATATGCAAACTTTCTTTGATTGTCTTCATCCTAGCCATAAACTGTCTAGTATGTTAAAATAACAGAGACAGAGCACTCTCAGCAAAAGCTCCAAAGCTAATAAAGCATCAGTCCCAAAAGCACTGAATCAGGTAAAATGTTTTGGAAGTTCAGAAAAGGCAGAGAAATTCAGCCAAGTCTCATCACACTGACCTTCCTCTTGAAATCACCCAAAAAGGACCTGCTTACTGCAGAAACATCCTGGAGTTAGAGGCAAAAAGGATATCCTTTTGGATGCTATTTTCATGTTAAAAGAGCTCCTTTGTTAAAAAAACAACAGGATCAGCAATAAACAAACAATCTAATGAATGAATATGTGACAGAACCAAAGAAAGTTACACATAGAAAGTTAAAATAGTAACAAGTTATTATTGTTTCAACATGTTATAAGAGATACATGTATAACTAAAACAAATAGAAAAAACAAAAATACCTCCCTACCTGATGTAAAGTTGAGTAAGTCATATAGATTGTTTCTAGACAGGACTATTTGAACAATAAAATAGTACTACATATAGTTAAGTTCAACATGATGAGGCATTTTTTTTTCCAGAAATTCAGTTTTAGGGATTTAGAAATAGTTTGCAATGTTCTTATTTGTATGATATGTATTATAGTTATTCATGTATATTACATATAAAGGAACACTAAATTGAGAGCTAGTATATTTGGATTCTTACCCAGCTATTTTTAATAGTTGACTATCATATTAATATGTCACTTAGCCAATCTGAGCACCCATTCCTTCATGGGTAAAAATAACAACCCAAATTTATAAGATACCCAATACAGTCTAAGAATTGTGCAGTTGCTAGAAATTTAATGATGACTTTAAAAGAATTGCTAACATTAAAAACTCAGAGGAGTTTATGTATGTGTGTGTTTTGTGAATGTGTGCAGTGTGTGTATGGGAGAAAGAGGGCATAACTCATGACAATAAAACACCATATGAGCTGTGCATTGCAGGGTTAGTTATTGAAAAGGAAGTAAACTACAATTTTGAAAAATGAGATATGGTAGAAATAGAATGTTGAGTTGTTGGAAAATCATGTACTTGGACTAAATTTCTATGATTCATCATTTTTACAAAATGTGTGCTGCTGCTGCTAAGTCACTTCAGTCGTGTCTGACTCTGTGCGACCCCATAGATGGCAGCCCTCCAGGCTCCCCTGTCCCTGGGATTCTCCAGGCAAGAACACTGGAGTGGGTTGCCGTTTCCTTCTCCAGTGCATGAAAGTGAAAAATGAAAGTGAGGTTGCTCAGTCGTGTCTGACTCTTAGCAAACCCATGGACTGCGACCAACCAGGCTCCTCCATCCATGGGATTCTCCAGGCAAGAGTGCTGGAGAAGGGTGCCATTGCCTTCTCCGTGTGATTCCCTTCAATTTCATGGTTAAAAGAGTTCTAAATAACAATAGTTATTGAATTCATGCTGTTGGTTGTGCATGTATCAAGTACTTCATAATGTGAATAAAATTTGTAGCTTAGAGTGATTGTACTGAAAGAATATTCTCAAATACAATAGTGAATATGAAAGATTAAGTGATGAAAAAGAAACACATGGTGTGGGATGTTTGTTTCATTTAAAAAGACTACCATAGTGTTTTGACTGTTTTATAAAAATATACACTTTAAAATGTAAAAAATAAAATTCCTTCTCATTTACAAATGATATTACTGACTGCTAATCTAGAAAAACAAAGATAAAGTAAGAAGGCACGGAGATACAGTGACTGCTTTGGTGTCAAAAAATGCCTAAGGAGAATGATGGAGCATAAATCACGTCTAGAATTAGTTCAAATAAATGTTGTTCTTTTATTTTCCTTCATGACTCCCAACAAAGCCCACATTTCTTGAGGACAGAACTTTGCAGTTACAAAACCGGACAAGATATGAATGCATATACTAGTTTTGTACTGTAGCTGTCTGAAGTGACTGCATTTCCCAGAACAGGAAGGGAAAAACTATACCAAAAAACAATATTGCAATCCTACCATGACAGTTACTACCCTCTCAAAGTCCTATTAATGTTACCTAAGAGGGAATATTTTTCAAAGTGCACAATATAAAAAGTTTTTTATATTTAGTCATCTGCAACAGATGACTAAAGATAGCAAAGTAGTTGGGATTCATTTAGGATTAATTTGGCAGACAGTGAGGAATCCATTTACAGAGATTAGAATAGTGCCATGTTATATAATGATGAAACACTTGGTAAACCTATTGACCAAGAATATTTGAGAGGCAGAAAGTATACTTAATGAATGTATGGATCTCACCAAAGACATTTCTAGAAGACAGTTACTGGAAGGACTTGTGTTTTGTTAACTGCATTTATGAAGGCAGGGGTCTCCAATCCCCATACCAGCCAATGACCTGTTAAGAATCAGGCCATACAACAGGAGGTGAGTGGGGGATACGATAAATGTAGTGTGCTTGAATCATCCCAATAAAACCAACCCTCTCCCCAGTACTCGGAAACCAGTCCTTGGTGCCAAAAAGTTTGGGGACTGCTGGGATAAGATACTGCAAAGAGTAGGTGAGGTCAGAAAAACAAATTATCACAGTTAAATTTGTGAAGAAAGAAGGAAATAATACAGAAATTTCAGGATTTGAACTGATATGAAAGGAAACAATTGCCTCTATTTTACCAGTTAAATATAAAATTCAGATATACTTTGAGTCTTGAGACATCATAAGACATTTGTTAAGAATCCTGATTGGACAAATGGCCCCAGCAAATCCTTTTAGTTGGGCCAAATAATTCCATTAAAAGGAATAAGGTTGAAGTCCATGGATGACTGATAATCTCAAAGTACTTGTCACTGAATTTATAAATAGCAATATAGTTGTTGAATAAAGTTGGTATGATTATATGTAACTGATTGGCTTAGATTATTTACTTCTTCCCCTCTTTGGGGAGGGAATCTGAATTAAAGGAGACTGATAATTCAACACATTAAATGTTTTTTTTAAGTTTTTATGGCCAGGAAGTAGTCTAAGCACTCTAGTGAAAAGAAATACATAATTCCCAATCCTATCATAAAAGATGGTCAAGGTTGATAAAGGGATAGGAAGGTTGTCCCAAAGGAGGATCCATGAATTATGCTGAAAACTCAGTCTCTGTAAAATGGTGCTGAATCAAACCACAGAGATATAATATTGGGTGAAGTAGAAAGAATAGCTTTATTACTTTGCCAGGCAAAGGGGGCTGCGGTGGGCTTATGCCTCAAAAACTGTGTCCCAGCCTAAGGGGATTAGGTGAGGTGTTTTACAGCAATGGTTCAAAGTCTGAGCTGCTGATAAGAATCTGGGTGTGTGCAGGGCCTAAACTTTTTTTTTTTTTCTAATGTGACCAAGGTGTTCTCCTCCCTTGTCTCTGCATCTTCCACCTTTCCTGATTAGTAACTGTTTGCATCTGCCCTTTGTAACTCAGGGAAGGTCATGGAAGCAGGTGTCTATTTGTTATAAACAAGAAACAGGGGACATAGAAAGGATTCTGTGCCCAAGAACACTACAGAGTCCGATTGAGTTTCAAAACTCATAGCTAAGACTGCAACTTCCTGGGAGCAATAGTGGAGCCTAATCAAAGAACACTGCCATCTTGGTTGGGAACAACTTGCACTATTAGCCTAACAGTATTTTAGGATTGTCATAATAAGCGTTGCTATTAGTTACCCATTCCCTCCCTGTTTGAATGTGAATGTTTACTGAAGTTATTTGGTCTCTCTGTCACTCATATGTGTGCATGTATGTAAGGAGGAGACTGCTAATAACTCACATCTGGACTGATCTATACACCATCAGGAAATACTGTGTTTTGAGCCTGATACTCTGTTGGGATGAGAATTTCAGTGTGTCTTCCTTGGGGAGAGATGAATATGTGTTATATGTGGAAAAAAGGATAGGAATGTGACCAAAAAAGCGGACCATAGTGGAAATTACTATTAATCAGCAAATACTGACTTTCTATTTTATATCCCAACCAGATGAAGTGAAGTACGTTCCTAAAATTTTAGGTTTTGAGTTTTATCCAGTAGATTTCTTCTTCCAATAGAGTGAAAGCAGAAGTGTTCTATGCAAGGGCTTTAAGATGCATTACAAATATGATCCAGCTCTCCTGAGCTCTTGCCCTCTAACAGGAGTGCAGCACATTTGAAGTAGAATGTGCTCTTTAAGCTTGAAATCCAGGACCTGAAGACACATGAAGCTGACCTGAATATAACCCACATCCTGTCACAGAAGCACTTTTAACAAGCATCATGTGCCAACAAAGGTCCGTCTAGTCAAGGCTATGGTTTTTCCAGTGGGCATGTATGGATGTGAGAGTTGGACTGTGAAGAAAGCTGAGCACCAAAGAATTGATGCTTTCAAACTGTGGTTTGGAGAAGACTCTTGAGAGTCCCTTGGACTGCAAGGAGATCCAACCAGTCCATTCTGAAGGAGATCAGCTCTGGGATTGCTTTGGAAGGAATGATGCTAAAGCTGAAACTCCAGTACTTTGGCCACCTCATGCGAAGAGTTGACTCATTGGAAAAGACTCTGATGCTGGGAGGGATTGGGGGCAGGAGGAGAAGGGGATGACAGAGGATGAGATGGCTGGATGGCATCACTGACTCAATGGACGTGAGTCTGAGTGAACTCCGGGAGTTGGTGATGGACAGGGAAGCCTGGCGTGCTGCAATTCATGGGGTCACAAAGAGTCAGACACGACTGAGCAACTGAACTGAACTGAGGTCACTGGATGAGAAAAAAAAAATTTATGAAAGTTATTGATATTTGGAAGCTGTTTGTTACTCTAAATTAGTGACAAAAGTTAATTCATATATAACCAAAGTGTCTCGAAATTTTTTTTTTCTCTTTCCTTTAGGCAGGATCTAAGAAATAGTTTAGAATGCAGAAGCATCACTTGGCCGACAAAGGTCTATATTATCAAAACCACGGTTTTTCCAGTAGTCATATACGGATGTGAGAGCTGGACCATAAAGAAGACTGAGTTACCAAAGAATTGAAGCTTTCAAATTGTGGGGCTGGAGAAGACTCTTGATAGTTCCTTGGATTGCAAGGAGAGCAAATGAATCAATCCTATAGGAAATAAATCCTGAATATTCATTAAAAGTACTGATACTGAAGATGAAGCTCCAATGCTTTGGCCACCTGATGCAATGAGACAACTCATTGGAAAAGATTGTAAATCTGGAAAGGTTGGAGGTGAAAGGATAAGGGGACCACCGAGAATGAGATGAAAGATATAATCGCCAACTCAATGCACATGAATCTGAACAAACTCTGGGAGCTTGTGTAGGACAGAAGAGCCTGGCCTATTTCAGTCCATGGGGTTGCAAAGAGTCATATATGACTAGCAACTGAACAACACAACAGCAAGACACTATTAAAGAATAAATGTCATCAAATATACTGTTCCAGAATATCAGCTATGGACAGATTGCAGTCCTTTGCACTCTTTGCAAACTGATGATGGATGATCAAAGAGGATCCTGAGCTAGATCGGAACTGGCTGCTCTGAGTAGTTGATTGTTAAGAGAGAAAGGCATACATTCCTTACAGATAGGAAGGTCATTTGACTAGAAGCTATATGTTCTTCAGTTGTTCTAGATGGTTGTAAACTATTTCATATAAAAGATATGACCCTAATCAATGAAAAAAATAAAAATAAAAAATAAGAATATTTTCCTGAACCATTTAGAATGTGTTGCGTGCATGCTCAGTCCCTTCAGCTGTGTCCAACTCTTTGAGACTCCATGGACTGTAGACCTCCAGGCTTTTCATTCCATGGGATTTCCCAGGCAAGAATAATGGAGTGGGTTGCCATGCCCTCCTCCAGGGGATCTTCCCAACCCAAGGACTAAACCCAAGTCTCCTGCATGTCTTGCATTGCAGGTGGATTCTTTACTGCTGAATCACCAGGGAAGCCCTAGAATGTGTTACTGAAAACATAAATATGACAGATAATGAGAAGGGAAAAGTTAAGTGAAAATAGAAGAGCCAAAAATATCATGAAATTTCAAAGAACAGAAAGATATTTTATAGAAAGAGAAAGATGATAAAATTTAGAAGATGAACAAACAGGGACTGAATCCTGATTATACCACTAACATATAACATAGACTTGGGCAAATTAATTTAACTCATGTGAACTTCAATATTACAGTATAGAAAGTATAGCTTTGTTTGTTTCTCTAAAGGTTTATCATAAACATCTGTAAATATATCTTAAGTCTCATGCTAAGCATAGGATGGAGCACACTAATAGATGCTATGATGATCAAGTGGTGGCAATGGGGTAAGAAGGTGAAGAAGGAATAGATGGGAGAAAGTAGTAATTGCTATAATGACTTGCAAAATATACAAGATTTCCAAAGTCCGAAAGCATGAGTAGGATAAGTTGTTTTTTCAGTACCAAAGGAAAAAAGATTTGAAACCAATGTGCTTAAATATTAACTAGTAGAATCTGATAACATTTTATTATACCTTATTTCAGGAAAATACAGTAGAAAATACAATGACAGGGAAACTTGAAGAAATGAATACAGTTGACTCTACTTTCATAGAAATGAAACATGGAAAATACCATGCAAAATTGTATGGTTCTCTGGCAATAAGCTTAATAAAATTTCCCAGTGAGAGTTCAGTACTTTTTTCTTAGGTGCTATGTTGTGCTTAGTTGCTCAGTCATGTCTGACTCTTTTCAACCCCATGGACTGTAGCAAACCAGGCTCCTCTGTCTATGGGGATTTTCCAGGCAAGAAGACTGGGGTGGGTTGCCATGCCCTCCTCCACGGAATCTTTCCAACCCAGGGATCAAACCCAGGTCTCCCACATTGCAGGCAGATTCTTCACTGAGCTACCAGGGAAGCCCATGAATAGTGGAGTGGGTAGCCTATCCCTTCTCCACAGAATCTTCCTGACCCAGGAATCGAACCAGCATCCCCAGCATTGCCCAGCAGATTCTTTACCAGCTGAGCTACCAGGGAAGCCCAACCTTGTTCTTATACATAGCTTCAATTAAAAAAACAAAAATCTTAAAGCTCCATGACAATTAAATAGCTGTGTTTTTCATTTTAAAAATAGAGTTTTCAAAAATATCTCAAAATATTGAAAGTGAAAGACTTTCTGCCATGTCCAACTCTTTGCAACCCCATGGACTATACAGTCCATGGAATTCTCCAGGCCAGAATACTGAAGTGGGTAGCCTTTCCTTTCTCCAGGGGTTCTTTCCAACCCAGGAATTGAACCCAGGTAAAATTCTTAGATACTGTTTATATGTATGTGTAATGTGTCACATATGTGTATGAAAAAATTATGTTGATTTGAATTCCACTCAAAACAGTGACTAAAATACATTTTTTCAAATATATAACCTTAACTTTAGATTTTTTTTCAGTTAGTATTCTCTTTAAGATCATAAAAAGCTGTGAGCATATTTAATTTCCTTAATTATCATTTGCAAGTTTTTGTTTTTAGCATAGATACTACCTCTGGAATTTGTGAAACTGCTTGCCACTGGTACTTCTAAATCTGAATCTACAAATGTAATTTTGTAAGCTGATATGTATTAAAATGAACACCATTATATTTTAATTATTTTGTTTTATCCTCAAATATTCTCCTTCTGAGCTGACCTGTGCTGGAAGAAAAAGTTTTATTCTCTTTATCTAAGTAAGTAATGAGGGGAAAACCTTGTTTGCAGCTTTCTCTCAACTACTCTTAAACTTCACATAGAGGTTGTTCCCAAACTACTAGTGAATGTTGTTTGAGTAAAACTCAGTCATTAAGCCCTAGTACTGACTTAATATCAAACATACAGGTATACTTTTTCCCCCCAAACTTATTTATTTTCAACTGAAGGAAAATCACTTCACAATTATATGTTGGCCTCTGCCATACATCAACGTGGGTCAGCCATAGGTATCCATGTGTTCCTTCCCTCTTTAACATACCTCCCACTTCCCACCCCTCTAGGTTTTTACAGAGCCCTGATTTGAGTTCCCTGAGTCATACAGCAAAATCCCATTGGTTATCTGTTTTACACATGGTAGTGTATATGCTTCCATGTTACTCTCTCCATTCATCCCAACTTCTCATTCCTCCCAACTTATGCCCATAGTCTGTTCTCTATGTCTGCATCTCCACTGCTGCCCTGTAAATAGGTTCATCAGTACCATCATTCTATATTCCATGTATATGTGTTAATACATAATATTTGGTTTTCTGTTTCAGACTTACTTCACTCTGTATAATAGGCTCTGGGTTCATCCACATAGTTAGAACTGACTCAAATGCGTTCCTTTTTATGGTTGAATAATATTCCATTGTATATATGTACCACAGCTGATGACGGACATCTAAGTTGCTTCTATGCCCTAGCTATTGTAAACAGTGCTGCAATGAACATTTGGTACTTGTGCCTTTTTTGATTTTGTTTTTTTCAGATATACTATTATAGGAGAGGAAAAATAAAAATTTTTGCACATTCTAGGCTTTTTGGCTGAAACCCCCTAAAATAAAAGACTGATTAACAGGAGAAAAATAGACGTTTAATATTATATATATCTCCTGTACAATGTCACAGACCCAGAAAAGCTGAGTAACTCCCTAAAATGGCCCAATCTCTCATCTTAAATACCATTTCTAGCTAAAGATAAAAGATTATGTGGGAGAGGAGGGGAGGTTATCAAGAAAAGCACATCAAGTTTATGGTTGCTATGTAGATTTAAGCCTGTGGACTTCTCCTTTGATAAGAGTTTCTGGACATTTAATCATCCTCAACTTCCTGGACTGCAAGGAAATAAAACAAGTCAATCTTAAGCTAAATTGAACCTAAATATTCATTGGAAGGACTGATGCTGAAGCTCCAATACTTTGGCCACATAATGTGAAGAGCTGACTCATTGGGAAAGGCACTGATGCTGGGAAAGACTGACAGTAAAAGAAGAGGGCAGAAGAGGGTGAGATGACTGGATAACATCCCCAACTCAATGGACATGAATTTGAGCAAACTCCAGGGGATAGTGGAGGACAGAGGAGCCTGACACTGCCAACAAAGGTCCGTCTGGTCAAGGCTATGGTTTTTCCAGTAGTCATGTATGGATGTGAGAGTTGGACTGTGAAGAAAGCTTCGCACTGAAGAATTGATGCTTTTGAACTGTGGTGCTGGAGAAGACTCTTGAGAGTTCCTTGGACTGCAAAGAGATCCAACCAGTCCATTCTAAAGGAGATCAGTCCTAGGTGTTTTTTGGAAAGAATGATGCTAAAGCTGAAACTCCAGTTTCAGCCACCTCATGCAAAGAGTTGACTCATTGGAAAAGACTCTGATGCTGGGAGGGATTGCGGGCAGGAGGAGAAGGGGACAACAGAGGATGAGATGGCTGGATGGCATCACCGACTCAGTGCGCATGAGTTTGGGTGAACTCCGGGAGTTGGTGATGGACAGGAAGGCCTGGTGTGCTGCCATTCATGGGGTTGCAAAGAGTTGGACACGACTGAACGACTGAACTGAACTGAATAAAATCTTTCACACATAAAAGGCTAAAGAATGTTGCATGTAGAAAGCAACCTACTTTTAACTTTGATTACAATAAATCTGTTTTCTATTGTAAAATGCATTCTTCAGATCAGAAGAATCTGAAAAAAAAAAATTGGATATAAACCCGGGCTCTCCATCTGCCTGCTGTACAGGGACTCAGCAGATACTATGATATGTGTTTGCTTTAAGTTTGTGAAAGAGTTGTCATGGCAACTGTATTTCTATGTATTGCTGATTCTATGATATCAGGAGCAGGACTGTGAAGAAAGTTCCCTTGTCAGAAACAGGATCACACGTGAGTAAAATTTTGCAGTTGTCTTTACTAAAAAAAGATTGTATAGGTATATTTCCTTAAAATAGCATAGTACCTTAGTAAAATAGTATTTGCTGGTGATATTAATTTGAGTTAAAATTATACACCAAACAAACAGAAAATCACTTTTATCAGTAAGTCTTTAAAGAGAATGCCTTGGTAAATGCTAAGTGAAGTGTCTTTTGATTAAAAGAAAACCTGTTTATGAAGGTTTGGAGACTGAAGCCTAGAAACTGCCTCACTCTAAATCAAGTGAGAGATTTAGAAAATTAGGAATAGGTGGCTGGTATATTTTTGAGAACCTAGCAAAGAGGAGCTCTTGAGAAACTTAAGTTCAGTGAAAGAAGGGCAAAATATTTGATGTGAATCTATCATTTTATGGAAATCAAGTGAGGTGATAACTTTGTCAAATCTGGTATGGAATTAAATGGTCGATAATACTAAAGGAATAAATGTTTCTAACACTTTAGCTAAGACCATATCTAGTTTGTAGGTTAAAGTACACAGGAAAAAAAAAAAAAAAACTCAATCATATATACTTGGAAAATATTTAATTGCTTTAGCAATTATGCAGTAAATTTTCATTTAATCATGATCATGCTTCAAAACATCAGTGTTACGATGGTAAATATCAATGTATTAATTAACCCAGAGATTAAAAGTTTATTCTTTTAAAATACAATTTATGTTTCTAAGTTAGGAATGAAAAAGAAAAAAGTGAAAATGAAAGACTTCAGTCATATCTGACTCTTTGTGACCCCATGGACTGTAGCCCACCAGGCTTCTCTGTCCACAGAATTCTCCAGACAAGAATATTGCAGTGGGTATTCCCTTCTCCAGGAGAACTTGCCAACTCAGGGATCAAATCTGGGTCTCCTGTATTGCAGGCAAACTTTTTTACCATCTGAACCAGTTATAGTGTCCATTTATTTTGTTTTATAATTTTACTTTATCTGGGAATAATGTACTGAACTGACTGCCAATACTGATACATACCAGTTGTATCTAGATAGGCTATTTGTGTAAAGAGCTTTATTTATCACCTTTCTTGAGTGATAGTATCACTGGATATACCCCTAGATGTACTTATTTTTTAATTCAATAACTGCTTTGAAGATATAATTCTCAAGTGGTTTGAATTTTACTGTTCTTTTTGAGAATTTAGTATCACTGTTACAGTTCTGTTGTGTGAATTTAGGTGAGCTTTTGATTTTCATTCTGTCTTTGGTGTTCTGCCATATAATTATGCTTTGTTTCCACATAGGCTTCTTTTTATTTATATTACTTATAACTTAGTGTCTAAAAGCTAGGAATATGTGTGTTTTATTATTTCCAACTCTTTACATGTAAATCTTTGTATTATCCTCTTATTCTGTATTTACTTTCTGATCTTTCAATCTGATTTAAAGTTAGAACTTCTCCTATTCTCAATATCTTTTCTCTAGCATTTCTTTAAAATCATTTGTCTTCCCCTGCTGTGTAAATAGATTCATAACTGTCTCTAGTTATTAATTTTCTTTTCTGTTTTCCTTTTTAATGAATTAATTTATTTTAATTGGAGGGTAATTTACAATAGTGTGGTGGGGTTTGCCATACATTGACATGAATCAGCCACAGGTATACATGTTTCTCCCCATACCAAACCACCCTCCCACCTTCCTCCCCATCCCTCCCTCTGGATTGTCCCAGTGCACCGGCTTTGAGTGCCCTGTTTCATTCATCTTACTTGGACTGGTCATCTATTTCACATAAGGTAATATAAACATTTCAATGTTATTCTCTCAAATCATCCTACCCTTGCCTTCCCCCACAGAGTCCAAAAGTATATTCTTTATATCTGTGTCTCTTTTGCTGTCTACATATAGGGTCATTGTTACCATCTTTCTAAATTCCATGTATATGCATTAATATACTGTATTGGTGTTTTTCTTTCTGACTTACTTCACTCTGTATAATAGGCTCCAGTTTCATCCACCTCATTAAAACTGATTCAAATGTGTTCTTTTTAATAGCTGAGTCATACTCCATTGTTTATATGTACCACAACTTTGTTATCCATTTGTCTGCTGATGGGTATCTAGGTTGCTTTCATGTCCTAACTAATGTAAACAGTGTTGCAGTGAATTTTGGGGTACACATGTCTCTTTCAATTCTGCTTTCCTCAGTGTGAATGCCCAGGAGTGGGATTGTTGGGTCATATGGCAGTTCTACTTCCAGTTTTTTAAGGAATCTCCAAACTGTTTTCCATAGTGGCTGTACTAGTTTGCATTCCCACAAACAATGTAAGAGGGTTCCCTTTCTCTACACCCTCTCCAGCATTTATTGTTTGTAGACTTCTTGATAGCAGCTATTCTGACTTGTATAAGATGGTACCTCATTGTGGTTTTAATTTGCATTTCTCTGACAATGAGTTATATTGATCAACTTTTCATTTATTTGTTAGCCATCTGTATGTCTTCTTTGGAGAAATGTCTATTTAGTTCTTTGGCCCATTTTTTGATTGGATCATTTATTTTTCTGGAATTGAGCTGCAAGAGTTGCTTGTATATTTTTGAGATTAATTCTCCATCAGCTGCTTCACTTGATATTATTTTCTCCCATTCTGAAGGCTGTCTTTTCACCTTGCTTATAGTTTCCTTCATTGTGCAAAAGCTTTTAAATTTAATTAGGTCCCATTTGTTTATTTTTAGCTTTATTTCCACTACTCTGGGAGGTGGGCCATAGAGGATCTTTCTGTGATTTATGTCAGAGTGTGTTTTGTTTATGTTTTCCTCTAAGAGTTTATAGTTTCTGGTCTTACATTTAGATTTTTAATCCATTTTGAGTTTATTTTTTGTATGGTGTTAGGAAGTGTTCTAGTTTCATCCTTTTACAGGTAGTTGACCAGTTTACCAGCACAACTTGTTAAAGAGATTGCCTTTTATCCTTTGCATATTTTTGCCTCTTTTGTCAAAGATAAGGTGTCCATAGGTGCATTGATTTATCTGTGGGCTTTCTATTTTGTTCCACTGACCTGTATGTCTGTCTTTGTGCCAGTACCATACTGTCTGGGTGACTGTAGCTTTGTATACTCATACTTTATACTTGGTATACTCATACTATAGTCTGAAGTCAGGTGGGTTGATTTCTCCAGTTCCATTCTTCTTTCTCAAGATTGCTTTGGCTATTCAAGGGTTTTTGTATTTCCATAAACATTATGAATTTATATGTCATCAGTTCAGTTCAGTTCAGTCACTCAGTCATGTCCAACTCTTTGCGACCCCATGAATCGCAGCACACCAGGCCTCCCTGACCATCACCAACTCCTGGAATTCACTCAAACTCATGTTCATCAAGTCGGTGATGCCATCCAGCCATCTCATCCTCTGTCGTCCTCTTCTCCTCTGGCCCCCAATCCCTCCAAGCATCAGAATCTTTTGCAATGAGTCAGCTCTTCATATGAGGTGTCATAGTTCTGTGAAAAATACCGTTTGTAGCTTGATAGGGATTGCCTTGAGTCTGTAGATTGCTTTGGGTAGTATACTCATTTTCACTATATTGATTCTTCTGATCCATTAACACGGTATATTTTGCCATCTATTTGTATCATCTTTGATTTCTTTCATCAGTGTTTTACAGTTTTCTATAAATAGATCTTTTATTTCTTTAGGTAGATTTATTCCTAAATATTTTATTCTTTTCATCACAATGGTCAATGGAATTGTTTCCTTAATTTCTCTTTCTGTTTTCCCTTGCTAGTGTATAAGAATACAAAGCTTTCTGTGTATTAATTTTATATCCTGCAACTTTACTATATTCACTGATTAGCTCCAGTAATTTTCTTTTTGTGTTTTTAGGGTTTTCTATTTAGAGGATCACATCATTTGTAAACAGTGAGAGTTTTATATATTCATTTTCAGTCTAGATTCCTTTTATTTCTTTTTCATCTCTAACTGCTGTGGCTAAAACTTCCAAAACAATGTTGAATAGTAGTGCTGAGAGTGAGCACCCTTGTCTTGTTCCTGACTTTAGGGGAAATGCTTTTGATTTTTTGCCATTCAGGACAATGTTTGCTGTGGGTTTATCATATATGGCTTTTATTATGTTGAGGTATGTTCCTTTTGTGCCTGCTTTCTGGACACTTTGTGTCATAAATGGATGTTGAATTTTGTTACAGGCTTTCTCTGTGTCTATTGAGATAATCATATGGTTTTTATCTTGCAATTTGTTAATGTGGTGTATCACATTGATCAATTTGCAAATATTGAAGAATCCTTGGGATAAAGCCCACTTGGTCATGATGTATGATCTTTTTAAACATGCTGTTGGATTCTGTTTGCTAGAATTTTGTTGAGAATTTTTGCATCTATGCTCATCAGTGATATTGGCTTGTATTTTTATTTTATTTGTGGCATCTTTGCCTGGTTTTCATATTAGGGTGATGGTGGCCTCACAGAATGAGTTTGAGTGTTTACCTTCCTTTGCAAAATTCTGGAAGAATTTGAGTAGGATAGATGCTGGCTCTTTTTTAAAATGTCATCGGAATTCACCTGTGAAGCCATCTAGTCCTGGGTTTTTGTTTGTTGAAAGATTTTTTAATTATCGTTTTCATTTCCATGCTGGTGATAGGTCTGCTAAGATTTTGTATGTCTCTTGGTTCAGTTTTGGAAGGTTATACTTTTCTAAGAATTCATCCATTTCTTTTAAGCTGTCCATTTTATTGGCATATAGTTCCTGATAGTAGTCTCTTATGATCCTTTGCATTTCTGTGTTGTTTGTTGTGATTTTTCTATTTTCATTTCTAATTTGGTTGATTTGATTTGATTCTTTTTTTTGTTTGTTTGTTTCTGATGAATGGGGCTAATGGTTTTGCTATTTTATCTTCTCAAAGAATCGGCTTTTAGTTTAGTTTTTTTTTTTTTTTTTTTTTTTATGCTGTAGGCTCATTTATTTATTTTTCAATTATTTCTGCTCTAATTTTTAAGATTTCCTTCCTTCTACTAACCCTGGGATTCTTCATTTCTTCTTTTTCTAGTTGCTTTAGGTGTAAAGTTAGATTATTTATTTGATTTTTCTCTTGTTTCTTGAGGTAAGCTTGTATTGCTATGAACCTTCCCATTAGCACTGCTTTTACTTAATCCCATAGGATTTGGCCTATCGTTTTTCCATTTTCATTTGTTTCTATGCATATTTTGATTTCCATTTTTATTTCTTCCATGATTTGTTATTCAGAAGCATGTTGTTTGACATTCATATGTTTTTGTTTTTAATAGTTTTTTTTCCCCCCTGTAGTTGACATCTAATCTTACCATGCTGCTGCTGCTAAGTTGCTTCAGTCGTGTCCGACTCTGTGCGACCCCATAGACGGTAGCCCACCAAGCTCCCCCGTCCCTGGGATTTTCCAGGCCATATTGTGATCAGAAAAGATTTTTGAAATTATTTCAATTTCTTTGAATTTACCAAGGCTACATTTGTTGCCCAGGATGTGTTCTATCCTGGAGAATGTTCCATGTGCACTTCAGAAAAAAGGTGAAAGTCATTGTTTTGGGGTGAAATATCCTATATATATCAATTAGGTCAAACTGATCCATTGTATCATTTAAAGTTTGTGTTTCCTTGCTAATTTTCTGTTTGCTTTATCTATCCAGAAGTGTGAGTAGGGTATTAAAGTCTCCCACTATTATTGTGTGAATATTAATTTCCCCTTTCATACTTGTTAGCATGTGCCTTATGTATTGAGGTGCTCCTATGTTGGGTGCATATATATTTATAATTGTTATATCTACTTCTTGGATTGATTTTTTGATCATTAGAGAATGTCCTTCTTTGTCTCTTTTCACAGCCTTTATTTCAAAGTCTATATTTTAGGATGTGAGTATTGCTATTCTTGCTTTCTCTTGGTCTTTATTTGCATGAAATATCTTTTTCCAGCCTTTCACTTTCAGTTTGTTTGTGTTCCTTGGTTTGAGGTGGGTCTCTTGTAGACATAGGGGTCTTGTTTTTGTATTCATTCAGCCACTCTTTGTCTTTTGGTTGGGGCATTCAACCCATTTACATTTAAGGTAATTATTGAAATGTATTATCCCATTGCCATTTACTTTGTTATTTTGGCTTGAGTTTATAAACCTTTCCTGTGTTTCCTGCCTGGAGAAGATCCTTTAGCATTTGTTGAAGAGCTGCTTTGCTAGTGCTGAGTTCACTCAGTTTTTGCTTGTTGGTAAAGCTTTAGATGTCTCCTTTATAATTGAATGAGATCCTTGCTGTGTATTATAATCTGGGTTGTAGGTTTTTCTCTTTCATCACATTTAGGATGTCCTGCCATTCCCTTCTGGCCTGAAGAGTGTCTATTGAAAAATCAGCTGTTATCCTTATGGGGAACCCGTTGTGTGTTATGTTTTGCTTTCTCTTGCTGCTTTTAATATTTGTTCTTTGTGTTTGATCTTTGTTAATTTGATTAATATGTGTCTTGGGGTGTTTCAGCTTGAGTTTGTCCTGTTTGGGACTCTCTGAGTTTCTTGGACTTGAGTGGCTATTTTCTTCCCCATTTTAAGGAAGTTTTCAACTATTATCTCTTAAAATATTTTCTCATGCCCTTTCTTTTTGTCTTCTTTTTCTGGGACACCTATAATTCAAATGTTGGGATATTTAACATTGTCCCAGAGGTCTCTGAGGTTGTCCTAATTTCTTTTAATTCTTTTTTCTTTTTCCTCTCTGCCTCATTTATTTCCACCATTCTATCTTCCATTTTACTTATCATGTGTCATTTATTCTATCTGTTGGTTCCCTCCAGAAGGCTTTTGATTTCAGTTATTGCATTATTCATTATTCATTGACTCTTCTTTATTTCTTCTAGCTCCTTGTTAAACATTTCTTGCATCTTCTCAATCCTTTTCTCCAGTCTATTTATCTGTAACTCCATTTTGCTTTCATTTTGGATCATCTTTACTATCTTTACTATCATTATTCTGAATTATTTTTCAGGCAGACTCCCTATCTCCTCCTCTTGTGTTTGGTTTGGTGGACATTTATCATGTTTCTTTACCTGCTGTATAGTTCTCTACCTTTTCTTTTGTTTAGATTGCTGTGTTTGGGGTGGCCTTTCTGTAGGCTGGAAATCTGTGGTACCTCTTTGTGGTGTTGGACTAGAGGTTTTTCAAGGTTTCCTAGTTAGGCGTGCTTGCCTCTGTGTTCTGATGTGTAGAGATTGATCTCTACTCTCTAAAGTTCAGTGAAGTGTTCAGTAGTGAGTTTTGGGGTATCTACGGGTTTGACATGGCCTTGGCAGCCTGTATTTTAATGCTCAGGGCTGTGTTCCTGCTTTGCTTGAGAATTAGCATAGTATGTTTTGCTCTGGAATTTGCTGGCTTTTGGGTGGAGTTCTGTTTCTGTGTAGGAATGGAGGATTTGGGGTGAGCTCTTGTCTATTAATATTCCTTGGAATCACGAGTTTTCTGATGTTCTCAAGTTTGGGAGTTAAGAGTCCTGCCTCTGGCTTTCAGTCTTATTCTTACAGTAGCCTCAAGACTTCTCCATCCCTAGGGCACCCCGCTCCAGTACTCTTGCCTGGGAAATCCCATGGACGGAGGAGCCTGGTAGGCTACAGTCCATGGGGCCGCTAAGAGTCGAACATGACTGAGCGACTTCACTTTCACTTTTCACTTTCATGCATTGGAGAAGGAAATGGCAACCCACTCCAGTGTTCTTGCCTGGAGAATCCCAGGGACAGAGGAGCCTGGTGGGCTTCCATCTATGGGGTCGCACAGAGTTGGACATGACTGACACGACTTAGCAGCAGCAGCAGCAGAGCACACATAATAAAACATCTAGGTTAATGGTGAAACAGTTCTCCTCAGTGAGGGACACCCAGAGATGTTCACAGAGTTACATGAAGAAGAGAAGAGGGAGGATGGAGAGAGAGGTGACCACAAGGAGAAGAAGGGGAGTCAGAAGGGGAGAGGCCAATCTAGCCAGTAATCAGTTCCCTAAGTGTTCTCCACAGCTTGGAATAACCAGAGAGATTCACAGAATTAAGTAGAGAAGAGAAGGGGAAGGAGGAGATAGAGGTGCCCTTGGGGAAAAAAAGAAGAGTCAAAAGGTGAGAAAGCAATCATGCCAGTATTCACACCCCTAAGTGAAAATGGATACTGAAGACTAGATTCTTAAAGGTACAAAATTGATAACAAATACCAAAAAGCAAAGATTAAAAATCTAGAGTAGAGATTAGACTCTTAAAACTGTAATATTGAACATACAAAACAAAATCAATCACAAAATTATAAAATATATATATATATGAATATGCTTTAAAAATAGGATAATTTTTGGCAAGGTAATAGTAGGTTATACAAATAAAAATTAAAGGAGTAATAAAGAACTTAACTTTTAAAAAAAATTTAAAAAGTGATAATAGTAAAAACACATCTAGGAATTTCTCTGGAGCTGTTGTGGGCAGTGTGGGGTCAGTTCAATTTCAGATAGTTCCTTGTTCCAGATTGTGCTTGTTCTCAAGGTCTATAGGCCCCTCCAATGTTTAGTCAAGGTTAACTACAGGGTTAAGGCAATGGCACCCCACTCCAGTACTCTTGCCTGGAAAATCCCATGGATGGAGGAGCCTGGTAGGCTGCAGTCCAGGGGCTGCTAAGAGTCGGACACGACTGAGCGACTTCACTTTTACTTTTCACTTTCCTGCATTGGAGAAGGAAATAGCAACCCACTCCAGTGTTCTTGCCTGGAGAATCCCAGCGACGGGGGAGCCTGGTGGGCTGCCGTCTATGGGGTCGCACAAAGTCGGACAGGACTGAAGTGACTTAGCAGCAGCAGCAGCAACTACAGGGTTGTAATCTATTTCACCTGTCACTTCCGGAGCAGTTCCCTCTTCTTTATTTTGACTTCCTCTGTTTGTAAGTCTCTTCAGTGTCTAATTTTTCCTCTGACATAAGGGGCCAAAGGTGGTCACTTATTTAGGCTCACTTGTTCAGTTGTGTTGTGGGGAGGGAGGGACACTGCAAACAAATATTGCTGACTTGTGTGGGGAGTGCTCACAGTGTATGGATCACACTGGGTTTGCCCCAGCTCAAGGCAGTGTGTGCTTCCCGGGTCTACACTGCTCAGGCCCCAGGTTGCTCTGCAGTGGTACTGTCCAAAGCAGGCACTGCATTTCATGCACTTCCCAGGTCTAAGCCTCTCAGTTTCTCGGGTACTCCGCAAGGGCACATACTCAGTTGCTTGTGCATTTTGTGCCCTGCCCAAGTCCAAGCAGCTCAGGGGACCAGGTGCTTGGTGAGCACACTGTCCCAGGTGGGCCGTGAATCTTAATCACCTCCCCAGCTGGGCCTCTCAGTTTCCCAGGTGCGCTGTGAGAGCACAGTCTCAGGTTTGCCATGTGTCTGCTCTGGGGAGCTGATCTCAGGCTGCGACCCTCCTGGCCTCTGCCAGCCATTCAGGATCCCAGAAAGATGTGGTTAGTAACTGGTAACCTGCTCACAGTTTGGTGAAGGATGCTGGTCTCTGGGGCCTAGATTGTAGCAGCCCATTGCCTTCTGGCTCTGGCTGTTGCACGTGTGCTTCTGGTGTGGGGGAGGGACCTGTACACAGCCGGCTAGCTCTCCTTTGTTATTCTCTCAATCCTTTGTTCTATGAGTGGGCCAGGCTGCGCATTAGAGCCTTTCGTGGGAATCTTCTCTCTTTTTTGTTCCTTTCTGGGGATCCCACAGTTTGGGTTGCTATCTTATGTTTGCTCCCTCAAATTGTCCTCAGAACATTTAGGCCCAGTCCTTACCCTAAGCACTGATTATGCAGCCCACACCTCCATGTTCAGCCACTGCTTGCTGGTGGCGGAAGCCAGCGTCTGGCTCACTTCTGCACTGGCAGTTGCAGTTAGGCATCTATTCTGCATTTTTTCCCCCCCTCCTGGTTATGTTGCCATCTGAGATTCCAAAGCTCCCCACAGACCTGCCTGTGAGAAGGTTTCCTACTGTGTGGAAACTCCTCCTTCAGGACACCCTCCTCAGGATGGATCTCCATCTCTAACTCTTTTGTCCTTCTTTTTGTCTGTTACATTTTGTCCTACCTCCTTTCAAAGTGAATGGACTGCCTTTCTGGGTGCCTGGTATCCTCCGCCAATGTTCAGAAGTTGTTTTGTGGAAGTTGCTCAGCATTCAAATGATTTTTGATGAATTTGTGAGGGATAAAGTAGTCTCCCTGTCCTATTTCCCCTGCCACCTTGGGAAATCTTCTGAATTTTCTTTTCAATACTAAATGTTATTTAATACAATAATTGGGTTTTCTAAATTTGCTTATTATTTTATTCAGTTCTTAAAATTTGTGTACCATTATGCATTCCAAACTGCAATATAGGATAGATTTAATATCTCTTTTTTGCTAGCATTTAATGATGTCTTTTGTATTAACATGGATTGCTTATTGATTTCTAACTTGATTCCACAGTGATAAGAAAACAGACTCCAGGATTTCAATACCTTTAGACAATGAAATATTTTTATGTCCCTGGATATTCTCCAGTGTCTCCTGGTTTATATATATATAGTCTGTGGGAACTTGAATAGGTTTTGCCTCCTGCTATTGTATGAAAACTGAATACTTGTTAATTATGTTGAATTGGTTCATAGTGCTTTTCAGATCTACTATATTCTACTTTTCTATTCATTCTATTAATTTTTTAGAATTTAATATTGAAACTCCAACTAAAAATCTTGTTATCTACTTAAAAAGTAATTGTAATATACAGTAGAACTATATGTTACTTTGTTCTGTATTTCCCAAATCTCCAGCAAATGTCTTAACATACTTTCATAATTTAAAAACTTAAAAAAGAGAAATATTAATTAAAAATATTATGTAGCAATATCTCATTATGGTCTTAATTTCTTTAATGGACAGTAAGGTTGAAATATTTTCATGTAATTGACATTTGTATATTCTCTTTGCTAAATATTGCTTCATTTCTTCATATGGTTTTTAATTGGATCATTTGAGTATTTTCATGATTGAGCTTTGAAGTTATTTAAATATTTTAGATATGAATCTTTTGGTACATATAACCTTAGTAAAGATTTTATCCCACATTTAATTTTTTTTTCATCTTTTTAACAGTACCTGTCAAAAATCAATATAGAATTCTAGTTTGACAGTTCTTTTCTTTCAGTACTTAAAAAATATTTCACCACTTCCTTCTGACCTCCATGATTTTTGATGAGCAATTCACTGTCATTCAAGTTGTTTTTGCCTTATAGGCAACACCTTTTTTCTCTGTTTCAAAATTTAGTTTTCAAAATTTCACTATGATGTGATATGTATTTTGGGGTACTTTATTCTGTTTTGGGTTCATACTTATTCAATCTGTGAGTCTATGTTTGGTATTGTCATTTTCTGTTGTGTTTTGTCTGTCAAATTTACGGAGTTTTTAGCCATTATTATTTAAGTCTCACCCTCTTTTATCCTTGTCAACTCTAATTACACAGAGATTGATATTTTGTTACAGTCCACATGGCAATGAGGCTATCTCTTTTTTTTTTTTTTTCTTTTTCCAGTCTTATTTTTCCTCACTGTTCAGTTTGAAGAACTTCTATAAATCTATCAAGCTAAAAATTTATTTCCTCTGATCTCTTCATTCTGTTATTGAACTCATTATTTGAGTTTTTTTTTAATTATTGTATTGTTTTAGTTCTATAAATTTCCATCTGACTCTTCATTATATTTTCTATGCATTTGTTGAAGCTTTCTATTTTTTATTTCTATAGTACTTGTGTGCTCAGTTGCTCAGTAATGTCCAACTATTTGCAACACCAGGGACTGCAGTAGCCCACCAGGGTTCTCTGTTCATGGGATTTTACAGGTAAGAATACTGGAGTGAGTTTCTATTGTCCTCCTCCAGGTCATCTTCCTGACACAGGGCTCAAACTAGGGCCTCCTGCATTGCAGGTGGATTCTTTACCACTGAGCCACCTGCATGTTTATAATGCTCCTTGAAATATATATATATATATATATATATATATATATAGGCTGCTTTAAAATCTTTGGGAAATAATTTAACACTTGAGTCATCCCAGTGTTGTCTTTTGTTGGCTTTTTTCATCATACTTGAATCCTCCTAATTTGCGTGTAGTGAGTGTAATTAGACATTTTGTATTTCCTGTTATAATACTATAAGTCTTATTTAAATCTTGTGCTTTAGAGTCTTCTGACAGTGGTCTTATCATGAGGAAGGGCACAGCCTCGTTATTTTTCAAGTTGATATGTAAGTCTAGGTTCTCTACTGAGCTTCAGTGGGTTGAGGCTGAAAGGTTCTCTCTGCTACTACTGGGTATAGGAGAAATGGGAGGTCAGGATCCCCATTAAGTCCCTACTGATATCACTCTGACTGGGAAGGATAGAAAGACGTTATTACTGCTTCCTACTTGGCTTCCACTGACACTGTGGAGAAGTGGCCTTAATGATAACGAGTGATGGTGAAATCCCTGGATGCACTAGTATTTCTCTCCTCCTCTAACACTAGCCGAGCGGGGAAAGGTGTTTTGTTACCTTTTGGTGGTTTAGTCGCTAAGTTGTGTCTGACTCTTGCGATCCCATAGACTGTATCCTGCCAGGCTCCTCTGTGCATGGGATTTCCCAGGCAATAATACTGGAGTGGGTTGCCATTTCCTTATCCAGGGGATCTCCCCTGACCCAGAAATTGAACTCAGGTATCCTGAATGGGCTTCCCTGGTGGCTAGGACAGTAAAGCGTCTGTCTGTAGTGTGGGAGATGCAGGTTCAATCCCTGGGTTGGGAAGATCCCCTGGAGAAGGAAATGGCAACCACTCCAGTACTCTTGCCTGGAAAATTCCATAGACTGAGGAGCCTGGTAGGCTACAGCCCATGGGGTCGCAAAGAGTCAGACAAGACTGAGTGACTTCACTTTCATCCTGAGTTGCAGGCAGATTCTTTACTGAATGAGCTAGGAGGGAAAACCATTTAGTATGCCTAGAAATTGAGACTCCAACATGGTCTCCACTGATGCAGTTGGAGAGAGGATTTCAGGAGAGGGCCTTGTTGTTGCCATGTGAAGATGAAACACCACTCTCTGATGTTATTTAAATCGTGTGCCTCAGCACATACTCTATGACATTGCTCTGATGAGTTCAGGGAGTACTGCCTCATTATTTCCCTGTTGAACTTCTCTGAGCCCACCACAGTAGAAAGAAAGACAATAAAGACACTCAGTGGTGTCTGACTCTTTGCGACCCCGTAAACTGTAGCCTATGAGGCTCCTCTGTCCATCAGACTCTCCAGGCAAGAATACTGGAATGAGTTGATATTTACTTCTCCAGGGCATCTTCCCGACCCAGGAAGCTAACTCGGGTGTCCCGCATTGCAGGCAGACACTACCCTCTGAGCCACCAGGGAACCACCAGGAAGCCTCCACAGTGGGCCCTCCTTATACATCACCAGGATGGATGTCTATGCTTCCTATTCAGGATTTGCTGGTAGAAGTGAGAATGAAGTTGTATTTTATTTGTTTGTTTGTTTGTTTCCTTCTGTATCTGACTGAAGTATTCATAGATGGTATATATCTAAAAGATTTCTGTCTAAACCTTTCTGTTGTTTTAGACTGCCCCTTTGTAGTATTTGGCTAAAGAGCAGATTTCTGGTGGGCTGCAGTCCACAGGGTCACGAAGAGTTGGGCATGGCTGAACAACAAACACTTTTTCTCTTCAATTAGTATTTCCAGGTTGCTGATTTCATAATTCAAACTAGGCTATATAAGGTGAAAATGAAACCTGGAGAAATCACCACTGTGCCATTCCCAGTGGGTCCCAAAGTACCTAAACAGTATGACTTCATCTCTATACATTTTATCTTATTATGTTAAATATATATATATATATGTGTGTGTGTGTGTATATATATATATATATATATATATATATATATAAAATCTACCCTATTTCTCTAAGTAAATGAAAAACCCAAGATATCTATACTGTATCTATGTATCTTTTACTTATATCTATTATAAGTATATATTCCCAGGTTGCACTAATGGTAAAGAACCTTCCTGCCAATACAGGAGAGCTAATGGACACAGGTTCAATCCCTGGGTGGGGAAGATACCCTGGAGGGCATGACAACCCATTCCAGTATTCTTCCATGGAGAATCCCATGGACAGAGGAGCTTGGCGAGCTAAGTCTATAGGGTTTCACAGAGTCAGCCTTGACTAAAGTGACACACACAAACACACACACACACATATATGCGTGTATGTATACACACACACACACACATATATATATATATATTATTATTTTAGCCAGAGGAATTGGAAAGAGTCCATCTACCCCATCTTCCTAAAAGCAAAAGTCTTAAAATACAATCAGTCTCTCAATGCTTCTACCAATTCAAGCCTGATACATCAGCTCTCACCTGCACTTCTGCAATTTCTTTCTAATTGGTATATTTCTGCAATTCTTACTCACCTTTTCATACACACACTTGTCTTATGGCTGCTGCTGCTGCTAAGTCGCTTCAGTCGTGTCCAACTCTGTGCGACCCCATAGAGGGCAGCCCACCAGGCTCCCCCGTCCCTGGGATTCTCCAGGCAAGAACACTGGAGTGGGTTGCCATTTCCTTCTCCAATGCATGAAAGTGAAAAGTGAAAGTGAAGTCACTCAGTTGTGTCCGACTCCTAGCGACCCCATGGACTGCAGCCTACCATGGTCCTCCATCCATGGGATTTTCCAGGCAAGAGTACTGGAGTGGGGTGCCATTGCCTTCTCCATGTCTTATGGCAGCTGCAATCTATATAAAAACTCCCTCACATCATCTATACAACATTCTCCAGTTACTTCTCATTGTACTCAGAATTAAATTCTAATTCCTCACTCTGACCTATAAGGCTCTATGTAGCCTACTCTCTCCTTCCCCACTTATTTATTCTCTTCAAACTTTTCCGTAGGGCTCAATCCTGATTGGTATTCTGAAGTCTGTTTATATTCCTAGAACATTCTACATTTTCTCCCTCCCAGAGGCATTTAACTTGCTCTGTCTTACAACACAACTGCCTCAGTTTTTGATATGGCTCACTCCTTCATTGTATTTAGATCTCTGTTCAAATGAAATCTTATGGAGAGATTTCTTATCAGTCTGTCTAGAATAGTACCATCATGTTCATAACTTACTGCCCCTCATCCTGTTTTATTTATTAAAATAAAGACAGTGTAATAGTAGGACCCAAATACATATTAGTTGAACTAAATTATTTATATTGAAAAGATAAATTCATAATAAAATGTAAATCAAGATCATTATATATTACATATCATTTATTGTGAATTTGTCAATTTATTTAATATAAATAATTATATATACATGTATATATACCTTTCCTTATTAGTTTTATAAAAAATTATTTTCAAATACCTGGTTTTGAGATACATCCCTAGGTGTAAGCTACATTTTTTTTTAACAAATAACACTTAAATTTCCAAATGTATAAATACATGATCTTTGGATTATTTGAATGAAAAAAATCAAATCCCTTTCTATACACTAACTTAATGAGATTTGTTGTTGTTGTTCAGTCACTCAATCATAGCCAACTCTTTGCAAACCCATGAACAACAGTACTCCAGACTTCCCTGTCCTTCACCATCTCCCAGATCTTGCCCAAACTCATCTCCATCGAGTTGGTGATGCCATCCAACCATCTCATCCTCTGTCATCCCCTTCTCCTCTTGTCATCTCTCTTTCCCAGTATCAGAATCTTTTCTAATGAGTTGACTCTTGGCATCAGATGGCCAAATTGTTGGGAGCTTCAGCTTCAGCATCAGTCCTTCCAATGAATATTCAGGTTGATTTTCTTTAGAATTAAATGGTTTTATCTCCTTGAAGTCCAAGGGACTCTCAAGAGTCTTCTCCAACACTACATTTCAAAAGCATCAATTCTTCATCATTCAGCCTTCTTTATGGTCCATCTCTCACATCCATACATAACTACTGGTAAAACCATAGCTTTGACTCAACAGAACTTTGTCAGCAAGCAATGTCTCTGCTTTTTTATATGCTGTCTAGGTTTATCATTGCTTTTCTTCCAAGGAGCAAGTGTCTTTTAATTTCATGCTGCAGTCACCATGCACAGTGATTTTGGAGCCCAAGAAAATAAAGTCTTTCGTTGTTTCCTCATGTATATGACATGAAGTGATGGGACTAGATGTCATTATCTTATTTTTTTGAATGTTGAATTTTAAGCCAGCTTTTTCACTCTCCTCTTTCACTTTTATTAAGAGGCTGTTTAATTTCTCTTCACTTTCTGCCATAAAGGTGGTGCCTTCTGCATATTTGAGGTTATTGACATTTCTCCTAGAAATCTTGATCCCACCTTGTGCTTCATCCAGCCTGGCATTTTGCATGATGTACTCTCATATTAGTTAAATAAGTCAGGTGATAATATACAACCTTGACATACTCCTTTTCCAATTTTGAACCAGTCAATTGAACCCATTCTAACTGCATACAGGTTTCTCAGGAGGCAGTTAATTTGGTCTGGTATTCCCATCTGTTTAATAATTTTCCAGAGTTTGTTGTGATCCACACTGTCAAAGGCTTTAGTGTAATCAATGAAGCAGAAGTAGATGTTTTCTTTTTCTGGAGTTCTATTGCTTTTCCTATCATCAAATGGATATTGGTAATTTGATCTCTGGTTCCTCTGCCTTTTCTGAATCCAGCTTGAACATCTGGAAATTCTTGGTTCACGTGCTGTTGAAGCCTAGCTCGGAGGATTTTTAGAATTACCTTGCTAGTACATGAAATGAATGCAACTGTGTGGTAGTTTGAACATTCTTTGGCATTGCCCTTCTTTGCAATTGGAATGAAAACTGATTTTTCCCAGTCCTGTGGCCACTGCTGAGATGTCCAAATTGGCTGACATATTGAGTGCAGCACTTCAACAGTTTAATCTTTTAAGATTTGAGATAGCTCAGATAGAACTGTTTCAAATCACCTCCACTAGTTTTGTTTGTAGTGATGCTTCCTAAGGCCCACTTGACTTCACACTCCAAGATGTCTGGCTCTAGGTGAATAATCACACCATCATGGTTATCTGGGTCATTAAGATTTTTTTCTTTTTATTTGTATAGTTCTTCTGTGTATTCTTGTCACCTATGTTTAATATCCTCTGCTTCTATCAGGTCCATACCATTAATGAGATTATTGGTAATATTTTGAAAATTAATAAAACTTCTCTTAATTCTCAATTTATAATCATATTTGAAGATTAAAAAAGATTAGATATTTTACTACAATTGTTAAAAAGAAATGTTATTATGTCTCTGAACCTCTAGGCAACATAGTCAATCTGTCCATTTTTAAATATTCAGCATACAAGATTAACTGAACTGAACAGGCCTCCAAGGCCTATTTCCAGTCTTGACTATCACTCATTGGGAAACCTTGGGAAAGTCACATTACCTTCTGAGACCAAGTTTTGTTGGTATAAAAAGGAAAGAGTCACACTTAACTCTTATGAGTGTTATGTACAGCAATTCTTATTTGAAATCATTTTGTCAACATTTGAATTGCAATCCCAAATTCAATACACAGCTGAAAGAATGAAGTCTTGATTCTACTAACCATCATCTAAAAGTCTGAGAGTTCTTTTTCTAAGGTTATCTTTCCAAAAGAAAACTTGAATTACTTCAAAATCATTAATCAAACATTGTAATCAGGACCAAAATAATGTATGATTAAATCTACTAAAACAAACAAACAAAAGCCCTTTTATGCTTGATCTTAATTTTTAAACCCTTATTTTGTTAGGTACAAATCCTCAATTGCAAGTAATTCTTTTTATTATTAGCAAACATCCTATAAAGACAGTTTTTTTTTTTCTTACTGTATTCTCAAAACAAAACCATCTTATTTTGATGACATATTTATGAAATATTTACCATACGTTAGGTAAATCACAAGTAGGGAGTGGTACATAGATATCTGGCAAGCAGCAGAGTGGTAAAAAGAATTAATAAAGAAATATAACAATTTGAACTTCATTGAAAAGTTAAAACTCAAATAACAGAAACAAGAAATCCCCTTCAGATTTCTAAAAGTTACCAGATACAACATGTTTAAATGTTTGAAATGTTGGATTACTCTTAAAAATGAATATCTAGTTTAAAGAAAATATATTCTCCAAATGACAATTTGTCATCCCCATGAAACATCTCTTAATTTGGCAAAATAAAATATTTCATGATAGTTCTTTTAAGTCAGGTAGTACTGATTTCCTCTCAAACATAAGGACAAGAAATGATGTTTAATTTTCAAATTAGCAGAGAAACTTTCTTGTACCAGGTTAGTCATTTTTTTTTAATTAAACTTTTTGGCTGAAAACTGCCTCATCCCAGTAAACCTCTCTTTCATTCAATCCAACCTTCAACTGACTTCTTTAAGGGAATATTTTCTAGTTAAGTTGTTCTTTTTGTACTTTCTCTGCTCTCTTTTGTCTAAGATAAAGAGGTGACTTACATCGAATCTTTTTTGGTAGCAGGGTAAGCTTAATTAAAAAAAAAAAAAAAGATTTGATTTGTCTATCAAGCCAACAAACTGGAAGATTATAGACAGAGAATACAACCAATGAAAAAGACATACAACGTACTGAAAATACTTGTTTCTTTTGACTGTAGAGGCTTGAGTATGAGCGAAGGGGTCACACAGAATAATGTGGGAAACAATGTCAAGAAGATCACAGTGGCAGACTTTGAGAGATGTTTTACATTCATTATTACATTTAATCCTCACACAATCTCTGGAAAGTAAAGATGATTGTCCCCATTTTACAAATAAAGAACATGCCTCTCAGAGAAAATAAATCACACACTAAGATCCCAGAGGTACAGAGTGACAGGTTCTAGACTTGGACCCAGGTTTATCTGCCTTCCTAGCCCATATTTTTCTATCTTGCCATATTAAGCACTAAAACTGCAACTGTTGATTATCTATCTTGTTATAAGGCATTTGTTTTTCTAGAAATTATTGACTTTAGTTTTTTCCCTTTATAGTTACAAATTTAGGTTGCATTCACTGTCCTATTTTTTTCTAAGTCTAAATAGATGTTTCTCCAAGGAAGACATACAGGTGGCCAACAAACACATGAAAAATGCTCAACATCACTCATTATTAGAGAAATGCAACTCAAACTAAAATGAGGTATCACCTCACATTGGTCAGAATGGCCATCATTAAAATATCTGCAAACAATGAATGCTGGAGAGGATATGGAGAAAAGGGAACCCTATTGCTTTGTTGGTGGGAATGAAAAATGATACAGCTACTATGGAAAACTGTATGAAGATTCCTTTAAAAACTTGGACTAAAACTACCATATGACATTGACTGTTTTTTGATAAATTCATTCAATGAAAACTTATCTTGTGTTAGGCACTATAAATAATGTAGTAATTAAATGCTTATCTTCTATGGAACTTACAACCAAACCATCTAAACATGTACACAAGAGTATCTATATAGACTACATATATGACTAGTGCGGGGGGTGGGGGGGGAGGAAATAAACAAGAATAGATCAGAATCTGAGATGTTTGTGCAATAGTAAATCATTTCAAAACAATACATTTATCATAGATATAAGACATAAGAAAAAATAAGAAACTTAACTTGACCAGTTTAACTTTAGAAGAAAAATCACAAATTTTTTTATTAAATTTAGAAAGTGAATATTATATTCGAATCTAGAAATTAGTTCACTGTGCACAAATATCCACATTACAAAAAGTAGCTTAATAAGGAATATATATATATATATATATATCCACAGTGGGTGGATAGGTTGTGGTGCTCAGTTGTGTCCAACTCTTTGCAACCCCATGGACTATAGTCTGCCAAGCTCCTCTGCCCATGGAATTTTCCAGGCAAGAATACTTAAGTGGGTTGCCACTTGCTGTTCTAGGGGATTACCCTAACATGGAAATCAAACCTGAGTCTCATGCATCTCCTGAATTGCCAGGCAAATTCTTTACTACTGTGACACTTGGGAAGCCCATACATCTAACTTTAAAAAATGTACAGTGTGAATGTTGTGATTTATGCTTTATTGGGAAGAAAATGAGGACTATAGCTTGGGAGACAGCATTTCAGATAGTTCTGAGAAACTGTTTCAGATAATTCAGGGGAAAAGTCAGTATGTAAGTGATTTTGTTGAAGCGGAATTACATGCAATCCTGCACATCTTTTTTTCAGAAGGTTTCTGCTAGTCTTTAGGAGCAGTCCCTTGTCACCATGAAGGATTTTATTGCTTTTCTAGATATGAGGTAATACAAAAATTGAGTTCTTAAAATTGGCTCCTGAAAATATCTATCTGAAAACGTGTTCTGCCAGTTTTTTTCTAGAGGACAGAGTACCTCATTTTTGCTTTCTACTTTGAATTATTTTCAAGGAATGTTGAATATTAGCAACTGTGGCAGTATATAATTTAATCCTTGTAGAGGTAGATGGCCAGTGCCAGTGGCATGTGTCAATTTGTAGTTGACATGTATATAGTATTTATGCATACATATAGTATATGGGCTTCCCAGGTGGTGCGAGTGGTAAAGAACCCACCTGCCAATGCAGGAGACATCGGGGACATGGGTTTGACCCCTGGGTCAGGAAGAATCCGTGGAGAAGAGCATGACAACCCATTCCAGTATTATTGCCTGGAGAATCCCATGAACAGAGAAGCCTGATAAGCTACAGTACATAGGGTCACACAGAGTTGGACATTACTGAAGTGACTTAGCACAGCTCCATGTAATACAGTTTATAAAGGCTGTGCTCTTTAGAGACACATTATTTCACACATTCATTTCTTCTGAATAATATAGGGAATTCATTCATTAAATACAAAAATTGGACCTATTAAAAGGGAAATTCTTCTAATCTCTATGCAACAGTTGGCATCTCATGTTTTAGTGATTTCAATTTAGCAAAACAAATTCCAAACACACTGCTTTAAAAACAGAGCTAAATATATGAATTGAAATATATTAGAAACTAAATTCTTAACTTCAAAATGTAAATTTTCATCTGATGTGGATTTTTAAACTATATCCTACTTTTTCTATGGCTGCTTCTAGATTTCCAGGCATAAGCAGAACAATATTTAAAAGTAGAATGGAAAAAGTACCTCCTGTGAAGCTGAGGGCCAGTCTTTTTTTTTTTTTTTTTGGTTTGCACTAATAATTTTTTTTTCTCTAATTTTATTTTATTTTTAAACTTTACATAATTGTATTAGTTTTGCCAAATATCAAAATGAATCCACCACAGGTATACATGTGTTCCCCATCCCGAACCCTCCTCCCTCCTCCCTCCCCATAAGAACTAAATAGACATTTCTCCAAAAAAGACATACAGATGGCTAACAAACACATGAAAAGATGCTCAACATCACTCATTATCAGAGAAATGCAAATCAAAACCACTATGAGGTACCATTTCACACCAGTCAGAATGGCTGCGATCCAAAAGTCTACAAATAATAAATGCTGGAGAGGGTGTGGAGAAAAGGGAACCCTTTTACACTGTTGGTGGGAATGCAAACTAGTACAGCCACTATGGAGAACAGTGTGGAGATTCCTTAAAAAACTGGAAATAGAGGGCCAGTCTTGATATTTTCAGTGATCAGTTTTAAAACCCTAGGTTCCATTTCTGGACTTGAGTTTCTCCTCACATCTTAGTGGACATCCTCAAGTAAGTTATTGATGAGATCTCTTCAGAGTCTGAGACAAATTTTCATTCCTTTTAAGGGAGAGACTTCAGTTCTTTTATTACTGGCATATATCACTCCACAGTTTGGCACACTGTCTCTAGGAAAATCTTAGAAAAAGAAACATGGGACTATTGCAAAATTACATTTTCCAGGAATTTAATAAAGTATATACTCTCTGAAGTTTCAATAAGGCTGATTGGTCTGACAAGACATAGGCATTTGGGAAACTCAGAACCTGATGATATGTGATTATCCTCCTACCACAAATGTTAGTGAATTATTACCTAAATTCGGTGTATATTTCAGAAAACAATTTAAGGTTCAGTTTTAATTTTGTGATTATCTCTAGATTTATCTTTAAGCATTTTAAATGACAAAGACAGTTCAGTTCATTCAGTCACTTAGTCATGTCCAACTCTTTGCCACCCTATGGACTGCAGCACGCCAGGCCTCCCTGTCCAACACCAACTCCTGGAGCTTGCTCAAAGTCATGTCCATCAAGTCAGTGATGCCATCCAACCATCGCCTTATCTGTCTTCCCCATTTCCTCCCACCTTCAATCTTTCCCAGCATCAGGGTCTTTTCCAGTGAATCAGTTCTTCTCCATCAGGTGGCCAAAGTATTGGAGTTTCAGCATCAGTCCTTCCAATGAATATTCAGGACTGATTTCCTTTAGGATTGACTGGTTGGATCTCCTTGCTGTTCAAGGGACTTTCCTAAGTCTTCTCCAACACCACAGTTCAAAAGCATCCATTCATCAGCACTCAGCTTTCTTCGTGGTCCAACTCTCACATCCATATATTACTACTGGAAAAGCCATAGCTTTTATTAGACGGACCTCTGTTGGCAAAGTAAAGTCTCTACCTTTTAATATACTGTCTAGGTTGGTCACAGATATTCTTCCAAGGAGCAAGTGTCTTTTAATTTCATGTTTGCAGGTACCATCTACAGTGATTTTGGGCCCCAAGAAAATAAAGTCTGTCACTGTTTCCATTGTTTCCCCATCTATTTACCATGAAGTGATGGGACTGGATGCCATGATCTTTGCTTTTTGAATGAGTTTTAAGCCAGCTTTTTCACTCTCCATTTTCACTTTCATCAAGAGACTCTTTGATTTAATTCATATTTTTTGATAAATGAGGAGGTTATTAAAAAATAGGTAAATATTGTTGCATCAACTTTATCTGATAAGGCAGTGAACTAAAAGTATTTTGAAACCTAAGAATGGTATCTAAAAGGGGGAAAACAGAGAGAAAATAAACCCAGTTACAAAATAATTTTATTTACTTTTGTTTTGAAATTGGCTTACATTATTGGGATAATTGGCTTCCCAGTTGGCTCGGATGGTAAAGAATCTGCCTGCAATGCAGGAAACCCAGATTCAATGCCAGTGTCGGGAAGATACACTGGATAAAAATGGCTACCCCCTCCAATATTCTTGCCTAGACAATTCCATGGACAGAGGAGACTGATGGGCTACAGTTCATGGGTTTGCAAAGAGTTGGACATGATTAAGTGACTAACAGTGTACTTCTTCACTTTCACTTCATTAGGATAACCCATTTTCTCTTAAAGAGTAATTCATTTGTTACCACTTGAACCTGTCTTATTGAATGTGATATCTTTGGTACTAGTAATAAAGGTTTGATTAGCAGTATACTTTAGGAAGTATTTTCTTACTCATTTTTTAATTTTATATTTTCTTTAATATTTTCTTCCAGAAGGAGAATACTAAAACCCAGTTTATAGAAGCGATGGAAAATCAAGGTCAAAATAGTTCAGATTAGGATCAACTGTAGAGATAAATGACAAAATCAATTGCCGTATCAGTAACTGAACTCCATTCATTTATTTCTTTTTGTCACTAAGGTGAAGAAATACTAGTTCTTGATAAAGTTACATTTTTCCCTGTTAAAGTGCCTCTACCTATATTTTGAAATACATAGGCCACAGTTTATCATATTTCAGAGTTATTTTAGCAATCACTACTTGAACTTGGTCTGAATTACTAGTGAAAAGAATTAAAAATGAGCCCCTAAATCATCACACAAATGAACTGCAGCTTCTCTGCTGGTTTTCTCACCATCTGCTGGAGTGTAATAATCATTGACATCAACATAAGCATTTGTAATTTATTACATGCTAATGACACTACTTTAAGGTCTGTAAACTTTTAGTAGTTTATTTACACGTGATTTTATGATTTTCAGTGTATTTTTATATATAGTATCTTATCCCATGTTAACTTCACAACAAACCTCAAAGTGAGAAAGGAAGGTATTTTTGTCCCCTCAGTTTGTCGCAGGACAAACCATAATTATTCTATCTATTGTCTTCTGATACAACATTTATACTGACCACAAATCAAAGTATCTAAAACTGTAAAATAATAAAATGGGAGAGAACACAAAGAATAAAGCAGACTAATGGATCATTTATGTGAGAGTGACACTTTAAAGCATATCTTTTCAGAATGTTAAATAAAAAAATTAGTACTGTAAGTGATCAATTTACTGCCTTAAGTTTTTACTGAAAATATACTGCTACCTTTAATTGGCCATTTAAATGGATGAGGTGAAAATATTAAAAATTCTTCTAATTTTATCACTTTAATATTAGTAATAGAATCCATCTAAAGTTTGAAAGTCATTTTTTTTGATGTTCTATCTGTCTTCAAAAGGAGGCCTTTTGATGAAACTGATTTGCGTTACATGAAATATTCACACATGATTCTGGAGCCTTCTTCCTTCTTAAGGAACCTTTCCATAACACCTTCTTCAGAAGCCAGCCTCTACCTCTGTATTAAACTTTTATCTAGAGAGTTAAAGTTTTATAAGGTTTAAGATTATAAAATATTAAAATAAAGTTTGAGGTTCTGATATGTTCAGTTAAAGTAAGTGAGCTGAGGTTTTCCTTGTTTTTTTTTAACTTATCTTTTGCTTATAAAGAGCATAGAAACTGAACTACAGTTTACTTCAGAAATTCCCTAAAGGATGATGGTGATTGATTAATTCCTCTTTTATGTGTTATAACTGATATTCCAAGACTCTATTAAAATACATATTAGTCTCCCTGGTTACTACACTAATTTGAATTACTTACTTTTTCTTAGTTTTATTATGGTAATACAAACTTCTCTAGACTGTGGCATATTATAAAAATAATTTTAACCATGATAGAAGAAAAACATTAACCTGGTAGTTGATAACCATCCAGCTCTAAATATTTTTTATGAGAACAATTTCATAATAAAGCATATTAGTATAATCATCTTTGTGACATTTTTCCATTTTGAAAGTGTTTTTATATGCATTAACTAGTTTTGTGGTAATAATTATTATCCTTAGGAAAATGAATACTATATTTTCCATAACTGACTAGAGCAGATAAATAAATATTTCTCTAACATCATCCTTAGAATAGAATTGTAAATGGAAATCAATACTGGTTAGTATAAGGAGGTTAGTCATACTCTCAAATTAAGTTTAGTTGGAATATAACATATGACAGTAGGAAAGATATTAGACATGTCTATGTCACAAATTTCTATAAAAATAGATGTATGGAGTGGAGTGTTAGGGTGTTCTACAAAATGATCACTAAGATATTTTCTCATGTAAAAATATAGGGCTTCATACATTTTCCTTAATGTTGCATAAATATGCCATGTAGTAGAAATTTTATAGCATTTATTTGATCAGTAATACCATGCTCCTGAAATCAAAATATCTTACAGCAAATACTTGATATTCACTGGGGAGAACACATAGACATTTCCTTCTAAAAGGCAAGTATTTTATGCAGACACTCCTTGAATCAAAGTTAAGTCAATAAGAGGAAGACAATTCAACACTGACAACATTTAAATGTTCAGCAATGGGGCATCTGATAAAGGTATTGTTAAAGTTTCTTGAACTAGATGAGTAGAGATCTCCCTGATATTAGGTGTACATCCCACATGTGATTTATGATTCTCTCTGCCTTTGCTGATATTATTAACTATCTGCCAGTTTGTTCTACTGACATTTCAGAGATGCAGGTAAATTGCTAAGAAAATCTATGTCTGTTTTTCCTTTGTGTGCTTTTGTGTTTGGGGGTTGGGGGTGCAAGAATTAAAATCCTAACTTAAAAAAATAGAAAAAATGTATTTTTTCTTATTTTTAGTTTTGTAGAGAGGCTATTTTTGTTTGTTTTGATTTGTCAATTTCTAGTAAGCTATTTTGTACAGACTAATTTTTATTCTTGTGTATAACAAATATTTCCAATATTTTAAACAGATTTTATATTATCATTGACCTCTACTTTCTTAAAGCTGCATAATACACTGAATTTCAATTCAGTTGATACTGCAATCCAAATTTCCAGTAAGTAGTAAAAATTCCAGTGCACAGAAAATGTGTATGCTCAATCAGCAGTGGAATTCAAAGTTAATGAAACCATAATGAAATATGAGTTATGTTTCTTTTTAATGCAGTATATTTAGCATCACTCTTTTAAGACTACATATTACCCCTTAACCATGAAACACAAAAACAAAATCAACACACTTGTCCTATGGGAACTGGTTAGAAAGATAAGGTATAGTAGTGAAGAATGTTTACATCATTTCTCACATTCCTCTGGTGATTGTGAGAAATATTTTGGCATTATTGTTATTAATATTTAGCTGCTAAGTCATGTTTGACTCTTTTACAACCACATGGACTGTAACTCACCAGGCTCCTCCATCCATATTCTATATTCTAAAGAAAGATGGTAGCTAAACTGCAAAACAAACAAACAAAAAAACTTAATATCTTTCAAAGGCATTATCTAATTGAGGGGTTTCCCTGGTCAGCAGTAAAGCACCTGTCCACCATTGCAGGAGATGCAGATTCTATCCCTGGGTCAGAAAGATCCCCTGGAGAAGGAAATGGCAACCTACTTCAGTATTCTTGCTGGAAAATCCCATGGATAGAGGAGTCTTACAGGCTATTCCTTGAGAGCCCACGGGGTCACAAAAAGCTGGACATGACTTAGTGACTAAATAGCAACAAAAATCTAACAGAGGCTTTACCATATTTGAAGTCATTACTTAAAATCTGACCTTAATAAAGTTGGCTTAAAACTCAACATTCAGAAAACTAAGATCATGATATCTGGTCCCATCACTTCATGGCAAATAAATGGGGAAACAATGGAAACAGTGAGAGACTTTATTGTTTTGGGCTTGCAAATCACTGCAGATGGTGATTGCAGCCATGAAATTAAAATATGCTTGCTCTGCAGAGGAAAAGCTATGACCAACCTAGAGGAGAAGGAGACAACAGAGGATGAAATGGTTGGATTGCATCACTGACTTGATGGACATAAGTTTGAGTAAACTCTGGGACCTGGTGATGGACAGGGACCTGACATGCTGCAGTCCATGGGGTCACAAAGAGCTGGACACCACTGAGCGACTGAAATGAACTGAACTGAACAGAACTGAGCAATGTTTTTGATAAAATAAGTGTATATACAAACCATAACAAAGTTTAATATGTTATTTTTTTATTCAATATATTTTAATAACAAACTATTTTAGTAACAAAGGTCTATCTAGTCAAGGCTATGGTTTTTTCAGTAGTCATGTATGGATGTGAGAGTTGGACTATGAAGAAAGCTGAGCGCCCAAGTTGTATTTAATTCAGAAAGCCAAATCAGTAAGTCTGTTTCTTTCTTTCTCATTTTCTTCTTTCCTTCCATCCTTCCATGCTTCTTCCCTTTCTTTTCTGCCTGCCTGTTTTTATCACTCACATAAGTAAAATTCTCCCAAAGCACCTCCCCCAGTGTCTTGTTTTTAATGTGCCCTAGACCCTCACTGATACCCACAGTTATTGTTTTCATTGAAATAAATAACTGTTTCCTGTGTGCCAATTTGGGGAGATAATGTATCCCAGTTTTAGAAGAAATTCCAGTTTTTTCCCAAATGGCCTGTATATGATCCTAGAATGCCTATGGATAATCTATTATGGGTTATGACAATAGTGGCATCAGATCAGATCAGTCGCTCAGTTGTGTCCGACTCTTTGCGACCCCATGAATCACAGCACCCCAGGCCTCCCTGTCCATCACCAACTCCCGGAGTTCACTGAGACTCACGTCCATCGAGTCAGCGATGCCATCCAGCCATCTCATCCTCTGTCATCCCCTTCTCCTCCTGCCCCCAATCCCTCCCAGCATCAGAGTCTTTCCCAATGAGTCAACTCTTCGCATGAGGTGGCCAAAGTACTGGAGTTTCAGCTTTAGCATCATTCCTTCCAAAGAATCCCAGGGCTGATCTCCTTCAGAATGGACTGGTTGGGTCTCCTTGCAGTCCAAGGGACTCTCAAGAGTCTTCTACAACACCACAGTTTAAAAGAATCAATTCTTCGGCACTCAGCCTTCTTCACAGTCCAACTCTCACATCCATACATGACCACAGGAAAAACCATAGCCTTGACTAGATGGACCTTTGTTGGCAAAGTAATGTCTCTGCTTTTGAGTATGCTATCTAGGTTGATCATAACCTTCCTTCCAAGGAGTAAGCGTCCTTTAATTTCATGGCTGCAGTCACCATCTGTAGTGATTTTGGAGCCCAGAAAAATAAAGTCTGACACTGTTTCCACTGTTTCCCCATCTATTTCCCATGAAGTGATGGGACCCGATGCCATGATCTTCGTTTTCTGAATGTTGAGCTTTAAGCCAACTTTTTCACTCTCCACTTTCACTTTCATCAAGAGGCTTTTGAATTCCTCTTTACTTTCTGCCATAAGGGTGGTATCATCTGCATTTCTGAGGTTATTGATATTTCTCCCAACAATCTTGATTCCAATTTGTGTTTCTTCCAGTCCAGCGTTTCTCATGATGTACTCTGCATATAAGTTAAATAAACAGGGTGACAATATACAGCCTTGACGAATGCCTTTTCCTATTTGGAACCAGTCTGTTGTTCCATGTCCAGTTCTAACTGTTGCTTCCTGACCTGCATACAAATTTCTCAAGAGGCAGGTCAGGTGGTCTGATATTCCCATCTCTTTCAGAATTTTCCACAGTTTATTGTGATCCACACAGTGAAAGGCTTTGGCATAGTCAATAAAGCAGAAATAGATGTTTTTCTGGAACTCTCTTGCTTTTTCTATGACCCAGCAGATGTTGGCAATTTGATCTCTGGTTCCCCCGCCTTTTCTAAAACCAGCTGCAACATCAGAAAGTTCACGGTTCACATATTGCTGAAGCCCAGCTTGGAGAATTTTGAGCATTACTTTACCAGCGTGTGAGATGAAAGCAATTGTACAGTAGTTTGAGCATTCTTTGGAATTGCCTTTCTTTGGGATTGGAATGAAAACTGACCTTTTCCAGTCCTGTGGCCACTGCTGAGTTTTGCAAATTTGCTGGCATATTGAGTGCAGCACTTTCACAGCATCATCTTTCAGAATTTGGAATAGTTCAACTGGAATTCCATCACCTCCACTAGCTTTGTTCGTAGTGATGCTTTCTAAGGCCCACTTGACTTCACATTCCAGGATGTCTGGCTGTAGGTCAGTGATCACACCATTGTGATTATCTGGGTCGTGAAGATCCAGTGGCATAGTAAATATCTATTTCAAGTGAATGTCTCCTGGCTGTTAGGCTATATTATCACAAGTTTGTGAAATCAATATTTCTATAAATATTGTTTTATTATGTATAAACAAAAGATGCTAGGAATCTTTAATCCTGCTTTATTGATTTTAGTTTCTATGTTTGATATTAATTAGTACCAATGTCTAACTATGCATAATTTAATGATGAGCAATTTCACCCAAGTTGTATTTAATACAAAGATTCAAAATAAGAATATAATTTAATGTTATCACAATACCTGTGCTGCTGTTGTTGAGTCACTAAGTCTTGTCTGACTCTTTGCAGACTTCATGCACTGTAGTGGTTTTTGCCATACACTGATATGAATCAATTGTGGATTTACATGTGTTCCCCATCCTGAACTCTGCTCCCACTTCCTTTACCCATTCCATCCCTCTGGGTCATCCCACTGCACCAACCCTGAGCACCCTGCCTCATGCATTAAACCTGGACTGGCTTTATTTTTTTAATGTTTTAAATGAACTTGCATTGTTTTAGTAATTTCATCCCAATTCACATTTACGTAACAAAATTATAATCATTTATACAAACACAAAGTTCATTGAAAAAATAACAAAATTAATGAATTTAAAAAATATTAAATGAATTTGCCTTTTCAGTTATCAATTTTTCTCTTCTGTTCAAAGGTGTTTGATATTGTCCTTGATCTTCTTTTTACCTTAAATTAATAAAGAACTTTATTTTATCCTTTATAGGTCCTTTTTAATTTTCCCAGTTACATCATGGTTGCTTCCTGGAGATACTTAGTACTGTTAAATTTGATACTTAGTACATGGGAAATAGATCGGGAAACAGTGGAAACAGTGTCAGACTTTATTTTGGGGGGCTCTAAAATCACTGCAGATGGGGATTGCAGCCATGAAATTAAAAGATGCTTACTCCCTGGAAGGAACATTATGACCAACCTAGACAGCATATTAAAAAGCAGAGACATTACTTTGTCAACAAAGGTCCGTCTAGTCAAGGTTATGGTTTTTCCAGTGGTCATGTATGGATGTAAGAGTTGGACTGTGAAGAAAGTTGAGTGCCCAAGAATTGATTCTTTTAAACTGTGGTGTTGGAGAAGACTCTTGAGAGTCCCTTGGACTGCAAGGAGACCCAACCAGTCCATTCTAAAGGAAATCAGTCCTGCGTGTTCATTGGAAGGACTGATGCTGAAGCTGAAACTCCAGTACTTTGGCCACCTCATGCGAAGAGTTGACTCATTGGGAAAGACTCTGATGCTGGGAGGGATTGGGGGCAGGAGGAGAAGGGGACGACAGAGGATGAGATGGCTGGATGGCATCACTGACTCTATGGACATGAGTTTGAGTGAACTCCAGGAGTTGATGATGGACAGGGAGGCCTGGCGTGCTGCGATTCATAGTGTTGCAAAGAGTCGGACACAACTGAGCTATTGAACTGACTGACTGACTGTCAAATTTGCCACAGAGTCATTCTTAATGGCAATGCAGCTAAGTTGCATTAAGTTAGCAATGCAGATAAGTTCTGAAAACAACTTAGTTTTAATTCATCAGTCATCCCAGTACTTCATCTAAAATTCATTTTCATCTCTCATTGCTTTTCTTTCTGGAGGCTGCTGTCAGTGGGATACATAAGACCCTTGAGAGATAGACCCAAGTGTCTTCTTTATACCAATACTACATTTTTCTAAGAAGTATGGTTTTATTTTCTGAATCAGCTACTCCAAGACAGCATTAATAATAACTGCACAGTTTTTACCAATAAGGATACATTCTTTTTAAAAACTGCAGTCATAGCTTTTATGGATTTGAACATGTAATGCATTTAATAACATTTCTCTGGCATCATTCAGTGATCTGATTTGACCATTATAACTAATGAACTGTTATGTTCAATAATGTTTATATTGACACTTTCACTCATACTCTCACAACCCCTTGTGACTTTGTCATTAAAAAGTTATACATTGATAAAACTGAAATGAAAAAGGAAAATGTAAAAGAAAAGAAAATTTAAATTCACAACCTAACAAGCATAGTGATATTCATCCACTTAATAGAATACTTAATTGGAAATGTCAATGTAAATAAAATAGAAATAGGCTTTGCAAAATTCCTTATTTTAAAAAATGTAACCTCTTCTTTCCACTCAAAAATACCAAAGAAGAGGACAACTACTGAGATAATTTTGAATACATTTGAATTTGGAAAAGAAAGAATATGAAAATATTCAGTTTTTTGTTGCCAGTAGAACAGCCTGGCAAGGTACCCCACAATTCAACACTTTGCATGAATGCTTGCTTTGCTGTATGTGAGACATGTTTCCTTGGAGAATAAATTTTGAAAAATATTGAGTTTCAACTTAGATTTTATTTATAGGTGGGCTTATACAACAGGATGGTTTCCTTTTCTACCTAGGGTCTGAATGATTTTTAAACTCAGCAGGTTTAACTCAAAACAGCCAGAACATCAATATTATGAAATGTTTTCTTTGAGAAAATATCCATCAAAATATTAAATGAATGATCATAAGTTATAAAAATACCTCTCCTGATAATTGATTGATTATGCAGCTCTAGGTAGAAGACTAATTAAAGGACATGTGTGCATTCTGAACGAAGCAGCAGGTATCTATGAGGATTAGTCAATCAGCATGCAAAGAGAATGAACAAAGCTGCAAAATCTTACTTAGGTCAGCTGGCACCCAAAATGTGTTAGATGAACGTTAAATAGTACAGAAATGCTTTAGTGTGTTTCATGTTAATACGCACAAGGGTGTTAAAACTTGTCATTTAGAAGCTGATGCTCAGCATTCGTCCACACAACTGTTATGAGAGTTCTTTCTCTGGTTGTTTTGTTCCATATTTTCAATTATGTGGTTAATATTCAATTAACTAGAAGATTACAAGGTTAGAGACAATTGCCCACCATTGTATATTTAATGCCTCTTATGTCTAAAGAGTAAATATATCTTGAATAAAAGGAGAAATATAATAAATAACCTGGCCACCTGCCAATGCTAGTGTACAGACTGGTGCTACCATCCTTGTGCTTACCTATATCAAACAGTGTAAGAGAAACTGACTCCAATGTATCATCCCCTTGAAATTGTTACCTGGAGCTTTCAGTTCTTCAAGTCTGATTATCTACTTTCTTTTAATTCATTTTGAGATGTATTTTCAGTCCTACAAAATGCACACAGAGAAACATAGTTTGTCTAATTTTGACCAACGTGTACATGTGTGAAAACATGATCTCATCTTAATTAGATTCAGTTTACCTCATCCAAGAAAGTTTCATTATAATTCTTTGCAGTCAAATTCCCATCAAACCTTTTGATCAGATCAAGACATCCAATTTTGATCTCTGTGGATAACTTTGGCCTGTCATAGGACATCATATGAATAGGATTATAAAGCACATAATCTTTGTAACTAGCTACTTGTGCTTAGAAATTTTTTTGAGATTCATCTTTCTTAAATAACTCATTAGTATTCTATTGCATAAATATAACATAATTTTTTAAAATGTTTATTCCCTTGTTGGCGTATTCCCAAATTTTAACCTTAAATAAATCTACTGGTTTCCTGACTTTGGTTTATATCCCTTTGAATTTTAAACACCAAATAATCCAATCTATGGTGTCACTGATATCTGAATCTCTGAAAAAGTTTTTGTATGTGCCTATGGCTACCCACTCCAGTATTCTTGCCTGGGAATTCCATGGACAGAGTAGTTTGGTGGGCTGGGGTAGCAAAGAATCAGACACGACTGAACAACTAACACACACATACAGGGAAAAATAATTCATACTTTTCATTCTCAAAGACAATTGGCCCCAAATAAATGAAAATTGTTGACCCTGTTTGCTTCTTTTGTTCTATTAATAAAACACATCACAGATTGTCTTGGGACCCTGACTGCTCAAATGTGCAGTGGTCAATTCCTGACCCAAAGTCAATTCTTTCCACATCAGTTCTTCATTCAGAACCAGAGACAGTCTCTTAACACCAACAGGTTATGATGGGGAATGAGGCATCAAATTAGGGGAAGTAAGGAGAAAATAAACCTTAATTGCTATCTTTATTGTCACATTACTTCTGATATTACTTTAAAATTTCCATTAGCTTAATATTGCTCAGAAAGTACCCCAAATCTGAGACACACTTTGTTATGACCGCAAGTTTCTTGTCTTAAGAGACTTGTATTGTTCCATAGATATATTATTAAATAACTAAAGCACAACTGTAATTTGATTAAAGTTAGGAAAAGTACAATTATAAAAATGAATCAGGGCTTAAAAGGATGGAGAGGATGATTTTGGCAAGCACATATGCTAGTCAATCCTCCCTACACTTTGAACCATATTAAGAAGAAGATAATAGATTGGGAAGAGGTGGGAAGTTATCTAATAAGAATGAAAGGTTGAATATTGAGGTGTTTTCCTATTCCTACTACAGTCACTAACAAGAAAGCATTCATCTTTTAATTCATTGTTCATTAACACTGGGAAAGAAATGCACCTCGCAGCAATAAATACTGTGTAAATAAAATTCTAAGAAGAGTGGAAGGTTTTAGAGACCATAATATTTTCCCTTAGATTTTATTCTTTTAATCTTTGTGTTTAGGGGAAAATAAACTTGGCAAAGGCAAGTTATTTGAACTTATTATAACTAGAATTTTTTAGATTTATTTTTATGTTAGAAGCAATGCCTTTGTTCAATAGCACCTCAGCATCAGTTGAAATAAGGCCTTAGCAGGTGGATCAGACAGATGGTAATCAGAATTCCCAGGTTTACCACTAACATTCATTGTTTCATCAAAACAAAGATAAGGAAAAAAAATTAAAGAGAAGGCTAAGCATATATCAACTCCTATTATGGAGACCAGTGTTTTAAATTTTGCATTCCACAGTGATTATCCAGGGGAAATTAAAGCATTAGCTAAAGACATTGATAAATATTTCTATCAATTTGTTCAGACAAAAATGTTTTTTAAAATACAGACTATAGCATAATTATTCAAAATAAACAGTAATTAATGGAACTAAATCAGGCAACAAAAGGGTTTGCAAATTTGCCCTGTGGTTTACCAGCTGTGCTTTTTACTGTCTGCACTGTGAATTTACACTCAAGCTTTGCATTCTCAAGAGGTGGTAGAAAATTGAAGCACATTTTAAAAACATGTTAAGTAAGAGTAAAATTACCAATTTAGTCAGTCTAAATCATATGGCAATGAGAGATTTATTTTTTTAAAAGATCTTTATGAAGCAAAATTAACAAGCCTCTATTGGACACCTACTCTATAACAGTTGTGTGAAGCATAAGGATACAGACTTAAGTAAGCCATTTAGGGTGTAAATAGTAGAAAATAGTATATAGACATGATCAAAAACATTTTAATGAAGAGTTTAACTCCAGGTTACAGAAACGATCTTCATGACAAAGATTATCACAATGGTGTGATCACTCACCTAGAGCCAGACATCCTGGAATGTGAAGTCAAGTAGGCCTTAGAAAGCATCACTACAAACAAATCTAGTGGAGGTGATGGAATTCCAACTGAGCTATTTCAAATCCTGAAAGATGATGCTGTGAAAGTGCTGCACTCAATATGCCAGCAAATTTGGAAAACACAGCAGTGGCCACAGGACTGGAAAAGGTCAGTTTTCATTTCAATCCCAGTGAAAGGCAATGCCAAACAATACTCAAACTACAACACAATTGCACTCATCTCACACATTAGTAAAGTAATACTCAAAATTCTCCAAGCCAGGCTTCAGCAATACGTGAACCGTGAACTTCCAGATGTTCAAGCTGGTTTTAGAAAAAGCAGAGGAACCAGAGATCAAATTGCTGGATCATCAAAAAAGCAAGACAGTTCCAGAAACACATCTATTTCTGCTTTATTGACTATTCCAAAGCCTTTGTGTGGATCACAATAAACTGTGGAAAATTCTGAAAGAGATGGGAATACCAGACCACCTGACCTGCCTCTTGAGAAACCTATATGCAGGTCAGGAAGCAACAGTTGGAACTGGACATGGAACAACAGACTGGTTCCAAAAAGGAAAAGGAGTTCGTCAAGGCTGTATATTGTCATCCTGCTTATTTAACTTATATGCAGAGTACATAATAAGAAATGCTGGGCTGGAAGAAGCACAAGCTGGAATCAAGATTGCCAGGAGAAATATCAATAACCCCAGATATGCAGATGACACCACCCTTATGGCAGAAAGTGAAGAGGAACTCAAAAGCCTCTTGATGAAAGTGAAAGAGGAGAGTGAAAAAGTTGGCTTAAAGCTCAACATTCAGAAAACGAAGATCATGGCATCTGGTCCCATCAGGTCATGGGAAATAGATAGGGAAACAGTGGAAACAGCATCAGACTTTTTATTTTTTTGGGCTCCAAAATCACTGCAGATGGTGATTGCAGCCATGAAATTAAAAGACGCTTACTCCTTTAAAGGAAAGCAACCTAGATAGCATATTCAAAAGCAGAGACATTACTTTGCCAACTTTGACTCATTGGAAAAGACTCTGTTGCTGGGAGGGATTGGAGGCAGGAGGAGAAGGGGACGACAGAGGATGAGATGGTCGGATGGACGTGAATCTGAGTGAACTCCGGGAGTTGGTGACGGACAGGGAGGCCTGGAATGCTGCAATTCATGGGGTCACAAAGAGTCGGATGTGACTGGGCAACTGAACTGAATTGAATGACTTAGTCAATTAGGGAAATGAGCAAAATTGCTCTTTAAAGCTACTTGAAAATTAGGTTTGGGAATCAGAAACCATGCACTACCTTAACTTTGGCCTCAGATACATAGTCCTTCCTGGGTAGTAAGAAAAGTTTATTCCAGAACCTGATAATGCTGGGGAAATTTTATTTGCTTCTCTTTGTCATTAGAAATAGGCCTCATAAAACAGCTTCAAAAAAGTTCTTGTCCCTGTTAGGGTTGGAATTATAATGGATAATTTGCATGACACACGATGGCTTAGGCTAAGTTCTTAGATTTCTATTTGTAACCACAGTATATGTACTTGTGCTGAAAGTGGAAAGATTACATTATAATAAATGAAAAATAATTATTTTATATAGCTACTCTTAGATACTAACCAAGCTATCCACCAACTTAAGCACATTTTCCCTTATTCAGGTTCATGTTTCTGTATGAATCTAAAGCACTGTCATCCTTGTTGTTTTATTTGTTGTGTCATATCTGACCCAATTATCATATGAAAACCAAAGTATTTTAGATCAATTTTAATCCTTTTTGTGTAGGTTCAACTTTATTTTATTCCACATAACTTTTGTATGCTATTTCTTTATTAATATTTTTTCAGCTTTATTCAGATGTGATTAACAGATAAAACTGTAACATACATTGTAGTGATTTATGTATACACTGTGAAAGGAGTCCCCAAATCTAGTTAATAAAAATTTCACATTTTATTTATTTATTTTTTTTTGCTGAGAACATTTAAGTTCCACTTTATGACTTTACTAGGAAATTTCAGTTATTTTATGCAGTGTTATCAATATAGTCACCATATTTAGATAAGATCCTCAGACCTTATTCATCTTATAGCTTGAAAGTTTGTATCTTTCCCTATTTCCCCCATCCTCCATCCCTGGCAACTAATTTTCCAGTCTTTGTTTTGTGTGTGGTTTTTTTTTTTTTTTTTTTGGATTCTACATTTAAGTGATACCATGTAGTATTTGTCTTTCTCTGTTTGGCTTGTTTTTTTGAATGCTTATTTCAAATATCATCATTGATACTTTGTTGGTTATTGTTTATGAGAATAATATGTTTCTAAGTATTTAGTTAACATTTCAATTAATATTAAAATTTGTTTTAAAAGTAACAGAAATATGTATTGATTTTTCCAAACTTAATACAAGACATAAAATATAAATAACTTTTATATATGTTTTGAATTTACAATCTCTCTGTAACAGAGTTATACTTTCAGCAGAATTGCTATTCATTTTTAAAGTTTTCTTTGATCATGATAAACCATTTGTTCTTAATTAAAGTTTTGATCATTAGACCTAACAAAGTCGTAAGTGAAAATGCTATTTTTCATTTTACTTACAATGACATAAATCAACAAATTATAATTTTATTAAGATATTTAAAGTCTTCTACAACAAGATACATTGTGCTAGATGTTGCTAATTTTAAAAAAAATTTTCTTTGTCTTTTATACAGTGACATATATCTGAGTTTTTGAGACCAGATTAAATATCACAAATGTAACCTCACATGCAAACAACTTCCAGTATTGTTTTTAAAGTCATTCTGTACAGTTGGTATGATTATCCTGTAGAATATAGAAATGTGCCTATTTTGTGAATAGAAATAAGTAATATGAATATGAAATAACATCACATATGAAATAACTAAATAGTTATGGATTTATGTAAATTCTGATATAAAAGTTTGATGATAAATTTATGGAAATAGTTGAAAAACAATTTTTAATACAATCAGTTTTCTTGCCTCCCATAAAGCTAATCAAAATTTAGTAAAAGCTTTGAGGAAATTAATTTGAGAGTTAAACATTCTAGAGGCCCTGTTTTAGGAGAGAAAGGTTCTTATTTTGTGAGTATTAATTCCAGAGGTCTTCTACTGGAGTCTTAATGTGAAAATCTGAGAAAATTCCTCTCTTATTTCTAGTAGGGAAAGGGAAAAAGAAGAAATAACATCAGAGCTCTCTGTTCTCTTTAATAAGACCTAACCTCAAATCTGTTATATTATCACACCAGAATGTAACCTATTGGGATTTTATCAAAACTTAACCCATCTGGGAGAAAGGAATAGCCAGCTAAATAGCTCACTGAAAGACTGTGATCTAATCATAGGACATTATATATATTGCCTGTACAACCTCTCTACCATCACATCAATAACTCTCTTGAACAATAAATGGGGATTACTACTAAACAACAGCAACGAAACCCTTCAAGACTTAAATGGTTTTAAAAAAGCATCTATGGCAAAACTAATACAATACTGTAAAGTTAAAAAAAAAAAGCATCTATGAATAACCAGATAAAACAGGGGTGACATGGAACAAGAGCACCACAGCCAATTTTAGCCTCTGAAAACACAGCCTCAACAAACAGTAATGGTCTAACTTCTAGCCAGACAATCATAAAACCTCATGTTCTTTTGGCCTGATACATCATGTACAGTTTTCAACAAAAATTAGCAAGGTTTGCCAGAAGGGCAAAAAATAAAATCTGAAGAAACAGAGCAAGCATTAGATATGGCATAGATTTTGAAAACTTCAAATTTGGAATTTGAAATAATTTCATTAAAGGCTCTAATGGAAAAGTAATATGTTAAACATAACATGCTAAAGGCTCTAATGGGAAATATAAAAAGCATGCAAAAACAGACAAGTAATGTAAGGAGAGGTATGTAAATTTTGATAAGGAACAGAAAGAAATGCTAGAATTCAAAAACATTGTAACATAAATGAATGCCTTTGATGAGGTCATCAATAGACCATACACATTTATATGGAAATAATGAGTTTGAAGATATGTCAATAAAAACTTCCAAAACTAAAATGAAAAGAGAAAAACTATGAACAGAATTTCCAAGAACTGTGGGCTAATTGTGAAAACTGTAGCCTTATGTGTAATGGACATATCAAAGAGAGAGGAATGGGAAAAATAAACAGAAAAAAATAGATGTGGTAATAATAATGGCTGAGAATTTTCCAAAACTAGTGACAGATACCAAACCACAGATCCAGAATCTCAGATAACACCAAGTAGGATAAATACCAAAAAATCTTTATCTAGGCATATCATATTAAACTTCAGAGAATCAAAAATGAAGAGAAAATCTTGAAAGAATCCAGAGGGAAGAGGGAAGCAACATGCCTATAGAGGAATAAGATAAGAATTACATCAAAATTTTCTGAAATATCTCTTCTCTGCAAGCAAAATGAGTGGAGTAATTACTTAAAATGTTTAAAGAAAAAAAAAAAAAGGCAAGAAAACACCAAGCTAAAATTTTTTTAGTGAGATCATTTCTCAAGCATGAGGAGAAATACTTTCTCAGACAAAGAAAAGTAGAGAGACTTTGTCACAAATAGGCTTACCTTGTAATAAATGTTAAAAGAAGTTATTCAAAGAGAAGGAAAAAGATATAGGTGAGAAACTTGTGTCATAAAGAAAGGAAGTATACCATGGAAGGAATAAGTAAAGGTAAAACATACATTTTTATTTATTTTGTTAATTATTTAACCAGGTCAAGAAGCTGGTTAAGTGTGATGCCTCTTTGTCTACAGTCTCTGATCTGCTTGATCCCATGGATCCTGGGCCCAGATTTGTATAAGACTGGCGAGTTCCATTCCTTTCTGAGTCACAGTGAGAACATGGTGTCCAAAGTTGATGAAGTGAAGTCCATGAGCAAGTTCAATATGAAGAGGGTGCTGTGTTTGGCAATGGCTGTTGGCCACATGAAAATGACACACGAATAGCTTGTGTACAGCATTGTGTACATTAGATGTTAGCTTCTTGATGTAATTGCTCAAGAAAAATTAACAGAATGTCTGGGCTTTGTACACATGGGCAAGCCCCAATGTCTATAGTAAGTCACGGCTTGATGGACCATACTCCTATCATTAACAACAACAACAAAAGTGTTTCTATTATTTTGTTCAAAACAATAGCAATGTTGTATTTGGTGGTTAGAGCCTGTAGATAATGGCAACTGCCTTCAAAGGTCCCATGCACGCACTGCTGTACTCAGTGCCCCCGACCCTGCAGCAGGCCACCACTGACCCACACCTCTGCCAGAGACTCCTAGACACTCAAGGGCAAGTCTGGATCAGTCTTTTGTAGGGTCACTTATCTTTTCTACTGGGTCCTGGTACATGCAAGGTTTTGTTTGTGCCCTCCAAGAGTCTGTATCCTCAGTCCTGTGTAAGTTCTGGCAGCTGTATGGTGGGTTTAATGAATACCTCCTACAAGAGGAATTATGCCATACCCAGGTCTGCTTCACCCAGAGCCCCTGCCATTGGGGCAGGCCACTGCTGACCCATACCTCCACAGGAGACTCTCAAACAGAGTTTTGGCTCAGTTTTTGTGGGGTCTCTTGGTCCTGGTGCATACAAGGTTTATTTGAGCTCTCTGAGCGTCTCTGGCATGTAAGGGGTTTGAGTCTAAGTGTGACTTTGCCCCTCCTCCCATCTTGCTGGGGCTTCTCCTTTGCCCTTGGATGTGGGGTATCTTTTATGGGGGGGATCCAATATTCTCCTGTCAATGTTTGTTCAGCAGCAAGTTGTAATTTTGGAGTTCTCACAGGAAAAGATGAGTGCACATCCTTCTACTACACCATCTTGAAAAGCCAAAGCCTCTGACTGTGTGGATCACAACAATCTGTGGAAAATTCTTAAAGAGTTGGGAATACCAGACCACCTTACATGCCTCCTAAGAAATCTGTATGCAGGTCAAGAATCAACTGTTAGAACTGGACATGGAACAACAGACTGATTCCAAATCAGAAAAGGACTATGTCACAGCTGTATATTGTCACCCTGCTTATTTAACTTATAAGCAGAATACATTCTGAGAAATGCCAGGCTGGATGAAGTACAAGCTGGCATCAAGATTGCTTGGAGAAATATCAATAACCTCAGATGTACAGATGACACCACCATTATGGAAAAAAAGTGAAGAAGAAGAACTAAAGAGCCTCTTGATGAAATTGATAGAGGAGAGTGAAAATGTTGGCTTAAAACTGAACATTCAGAAAACTAAGATCATAGCATCTGGCCCCATCACTCATGGCAAAAAAGATGGGAAACAATGGAAACAGTGAGAGACTTCATTTTGGGGGGCTCCAAAATCACTGCTGATGTTGACTGCAGCTGTGAAATTAAAAGATGCTTGCTCCTTGGAAGAAAAGCTATGACCAAACTAGACAGCATATTGAAAAGCAGAGACATTACTTTACCAACAAAGGTCTATCTAGTAAAAGCTATGGTTTTTCCAGTAGTCATGTTTGGATGAGAGAGCTGGACTATAAAGAAAGTTGAGCACAGAAGAATTGATGCTTTTGAACTGTGGTGTTGGAGAATTGGACTGCAAGATGATTCAACCAGTCCATCCTAAAGGAAATCAGCCCTGAACATTCATTGGAAGGGCTAATGCTGAAGTTGAAACTCCAATACTTGGGCCACCTGATGCGAAGAACTGACTGAGTTGAAAAGACCCTAATGCTGGGAAAGATTGAGGGCAGGAGGAGAAGGGGACGACAGAGGATGAGATGGTTGGATGGCATCGCTGACTCAATGGACATGAGTTTGAGTAAGCTCGCGGAGTTGGTGATGGACAGGGAAGCCTGGCATGCTGCAGTACTTGGAGTCGCAGAGTCAGAAAAGACTGAGAAACTGAGCTAAACTGAACTGAACTGATAGCATGCAGATAAGTGAAATAAATGATAGTCATATAAACAAATGGAGAGAAGAACTGGAAATATAGTCTGTCATAAGGTACCTATTATAAGGTATTCTCATAAGGTAACTGTAGAGCTGTAGGAGATTTCTATTACACATATTTAAAACTCAAAGACAGTCACTAAGAATTTTTAAAAGAAGCATAACATATGCTGAGAGGAGATTGAATAATATAATGTTTGCCAAACAAAAGAAGGTAGAAAATGTGAAAGTAAAATGAAACAAAAAACAAAGGCAACATATAGAAAACAGTTAAAATAGATACAATTGCAATAGTAAGTATAATTGCAGCTATTAATAATCACTTTAAATGTGAATGGTCTAAGTAAAACAAGTAAGAGACAGAGAATCTTAGAGAACAAAAAAAGAAAAAAGACCCATCTATATGTTGTCTAAGACAAATTCACTTTAAATATAAAGACAGGTAATTTGGAAGTAAAGGTTTGGAGAAAACTATGCCAGACTAAGATTATTCAAAGGAAAGCAGGAAAAGCTATATTATTTTTAGGAACAGCTATATTACTTTCAGGCAGAGCCAACTTCAGGGCAATAAGAGTTATAAAATGGAGCATGATGTAATGATAAGAGGATGAATTATTCAAGAAAACATAATAATCTTTAATATCTATGTGCCTAATAACAGAGTGTCAAAACACATGACGCAAAACTGATAGAACTGCAAAGAGAACTAGATGAATTTGCTATTATATTTGGAGAGTTCAACACTCTCCTATCAGTAGAAGACAGATACAGCAGGGAAAAATCAGTAAGAATGTAGCTGAACTAAATAGGACCATCAATCAATTGGATCTAATTGACATTTATAGAACACTTCATCAAGCACCAGCAGAATACACATTCTTCTCAAGCTCACATGGAACATTCACCAAGATAGATGATATTTTGGGCCATAGAATTTACCTTAATAAATTTAAAAGAACAAACATCATATAAAGTATGCTAGTAGGTGACAGTGAAATTCAACTAGAAATCAATAACAGAAGGATACCTGGAAAATTCAAAAAATATTTGCAGATTTTGAGACTTCTCAATAATATGTAGATCAATATGAGGGATCTACATATTGAAGGGAAAATTTAAGATAGTTTGAATTAAATGAAAATGAAACCACAAGCTATCAATGTATGTGATATGCATCAAAAGCAGAGGGATGGTATGGGGAGGGAGGTGGGAGGGGGGTTCAGGATTGGGAACACATGTACACCCATGGAGGATTCATGTTGATGTATGGAAAACCAATACAATATTGTAAAGTAATTCTCCTCTATTTAAAATAAATAAATTTAAATTTTAAAAAAGCAGTAGAGTGAAATTAACATTGAAACCATAAATTTGAAGTTATCTAAAATTAATAATCTATGCTTCCACCCTGAGAAACTAGGAAACAAGAGCAAATTCATTTCAAAGTAAAAAAATTAAATAAAAATGAAATGAATAAATAAAAAATAAAATAATAAAAATCAGAGCAGGAATCAATATAATTGAAACTAAGAAAAAAAATAGAGAAAAGCAAAGCAAACAAACTCTGATTCCTTGGAAAGCTTAATAAAATTGATAAACCCTACTCAGACTAGTCAAGAAAAAAGAAAAAAGGCACAAATTACTAATATCAAAAATAAAAGAAGGACTGGTGGTAAGTGGCTTCAGTTCTGTTCAACTCTTTGCAATCCCATGGACTGTAGTCTGCCAGACTCTTCTATCCATGGGATTCTCCAAGGCTAGAATACTGGAATGGGTTGTCATGCCCTTCTCCAGGGAAAAGAAGGACTAGTGCTATTGAATTCATGGACATTTAATCAAAAAATTTTATGAACAAATATATGCTTACAAATTTGGTAAATGAGATGGAATGAATCAATTTGTTGAAAGACACAATCTATCAAAACTCATGCAAGAAGAAGCAGATAACCTTTAAAGATAATGAATCAAATAAATAACATTCCAAAAGAGAAGGTAAAATGCCCAGATGTTTTCACAGGTAAATTCTACCAATCATTTAAGGAAGAAACAATGTCAGTTCTTTACAATCTATTCCAAAATAAAGTCAAATCTTAACAAAGACATTACAAGAAAGATATTATTGCAGATCAGTATCTCTCACAAGTATGCAAAAATCTTCAACTTAATATTAGCAAATTAAATACAACAATGTATAAAAATAATTATATATAGGATGACCAAGTGGAATTTATCTCAGGTATGCAAGACTGCATTAACATTAAAAGATAACTTAATAAAATCTATTATAAAAACAAGCTAAAGAAGAAAAATCACAAGATCATATCAATAGATGCAAAGGCATTTGCTAATATAAAATGCTCATTTATGATAAAAAACTCTGAGTAAACAAGGAAAGTGAAAGTTGCTCAGTCGTGTCTGACTCTTTGCAACCCCATGGACTGAGCCTTTCAGGTTTCTCTGTCCATGGAATTCTCCAAGCCAGAATACTGGAGCGGGTAACCATTCCCTTCTCCAGGGAATCTTCCAAACCCAGGGATCCAACCCAGGTCTCCTGCATTGTGGGCAGATTCTTTATGGTATGAGCCACCAGAAAAGCCCATACAAGGAAAAGAGACCAAAAAAATCTAGAGCTAACCTCATACTAATAATGATAAGAAACTAGTTGTTTTCCTTCTAAGATCAGATACAAAGAAAGGATACCATCTTTCACCACTTACAGTCAACATTGTACAGGACATTCTGCTTAATGCAATAAGTCAAGAAACAAAATAGATGGTACAAATATTGGAAAGGAAGACATAAAATTGTCTCTTTTGTTTGCAAATGACATGATTGTCTATGTGGAAAATCTTGCCAAAAACCAACAAAAACAACTGGAATTAATAAACAGTACTATACATATTTGAAGTTTAAAACACAATGCTATTTACATAGTATAAAAAAGTTTAGGTAAAAATCTGACAAAATGTATACAAGGCCTACATGAGTAATACTTTAAGATTTGATGAAAGAAATCAAAGTTCTAAATAAATGCAGAGATAGTCAATATTCATAGATAGGAAGAACAATACTATTAAAATGTCATTTCTTCACAACTTGATCTGTAGAATCAATGCAATGCCAATCAGAATCTCAGCAAGTTACTTTTTGGAAGCTGGCAAACTAGCTCTAAAGCTAGTAAAATGTGAAACTATAAAGCTTCAAGAAGATAACAGGGATGAAAATCTATGTGACCTCAGGATTGACAATGATTTTTCAGACTTAGACCAAAAGACCAATAAATGAAAGAAAAAAATCATAAATTGGACTTCATTAAAATTAAACACTTCTGTTCTGCAAAATTTTCTCTTCAGGGAACGAAAAGACAAGTCACAGAGTTGGAGAAATTTTTTACAAAATGCATAACCAGTAGAAAAACTTCAAAACACAGAAAAACTCTCAAAACTTAAAAATAAGGAAAAAATGCAGGTAAAGCTTTGAAGAGAAACCTTGCCAAACTATATACTGGAATATATATTTATGTGTCAAAGTGAAAGTCACTCAGTCATGTCTGACTCTTTGCGACCCTATGCCCTACACAGTCTATGGAATTCTCCAGGCCAGAATCCTGGAATGGGGAGTCTTTCCCTTCTACAGGGGATCTTTCCAACCCAGGGATTGAACCCAGGTTTCCCTCATCGTATGCAGATTCTTTACCAGCTGAGCCACAAGGGAAGCCCATATATATTTGTATATATATGCATATATATATATATGCCCAATAAAGATAGACAAAATGTTCAATATCACATTATTAAGAAACTTCATATTAAAATAATAATGATGTATCACCATATACCTATTAGAAACGTCAAAATCCAAAATACTGAAGATACAGAATCCTGTTGGAAATATAGAGAAACAGGTACCATCATTCATTGCTGGTCGAAGTACAAAATGGTGCTGCCACTTTGGAAGACAGTTCAGCAGTTTCTCAAACATCTAACCATATTCTTACGGTATAATACAGCAATTGTGCTCCTAAACCTTTATAAAATGTAGTGGAAGCTTATATACACACAAAATCCTCCAAGTAAATATTTATAGAGGTTTTATTTGTAATTTCCAAAAAATGGAAGCAACCAAAATGTCATTTAATAGTTGAATTGGATAAACAATGGTATGTATGGCCACAAAATGAAATATTGTTCATTAAAAGAACTTTAAATGTGTGTCACTAGGTAAATGAAACCAATCTGAAAAGACTATACATTGTATGACATTATGTATATGTCATGTCAGCTACATGACATTCTAAACAATGAAAGACTACACAGATGAAAAAAATAATTTCTGAAGGTTTGGTGGTAGAAATAAATATGTCTAAGACAGGGAATTTTCAAGGTAGTGGTAATATTTGGGCTTCCCAGGTGGCACAGGGGTAAAGAATCCACTTGGAATGTAAGAGGTGTAAGAGATGTGGGTTCGATCCCTGGGTTGGGGAGATCCCTGGAGTAGGAAATGGCAAAAGCCCAAGTATTCTTGCCTGGAAAATTCCAGGTACAGAAGAGCCTGGCAGGCTACAGTCCACGGGGCCACAAAGAATGGGACACAACTGAGTGCAGTAATACTTTGTATGATATTTGTATGGTGGGTGTATAACTTTATACCGATATTTGGCAAAATCCATAGAAACTAACAACAAAAAGAACTCATCTTAATGTATTCAATGGACTTTTGTTGAAAATAATATATCAACATAGGTTCATCAGTTGCACTAAATGTTCCACACTGATGCAAGCTATTAATAGGGAAGATGGGGTTGCAGGTAGGCAGTGGGAAGTTTATGGGAACTATCTATATTCCTTTACAATTTTCCTGTAACTTAAACTGCTCCAAAATAAAATCTATTAACTAAAAATAATTTTAAGCTAAAAATATTAGGAATTACATCATAAGCACTAAAGGTTAAGAAAAAAAAGTAATATTGTATCCAATGAAATAGAAGCCATGCAAGCTCTGCACATGTTCTGTGCCCTTTCTGTGATATTTATCTTGTTAGGTTTCATGTTTTCTTTTTGTCAAAGACTTTCCTCTCATTAAATAAAAGGTCAAGTAGAATTCAGTCCATATTTATTATTCTTTTAAAAATTTTGTACTGGAAAAGTTTCTATTAACCTATTCTTTACAGGTGCCCTTCTAGATGGCCATTCTTTATCTAGCAGAGGCTGCATCTGTTTGGCTTGGTCTAAACTGAGATGAGAATGATTTACAAAGCTGGCATAGTTCAGCTCTGTATGGCTTCCTAGAGTGCTCTAATGAAGGGAATTAACTCAATCTGGGTAAAGGAGAAAAAAACATATCAGAGAAGATTCTTAGATCACGTAAGCACCAGCCAACAGTCTTCTTGCTACAACATTTACGGTGAGGAAAGTAGATACAATTTCATCTGCTTATATTTAAAAGGTCATATTAAATAGGCTCCTCATTCACAGACAAAAAAGTATTTGGGATTAGCAAATTAATGATGTTCAAAGAGTTATTTAAATTCCATTAAGTTTTCAACAACACATTTAATCATAAAAATTTTATTTGTATAACTTCCAAATCTTCTCCACAAATATTAATAAAAATACAACAACAGCAGCAAAAATGCAAATTCATATTACATGAAGGGCAAAGAGCTTAGTGAAAGATATTGGCTTTGCAGTCAGACAAATAGTGTTCTAGTACTTGGAAAGCCACTAATGAGATCTGGGACCTTGTAAAGGTCAATTAACATTTGAGAGCCTTAGTCTCCTCGCCTTCTCATCTATGAAACGAGAATGTGAGTCCAGCTAATCAAGATCACTGCCAACTTTACTGTTCCTTTAATGTCACCACTCTATTCAGTGTACTGGCACAAATGTGCTTTTTGAAATTATAAGGGCTTTTCAATTGGAATTATTTCTCCAAAAAAATAAACACATACATATACAAAATAAGAACCATTATATATTTATAAAAATCATGAAACATTTTATGTTGAAATGAATGTATTCAAACTATCAATTCTATAAAAGGACCTATCTCAAGATATGCTCATTGGGTTTTCTCATTATCATTCAGTTGTCAGGTCTTCCATTTGACAAGCTGCACAGTTTGATGGCCAGAAGAGGAATTAAACAATTTTATAACATTTAATACAAATGAAGACAGAATGCTCTTGAGCATATGATAGAAATACAGACTTGACATTTATCAACCATGTCATATATGTTGCAATTTTTATAGGCTCTCCAAGCCTTCTTAGAACTTAGGCCAGGGACAAGGCAGGGTCAATCACTTAACTAAATCTCTTCCATATCAGTGATATCCACAGCAGGTTGATCCTAAGAACCACTTACAAGCTTCTTAACTATCCCTTTTCCCTGAACCCATACCACATTCAGTTCAGTCAGTTCAGTTCAGTCATTCAATCATGACTGATTTGCAACGCTAGCGACTGCAGCAAGCCAGGCTTCCCTGTCCATCACCAACTCCTGAAGTTTGCTCAAACTCATGTACATCGAGTCAGTGATGTCATCCAACTGTTTTATCCTCTGCCATCCCCTTCTCCACCTGCCTTCAATCTTGTCCAGAATCAGAGTCTTTTCAAATAAGTCAGTTCTTCGCATCAGGTGGCCAAAGTATTGGAGTTTCAGCTTCAGTATCAATCCTTTCAATGAATATTCAGGACTGATTTCCTTTACAATTGACTCATTTGATCTCCCGCAGTCCAAGGAACCCTCAAGAGTCTCCAACACAGTTCAAAAGCATCAATTCTTCCGTGTTCAGCTTTCATTATCATCCAACTCTCACATCCATACACGACTACTGGAAAAACAATAGCCTTGACTAGATGGACATTTGTTGGTAAAATAATGTCTCTGCTTTTTAATATGCTGTCTAGGTAGCTTATAGCTTTTCTTCCAAGGAGCAAGCATCTTTTAATTTCATGGCTGCAGTCACCTTCTGCAGTGATTTTGAAGTCCAAGAAAATAAAGTCTGTCATTGTTTCAATTGTTTCCATCTATTTGCCAAGAAGTGATGGGACCAGATGCCATGATCTTTGATTTTTGAATACTGAGTTTTAAGTCAGCTTTTTCATGCTCCTCTTTTACTTTCATCAAGAGGCTCTTGGGTTCTTCTTTGCTTTCTGCCATTAGAGTGGTGTCATCTGCATATCTAAGGTCATTGATATTTCTCCTGGCAATCTCTATTCCAGCTTGTGCTTCATCTGGCCCAGCATCTTACATGAAGTATTCTGTATATAAGTTAAATAAGCCAGGCGACGATATACAGACTTTACATACTCCTTTCCAAATTTGGAATCAGTCCATTTTTCCATGTATGATTGTAACTGTTGCTTCTTAACCTACATACAGATTTCTCAGAAGGCAGGTAAGGTAGTCTGGTATTCTCATCTCTTGAAGAATTTTCCACAGCTTATTGTGATCCACATAGCCAAAGGCTTTGGCATAGTCAATAAAGTAGAAGAAGATATTCTGGAACTCTTTCTTTTTTGATGATCCAATGAATGTTGGCAATTTGATCTCTGGTTCCTCTGCCTTTTCTAAATCCAGCTTGAACATCTGGAATTTCATGGTTCATGTACTGTTGAAGCCTGGCTTGGAGAATTTTGAGCATTATTTTTTGATAGCTTGTGAAATGAGTACAATTGTGTGGTAGTTTGAGCATTGTTTGGCATTGCTTTTCTTTGGGATTGGAATGAAAACTGACCTTTTCCAGTCCTGTGGCCACTGCTGAGTTCTCCAAATTTTCTGGCATATTGAATGCAGCACTTTAACAACTTCACTTTTAGGATTTGAAATAGCTTAACTGGAATTCCATCACCTCCACTAACCTTGTTCATAGTGATGCTTCCTAAGGCCCACTTGACTTCACATTCCAGGATGTCTGGTTCTAAGTGAGTGATCACACCATCTTGGTTATCTGGGTCATTGAGATCTTCTTTGTATAGTTTTTCTGTGTATTCTTGCCACCTCTTCTTCATATCTTCTGCTTCTGTTAAGTCCATACTATTTCTGTCCTTTATTGTGCCCTTCTTTGGATGAAATGTTCCCTTGGTATCTCTAATTTTCCTGAAAAGATCTCTAGTCTTTCCCATTCTATTGTTTTCCTCTATTTTTCTGCATTGATCACTGAGGAAGGCTTTCTTATCTCTCCTTGCTATTCTTTAGAACTCTGCATTCAAATGGGTATATTTTTTCTTTTCTCCTTTGCCTTTAGCTTCTCTTTTTTTCCCTCAGGTATTTGTAAGGCCTCTTCGGACAACCATTTTGCCTTTTCGCATTTCTTTTTCATGGAGATGGTCTTGATTGATCACTGTCTCCTGTACAATGTCACAAAACTTGTCCGTAGTTCTTCAGGCACTCTATCAGATCTAATCCCTTGAATCTGTTACTTCTATTGTATATAACATTCACTGAATCACAGTCTCTCAGGTTGAGTGGACTTAATGTGTGTTGTTCAAAGACTCCTATGTATACTGACATTTATGGTCTATTTCATATATTCTGTGATAGAAGCTCAGTAAAGTAACAGGACACATAGCTTTCTAACTCTCTTCATGATGTCTGTGTAATCTTTACTATTTTACTTTTACTTCCTCATGTCTAAAAAATCATTTCATTTTGTTAATGTCCCACCTAATCAAGGATCCACACATCTTTTAGTTTCATCAGCACAAAAGAATAATAAAAATAATATGTTTTATGACAATTTATATTCCTATAGTCTCAATATTTTCAATAGAAGAATAATAGTATTAATGATAGCAAACATTTATATAATGATTATATAAGTGCTGGTCTAAGTGGTTTAAGAATATTAATGCTTTGTAACAAAACAACCAAGTAGGTAATATGATATATCACTTTGCAAATTGCTTACAGAAGAAAAGGCTTTGAGACGCTAAGTAATTTGTCCATGGTCACACCTCTAGGTAAGTGTTAGAGCTGGGATTTGAACTCAGGATATTGAGGTCTTAATTCATATTCTATGTGATTAATTTATTTTACTCTCTTAGAATGTTTTTAAAATGGGTCCATAGCAGATCTCCAGGGCATATGGACACCAGGACATGACAGTGTATTCCATAATTCTTGATAGTTCATTCCGTCTTGGCTCACTAGGTGAAAAAAGGGATTTGTGGATAGGTACCAAGATACTGCCACTAATAATGGTAGACTGCATTACTCAACATGCAGTCTGGGCAAGGCTGGCAGAATCTGAAAGAATACATGTTGGCATTGGCCTCAGACTGCCTTTGTGTGTCTGCTAGTCTGAGTGCTGTCTGATTGGACCAGGGAATGAATCTGAAGAGCGTGCCAGCACAGCTTGGCTCTTATTTCAAATACACTTGGCAAGGGCCTCGAGTGTATAGCTGTTAAGTGACCACAGAATCATTTTACTTCCCCAAAGGAAATCATAAATGCAGAAAGAAGTATGATAATTGGAGGAAAGAGTTTTAAAATTAAATCACTTCTAATGTATTTTAAAACAAAGTCATTTTGTATCTTTCAGATACACCTAGAAATTAACATTGTTTCTTTACCTTGTTGTATCACCTCATTAGAACCTCTGCTCATCTTGGTTTTATAAATAGGCTGACAGACTGATAGATTGGCCAGTCACAACCATGCCGAATTTGTTTTTTGGAACCTTCATTTTATTTATTTGTATGCAGACTGATACAAGTTTAATTCAAATGCAGGAATAGAATCCTTTGAAAATCATAAATACAAGGACTATTTTAGGACAATCTTTTTTTCTAGGCCGTTTCCCTCTTTTCTTCCTACTCAGTAGTAGGAAGTTCTTATGGAACTTATGGAAGTTCCTCTAATCAACCAGTATAATGCTGATTCATTATCTTGGTGGCCTCCTAAGATTCCATGGTGTCACTACACTATTGATTCTTTGGTTGCTTTTTTTTTTTTTTTTTAGCAAATCTTCTACTATAATAATGCAACAAAAACTTTTGAGAGGTTAACTTAAAACTGTGGTTCTAACCATGGGCAATTTCGTCCTCCACAGAACATTGAATAACATCCAGAGACAATTTAAGCTTACATACTGGGGAGTGTGAGTGCAAGCCAGAGATGCTTTAAATATCCTACAAATATCCCACAGCACAGACTCCACCACAAACAAAGATCTAGCCAGAATATCAACTGTGCCAAAATTAGAATCTCTCATTTTTAAAGTATCTATATTTGTAATATTCATTTCTGTCTTCAGAATATTCCTCCATTGATACAACACTTCACAATTCTGCCAAAAATATTAAAGAGGAATCCACTTGTTATTTTTTTCAAAGCTCCAACCTTAATCTGTGTAACAGGTCTTTAAGTGTGTTTTGTTTTGTTTTGTTTCTTTTTTCCTAAACTGATGAGTGTGAATGAGATTTCTGTGTTTTTTTTTTTTTTTCATAAACTGTTACTAAGTTTGAGGAAATTTCTTTTATTTGAACATTATTTTAATTTGTCTATTATTGTTATATGACCATATAGTTCATGCCAATTTTCTACAATTATCATCATTTCAAATGATTTTTACAGATCATTGTCTTCACTTGCCTTTGGATGGGATATGTTTGGCTACCAAAATGTAAATTTCATGTAATTAAATATGTCTATCTTCTTACTTCTCAGTATCATGTTTTAATTATTACTATATTTCCAACTGATATATTTTTTTTCTTTTGACAATCATATATAGCATAACTCAACCCAATATAAATAGAGAACATTTCTATTAACCAGAAGTGTCCTTAAAGAAATAGTTTTTTCCCATTCTGTAGCTTACACATTTACTTCTTTTTTTTAAATTTAATTTTATTTTTAAACTTTACAATATTGTATTAGTTTTGCCATATATCAAAATGAATCCGCCACAGGTATACATGTGTTCCCTATCCTGAATCCTCCTCCCTCCTCCCTCCCCATACCATCCCTCTGGGTCGTCCCAGTGCACCAGCCCCAAGCATCCAGGATCGTGCATCGAACCTGGACTGGCGACTCGTTTCATATATGATATTATACATGTTTCAATGGCATTCTCCCAAATCTTAATAATGTCTTTTGATTAATAAATACTTTAAGTTTTGGGTAACTGCAATTTATCACTTTTATTCTTTCAAATTCACTGCTTTTTACTTCTCTGACAACATATTTGGCTGCATTAATGTTATCAGGGCTTTCCTGGTGGTTCAGTGATAAAGAACCTGGCGGCCAATGCATGAGATACAGATTTGATCCCTGGGTCAGGAAGATCTCCTGGAGAAAAAATGGCAACTCATTCCAATCACTCCAAGATTCTTACCTGGGAAATCTTTGGACAGAGGAGCCTGGTGGGCTATATATAGTCCATGGGGTTGCAAAAAGAGTCAACATGACTTAGCAACGAAACAACAACAAAAAATGTAATCAAAATATTTAACTATTTTTACTTGTAAAAAGTTTGTAATTATAGCTTTTAAGTCTGTGATCTCTGTGAAATTAGCTTCTGTGTACAGAGTATGGTAGAATTTGAAGTTTGACTTGCCCTGTACAAAGTTTTGGTAGCTCTAAGCACAATTTGTTAAAAATAACTTTTCTTTCCTCATTGACTTGGAATTTTGATTGGCTATTAGTCGATCATAAATATGTCATAGTTTATTTCAGAATTTTCTACTATCTTGGTTTATTTGCTGCATTTTGTATACTAAACCCACAATTTTATTCTGATTACTACAGTGTTATAACAAGCCCTGAAATGAGACAGTGTAGGTCCTAAAATATTCATCTTCTTCAAAAATTTTATGGTTGTTTTAGACCTTTTGCATTTCCACACAGATTTTAAAATCAGCTTGTCAGTTTTGTCAACAAAACTATCTCGGGTTTTGGTTCCAAAGTCATTAAATCTATAGATAAGTTTTAGTAGAATGGACAAGCTAATGACAGCAAGTCTTCCAATTTATGCATTCATTTTCTTTACACCTTACTGATCTTCATTCAACAACTTTTTGTATGTTTCATTGTGGAAAACTTGCACATTTTTCATTAGATTTATTCTTAAGTATATGATGATTTTTTATTCCATTGTAAATCATATACTTCACTTTCAGATTATTGCTACTAGTATGCAGAAATACAATTGCTTTTTAAATCGATTTTGTTCAGCCACTGATTTTGTTAAATGTTTAAATGTTTGGCTATTCTGAAACATTACTCACTAGTTTTAACATTATTTTTAGGAGTATAGCACACTTATTTTAATTCAACCACTATATTCAGGGACTTTCTTTTTGCAGAAATACTAAAAAGCACATGTCATGAAAAATTTATTATTTATATAGAAATTTTGCAAAAAATTATACCAAGTATACTTTAAAATGCACATTGCTGCTGCTGCTGCTAAGTTGCCTCAGTCATGTCTGACTCTGTGCGACCCCAGAGACGGCAGCCCACCAGGCTCCCCAGTCCCTGGGATTCTCCACCCAAGAACACTGGAGTGGGTTGCCATTTCCTTCTCCAATGCATTAGACCCAACCAAAAAGTAAGGATATTTTAGGAAAACCAATGTGCACCAGCTTGCTCAAGGATGTCTCGGATTTAAAATGTATCTTGGGAAGTATGTCAGTTCTGGGTAATTGCCACAGTGGTATATTAATTTTCTATTGCTGTATAATATTTCATCACAGTTTTCACAGCTTAAAACTATACATACATTCACTATCTCTCAATTTTCTTGGGTCTATATGAAAAACTCACAAGCCTGCCATCAAAGTGTTATCTGGGCTACTTTCATATCTAGAAGAGCAAATTGGAGAAGAATGTGCTTCCAAACTTATTCTGGTGGTTAACCAAATTCATCTCCTTACTGCCAAAGTCTTTCAGTAGATACAAGCCATGTGGATTTCTCTATAGGTCCTTTCACAACATGGTGTCTCACTTCTTCTAAGCCAACAAGGAAAGAATCTTGAGAGTTTTGTGTATACTGCAGGTGTAGTCATATATAAATTTAGATCTACAGCTATCATCTTATTTCCTATGCAGTATAATCTAACTTAATCATAGGAATTAAATACCATCATCTTTGACATTTTGTTACAAGGAAGTCACATGCCTCATTCATACTTGAGCAAAGGATATTATACAACATGTGAAAATCAAGGCCACGTTCTAAAGTCTATCTGTAACAGCCCAGACTTTAACTCCCATGATTCATGTCCCTGCAAAATGCAAAATACATTTACTCCTCTCCCGAAATTTCCAAGAGATTCATCCTGTTACACTGTCGCTTGAAAATCCCAAGATACCATCATTTAAATTAAGTTCATGTGTACATGAGACTACTGCATGTAGTTTATTTCAGTTCAGTTCAGTTGCTCAGTCGTGTCCAACTCTTTGCAACCCCATGAATTGTAGCACGCCAGGCCTCCCTGTCCATCACCAACTCCCAGAGTTCACCAAGACTCATGTCCATCGAGTCAGTGATGCCATCCAGCCATCTCATCCTCTGTCGTCCCCTTCTCCTCCTGCCCCCAATCCCTCCTAGCATCAGAGTCTTTTCCAATGAGTCAACTCTTTGCATGAGGTGGCCAAAGTACTGGAGTTTCAGCTTTAGCATCATTCCTTCCAAAGAAATCCCAGGGCTGATCTCCTTCAGAATGGACTGATTGGATCTCCGTGCAGTCCAAGGGACTCTCAAGAGTCTTCTCCAAAACCACAGTTCAAAAGCATCAATTCTTTGGCGCTCAGCCTTCTTCACAGTCCAACTCTCACATCCATACATGACCACATTTAGTTATTATTTATTTAGTTAGTTAGTTTATTATATAATTTATTTAGTTATTTAGTACAGATTATTGCAGTATTCCTTTTCATCTGAAGATGTGTAAAAGTAGAGACAAAATATCTACCATAAATGCTTCCTACATATCATGGTCTGACAAACATAGGAGAGCAATTATATACCTTTCTGGTTCAAAAAGGGAGGAAATGGAAAGTACAAAAGAATCAGTGGTCCGTGGCAGTACTATAAACCATCTCCTGAATCCAGCCTGCCTGTAGCTATTTACATCTTGGCTTGTCCTGAATTTTTTCTTGAATTTTAGCTATGTTTATATTGTTATACTAATTCTATATGCTCTGCTTAAGCACTTAGGTGACACTGGTTTTGCTATTGCTGTTAGAAGATTTATTTTTGTTATTACCTTGCTGTTTTTAATGGATTAGAGAAGTACTGCACAGGATACATAGTATAATAAGATAAGAAAATATATCTGATAAAAGGTTAATAAGAGAAATATAAAAAATATTGTGGGTTGTTTGACCAGCTTACCCAATTTGACTTTTTTTAAATATAAATTTATTTTAATTGGAGGTTAATTACTTTATAATATTGTATTTGTTTTGCCATGCATCAACATGAATCCACCACGGGTATACACGTGTTCCCCATCCTGAACCCCCTTCCACTTCCCTCCCCATACCAATGGAACAAAATAGAAAGCCCAGAGATAAATCCATGCACCTATAGGCACCTTATCTTTGACAAAGGAGGCAAAAAAAAAAGAAAGGAAACCCATCAAAATACAGAACTGAAAAACAGAGAAAAAAAAAAAAAGAATATATGATGGAGAAAAGACAATCTCTTTAACAAGTGATGCTGGGAAAACTGGTCAACCACTTGTAAAAGAATGAAACTAGAACACTTTCTAACACCATACACAAAAATAAACTCAAAATGGATTAAAGATCTAAGACCAGAGGCTATAAAACTCCTAGAGAAGAACATAGGCAAAATACTCTCCAACGTAAATCACAGCAGGATCCTCTATGACCCAATTTGATTTTAATCTTATTGGCAAAGGTAAAATACATACCTCTGGGTCATTAAAATAGTTTGAACTACTGGTTGAAAACACTCTTGAATTTTATTGATTCTTCATAAAATATAGTGAATAACATATATAAAATAAAGATTAATGTACATTACTAAATAGTAAAACATAATATGTAACATATAAATAGCATATATGTTATACTATAGAAAATATTTTTAAAAATCTAGTGGTATAGGTCTATCAATTATCCTAAAGTGTTCATATGAATCTAACTTTTATGGATTCAATGCATGATTTTCCAAAACATAAGCTTTTGTTTTTGTTTTTTTAATTGTTGACCTTGTTACATGAATTTTAGGTATACACCATAGTGATTGATATTTTTATAGATTATACACCATATAAGTTATTATAATACTATGGACAATATTTTATGCTCTTTACATCTGTGGTTTACTCATTTTATAATTGATAATTTGTACCTTAATTCCCTTCAACTAGTTAATTTCTCATTTCACTGCTTCTCTTCTGGCAAACACTAGTTCTTCTCTGTCTCTGTGACTCTATTTTTATTTTGTTATATTTGTTTATCTAGTTTGTTTTTTAGATACACTATGTAAAAATATACAGTATTTGTTTTTCTCTGCCTTTTTTGACTTAGCATAATCCTCTCTAGGTCCACATGTTTTCATAAATGACAAAATTTAATTATTTGTTATGGCTGAGTAATAGTATGTACACCACATCTTCCTTATTCATTCACCTGTTGATAGACACTAAGGCTATTTACATATTTTGGCTATTGCTCATAATTTTGCAATGAATATTGAGGTTTATATATCTTTTCAAATTTATGTTTTCATTTTCTTCAGATTAATATTCAGGAGTGGAATTGCTGGATCATCGGAGACTTTTTAATGTTTTGAACATTAATACTATTTTCAATACTGACTATATCAATCTACATCCTATGAAAGTTTACAAGAGTTCCCTTTTCTTTACATTTTTGCCAATATTTGTTATTCCTTGTCTTTTTGATGATAGTTATTCTGACAGATATGAGGTGATAGCTCATTGTTTTGATTTGCATTTCCCCATTAGTGATGTTGAACTGTGTTTCATGTGCCTATTGGCCATCTATTTGTCTTCTTTGGAAAAATTTATTTTCATCTTTTCCTTCCCATTAAAAAAAAATGGTTTTGTATTGGGGTATAGTTGATTAACAATGTTGTGATAATTTCAAGTGAAAAGTAAAGGGACTCAACTATACATATATATGTATCCATTGTCCCCCAGATTCCAGCAATCCTCCTGCCCATCTTAATGGAATTATTGTTTATTTATTTACCTATTTGGTATTCATATTGAGTTGTATGGATTCTTTATATATTTTCCACTAAAGATATAATGGAGATGTAGTTTGAAAATATCTTTTTAGTGGAGATATAATTTCAAAAATCTTCTTAATGCAGAATAGTTTGAAAATATCTTCTTATATTCATCGGTCTGCTTTTTTTGCTTTGTTGATAGTCTCCTTGACTGTGAAAAAGGTTTTTAGTTTGATTTGGTTGCATTTGCTTGTTTTGCTTTTATTGCCACTGCCTGAAGAAACATTTAAAACAATATTGCTAATCCCAAAGAGTGTACTGTATATATTATTTTTATTTTAAAACTTTCATCACTTCCAGTCTTACATTTAACTCTTTAAACCATTTTGAGTTTATTTTTGTATCTGGTGTGAGAAAATATATAGTTTTATTTTTTATGTGCAGCTGTGAAAAGATCTGATAAAATGTGGTCCAGTGGAAATGGTAATGAGAAACCACACTATTATTCTTGCTACAAGAACTCCATGAACAGTACAAAAAAAACAAAAGGATATGACACCAGAAGATGAGTCCCCCAGGTTATAAGGTGTCCTATATGCTACTGGGGAAGAGCAGAGGGCAATCACTCATAACTCTAAACGACTGAAGCAGCTGGGCCAGAGCAGAAATGACCATCAGCTATGAATGTGTCTGGTGGTGAAAGTAAAGTCCAGTGCTATAAAGAACAATATTGCATAAGAACCTGGAATATTAGGTCCTTAATCAAGGTAAACTGGACATGGTCAAGCAGGAGATGACAACAGTAAAAACAGACATCTTAGGATGTCTGTTTTGTCAAGAGAATACACTGGTCAGAGCAAAACCCCTTTTTCAACAACCCAGGAGATGACTCTACACATGGACATCACCAAATGGTCAATATTGAAATCAGATTATGTTCTTTGCATCTGAAGATGGAGAAGCAGAAAATAGTCAGTAAAAACAAGATCTGGACCTGACTGTAGCTCAGATCATTAGCTGCTTATTGCAAAACTCACACTTAAACAGAAGAAAGTAGGGAAAATCTTAGGCCATACAAATATGACCTAAATCAAATCACTCATGATTATACAGTGGAGGTGACAAATATATTCAAGGGATTAGATCAGATAGACAGAGTGCCTGAAGAACTATGGACAGAGGTTTGTAACATTGTAGAGGAGACAGTGAACAACAACATTCCAAAGAAAAAGAAATGCAAGAAGGCAAAGTACTTGTCTGAGGGGGACTTAAAAATAGTTGATGAAGGAAGAGAAGCAAAAGGCAAGGGAGAAAGGAAAGGTCGTACCCAAATAAATGCAGAGTTCTAGAGAATAGCAAGGTGAAATTAAAAAAGCCTTCTTAAATGAACAATGCAAAGAAATGGAAAACAATAGAATGGGAATGAATAGCAATCTCTTCAAGAAATTTAGAGATACCAAGGGATTATTTCATGCAAGAATGGTATGATAAAGGACACAAATGGTAGAGATATAACAGAATCAGAAGAGGTTAAAAAGAGGTGGCAAGAATACACAGAAGAACTATACGAAAAAAAAAAAAAAAGACCTAATGACCCGGAAAACCACAATGATGTGGTCACTCACCTAGAGCCAGACATCATTTAGTGTGAAGTCGAGTGGCCTCAGGACACATTGCTACAAAAAAACTAGTGGAGGTGATTCAATTCCAACTGAGCTATTTCAAATCCTAAAAGATGATGCTGTGAAAGTGCTTCACTCAATATGCCAGCACATTTGGAAAACAAAGCAGTGGCCACAGGACTGGAAAAAGTCAGTTTTCATTTCAATCCCAAAGAAAGGCAATGCCAAAGAATGATCAAACTACCATACAGTTGTCCTCATTTCACTTGCTCACAAGGTTATGCTCAAAGTCCTTCAAGCTAGGCATCAGCAGTACATAAACCTAGAACTTCTAAATGTGCAAGCTGGGTTTAAAAAAGGCAGAGGAAATGGAGATCAAATTGTAAACATTCATTGGATCATGGAAGAGGCAAGAGAATTCCAGAAAAGGATCAAGTTTTGCTTCATTGATTGTGTGAAAGCCTTTGACTGTGTGGATCACAACAAACTGTGGAAAATTCTTAAAGTGGTAGGAATACCAAATCAACTTACTGTCTCCTAAGAAACCTGTATGTGGTTCAAGATGGAACAGAATCAGACATGGAAAGACTGACTGGTCCAAAATTGGGAAATGAATATGACAAGTCTCGCTATTGTCACCCGGCTTATTTAATTTGTATGTGGAGTACATTATGCGAAATGCCATGCTGCAGGAACCACAAGCTGGAATCAAGATTGCCAGGAGAAAAAGCTGCAAACTCAGATATGCAGATGATATTCTAAAGTAAGGAAATGAAGAGGAACAAAATAGCCCCTTGAAGGTGAAAGAAGAGAGTGAAAAAGCTGTCTTGAAATGCAACATGAAAAAAAAAAAACTAAGGTCACGGCATCCCGTCAGATCACTTTATGGCAAATAGAAAGGGGAAAAGTGAAAGAAGTGACAGATATTATTTTCTTGGGCCCCAAAATCACTACAGATGGTGACTGCAACCATGAAATTAAAAGATGCTTGGTCCTTGGAAGGAAAGCTATGATAAACTTAGGAAGTACATTAAAAAGCAGAGACATCACTATGTTAACAAAGGTCCATATAATCAAAGCTATGGTTTTTCCAGTAGTCATCAGTCAGTCAGTTCAGTCACTCAGTCGTGTCTGACTCTTTGCAACCCCATGAACTGCAGCATGCCAGGTTTCCCTGGCCATCACCAACTCCCCGAGCTTACTCAAATTCATACCCATCGAGTCAGTGATGCCATTCAACCATCTCATCCTCTGTCATCCCCTTCTCCTCCTGCCTTCAATCTTTCCCAGAATCAGGGACTTTTCCAATGAGTCAGTTATTTGCATCAGGTGGCCAAAGTATTGGAGTTTTAGTTACAGCATGAGTCCTTCCAATAAATATTCAGGACTGACTTCCTTCAGGATTGACTGGTTTGATTTCCTTGCAATCCAAGGAACTCTCAAGAGTCTTCTCCAGTAGTCATGGAAGTCTGTATATTGTCAAGGCTGTATATGTCACCCTGCTTATTTAACTTATATGCAGAGTACATCATGTGAAATGCCAGGCTGGATGAAGCACAAACTGGAATCAAGATAGCCTGGAGAAATATCAATAACCTCAGATATGCAGATGATACCACACTTATGGCAGAAAGCAAAGAAGAACTAAATAACCTCTTGATGAAGTGAAAGGGGAGAATGAAAAAGCTGGTTTAAAATTCAACATTCAGAAAATGAAGATCTTGGCATCCGGTCCCATCAATTCAAGGCAAACAGATGGGGAAACAATGGAAACAGTGACAGACTTTATTTTCTTGGGCTCCAAATCACTGCAGAAAGATGGTCTGATGAAATTACTCACTCAGTGGACATGAGTTTGAGCAAGCTCTGGGAGATGTTGAAGGACAGGGAAGCCTGGGGTGCTGCAGTTCATGGGGCTGCAAAGAGTCGGCTATGACTGAGTGAGTGAACAGCAAATGTTAGTCTGATCATCAAAAAATTGATGCTTTTGAATTGTGGTGCTAGAGAAGACTCTTAAAAGTCCCTTGGAGTGTGAAGTGATCAAAAGAGTCAATTCTAAAGGAAATCAAACCTGAATATGACTGATGCTGAAGCTGAAGCTCCAGTGCTTTGTCCTCCTGGTGTGAAGAGCTGATTCATTGGAAAACACCCTGATGCTGGGAAATATTGAAGGCAAAAGGAGAAGGTTGAGGCAGAGGATGAGATAGTTAAATAGTATCACTGACTAAATGGATATGAATTTGAGCAAACTTGAGATAGTGGATGACAGAGAAGCCTGGCATGCTTTGGGTCACAAAGAGTTTGACATCACTTTTCAATGAACAACAGTAAGAATCATGTTTTCTAGTACCCCCAATCCGATTTTATAGTATTTTCTATTATTTCAAATTATCTGACTGTATGTGCATGGGTTTATCTCTGTGCCCCCTCTATTCCATTGATCTGTGTGTTTGTTTTTGTGCAGGTACCATACCATTCTGATTACCATAGTTTTGTGATATAATTTTAATTCAGAGAGCATTATATCTCTAGCTTTCCTCTTATTTCCTAAGATTGCTTTAGATATTCAGGGTCTTTTGTAGTTCCATGCATGTTTTATGATTATTTGTTTTAGTTCTATGAAAAATGTCATGCATATTTTAATAGGAATTGCTTTGAATCTATAAATCATTTTGGGTAGTATAGATATTTTTACCAATACTATTCATCCTGCCTGTGAAGTCAGTATATCTTTTTATTTATTGCCATATACACTTTAATAGGAATTGCATTGAATCTGTAAATTGCTCTGGGTAGTATAGATATTTTTAACAGTGCTATTCATCCTCTTCATAAACTCAGTATATCTTTTTATTTAATATATGTGTTGTCTTCAATCTCTCTCATGAATGTCTTATAGTCTTCAGGGTATACTCTTTCTTCTCTCTTTTACCTTATTGGTTAAATTTGTTGTGGGACACAACATTACTACAGAGAACTCCATTTGTTTCTAAACACTAATATTGAACTATCAGAAAAATCAAGAAAAAAAAATTTCATTTATAACTATAAAAAAAAACCCAAAACTTCCAGCAACAAATTTCTGAAGTTTTTTGGTGGAGTCTTTAATGTTTTCTATTATAGACTCTGTCTTCTCTGGTGGCTCAGGGATCTGCCTGCCAAGAATCTGCCTGCCAATTTTGGAGATGCAATAGATGAGGGCTTGATTCCTGGGTTGGGAAGATTCCCTGGCGAAGACAATGGCAACCCACTCCAGGATTCTTGCCAGGAAAACCCCATGGACAGAGGAACCTGGTGGTCCATGGGATCACAAAGAGTTGTATATAACTTAGTGACTGAATAACAATTAAAGTATCAGGTCATCTGTAAATAGTGACTGGATTACTTCTTATTTTCCAATTTGGATTCATTTATAAATGATTTTTTTTTTTAGATATCTTCCTTCCATATTCACTTTGTTGAGAGTTTTTGTTATGAATAAATGTTGAATTTTGTCAAATGTTTTTCTGCATCTATTGATATGATCATGTGGTTTTTATACTTTTATTAATGTGGCATATCATATTGATTGATTTGTAGTATAGAGCCATCCTTCAATTTTTGGAATATATTCCACTTCATCATGATATATGATCCCTTTAATGTTTATAAAATTCAGCTTGCTAGTAATTCATTGAGTATTTTTACATCTACATTCATTAGCAATATTGGCCTATAATTATATTTTGTGGATGGTCCTCTTCTGGTTTTGGCATCACATTATTAACCTTGTAGAACAAGTGTGGAAACATTCCCTTCTGTTTAATATTTTGGAGTAATTTGAGAATAGATAATACCTCTTTTAAAAAATGTTTTGTGGAATTCCCTTGTGAAACCATATCATCTTGGACTTCTGCTTACTGGGAATTTTTGTTGCTAATTCAATTTCATTTTCCATAATTATTATCTTCATATTTTCTATTTATTTCTGATTCAGTTTTGAAAGATTGTATATTTCTGGGAATTTATCAATTTCTTCTAGGTGGTCCAGTTTATTGATGCATAGTTATTCATACTATTCTCTTGTGAGAACTATATTCATTTTTTTTAGTTGGAAATGCATAAAAAGCACGATTTATTAGCACCCAATATACAGAAGAACTTTTTCATTTCTATTTAAAGCAAGGATTTTCAAATAAAGAATATTTAAGTGACAACTCTATTCCTTCAGTTAAATTTTTTTTATTTTAATTTATTTATTTTAATTGGAGGCTAATTACTTTACAATATTTTATTGGTTCTGCCACACATCAACATGAATCCACCAGGGGTGTACACGTGTTCCCCATCCTGAACCCCACTTCCACCGCCCTCCCCATACCATCCCTCTGGGTCATCCCAGTGTTCTTTTTGTTTTTGCTGTTCTGCTTGGGTGATATTCAATATTCTGTATTTTAGGTCACTTATGCATTCTTCTGTATCACCTAATCTGTTGTTAATTTCTTCTAGTGTATTGTTCATTTGATATTGCATTCTTCAGCTCTATTTCATTTGTACATTTTTCTAGTTTTTGTTGTCATTCACATTGTGTTCCTCTTTTTCCAGTTTTAATGATCATTTTTATTACTGCTGCTTTGAACTCTATAGGATAAATTACTTATTTCTGTTTGATTTGCTTTTTTTCTTAGCATTTCATCTTGTTCTTTCATTTGGAATATATTTCTTTCATCTCATATTTCATTACATTCTGTGTGTGTCTCTGTGAATTGGGCAAAACAGTTATTTCTTCTGGTCTTGAAAGCATGCCCTTTTGTAGAATGATCTAATCAGGCTACCTGTGCCTAGTGGCTATGACAGGAGGAGCTGGAGACAATGTTGGCCCTGGTTGGGGCTCTTGCCAGGATGGACTGGGGGCCACTGCCTTGGCAAGGTTGACTGATGCCAGAGCCTGGTGCAGGTCACAGCTTCTTCCGGGATTCACCAAGATTCACTGCCATGGTGAGAGGACCTGTAGTCAAACCCCATTCCTGGCCAAGGCTTCTGCTGAAGCCTTCCAAGGGCTACCACCTCGGTGGCACAGGGGTTTGGGGCCAGACTGGCATAGCTGGAGGTTGTGTTCTGGAGCAATCTTGGAAGCCTAACTAAAGGGCTTGAAGTATTTTAATCAGCTGTCTCTGCTTTGGAATTCAAAAGGAGTAAGTTTTTCTGTGTGGCTTTTAACAGTGGAATTTAGGTTTCTTACAATCCTTCAATTCTCTAGTCATTTGCCCTGCTAGTTTTTAAACCCATTAAGAGGATTCATGGGCTTCCCTTTTGGCTCAGCTGGTAAAGAATCCACCTGCAATTCAGGAGACCTGGGTTTGATCCCTGGGTTGGGAAGATCCCCTGGAGGAGGGAAAGGCTACCCACTCTAGTATTCTGGTTTGGAGAATTCCATGGACTGTATAGTCCATGAGGTCGCAGAGTTGGACACGACTGAGAGATTTTCACTTTCACAACAGGGTTCATATACCCGGTGCCAATAACCAGGGCTGGGGTGTCCAATGTAGGACTCAATCCCTTGCCTCCTTAGCAAGGACTCTGACATTTGTGATATACCCTTCCACTTTTGGTTTTCCCTCCAGAGGTATAAGTCTTGAATAGATCATGTCTGTGTCTCATCTTTCCACATTGATATGTTTCTTTATATAATTAGTTGTAGAAGAGCTATTGTGATATTCTTGAGGTCTTTCTCAAAAAAGAGTTGCTCTATATGTGGCAGTAATTTTGGTTTTGCTATGGGGGGAGATGAACGCTGGGCCTTTCTACTCTGTCAACCTGATCCTGATTACCTTAAATTACATAGCATGATAAAGACAAAACTGGAACCCGAGTCTTTTGATTTGGTTTTTGGTTAGGTCCTGCAAGATTCAATACTTTCTACAACTCATAAAAAATTCAGAATCTGTAAGAGCTACTCAAGTGGCTACATTCTACCTGGTCAACAAATATAGAACCACTATGAGGTACCATTTCACACCAGTCAGAATGGCTGCGATCCAAAAATCTACAAATAATAAATGCTGGAGAGGGTGTGAAGAAAAGGGAACCCTCTTACACTGTTGGTGGGAATGCAAACTAGTACAGCCACTATGGAGAACAGTGTGGAGATTCCTTAAAAAACTGGAAATAGAACTGCCTTATGATCCAGCAATCCCACTGCTGGGCATACACACTGAGGAAACCAGAAGGGAAAGAGACATGTGTACCCCAATGTTCATTGCAGCACTGTTTAGAATAGCCAGGACATGGAAGCAACCTAGATGTCCATCAGCAGATGAATGGATAAGAAAGCTGTGGTACATATACACAATGGAGTATTACTCAGCCATTAAAAAGAATACATTTGAATCAGTTCTAATGAGGTGGATGAAACTGGAGCCTATTATACAGAGTGAAGTAAGCCAGAAGGAAAAACACCAATACAGTATACTAACACATATATATGGAATTTAGAAAGATGGTAACAATAACCCTGTGTACGAGACAGCAAAAGAGACACTGATGTATAGAACAGTCTTATGGACTCTGTGGGAGAGGGAGAGGGTGGGAAGATTTGGGAGAATGACATTGAAACATGTAAAATATCATGTAAGAAACGAGTTGCCAGTCCAGGTTCGATGCACAATACTGGATGCTTGGGGCTAGTGCACTGGGACGACCCAGAGGGATGGTATGGGGAGGGAGGAGGGAGGAGGGTTCAGGATGGGAAACACATGTATACCTGTGGTGTATTCATTTTGATATTTGGCAAAACTAATACAATTATTTAAAGTTTAAAAATAAAATAAAATTTTAAAAAAATGCACACACAAAAAATAGAAAGACCTACTTAAAAAGGGAAATTTAGAAATACCATACATTCAATAACTTTCCCAGATGGTCTCTCTTCTTATGTTCATAGAAATATATATATTGTTCAGACAGTTGGTACATTTCATGGTGACACACTATCCATCCTCACTCACTAAATTGTGATTGGGGCCATTTTCTCAATGTTTGCTTTATAAGTCAAAATTCAAATTGTTATCATTGACTAGATACATAAATTCACTTGCATTAAATTAAAGTGGAAAGAAAACTTTTGTTACTAGATTTACACACACACACACATATATTTATACAAGCCTGTGTGAATATCTGATTTATAATCTTATATGTGTTAATATTGAGCTTTGTGATATAGCTATCTATTTTCTCATCTGAAAAATGAAAATAACAATGTTATCTATTCCCATAGAGGCTAGTTGAGACTCACACAAAAAAACTGATAGAAAAGGCTTATTATAGTGTTGGGCACATAGTGCGCATTTAACAAACTACAGCTTTTTTTAATTAAAAAAATATGTAATTTAGTTATAATTTTGGTTACTGTCTAATTATAATAGGGTATGTTAGCAAGAACACTGATTGGTATAAATACATCCTTCTTCCAATTCAAAATTTTTTTTCTTTTTTTTAAATTTAAATTTATTTATTTTAATTGGAGGCTAATTACTTTAAAAATACAAAAATCAGAAAATATAGGCCATGTGGTTTCTTCTACCACTAATGAAACCAACTGAATTCAAAATAAAGTTACTTATTTTTTGGTAACAGGAAGTCAAAGGCTAGGAATAGAAGAGTTGTAAAAATGGAATCTCAGTCTTATTAGTGTGGATACTAATGCTTAATTCTCCTTTCAAATTTCAAGAAAGAAAACTGGCAATTAAAAACTGAACAAGCCTTATATTTAGGTAGTACTCTTTAAAAAGCCTAAAGAAAAAACAAACATGGCACAGGACCTAGATTATCAGTGGCATATATAATATTAGCACATTTTCTGAAATCTGGTAGTCACAATCAGTCGTTAATTAACTTTTAATTAAAAAGAACTGCATGATACTTTTTTCTATTTTATTATAGCTTTCAGTTCATTCAAATGTCACTATTTGGTGCCATATTCAATATTATTCTAAAAATATTCACACAATAGTCTTCTGTTTGGTCTGAGGTCTTACCACATTAGTTTTCATTGAATTGAGCGTCATCTTCAGATTTTATGTCTTCACTGATCCCATTGACCTCATTCTGAGTGTTGCTTTCTTTCAACTCATTGAATCCTAACTTCACATTATTTATCTTTTTCTTCTTATCTTTTAATCACTAGATTTCTTCTTGTCTTTATCCTTGGATATTATTTTTCTCTATTCCAACTTTTGTTTCTGTGCTTGCATGGCCTTCCATATTAACTTGTCGATCTTCTTATCTATACTCATGTTTTTCTCATCTATTCTTGCATCTGCTTCTTCCTCTATCTGCTTCACCTTCATGCTCCACTTCATGATCTTTTTTGTGATTCTGAGATCTGCTGCCTCTTCATTCAGAAGTTCAGCTTGTGTATATATTTCATGAGCAACTTTCTTATTTTTCCATCACAAACCCTTTCTTTTTTTCTTTCTCCCTCTCATCTTCTTTTCCATGTATGTGTGCATGATTAGTCACTTCAGTTGTGTCTGACTCTTTGCATCTGTATAGACTGTAGCCTACCAGGCTCCTCTGTACATGGGATTTTCTGAACAAGAATACTGGAGTGGGTTGCTATTCCCTTCTCCAGGGAATCTTCCCAATCCAGGAATCAAACCCACATTTGTGTCTCCTGTATTGCAAGCAGATTCTTTAATGCTGAACCACCAGGTAAGTCCACCTTCTTTTCCAAAGTCTTTGTTTATATTTCTCACCGAATCATTTTCTCTTTCTCCTTGTTCTTGCTCCTCATTTTTAATCACTCTTTATGACTGGAATTTTAAGTTTCTTTTTTTTTATTCATTAAAAAAAATCCACAGGAGTTCTAGTTTTTTCAAAGTTCAAATATTATTTTTGCAAAAATGGTTTTCTGCCCAGATTGAGACTATCCTACTATCAAAAGAGCTCCACTACTTTCCCACTTCACAAACTTCTATTTGTTTAAACAGGGCAGCAGTGCTTTTAATCATCAAGGTTATCTATCTTTTTTAAACTATTTAACTAATTTCATCATTAGGACATCATTTCATTCATTTTCCTTAGGACTCCTTTACCTTCTTTTCAGATCCTAATTATTTGATCTGCTTATTATCCTAATTATTCAATCAACTATTCAATCTGCTCCTGTAGCACATTTATTTTATTTGTTAGAATCTGAATTTTTAACTATTATTATTATTTGCCTCTTAGACAAACTGCTTCAGAGAACTGTTTAAATTTGGTCTTAATTCTTTGTGACACTTCTACAAGCAATCTCCAAAAAAGTGTTGTAAAAAAATCTCTTACAGTCAATTTTCATACAATAAGGACTCATACACTTTCTGTCTCATTTCATCATAATTTTTTTTTCACATGTACCTATAGTATTTCTCTGGAAATGTTTGTTTTCTTTAAAGAACAATATTCTGTCTGGTAAGAAAAAAAATCTAGCTGTATACTTTTTGTGCTTCCACATCCTGAGCCTGTACCTAATTTTGCTGATCAAGCACTCAATTCTATTTAATATTCCATTCTGCAAGCTTGGTTCACTTATTTGTTGAGTTTACTGCTACTCCTCCATTTGATTAATATCTTTCAAAAATATTTTGACATCTGAAATTGTATCTCTTCTCCCAATTACAACAAGGTCAGAATAAGCATTTGTGCACAATTCCACAGGTCACAAACTACTGAGACTGTATTTTCAAATGCTCTTGTTGTCTCACTGCACATAAATGTGCTTTTTTCGTGGGGTAGGGTTTTGGTTCCAGTCTATTTACTCAAAAAACAAATGTATAGCTGAAATCATGATGCTTTGTTTGGATGGTTGCTACCACCTGTCCTGATACATGCCAAAGAAAATGTTGGCAACACAGCTGTCAACACTTTCAGCCAGTTCTCAGGTGGGAAAGCCTTCTCTATAGAGGAGTCCGTAAGGCAAAATGGCTGCCATGGGAGCACCTTCCCACCATGCTGTGAATGTAGGATACACCCAGGCCTGGCCTACAGTTCTTTTTATTGTTGATTTTAATATGGTTTTTCAACTTTTCCTTGGCTTGTCCTATGTAGTTTTGAAAAAATGTTCTCATAAATTGTTGTATATGATTAATATGATTTTATCTCATTCCATCTATAGCTATGACTTTTATATTATATATATATATATTCTAGGCATCAACACAGTCTTTCATTATGTCCAAAGATCCTTATACCTCAAACTTCAGGAATATAAAAAATATCTATACATGAGAGGATTTTATAAATACCAATTTTATTTCAGTAAAATTATTTTATTTTCTATATAATTGTTTAAGATATAAATCACACACGATAAAATTTACCTATTTAGTATATAAATCAATGTTTTTCCTATATTCACAGTTGTTTAAGTATCATGAAATTTAGGTTTTGAGAATTTTATTATCTTCCCCAAAGACAACTGGGCCCATTAGAAAATCCTTCCCCAATCTTCCAGATCTAGGCAACCACTAATCTGTTTCTTATATTTAAGCACTTGGAACTATTGATAAAATACTTTTAAAAATGTTTTAATCTTGAAATAAACTGCACCATAGATATTTTAACGTTTTACCTTAGAGAATATATGTCTTCTTTTTTTTTTTTTTTTTTTGGTCATTCCTGTTTTCTTTTTTAACCTGTTTTCCTCTCTCCAGTTACAGATGTATGGTTGGCATGCCTGACACCTGTACTGCTGCTCATACTTCTATGAAAAAGAGAATCAGTGTCCTCATTCTCTTTAGCTTCCTTAGTTAATGCACTGGCTTTCTCAAACTACAGAATTTGGCACTCAAATATAGGGCTTCATTACCTGATACCTGTCTGTAGTAGGGCAAGGTGCTTTGAAATAATTGATCCACTGGATTTAGTTCTATCAAAACAAAGCATCAAACAACAACCAAAAAACCTCTGATTTTATTCCCTCAATTTAGTGAAAACATGAATCTCTTCATTGCATACCACAACTTCTGTCTGCAAAGCACATCTTTTTAACTTAAAATATATGGTGTTCAACTCAAAAATATATGATGCCCAGTTAAGTCTAATACACACCATACATAAATCCTGATTAGATTTTTGTGCTTGACACAACATAAGGTGATCACTAATGAGTTTTACCAGTAATATAATCCCTTTTCCTTGAGTGCAGTTAGAATCCGTGACTTTCTTTTATCTTAAGTTACATTATATGCGACTCCATTGCAGGAGACTGCAGAGATAAATTTGGCCCTTGTCTTTGACTAAACTAGTAGACGTGGTGTGAATTGCCTATGGAGAAGATAATGTTGTAGGGAACAGTGGGTGTCCTCCAGAACCTCAGAGTGGCTTCTAACTGACAGTAGGAAGCTGGAGCCTTCAGTCTAATATCCACAACAAAAAGAATTGTGACAAAGACCTGACTGAACCTGGGAACAATCTTCCTCAGTCAAACCTGTGGATAGAATGAATCTCAACTTTTACTTTGATTTCAGGCTTATGAGGCTCAACAGAGAACTCAACTAAGAACACAACTAAGAACAACAGAGAACACAACTAAGCCATGTCCCTACTCCTAACTCAGGGAAAGAGCAAAAATAACTGTTTGTTGTTTCAAGCTACTAATTTTGTGGTAACTGGCACAAAGTATTAAAAAACTAATACATCTTTCTAATCTTTTCTTCAGTCCAAATCTATTATTGTTATGTTCAGCTATCACTTATTATTTCTGTATTTAATTTTACATATATATATATACATATATATATATATGACTTTGTACAGATTGTTTCCTCTACTTAGAATCTTTCCTTACCTAGTATATCCTTGCCTAGAATCTCATTTACTCTTTAAAATGAAATAATAATTCTTATCTTCACTTATGTGTAATAGTCAAAATTATAAGCAAATATATCATATAATAATGAATGATTTTGCCTATTTTTGTAAGCATAGAGCTTGCACGATTTTAATTAATGAAAAATCATACTGGTGGTTAAAATAATGACTTGTGGAATGTAAAGCATTCAATAGATTATAAGTACAAATTTTTCACTTTAACTTTATGAACTGAATTATCCCTTTCTTAGTTCCACCATGATTTTATAGTATCCTGAAAATATAGAAAAGTTGCTCATATTTTTCATGATAAGACTGTGCTATTCCAATATGGCAGCAACTAGCTACATGCTATTGTTTACATGTATATTTAGAATAATTAAAATTAAACAAATTTTAAGATTCAATTTTCCATTTAGACTAGCCACATTTTAAGTGCTCAGTTGTCATGTGTAGATAATATCTATAATATTAGACTGTGCTTCCCTAATAGCTCAGTTGGCAAAGAATCTCCCTGCAATGTAGGAGATTCTGCTTTGATTCCTAGGTTGAGAAGTCCTGTGGAGAAAGGAAGAGCTAAATACCCCAATATTCTGGCCTGGAGAATTTCATGAACTGTATAGTCTATGGGGCCGCAAAGAGTTGGACATGACTGAGTGACAGTCACTTTCTCTTTCACTGGACTATGCATACATAGAATGATAGAATGGTTTATGCATCACATCTAAACTGTAGAATAATACTTATGAGACTTTATACCCAAAATATGTTAATACATTTTAAATATAATCTTGAAATCTAATTTTATTTGTTCAGTGTAAATGGATAAAAATAGGAAAAATCCATTTTTTTTGTCAGCACTATGAATGTTTCTCCTTCTAGGAACTTCTTAAGAAAGTTATATCAAGTTGCATGTGTCTCTTTTCCACAAGAAAGCTGCATGGCACAATAAAATGAAAATAAATTATATGATACATCTTTTTAAGAACTCTATCATTATCTATACTTGAATACCTTGGATGCATTGAAAATAAGATTGGGGACAGAGAGACACAGAAATACTGAGAGAGATGATAAAGAGAAAGCAGGCAGAGATGGAGAGATGAAGGAAGGGAGTAACAGAGAACATTTCTGATCCCACAATTATATTACAGAAAATAAATTCTGCCTGTCAGGCTCAGAGAGGTTCATCCACAATAGTGTATACCTCCTCTACCATCATATAACCAAAGACCACATGAAATAAACTGGATCTAAAACCATAAGTCAATTTGATAACCAAAAACTTTTACCTTTCAGAAAGATAATGAAATGGGGGGCAGTGGGAGTGTAAAATCTAGGTATCCCTAAGCACGGCAATCTTCGTTTTCTGAATGTTGAGTTTTAAGCCAAGTTTTTCACTCTCCTCTTTCACTTTCATCAAGAGGTTCCTCTTCACTTTCTGCCCTAAGGGTGGTGTCATCTGCATATCTGAGGTTATTGATATTTCCCCTGGCAATTTTGATTCTAGTTTGTGCTTCTTCCAGCCCAGCATTTCTCATGATGTACTCTGCATATAAGTTAAATAAGCAGGGTGACAATATACAGCCTTGACGTACCCCTTTTCCTATTTGGAACCAGTCTGTTGTTCCATGTCCAGTTCTAACTGTTGCTTCCTGACCTGCATATAGGTTTCTCAAGAAGCAGGTCAGGTGGTCTAGTATTCCCACCTCTTTCACAATTTTCCACAGTTTATTGTGATCCACACAGTCAAAGGCTTTGGCATAGTCAATAAAACAGAAATAGTTGTTTTTCTGGAACTCTCTTGCTTTTTCAATGATCCAGCAGATGTTGGCAATTTGATCTCTGGTTCCTCTGCCTTTTCTAAAACTAGCTTGAACATCTGGAAGTTCATAGTTCACATATTGCTGAAACCTGGCTTAGAGAATTTTGAGCATTACTTTACTAGCATGTGAGATGAGTGCAAATGTGCTGTAGTTTGAGCATTCTTTGACATTGCCTTTCTTTGGGATTGGAATGAAAACTGACCTTTTCCAGTCCTGTGGCCACTGCTGAGTTTTCCAAATTTGCTGGCATATTGTGTGCAGCACTTTCACAGCACCATTTTTCAGGATTTGAAATAGCTCAACTGGATTTCCATCACCTCCACTACCTTTGTTCGTAGTGATGCTTTCTATGCACTTCATTGGAAATCGATGGGGAAACAGTGGAAAGAGTGTCAGACTTTATTTTTGGGGGCTCCAAAATCACTGCAGATGGTGACTGCAGCCATGAATTTAAAAGACGCTTACTCCTTGGAAGAAAAGTTATGACCGACCTAGATAGCATATTGAAAAGCAGAGACATTACTTTGCCAACAAAGGTCTGTCTAGTCAAGGCTATGGTTTTTCCAGTGGTCATGTATGGATGTGAGAGTTGGGCTGTGAAGAAAGCTGAGTGCCAAAGAATTGATGCTTTTGAACTGTGGCGTTGGAGAAGACTCTTGAGAGTCCCTTGGACTGCAAGGAGATCCAGCCAATCCATTCTGAAGATCAGCCCTGGTATTTCTTTGGAAGGAATGATGCTAAAGCTGAAACTCCAGTATTTTGGCTACCTCATGCAAAAAGTTGACCCATTGGAAAAGACTCTGGTGCTGCGAGGGATTTGGAGCAGGAGGAGAAGGGGACGACAGAGGATGAGATGGCTGGATGGCATCACTGACTCGATGGACGTGAGTCTGAGTGAACACCAGGAGTTGGTGATGGACAGGGAGGCCTGGTGTGCTGAGATTCATGGGGCTGCAAAGAGTTGGACACGACTCAGCGACTGAAATGAACTGAACTGAAGCGCTGCAATTATATGCCCCTGCCACCAAAATGGAGCAGCAATGTCCTATTTTTCTGATTTTTTTCCTCCTGTAGTATCTGTAGTATCATAATAAGAAAAATGTTTTGACACAGAAAACACATGTGGGAAGGCATTACTTAATTTGGTAGATTTAATTTCCAAATTGAAGTTTGTACTTGACACTAGTCTGATTTTAACAAAGTATTTGTTTTCTCATGGGATTTTGAACCAATTGTATCATACTTAAGGAACTTTGCTGCCAATGCATTGATCATTCTTGAGTGATCAAAGAGTGGTATATGATGCTATGCTATGCTAAGTCACTTCAGTCGTGTCCGACTCTGTGTGACCCCATAGACGGCAGCCCAACAGGCTCCCCCGTCCCTGGGATTCTCCAGGCAAGAACACTGGAGTGGGCTGCCATTTCCTTCTCCAATGCATGAAAGTGAAAAGTGAAAGGGAAGTCGCTCAGTCGTGTCTGACTCTTAGTGACCCCATGGACTGCAGCCTAACAGGCTCCTCCGTCCATGGCATTTTCCAAGCAAGAGTACTGGAATTGGGTGCCATTGCCTTCTCCGGTGGTATATGAAGGATAAGTTATAAAAGCTAAGTGACTATTAGAATTGCAGTCTATATTGTAAACTGGTATATATACTTTATCAAATATATAATATGTATATGAAGTTATTCGATATACTTGAATAATTAATAGAGTTCCTCTTGTGACATTATTTGAGAATAACACTCACATCTGATTTTGGAGTTACATATTTTACTAAAACATGGTAAAAGGCTATGCTTAATTTTACCAATCATGAGAACTAATTTTATTTTTTAATTACCAGTGGTTCTTTTTAATATGAGAAAATTGGATTCTTTAAGCAAGATATTGAAGGTAGGAAGAGAAGGGGACAACAAAGGATGAGATAGTTGGATGGCATCACAGATTCCATGGACATGAGTTTGAGCAAGCTCCGGGAGTTGGTGATGGACAAGGAAGCCTGGTGTGCTGCAGTCCATGGGGCTGCAAAGAGTCAGACACCACTGAGTGAATGTAATGACCTGACTGATAGAATAAAATAGAAAATTCTCATTCGTCCATACCAGAAAGCTTTTGGATAGATTGTGTTTCAGTTCAGTTCAGTTCACTTCTCCTGCTTTCCCAGTATCAGGGTTTTTTTCCAAGGAGTCTGTTGTTCTCATGAGGTGGCCAAAGTATTGGAGTTTCAGTTTCAATATCAGTCCTTTAGGACTGATTTCCTTTAGGATGTACTGATTTGATCTCCTTGCAGTCCAAAGGACTCTCAAGTCTTCTCCGACACTACAACTCAAAAGCATCAATTCTTTGGTACTCAGCTTTCTTTATAGTCCAACTCACATATCCATACATGACTACTGGAAAAGCCATAGCTTTGATTAGATGGAGCTTTGTTGGCAAAGTAATGTGTCTGCTTTTCAATATGCTGTCTAGAGTTGCCATAGCTTTTCTTCCAAGGAGCAAGCATGTTTTAATTTCATGGCTGCAATCATCATCTGCAGTGATTTTGGAGCCCAAGAAAATAAAGTCTGTCACTGTTTCCATTGTTTCCCCATTTAATGCCATGAAGTGATGGGACCAGATGCCATGATCTTTGTTTTCTGAAAGTTGAGGTTTAAGCCAACTTTTTTTGTTGTTGTTTTATTTATTTTGTTTAATTTGAGGCTAATTGCTTTACAATATTGTATTGGTTAAGCCAACTTTTTCACTCTCCTCTTTCACTTTCATCAAAAGGCTCTTTAGTTCTTCTTTCCTTTCTGCCATAAGGTTGGTGTCATCCGCATATCTGAGGTTATTGATATTTCTCCAATCTTGATTCCAGCTTGTGCTTCATCTAGCCTGGCATTTTGCATGATGTACTCTGCATATAAGTTAAATAAACAGGGTGACAACATACAGCCTTGACATACTCCTTTCCCAATTTGGAACCAGTCTGTTGTTCCATGTCCAGTTCTAACTGTTGCTTCTTGACCTACATACAGATTTCTCAGGAGGCAGGTAAGGTGGTCTGGTATTCCCATCTCTTTAAGAATTTTCCACAGATTGTTGTGATCCACACAGTCAAAGGCTTTGGTATAGTCAACAAAGCAGAAATAGTTGTTTTTCTGGAACTCTCTTGCTTTTTCAATGATCCAATGGATGTTAGCAATTTGATCTCTTCTTCCTCTAGATTGTGTTTAGAAAGGTTTAAATTAAGTTGTGAGATGCTACAGTGCAGTTCTCTATCTAAAGCAGAAGGAATCATTTTACTCTGTAGGCACTTTGACTTATCTGGGAAAACACTAGAGGATTGCCATATTTATGTGACAACTTGAGTGGCTTGTTTAGCTGACCAGGTGAGTTAAGGTCACCCTTTGATCCCTATCATTACCTCTACTGCCTTTTTCATTGCAAACCCATAACTGCAGACCATTTTTTTTTCTACCTTCCAATCTGGTTTTCTTCTCATACTGTTCCAAATAAACAAAGTTAGAAGTTATATGTCTTTATCTCCATTTAATGCAGTTATCCACGAGAATTAATCAGAAGAGACGTGGGAATGGAATTAATTGAATACATCTCAATGACCATGGCTTCTACCAAATCCCCATTTCTACTAAAAATACTCTCTTCTTTTTGTCTATACCTAGATATGTTGCTTTTCAAGCTTCTGTTACCCTGACTCTGATATAACATTGATACAGGCAGATTGATACACACAGAGTGATTGTGTGCTAACTCACTTCTGTCATGTCTGACCCTTTGTGGTCCTATGGACTGTAGCTTTCCAGGCTCCTCTGTCCATGGGATTCTTCAGGCAAGAATACTGGAGTGGGTTGCCATGCCCTTCTCCAAGGGATCTTCCCAAACCAGGGATCAAATCCACATTTCTTCTGTCTCTGGCATTGGCAGGTGAGTTCTTTACTACTATGCCAAAAATTAGTACCCTTCCAAATAATAAGTATTGTTTCAGTCATTAATCTACTCAACATAGTCAATGGAATCAGTTGTATTTAAGTGAAATTTGGGAAGGTCTTAGGATCTGGGGACTCATTTTGAGAAAGGTTATTGCAATAATTTATAAATCAAATCTTTTACAGTGATTGTCATATTTGTCAAGAGGAAAACTAAAGATACACAAGACCCAAGAAAGAGAAGCACTTGTTCTAGTTGCATTCTCAGGACTATTACAAAGGAATGACATAATTGTGAAACTCAATGGAAAATCAAAGTGCAAGGTTCCTCACTCAATATCATTAGGAGTTTTAAGAGGGAGATAGTTTTTGTGGTGGCTCAGCAGTAAAGAATCTACCTGCAATGCAGAAGACGCAGGACACACAGGTTTGACCCTTGGATTGGGAAGATCCCCTGGAGGAGGAAATGGCAACCCACTCCAGTATTCTTGCAGGGAAAATCCAATGAACGGAGGAGAGTGGCCTATAGTCTACAGTGTCACAAAAAAATAGGACATGACTGAACACACACACACAAGAGGGAAATAGTAGAGCATTAAACCAAATGTGGGATCCTTCTAAGCACAGATTTGTGAGACTGGGCAGACTGCATGCCATGAAGTTGACTCTACGGAATATTTTAAATTGCTTATTTTCCTAATGCTGTATACAATGATTTCCAGATTTCAATGCCATTAATGTTACTGAGGAGAGGGGAAGTGATTCTCTTCTATAATTTCAAGCTGGAAACTTTAAAGACATTCCCTATGAGGTGATTCAGTTCTAGTGTAATTAATATACATTATGGGAATTTTGATAACTTCCTACCAGTGTTCTTAGGAGAAAATTCAAAGCAACCTCTCAAACAACTCCACTTTGAGAATTGGTAAGGGTTTCTATTTAACAAGTAGATACATGATTTCTACTTGCTAATATGACTCCTGAAAATCATTTGCTGTGAGAATAGACTTAAAAACAGAAATAAAACTTCAAATCAGAGGAAAATTTCCTTGCTTTGTGTACTACAACTTGACCTCACATTCCAAGTAAAAGAGAAACATGATTAGCACAGAAGATTTACCAGGAAAGAGTGTCTTCTCAAGGAAATGGAATAAAAAGAATTAATTGCCACATTATCTAATCTGAAGACAACTCTTGATTCAAATTATTAAACTAACAATTAGCTAAATGAGAATACTCTAGGTGTAATTATTAGCTTCAGAGCAAGCTGATATTTTGAAAGACAGAGCCAGAGTTAGACTTGGAAGCATATTGCTTCTTGGAAAGAGAAAGACTGAAAATATTGATATGGTACTTCAAAAACTTGGAGAAACATTCAGAGAATTGCTTAAAAGAACAACTGTTTGTTTGAGTTGTTTTTCTTTTCCTTTCCTTCCTCCCTTCCTTCTTTCTTAAAAACAAAAGCCAATGAATCATTGTGGAGAACACTGTCAGGTTATTATGTAATAGCGATTTCAAGGTGAGATGCTTTACTAATGAAGTTCTACATAAAAAATTTCTCTAGCAAATTACACAGGGTAATATTAAAGCCTAGATAAAGCTTTGTCCAAAGAGAAAAAGTGACATGTTCCAAGTTTTTCAATCTAGTTTCATTAAGCCCAGTATTATGGAGCCAAGTACTGATATTGCTGGCTTGACTATTATGTGTAATGTGTTAAAGTCTCCAAGTGCTTTCAGATGCTCAGTCATGATTTCCTCAATAAATATGCATGTGAGGTGAGTAAGGCAGACATGGAAGACTCATGCAACTCAGGAAGGCACAGACTTAGCAGTAACTAGCTATTTTTTTTCCTTCTAATAGTCTAGACTCCATAAATTTGGCTTGTATGATTTGAAGGTGTGATCATTTTAAAATAGAAAATTTCATTTGAAATATATATCATACTCTTTTAACATTATACTTATATTTAATATTATTGTCATTATTGTTTAGTCACTAAGTCATGTCTGACTCTTGTGACCCCATTGACCATAGCCACCAGGCTCCTCTGTCCATAGGATTTTCCAGGCAAGAATACTGGAGTGAACTGTCACTTTTTTTTCCATGTATACTATTAAATAGTGGAAATGATTATACTTTATGAGGTACATGCATGCACAGTCACTCAGTTGTGTCCAACTCTTTGTGACCCTAAGAACTGTAGCCTGCCAGGCTCCTTTGTTTGGGATTCTCCAGGCAAGAATACTGGAAGTGGGTTTTAATTTCCTCCTCCAGGGGATCTACCCAACCCAGGGTTTGATCTGCATCTCCTGTATCTCCTGCATTGGCAGGAAGATTCTTTACCACTGTACCACCTGGGAAGCCATATTTTATGAGGTAGGCACTCTGAATTCTCTTTCTACTATTTTGGCAGAACATCTAAATAAATTTTTATAATATTTGAAAAATTGGAGAGCAAAGTCATCAAAATGGAGACATATGCTGTTCTCAACTTCAGTCCCTGCCACAAGAAGACCAACTGTCAACTATCCATAGGTAAGTCACAATTGTGGAAATCTCAGAAACTTCAGATAAAGTTTAGGCCCCCTCCTGGATCACGAGGACTGAGAAGAACCTCATTATAAGGATGAGAAGAGCAGTTTCACGTTGATAACATCACCTATCTCCCAGATTGTCATAACAATGCACCAGGAGGGCCCCCTTGGGACTATGGTTTCTCAGTGGGAAAAGAAAGCCAAAGTGGATACCCACACCTCATTTCCAAATGTTTACAAGGGGAAATCTGCAGATTTAACCACTGCAAATCCAAAGAGACAGAGAAGGGCCAGGGCTACCAACAAACAGTGCTCAGATCTTGGCCAGCTGGGTTCCTGCTTAAAGGAGTTGTCAAGCAAGGATCCAGCCAGTAGCTCTGCTCATCTTCAGAGCTGAGCTAATGGCCCCATCTGGTCAGGAAGCTCTGTTAGGAGTTCTGCTCGATTGCAGTTCTCAGCCAACAGGCTGTACTATCTTTGAAGCCATTCTGGACAGGTAAGCAGGCTCAAAATTCTACATAACTGCTAAACTGCTAAAACATTCTGTAGCCCATTAGGGTAGAAAAACAAATTCACAGCTCCACTAATTGCTGATCATAAGCTCTAGTCTCACACACCAGGAAGCCTGGCCAGAGAATCCTGGCAGACCTGGGGACCACCCTACAGACCTGCACTTGCAGGGAACCAAGCCAGAAGCCCTGCTTAACTGTTGATCATAATGAGTGATCCTGGGCAGCCTGGTAGCTTGGCTAACTGGACCACCTAGCCTACAACTCCACCAAGCTGCACAGCCCAGCCTATGGCCCCCTCAATTGCTGGACATAGACTAGCAGGGAACCCAGCTAGTGGCCCTATGAGAATACAGACTGCAGCCCCACACAACCATGAGACCACAACATAGACAGTGACTTGCCACACAACAGAACACAGTCTGCAGCCCCACCCAACTGTACTCAGTACAATACAGTTGGAGGCCCTGCCCAACAAGACAGTGCAGATAGTGACCTCACACACAGAGAAGCATAACCATGACCTATCCAATCATCATGCCCACTCTATCAGTTCAGTTCAGTTCAGTCGCTCAGTTGTGTCCGACTCTTTCTGATCCCATGAATTGCAGCATGCCAGGCCTCCCTGTCCATCACCAACACCTGGAGTTCACATAAACTCATGTGTATCGAGTCCGTGATGCCATCCAGCCATCTCATCCTCTGTCATCCCCTTCTCCTCCTGCCCCCAATCCCTCCCAGCATCAGAGTCTTTTCCAATGAGTCAACTCTTCGCATGAGGTGGCCAAAGTTCTGGAGTTTCAGCTTTAGCATCATTCCTTCCAAAGAAATCCCAGGGTTGATCTCCTTCAGAATGGACTGGTTGGATGTCCTTGCAGTCCAAGGGATTCTCAAGAGTCTTCTCCAATACCACACTTCAAAAGCATCAATTCTTCAGCGCTCAGCCTTTTTCATAGTCCAACTCTCACATCCATACATGACCACAGGAAAAACCATAGCCTTGACTAGACGGACCTTTGTTGGCAAAGTAATGTTTCTGCTTTTGAATATGCTGTCTAGGTTGGACATAACTTTCCTTCCAAGGAGTAAGCGTCTTTTAATTTCATGGCTGCAGTCACCATCTGCAGTGATTTTGGAGCCCAGAAAAATAAAGTCTGACACTGTTTCCACTGTTTCCCCATCTATTTCCCATGAAGTGATGGAACCGGATGCCATGATCTTCGTTTTCTGAATGTTGAGCTTTAAGCCCACTTTTTCACTCTCCACTTTCTCTTTCATCAAGAGGCTTTTGAGTTCCTCTTCACTTTCTGCCATAAGGGTGGTGTCATCTGCATATCTGAGGTTATTGATATTTCTCCTGGCAATCTTGATTCCAGCTTGTGTTTCTTCCAGTCCAGCATTTCTCATGATGTACTCTGCATAGAAGTTAAATAAGCAGGGTGACAATATACAGCCTTGACGTACTCCTTTTCCTATTTGGAACCACCAGTCTGTTGTTCCATGTCCAGTTCTAACTGTTGCTTCCTGACCTGCATACAGATTTCTCAAGAGGCAGGTCAGGTGGTTTGGTATTCCCATCTCTTTCAGAATTGTCCACAATTTATTCTGATAAACACAGTCAAAGGTTTTGGCATAGTCAATAAATCAGAAATAGTTGTTTTTCTGGAACTCTCTTGCTTTTTCAATGATCCAGCGGATGTTGGCAATTTGATGGACCTGATTAATTTTAGGGCATATCTAATGGTGGATGTAATGAAATTCTAGTAGAAATATTCAAATCCCTAAAGGATGATGCCATCAAGGTATTGCATTCATTTTGTCAGCAAATCTGGAAGACCCAGCAGTGACCACAAAACTGGAAAGGGTCAATCCTCATTTCAGTTCCCAAGAATTGGTATCAAAGAATGTGCTAAGCATCAGACAATTGCCCTCTTTTCTCATGCAAGTAAGGTCATGCTTAAAATCTTGTATGCTAGGCTTCAGCATTATGTGAACTAAGAACTTCTAGATGTCCAAGCTGGGTTTAGAAAAGGAAGAGGAACTAGAGATCAAATTGCCAAGATTCACTGAATTATGGAGAAAACAAGCAAATTTCAGGGGAAAACAAAACAAAACAAAACAAAAAACATCTATCTCTGTTTCATCGACTACACTAAATCCTTTGACTGTGTGGATCACGATAAACTGTGGAAAGCTGTTAGAGACATGGGGATACCAGACCATCTCACCTGTCTTCTGAGAAACCTGTATGCAGGTCAAGAAGCAACAGATGGAACCCTGGATGAAACAACTGATTGGTTCAAGATTGAAAAAGGAGTATGACAGTGCTTTCTGCTGTCACCTGTTTGTTTAATCTGTATGCTGAGCACATCATAAGAAATGCCAGGCTGGATGAATTACAAGCTGGAATCAAGACAAGCAGGAGAAACATCAACAACCTAGGGTATGTGGATGATACCACTTTAGTGGCAGAAAGCAAAGAGGAACTAAAGAGCCTCTTGATGAGGGTGAAGGAGGAGAGTGAAAGATCTGGCTTAAAACTAAATATTAAAAAAAAGAAAAAGTGTGATCATGGTATCTGGCCCCATTACTGCATGCCAAATAGAAGGGAAAAAATGTGAAAATAGTGACAGACTTCCTCTTCTTGAGCTCAAAAATCACTATGAACATTGACTGCAGCCATGAAATCAGAAGACAATTGATTTTGGCAGGAAAGCGATGACAATCCTAGACAGTGTGTTGAAAATCAGGGACAGTACTCTGCTGAAAAAGGTCCATATAGTTAAGGCTATGGTCTTCCCAGTGGTCATGTACAGCTGTGAAAGCTGGACTGGAAAGAAGGCAGAATGTCAAAGAATTGATGTCTTCGAACTGTTGTGCTGGACAAGGCTCCTGAACGTCCCTTGGACAGCAAGGAGATCAAACCAGTCAATCTTAAGGGACTCAACCCTGAATGTTCACTGAAAATACTGATGCTAAAGCTGAAACTTCCGTATTTTGGTCATCTGATTCAAACAGAGAACTCATTGGGAAGGTCCCTGATGCTGGGAAAGATTGAGGGCAGAAGGAGAAGAGGGTGTCAGAGCATGAGATGACTGGACGGCATCACCAATGCAATGAACATGAACTTGGGCAAACTCTGGGAGATGGTGAGGGACAGGGATGCCTGACATGCTGCAGTCCATGGGGTCACAAAGAGTTGGACATGACTGGGCAACTGAACAACAAGTGGTACCTCACTTGACCAGAAGCAATTGCAGAGCCCAGCCTGCAGACTTGTACAGTTACAGAGTCTAATTAGTAGCCTCACTGCCAGGGAATGTAACCTGAGACCTAATTCACCCAGAAGTGACCACAGGGCCCAGCTATTGATCCCTTGGCCACAGAGTGTTTTCAACCAACCAGGAGGCCCATACAGCAGCTCCACTTGAATGTAAAACCCAAACAGAAGGCCAACCCAACCGTGGAACTCAACTGATGATCTCTCACTCCCAATCTCAGAGAACTGTCGTGGCCTTTCCCAACCAAGATCTTTGATAGTAAGCCCTGCTTGTCTGTCAATACCAGTTGCTTGGTCCGGTGCCCACGCTGACTGGACTAGTGAAGGCCTTTCCCTGACAAAGGGAATGTGTAAAGTCTGGAAGAGAGATCACTTACTCAAATGCAGATGCCAACACAAAGAAACAAGAGTAACAAAGAATCAGATAAACATGACACCACCAACAGAAGCCAATAAAGTTTCAACAACTGATCTTAAAGAAATAGAGATTTTTGAACTGACAAAGAAATCAGAATTTTTGTTTTAAAATGAGTTCAGTAAAATACAACAGCACATAGACAACTAAATTAAATTAATAAAGCAGTGCATGAAGAAATTGAGAAATTTAATAACGATAAAGAAACCATTAGAAAAAAATAAAAAAACACTTTCAAATTCATTTTATGAGGCCAGCATCAGCCTGGTAATGTGGTATACACTGAACAGGAAAAAAAATCATTCCATGGTGAATGTTGATATCTTAGAATATTTTAGTGTCCTTATTTGTCCATTATATTATATAGATTTTGGGCTTCCCAGGTGGCATTAGTAGTAAAAAAACCAACTTGCCAGTGTAGGAGACATAGGAGATGTGGGTTCAATCCCTGGGTTGAAAAGATCCCCTGGAGAAGGAAATGACAACCCACTCCAGTGTGTTGAATTTGGAGAATTTCATGGATTCTTGCCTGGAGAATTCCATGGACAGAGGAGCATGGCAGGCTACAGTCCATAGGGTCACAAAGAGTCAGACACAACTGAAGCGACACCAAGCAGGCATGAACACATGTCACTTTAATTTGAATAAATGACCAGTAGATGGCAATATTGCTCTTTAACACCTCCTAGGAATTTACCAAATTTTGACCACAATTATATGCATTGTTTTTAAAGTAAATATTTGCTAAATTAAAAATTTTACAACCTTTTCTTACTTTAATCATTTTTAAAAAATATAATTTTAATAAAGTTCAAGGTATCACATCAAGAACATAGAAAAGAATCTTATAATTTTCTGGAAACAAAAGTAAAAATGTGGTATTTGAATTACCATGTTATTTTCTCTGATCTTACAAAGGCATTTAAACATATAAACATGAATGTGGAGATGTTTTATTCTTTGTTTTAATATATAATGTGGTCATATACACTATTTTACACGTCTCACACAAATTTTTACAAATTACTTTATGCACTGAATCCAAGTGTTATCCAACACATTCTACATTTATTCACTCTTTTTCAACTTCTGTATATTTTATTGTTGTTGTTCAGTAGCCAAGTCATGTCTGTCTCTTTGAGACTCCATGGACTGCAACGTGCCAGGCTTCCCTGTCCCTCACCATCTCCTGAAGTTTGCCCAAGTTCATGTCTCTTGCGGCCATGATGCCATACAACCATCTCATCCTCTGTTCCCCTCTTCCAACTGATTAGAAGAGACTCTGATGCTGAGAAAGATTGAAGGCAGAAGGAGAAAAGGGAGACAGAGGACATATTTTGCATTTTATAATGTATATTTTACATGAAGGATATAAAGTGATTTTTTGTCATACGTCTATCAGTGAGGAAATGTGGGATATGGGTGTTCCTTAACTTATAGTGCTTTTATTTCTGAAGGATATAATCTCAAAATTTGTATTACTGATTAAAAAACTTTTATATTTTTTTCACCAATAAATATTGCCCCATGCCCTTCCCTCCCAAATACAGCAAATTGCATTCCTATCAACAATAAAATATTTCTGATTATTTCTTACCTGGGTATCATAAACATATAAATTTAAGCCATTTACCTGATTTACAGTGATTTGAGAATTATGATGCAATTTCTGCTTCCAATATATTTGCTATTTGAAAGAGGTTAACGTTTTCATCATAAAGTTTTTATAATTTCAAGGAGTTAGAATTTTACATTTGTAATTTTAAGTGTTGCATCCTTCCTTCCTTCTGAATTGTGACTGCCAAAGTTTTTCTGTTTAAAGACAGCAAAGCCCCAAATAACTGTCAATTTACTTTAATGTATTAAATGAAATGTATCTGTACTTTTAAATAAAATATAATACTAAAAAGAGGTGTTATATTTAACATCATACTATAAGGTAATAATAGTAGTCAATAAGAACTAATAAGGCTACTTCCTGAGATTGTGGCAAACACTGATTTTTCAGAAGCAATTATACTACTTTGACGTTCTTATGTATATAGGTTCATGATATTACATCAGCTCACTCTGGTACCTTTCTCTTTGTGCTAATTCCTAGGCCAATGCAATTCTCCAGGTCAGTGAAACATTGGATAAAGCTGTGTGAAATATAAAATTACTTATAAATTCTTTTTTTTCTAAAGAATATAAGAATAATTGTTATTTGCATAAACAACAGAGATAGAAAATTTATTCATTGAATTCAACATAAAAAAGTACAGGCATGTGTGTGAGTACTGAAAATCTATTTTGAAGTAGTTTTAAATTTCCAGAGGCCCAAGCATTTGATATTATCTCTTTGGTTCCAATAGCTTTTCTTTCCATTGAAATAATGTGATGGCTATTTCAGAAGCACCGTACTATCTGTGGAAGTTATTTACTACCTCAAGTTAATAAATTAAAAATAAACATATTTTAGTATTTGTCCATTTATAAATTTTATTTTATATTATATATGTCATATACATTTATATATAATTAATTTATATGTAAATTAAACTGATTTGTATCTAAATTTATATGTAATATATATACATTTGTGTGTACATGTGAGTGTGTGTGTGTGTGTGTGTGTGTGTGCGTGCGCTCAGTCACATCCAACTCTTTGCTGCCTCATGGACTAATCAGCCAGGTTCTTCTGCCCATGGAATTTTCCAGGCAAGAATACTGAATTGAGTTATCATTTCCTACTCCAGGGAATTTTCCTGACCCAGGGCTCAAATCCAAGTCTCTTCTGTCTCCTGCACTGGCAGGCAGATTCTTTACCACTAACTCCACCAGGAAGCCCATTGTACACATTCACAAATAAATTAGACTACATCTATGATGAGTTTCACCAAATAAAATTTATATATGGACTCAACTGAGTTGCTTCCATTGATATACCTCATATTGATTTTTTTATGCCTCTCTTCATTGAAGACATTGAGATCCCTCAAATCCAACTATATTTCTGGACGTATTTAATCTGCTATAGATGATTCATCAAGCAATGTAGCTCCTGCTTCCAGTGCCTTGAATTCCACATCTTTATCCCAGCTTACTCATTCTCATAACCACATATTTCATGTTGTCACTATTCAGGTCTATTTTTCATGTGAAATCTGAAGTCCCAGCATATTCTAAAATTTAATTATTGTAATCCCTTTACCCCATCACCCCACTACACTTCTTCCAAATGGACTAAAAAAATTACAGTAGTCATGTCAGCTGCTTATTGGACTCAGATTGTTCAAACAAAAAATATTTTCCTCCTTCTAGCCTCCTGCACTGTCCACTTTGTAGAGCAAGAACAAATCCATTCACTTCCCCACCCAGAATTGTAGAAATCTTCTTACCTCTCTCTATCTTTTACAATTAAAGCTTAAATTGATGGGACAATTGAGGCACTTTTTTTCCATAAGTTTACTTTCTTCTGTTCCTTTTTATTAGTAATAATTTCTCAGTAGATAGTTGTTTTAGAATTTTTAAATGTCCCTCTATTTTTAGTTTCATCCATTTTTCTCTAGTCCATATCACATACTGTAACAGAAAAAATTTCTAAAGTTTGATTCTCATCAACTAAATTGATTGCTTCACAGTCACCATAAGTTAAATACAAAGTTTTTTTAATATAATCCAGAAGATCTCAATAGGCATTTCTCCAAAATAGAAATACAAAGGCTTAAAGGCACATGAAAAAATACTCAAGATTGCCAATTATTAGAGTAATGCAAATAAAAACTGTAATAATCTACCACCTCATGGCAGTGAGAATGGCCATCATTTAAAAGTCTCCAAATAACAAATGCTAGAGAGGGTGTCTCTAGGTCTAGACCTCGGTCTAGGGCTTTCTAGGTGACACTAGAACAATGTAGTGTGGTAAAGAATAATCCTGCCAATGCAGGAGACATAAGAGATGCAAGTTCAATGCCTGGGTCAAGTAGATCCCCTGGAGAAGGAAATGGCAACCCATTCCAGTATTCTTGCCTGGAGAATCCCATGGACAGAGGGGCTTGATGGGCTACAGTCCATAGGGTCACAAAGAGTCAGACACAACTAAAGTGACTAATCCTGGAGAGGGTATGGACAAAAGGGAACCCTTGTATACTGTTGGTGGGAATGTAAGCTGGTGCAGCCACTGTGGAAAACAGCATGGAAAATAAACTTAAAAATAAAATTACCATATCATCCAGCAATCCTACTCCTGGGCATATATTCAGTCAAAATTATAATTCAAAAATATACATAAAACCCTGTGTTCATTGCAGCACTGTTCACAATAGCCAAGACATGGAAACAACCTAAATGTCTCAGATGTGGCACACTTATACAATATTACTCAGCTTAAAAAATATATTGTAAAGTTAAAAAATAAAAAAAAGAAAGTCAGATAGAGAAAAATATATAAATAAAATAATGCCATTTGCAGCAATATGTATGTAGCTAGAGATTATCATACTAAGTGAGGTCAGAAAGAGAAAGACAAATACCGTATATCAATTATATGCAAAATCTAAAATATAACACAAATGAAACTACTATGAAACAGAAACAGACTCAAACACAAAGAACAGTCTTGTTGCCAAGAGGGAGGAGTAGGACTGGGTGGGTGTTTGAAGTTAGCAGATGCAAATTATTTTATATAGACTAGATAAACAATAAGGTTCTACCATATGGTACAGTGGACGATATTCAACATCCTTATCCATTATAATAAATTATAATGGAAAAGAATATAAAAAAGAATGTATATATACATATTTATAACTGAATTACTTTGTTGTAGAATAGAAATTAACATATTGTAAATCAACTACACCTCAATTTTTAAGAAGAAATAATTTTGAGTTCTTTGATAAGCTCTTTAATAATATAAATTTAGTTTTAAAATTGAAAATGTTTTCTTCTAATAAGAAATCTATTTAAAAGTCACAGGCCATTATTAAGGGAATAATTGCAGGTAAATATTTTATAACTGTTAGGACAAGAGCTAGAGAGGAGAATGAACTTTTGTTTTTCCTCTGTGGGAAAATATGTTTAGTGATCCTTCCAAACCATCTGGTAAAATACAAAGAAGAATCAGAGATGAGGACAGCACAACATTTCCTTTCTGTGTCCTTAAGAGAAAGCTCAGAATACTGTACTGCTGCTCCTCTAGCATTAGAAATGGGGATGGTTCCCAGTGTCTCAAGATAAAAGTTCCTGTGGGCACACAGCAAGAATTTCTGAGCTTTCTTTGCAGAAATGTGTGCTATAAAACTATTCAGCCTTCTCTTCTTTCTCATCTACTGCCAAGAAGGAAACAAAAAACTTAATGTGAATAATTTAATAATAAAGTTCTGCAAGGCAAATATCAATAAATGATTTCTGGAACCATGTATTCAAATTCAGTCTTTGACTCCAATATATGATTCAAGGAAAATTAGGATCAAATTATTATTCAAAATATGAATAATCAGTGTACACATGACTTACAGTACATAAATATTAAAAGAAATATACCATACAATTGAGTTTCTTTGGCTCATCATAACATTTTTTTCATTCAGTTATAAGTGTTTAATGACCAGTTGCTTATTATTTTTTATGGTGTGAAGTATTACTCTATAATACTGTGTGTGTTAATCAGTTGTGTCTGACTCTGCGACCCCATGGACTGTAGCCAACCAGGCTCCTCTGTCCATGGTATTCTCCAGGCAAGAATACTGGAGTGGGTTACCATGTCCTTCTCCAGGGGATCTTCCCAACCCAGGGATAGAACCTGGATCTCCTGCATTTCAGGCAGATTGTTTACTATCTGAGCCACCAGGGAAGCCATGCTCAATATGGCTGTTATAAAAATATTTTAATTACTCCCCATTAATCTATATATTGTGACCTTGATACTATACTATTCAAAGTAGGTTAACTTCAAGTTTGTCTTTCTATAGCTTCTTTGAATATTTCAATGGGTTTTAGAATAAATCTGTCAATTTGTTCAAAACAAACAGATTTTCTTCGAGGATGTATACTATCTATAAATCAACTGGAGAAGAATCAACATCTTAGTAAGTTTTCAGAACCATGAACATAATATATATTTCCACTTTTAGGACTTTAATTTCTATCCACCTAGTTTTATTGTTTTGAGCTTATGAGTCTCTCTCATCTTTTGTTGTATGGATTTATACATATTCAAAATTTACTGATGTTACTATTTTTGTAATTTCAATTTATAGATATTCCTGGATGGTATATAGAAATGCAGTTGGATTTTGTATACTGATTCTGTATCCCAAACCATGAAAACTCCATCTTTTTGTAGATTCCATAGCAAACAAAACCATAGTGTTTATTTATTACTCCATGATGATCTATTTTGTACAAATGAAAACATTTATTTTTCCTTTCCAATATAGGTGCTTTTTATTTCTTTTTGTTTCCTTATGGAACTGATTATCATCTCCAATACAATGTTGAACAAAAGTTGTGAGAGAAGACATTCTCATTCTTTTCCAGATCCTAGAGGAAACACATTTAATCTTTCAACATTTTGATGTTGCCTCTAGGGTATTTTTAATAGATTATTTTTATCAGATTGATATTCTTTCTTCTGAGAGATACTTTGTTTAATATTTTTATAAATTCATTCAGCTTTCTTTTGATTAGTCTTAGTATGCTATGTATTGTTTCTATCTTTTCCTTTTTATCCAATGTTTGTGTTTATATTTAAAGTGTATTTCTTCTAGGGCTTTTAATAGAATGATAATTTCTGTCTTTATATTATGGATGTATATAGCTATTACTTTAATGTAATTCTTGATATAGTAAGATTTCAGATTATAATTGTGCTGTGAATTTACTATTTGTCCTATTTTGCTCTCATTTTTTTCGATTAATTAATAATTCTTAAAAGAGCATTTTATCTTTGCTGGATGACTAGCTATTTTGTTTTGTTACTTTATTATTGTTTTGTTACTTTAGCGGTTGTTTTAGGATTTACAATATACTTCTGAGATTGCTTTCAAATGATACACCTCTTTACATTTAGTATAAAGAACTTTATACTTTTATTTCTTCCCTTAATGCTATAGCAGTTATAAGTATAGGTTACACATGTGGTAAAAACCTCATATTTTTGTGGTTTTTGTTTGTTTAACCACTATTTATGTTCCAAATGTTCCAGATTTATATAATCAAGAATAATCTTTATTTTTTTACCTATGCAGTTAACATTTCTGGTGGTTTCTCATTCCTCTGTGCTAACTGGTTTCATTTTCCTTGTCTTTAATGAATTTTAATATTTGTAGAGCATGTTTCCTTCTGATGAATTTTTGCAACTATTCTAAGTCTGAAAAAATATCATATCACTCTCATTTTGAAAAATATTTTGGGTATATATAGAATTTCAGATGGGTAGTTTTTTTTTTTTTTTTTCCCTATACTCTCAAAAGATGATGTTCCACTTTTCACTAGCATTATTTCCAATGGGGAAAAAAAAAATGATCCATCATTCTTTATTTTACATCCCTCTACACAACATGTGTTTTCTCTGGAAGTTTTAATATTTTTCTATTTATCCTTGGTTTTGAGAATTTGATTAAAATGTGACTTATGGCAGTTTTCATGTTTCTTGTGATTAGAATTCATTAGGATTACTAAAAATATGGGTTTATATTTTTCATAAAGTTTGGAAACTTTCTGCCATTATTTCTTTAATTTTTTTGCTCTCATTTTTCTCTTTCCTTTGGGAATTCTAAGTATATATTTATTTAGTTTTTTAAAATTATCAAATCTTTCTTTCCTTGTTTATTTTTGGATAGTTTCATTGCTATGTTTTCAAATTCATTATGTTTTTCTGCTTCCTGTCACTAATTTCATTTAATATATTTTTTTCATCTCAGGCATTGTGTTGTCTTTTGGTCTAGAGGTTTGATATTGATTTTTTTCATATCTACCATGGCTGAGTTAACTATTTGAACATATGGAATAATGTTTTAACTGCTTTAAAGACTTTTCTAGAGTTTGGGGTCAGTTTGGTTGATTGATATGTCTCCTCATTATGTTTCATATGTTTCCACTTCTTTGTTGCCTGCTGCTGCTAAGTCACTTCAGTTGTGTCCGACTCTGTGCGACCCCATAGACGGCAGCCCACCAGGATCCCCCGTCCCTGGGATTCTCCAGGCAAGAACACTGGAGTGGGTTGCCGTTTCCTTCTCCAACGCATGAAAGTGAAAAGAGAAAGGGAAGTCGCTCAGTTGTGTCCGACTCTTCTCGACCCCATGGACTGCAGCCCATCAGGCTCCTCTGTCCATGGGATTTTCCAGGCAAGAGTACTGGAGTGGGGTGCCATCGCCTTCTCCATCTTTGTTGCCTAGTTATCTTCAATTCAATGTCAGATATTGCAATATTTGCCTTCTTTGGTACTAAAAATTTATGAATATATGAATTATTTTTCAACTCTGTTCTGGAACACAGTTACATTACTTGGAAGCACTTTGATGCTTTGAGGGTTTCCTGTTAAGATTTGTTAAATGGAACCATGGAAGTGTTTACTCCAGGGCTAGTTATTTTCTATTACTAAGTGGTTAACACCCTTCCACATACTTTATCTAGTACCAGGAATTATTAGGTTTTCCATTCTAATTATTAAAAACAGGTACCAACCCTGTGAAGAAAAATATCAAAAACCTCAGATATGCAGATGATACTACACTTATGCCAGAAAGAGAAGAGGAACAAAGAGCCTCTTGATGAGGGTTAAAGAGGAGAGTGAAAAAGCTGGATTAAAACTCAATATTAAAAAAACTAAGATCACGGAATCTGGTCTCATCAGTTCAATTCAGTCGCTCAGTCGTGTCTGTCTGTTTGTAGCCCCATGGACTACATGCAGCACACCAGGCCTCCCTGTCTTTCACCAACTCCCGGAATTTACTCAGACTCATTTCCATCGAATTGGTGATGCCACCCAACCATCTCATCCTCTGTCCTCCCCTTCTCCTCCCACCTTCAATCTTTCCCAGCATCAGAGACTTTTCAAATGAGTAAATTCTCCACATCAGGTGGCCAAAGTATTTGACTTTCAGCTTCACTATCAGGCCTTGCAATGAATATTCAGGACTGATTTCCTTTAGGATAGACTGGTTGGATCTCCTTGCTGTCCAAGGGAATCTCAAGAGTTTTCTCTAACACCACAGTTCAAAAGCATCAATTCTTTGGCACTCAGCTTTCTTTACAGTCCAACTATCACATCCATACATACTACTGGAAAAAACATAATTTGACCAGATGGACCTTTGTTGGCAAATTAATGTCTTTGCTTTTTAATATGCTGTCTAGGTTGGTCACAACTTTTCTTCCAAAGATCAAGAGTCTTTTAAGTTTATGGCTGCAGTCACCATCTACAGTGATTTTGGAGCCCAAGAAAATAAAATCAGACACTGTTTCCACTGTTTCTCCATGTATTTGCCATGAAGTGATGGGACAAGATGCCATGATCTTAGTTTTCTGAATGTTGAGTTTTAAGCTGACTTTTTCACTCTCCTCTTTCATTTTCATCAAGAGGCTCTTTAGTTCTTTAATTTATGCCATAAGTATGGTATCATCTGAATATCTTAGGTTATTGATATTTCTCCCAGCAATCTTGATTCCAGGTTGTGCTTCCTCAAGCCCAGCATTTCTCATGATGTACTTTGCATATAAGTTAAATAAGCAGGGTGACAATATACAGCCTTGATGTACTCCTTTCCTGATTTGGAACCAGTCTGTTGTTCCATGTCCAGTTCTAACTGTTGCTTCTTGATCTGCATAAAATTTTCTCAGAAGGCAGGTGAGGTGGTCTGGTATTCCTAACTCTTTACAAATTTTCTGCAGATTGTTGTGACCTGCACAGTCAAAGCCTTCGGTACCATCATGGCAAATAGAAGAGGAAAAGTGGAAGCAGTGGCAGCTTTCCTCTGCTTGGGCTCTAAAATCACTGCAGATGGTGACTGCAGCCATGTAATTAAAAGATGCTTGCTTCTTGGCAGGAAAGCTATGACAAACATAGTGCATTAAAAGGCAGCGATATCACTTCGCAAAGAAAGGTACATGTAGTCAAGGCTATGGTCTTTGGGGGCTTCCCTGGTAGCTCAGCCAGTAAAGAATCAGCCTGTAATGCAGAAGACCCTAATTCAATTCCTGGGTCAGGAAGATCTGCTGGAGAAGGGATAGGCTGCCCACTCCAGTATTATTGAGCTCCCCTGGTGGCTTAGCTGGTAAAGAATCCCCCTGCAACATGGGAGACCTGGGTTCAATCCCTGTGTTGGGAAGATCACCTGGAGAAGGAACAGGTACCCACTCCAGTGTTCTGGCCTGGAGAATTCCATAGAGTGTATAGTCCATGGGGTTGCAAAGAGTCAGACAGGACTGAATGACTTTCACTTCCCTTCACTTCACTTCATGGTCCTTCTAGTAGCCATGTACAGATGTGAGAACTGAGCCATAAAGAAGGCAGAGCATCAAAGAATTGATGTTTTTGAATTGTAGTGCTGAAGAAGACTCTTGAGAGTCCCTAGAACTGCAAGGAGAGCAAACCAGTCAATCTTAAAGGAAATAAATCCTGAATACGCATTGGGAGGACTGATGCTGAAGCTGAAGCTCCAATACTTTGGCCAACTGAGGCAAAGCATCAACTCATTGGAAAAGACCCTGATGTGGGACAGATTGAAGGCAGAAGGAGAAGGGGGCAACAGAGGATGAGATGATTAGGTGGCATCACTGATTCAATGGACATAAATTTGGGCAAACTCTGGGAGATGGTGAGGGACAGGGAAGCCTGCCATGCTGCAGTCCATGGGGTTGCAAGGAGTAAGACATGATTTGGCAACTGAACAACCATCCCTATAATTCTGACATGGCTCTTTCCCAGAACTTGAGTGGTTTCCTTAAACATGTGTAACTATCATTAGTCTACTGAATACTGACCTGCTGAATACTTAAGTGGCACCTCCACAGACTTCTGGAGCTTTCTACCTATTGCAGCTTTCTTTTATGACACCATCATTTGAGGTCTCACTACTTTGGTCTTCCTGACCACTTAGCTCCATCTCTTCAATCCAGGGTGGTTTGTACACTCTTCTTCCTTTTTCCTTCCCTGTATCAGTGCCTGGAATCTCTGAAGGCAGTGAGCTTGGACAATTAGTGTTCATTCCCTTTGTTTTTCATATCTCAGGAATTACTCTCCTTCAGTGTCTGATGTCCAGTGTCTTGAATACATTGTTTCATATATTTCTTCTTTCTTGTTTTTTTTTTTTCTTTTTTTTCCTATTTCTTTATTTTCTTACTTCCTTCTTTCCTTTCTTCCTTTCATTCTTTTTTTTCCCTCTGTATTCCTTTCTTCTTTCCTTCTTTGTTGTTATTTTAGATGCACACATAAGCCTAATGCCTTTTATTCTAACTCAGCCAGAAGCAGAAATCTCAGTTCTTTTATCCTGACCTAAAGAAAATTATTTGATCTACAATTATTTTAACATAGACTGCTTTTCAAAATTTTCTTATTCTTAGGCAGATTAATATGGGCATATTCCTATTGCTAATAAGAATTTACTAACCAAAACCACTACGCTGCTGCTGCTAAGTCACTTCAGTTGTGTCTGACTCTGTGTGGCACCATAGACAGCAGCCCACCAGGCTCCCCCATCCCTGGGATTCTCCAGGCAAGAACACTGGAGTGGGTTGCCATTTCCAATGCATGAAAGTGAAAAGTGAAAGTGAAGTCACTCAGTCATGTCTGACCCTCAGCGACCCCATGGACTGCAGCCTTCCAGGCTCCTCCGTCCATGGGATTTTCCAGGCAAGAGTACTGGAGTGGGATGCCATTGCCTTCTCCAAAACCACTATAACTAACCACTAACCAAGCTAGTGAGTGAGTGAGTGAAGTCGCTCAGTTGTGTCCGACTCTTTGCAACCCCATGGACTGTAGCCTACCAGGCTCCTCCATCCATGGGATTTTCCAGGCAAGAATACTGGAGTGGGTTGACATTTCCTTCCCCAGGAGATCTTCCTGACCCAGGGATTGAATCCAGGTCTCCCACAGTGTAGGCAGATGTTTTACCATATGAGCCACCAGGAAGTCCAGCTAACCACTAACCAAAACTGCTATAAACCACAGTCATAAACAAATTAAAATGCAAAATGCCATACCTTTTAAGAAAAAATTGTACAAGTAAATGTTTAAATATCATCAGATCACCAAAGACCAAATATCTAGGAACTAATGTGTGTAAACCACTCTACTGAAAGATAAGGTAACTGAAAAATTAGAAATCATATTTAAATTTTACTGTGAATGATAAACTACTTCAACTTATTTTCAACATTGTAGAGTTCAAAGATGAATCTCAGGATTAAAAAGTCAGGACATTTTTATATCCATAGATTTGAAGATATAAATTCAAATCAGTTTTTCTTTCCAAGGGTATTTTTCTGTCTACTCTGAAGCTGATACTTGTGAATATTAGCCTAAAGAAACATCTCAGACATTTTAATGTAATTAGAATCTATTAAAGAAGTAAATCAAAACAAACCATATGTTTATTGTAGATATAAAGAGATTTTTGTATTCACCTCTTTAAAACTATAAAATAGTTGAATTATCCCTACCTTGGTAGTTTAAAACCCCCTAATTTTATGTTTTAATTTTTAAAGTTATCCCATCACATTTCAGCCAAGATGAAAATGGTGATTTACATGACTAAGTACCTATCAACATCATTAAGAATAAAGGAGCCCAAATGATCCACTGGGACAGTGTTACAAACAAGTACGAGAAGAAATTAAACTGAAAGATTTCCTATAAGAAGTTGTAAAAGTTGGATTCAGGCTGCTTAAGGGATGGGGAAATCTGAATTTAGAATTAAATCAGTTGATTCCACTCTTTACCTTTATCAAAGACTGTCAGATCATTTTCAAGTACTGGTTCTGTGACATGATCTTCAGTCAAAATGACCTGCCTTGTTGGCTTACCATTTGCAGGATTTTAAAATCATACCACACATTCTATCAGTCAAGCTAAACTGTGTAATGCTTTCCTAAGTTCTTATACCAATCTGTTTCCAAATCCTGGTCAGAAAGTGAACAAAGGTAGTAGCACCAAAACCTATTTAAATATTGTGGACAGAATTTTTACCTATACTTGATCTACAATACTTTCAAATATTAGATTCTGCTCAGATTATCTGTTTCTATATCATGTTTTCCTCAAAGTTTTGAATAATCGTATCTTAAATGCAGAATGATAAATTAAGTTTATCTGGTCTAAACTATGTACATTCCAGAGAATTTGTTTTTACAGCTACTACAAAAATACCTACAGTTATTTTGTATGTTAAAATAAAATCAATAGTCTCATTACTGTGAGACTCCATTTAAAATATGGTACATTTTCACGTTCTTAAACTTGATATAATTCTAAAATATCCTGTAGATCTAAAATTTCTATAAATTCTGTAAGAGCTCTTAGTCAAAAGGAATGAAATTTGACTTAACATGTACATGTTAGAAATATATCATCTTTAAGATATACAAATTATCTGTTGATACTTATACAAGAAATCAACAAATTAAAATAACTTATCAATATTATATTCTATATTAACCAAGGGTAGAATAGGGAGATTTTCCTTATTTTTTAAACGTTTAAACTGATGCCTTGAAGTGGTTAATGATATAGTTTACAAAGTATCCATTAGAAATTTCAAAGAAAACCACAATATGATTTTTCAACTAGTGTAGAGGTTTTATGATTTGTTACAACTAAGAGTTCTATTTATTTCATCTTACATTTGTATTCACATGTATCTCTTAGATAGCTCTGGAGTTTTAAGTACTTGCAAACCAACCTAGTGATCTTATTACTTTTTCCTTTATGATCTTCTTAGTTTGCCTGAAGCAAACGTACTCAGAGGAGATGGCATCTGGAAACTGTAGACTTATTTGCAAACACCACAAATATTGATAAATGCATCCTAAAATAAGTAAAAAACAAACAAACAAACAACTTCCCGCAGACAAACTATTGTTTTTTGCTAATTCTGACTTAAATTCTAATAGGCTGTATAATACCCAGTCCTAGAATAAATTAACAAGGAAGACATAAAGTTGAATAAAACCACTCCATATACTTTTTCACTACAAAATTGAGGTCATGGAGAAAATATGAATGTTATTTATTTTAGTGTTCCATATAAGAATGTTTTGAGAGCTACATTCCTGAAGAAATAGCACTTCGTGTCATTTTCCTTTCCTTTTGACTGAAACAATGCTGATTTCTTTCCATTCTAAATAAATTCCATACACTTCTATGAGATTCTAATGGTATATGTTCTTTTCTGTGACACATCTCTGTATCAATTGTTCTGTACTTCAGAAGGAGATTTTTTGTCTTAATGCTCTCCTTTGGACTCCAAAATTAATGATTTTTTTATGTCTAGGTTATTTCCTTATTCTTTGATTTAACTAAAAAGTAAAATGCACTGAATAAGCAGTACTTCAGAAAATAATTTTGTGTTTTTTAACTTGGGCTAAGTCCTCTCTGACTGAACCTTATCAGGAGTTGTACATCACTATAATTTAAAATAGTTTATTTAAACATTGAGACACAAGCACAATTTCCACCAGAAAAATAAGAGACTTCTTTCAGCATAATCTTGGCTGGAGCCTCTTTTCTTCTGTTCTGTTTGTTTGTTTAAGCAGACTGAGAAAAGAGTTGGCCAAGTGGCATAGACTATGGTGTCAGGAGTCAGAGAACCAGGATTAAACGTCCAGCTGTACTCCTTACAGTCCTGCGATTTGGGGGAAATTCATCACCTGTCTATATCTCAGTCTTCTCATAATCATAAAATGATTATTTAATCATTTAACAAAGGGATCCATAATTATATCAGAATCAAAGAGTTGTTCTGAATATTAAAATCCACAATATAAATATTCAGCATGCTACCTGGCAAATAACAAGTTCTTAATCAAAGTCATTCATTATGATTATGACTAATATGTATACATTCAACAGTATTTATTGAGTAACTATATGCTGTATGATAGGTATAAAATAATGAGCAAACAGAAACATGCTGTCCATGAGGCAGAGTTAGATAAATAAAAAAAAAAGTAGCACATATGTTAATATATAGTTATAATAAGAAACTCAAAACAGAGACCAGTTACTCTAAAAACAAAATAAGGGAATAAAATAAATTAAAATTTTTAAAGTGACTTTTTCTGGAAGATCAATGAATGCTTCTTCAAGAAAGCTACAAGGATTTTATTTAAGACATCTCAGTAATGAATAGGAATGAATTCAGCAAAGGGTCAATTGAGGGAAAGAGAATCACTAGGTAATCAGGAAAGGAATTAACTTCGTGAGGCCCAGAGGTAGAGAAAAGCAGTACAGAAGAACATTGACCTGGAAGACAGGGGAGGAGTTGTGGGGATCTTGTGAGGGACAAGGTTCAGCTCTTTCAGGGCATCGCTGTCCACAGAATGGATCATGGTCAGAGTGGTGGAAATGCTTTGAAAAATAAAAGGAGAATCAGGATCTGACAAAATAATTCAAATTTTTATTTTATAAATTTTCATTGACTCTAGTATGGAGGAAGATTACAGGTGGCAAGGTTAACCAAGGAAGAGAATGTAGATGGGAGTTACCGAAGTTGACATAAAAGACGACAGTATTTTTAAATGAAGTGCAGTTGATGGAGTTGGAGAGATGTGGGACAGATACAGGGGAAAGGACAGTTTTGAAGGAAAAGTGACAGGACTTGGTAGAATATTGAAAATCAAAAGAAAGAGGATTTTGACAAATACGATCCTGTATTTCTGGCTTGCACAACCTAATGCATGGAATGCTCTTCTCTGAGATAGAGAAGAAGGAAACTGAGCAAGAGAGAAGCGAGATTATAAGCTCAATTTTGTATGTGCTGTGTTCTTATTGTATCTGCGATTTCCACCAGAGAGGTCAAATGGATGTGTGAGACCAGAAGTCAGGGTGGGGATAAAGAAGAGGGTTGAGTGTGGAGAGGTGGAGTCTGAGTTTTGAAATGCAACTAAAATACAGTTTGGTGGCTCAGTGGTAAAGAATCCTCCTGCCAGTGCAGGAGAGGCAAGAGATGCAGGTTCATTTCCTGTGTTGAGAAGATCTCCTGGAGAAGGAATGGCAACCCATTCCAGTACTCTTGCCTAGAAAATCCCATGTGCAGAGGAGCCTGGCGGGCTACAGTCAATGGGGTCACAGAGTTCAACTAAACTGAGTACATATGCAACTGAAGCCATGAAAATAAAAGCCTCCACTCTGTGAGAATTGAAAAAACTAAAAAAGCAAGTAGTTAAACATGATGTATTTTCTCCTATTCACATTACTGTGAACTTCAAGAATAAGTCTTTGTTTTTTAGTTTACTCATATAGAATCTTGTACAAAAAAAATTAGGCATACCAAAAATATGTAATGATCTGATGGCTAGGAAATGATACACTCGCCAACAACTAAGTTCAGACAGTAAAAAAGAGAAAGCAAATAAATAATACCACAGGGCAAGAGCCTATTACTTTAAGAGTTAGGATTCTTAGTGGTGTCACAGGTAAGGCAGAATACTGAGATTTGTTTATGTATGTCTGATAAAGTGGGATAAGATAAAGACTGGCTTTCAGCAGAAAATCAATTTACTATGTCTTCTTGCTACCTTTATGTTTCAACTCCATGGTAATTGAGCTTTCCAGAATTCTGAGATTATAAGCTGCTTTTTGCTGAGCAACTCCCAGCTGCTATTTGAACAACAAATAAAACTGAGCCTCTTATATAAAACAATGTTCTTAACTAGTATGAGAACAAATAAATAAAGAGAAATGGAGAAAGAGAAAAAGGGCCAACTCTTTGTTTACACATGTAGATTAGCTATAGTGCTCAGAATTGATGAAGCAAAATGCTAAATATCAAATATGACAGCATAGAATAGTAATAGAGTAATGATTCAAGTAATCAAAATGATTATGCAGGTTTATATGGTTTATGTGTCCATTGGTCATTATGAACCTCATGTAGATTTCCTGCATGGGTTATGATAGAAACCAAAGTAAATCCATATTATAGAATGATCTTACATATTGTTTTCCATTTTGTATTTAACATATTGGAAATGTTGTCCTTCCTGGGAAATGGACATTATTCTTACAGCATATTATAACAATACGTATTGATAACAACTAATTGCTAAGTTTAGTAGCTTGCTGTCAATCAATCATGAACACAGAACCAGTAGTCTATGAATGTTTAGGAACATATAAAATCCACGAGAATACTATCAGTGCTGACTAATTCATCCAGCAAGAAATTAAAATTTAACTAAAGGATTTAAGCATAAGAATTTTAAAATAAAATTAGACCTTAATTTCAATATTTTACACATACAAACTTCTTATAGAAGCCCTCATATCAAAAGTAAAGATGATTTGGGGTGGCACTTGACTTGTTTTCAGAATTGTTTTCATATACAACTCTTAATGAGTAAAAACACTGATGTATATTCAAAAGTGAGGGACTGGAAGTAAATCTGATGGGTATTTTATCTTTAACCTAGACTATTAGTTCTTAGTTTTATTTCTTTAATTTCTTAAGCCAATACTCCATAAGTATTTCTAAATTCTCCAACTTATATAAAATTCTACTGAAATTACTTATGCCAAATATGCCTTATATACTTAAGATATATTTTTATAAAGTAAATTGTTTTTTTAAACTATCAAACATAAATATTCCCAGACGGTCAGGTGTTGAGCTGATGAGAAGACTTTACAAAACTGAAAAAAATATCTATTTTTTTTTTTTTCCTGAACTGCCGGAGACACATAAGTACCAGTTTCAATATAACAGTAGTTGGTAAATATTTAACCTAACTGGTTTTCTTTTAAACATATAAGGTGAAATACTAGATCTTTAGAAATTATTACTCAAAAATAAAAACAAAAATAAAATCAAAAGTGCTCAAAGGGGCTAAAGCCCAACATATTTTATTTTTTAAAAAATCCATAACTGAAAAAAAAATCCATAACTGTAGGTCACCAATGAATACATAAATCAAATAACTTCACAGTAGTAATGATACCCAAAGTTATGACTATTTTTGTAAAGTATCTTAATTAAACTGAATAATAGATAAATTTATATTTTAGGTCTCCTATATATAGAAAAAACTTTCTCATAGTTGAAAACAGTAAATTAAACCTCTCTTTGTAAAATAATAAATTTCCATTATATTATCTTTGCATATAAGATTATGTTCAAGATTCTTAAAATTCAAATTCAAATCCACATAATCCATATAATTGAAAATTTTTAAGGATGATTTTTGTATCTTTAACTTCACATTTGTCAACAGAAAAACATCTATAGCATTTTGTTTTATGTGTTCTTTCATGACAACTTTATGAAATGTTGATTCAATGAAGCAGAAGTTTAAAACATTGTTTCTGTTTCTAATTTATTTACTGAAAGGTAAATTTTATTATTAACTGTTTCATCATAATTTTCCTATGGCTCCCCTGTAATTATTCTTCATAATATATTCTCATATATGAATTAAAATGCAAACCTTTTCAGATCCCTTCACTATATGCCTAAAGTAGTAATTATCTAGTGTAGAATGAGTTAATTCTCTGAAAATATCAAACTCAGAATGAAGTCATGTGTGAGAGAGTTTTTCTATGTCTTGACAGTAGAAAAACTGTACTCAAAGATGTGATACTAGAAATAAACAGGAAATTGACATTGACCTGCTTACTAAGAATACACAGTCCATACTGAGCCAATGAATCAAGGTAGAATAATGCAAAGGGCATTAGTAAGAGTTTAATTCTAAGACGTTGAACAAAGCAAAGGTGATCAGGAAGTAGGATAAAAAGGCAAGTTGGGATAGAGGATGGAGGAAAAAGAGAGAAGATAATGCTGTCCAGAACCTCCTTCTGTCCACCTCATTACTCCTAGAATATAGATTCAAGCCACAACCATCCTAGATAATCTGCCAAGCCAGTTACTAGGCCAGTATACGAGATGCATTTGAATAGTGAAGTTTCTTCTCACATTAGATAACTGGGAGATTCACAGATGCCATTTAATGACAGAAAATGACAGAAAAATACTGTAACCTCAGAAATATGAGAACCACTCTACCTGGAGAGTTAGCAAAATGCATATACATTCAATTTGTGATTACAACTCCAAAAGAAAAGCAATATGTAGGAGCCAATAGAAATTAACGAGGGAACTTTTAATGAGATTACAACTTGAGTAATAAAAATCAGGCTGGCATCACTTAATCAAAATTTTCAACCTAAAACTTAGTAACTACCAGAGCACACCGGGTGGGACGGGAACAAGTGGAAATTGAGGGCTGCTTGGCTGTCCCATGGGGTCTTACTGTACCTGTGTCCACACCCTTCACCTGTTGCTTGGCTCGAGTTGGCTGGCTCCACTTTGAACTCCTGTGGGACAAGCCCTTTGTCGTGTGGTCCAGGAAAGTCCATTCCGGGCACCTCCTCCTCCTCTAAGGACTCCACGTAGAAGAGAGTCCTGGCGGGCTGGTGGATTCCCTGCCCAGGCGCCCCTGGCTGCAGCCTCGTAGCCACAGGCAGGAGGGTGCCATTCAGAGGGCTGAAGGAAGAGGCAGAAGAGGACGGGGAGGCAGACGAAGAAGAGGAGGCAGAAGAGGAAGGCTTCTTCCAGAAAGTGCTCACTCCGCCCTTCTCTTGGCTTTTGAGCAGGCGGCTCTGGCTAGGTCCCCAGTGCTCGAAGCTGCTACTGCCGTCCTGTTGCAGGCAGCTGCCCCCGGCCGGGCTGCCGGCCGACGGCGACGGGTGGCTGAAGAGTTTCCAGCGGAGTCGCAGGATGTGCTTCACATCGAAGTCTTTTCGCCCAGAGCCTGACATAATTGACGCAAGGAAGGCGAAGGGACCTCAGCTGATGCAGGAGTAGACGGGTTGGGGAGGCAGGCCACCGGAGCCCCGGGTTGGAGGAGGACGCGGGAGGCTCCCTCTGCACCCTGGGAACAGACGGGACCGGGCGGCTGCGCGCCCTGCCAGGCGACGATCAGAGCGCGAACAGAAGAGCCGTGCGGCTCAGCTGCGGTCAGGACCTCAGGACCCGCGCGTGGGGAACTCAACGGCCTGGTGCACAGGCAGGAACTGGACGCAGAGGACTGAGAATCCCCGATCTCCTTGCGGGGTCCCGAGGTGACCGCGGTGAGGGACGGCCCTGATGCCGGAGACGCGCGAGGGAGGGAGGTCTGCGCGCTCAGAGCTCTCGAGGCGAAGGCAGCTGGATACACTTCCCTAGCATGCACGGATGGCAGAGCCTCAGTCGAGAAGCTGTTGGCTCCCCTATCCTTGCAGCTTAGAGTTCAGTGCCTGGAGATTGCAGAGAGAAAGATCCCCAAGTCGCGGAAGAAGCACACACCCCCTCAGCCTTCTCGATGCACCTGCGCCCCTGTCCCTGCTCTCTAGGAAGATGCTCTGAGAGCTGCGGGTATCTCTGAGAAAGTCCAATGCCTTCTACAAGGCGAGAAGGGGTGGTTTTATCTAGTCAGTTTGTAAAAGAGAGAGAGAGAGAGAGAGAGAAAAAAAAAAAAAAATCCAGCAAATACAGGAGGGCAAAAGGAAAGCCCGCGCCGTGAAGCTGTCAAGGTCCTCACAGTACAATTTTCTCTCTGCCTCGGCGCCTCCTCCTCCCCAGTAAGTGACGCAGATGTGCATTGAGGCCTATACGGAGAGATGGAGGGAGGGAGGGAAGGCTTCAATCTTCTTTATGCAAGTGAGTCTGATGCTCTTATTGTCCCCTTGTGTGGGTCCTGTCACCTTTTTTTATTCTCCTTCCTCACTACATTACTATGTAGCAATAAAAGTAAAGCAAACAGGCAATATGGTTTAGCATCAGTAAACACCAAATGTGAATCATGGCAGCGTAAACTTAATAGGCTGCCATCGCTTTGCAGGTTGCAGGTTAATGGCTTGAATCATTTAATAAAGCGCATCCTTTAACCTTTAGCCTTAGTTTCTCTGTAGTGAGAAGAAAGAAACAGGATGCTGGCGTCAAAGTGTGACGATGCCACCATTCTGACAATTACATTGTGATTCTGCCATTAACGCACTCAGGCAGTGCTTTCACCCTGGGGGCCAGAGGCACACGGTAGAAATTTGAAGATGGGCATCTGAGCACAGGGGACGAGTTGTGCAAAATCAGTGCATTTAATGAGTTGCCGTAGAATGAAAGCTGTTCTCCGTGTAAACCAAGAAGTGGAATAAAATGATAAAGTGTAATTTCAAGGCATAACCTTCTAGTACAAAAATCGTGATATGAAATGTATGGAAGAGGTTAGGGGGAAAAAACTGAATATACCCAAAGGCTACTATTCTGCAGAAATCTCTTGTTTGAAGAAGAAAAGATGTGTTTTTCCTTATATTTAGAATGAGAAGATTTATGATCCCTTCTAGCTATGACCACGAAGAAATATTTCAGCTTTTCCTTTAATGAGCCTTTAAAATAGAACCAAAATCATTTTTGCCTACGTCAAACAGATCAGAGAAGTTGCAGTTTCCCTAACTCAACAAGGAATATGGTTGTTTAATTAAATGAAACTCACAGAAATTTATGAAAGTCATAGCTTCATCAACCCCCAACAGAACACAAGAATCAAAGATTAAAGCACAGTTATAGTATTACTATATTACCCCATTGTTGAGCAGTAAATTTAAACAGAAACTGAAGCTACATTTGAAGCTACATTTCTTTCTTAGACAAAGTTAGATGTATTAATAAAACAAGAAATTAAGCACACACAATCCCTACTTTCAGAAGAAGAAAATCCACTATTACACATTTTAATATTGATTTATTCCACAACAGCTGGACTACAGTCCCCTGTGCCTTGATTTCTTTTCTTTCAGTATTCAGAGTTAAAAGGGAAAAGAAAAGAAAAAAGCCTTTTAAATCAAACAATGGTGACAGATCATTTTTATCCAAGAACTGAATCAAGTATTTCCCTTTGGGAAGAAAGCAATGTATGAAATCACACATTACAAGCAAGACAGAGAAAACTTTCCATCAGAGGTAGTACAGAAATATGAGTGCATATAACTAACTGACTTTTTAAGAAATTGATTGCATAATGGATTTTCCAACTTCATTTAATTTAAACTTAATTTAAATAATATATAATATAAAATAATATAAATAAGGTTTGCTAGAGTTTCCTTCTTCATATCTGAAACATTCAAAACTATAATTCAGTACTCATTTCCATTGCTATTTTGAAATTCCATTTTGTATTCCACTTTTACTTTGCAATACCAATATGATTATTATGCAGCTAAAAAGTTATCTGTTCAAATTTATATGACCCAAATTAATGTAATTTGAGTTTTAATATAAAGAAATATTGATTAAATTCTTAAGTAGATATTGGTTATATTTATTTAGCTTTAGTGTTATATTTTATTATTGAAGTAGAAGAAGGAAGAAGGGGGAAAAGGAAGCAATAAGAGAAGGAAGGAGGAGAGAAAAGAAAATGAATGGAAAGAAAGTCAGAAAGAAAGAGAAAAAGAAGGAGAAAAAGAGAGAGAAGAAATGAAAAAATAAATTTACTAAGATATCATGACTTACATTTATATATTAGAAAACTCTTTGAAAAAATATGCCTTGTTAAGTGTCCAGTATTCAAACTAAAAAATAATAATAATAATAATTTAGCACTTGCAACACATTAGGTCCAATTCCAAGAAGAAGCAGATATGAAAGAATTAAGTTCCTGGAAACTGGCTGTAAGTGCTAACAAAGGATGATTGCTTAGCCAGTTATAAATTATAACTATTTTACTTTATAATTATCAATTGTAATCTACTTCTGAGTCAACTAAATTAAGGTTTAAGATAACCATGCTTATAAGGAAGAGGACAAAGGCATAATAGACACTTTTGAAGAATCCCCAAAATCACATTACACTTTCCTTTAAACAAGAAAATCAATTCAATTTTTCTAATCCTATTGTTTAATTATGTTGATCTGTCATTTCAATCAGGGTCTTTCAAATGAATGTTCATAGTATTGCCATAGTTTCCTGACAAAACTTTAGCAAAAAATCCAGAGGATGCTCAAACATTTACTTCTATACACATGTATAAAACTCTTCAAATAATAATTAAATTCCATATGAATATTAAATACACCTAACTGAAAGTTCCTACAACTCAAACATTTAACCAAAAAGCAAAATTGCATGTGAATCCAAACATTTTTTTGGTGGAAAATTTTCTCTTTTATCAATCATTTTCTAAACACATTCAAGTAAATGTGTATTTGCTCCAAGTGAATTCTGATCCTTCTGAATCTTTTAGACAGTACTTCTACAATGTCTAGTAATTTGTCTCTACATAATAATACTCAACAAAAGCATTTGAGCAGCTAATTATTATCCAATCTGAAAGTTCAGACCTTAAAGATTCCTGTACTTTAGTTTGTTTTTTGTTCATATTTGTTTTATTTAATGAAATATATCTATGGACATCACTAGAAAATATTTAAAATGAGTGGAAGTGGAAATTAAAATAGTTCTGTAATGATATTTTCTTCCTGAGAATTAATGAAATAATGCCATATAGCACTAATATTAAGTAAGTTCAAATATTGTATCAAGGGCTTATACTTCTTAAATCAAATAAACATTACCTGTTCAAAGTCTATTAATCTTGATTACAGTGTATGTATAGTTTAGTTAGTAGCAATTAAATGACTGCTTACTAAACATTTGTAGGTGTTAATTGATCCTTAGGGGCCATTTTAATCCACTCTACCTCTTTGGTTTATTTGACCTTCTTGATTTGAATCAGGCAATAAATGTACATGCTTGAGAAGTTCTCATACATGTATTTCTAAGTTAACTGCATGAGTGTAGGAATTCAAAATGACACTAAAAGACTGCATTCATACTAACGATGACCTAGGTTTCATTTAATTATCTTTTTATTCTCAAAATTGTGTGCAGAATTTCCAAGGTGAAAATTCACTATTTTGACATTTGAAGTAGGTGCTCTGGTTATAGTCACACTGCTCAGAACAATATGATATGATTTAAGAAACCCTTACTTTTTTATGGAAATATTTCTAAAAATATATAAATATACAGACAATATATTAATATAGATAAAGAGAAAACTGTTTCACTAATATTTTATATTTCCAAAAGTGTTAAGATTTACATGGAATAAAGTAATTTCATTATTTTTCATGTCATATTTAAATTTTTCATTATCACTTTGAGGTAACCTGTGCATCCTCTGAAATTTTTTACCATTAAGGACAAAATAAAATAGTAGGATTATAGTATATACAATACAGACTTAGAACTTATAGAGTTTATGATGTCAATATAAACAAGAAAATAGTAACACAAAATTTAAATATTAGCTTCAACATAGTTGCAATTACCTTTTCCTGCTTACGAGACCTGAAAATTAGAGCCAACCCAGAATGAACTTTGTGGATGATATTTTATTGTGTTGTGTCTCATATGGACATAGGCTCTTGGAAATTTTTATAAGATTTTCTCATGTCAGGTTTCTATACCTCCATCTTTCTATCTGGAGGAACATCTGCCAAGCTTTTATATTTGCTTTCATCTTCATTGTTATCAGATCTGTAAAAAATCTAGAGTCAAAAGGCCTGTCTTAAGAAACTAAGATTCCATTTGCCTTATTGCAATTTTGACTAGGTATATAACATAAATTATAGATGGTTTACAAATGCTCCTTTTCCCAGAAATCCATGTGTTAAGTAACATGTGAACATATAAGAGTTGAGAGCAACATTTCATGCATAACCTGTTTTAGAAATAATACTATAACTTATTTCAAGTAAACTGTATATTCAAAGAGCTTCAAGAAGTTTATTCTGAGCAATAAAATTCCTTTGAGCATTGTTAATACAAGTAAATAGGTTTCTAATTTTTAATTTGAATATCAGAGCTCAAGGTATTCAGTATATTTTCATGACTTTTACTACCAATCAAGATGTCTTTTGGTCCCCAGTCCAGAAGATTACTTGTCAGCCTTATACAGGGACCTTTCTTTTCCTATGCTCCACTAATTATTAGCCAAAATGGAAGATGGGAAGTTTCTATAGCCAAGGCTTTCCTCTATAGAACAGAGGAAATATGATACGTGTTGAATACAAGCATACTACAAAGGATGAAAAATAGAGTGATAAATCTGAAAATCATAACACCACAAAAATTTCATGAGATTTTAGCCTACTGAAGTTTTGTGTAGAGTTTGGGCTTCCCTGTGGCTCAGTAATAAAGAGTCTACCTGCAATGCAGGAGACATGAGAGACCCAGGTTCAATTTATGGGTTGGGAAGATTCCCTAGAGAAGGAAATGGCACCCCACTCCAGTATTCTTGCTTGGAGAACTCCATGGACAGAGGAGCCTGGTGGGTTACTGTCTATGGGATCGCAAAGAGTCGGACACAACTGAGAGATAAACACTTTCACTTTTCTAAAACAACATTATAAATAAAGATGACAGTGGGAAAAAGATACAATTGTAGATTATACTACATTCTTTAAATCTATTCATACTAGATAGACTCTCAAATTAAATATGGAACCTTTTCTCCAAAGTTGAAGTTATAAAAATTTTAATGCTATTATACTTTATTCTTAATAATGATCTGGGCAACTAAAATGGGAAGTATAATTTTATAACACCTTTCTAAATTCCAGACAACTATCTCATTTAATCTGTATAAAAATCTTACTAGCTAGACATTATAAAAGACTTAGTGTAAGAAAAATAAATTTAAAACTCCACTTGCCACATCACAGGTATTTTCTTTCATTATATATCTCAGACAGTTTTCCATAGGTACATTTTTCCTCCTGCTAAGTACAAGAGTACATGTTTCAAAAAAGACACACTTCTTATGACACTTCAATATCCTTTAATAAATTGCGTGATTCAGAGTTTGGAGGTTCATAATTATCTATACATTTGCTCTGCTCTAATAAAAGAGATATTTTTAGCATTTTCAAAAGTGAACTTTTCAATATTAGTATGTATTTGCATGTGAGTGTGTGTGCATGCATGTGTGTATTTAGGCAAGAACAAAAATAGTATCTCCTTTGAGACAATAATTTCCGGAAAAAACAGAGATTATTTTACTATGCTATAATGGTTCTAGACGGCAGAGAACATAACTTATTTAATATTGAATTCACAGTGCCTAGCACAGCTTTCCTGGATCAGAGGTAAAGAAGCCGCCTGCGAATGCAGGAGACTCAGGTTTGATCCCTAGGTTGGGGAGATCCCCTGCAGAAGGAAATGGAAATCCACTGCTGTAGTCTTCCCTGGGAAATCCTGTGGACAGAGGATGTTCGTGGGCTATAGTTCATGGAGTCACAAAAGAGCCTGATATGACTTAGCAACTATACAACAACAACAGCAACACAGTGCCTATCATGGCATGATAAATTAATATATAATTTTTGAATTAATAATAGTGACCAGTTTGGGGGATGGGGTAGAATGGACTCCTGTAGGAGAGAGCAGGAAAAAAAAAATTAAATAAAAGTACTACAAAACATTCTGTCTGGAGTTATTTTGTATAAGAGCAAATAGAATTATAAAACAGTGTTTTCTGGAATACTTCAGTCATATTACTAAATTATTCTAAAACATTAAAAAAAATCAGCTTATATTCTGTGTTCCTTTCTAGAAAGAGGCAATGCAATGTGTAATGTATTTAGACAATTTTTTTCATTGTTACTATTAAAATTTTTAAAGTCTTTACATTTAAATTTATAAGCTTTAGTTACATTAGAAACACATACTTAACTCACTCATGCATTATTGCATGTATTCAAACACATTTCTTTTTTATTGAGCATCTACTATGTGCCAGGCCCTATTCAAAGTGATAGGAATGAGGCAATTAAGAAAAAAGTTAAACCAAAATCCATGCCCTCATTGAACTTACATCTTTGAAGTGAGTCATATAAATGAAAGGTCAATAAATAAATAAATACCAGATGATGAAGATGTCTATGGAGATAGTATCAAAGAAAGAAGGTTAAAGTTTTGAAGGGAAATAGGTCTGAAAGACCTAATTCCACTGGGAGATGGAGACTTCAGCTGTGTCCAGAAGGAAGTGAAAGCAGATTTTGTTCATGTAAATGGAACAGTAGCCCAAACAGATCAAATAGACAAGCAAGGACCCTGGGAAATGATACGTTTTGGAATATTTAAGTAGTCATATCAACTAGAGCTGAGTCAGCAAAGGGGAACCTAGCTGAAGATGAACTTGCGGTGGGATGGAGGGGAAGGGGGATGATTCAGTCGCTAAGTCGTGTCTGATGCTTGCAACCCCATGGACTGTATCCTGCCAGGCTCCTCTGTCCATGGGATACTCCAGGCAAGAATACTGGAATGGGTTGCCATTCCCTTCTCCAGGGCATCTTCCCAACCCAGGAATTGAACCTGGGTTGCCTGCATTGCAGGCAGATTCTTTACCAACTGAGCTATGAGGTAACTCAGTGTGGGGTGAGGGTCAGTTAGGTGGCTTAAAGGATCTTCCAGGTGAGTAGAAAGGAAGGTTTGCTTCTATTCTGAATGAGATGAGAAGCCATTGGAGTGTGTCGAGCATTGGTGTGATGGCATCTGACTTTAATTTTCTAAGAACATCTTGGCTGCCAGGTTAAAAATAAACAGGGAATGCTATGGTACTAAAGGAGATAAAAGATGATAGAAGTATGCGCCAAAAGTTTTGGGAAGGTATAGCATTTCTAGGGAAATGATCTTTCAAGCTCACAGCCTTTTTCTTTCCCCTCTATACTATCAATGTTCAATAAAGTCTAATTCTGTTTTTGTTTCCCAAAGGTAATCTCTTTCTCCATTTTTTTTTGGGGGGGGTCCTGTTCATTGATGTCAGATGCTCACATAACTTAAGTCATGCTCAGGTATTAATTTGTAATTTCAGCCAACAAAATAATTCATATTTCATTGAGATTTAGTAAATGAAACTTTAAACCAAGATATATTCAAAGTTCTTTATCATTTTTTAGGGATTGCCAAAAATGTTAAGAGCACCACCTGCAATCACAGCCTAGGGTGGACTTTCCAGCTTGGATAAAGACAATCTTGTTTTTATCAGTTTTATAAACTGGGTTTCTGCATGAATCTAGGTATATGAATAGCTTATACTGTTCTAAACTCTTTTGTAAAACAACTATCATAATCTGAATTTGAATGTAATTTAGGAAATTTCAGATCTGTCAGCAAAACAAATTATGAGTTATTTCTGAGTTGAATGGATCCTTTTATTGTTTTAATCTCTTTCACCATGCTACCTGATATTACTGAAAGTCAAATTTGCTCAGTTGTGCCCACCACTTTGCAACCTCATGGACTGTAGCCTGATAGGCTCTTCTGTCCATGGAATTTTCCAGGCAAGAATACTGGAGTGGGTAGCCATTCCCTTCTCCAAAAGATCTCCCTGACCCAGATATCAAACCCAGGTCTCCTGCATTACAGGAAGATTTTTTACTGTCTATGCTACCAGGGAAGCCCATTTGTAGTACAAATTTTGTTAAATGTAGACAGTTGTTTGCTAGTCAACATTCTGGCTTTGCATATGAATATTAGCTTAGCTCAGTTCAGTTCAGTTGCTCAGTCACGTCCGACTCTTTGTGATCCCATGGACTGCAGCACGCCACATCTCCCTGTCCATCACCAACTCCCGGAGTTTACTCAAATTCATGTCCATTGAGTCGGTCATGCCATGCAACCATCTCACCCTCTGTCATCCCCTTCTCCTCCTGCCTTCAATCTTTCCCAGCATCAGGGTCTTTTCAAATGAGTCAGTTCTTCACATCAGGTGGCCAAAGTATTAAAGTTTCAGCTTCAGCATCAGTACTTCCAATAAATACTCAGGACTGATTTCCTTTAGGATGGACTGGTTGGATCTCCTTGCAGTCCAAGGGACTCTCAAGAATCTTCCTCAATACCACAGTTCAAAAGCATCAATTCTTCAGTGCTTGGCTTTCTTTATGGTCTAAATCTCACATCCATGCATGACTATTGGAAAAACCAAAGCTTTAACTAGACGGACCTTTGTTCGCAAAGTAATGTCTCTGCTTTTTAATATGCTGTCTAGGTTGGTCATAACTTTTCTTCCAAGGAGCAAGCATCTTTTAATTTCATGGCTGCAATCATCATCTGCAGTGATTTTGGAGCCCCCAAAAATAAAGTCTGTCACTGTTTCCCCATCTGTTTGCTGTGAAGTGATGTGACCAGATGCCATGATCTTAGTTTTTTGAATGTTGAGTTTTTTTTATTAGCTATATTTTGTCAAAAAATTTAAAAATTTTAATTTGTATTATAAAAACACATTTTCAGTAACTGAATATGTCTCCATTTACTAATGCTGATTTTTGTGAATATAATAGACTACTAGAACAAGTTATACTACAGGATAGATTTCAAATTTTCTCTTTCCAGATTCCTGACTGGAGAATCTAAGATTGACACTTCCATCCAATAGAACGAGCTTTCTAGAAGGTTCATTCATTATTTCTGATCTTCTGCCACAAATCTATACTTCTGTGTAAGCACTGAAAACCCAGACTATGGATTTCTGACTTACAAAAATGTCAAGCCATGCAGAGCTAATTGAAACCGCAGGAGATTTCAATCAATCAATTTAATATTGAGAATTACCTGTGTCCTCAGTCTTGTGCTGTGAAGAAAATAGGGACCTATTCTGGTATAGAACATATACAAACAAAAAGATTTTAAATTATGAGTTATCCACACCATACAATGTTTTGAATATTTTTCTAATTTTTATTGAAAAATAATTTTATAACAATTCTAATTCTTATTAGATTGATAATTTTTCTAATTTTTACATACAGCTTTTGCAGGTGGTTTTTCATAATTATTTCTCATGCCTGTTTCCCAAAGATGCAAATATGAAGTATGGACAAGCCAAAGTACCAATCACAGAGTACTATAGACCTAATCAGCCACTCCTGAGTCTATTTCTTTGGTTAATAAGAGAACTTTACAGGTAATTGAAATGCAAAGTTTTACTATAGTCATCGATTATTTCTAGTAATTTTCTGGTGGAATCTTTAGGGTTTTCTATGTAGAGGATCATGTCATCTGCAAATAGTGAGAGTTTTACTTCTTCTTTTCCAATTTGGATTCCTTTTATTTCTTTTTCTGCTCTGATTGCTGTGGCCAAAACTTCCAAAACTATGTTGAATAGTAATGGTGAAAGTGGGCACCCTTGTCTTGTTCCTGACTTTAGAGGAAATGCTTTCAATTTTTCAACATTGAGGATAATGTTTGCTGTGGGTTTGTCATATATAGTTTTTATTATGTTGAGGTATGTTCCTTCTATTCCTGCTTTCTGGAGAGTTCTTATCATAAATGGATGTTGAATTTTGTCAAAGGCTTTCTCTGCATCTATTGAGATAATCATATGGTTTTTGTTTTTCAATTTGTTAATGTGGTGTATTACATTGATTGATTTGCAGATATTGAAGAATCCTTGCATCCCTGGGATAAAGCCCACTTGATCATGGTGTATGATCTTTTTAATGTGTTGTTGGATTCTGATTGCTAGAATTTTAAGGATTTTTGCATCTATGTTCATCAATGATATTGGCCTGTAGTTTTCTTTTTTTGTGGGATCTTTGTCAGGTTTTGGTATTAGGGTGATGGTGGCCTCATAGAATGAGTTTGGAAGTTTACCTACCTCTGCAATTTTTTGGAAGAGTTTGAGCAGGATAGGTGTTAGCTCTTCTCTAAATTTTTGGTAGAATTCAGCTGTGAAGTCGTCTGGACCGGGGCTTTTGTTTGCTGGAAGATTTTCGATTACAGTTTCAATTTCCGTGCTTGTGATGGGTCTGTTAAGATTTTCTATTTCTTCCTGCTCGAGTTTTGGAAAGTTGTACTTTTCTAAGAATTTGTCCATTTCTTCCACGTTGTCCATTTTATTGGCATATAATTGTTGATAGTAGTCTCTTATGATCCTTTGTATTTCTGTGTTGTCTGTTGTGATCTCTCCATTTTCGTTTCTAATTTTGTTGATTTGATTTTTCTCCCTTTGTTTCTTGATGAGTCTGGCTAATGGTTTGTCAATTTTATTTATCCTTTCAAAGAACCAGCTTTTGGTTTTGTTGATTTTTGCTATGGTCTCTTTTGTTTCTTTTGCATTTATTTCTGCTCTAATTTTTAAGATTTCTTTCCTTCTACTAACCCTGGGGTTCTTCATTTCTTCCTTTTCTAGTTGCTTTAGGTGTAGAGTTGGGTTATTTATTTGACTTTTTTCTTGTTTCTTGAGGTGTGCCTGTATTGCTATGAACTTTCCCCTTAGGACTGCTTTTACCGTGTCCCACAGGTTTTGGATTGTTGTGTTTTCATTTTCATTCGTTTCTATGCAAATTTTGATTTCTTTTTTGATTTCTTCTGTGATTTGTTGGTTATTCAGCAGGGTGTTGTTCAGCCTCCATATGTTGGAATTTTTAATGGTTTTTCTCCTGTAATTGAGATCTAATCTTACTGCATTGTGGTCAGAAAAAATGTTTGGAATGATTTCTATTTTTTTGAATTTACCAAGGCTAGCTTTATGGCCCAGGATGTGATCTATCCTGGAGAAGGTTCCATGTGCGCTTGAGAAAAAGGTGAAATTCATTGTTTTGGGATGAAATGTCCTATAGATATCAATTAGGTCTAACTGGTCTATTGTATCATTTAAAGTTTGTGTTTCCTTGTTAATTTTCTGTTTAGTTGATCTATCCATAGGTGTAAGTGGGGTATTAAAGTCTCCCACTATTATTGTGTTATTGTTAATTTCTCCTTTCATACTTGTTAGCATTTGTCTTATGTACTGTGGTGCTCCCGTGTTGGGTGCATATATATTTATAATTGTTATATCTATAGTAAAATTGCAGGATATAAAATCAGCACACAGAAATCCCTTGCATTCCTATACACTAATAATGAGAAAACAGAAAGAGAAATTAAGGAAACAATTCCATTCACCATTGCAACGGAAAGAATAAAATACTTAGGAATATATCTACCTAAAGAAACTAAAGACCTATATATAGAAAACTATAAAACACTGGTGAAAGAAATCAAAGAGGACACTAATAGATGGAGAAATATACCATGTTCATGGATTGGAAGAATCAATATAGTGAAAATGAGTATACTACCCAAAGCAATTTATAGATTCAACACAATCCCTATCAAGCTACCAACAGTATTCTTCACAGAGCTAGAACAAATAATTTCACAATTTTTATGGAAATACAAAAAACCTCGAATAGCCAAAGCGATCTTGAGAAAGAAGAATGGAACTGGAGGAATCAACCCATCTGACTTCAGGCTCTACTACAAAGCCACAGTTATCAAGACAGTATGGTACTGGCACAAAGACAGAAATATTGATCAATGGAATAAAATAGAAAGCCCAGAAATAAATCCATGCACATATGGACACCTTATCTTTGACAAAGGAGGCAAGAATATACAATGGATTAAAGACAATCTCTTTAACAAGTGGTGCTGGGAAATCTGGTCAACCACTTGTAAAAGAATGAAACTAGAACACTTTCTAACACCATACACAAAAATAAACTCAAAATGGATTAAAGATCTAAACGTAAGACCAGAAAATATAAAACTCCTAGAGGAGAACATAGGCAAAACACTCTCTGACATACATCACAGCAGGATCCTCTATGACCCATTTCCAAGAATATTGGAAATAAAAACAAAAGTAAACAAACGGGACCTAATTAACCTTAAAAGCTTCTGCACAACAAAGGAAACTATTAGCAAGGTGAAAAGACAGCCTTCAGAATGGGAGAAAATAATAGCAAATGAAGCAACGGACAAACAACTAATCTCAAAAATATACAAGCAACTTCTACAGCTCAACTCCAGAAAAATAAACGACCCAATCAAAAAATGGGCCAAAGAACTAAATAGACATTTCTCCAAAGAAGACATACAGATGGCTAACAAACACATGAAAAGATGCTCAAGGTCACTCATTATCAGAGAAATGCAAATCAAAACCACTATGAGGTACCATTTCACACCAGTCAGAATGGCTGCGATCCAAAAGTCTACAAATAATAAATGCTGGAGAGGATGTGGAGAAAAGGGAACCCTCTTACACTGTTCCTGGGAATGCAAACTAGTACAGCCACTATGGAGAACAGTGTGGAGATTCCTTAAAAAACTGGAAATAGAACTGCCTTATGATCCAGCAATCCCACTGCTGGGCATACACACTGAAGAAACCAGAAGGGAAAGAGACACGTGTACCCCAGTGTTCATCGCAGCACTGTTTATAATAGCCAGGACATGGAAGCAACCTAGATGTCCATCAGCAGATGAATGGATAAGCAAGCTGTGGTACATATACACAATGGAGTATTACTCAGCCATTAAAAAGAATACATTTGAAGCAGTTCTAATGAGGTGGATGAAACTGGAGCCTATTATACAGAGGTAAGTAAGCCAGAAGGAAAATACCAATACAGTATACTAACGCATATATATGGAATTTAGAAAGATGGCAACAATAACCCGGTATACGAGACAGCAAAAGAGACACTGATGTATAGAACAGTCTTATGGACTCTGTGGGAGAGGGAGAGGGTGGGAAGATTTGGGAGAATGACATTGAAACATGTAAAATATCATGTAAGAAACGAGTTGCCAGTCCAGGTTCGATGCACGATACTGGATGCTTGGGGCTAGTGCACTGGGACGACCCAGAGGGATGGTATGGGGAGGGAGGAGGGAGGAGGGTTCAGGATGGGGAACACATGTATACCTGTGGTGGATTCATTTTGATATTTGGCAAAACTAATACAATTATGTAAAGTTTAAAAATGAAATAAAATTAAAAAAAAAGAAATGCAAAGTTTTAATTTTCATATGGAACATAACTTCTAACATCATATACTTCTTTACAAAAAATTGTGCTTCACTAACCTTTTGAAAACCTCTTTTCCTTTGCTGTGGGTATCAATCCCCAGTTAAAGCCATAGAATAAAGCAGTTAGTGCAGTATAAATGTATTGTTTTTTATTCAAATACATTTTATGCATATACATATGTGGGTATATGTAAATTTATATGCACATGCACATACATAAAGTTTGAAAGGAAATCAAATCATAGGGAACAATGCAGTCAACAACAATAAAGGAGAAACAAATAATTTGACATTTATTTCTTTTTGCAAGAGATTGATTCAGTTTATGTGGTAGATATCATTTCCTGGATATTAAAAACACATTTTCAAAAGTTTAAATGGAGATAGTTCACAGAAGATATTGAATTCCACACAGCTGCAATATTTTAATTGTCTTTTTATTATTGCTACCTAGAGTCTGTCATTCTGATCATGTCATTGAACATCAAACCTCTACTATGTCTCCTTTCAGTAATGCTTTCCAAGAAAAGACAATGGAGAAGGAATTTTATGATGACAATGGTAATTGTTTTCAAAAATCAGAAAGATCTAGGAGAATTACAGTTTAAAAATGAATTTATCAATAAGGAAAGACTTATTTATGGTCTTCAATAAAATAAGAATTTTAACTAACCTGCTATTTAGTTAAAAAAAATCCAGTCCAATATTGAAATATCTGATTTCCTAATAAAGATTTAGAAGGTTAGGTAGAAATGATTAACTGTTGGACTTGGTGTCATAAAATTGTTGAAATTTGTTCAATCATAGAACAAATATCTATTTCTGAGTGACTGGATCCTTGTTATGTACTTATAACATGAAAAGTAAAGAGGGGCTTCTCATTATCCACACAAAGCTGACATTTTCTATGGGGAGAAAAGCTAGAAAACAAACAAAAAATAAACCCAAATATTTTGGTGTTATGAAGTGCTAAGAGATGAGATAGTAGAAGGCACTTCATAGTTCTTCATTTTATGTAGAATCCTTAGAAAAGTGTGCTCTATAAAGTTGACCTTAGAACCCATTTAAAAGATAGCAATATATGTACATCTGTGTGTGTGTGTGTGTGTGTGTGTGTGTGTAAAACAGATGGATAAAGAGATGAGAAGAAGGAGATAAAATACAAAAATAAAAGAAAACAATCAGCACAAAGCAGGAGAAAGACCAAAGAATGGCCCCTGAAAGCCACTTCAGTTCAGTTCAGTTCATTCGCTCAGTCGTGTCCAACTCTTTGTGACCCCGTGAATCGCAGCACGCCAGGCCTCCATGTCCATCACCAACTCCTGGAGTTCACCCAGACTCACGTCCATCGAGTCAGTGATGCCATCCAGCCATCTCATTCTCTGTCGTCCCCTTCTCCTCCTTCCCTCAATCCCTCCCAGTATCAGAGTCCTTTCCAATGAGTCAACTCTTCGCATGAGGTGGCCAAAGTACTGGAGCTTCAGTTTTAGCATCATTCCTTCCAAAGAAATCCCAGGGCTGATCTCCTTCAGAATGGACTGGTTGGATCTCCTTGCAGTCCAAGGGACTCCCAAGAGTCTTCTCCAACACCACAGTTCAAAAGCATCAATTCTTTCACACTCAGCCTTCTTCACAGTCCAAAAAAAGCCACTTAGCAAAGCCACTTAGCAAAGAGAATGGTATATTGGAGAAATACAAAGGCCACTCTTAGGGATTAGGTAAGGAGAAGGCTGAGATGACATTATTCCATAATTTGCAAGGTAGAGTTTTTTTTTTTTTTTTTAATTGTATCTACAATGGAAAATTAAGCAGTTAATTTAAAGGGTTTTAAGCAGTGAAGTAAAGGTCCATCTAGTCAAAGGTATGGTTTTTCCAGTAGTCATGTATGGATGTGAGAGTTGGACTATAAAGAAAGCTGAGCACCAAAGAATTGATGCTTTTGAACTATGGTGTTGGAGAAGACTCTTGAGAGTCCCTTAGACTGCACAGAGATCAAACCAGTCCATCCTAAAGGAAGCCAGTCCTGAATATGCATTGGAAGGGCTGATGCTGAAGCTGAAACTCCAATACTTTGGCCACCTGATGCAAAGAACTGACTCATTGGAAAAGACCCTGATGTTGGGTAAGTTTGAAGGCAGGAAGAGAAGGGGACAACAGAAGATAGGATGGTTGGATGGCATCACTGATGAGATGGACGTGAGTTTGAGTGAAATCCGTGAGTTGGTGATGTACAGAGAACCATGGTGTGCTGCAGTCCATGGGGTCAAACAGAGTCAGACATGACTGAGCAACTGAAGTAAACTGAACTGAACTGAATATATCACTTAAGACTTTTTTTTTTTTTTAAGTTAGCTCAATTAGATTGGAAAAGTGCAAGGATCCAAAGAAAGAAATACATCATCAGGAATATTTTCTCCTCCATCACGAAACTCAATGGTTTAGTCTAGGATCATTTCATAATAATTTTCAAAAATAAGCTGGGTAGTATTAATGCTTGCTCTCATGTAGAGGTGCCATCTTAATTTAATTTAGGGATTTAGTATCAGGATTGGTATTTAGTAAATGGATATAAATTACAATGCTGGGTTTTTATTTTTAAAAGCACTTTGCCATATGTTATCTCACTTTATAAATTGTGTTAGTTCTCAAGGGGAAATTAGGACTCTGGAGATGGATTATAAAGCAGAGACTTTATGGATAAGGAGAACACAGAAAAAGAAAGAAGGAAAAGAAATGTTATATACAAAGATCCTGGGTCAGGAAAGAGCTTAGTGTAGTGAATATTGTGGGAAATCCTTTTGAAAACCAGAGAGGTAATATTTATTTTTCTAGATTATTAACCTAAAGATAAAATGATTAACCTAAAGATCAATGATGTAACCTGTACAAATTTTTTATTACTCTTCAGCATTTTCAGTTGTGTCTGACTCTTTGTGACCCCATGAACTGTAGTTCTCCAGGCTCCTCTGTCCATGGAATACTCTCTCCAAGAATACTGGAGTGGGTTGCCATTTCTTCCTCAAGGGGGTCCTCCCTCAAGGGGATCAAACCCGTGCTTCTTATGTTCCCTACATTGGCATGGGCTTTTTACCACTAGCATTACCTGGGCAGTAGAAGTGATAGTCACCTACTATCACTGTAGGTGGTCAGTTGACATATAGACCAGGAATTTCATCTTGATAATCTTTAAATATTAATCTTCCTCCAGTCTATCTCCAGTTACTCTAAAGATAAAGTCAATTTTCTTGTTTTCTGCTCATTTAGTATTCTGCATTTAACCTGCAATTTGAACTTCCTGAAAACAAAGTTTCAATTTTTCTAACACTTCGGCCACCTCATGCAGAGAGTTGGCTCATTGGAAAAGACTCTGATGCTGGGAGGGATTGGGGGCAGGAGGAGAAGGGGACAACAGAGGATGAGATGGCTGGATGGCATCACCAACTCAATGGACATGAGTATGAGTGAACTCCGGGAATTGGTGATGGACAGGGAGGCCTGGCGTGCTGCAATTCATGGGGTTGCAAAGAGTCGGACACGACTGAGTGACTGAACTGAACTGAACACTGAAATAGTAGTAGTCCATTTTGTCCTATGATTTAACTTCAGAGTTACACAGTTCCAAATAAAACATGATTGTAAATACCCATGGATTCTTTAAAATTAAGTGAATAAAACATTTACTATCATCTACTTTATTTCTGTTTTTTTAAATTTTATTTTATTTTTAAACTTTACATAATTGTATTAGTTTTGCCAAATATCAAAATGAATCCGCCACAGGTATACATGTGTTCCCCATCCTGAACCCTCCTCCCTCCTCCCTCCCCATACCATCCCTCTGGGTCGTCCCAGTGCATATTTCTGAAACAGGGTATTAACTAAAAGAAAAAATCATGAAGAAATAGAAACTCTCCATAAGTCAAAAATGACATTTTAATGTGCATAATGAAAAACAAGGTATTTGCACATTTTTATAAAACTGTGATATCTATGCTTGTTGCTTCCCAGACAACACAGTGGTAAAGAATCCATCTGCCAAAGCAGGAGACTTAGGAGAGGTGGGTTCGATTCCTGGGTCAGGAAGATTACCTGAAGCAGGAAATGGCAGCCCACTCCAGCATTTTTTCCTGGAAAATTCCATGGACATAGGAGCCTGGTGGGCTATAGTCTATGAAGTTGCAAAGATTCAGATGCAACTGAGGACATACACAACAAATCTATCTTAGAAATAGTATACAGAAATAAATAATAGAATTGGAAGAAATAATTGAATTTAAAAAAGTCCAGAAAGAAGAAACTGAAACAATAAGAAAGCAATGAGAGACATCAAGAAGAGAATTATATTGCTGAGTCTTCAATCTTGACTAAATGAGAGGGGCCTTGTCAAACATCTACCAATATCTACCAAAATTTTAAAATGATACAGATAGGGTTTACTCTGGGTACAATGACTTGGATTTGAATTCCAGTTCTGATACTAATTAACTGTTTTACCTTGAAATATTTTCCAGACTCCTCAGAGACTTCCTTTCCTAATCAGTAAAACAGAGGCTATAATGTTTCAAAAGTTTTGAAGGAAAAAAAACAAAAAAACAAAACTAAATTACATATTTCAATATAGGGGCCAGCATATAGAAGTTACTCAACAAATATCAATCTCTGTCTTTCTACATCCTGTCTCTAAACTGAAATGGTTAACAATAAATACATAGTTAGTATGCAAATTCGGAGAAGGCAATGGCAACCCACTCCAGTACTCTTGCCTGGAAAATCCCATGGACGGAGGAGCCTGGAAGGCTGCAGTCCATGGGGTCGCTAAGAGTCGGATGCGACTGAGGGACTTCACTTTCACGTTTCACTTTCATGCATTGGAGAAGGAAATGGCAACCCACTCCAGTGTTCTTGCCTGGAGAATCCTGTGGACAGAGGAGCCTGGTAGGCTGCTGTCTATGGGGTCGCACAGAGTCGGACCGACTGAAGCGATTTGGCATGCACGCATGCGTTGGAAAAGGAAATGGCAACCTACTCCAGTATTCTTGCCTAGACAATCCCAGGGACGGAGGACCCTGGTGGCTGCTGTCTATGGGGTCGCATAGAGTTGGACGTGACTTGAAGAGACTTAGCAGCAGCAGTATGCAAATTATAAAACTCAGTTTATAGGTTATGAAATTTAAATATTATAAGATAGAAAGTATTACTGCTGTTTGAATGTTAAAATAATGCTTTGATGCCCACAAATTATAAAGAATAAATAGAAATTTTTGAAGTTTATTTTAAAAAATAGTCATGTGGTTCAGTAATAAGGTCTTTGATAGCAATTTCAGGTTATTACATGGATTAATGGTGACAAAGTGTGATGAGATTTACATTATCAATATTTTCATTCATTGATCACAGCTATCAGAGAGTGATTGTGAGGGATATTCAAAGTTCCATTTACTGTTAAAAATATTACCAGTTTTTTAGTGAAGCAGCCCTCTATTAACTTATATGACCAGACCATAAACAATCACCCTGGGAAGGCAGTGGCCTGAGGGTGAGCCACCTACAAATGTCACTTTTCCATACTAGGGGAGGTTTAAAGATGTCACTGATTGGTACCATTCCCAAGGTCTGTCATCTGGAAGCAATTAACAACCACTGGGTAATGTAAACAATTTAAAGTATATTATGTCAAACCAGTAAGAATTTATTATTAAGTAATAAGGAATATATATCAAAAAAGGAAGCCTACAGAGAAAAAAATTTTTTGTACTTAGAAAATCCTTCTAACAATATTTTACTCAGTGCCTCAGGCTGTCACCAAAGATCTCACTTTATTGAATTCTTGTATTTATTTAAGATCATAATGTATAATATATATATAACTCAGGTTATTCATAATTTGAAAATTGCTGAAATATCATCTGAGTATGTTAAAGACAAGATGTAGGCTTTTGAAAATGAGATTTTCTTTGATAAAATACAAGCATAATTGAATTTATTTTGTTAATTTGGTTTGTAAGAATTATATTCAGAGACAATGTTAAATCTAGTGGAAAGCATTTGCTATTGAATTTCATATGTCATTTTGTTCATATTCTTCCCTTAACATTTAGAGAAGATATAAATAACATATTTCTCCTCTATGTTTTTTCTGCTTTTGCACTTTAGCAAGTAACATCATTTTCCAAAGAAATATTGGTGGGGTGTCTTAGCTCTTTCTTTTTCAAGGCATTAAATAATTAATAATGTTTCTTGTTTCATACTAGTGTCAAACCCTGTTCTGGATGTTTCAGTGGAGCTTGCATCCTAGTGGGAAAAGACAAACAAGCAAATAAATAAGTAAATAATGTCATGGGGATTTAATTATTATGTAGAAAAATGAAGCAAGGGGAGAACTAGAGAATTCTGAGGGAGCCGCAACAATTATTTTAGATAATATGGTTAGAGAAATTCTCTCTGATAAAATGACATTTGAGAAGAGATCTGAATAAAACAGTGGGAGGGTGAAAGGGAGTCTTGCAATTACCAGGGCAATAGTCATTGGGGCAGGAAAAAAAACACAAAAGTGAAAAGGCTCAGAGGCATATGTTTGGCATGTTAGAGCAACAATAAATGGGGTAGAAAAATAATTAAATAGATGACTCAATTAACTGTTACCCCAAGTAATAGAAAATTCCAGCAACACTCAGTCTCCTTGTTTTTTGGTTTGTTTTTGTTGGTGGGGATGTTTTCCCCTACAATTTGCCTCTCCCTAAGCCTCACTATCTCATTCAGGACTTATTAGCATTGTCCAGTTGAAACTATATGATTGCCAAATATCATCTGATGCTAATAACGGTCTAACTTTAAAACAATGTTCACTTGATTTCTTGTTACTATGCTTTTAACATGCAGTGTGGTTGATGATAAAACAAATTCATATATATATGTATGAAACAAGTTCATATATATATATATACATATATGCACACATGTATTTTTACTTGTATAGCTGATAATTTATTTCATTTCCTTTAAGGCATTTTTAATGTCTTCTGCAATAGAATAATTGGACTTTTCCAGATTTTTTTTTAATTCATTCTACACATGCATTCAGTATTCTGGAATTTTGAGTTTTTCTTCTTTTCTACGATGTATTTTTTTCTACATATATTTTCTTCTCATCTCTTAGAACATCAGTTACAGAAAGTTGTAAATGATGCTTCATTCGTGGCTAAACTATTAGGGTGCAGCCTGCCAAATTATCCTAATTTTCTCAAACTGTCTTTCTAACTCATTAAATTGTTATGTTATTATCCTCTGCTTTTCTGCTGATGTAAGGAATATACCAAAATAAAGAGAAGAGCAAGGTTTCACATACTACCCATAATTGAATTTCATGGTCAATTCATATATTTTTTTTCATCTCCACTTCTATCCACATCAATTATCTACTCTCCTGTCGATTATTTTAAAGCAAATCCTAGATATTTTATCATTTCATGTACAAATATATTAACATAAACTCAAAAAATAAGACATTTTATTTTAAAAGTGAGCACAATACCATTAACAAGCAAAAACTCCCAATAATTCCATAACACCACCAAATTTTCAATGAGTATTTTAATTTCCCCAATGAACTCATATGTCCCCAGATTTTTTTTTATTTGAATTGACACTCAATGAAGATTAATAGCATATTGAATATTAAGTACTGATGCTTTTATTTTAAATTTCTAGGGTCCTTAATTTACAAGAGTTGGACATTACTTTCACTTACTAATCCAATTATTCTCTTCTTGTTTCCTTTTTTTTTTTTTCTAATTCTATTTTATTTTTAAACTTTACATAATTGTATTAGTTTTGCCAAATATCAAAATGAATCCGCCACAGGTATACATGTGTTCCCCATCCCGAACCCTCCTCCCTCCTCCCTCCCCATACCATCCCTCTGGGCCGTCCCAGTGCACCAGCCCCAAGCATCCAGCATCGTGCATCGAACCTGGACTGGCAACTCGTTTCCTACATGATATTTTACATGTTTCAATGCCACTCTCCCAAATCTTCCCACCCTCTCCCTCTCCCACAGAGACCATAAGACTGTTCTATACATCAGTGTCTCTTTTGCTGTCTCGTACACCGGGTTATTGTTACCATCTTTCTAAATTCCATATATATGCGTTAGTATACTGTATTTATGTTTTTCCTTCTGGCTTACTTCACTCTGTATAATAGGCTCCAGTTTCATCCACCTCATTAGAACTGATTCAAATGTATTCTTTTTAATGGCTGAGTAATACTCCATTGTGTATACGTACCACAGCTTTCGTATCCATTCATCTGCTGATGGACATCTAGGTTGCTTCCATGTCCTGGCTATTATAAACAGTGCTGCGATGAACACTGGGGTACACGTGTCTCTTTCCCTTCTGGTTTCTTCAGTGTGTATGCCCAGCAGTGGGATTGCTGGATCATAAGGCAGTTCTATTTCCAGTTTTTTAAGGAATCTCCACACTGTTCTCCATAGTGGCTGTACTAGTTTGCATTCCCACCAACCTTGTTTCCTTAAAAATTTGTTTTACAGTTGAGTTTTTTCTTTTAGATGGTGACAGATTTTCTGAAATGTTTGTTTATACCTGGTTCTCTGCTTATTTTGGTGTGAGAATCTCTTTGTCTCTCTGTTAATCACTTGCAGGTATTGAATCCAGAAATATCTACACTAAGTGGTGTCAGGTGGGTGTGCTGCTTTTCAGCATGTGCAGGGGACCTGTCTTGTGAGTTTCAGGTCTCCACATTCCTCTTGCTGCTGCTGCTGCTAAGTCGCTTCAGTCGTGTCCGACTCTGTGCGACCCCATAGACGGCAGCCCAACAGGCTCCCCCGTCCCTGGGATTCTCCAGGCAAGAATACTGGAGTGAGTTGCCATTTCTTTCTCCAATGCATGAAAGTGAAAAGTGAAAGTGAAGTCGCTCAGTCGTGTCCGATTCTTAGCGACCCCATGGACTGCAGCCCACCAGGCTCCTCCATCCATGGGATTTTCCAGGCAAGAGTACTGGAGTGGGGTGCCATTGCCTTACTAATTACTGAGATTCTTTCCCTGTATCTCCTACTCCCAAATTCCACTTTGGGGAAAGAGCATGGGTATGGAAGGAGAGTAGGTACAAATATGGCTGCTTTTTAAAAGAAAATGAAGTCATAATTATAGAGACACACTTCAGAGATATACTCAGAGATACATAATAATTTTCTATCACTTTCTATGACAGGAGAGAAATCTACTTATCATCTGTTGATGGTGGTGTTAGTCACTCACTAGCGTCTGATTCTTTTTGACCCCATGGACTAGCCTGCCAGGCTCCTCTGTCCATGGCATTCTCCAAGCAAGAATACAGGAGTGGGTTGTCATTCCCTTCTCCAGGGGATTTTCCTGATCCAGGGATTGAACCTGGGACTCCTGCACTGCAGTCAGAATCTTTTCCGTCTGAGCCACCAGGAAGCCCCATTGTTGAGCAGCACTAATTACCTTATCTCTATCCTCTCCAGTGAGGGTTTGTTTGGTTTAGTCTCCCCAGGCTAGGTCAAAGAATTTTTTAAGACCCTGAAAAACTTCTATATATTTATCAGGATTATCAGCAAAAATTCCCAGGTCTATTTTAATTTGCCATACATCATGGAGAGGGTAAGGAATGTGGACCCATACTGGTCCCCGTACCCCAAATTTGCTACTTCTTGTAATGGAAGAAGAAAAGGGTACAGCTTTGGAGTAGGAACCACAGATGGAGTTGATAGGGACCAGTGAAGTTCCCAAGATTTGATTTAGTCAGTCCCAGGTAAGGGGAACAGTTTGGACTTAAAAGTTCAGAAGAAACTACAGGCAGTACAGATTGAGAGAACTCACAATTCGTATGTAATGTGGGGTCTTCTCTTAAATCAAAGAAATCTGTACATAAGGGACTTCTGATCATTTTCCCCTCCTGTTTACAAAAAAAAAACCTAACTATAAGATTGTGTTTTAATTAAGCGTGCCCTCAAAGGGCCATCTTTCACCATCAGATAGATTATATTGAGGCCATGCCTTGGAACAGAAAAAGACCAAGTATTTCTTCTGTAGGGTTTGAGGTTCCCAATTATTTAGGATATGTGCTAGAGGTGTGTCTGCTTTGAGCTGGTTTATGGGCTCAAAGAGATTTCTCCCATCTGAATAAGAGATACGACCAGTGTCTAGTGCTTTTTGTCTTTTCTCTAGTTTTTCCTGTCAAGAGGGCATGAATACATAGATGATTTTGTATTGCTCTCTTATGGCACAATAGAAGGCTACACACATACATTCCTTCTGATTCATGGTAGGACCAACAGTAGAGTGCTCAATCTGATATGTTAATTAAATATATTGTTCAATTATTTCCAGTTTTAAACTGCATTGTTGCACTAAATTATATAAATATATAATCTATAAATTATAGATTTACATTTATATAATTGGAGGAGGGCATGGCAGCACACTCCAGTATTCTTGCCTGGAGAATCCTATGGATAGAGGAGCCTGGTGGGCTATGGAGTCACAAAGAGTCAGACATGAGTGAAGCGACTTCACACAGGCATGCATATTTATATAATTACTGAACAAATAATCTATATACTCTGTCCATAGAGAGAGCAAGTTTAAGATCCAACACTGAAATTAGAAAAAGTAATCACAATTATATAATAATTTAATAATTCATTTATTTTTACTTTATTCTATCAATTAGATATGTATTGACCCTTAACATAGTGATGATCTGATGAGACAAAAATTGTTAAAAGTAGGAGATATAGATCCTATTAACCTTGTCCTTTAATTGACATGTTTGCTAGCTGCTCTTTAATAAGTGAAGTCTAAACACTTAGTGTGACAGTTTCAAGTCACAGTAAAAAAACTGATATATTTTAATCCAGTCTCAATTATTAAATTATCATGGACAAAGGCACATATTACATTGTAAATGTAAATAGCTAAAATAAATTAGCTTTGTATTCTAGAAATAAACATATACAGAAATATATGGCTATTAAGAGTTATGAGCATGATTTCTTTGATCATTCATTTCATAAAAAGAATGCTTTGAATCATTATAAATATTTACATTAGAAAACTGATGAAAAGGAGAAAGCTCAGACATCTCTCTCCCAAACATATGCTTGCACTAAATATCTAAAGCCTGTTATATAAAAAATCAATATGACAGTTGCCTTGTTTCAAAGAGTAAGTTGAATTTTTGTGGGAGTGTTTAAAGCGTGCACACTTCAAGTAATGAATAACAGGAACTCATTAGTAATAACAAGAACTCATTAAAAACAAGACTGTCTAATAAGGAAATCTTTTTTATTAAGTGTGAATTTTGGTTTTCAGAATTAACCAAGCAGAGGCTAAATAGTTACCAGTTTGCATAACTGTAGCTAGAAACTGTATTTAGGAAGGTATTTAGTAATTATCACTAATAACTCTACCTGTTTTGAGACACTTTGATTTTTATAAGGCAATGGCACCCCACTCCAGTACTTTTGCTTGAAAAATCCCATGGGCGGAGGTGCCTGGTGAGCTGCAGTCCATGGGGTCGCGAAGAGTTGGATACGACTGAGCGACTTCACTTTCACTTTTCACTTTTCACTTTCATGCATTGGAGAAGGACATGGCAACCCACTCCAGTGTTCTTGCCTGGAGAATCCCAGGGACGGGGGAGCCTGGTGGGTTGCCGTCTATGGGGTCGCACAGAGTCGGACACGACTGAAGCGACTTAGCAGCAGCAGCGGAATTTATTAATTACAAATAAATTATCCTAGGGGCAAGTTCATATTAAAATGTTTACACGAGGTTTACATTGAGAAATTGCCTTTTATCCTATTTTTACTTAAAAGTTATCTGACAGTTTTTTGTTTTTTTTTTTAACAGATAGACCATTAATTGCTTTGTTGCCTATTCTAACGGTCATTAAGAGAAAGCAGGCATCTGGAGTAACACAGCTGGGATCCACTTTATCAAGATCCTTTTTAGCAGTTGGGAAGCTACATGATACTCACACCCACTGTTCTCTCTGAACCTTAGTGCTCCATAACTGTCTTTTACTGTGTAATTCATTTACTTCCTTCACTCAGCTATTGAAGGAACAATATGACTTAAGCTTTACGCTGTCTTTACTCTGGGGGGATAGGGTAGCTGGTGATGGTAGGGAGGAGAAACAACTCACTTTAGAAGTAACAATAAGATTTATGGGCCCATCGAATCTGTATTGACTTGAACACAAAAAAGCAAGAAGCTTAGTAATAAATTTCAAAGGTTCAGTACTATTGATTCAATAGTAATTCATAACTCAAATGGCTAACATTTATACAATACAATGTGTTAACCATTGGCATGTTGTTTTCCATGATGTAAAAGTTCACTGTTGTGAGTATTGTTTCTTCACTGTACTATAAAGATTTTCTTTTCCAATGCCCTGTAAGTCTGTATGTATATATATATACAGACATACAGTTCATATACATACGGACACACGTATATATACAGACATACATATGTACATATTCTTTTTCCATGTATATAGGACATTTACGAGGGCTTCCCAGGTGCCTCACTGGTAAAGAATCTGCCTGCCTATGCAGGAGACACATTTGATCCCTGGGTCTGGAAGACACTTTGAAGAAGGAAATGGCAACACACTCCAGTATTCTTATTTGGGAAATTTCATGGTCAGAGAAACCTAGCAGGCTACAGTCCATGGGGTTGCAAAAGAGTTGAACATGATTTAAATACTGAACAAAAACAAAGGGCATTTATGTTTGAAATACTGCTCTAAATGGCAGATTTGCACCCCAAAAAATTCCTTAGACATATTTAGATTATTCTTTTCCCGGAATCAAGACATTATGTTTTAGAAAGCCAAATGCATTGGAAATGCCAACATAATTACCATGTATTATTTATTTAAAATGTATTAGAGCTTTCCAAAATAAAGGTTTGCTTGAGGGATAAGTATGTTGTTAGTACATTGAAATATTTGTCACACTTGAATTACAAATTGTTCTATTAAAAAATAAAATTAATATTTGTGACTTACTCTGTGTGTACTCTTGCCTGGAAAATCCCATGGATGGAGGAGCCTGGTAGGCTGCAGTCCATGAGGCCGCTAAGAGTGGGACACAACTGCGCAACTTCACTTTCACTTTCATGCATTGGAGAAGGAAATGGCAACCCACTCCAGTGTTCTTGCCCGGAGAATCCCAGGGACAGGGGAGCCTGGTGGGCTGCCATCTATGGGGTTGCACAGAGTTGGACACGACTAAAGCGACTTAGCAGCTGTGTGTATGAATGTGTATGTGCCTGTGTTTGTGTGTGTGTATTTAATGCACACTAAACCGGGAAGCTTGCCAGCATTTCTTTCTTAGGTACAAAAGGATGTTTTTTTCTGACACTATTTCCTGTATGCAGGACAATTTTTTCCTTTACTAAATGTGTCTAACATAAATTAATAGAATATAATTTTAATTGATAGGATTTAACTTTTTCAAATTCCTTTATCTGAGAAAACCTATAATCATATTACTATTTCACAAGTTAATAGCACATACAGGTATTTGATTTTTAAAGTACCTTTAGAGTGTTCTTATTATTAGAATCATCTTTAGCCATATAGTCAGACTGGCAAAATATTTTCTATCTGTCTGTTTATGTCTTCCCAGAACTGTCTCTCCACTTTAATCATGGCAGCTTTGCAACCTCCCGATCAATGCTAAAATTCCTAGACAGATGTGTGTATAAATGGTTGAAGTACTGAGAGTAGAGTAAATCAGAATCAATCAGGGAACAAAGAACATTAAGATATTGAACTCAAATATAATGGCAAGGTACAATATCATTAATGCCTGCCTGCTCAGTCATGTCCAACTCTTTGCGACCCCATGGATTGCAGCCTAAGAGGCTCCTCTGTCCAAGGGATTTTCTAGGCAAGAATACTGGAGTGAGTTACCATTTCCTTCTCCAGGTGATCTTCTCAACACAGGGATCAAACCCAGGTCTCCTGCATTGTAAGCAGATGCTTTACCACCTGAGCCACCAGGGAAGTCACACAAAAAAGAAAGATACAGTGGATTAATCACATATCTTTGATTCATGAACAGTGATCAAATTTAGAATGTGCTGGAAAAGTACATTTATAAGTTAGCACTTAAGTTCTGTGTATGGACCACAGATTTCTTCTCAATTTGCTTAAATGTATCCAAACTTCACTAAGTACCCAGATATCATTTTGTGAAGAAAAAAGCCATTCTTAAAGGGAAAAAGATATTAACAGATGTGAATGTCCACTAAAAACGTTTTTCTTTTTTTTATTACATGTAATTCTAAATATGGTTTAGACTCTCACTTTTCCCAGCTTGGAATCATTACTATGGTATGGGGAGAACAGTCAAGAACAAACAGGTCTTTGCACAACTTTGACCTTCAAATTAGAATTTAGTTTGTGTGTACATGGAAATATTAATGTTGAAATTCGGGTTTTATAGAAATAAGCAAAAACCCCCAAATGCCAAAAGTTATTTTGTTGTTGTTGTTGTTTGTTTTATTGTTTTGTTTACATACAAAGAACAAGGCTTGGGGAGAATAAAGTACTTTTGGAGGAACAAAGTATAAACTTTATTCTGACAGAGTCTTTTGCAGGATTGATATATATATGATAGAGAAATGCATGGTATAATGCAAGGGAAGTCCCTCCTGACAAAAAAGAGGAAACAGTATGGAGATACTGAGGATGGGTATGAGTTGGGGGAGAGATGGGTAAAAGATGTGGAGAAGCAAATTTTTGGCTTCCTATTTGCTATTCAAAGAATGTCATTAAAATATGTATCATTACCATGTATAAAATAGATAGTGGGACATTGCTGTATAATACAGGGTGTTCAGCCTGATGCTCTGTGACAAACTCAAGGGGTGGGATGGGGGTGGGAGGGAAGCTCAAAAGGGAGGTGACATATGTATGTGAGTGTTAGTCACTCAATCAAGTCCAACTCTTTGTGACTCCATGGACTGTAGCCCACCAGGCTCCTATGTCTATGGAATTCTCCAGGCAAGAATACTGGAGTGGATTACCATTCCCTTCTCCAGGGGAATCTTCCCAACCCAGGGATAGAACTCAAGTCTTCTATACTGCAGGCAGATTCTTTACAGCCTGAGATACCAGGGAATATGTATCCTTATGGCTGATTAATGTGGTTGTACAACAGAAACCAGTAAATACTGTAAAACAAGTATCCTCCAATTAAAAAAAAAAATGGTTAGATAGATTTGGGATAACCAAGACTACTGACATCAAGTGTTCTATTTCTACAAGACTAAAACAAGCTTCACCTCAGAGTACACTCTTGGTATTTCAGTGACCAGGCAGAGTGAAGGACAACTTGTTGAATACATAGGGAAAACAACAAAGCACACAAATGGTTCTTCCCTTGCCAGACAGAGTGGATCTAGCCTTCACATTTCAACAATGGAGAGAAGAAGGGAAGAGAATACATACTAACAAAGGGGAAATAGCAGAGTTGAATGTGAATTGATTGAATTTCCCTCCAAATAATTAGGAGGTGAAACTAAGTTGTAATGGATATTCATTGACAAGTTTTCTCTTATCCCTAATCCATATCATTTACTTTCCCCAGAAAGGCATAGGCACAGATATGCCATAAGGAGGAATGGTGTTTTAAGGAAAGGCAATATATAGTAGAGGAAATAGTAGAATGTTTTTACATGCCTATATTCTATGGTTTGCATGCAGCACATCCTAAATATTTCTTAAATTATTCACTTCTCTCATTTTCCCAAACGGCTAGTCTAAGATTGAAAACTGAAATACTACAGCTGTCTCCAAAATTATTTTCCCAGATCAATTTTTCTCTCTACAAATTGCAGGCAGAGTTATATTTTCATTTCAAATATGACCATATTTTTTTTTAGTATGGAAAAAAAATCCCTAGGAGATAGACTGCAGCTTCCTGCCACTTCTGTCCCCTTTTCTTCTCATTTCACACATTTTTCACGAGCTCTCTATACTCCTAGAATTAATCCATTTTTTTCCAGGACCTTTGGACCTCTTGTTGCCTCTGCATAAACCACTTTCCACCAGTCACCTTTTGTTTTAGTTAATTCTTACTGAACATTAAACACTCAGTGAAAGATGTCACTTTCTTATGGGAACATTCTCAGCTCGATACAGGATAGATCACATTTCTTGCTCTGTGTTTTTTTATCTGCCTCTGCATCTCATTCATAACACTCTGGCAGTATGTAATTATACACCTGTATCATCATTTATTATTTCCTCCCATGTTCTGTAAACTCAGTGCAAGCTGAAACCTGCCTATTTGCTTCGCTATGCTATACCTAAATCCAAGCAGAGAGTATTAAACATAGGCACCAAAGCATTGTGTGAATGCATAATTGAATGAACACATTAATATAAATTTGCTGGTCTAAACATGTTTCTACAACACATACGTATGTAGGATTTCCCATCAAATAACCTGTAGAGTGATAATTAACCTTTGCCAGACAATGTCTTGCAATTATTTTGCTTTTTTTATTAGCTTTATATTTGAATATCAGTCATCTTAGGAAATCTGTAAACTTGGTTACTTTTATTGTCAGTGTTGTTCAGTCACTCGGTCTTGTCCAACTCTTTGCGACCCCATGGACTGCAGCATGCCGGACTTCCCTGTCTTTCATTATCTCCCTGAGTTTGCTCAAACTCATGTCCATTGACTCAGTGATGCCATAAAAGTGATATCATTTTTATTGTGCATTGAAAACAGTTGGGACTTAATCATTAATTGCAAGTCTTTTCACCTTAAAAATACTGTCCAATGAAACTGATAGTATATTCTAAGTCTTGAGAGAAGATGAGCTATATGAAGATAACAACAACACGGCATTGTGGATTAAGAGGTTTTTATACATATTATATATATTTTGTCCTTTATTGCTAGACATAATATTAGAGGATCCAATAATAACATTGAGAGTAGAACCTTTTCTTAACATACATGTGCATGTCTGTTAAGGTAGTCTCTCTGCAACTCATTGACTTAACAAGGAAAATTTATTTTTCATGTGTGCAAATTCCTGTGTTGAGATTTGTAGAAGCTCTCCCCTGAATGTGACTCAGTGACCCAAGTGAAGTCCCTATATGGAAGCCACATATTCAAATGTTGCCTCTAAAATCTCCACAGACAGAGATGGGATTTGTATGTAGCTCTTTGGCTATCAGTCCACTGACCTAGCTGAGGCTCACTCAATCCCCTAGCTGAGGCTCATACAAAAAGACTCGGATATGTAGTTTCCAGATGTTTTATAAATGGAGGAATATAAGTTGCAAAATATTAAGTCTTGGCTTTTTAATTGCAGTTATTATAGTTAAAATTGGGTCTCCCCAAAGAAACTTGAAGTCCTAACCCCCAGTACCTGGGAATGTGATATAACTTTGAAATATGGTCTTTGCAGATAATGAAGTTAAGATGATATCTTATGGAATTAGGGTAGGTCCTAGTCTGATACAACTGGTGGCTTAAAAGATGAGAAAACAGAGACACAAGAAGGAGAAAACCATGGAAAGTTAGACAAACATCAGGGAGCAAAGACGGCCCTATGAAGATGAGGCAGAGATTGAAGTGATGCTGTCATAAACCAAGGGATACCTGAACTATCAGAAGCTGGAAAAGACAAAGAAGTTTCCTCATCTAGAGCTTTAGAAAGATGCATGGCCATGCTAACACTTTGATTCTGGGCAACTAATTTCCACAACTTAAAGACCATAAATTCACCTTGTTTTAAGTCACCCAGTTTACGGTCTTTGTTACCTCAGGACTAAGAGATTTTTGTTAAAGAGAAACAAAGAATAAAGTTGAAAGCTAATCATATATAAAAAAATAAATAAAACAAATTAGGATATGAGGTGAGATCACATTTTACTTATTGGACTCAAGATAAATCTGGCTGATTTCTTCAATAACAGCAACATTTTTCTTCTGTCTGACGTTTAAAAAGAGAAGGAACTAAACAGAAGAATTATGATCATTTAGGGTATGAGTTTACTAACAAAAGCTTATATATTGGAGTGGAGAAACAAATGAATAACTTTTGGCTGTCAGCTATCTATTTTACCTAACTATGTGAGTTCTGTAAAACGTAGGTGATAGAGTTAGAGGTCAAATGAGACATTAAAGATTCAAAGGGTTCTTCATGGTACGTATTTCTTTACATCTTTATAGTCACACACTTTGTCTTCCTTACTATATTAAGCAACTCCACATTTTACTTCACAGATAATGCAGATTTGCCTCTAGAAATATCCCTTCTCTTGTTTCAGTCTCTCCCACTCCAGGGTTTTCTTTCCCTCTGTTTATCATCTTTAATACATTATCCTCAATAATAAACAATATTCCTCAGTTTTACTCATTGTTTATGTGAATACACTAGTTTCTCCTTCTCTTGGTACCTAATGTCTTCCAAATTCCTCATGCTTTGGGTAACTTCAGAAACAAAATTTTATTCCCCAAAACATTGAAATGTAGTTTCTTTCCAAACCATGTCCTAAAATTTATGAAACCAGTTAACTGCTAACCCCTTTACTACTTTCCAATTTTTTTTTTCTACATGAAATTATTGGACAAGCTCTAGTTAAGAAAATGTTATTGTTCTCATCTTGCATACAAGAAGAGCAATCCTAATATTTTCCCTATGTAGAAGAAAACTGGGTAACACATTAAAAAATCGCATTTGTATTCAGGGGTGATAGATGACTGGTCAAAGAATAGAACACTGATGTCTCAGTCCCTTGGAGAAGGTGATCTTTGTAGGTTTGGGTGCTCACAGGCAGGTACAGAATGAAGGACATGTATTTTGGTCTTTATAGAAAGGAATATAGACGAGGGAACCAAGCAGAGGCTACAGATTCACACAATCCACTCATTCTCATTCTCCTTTCCTTTGTCAGATCTCTCCTTTATTCTAGTTCAAATACTTTGGAAATTCACCGTAAATCAGTGCTTCTGCGTAAGTTGCAAAAGTCCAGAGGGAAGAAGTTGGCCCCTCCTTTTCCATAATCCATCAGGTCTTTGGTTCAGATTTGTCAACACTATTTCCCAAATTCTTTTATAAACTCCAATTTTGGTTTCTATGACACCAGATTTTTCTCCCTATCTGACCGAAAACATGGTTAATGTTCTTCTCATTGATTATTGTGCCTTTTACTTAAATGGCTCTTTCCTTGTGATTTTAGCTTCTTACTCTACATCCCCCTTTTTCATGAAACTATCTATTTTATAGCTTAATCTGCCAAATGAACTGATTACATCTACAGTTCCATTCCTATTATCATCTTCTTCCCTATGGATTTATGCTTCCTTTTTCTACTGAGAAGTTCTGGGGACACCTCTAATTTATCAATATTTTAATTGCAACATTGCTTATTTCTCCCCTTCTATATCCTAGTCTTCATAACATAATTTTGATATACACTATATAAAAATTACATGGTAGGTAATTCAGGACAAAATCATCTTTGTTACTTTCATGGGTGTCCTACTGTTAAGATTTTTCTGCAACTTATTTTTTATAATAAATTTATACTTACTCAGTAGATACTATATATGCTGCTGCTGCTGCTAAGTTGCTTCAGTCGTGTCTGACTCTGTGCGACCCCATAGACAACAGCCCACCAGGCTCCCCCATCCCTGGGATTCTCCAGGCAAGAACACTGGAGTGGGTTGCCATTTCCTTTTCCAATGCATGAAAGTGAAAAGTGAAACTGAAGTCGATCATCCGTGTCCGACTCTTCTCGACCCCATGAACTCCAGCCTTCCAGGCACCTCTGCCCATAGGATTTTCCAGGCAAGAGTACTAGAGTGGGGTGCCATTGCCTTCTCCAGATACTATATATAATGTGAGACAAAACTGAATTAATCTTCTCAATAGCAAAACAAAGCAAGCAAAACTACAAAGGGTAAATTGATGACTCACAAATACAGCATTATGTTTAAAAAACTGTCTTCCAAACTCCAGATACAATTTTTTTTCTTTTTTAATTTATTTTATTTTATTTTATTTTTTAATTTAAAAACAGTTTATTTTTTTAGCTTAAGCTTTTTTATTTATTTTTTTAATTTTATTTTATTTTTAAACTTTACATAATTGTATTAGTTTTGCCAAATATCAAAATGAATCCACCACAGGTATACATGTGTTCCCCATCCTGAACCCTCCTCCCTCCTGCCTCCCCATACCATCCCTCTGGGTCGTCCCAGTGCACTAGCCCCAAGCATCCAGTATCCTGCATTTTGCCATATATAAACAAATTTTAAATTTTATATCTATAGCTTCACCACATTATATGCAAATTGCAACCACTTATTTCTTTACTCTTTCACTTAAGAGAGTTCACACAATTCATTTGCCTAGGATAAACCATATCATTTTAGTTCTTTCTTTTCCCTGTGCAAGTGTGTGTGTGTGTGTGTGTGTGTGTGCTTATTCAGTTGTATATGACATTTTGCAACTCCCTGGACCAACCCCCAGCTTTTCAATATGCTTTAAACCACACTTAATTACAACAAATCATATTATTCAATTAACGTTAACAAAATAGAATCATTTATGTTACAACAATGTACAAAGATAAGTTTGTATAGTTCAGTTCAGTTCAGTCTCTCAGTCGTGTCCTGCCATGCTCCTCTGTACATAGAATTTTCCAGGCAGTAATACTGAATTGAGTTGTCATTTCCTACTCCAGAGGATCTTCTCAATGCAGGTATCAAACCTGTGTCTCTTGTGTTTTCTGCATTAGCAGGCAGATTTTTTACTACTGCACTTCCTGGGAAGTCCCTTTTCCCTAATAACTTCATATTAAGAAAATCAATAAGACCACAGAAAGAGAATTAACTTACAACCCCAGACCTTCTATCTGTAGACTCCTATTGTAAGGAACAGAGAAAGTTTTATTTTTTTCAAACCAAATTTATCTTGACTGTTTCTTCTGCTTGCAGTCTTAATTCTAATCAATGATTCAGTTCAGTTCAGTTCAGTCTCTCAGTTGTGTCCGACTCTTTGCGACCCCATGAATCGCAACACGCCAGGCCTCCCTGTCCATCACCAACTCCCAGAGTTCACTCAAACTCACGTCCATCGAGTCGGTGATGCCATCCAGCCATCTCATCCTCTGTCATCCCCTTCTTCTCCTTCCCCCAATCCCTCCCAGCATCAGAGTCTTTTCCAATGGGTCAAAACTTCGCATGAGGTGGCCAAAGTACTGGAGTTTCAGCTTTAGCATCATTCCTTCCAAAGAAATACCAGGGCTGATCTCCTTTAGAATGGACTGGATGGATCTCCTTGCAGTCCAGGGGATTCTCAAGAGTCTTTTCCAACACCACAGTTCAAAAGCATCAATTCCTCGGTGCTCAGCTTTCTTCACAGGCCAACTCTTACATCCATACATGACCACTGGAAAAACCATAGCCTTGACTAGAAAGACCTGTGTTGGCAAAGTAATGTCTCTGTTTTTCAATATGCTTTAAACCACACTTAATTACAACAAATCATATTATTCAATTAACATTAACAAAATAGAATCATTTATGTTACAACAATGTACAAAGATAAGTTTGTATAGTTCAGTTCAGTTCAGTCTCTCAGTCGTGTCGGACTCTTTACAACCCATGAACTGCAGCACCCGAGGCCTCCCTGTCCATCACCAACTCCTGGAGTCTACCCAAACCATGTCCATCGAGTCAGTGATGCCATCCAGCCATCTCATCCTCTGTCACCCCCTTCTCCTCCTGCCCTCAATCTTTCCCAGCATCAGGGTCTTTTCAAATGAGTCAGTTCTTTGCCTCAGGTAGCCAAAGTATTAGAATTTCAGCTTCAAAATCAGTCCTACCAATGAACACCCGGGACTGATCTCCCTTAGGATGGACTGGTTGGATCTCCTTGCAGTCCAAGGGACTCTCAAGAGTCTTCTCCAACACCACAGTTCAAAAATATCAATTCTTCTGTGCTCAGCTTTCTTTGTAGTCCAACTCTCACATCCATACATGACCACTGGAAAAACCATAGCCTTGACTAGACTGACCTTTGTTGGCAAAGTAATGTCTCTATTTTTAATATGCTGTCTAGGTTGGTCATAACATTACTTCCAAGGAGTAAGCCTCTTTCAATTTCATGGCTGCAATCACCATCTGCAGTGATTTTGGAGTAGAACTATTTAAAAAATCAGAACCACAACAGTACTTGACTATATATTGTTCTGATTAAGACAAACATGGATGTTCTAGTAGTGACATCAGCTAGAAACAGGAGCCCATGCGAGATGTAATCACTGACAAACCTATACAGAGCATTAAAAATCAGAGACGTTACTTTGCTGATGAAGGTTCCTATAGTCAGAGCTATGGCTTTTCCAGTAGTGGTGTATGGATGTGAGAGTCGGGCCATAAAGAAGGCTGAGAACTGAAAAATAGAGGATTCAATATATCCATTTATTTTCATAGCCAAAAACATGATGTAGAATTTGATATGCAATGTTCTCATAATGAGCAATTATTGAATGCAACCAATTATTGAATAAACCAGTGTACAATTAAAATCTTTCCACATATTAAAGTCAAAGTAAGTGGTGATATAGTGCATGTGATCAGTTGCCCAGTTGTGTCAGACTCTTTGCAGCCCTTTGGACTGTAGCCGGTCAGACTGCTCTGTCCATAGGATTTTTCATCCAAAACTAGTGGAGTGCATTACCATTTCCTCCTCCAGGGGATCTTCCCAACACAGAGACTGAAACTACATCTCCTGCATTGGAGGTTGATTAAAGGATAATTGAAATGGGAAAGTTACTGGAGTTCTACATTCTTTTTTCCTTGCTTCTACTTTCTAGTTTTATCAAATAAAAAAGGATAATTAACTATCTTGATTTGCCTGAATGGGAGGATCCTGGGTCATGGGACTTTCAGGAGTGTCCAGGGCTGTTTGGGAGGCTGTTGTTTACAGTTAGATATTCTATGTAAATGCATAGATGTTTAATGCTACATTTACAGGCGATGGCAGTATAATTTATGTGACCTAAACATCTTTAACAAAGATTAGACAGATATTATAATTTGATATGTTTCAAGATAGCCAAATTTTGGAAATATATTATGGAAATATCCAAATATATGTTCATACATCATATAAGGTTTTTTTTCTTAGCTCCTTATTTACAGTCACATTCTTGTTTCTGAATATTTTACTTAAAATATATGATATAAATAACACATGAAGCATTTTATATAGATTTGAAAATAAAGATTTCCAAGTTAAAGAAATTGACAGGAAGCTGTCCTCAGAAATGATGAAAGACCTTAAAATAATTTTGGTCTGCCTATGATACTTGATTTATAACATATTTAAATATTAAATGTCAAACAGTCGTATTTTCAGTATTTGATTAGAATGGATTATTTCCTTTAAAAATATTTCAATTAAAACTTGATTATTTGTCAGATTGCTCAGTCTTTTTCAGTGAAGCTTCACAGGCAATGTAACATGATGATCAAGGCCATAGACAATAGAATCAGACAGTCTGGATTCATATCTCAGTCCTGGGATGTACTGAGTGACCTTCAAAAAATTACCCAGCAAACTGTCCATCTGTTTTCTCATTCATAAAGTACAGATGATAATGATGATGATGATGATGATAACTAATAATACCTTCATGTAAAAGGTTGATGTGGAAATGAAAGGGTTGGTTGCCTGGCTGAGAGGAAGTACTCTTTGTTTAGTATTTTACAGTTTATGCAAATAGATGAATGTTCTTGCTCCATCCATCCTACTTGCAATTATGTAATAAAAAAGTTCTTCTGTTTCACATTTTCAAATATAAATAATGAGTTACAAAATATACACTAGTGCTGAAGAATGTCTGGCCTTAAAAAATAACAGCCAAGTATAAGTTTTCTGAACTATATAGTCTCTGAAACCTTTTATTACTGTGTCTTTGGAACCAAATCTTCAGTAACTATTGACTTTTGAACATTTGACATTGTTATTTTTTTAAGGTTTGCTTTAAAAAGGTTCCAATATAACTATGAGTTTTAAAAATGTAAAATGTTATAGATAGATATAAATATATATATGTAATTATATCCTTCATATTCAGTGAAATTCTTTTAGTAGACACAAAAAAATTTGGGGGGAAATATGTCTACTAGTTAGAAACTGTATTAGTACTCTATCCGGTCTACAAAGAAAACAGTGCGTTACAAGTAACCCAAGAACAACACAACCCTCTGAAGGTGGTAGTTAGTCTTTGCAAAGTATATCTCAAACATATTTCTATTTCTCCTGAATTAAAATTATTATTATCTTGAAGAAAATATACTTGGTTTTTAATTTTGTAGTCTAGGATAACCATTTTATCATGTAGTTTAGAGTAACTGTATTCAAAAAGGATTGTCTTGCAAACTTAGAATAAAGTACAAATTTCCTTTTATTTTTCTGAAAATAGATGGAGACTTAAACTCCACAAAATCAATGTGCAAGTCTACTGTTGACTATATAATATTGTGTTTTGTTTTCCTTATGTACATTTGTAAAACAAAACAAAGCAAAATTAAACAATAAGCAAACCTTATTTTTTGTCTGATCTAATTCTTTCCATGTCAAATTACCACACCTTGTTTTAAAAAAAATGATAGACATGATTTATCTTTACATTAGTAAGACATACTTAGTACATCTAAAACATAGTCTTTCCAATGATTTACCAAATAGAATTGAACTGGTATCTACCTACAAAAGGAGTCCAAAAGAGTGAAAATGAACAGATGAAAATAATGTGGAGGCTATACCGGTTTCCAAAATATATTTTAGGTCTAGAAAAAAAAAATTATTCAATGTTTTAAAACCAATATTAGTTTACTAATTAAACTCCAAGTGACAAGAAATTAAGAAGAAATATCAGAATCTTAGAGAAAAGAAGCATAATTTGAAATGACTAATTGGATTTTTAAAGTTTTTTATTTTTCCTTAGTTCTAAATCTGGATAAAGTGTGACGAATTTTGAATCTGTTGGAAAATATAATTTGACGCAATTATGTTGGCTTAACCATGTTCATGATATAGACAGAACATATGACACTTCCTCCAATGTTGTCTTCTTGCCATTCCTGCTTTACATCTCATGAGTGACAAAAACTGGGCTGAATGAATTTCCAGTTAGGAGGAAAGAAGTTGTTGTGTAGACAGTGTCCACACATCTGAATAAAACAGAATCTCTTATTCATTCTTCCTTATATTTCAAACACAGAGATATCACTGATCTTGATTTTCAATATAGCAATATATTAAATTTCAGTGAAATTAATTATTCATTATTTTCCCTCTTTTAAAATTATTTTTTGTTTTATAATTTGAAATTTTATAGTCAAGATTTTGAAACTTAAATTTACATTTTAGGAGAATTGTCTAGATAAGTAGCTTGAATCTCCAGTAAGAATTTGTACATAATTTTATTATTAAAAATGTGAAATAAAATATATCATTTTCTAAATTGCCTATGTGGGCTTCCCAGGTGGCACAGTGGTAAAAAAAAAAATCTGCCTGCCAATGTAAGAGAAGTAGGTTCCATCTTTGGGTCAGGAAGATTCCCTGAAATAGGAAATGATAACCTACTCCAGTATTCTTGCCTGGAAAATTCCATGGACAGAGGAAGCTGGTGAACTGTAGTCCATAGGGTCACAAAGTGTCAGATACAACTGAGCATACACACATACACATAGACAGAGTGCCTGTGTAATATTTAATTCTATGAATAGAGAAAATAGTTTCAAAAAGGCCTATAAAATATGCATAGCAAAAATATATATTTAATGCTAACACAGAAATATCTTTAAGTGAATTGTATCATATACATATGTATTATCTATATGTGATTGTACATATGTAGAAAATTTATAAAAAGATAAAACTAAAGTGATTAATTTTTTTTTGTTACACCAAGTTGGATTGTTTATAAGTCTTTAGAAATATTTATCATACTGTGCATAGTTTGAATTTTTAAGATGTTTTAGGCATTTATTTTTTAAATTTAACTTAAAAATGACTTTAAGCAGAACTGATTTTGTTGAAGACATTATAGGGTACAGTTCTAGAATTTCTGTCTCAGAATTACACAAGTCGGAATCTTGTTTTTGATAGAAACACTTAATTTTCATCTCAACTAATAAACACATTTTCATCAGATACCTTCCTTCAAAAATATAAAAAATCCTCACACTATTTATATGTCTGAAGTAGGGACATTTCGCTTAATCCCTATGTCACTGAATGAATAATTCAGTGGAATTTAATATCAATGTTTTGTAATAATTTAAAAATTTTTTTAAATCATTACATTTCATCTAAAAATATATTGGGATAGGCTTCCCAGTGGCTCAATGGTAAAGAATCTGCCTGCCAAGCAAAGATATAGATTCAATCCCTGGATCAGAAAGATTCCCTGGAGAATGAAATGGCAAACCACTCCAGTATTCTTGCCTGGGAAATCCCATGGACAGAGAAGTCCATGAAGTCTGCAAAGAGTCAGACAAGACTTAGCGACTCAACAACAGCAGCACAGGTATTGTGATAACATTAAATTATATTCTTATTTTGAATCTTTGTATTAAATACAACTTTGGTGAAATTGCACATCATTAAATTATGCTTAGTTAGACATTGGTACTAATTAATATTAAACATAGAAACTAAAATCAATAAAGCAGGATTAAAGAAGATTTTTTTCCTAGCATCTTTTGTTTATACACAATAAAACAATATCTATAGAAATATTGATTTCACAAACTTGTGATCAATATAGCCTAACAGCCAGGAGACATTCACTTGAAATAGATATTTACTATGTCATTATTGTCATAACCCATAATGGATTATCCATAGGCATTCTAGGATCATATACAGGCCGTTTGGGGAAAAAACTGGAACTTTTTTCTAAAACTGGGAGATATTATCTCACCAAATTGGCACACAGGAAATAATTATTTATTTCAATGAAAACAATCACTGTGGGTATCAGTGAGGGTCTAAGGCACATTAAAAACAAGACACTTGAGGGGGGTGCTTTGGGAGAATTTTACTTATGTGAGTGATAAAAACAGACAGGCAGAAAAGGAAGGGAAGAAGCATGGAAGGATGGAAGGAAAGAAGAAAATGAGAAAGAAAGAAACAGACTTACTGATTTGGAATTCCTGAATTAAATCAACTTTTTCACCCACTCATAGTCAGCTTTCTGGGGCTGCCTTGTCTTCCCTTGATGTAAAGGAACAGAGAAGAATGAATTTTGGCATGCTCAGATAAGTTTCCAAGAAAAAGAAGATTTGAAAGGACAGAGTCATACTGCCTGGCTTCTTTTCCCAGACTCAGCTATAGTAAATTCACTCCTGCTATGCCATGAGTGTTATATGAAAGGAGAGAAGGATAGCACTCCCCTTGACAAGGATCGACAAGGCTCTCAGGCCTGACAACATGCATACAGTTAAGACAATGCCAACTACTTTGTGGCATCTAACCACTGTTTGGGCTTCCCTCATGGCTCAGATGGTTAAGAATCTGCCTACTACGCAGGAGACCCAGGTTTGATCCTTGGGTCAGGAAGAAGGAAATGGCTACCCCCTCTAGTATTTTTGCTAGGAGAATTCCATGATAGAGGAGCCTGGAAGGCTGTACTTCATGGGGTCACAAAGAGTCAGACATGACAGAGTGACTAACACTTTCACATGCAATGAGTCAAGGAGCTGACAGACAAGGGTCAGACTACAATGTTAATGTGTGACTCTGCCCAAGGAGGAAAATATCAGGGGTGGAGGAAGTGTTCCCCTCAATATCTTCTCTGTTTTGGGAAAGTGTGTGCTGAGGGTTTTATGAAAACAATGATGAACCTTGTTTGGAACCACAATGGTGACAGTTGCCTAAGGATATATGATAGGTTATGTCAGGGAAGGCTCTGTGAGCTGCCCAGTTTTCACTATCTGTAGTTGAAGGGGTTGGACAGAAAAGATATTCTTGCTTATTCTGTGTAGGATATGAAACTTGGAAACTGAAAATGTAAGGAGGTAGACTCAGTTTTCACTGTCAGGTATATGTATTCCACAGGTGCTAATGCATAAACAGACATTCTTTCTGTCTGAAATGCCTTTGACCCATTTGGTCTACAAACTCTTATCTTCATCAAAGCCTAGGCATACCTCCTTCATAAAGCCATCTCCGATCCCTCCTGGAGATACTTAGAGTTTGCCTTGTGAGTTCACACAGACAGTATAAAATTCTACTGTAGGGATTATCAAGTTATACCATTGCATGATACATCTTTCATTTCGATAAAGCATTATGTTTTTTAGTGTCATATGTGCCAAAACTTATCTTATGTATCCTACTTTAGAAATGAGAGAGAGAGATGCCTAGCAGAAGGCGTTCCATTTGACAACTCTGTATACATATTTTCCTGATTAATTAATTAAATTATAACACAAAGAGGGGGAAGGACACAGAATCTGGCTTGAGTTGGTCAAAGAAGATTTTGTGGACACCAGAAGCAGTATTAGGATTACATTTTTGTGCAAAGAGAGAATTTGACCCCACAGAGAAGAATAGTGTAAGAGCACAGGAAACTGCTTGAGGAAAATGATGGGAAGGAATAATTGCAAGAATATAGCAAATGTGGAAGAGTTCAAGTTGGTAGCTAAGTTGTGATTTAAAACTAGACAGGAACCCAAAACAGAGAGCTTTGAATGTCAAGTCAAAGAATAGGTAACACATCCTTTAGCTAATGAAGACTTACTGAATAGGAAATAGAGATGATCAAAGTTGTACTTTAACAAGAATATAAATTTGAGAGGTCTTTTAAAAGTCTCCTATAATAGTTCAGGTGAGAAGTAATAGGTTCTGGGATTAGTGAATTTATTAGAACTGTGGGAGTAGTGGCCACAGGAAGGGAGAATATGGAACCACTCTGAGAGATATTACTGAATTAAAATGAGTAAATGTGACATTGATTGATCATTTCACTCAGCAGTTTAAAACTCTTCAATGGCTGTCATCTTTTGCACTTAGCATAAATTTCAGAATCTTTATCTTGACCTACGAATCTTTAATGATTTGACTCTTTCTTACTTTTTAATCTCCATCATCTTTTGTCACTTTTTTTCACCATTTCTGCACTTGCTTCATCCATAAAAATTTTCCTGAAGCTTCTGGTTCTTTTCTCTAAGTGATTTCACACAGACAATAAGTTCTCTTAAAATGTTCCTACTTGTCTTTACCTAACTCTTATATTTACATACATAAAGTCTATGTTCTAGATTTTTTTTTTTCCCTTTTGGGACTTTCAATGAAATCTTTATCAGGTCTCATTGCTTTTCTAGCCCATGTCAATTACAAGCAGAATTTTACTTTGGTAATTAAATAATTCATTTTTAGTGTTAAAACTTTATTTTAAAATTCAAAGTTTCTTCCCAATTCCAATTCAGTTCTGCTTTTAGTCATAAAGCTTACATTTGGAAAAGGTTATCTGTTTTCCCTTCTTCTCATCTTCTCCTAGCCAAATCTGCATCTGTTATTTTGGACTCCTCTGGATTGAAAACAGATGGAGTTTGGGAGAACAAGGAACAATATATGCTGGACAGTTATTATCTGACTGATGGATATGTGTTTTGGTGCTGGTACCCTCTTCATGGCAAGTATATTAGTTGTGCTTTTCAATTTTGATTGAGTGGTAAATTACCTGATATTATAGCACAGTGCTTCCTGTGGCTGACAACTTTCTGCTATCCCCTTATACCTTAGACCTCTAGAAATCTGTCCATCTTTAAAACTGAGAAGTCCTTTAGATATCCTTTAGGCTAATCCTAGAAAGATATACTTGTTCAATTTTGTGTAGTCTATGAGAAATATACTTGTTATAGAATACAGACTTACCATCCTTAGGGTCTTCTCTCCATTGCCAGAAAATGGCAGTCCCATCTCCAACTTTTATAGTAAGACTTCTCTTCACACGAGTCAAATAGTATCTCAGTTTCCTTTGAACTTCAGAAAACACATAGCAAACTATGTGGATATCTTAAAATTTAAACTTTCCTATATTTTTTTAAGCTTGTTTTTGCTTAGTCACAAAGTCCTATCTGATTCTTTTGTGACCCCATGGACTGTAGCACACCAGGTTCCTCTTCCATGGGATTTCCCAGGCAAGAATACTGGAGTAGGTGTCATTTCCTTCTCCAGGGAATCTTCCCAACCCAGGGATCAAACCATACAGGCAGATTCCTTACCATTGGGCCACCTGGGAAAGAAGAAGCACCTTTCTCCATTCCAAGAAGAGTACTGAAGCCTGAAGTACTGAATCTGAAATTCGTTCTCCCAACTGGATTTTTCAACTTCTGATTCTTATGCAGACCAGAAGTCACAGAACCCACTTCACAACTAAATATGCCTTTAGTACACAGAAATTTCTTTAGTTTAGGATCTGATTGTATTTTGCATTTGTTAAATTTTTTTGACTTTTGAGGCATTAACCAAAACTGAGACTGGAAAAAAATCCAGTTTTAACTTTCTGTCTTATATTGTGCTACCAGGAAAGAAAAAAATCAAGTATCTTGTCAATTCTTGCAGTCCCTATTTTCCTGTTTCTCTCCCTTACATAAATACTCTCCTATGCTATTTTAAACTCTGTTTAAGTCTTGCTCTATATCTACTTGTCTTATGATTTTGATTATCCCTGTCAATATAATATATAGGTTGCATATTTTCAAATATTGTCATATTTTAACTAACAATATTGAATTGATTTCACTAACTATATACATAGAAATTAGATCATTGATTTTTATATTTTCCTGATATATTGCCTGGTTCATGTAATATAAAAGAATTATTTCTTACTACCTATAACGAAATTGAACTCTTCACTTACTCTTTTACTTCTCTTTCAAAAGCAAAATGTGTGAAGACATATGTGTGCACATTTCATGAAATTGCTTTCTTTGTTGTTGTTCACTCAGATGTGTCTGACTCTCTGTGACCCCATGAACTGCGGCATGCCAGACTTCCTTGTCCTTCAATATCTTCCAGAGTTTGTCCAAACTCAGGTCCATTGAGTCAGTGATGCCATCCAACCATCTCATTGTCTGTCACACACTTCTCTTAACTTAGATAATTTTTGTCCCTGTAAGTGCTCCCCTGGACCAGAAATACAGTCTATTCAGTCTGCCAATCCCCAAACGTGGAGTCAGATATGTCTAAACATTTTTCTTGTACCTTTTTTCCCCTAAAAAAGATTGACTTTGTAGCCTCAGCCAATCAGATATTCTATACTTTTATCTTTTTTTTTCTTCTTTTTACTCTTTATTCTCTACATGCGTCTCTCTTTCTGCTCCATTTTTCAGTTCTCTAGTTCCTTGATAACAGAAACTGTGTACTTCTTGAGGTGCCAAATAAAGTTTGTTGATACTACCTAAATTGTCTTCTTTACTCATTTTTGACATCACAATTGATGACAAATGAGATGAGATACAAAGCTGAGTATTGTGGCCTGGGGAACAAAAAGAAGCACAGACAATGTACCTGGTACTTCTCTGAGTTCACTCAATTTTTTTATATTAACAGTGGCTATAGTCATTCTCATAACTGAGCTTCACTCCCCTTTCATCCACACCTTCATTTCAAGCAAAATTTATTTTAAAATGTTATATATTACATATATAGTGCTATATAATATATAAATAATGATAATATGCTATATAACCGGAGAAGGCAATGGCACCCCACTCCAGTACTTTTGCCTGGAAAATCCCATGGACGGAGGAGCCTGGTAGGCCACAGTCCATGGGGTCGCTAGAGTCAGACACGACTGAGCGACTTCACTTTCACTTTTCACTTTCATGTATTGGAGAAGGAAATGGCAACCCACTCCAGTGTTCTTGCTTGGAGAATCCCAGGGACGGGGAAGCCTGCTGGGCTGCTGTCTATGGGGTTGCACAGAGTCGGATACAACTGACGCAACTTAGCAGTAGCAGCATGCTATATAACATTATCACATCAGATCAGATCAGATCAGTCGCTCAGTCGTGTCCGACTCTTTGCGACCCCATGAATCACAGCACGCCAGGCCTCCCTGTCCATCACCAACTCCCGGAGTTCACCCAGACTCATGTCCATCGAGTCAGTGATGCCATCCAGCCATCTCACCCTCTGTCGTCCCCTCCTCCTCCTGCCCCCAATCCCTCCCAGCATCAGAGTCTTTTCCAATGAGTCAACTCTTTGCATGAGGTGGCCAAAGTACTGGAGTCTCAGCTTTAGCATCATTCCTTCCAAAGAAATCCCAGGGCTGATCTCCTTCAGAATGAACTGGTTGGATCTCCTTGCAGTCCAAGGGACTCTCAAGAGTCTTCTCCCATATCACAGTTCAAAAGCATCAATTCTTCGGCACTCAGCCTTCTTCACAGTCCAACTCTCACATGCATACATGACCACAGGAAAAACCACAGCCTTGACTAGATGAACCTTTGTTGGCAAAGTAATGTCTCTGCTTTTGAATATGCTATCTAGGTTGGTCATAACTTTCCTTCCAAGGAGTAAGCGTCTTTTAATTTCATGGCTGCAGTCACATAATGTTTAAAATAGTATGACCGACATATTAGACTTAACTCTAAGTCTCCAAGGCCATAATAAGGTTGCTCATAAAATGGGTTAAATTAAAACTAGGTCACCTGACAATCTCAAGAAAGTTTTCGTGTAATGAGATACACTCTGCTGCTGCTGCTGCTGCTTAGTCGCTTCAGTCATGTCCGACTCTTTGCGACCCCATGGACTGCAGCCTACCAGGCTCCTCCGTCCATGGGATTTTCCAGGCAAGAGTACTGGAGTGGGTTGCCATTGCCTTAAATACCACAAATCCACAACAAAGTCAACTAAGTGGCAGATCCTCTTAGGTATTAGTTTGGTCCTGAGAAACACAAAGCTGAAAAAAAAATTGGAAACCTGAAGTTTTAAAGAATTAAGTTCATCATCTTTTGACACATGCTATTTATTTTATGTCTAAAAACTGTGGTCCTAAAAGCTATAAATACTTATAAAAATGGCAAAATCTTAGATACTAGTTAGACAAGATCATCCATTAAATTGCACTTAAAAGCAAGGATTCCCAGGCTTAATAAACAGAATAGGATACTTATTTTAATTGTTATGCAGACCACTCCAAAGGGTTCAAGTTTCCAGTATAGCCTTATTGAAAGATACATTGGAAAATGCTAATGAAAAACTTAAATGCATAGTTCAGTTCAGTTGCTCATTCATGTCTGACTCTTTGCAAGCACTTGAACTGCAGCACACTAGGCTTCCTTGTCCACCATCAACACCCAGAAACAGCTCAAACTCATGTCCGTTGAGTCAGTGATGCCATCCAACCATCTCATCCTCTGTTGTCCCCTTTTCCTCCTGCCTTTAAACTTTCCCAGCATCAGGGTCTTTCCCAATGAGTCAGTTCTTCCCATCGGTGGTCAAAGTAATGGAGTTTCACTTTCCCCATCATCCTTCCAAAGAATATTCAAGACTGATTTCCTTTAGGATGGACTGGTTGGATTTTCTTGCAGTCCAAGGATCTCTCAAGAGTCTTCACCAACACCACAATTCAAAAGCAGCAATTCTTCACTGTTCATCTTTCTTTATGGTCCAAATCTCCATACATAATTACTGGAAAAATCATAGCTTTGACTAGATGGACATTTGTTGGCAAAGCAATGTCTCTACTTTTTAATATGCTGTCTAGTTTGGTCATACCTTTTCTTCCAAGGAGCAAGCAACTTTTAATTACATGGCTTAAGTCACCATTTGCAGTGATGTTGAAGCCCAAAATAATTAAGTCTGTCCCCATTTCCATTATTTGCCCATCTATTTGCCATGAAGTGATGGGTCTTCATTTAATGATCTTTGTATTTTTGAATGCTGAGTTTTAAGTCAACTTTTTCACTCACCTCTTTTACTTTCATCAAGAGGCTCCTTAGTTCTTCTTCGCTTTCTGCCATAAGGATGGTGTCATCTGCATATATGAGGTTATTGATATTTCTCCTGGCAATCTTGATTTCAGCTTGTGATTCATCCACCCCCACATTTCACATGATGTACTATGGATATAAATTAAATAAGCTGGGTGACAATATACAGCCTTGACATACTCCTTTCCCGACTTTGAACCAGTCCGTTGTTCCATGTTCAGTTCTAACTGTTGCTTCTTGATCTGCATAAATATTTCTCAGGAGGCAGGTAAGGTGGTCTGATTTTTCCATCTCTTGAAGAATTTTCCAGTTTGTTGTGATACACACACATGGGTTTGGGTGGACTCCAGGAGTTGTTGATGGACAGGGAAGACTGGCGTGCTGTGGTTCATGGAGTTGCAAAGAGTCAGACATGACTGAGCTACTCAACAGAACCAAACTGAATGGACACAGTCAAAGGCTTTGAAGCAGATGTTTTTCTGGAACCCTCTTGCTTTTTCGATGATCCAACGGATGTTGGCAATTTGATCTCTGGTTCCTCTGCCTTTGCTAAATCCACCTTATATAACTGGAAGTTCACAGTTGACGTATTGTTGAAATTTTTGGCTTGGAGAATTTTGAGCATTACTTTGCTAGCGTGTAAGATGAGTGCAAATGTGCAGTAGTTTGAATATTATTTGGCATTACCTTTCTTTGAGATTGGAATGAAAACTGACCTTTTCCAGTCCTGTGACCACTGCTGTGTTTTCCAAATGTGCTGGAATATTGTGTGCAGCACTTTAACGACCTCATCTTTTAGGATTTAAAATAGCTCAACTGGAATTCTGGAGAAGGAAATGACAATCCACTCCAGTACTCTTGCTTGGAAAATCCCATGGATGGAGGAGCCTGATAGGCTACAGTCCATGGTGTTGCAAAGAGTCAGACGTGACTGAGTGACTTCACCTTCACTTTTCACTTTCATGCATTGGAGAAGGAAATGTCAACCCACTCCGTTGTTTTTACCTGGAGAATCCCAGGGACAGGGAAGCCTGGTGGGCTACTGTCTATGGAGTCGCACAGAGTCGGAAATGACTGAAGTGACTTAGCATCAGCAGCAACTGGAATTCCATCACATCCCTTAGATTTGTTTGTAGTGATGCTTCCTAAGATCCAGTTGACTTTGCATTCCAGGATGTTTGGCTCCAGGTGAGTGATCACACCATCGTGCTTATCGGTGTCATTAAGATCTTTTTCATATAGTTCTGTGTATTCTGCCACCTTTTCTTAATATCTTCTGCTTCTGTTAGGTCCATACCGTTTCTGCTTTATTGTGCTTATTGCATGAAATGTTCCCTTGGTATCTCTAATTTTCTTGAAGAGATCTCTAGTCTCTCCCATTCTATTGTTTTCTTCTATTTCTTTCCATTTATCCCTGAAGAAGGCTTTTGTATCTCTCCTTGCTACTCTTTGGAACTCTACATTCAAAAGAGTATATCTTTCCTTTTCTCCTTTGCTTTTTGCTTCTCTTCTTTTCAGCTATTTGTGAGGCCTCCTCAGACAACCGTTTTGCCTTTTTTGCATTTCTTTTTCTTGGGAATGGTCTTGATCACTGCCTCATGTATAATGCCACAAACCTCCATCCATAATTCTTCAGGCACTCTGTCTATCAGATCTAATCCCTTGAATCTATTTGTCACTTCTACTGTATAATCATAAAGGATTTGATTTAGGTTATACATGAATGGTCTAGTGGTTTTCTGCACTTTCTTCAATTTAAGTCTGAGGTCTGCAATATGGAGTTCATGACCTGACACAAGAAGTATCTAAAATAGACACAAGAAGTACCTAAAATAAAAGATTCTAAAACAGACACTCAGTACTCTCACTCTAATTATCCTATATCTTAATTGCCTTTCTACTCTGAAGAAACCATAGACCATTAAAAATCCACCAAGTTATTGGATAGCAACTGCAATACCTCTGAAGTTAGAGACCTAAGAAAACACCCAGGCCTCCTCAGGTCCATCCTTCTCAAAGCTCCAAAATCAGAACAGTAGTCAAGAAATCAGTGACTGGTTTGCAATAAACCAGGACACTGGAAAAAAGTGTTCTCAAGGAATTTGTCAAATCCTATCACAAAAACTGAAATGCCTCCATATTCACCCTCAAAGAAAGACCCTTACAAAGGTTGATGGGACACAAGGATTCTCTGGTAAATTGCTATGTGCTGTGCTCATACAACTCTAGAAAGAATAAGGAGATGGAGCCAAAGATAAAACAATGCCCAGTTGTGGATGTGACTGGTGATTGAAGTAAAGTCAGCTGCTGGAAAGAATATTGCATAAGAAACTGGAATGAATCAAGTTCATAAACCATATAAAACTTGATTTACATCCATGAATCAAAGAGAATTGGTAGTGGCCAAACAGGAGATGGCAAGAGTGAACATCAACATTTTAGGAATCAGTGAACTAAAATGGACTGGAATGGGCACATTAAATTAGATTACCTTTATATCTACTACTGAGGGCAAGAATCCCTTAGAAGAAATGGAATAGCCATCATAGTCAACAAAAGAATCCAAAATGCAGTACTTGGGTGTAATGACAGAATGATCTGTTTGTTTCCAAGACAAACCATTCAGTATCACAGTATTCCAAGTCTATGCCCTGACCAGCAATGCTGAAGAAGCTGAAGTTGAACGGTTCTATGAATACCTACAAGTTTTAGAACTAACACCCAAAGAAGATGACTGTTTCATTTTGGGGCACTGGAAATTCAAAAGTAGGAAGTAAAGAAATACCTGGATAACAGGCAAATTTGGCCTTGGAGTACAAAATGAAGCAGGGTAAAGGTTAACAGAGTTTTTCCAAGATAACACCGGTCATAGCAAACATCCTCTCCCAACAACACGAGAAGACTCTACAAATGGACATCACCAGATGGCCAACACTGAAATCAGGTTGCTTGTATTCTTTACAGCCAGAGATTGAGAAGCTCTATACAGTCAGTAAAAACAAGACTGGGAGCTGACTGTGGCTCATATCATGAACTCTTTATTGCAAAATTCAAACTTAAATTGAAGAAAGTAGGAAAAACCACTAGGCCATTCAGCTATGACCTAAGTCAAATCCCTTGTGATTATACAGTGGATGTGACAAATAGATCAAGGGATTAGATCTGATAGACAGAGTGCCTGAAGAACTATGGACAGAGGTTCTAACATGGTACAGGAGGTGTTGATCAAAACCATTCCCAAGAAAAATAAATGTCAAAAAGCAAAATTGTCTGAAGAGCTCTTACAAATACCTGAGCAAAGAAGAGAAATGAAAGACAAAGAAGAAAAGGAAAGATATATCCATCTGAATGTAGAGTTGCAAAGAATAACAAGGAGAGATAAGAAAGCCTTTCTCTCAATGCAAAGAAATAGAGGAAAACAATAGAATGGGAAAGACAGAGATCTCTTCAAGAAATTATAGATACCAAGGGAACATTTCATTCAAAGATGAGCACAATTATGGACAGAAATGTTATGGACCTAACAGAGGCAGAATATATTAAGAAGAGGTACTAAGAATACAAAAAACTATACCAAAAAAAGATCTTAATGACCCAGATAAGCATGATGGTGTGATCACTCACCTAGTGTCAGACATTTTGGAGTACAAAGTCAAATAGTCCTTAGGAAGCATCACTATGAACAGAGGTGGTGGAGGTGATGGAATTCCAGCTAAACTGTTTCAAATTCTAAAAGATTTGCTTTTAAAGGCCTGCACTCAATATGACACCAAATTTGGAAAACTCAGCAATGGCCACAGGACTGGCAAAGGTCAGTTTTCCTTCCAGTCCCAAAGAAAGCTAGTGCCAAAGAAAGTTCAAACTTCCACACAGTTGCACTCATCTCACATGCTGGCGAAGTATTGCTTAAAATATTCCAAGCTAGGCTTCAACAGTATGTGAACTTAGAAATTCCAGACATACAAACCGGATTTAGAAAAGGCAGAGAAACCAGAGATCAAATTGCCAACCTTGGTTGGATCATAGAAAAAACAAGAGAATTCCAGAAAAACCTCTGTTTCTGCTTCACTGACTATGCTAAAGCCTTTGACTATGTGGATCACAACAAAACAGAAAATTCTTAAAGAGATGGGGAATACTGGACCACCTAATCTATCTTCTGAGAAATCTGTATGCAGATCAAGAAGTAACAGTTAGAACTGAACATGGAACAATGAACTGGCTCATCATTCATAAAGGAGTGCTTCAAGGCTGAGTATTGTTTTCCTGCTTATTTAACTTATGTGTAGACTACATTATGTGAAATGCCAGGCTGGATGAAGCACAAGCGGGAATCAAGATTGCTGGGAGAAATATCAATAATCTCAGATATGCAGATGGCACCCCTCTTTTAGCAGAAAGTGAAGAGGAACTAAAGGGCCTCTGATGATAGTGACAGATTAGAGTGAAAAAGTTGGCTTAAAACTGAACATTTGAAAAATGAAGATCATGGCGTCTGGTTCCATAACTTCATGGAAAATAGATAGGGAAAAAATGGAAACAGGGACAGACTTTATTTTCTTGGACTCTAAAATCACTGCAAATAGTGACAGCAACATTGAAATTTTGTTCCTTGGAAGAAATACTATGACCAATATAGAGAGCATGTTAAAAAGCAGAGACATTATTTTACCAACAAAAGCCCATCTGGTCAAAGTTGTGGCTTTTCCAGTAGTCATGTATGGATGTGAGACTATAAAGAAAGTTGAGTGCCAAAGAACTGATGCTTTTGAGCTGTGGTGTTGGAGAAGACTCTTGAGAGTCCCCTGGACTGCAAGGAAATCCAACCAGTCAATCCTAAAGGAAATTAGTCCTGAACATTCATTGGAAGGACTGATGCTGAAGCTGAAATTGCAATACTTTGGCCATCTGATTCAAATAACTGACTCATTGGAAAAGACCTTGATGCTGAGAAAGATTGAAGACAGAAGGAGATAGGGATGACAGAATCATATGGTTGGATTACATCACTGACTTGATGGACATGAGTTTGAACAAGTTCCAGTAGTTGGTGTTGATCATGGTAGCCTGGTGTGTCACAGTCCATGGGGTCACAAAGAATTGGACACTGCTGAGAAACTGAACTGAATTGAACTGTACTTAGCTACTCAGTTGTGTCTGACTCTTTGTGGCCCATCAGACTCTAACCTGGCGTGCTCCTCTGTCCATGGAATTTTCCAGGCAAGAATAATGCTGCAGGTTGCCAATTCCCTTTTCAGGTGATCTTCCTTAACCAAAATCTCCTGCCTTGTATATGGATTTCTTACTGACTGAGCCACCAGGAAAAACCTTTTGAGATAAGACCAGACAAAAATATAGGTTGCACTCCATTTGTAGATAAGGTCTTATGAATGATTTCAGCTCTAAGGAAATTATCCAAGTCTTTAATTCCTTTGACTCTCTTTGGGAGAAGTGCTGAAATTTGGGAGGGGAGTATCCTTTGCACCCTGTATTGGGATGCCTTTTGTGTCTGTGGGGTTGCTGCCAGTAATATTTATTTGTCCTGGCTAAAATCTGACAATGTATTTTAAAGGATTTTTTTTAAGTAATTTTATGGCCAAAGGAATCAGATATTTAAAGCCAGTAGACTGGCGACTCATTTCATACATGATATTATACACGCCAGTCCAGGTTCGATGCACGATACTGGATTCTTGGGGCTGGTGCACTGGGACGACCTAGAGGGAGGGTATGGGGAGGGAGGAGGGAGGAGGGTTCAGGATGGGGAACACAGGTATACCTGTGGCGGATTCATTTCGATATTTGGCAAAACTAATACAATATTGTAAAGTTTAAAAATAAAATAAAATTAAAAATAAATAAATAAATAAAGCCAGTAGAAATTGTTTGTCTCTGTTTGACTGATTGATTGTCTTTTTAAAGATTTCTTCCATTAGCTTAATAAAACTGTGTAATAAAACAGAGGAATATTTCAAGAAAAAGGACTCTAAATTCAGAATATAGAAATCTTATGATATCTATGGCAAATGAAGTTCTTCTCCCTGATCTAAAGATAATGAGGTTAGAAAGGTGAGTCCTTCCCTTCACTTCATTTAGATTGCAACCCAATTTGGGGGAATTAACAATAATTGTCCTATGAATGAGGACAACATGGACAAATCGTCTTACAATTTGAGTCTACACAAGAATAGAGAAAGCCTACTCATCCATTTTGTCAATCCACAAACTTCTCTCATTGTCTCAAAAGATTCATAGCTACTGTAAGAATTCTGGACTTAGTACACAAAGATATTTCCTGGGGGAACTTGCCTTCTTTATCTGTGTCAACAGGATACAAGTGTTTCTCCAAGCCTTTTCCAGGAACTAGAGGTCATCTGTTTGAAACACAAACTTCAGAGAGGCAATTTTATCAAAAGCAAAAAAAAAAAAAATTGGGGGGGGTAGATTATAGAGGTTGTAGCTTTAATTTATTCCATCTGCCATAGTACAATTTGGATCCATCTATTCTTTTGTAAGATAATGAGTTTAGTATCACTCCCGTCTCATAGCTAAAATTTTAAAAGGAAAGCTAAGATCTCTTCATCTGTCTGTATGTTTATGTATATATGTGCATTTATGCCATTAATAATGGTGATTTTTTTTCTACCTTTGCATTATACAAAGAATTTATAGGGAATTTCCCCGTGGTCCAGTGGTTAGGACTTTTGTGCTTTCACTGCCCAGAACCTGGGTTCAATCCCTGAAGAAGTATGATTTCCACAAGCCAAGGAAAAAGAAATGAAAAGAAAAGAAGATTAAGTGTTCATATAAATCACATATTTTTCCCCCAAATGTAGAAAATAACCCAAGTGTTTTTCAAGTTCTTATAATCTAAGGTAATTGGGAGGAGAAAAAATTAGTTTCAGTTTTTGGTCTTAATTAAAGCAGGCATGATTTGAGAGTTATCAATATTAAATATAATGCAGATCTATAACAGTTATTCAGAGAAGGAGATGGCACCCCACTCCAGTACTCTTGCCTGGAAAATCCCATGGATGGAGGAGCCTGGTGGGCTGCAGTCCCCAAGGTTCACATGGGGTCGCTAGGAGTCAGACACGACTGAGTGACTTCATTTTCAATTTTCACTTTCATGCATTGGAGAAGGAAATGGCAACCCACTCCAGTGTTCTTGCATGGAGAATCCCAGGGACGGGGGAGCCTGGTGGGCTGCTGTCTATGGGGTCACACAGAGTCGGACATGACTGAAGCGACTTAGCAGCAGCAGCAGCATAGAAGTTATTCCACCAAAGTTTACTGAGTCAAATAAACACATATGTTATCTCTGTTAAAGAATTTGTCAGCAAGAAAGGTAGGTAAAGATGATGGTTAGCCATTTAATGACTCACAAAACTTTCATGTATAATCTAAGCATAATTTCTGAAACAAATAAATTAAAGTGATGTAAGTCAATAAATTTTCAAGAGTCTGTAAATTTTCAACAGTAATTATGCTTTTTAATATGTCTACTTAAAAGTAGTACTATTATTTAGGATTATCTGATAGTTTAAATTACAAAGGAAGCCTTGTCCAATAAGAATATATATTTGGCTTTCTTAAGTTTTATTCGTATGGTATATTTTATTAATGTAAGTGTTCCAGAGATTGTATAAAATTCATACAAATCTGATATGTCCTGGGATAAGTCTATGAGTCATAATTTCAGCTATCATCTTAAAATGTTGTATGTCATAGAAATAGCCAAATTTCCTTGTCAATTCCATTGCAATTAACTCTCATCAGATTTTTACCAATGGGAATTTTTAAATCTTTTACTGTTATGCATTTGCAGAATTGAGATATGTAGAAAAGTCTATACCAAACTCTCTTGACCATTGACATCAATGCCAAATTACAAGGTATCAAATACTGGGTGAAAATTTCACAATTGAAGGTAATTCTACATGACATCTGATCCTATATAAGCTCAGTAACCTCAAAACTAATACAATATTGTAAAGTAATTAGCCTCTAATTAAAATAAATACATTTAAATTAAAAAAAATAAAATCACTAAAAAAAAAATCAAATTGACTAGGAAGAGAAGTAGCTGATGTAGAAGTGGCTACTTCTTCCAATCATGTCTGATCCAGAACATTTATTTCTATTCTTTCTTCCACTTCTGACCATCTTTTATCTAAATCTAAAGCTATGAAGGTCATTATGATTAAAAAATAATTTTGTATATTTTGGCTGTACTGAGTCTTCTTTGCTTTGCACGGACTTTTTCTAGTTGCAGCAAATGAGGGCTACAATTTATTGTGGTGTGTGGACTTCTCACTGCAGTTGCTTCTCTTGTTGTGGAGCTCAGGCTCTAGGCCTGTGGGCTTTAGTAGTTGTAGCACATAGTCTCAGTAGCTGTGGCCCTTGGGCTTAGTTTCTCTGAGACATATAGAATCTTCCCAAAGGAGGGATCAAATCTGTCCCCCTGCATGGCAAGTGAGTTTTTAGCCACGGCACCACCAGAGAAGTCCTCTTTCTAATTCGTTTTTTTTCCCCATATTTTCCTTGCCTTGGCTTGAGAAAAATAAGACCAAGGTTCACATACCTAAAGCCATTGCAAAGGAATCCAACTTGATTGATTATTAATGTGTGCTATGATGCTGGTGGTCCTTTGGTTCTTTCTGCTCATCACTCACTACTCCCTGAATTCCAGTGCCTTAAAATGGTTGCATAAACACTTCTGGGAAGTAGAAATACAGTCATAGGAAATATTAGCTGATTTGAGTCATGAGGACTTTGGCTCAGGGGTGCTCTCCAAAGCATGGGCTTTGTTATGTTGCTAATAATTATTAATATCTCCCTAATTCCATCAAGGTGTTGCATTCAATATGTCAGCAAATCTGGAGGACCCAGAAGTGGCCACAGGACTGGAAAAGGTCAGTCCTCATCCCAATTCCCAAAAAGGGTAGTACTAAAGAATTTAATAACCATCAGGCAGTTACACTCATTTTCCATGATAGTAAGGTCATGCTTAAAATCTCGAATGCTAGGCTTCACCATTATGTGAACCAAGAACTTTCAGATGTCCAGTATGGGTTTAGACAAAGAAGAGGAACCAGAAAGCAAATTGCCAACATTCGCTGGATCATAGAAAAAGCTAGGGAATTCCAGAAGAGCATCTACCTCTCTTTCATTGACTACCTAAGGCCTTAGACTCTGCGGATAATCACAAGCTGGGAAAAGCTCTTAATCTTTAAGATGGGGATGCCAGACCATCTTATCTGTCTCCTTAGAAACCTGTATGTGGGTCAAGAAGCAACACTTAGAACCCTGTATGAAAAAGCTGATTGATTCAAGATTGAGAAAATAGTATGTTTACTGTCAAGTATGAGAAAATGGCTGTCTATTGTCACCCTGTTTGTTTAACCTATACGCTGAGCACATCATGAAAAATGCCAGTCTGGATGAGTTACAAGCTGGAATCAAGATAGGTGGGAGAAATACCAAAAACTTCACATATGCAGATGATACCATTCTGATGACAGAAAGCAAAGAGGAATTAAAGAGCCTCTTGATGAAGGTGAAGAAGGAGAGTGAAAGAGCCAGCTTAAAACTAAATATTAATAATAATAATAATAATAAAGCTCATGGGAACTGGCCCCACTGCTTCATGGCAAATAAAAGGGGAAAAGGTGGAAGTAGTGACAGATTTCCTTTTCTTAGCCTCCAAAATCACTGCAGATGGTAAGTGCTTTCATGAAATCAGAAGATGACTGCTTCTTGGCAGGAAAACTATGAAAAACCTAGACAGTGTGTTGAAAAGCAGAGACATTACTCTGCCTACAAAGTCTGTATAATCAAGGCTATTGTCTTCCCTGTGTTCACATACAGTTGTGAGAGCTGGACCGTAAAGAAGGCAGAATGTCAAAGAACTGATGCCTTTGAACTGTGGTGTTGGAAAAGACTCCTGAAAGTCCCTTGGACAGCAAGGAGATCAAACCAGTCAAACTTAAGGGAAACCAACCCTGAATACTCATTGGGAGAACTGATGCTGAAGCTGAAACTCCAGTATTCTGGTCATTTGATGTGAACAGCTGACTCAGTGGAAAAGTGAGTCCATGATGCTGGCAAAGATTGAGAGGATAAGAAAAAGAGTGCATTAGAGGATGACATGGCTGGATGGCATCACTGATGCAATGGACATGAACTTGGGCAAACTCTGGGGATGGCAAGGGATGGGGAGGCCTGGAGTGCTGCAGTTCATGGGGTTGCAAAGAGTCAGACATGACTGGGTGACTGAACAACAAGAACAAAAACAACGAGAGTTTCTGAAAAGTTTTAAATGTACGTGGTAGCCATTGACCAGCCAGCCAACAGATGGTTTTTCTCTGACTGGAACAACATAAGAGTACAGAAGAACCTAACCTAGTCTCAATAATGTGAGCCTAACATCTTCTATTGTGAACATGACACTAAGACTGAAAAGGCAATGATAACTGAGAATCACTCCAAATTTTTTTTATCAAGCCTCCTACATGGTCAAGAGAATGATCCAAAGTGGAAACTTTTGAAACAATTTCCTTGCACAAGATGGTGCTGCTCCTGCTCAAGGTACCACACTGGCAAACCAAAGCTTAGAAAACTTTCTTGTTTAGTTGCTAAGCCATGTCTGATGCTTTGCGATCTCATGGACTGTAGCCCACCAGGTTCCTCTGTCCATGGAATTTCCCAAGCAAGGATACTGGAATAGGTTGACGTTGTTACTTTCTGTACCTGTAATTACTTTGCCTGACCAGAGATATCATTTATCCAAGTAAAACAATCTCAATACCGAGTCAGTTCTGGGCTCTATATTTTTTCCGTTGTTCCTTCTCACTCCAAACAGGATGACTATGTAGCCTCAGTTAGTCAGATATTTTGTATTTTTGTCTTTGTTTTTATTTTATAATGCTGTGAAAGTTTCCTGTCTTCTACCCCATTTTACAGTTCTCTAGACTCTTGGGAAGATACTCTTGCTTTACAAAGTGTTAACGTTTGTTTGTATCACCTAGTTTGTCATCTTTTATTCATTTTTGTGTGTGCACAAGTGCATGTATTTTAGTTAAATAAACTTTCCAAGTAATTTATTCTATTTTATATTTCATATGCCAGTTGGTCTAAGAAGTAATGTGGAAATTGATCACAGAATTTTATGGGAATTTAGTCACTAAACTATTTCATATATTCAAATTATTTTACTTTTATTCCATATAGTATAAAATTAAAGATTTCTGAATATTTAAACTGTAAGAAATTTGTTTTTCCATTTTATGAAATTGATACATGCTAAGTAATTTTGTTTATAATTATTTATCTTCCTAGGAGACAAATTCTCAAGTATATGTAATAAATTGACCTTGATTAATCATTTGTGCTAAGTCTCTTCCAGTTCCAGTTCAGTTGCTCAGCCATGTCCGACTCTTTGAGAACCCATGAACCTGAGCATGCCAGGCCTCCCTGTCCATCACCAACTACCGGAGTCTACCCAAACCCATGTCCACTGAGTCGGGGATACCATCCAACCATTTCATCCTCTGTCGTCCCCTTCTCCTTCTACCCTCAACCTTTCCCTGCATCAGGGTCTTTTGCAATGAGTCAGCTCTTTGCATCAGATGGCCAAAGTATTGAAATTTCAACTTCAACATCAGTCTTTCCAATGAACACCCAAGACTGATCTCCTTTAGGATGGACTGGTTGGATCTCCTTGCAGTCCAAGGGACTCTCAAGAGTCTTCTCCAACACCACAGTTCAAAAGCATCAATTCTTTGGCACTCAAATTTCTTTATAGTCCAACTCTCACATCCATACATGACTACTGGAAAAACTATAGCCTTGACTAGATGGACCTTTGTTGGCAATGTAATATCTTTGCTTTTCAATATACTATCTAGGTTGGTCATAACTTTCCTTCCAAGGAGTAAGCGTCTTTTAATTTCATGGCTGCAGTCACCATTAGCAGTGATTTTGGAGCCCAAGAAAATAAAGTCAGCAACCGTTTCCACTGTTTCCTCATCTATTTGCCATGAAGCGATGGTTAAGTCAACTTTTTCACTCTCCTCTTTCACTTTCATCAAGAGGCTATTTAGTTCTTCTTCACTTTCTGCCATAAAGGTGGTGTCATCTGCATATCTGAGTCTATTGATGCTTCTCCTGGCAATCTTGATTCCAGCTTGTGCTTCCTCCAGCCCAGCATTTCTCATAATGTACTCTGCATATAAGTTAAATAAGCAGGGTGACAATATACAGCCTTGCCCAATTATTTGCAACCCTGTGGACCATAGACTGCCAGGCTCTTCTGTCCATGGGGTTTTCCAGGCAAGAATACTAAAGTGGGTTGCCATGCCCTCCTCCAGTGGCTCTCTCTGACCCAAGGATTGAAACCACATCTCTCTCTTATATCTCTTATGTCTCCTGCATTTACAGGTCGGTTCTTTACCACTAATGCTACCTGGGAAGCCCAATTACTCATAGCATTGGTTATTTCTTGTTTAAAATACAAGAGCCAGTGAAATAAATGTCATTACTATACTAAAAATGTGACAAATTCTAGTCTCATTATTCTTTGTATAAGATCATGAATTCTTATATACTATCTTAATAAGTAGACCATTACTGAAAAAGGATATACTACACTGTCATATTAGCTCCAAGTTTTTATTTTCATGGTCTTCAACATTCTTAATTTGATTCACTAATAAGCTATCTCTTTTGACTTTCCAAAGTCCAAATAAATTTCCATCACAAGTCATAGAGGTTTTAAAACCAGGTTGTTGACAATGCATTATGATGCCCTTTATGTGCCACATCTTCTCTAATGACTAATCAATGCAGCATGGTTTTTAAACACTCTTTTAAATTAGAAAACAATACAGAATAGAAATAAATAGCAAAGTAGGAGCAAAAGAATTGACCCTTCTATGAGTCAATCAACTCCTTTGATTGGTTGATTTTTCTAAAATGTGTTCACTTTGATTTTTGATTAGAGCCTCACAAAAACTTTAAAAAATTTTTGGAACTAGTTCAAATATATTTTTGCTATATTGTAAATAGAGATGACAGAAATAAAGGAAACATGTTGTGTGAACTATATCCTTTATTAAAATCAATTTTTAATCTAAGGAAGCAGATTTTTTTTTCTTTTCTCTTTACAGTCACAATTTCTTACATGAAAATACAGATTAAAGTCAACTAGAAGTAGAAGCACACAGAGAAGATACCAGGAAAAGTATCACATGCAGAGCTTCTGTCTTCTTCTCCCTATAGAATGAAGACAGGATTACTTTTGTAGAATTCATGTTGACAATACACATGGAGTACATACTGCCAACCAAGAAAGCGTCTTAACATTTGGTTTTCCAAGATTTGGGGAAATCAATCACATCCTGCCTGCCTGACTGATCTTTTATCTTCAGCCCTTCCCTGAGGTTGGGAATGATACATTTTGTTTCCATTCCCTACTGGAGGTAAAGCTGGTAGTGCATGGTCAAATGAATTACATCCATCATGAATTAAATTGTTAATCTAGTGGCCAAAGAATCCAGGCAAAGATATCTGGAATGATAGTGCAAGAGCTTAGAGATCACCTCGTGGTAGTTTCAGCAAAGACCAGTCCTCTCTTTGGTTAAGGTTATTTCTTTACTATACAAGCCACTTCCTGGTCTTTAGCCAAGGTTCTCTAACAGCAAAGTGATCATACTTATTTGAGCGTCTACACTTAGCATATCATCTATATGATAGACACAGTAATAGTATTAGTGTGAATATGTCTGTCATTTCAAGGAACCAAGTGTGAGTTAGGGACATATTTAAAGAAATCACAAATTCATCTTGTAAGTTCATTACATACACTTTGATATCTTTGTATTAATTTAATCATGCTTTCCCATTTTGATGTACTGCTTTAGTGCCATGTGATAAACCTGTACAGAATTGTTTAGCATAGAAACTAGCTGATGGTTAACTCAATCTAGTTCTTTTAGCTGACGATTTTATTAGTGCCTGAGGAGTCTTTAAACATATTTTAAGGAAACATTTTTGAGAAACAAATAAGAGGATTTCCTTTTATTTAAAAATATTTTAAAGAGTGTATATTTTTTAAAGTCCAGGAAATAGCTGCTGCTGCTGCTAAGTCGCTTCAGTCGTGTCCAACTCTGCGCGACCACATGGACTGCAGCCTACCATGCTCCTCCATCCATGGGATTTTCCAGGCAAGAGTACTGGAGTGGGGTCATGGGGTCATGAAGAGTGGGGCATGACTGAAGCGACTTAGCCGCAGCAGCAGTGTTAGTATATGTGCTGTGGAAGCAAGCACTGCTGAGTATTAAAGGACTCAAGATCTCAAGTCTTTGATTAATGCATGAAAGAAATGGGTTAAAGTGTAATTTAAAATATTTTACTTTGACAATATGTATTAATAAATGTATTTATTTAAATAAAATTTTATTATAAAATATTGTATATTTGTGTGTTTCCTCATGTTGATCCATTAAGTGATTCTTATACTCTCCAACATTGTCAGGCTCATATTAAATGGTCAAAAACCATTGTGAATAAAAGTAAGATTTTTTTTCTCAATAATAACATTGAGAATAAGTTTATATCTTTCAGATTACCATGCCATCTTTCAGATTAACATGATTTAGCTGCAAAAATGTGAAACAGTGTTAAATTTGAAGAATTAAAAAATCATAAATATGAATATATTTTACTAAGCTCTGGCACATAATCATAGCTAGATTATTCACACTGTTCTTTACTTACCTTAAACTATTTGTGTTATTTCTTACATTCTCTCTTTTAAGCTCTGAATTTTAGAGAGAAGTCTTTATAAAGGCAGTCTTGACTTGAATAGTCATTCAGTTCTGTCCAATATCAACAAGAATTTTCTCATTTCTTATTGTCATATGGTAGTCTAATATTTCTAGAGATAATTGTTAAGTGAGAAACTTTTCTCTAGGCCACTTCAAAGCTTTGTTCATTTTACATAGGATTTTAGTTTTAATAAATAGATTTGGAAATAAGCTGTAAGTGTGATGAACTAAAATACAATCCTTCATTATTGCATATTCCCTCAAGGAGAAAATTCCTAATCCTTCTAACTTCATGCTTTATCCTGTGTGGATATCCAGTAATTTATTTCATTTACTCAAGTTTGAAATCCACTTGTTAGATGCTATTATACTTTAGCCTATTTCAGATTTCTGCAAGTGGTTGCTTTAAGTTTGTTTCTCTTAACTCCTCTCCATCTTTTTCTTTCAACTTTATATTAAACATACAAAATAAACTCATTTAAAAGGTAGAACTTTCTCAGTATTCCTTTTAATTTTCTATATATATAGTCATGTCATCTGCAAAAATAAAACTTCTATTTTATTTCCAATATTTATACTTGTTAGAACTTGCAGCAATATTTACAGAAGTACTACAGGAAGATCTTGTCTCACTGGCAGGATGGATTTTCATGAATTCTCCAATTAATATCATTTTTGTTTTACCTTTTTCTCCACTACCAGATGAAAGAAGATTCCTTCTATATGCAGTTATTACTTATGAATGGTATTAGTTTTTTTTTTTATTCATACTGTACACTTTATATATTTTTGTGTATGGTTCTGTGGGTTTTAGCTATGCTATACATTTATGTAACTACTACCATAATCAGGATACAGAAGTGTCGTATAACACCAGAAATCTTCATTATGTTTTCTTGTTTGTAGTCAATAACTTCCTCCCACCTCACACCCTGGCAACAACTAATTTGTTCTTGGTTCCTATAATTTTGCTTTTCTAAAATGTCATGTAAATGAAATCATACAGCATATAAATTTTTGAGAGTGGCTCTTTCTTTCATTAAAATACATATGAAATACATGTATATTATGGGTATCAGTAGTTTATTCTTTATTCTTACATAGAAAAATTATATGACTATGCATAGCTTATTTATTCATGAACAATGGGTTGTTTCCAATTTTGGTCAATTATGAATAGAGTTACTATAAATATACAAATACTGATTTTTATGTGAATAAAATTGTCATTTCTTCAGGTCAAAAACCTAGCAGTGATTGTTGGGTTGTATGGTAAGTGTATATTTAATTTAATATGAAAGTGACAAACAGAGTGACTGTACCATTTTGCATTCCCTCCAGCAGTGAATGAAAGTTTCAATCATCTTGCCTCCTTGCTAGCACGTGGTATTAATGATGTATTGTATTTTTAATGTAATATATACATATATATTATTGTTACATGTTTTTATAGCAAGTCTTTTGTAATTTTATATATTTGACTTATAGTTTTCATTCTAATAGATGCATAGTGTTATCTCATTGTGTTTCTAATTTGTCATATTCAAGTGTTTTATAAGTTGAGCATCAAAAAGAGTTTTATGATTTTGGTTTTATAATTTTTTGAATACAATTAAATGGTTATTTTGTATTTATGAAGAAAATATCATTTTCCACTTATTTCACTTAATATCATTAATTGCATTGCAGTTTTTTAAATGCAAAAATAATCTTATATCTCTGCTTACTTGATTGCTTTTTTACACATTTGCTGCTATTTGTTTTAGAGTTTTGCATCTACAATTATATGAGAGATCAATCCATAACTTTCCCTTTTTTGCAATATCCCTGTCAAGTTTTTATATCAAAGCTAGGCTGATCTTAGAAAATTGGTTTGAGAGTAGACACACTTTTTTATTATCTGGAATAATTTGTGTAAGATTGGAATTATTTTTTTCTTAAAAGTTTAGGGAAAAGCTCCAATATAAACTAGTGCTTTCTCTAAGGAAAAAAAAAAAAAAAGGAAAATATATCAGATTCAAAGTCCTTACTATGTATAGAGACCTTTCCTATTTTTCATTATCTTTTTTTAATATAAATTTATTTATTTTAATTGGAGGTTAATTACTTTACAATATTGTATTGGTTTTGCCATACATCAACATGAATCCACCACAAGTATACAAAAGTTCCCAATCCTGAAACCCCTCCCACCTCCCTCCCCATACCATCCCTCTGGGTAGTCCCAGTGCACCGGCCCCAAACATCCAGTATCATGCATCGAACCTGGATTGGCGATTCGTTTCATATATGATATTATACATGTTTCAATGCCATTCTCCCAAATCATCCCACCCTCTCCCTCTCCCACAGAGTCCAAAAGACTGTTCTATACATCTGTGTCTCTTTTACTGTCTTACTTACAGGGTTATCGTTACCATCTTTCTAAATTCCATATATATGTGTTAGTACACTGTATTGGTGTTTTTCTTTCTGGCTTACTTCACTCTGTATAATAGGCTCCAGTTTCATCCACCTCATTAGAACTGATTCAAATGTATTATTTTTAATGGCTGAGTAATACTCCACTGTGTATATGTACCACAGCTTTCTTATCCATTCATCTGCTGATGGACATCTAGGTTGCTTCCATGTCAAATGGAACAAAATAGAAAGCCCAGAGATAAATCCATGCAGCTATGGACACCTTGTCTTTGACAGAAGAGACAAGAATATACAATGGATTAAAGACAATCTCTTTAATAAGTGGTGCTGGGAAAACTGGTCAACCACTTATAAAAGAATTAAACTAGAACACTTTCTAAGACCATACACAAAAATAAACTCAAAATGGATTAAAGATATAAGCATAAGACCAGAAACTATAAAACTCCTAGAGGAGAACATAGGCAAAACACTCTCTGACATAAATCCCAGCAGGATCCTCTACGACCCATGTCTCAGAATATTGGAAATAAAAGCAAAAATAAACAAATGGGACCTAATTAAACTTAAACGCTTCTGCACAACAAAGAAAACTATAAGCAAGGTGAAAAGACAGCCTTCTGTTATCTTTTGAATCAAAAATGTTCCTACTTACACTAAATTGATAAATCTATTGTTGTAAAATTGATCATGATGACTTTTAAAAATGTTTTGCCCATATGTATACAGTGTTGTACCATTTCATACCTTCTTGCTTTCGGTGGTGGTGGTGGTGCTGGTGGTGTTTAGTCGCTAGGTCCTGTTAGACTATTTTGGGAACTCTTGAACTGTAGCCTGTCATGATCTTCTGCCCATAAGATTCCCCATGCAAAAATATTGGAGTGGGTAGCCATTTGCTTCTTCAGGGGATCTTTCCAACCCAGGGCTCAATCCTACATCTCCTGAATTGGCACAGTTTATTTACTAAAATTGTGAGCTGGTAGATTTTTGGTTCCAAATCTGGGGGAAGGGCAATATATATATATAAATGATGAAAACACTGTTCCCTTATTTACTCCTCAATTCCTATTATAATTTTGCCCCTTCTAACTCTAGGTGAATTTTTGTTCTTGTCAAGATTAATATCTTCTCTAAAGGACATTCATCTTACATTGATGTTTTATCTATAAATTTCAAATAACACTCTCTTTTTCTATTTTCTCACTCATCAATCAAATGGGACTCCATGGAAAAAAAAAGATAAATAATGCTATGTTTGAATCAAATTGATATGGGTGGTCGGGTATAAATTAAGTCTGCCTCCTGGTCTTAGTTTGATATCCCAGAGCAGAAAGAATAAAGAAATTAAGAAATTGATGCTTTTGAACTGTGGTGTTGGAAAAGAGAGGCTACCCCAAGCCCAAGGTCAGGGGTTGTGGCTGAGAGGAGATACCCCGTGTCCGAGGTAAGAAGTGGCGGCTGTGCTTTGCTAGAGCATCCGTGAAGAGAGATCCCACGTCCAAGGTAAGTGAAACCCAAGTAAGACAGTAGACGCCGAGAGAAGGGATCAGAGGGCAGACAGACTGAAACTACAATCACAGACAACTAGCCAATCTGATCACATGGACCACAGCCTTGTCTAACTCAGTGAAACTAAGCCATGCCGTATGGGGCCACCCAAGAAGGACAGGTAGGTCATGGTGGAGAGGTTTGACAGAATGTAGTCCACTAGAGAAAGGAATGGCAAACCACTTCAGTGTTCTTTGCTTTGAGAACCCCATGAACAGTATGAAAAGGCAAAAAGATAGGACACCAAAAGATGAACTCCCAAGGTCGGTAGGTGCCCAATATGTTACTGGAGATCAATGGAGAAATAACTCCAGAAAGAATGAAGGGATGGAGCCAAAGCAAAAACAATACCCAGCTGTGGATGTGACTGGTGATAGAAGAAAGGTCCAATGCTGTAAAGAGCAATATTGCATAGGAACTTGGAATGTCAGGTCCATGAATCAAGGCAATTGGAAGTGGTCAAACAGGAGATGGCAAGAGTGAATGTCAACATTCTAGGGATCAGTGAACTAAAATGTACTGGAATGGGTGAATTTAACTCAGATGACCATTAATTCTACTACTGTGGGCAGGAATCCCTTAGAAAAAATGGAGTAGCCATCATAGTCAACAAAAGAGTCCGAAATGCAGTACTTGGATGCAGTCTCAAAAATGACAGAATGATCTCTGTTCATTTCCAAGGCAAACCATTCAATATCACGGTAATCCAAGTTTATGCCCTGACCAGTAATGCTGAAGAAGCTGAAGTTGAACGGTTCTATGAAGACCTACAAGACCTTCTAGAACTAATGCCCAAAAAAGATGTCCTTTTCATTATAGGGGACTGGAATGAAAAAAGTAGCAAGTCAAGAAACACCTGGACTAACAGGCAAATTTGACCTTGGAGTACAGAATGAAGCAGGGCAAAGGCTAATAGAGTTCTGCCAAGAGAACTCACTGGTCATAGCAAACACCCTCTTCCAACAACACAAGAGAAGAATCTACACACGGACATCACCAAATGGTTGACACTGAAATCAGATTGATTATATTCTTTGCACCCCCAGATGGAGAAGCTTTATACAGTCAGCAAAAACAAGACCGGGAGCTGACTGTGGCTCAGATCATGAACTCTTTATTGCCAACTTCAGACTGAAATTGAAGTGGAGAAAACCACTAGGCCATTTAGGTATGACCTAAACCAAATTCCTTATGACTATACAGTGGAAGTGAGAAATAGATTTAAGGGACTAGATCTGATAGACATAGTGCCTGATGAACTATGTACAGAGGTTCATTACATTGTACAGGAGACAGGAATCAAGACCATCCCCAAGAAAAAGAAATGCAAAAAAGCCAAATGGCTGTTTGAGGAGGCCTTACAAATAGCTGTGAAAAGAAGAGAAGTGAAAAGCAAAGGAGAAATGGAAAGTATTACCCATTTGAATGCAGAATTCCAAGAATAGCAAGGAGAGATAAGAAAGCCTTCCTCAGTGATTAATGCAAAGAAATAGAGGAAAACAGTAGAATGGGAAAGACTAGAGATCTCTTCAAGATTAGAGATACCAAGGGAACATATCATGCAAGGATGGCTCAATAAAGGACAGAAATAATATGGGCCAAACAGAAGATATTAAGAGGTGGCAAGAATACACAGAAGAAATGTACAAAAAAAGGTCTTCATGACCCAGTCACGATGGTGTAATCACTGACCTAGAGCCAGACATCTTGGAATGTGAAGTCAAGTGGGCCTTAGGAAGCATCACTACAAACAAAGCTAGTGGAGGTGATGGAATTCCAGTTGAGCTATTCCAAATCTGGAAAGATGATGCTGTGAAAGTGTGGCACTCAATATGCCAGCAAATTTGGAAAACTCAGCAGTGGCCACAGGAGTGGAAAAGATCAGTTTTCATTCCAATCCCAAAGAAAGGCAATGCCAAAGAATGCTCAAACTACTGCACAATTGCACTCATCTCACAAGTTAGTAAAGTAATGCTCAAAATTCTCCAAACCAAGCTTCAGCAGTATGTGAACTGTCAACTTCCAAATGTTCAATCTGGCTTTAGAAAAGGCAGAGGAACAAGAGATCAAATTGCCAACATACACTGGATCATTGAAAAAGCAAAAGAGTTCCAGGAAAACATCTATTTCTGCTTTATTGACTATGCCAAAGCCTTTGACTGTGTGGATCACAATAAACTGTGGAAAATTCTGAAAGAAATGGGAATACCAGGCCACCTGACCTGCATCTTAAGAAACCTCTATGCAGATCAGGAAGCAACAGTTAGAACTGGACATTGAACAACAGAGTGGTTCCAAATAGGAAAAGGAGTATGTCAAGGCTGTATATTGTCACCCTGCTTATTTAACTTGTATGCAGAGTACATTATGATAAACACTGGGCTGAAGGAAGTACAAGCTGGAATCAAGATTGCCAGGAGAAATATCAATAACCTCTGATATGCAGATGAAACCGCCCTTATGGCAGAAAGTGAAGAATAACTAAAGAGCCTCTTGATGAAAAAATTGGCTTAAAGTTCAACATTTAGAAAACTAAGATCATGGCATCTGGTCCCATCACTTCATAGCAAATAGATGGGGAAACAGTGGAAACAGTGGCTGACTTTATTTTTCTGGGTTCCAAAATCGCTGCAGATGGTGATTGCAGCCATGAAATTAAAAAAAAAACGCTTACTCCTTGGGAGGAAAGTTATGACCAACCTAGATAGCATATTAAAAAGCAGAGACATTGCTTTGCCAACACAGGTCTGTCTAGTCAAGGCTATGGTTTTTCCAGTGGTCATGTATGGATGTGAGATTTGAACTATAAAGAAAGCTGAGCGCTGAAGAATTGGTGCTTTTGAACTGCGGTGTTGGAGAAGACTCTTGAGAGTCCTTTGGACTGCAAGGAGATCCAACCAGTCCATTCTAAAGGAGATCAGTCCTGGGTGTTTATTGGAACTACTAATGTTGAAGCTGAAACTCCAATAATTAGGCCACCTGATGCAAAGAGCTGACTCATTTGAAAAGACCCTGATGCTTGGAAGAATTGAGGGCAGGAGGAGAAGGGGACGACAGAGGATGAGATGGTTGTATGGCATCACCGACTCAATGGACATGGGTTTGGGTAGACTCCAGTAGTTGGTGATGGACAGGGAGGCCTGGCGTGCTGCAGTTCATGGAGTTGCAAAGAGTCGGATACGACTGAGTGACTGAACTGAACTGAATTGTTAGAGAAGACTTTTGAGAGTCTCTTCAACTGCAAGGAGATCCAACCAGTCCATCCTAAAGGAAATCAGTTCTGAATATTCATCGGAGTGACTGATTCTGAAGCTGAAGCTCCATTACTTTTGCCAGCTGATGCAAAGAACTGATTGATTGGAAAAGATCCTGATTCTGGGAAATATTGAAGGTGGGAGGAGAAGGGGATGACAGAGAATGAGATGGTTGCATGATATCACTGACTCAATGGACATGAGTTTGTGTAAACTCCGGGGGTTGGTGATGGACAAGGAGGTCTGACCGTGTTGCAATCCATTGGGTCGCAATGAGTAGGACAGTACTGAATGACTGAAATGACTGACTGATACATATATATATATTACAACAATAATCAGATATGCCAGCTTTGCACAAAACAGTGTAGTGACAGAGAAAACATTATAAAAAGACATCTGTAGGTGCCTCTCTCTGTCATCGTAGGAAAATGAAAGATAATAATGTACAAATACTCAGATTTTCCATAAATGAGCTGTGGAATGCTTCCAGGATTTATGCTTTTTATCTTGGTCAAAGTAATACCTAAAAGCAAGATTGTCACAAGAAATATATAATAGACAGTAGGATGGAACATCAATCTTCTCTACTCTAATTGTCTGGAACACTTTCCCTATCTTCTGACTCCATCACTATATTTCTTGTGAAATGATTGGCCCAAAATGAGCTCTTCCCATTGAATTATGTTTAATAAGAATGATAATTATTATGAATTTACTTATAAATATTATTTGTGAAATTATTATGAAAATTACATATAAGTGGCATACATCTAATGGGGAAAAGGAAACATGATAATGATTTTTCATAGGAAAAAAATCCAGTTAGATGACACTAAAAATGCAGACATCTTTGATGAAAAATCATTGCCCACAAAAATCTAAGAACCTAAATGCAGAGAAGGCAATGGCGACCCACTCCAGTACTCTTGCCTGGAGAATCCGATGGACAGAGGAGCCTGGTGGGCTGCAGTCCATGGGGTCGCTGAGTCGGACACGACTGAGCAGCTTCATTTTCACTTTTCACTTTCATGCACTGCAGAAGGAAATGGCAACCCACTCCAGTGTTCTTGCCTGGAGAATCCCAGGGACGGAGGAGCCTGGCGGGCTGCCGTCTGTGGGGTCCTGCAGAGTCAGACATGACTGAAGCGACTCAGCAGCAGAGAAGATCTTCAATGGCTTAAGGAAGAACTGTTACAAAACCAGTAATAGATCAACTCTGAGCTTTCAGAGCTTAGTAAATCAATACAAAAAGAAAAGAAAAGAAACATATAGATCATATGGTTAATTAAAAAATATATAAATAAAAGAAAATAACTCCACTGATAATCCAGTCAGGAATGTGATGCAATGACAGAAAAAGAGTGGGGAAAAAAAATAAAACTAGTTAAAAAAGAAAAAGAAGTGAAAATTAGAGCAAAGACAATAAATATGAAATGATATCATGAATTGATATAACTGGTATTTTGAAAAAGATACAAGAAGAAATCAATCTAAAAATACACAGAAAAAGGAAAATTTATGATTGAAGAAAGCAATTTGAATTAAAGAAAATTTGAAAAAAAGACAATTTGACTCCTGGGAAATATTATTCATATAGATTCATATAAACATAGATTTAAAAAACTTTACTATAAATCATCAGTAAAAAAAAATTCTCAGCATTCAGGAAAGAAAATATGCACACAGAAGGCAAAGTCTTAAGAGTTAAAGATTAGGTTAAATTTACATTTCTCCAGTAATATTCAAATATAAAAACTTGAGTAAATTAGACCTGTGAGAAAAATTACCAGAAAAAACAATCAGACAATAAAAATAAATGATACCATAATGATGTCTGTAGCAACTAGCAAAGGAAGAAATAAATTCTAAACACATCAATTAATTCCAAACATAATGAAAAACTAGATACTCTCTTAAAATACTTTTTCTATAATTGTACACACATATGCATATACAATTATCCATTTTATTTTTATATTTGTGTTTAATAAAGTGAGAGGAAAATTCTGTCATTATAATTGATGGTGAAACACATGAATCTTCATTAACATAAAGAACAAGACAAGATAATGACTATTATAAGGCATGTTGCAGTTTATGGGGTTTAAGAGTCAGACACGACTAAGCGACTGAACTGAACTGAACTGAACCTTTTTTAAAATGTTAATCAGTTCTCTGATTAAATGTTTAGTTTTACAAAAAATGAGAAGAATGAAAATATTATGGCAAAAGTTAAAACCTAAAAAAATGTCCATTCAACTTAAAAGAAATTGACATGTTAAGGAGTTACTTTTCATATCCTTTTACCTGCTGGGAGTCCTTTTTTGGTCTGATTAAGCTGATTTATATTTCCCATGACTCAGGAACAGCTGAACACAGAAATGAGAGCAGCCAGGCAGTTATCTTTTTTTTTTTTTTTTAAGATGTGAATGTGAATATTTATTTACAATGAGAAAATAAATCACACAAATTATAATTTTTAAAAATCTGAAAAATACTACAAATATCACAAAAAATCCCCATAATAGTTGGATGAATCAAATGCTAGTCACACTTGAATATTACTTTTTTTCTTAAGGACTGGCGACTCGTTACATCTTTTTTAAGTGAGTAGAGGCACCATAGTGTTAAGGTTTTCTTTCAGCCCTCTTTAGCTTTTTCAGTGTAGAGCAGTTGCAATTTCATTCATCGTTTGCTTTGTTAATACTGATTTCTTTGTCTGTACTGTTCTTTGTATTTTTTTTTAAATGCAAGTTTCAATTACATTGACTGTCATCACATGGTTGCTTTCTTTGTTGACTACGAAAAAATAGTTCATCATAATGTCGTTTATACTTAATTTTTTTTAAATTTAAATTTATTTATTTTAACTGGAGGCTAATACTTTACAATATCGTATTGGTTCTACCACACATCAACATGAATCCACCACGGGTGTACACGTGTTCCCCATCCTGAACCCCCCTCCCGCCTCCCTCCCCATACCATCCCTCCAGATCATCCCAGTGCACCAGCCCCAAGGGTCCTGTATTGAACCTGGACTGGCGATCCGTTTCTTATATGATATTATACATGTATGATAATAATTGATCAAATTTTGTTTTTTTAGGAATAAATTGCTATTTTAAGTCAAAGTAGCCTGGATATGCATATGGGTATAATTATATATCTGTGGAACCTAAGATAACAAAATTAAATAGTAATTCAGTAAAATGATTAGTTATGTAATTATTAGACAAAAATCAATAGTTCTCCTTCACTGAAAAATCTTGTAGGAAATATGATAGAATAAATATTTGCTTTAGTAGTAGTAACAAAACTATAGCATGCATGTAAGTAATTTTACTATTAATGGGAAACATTTAATCTTTTTTTTTTTCATGGAAAGGCATTTTTTAAAAATATAGCAGCTTGTACATATTAATTTCAAACTCCCAATCTACCCTCCTTGGGAAACTTCACCCCTGGTAACCATAAATTAATTTTCTAAGTCTGTAAGTCTGTTTCTGTTTTGTAAATAAGTTAATTTGTATCATTTTTTTTCTTTTTTTAGATTCTAGATGTAAGCAAGATTATATTATGTTTGTCTTTTCTTTCTGATTTACTTCACATAACATGGTAATCTCCAGGTCTATTCATGTTGCTGCAAATAGCATTGTTTCATTCTTTTAAATGGCTGACTAATATTCCATCGTATAAATGTACCTCATCTTCTTTACTCATTCACCTGTCGATGGACATTTAGGCTGCTTCCATGTCTTGGTTATTGTAAACAATGCTGCAATGAACATTGAGGTGCATGTATCCTTTTGAACCATGTTTTTCTCTGAATTATATGCCCAAGCGTGGGATTACTAGATTTTATAGTAGCTCAATTTTTTAATTTTCAAGAAACCTCCATACTGTTCTCTGGTACTTCCCAAGTTTCTCAGTGATTAAAAAAAATCTGCCTCCCAATGCAAGGAGATGCAGGAGATGCAAGTTTGATCCCTGAGCTGATAAGATTCCCTAGAGAAGGAAATGATAATCCACTTCAGTATTTTTTCCTGGAGAATCACATGGACAGAGGAGCCTGGCAGGCAAGTGAGATCCATGGAGTCTCACATTGTCAGATACAACTGAGCACACACACCCTATACTGTTCTCCACTAGGTTGTACCTATTTACATTCCCACCAACAGTGCAGTAGAGTTCCCTTTTCTCCACACCCTATCCAGCATTTATTGTTTGACTTTTTGATGATGGTTATTCTGTTTGGTGTGAAGTGATATCTCATTGTAGTTTTGATTTGCATTTCTCCCACAGTTAGCAATGCTGAGCATCTTTTCATGTGACTCTAAAGAGACATTTCTCCAAATAAGACATACAGGTGGGAAACATTCAGTCTTCAAGAGATTACTGTTATGAATAGTGCATCTGTGCTTGGATGCCCCCTTCAGAGCAAACACACCAATTTTACTTGTTGTTAAAAAAATATCAGCAGTTGAATGTTTACAGGTGTCTCTCACCGAGACTTGACCCAGACCACAGGGAAATGTCTCCCTAAATGTGGAGGAGAGAAAAAAGTTTTCCTTGGCCCTCTTTAGGCCCTGGCTAATTTTAAAATTAGTTACAATGACAGATTAATAGAAGGAAAGCGTACATATTATACTGAATTTTTACGTACATGGGAACTTTCCCAAGAGAATGAAAACCTGAACTGAACAGAGCAGGAAGTGTTTATACCTTTTAGACAAAAGAAAAAAAAATTACATTTGACATCAACTGGCAAAACAGAGGGATTTGGGCAGAGAGTAGTAAATGGTAAAGAAGTAACTAGAAGGATGGGATAGTTTTAAAAGGTTTGTTTTTACAGATATCTTGGCCCTAAATTCCCTATCTGTGGTGAAAAGAATGTTTCCCTTCCTTTTGGTACCGGAAGGCTATTTTTTGCATGGAAGACTATCTCCTGCATTCAGGAAAGATGGGTAAGAGTTGAAGAAGGTCAGAGTGAACTCCCTGCTTCTGCCTTTGCTCAAACTCCTTCAGTGTAAGATTTTCAAGCCAAAGTTTAGGATAGCGTGTCCTGAACCACATCAACTGGCTGATATAAGGATGTGGAAGCCCTGTCTTCACACCACAATTCGGGACAATAATGAAAGGCCATCCTAGTGTCATAGCACCTTATAGAATTATCTGTGCCCTTACTTGCAAACTCATTTTGAGTAGTTTTCCATGCCTTTCACTGCTCTTTTGTGTGTACTTCAGATTGACATTCCTTATACTCAGGTTGAAGCTGTGGACACAGGGCCTTTACTTATAGGTGTTCCTGCCTTAACATCATCCAAGGATACCAGAAGTTTCCTACATTCAGAGATTGTGACATGCTTGTCTGGATCAATAAAGTTATTTGCTTTTCCTCTTTTGACATTGGGGATATGCACATCAGAAGACCCAGAATTCCAAATGCCATCCAGAATTTTGAACATATACAAGTGAGTTTGCATAGAAAAGTGTAACTGAGATGTCTTCAGGCTTTTAAACATTTCAGAGTCTCTATTCCTCTCAGGTCCAAATAAAATGACTTATGTCTGAGAATATCTGGAAAGTGTTTATGTAGTACACATTTTCTGAGGTAGAATTAAGAATTATGCTGTTGGAGCATAGACAAGAAAGCAATACTTTCTGCTTTGAGAATAGTGTATCACAAAAGAAACACATAAATTAGATCCTGAAGGAATGCAGAAGAATAAACAATGTTTCACACTGGTGTTTATGCTTAGAAACTTCAGCCAGTTTAGTATCTCATGGGCAAATGGCAAACCATATTTTTATTTCAATCTCTAGAAATATTTTTAAGGGAAAATCATATAATTTAATTGTGTAAGAAAATCTTTAAACAATATTTAAATTTAATTGAACATGATTTAAATAGATGAATAATATTATTTATGAAATACTATTGATTTAATTTTGTTATGTATAAAATATGCAAATTTTATACATCTTAGCATTAATTCACAGATCAAAATAAGAAATCAGAGAGTATATCCAGAATCATTTTGAGAAATATATAGCCTTAATGAAAATTCAAAGTATTATTATTGTTATTTCTTAAATATTTGTTAGTATTGTAGACCCCGTCACTATTCCAGCATACTTGTGACCTACAGATAAGAGAAGTCAAGTACTTAAAAAGAAATTAAAAGTCTGAAACTTCCTTGAGGATAAAGGTGGTCCTATTTCTCTTTAAGTTCTCTATGAATTATGCCATGACTGGAATATAATAGTTCTTGACTGGTTGTTCTATTAGGCTTATCCAGAGAAACAAAATCAGTAATCTGCAGTATGGAAACTGGAGACCCAAGAAAGCCAGTGGTGTCATTTAGTCTGAGTCAAGAGACCTGAGAATCAGGGGAACTGTTGGAGAGCAAAAGACAACAGGAGATGTTCCGTTTCCATCAATGTGGCAGGAAAATAGGGATGAATTCCTCTTTCGTCTGCCTTTTGTTCTATTTGGGCTTTCAGTCGATTGCGAATGCAGATACGCAGCTACAACTGGAAGGGAAATTTACGGGATCTACGTGTGTATGTGCATGCTAAGTCATTTCAGTCATGTCTCTGTGACTTTATGGACTGTAGCTTGCCAGGCCCCTCTGCCCACAGGATTCTCCAGGGAAGAATACTGGAATGGGTTACCGTGCACTTCTCCAGCAGATCTTCCTGACACAGGGGTTGAACCCACGTCTCTTGAGTCTCCTGCATTGGCAGAGGGGTTCTTTACCATTAGGGCCACCTGGGAAGACCATGGAGTCTACCTACGCAAATACTAATCTCATCAAGAAATGCTTTCACAGATATTTCCAGAAACAATGTTTAATCAAGCATTCATGGCTCAATCAAGTTGAGATATAAAATTAACTATCACAGCTACACTAACAAATCAGATAGAAAGAGATATATAATAACATGTATTTGATATAAAATAAAAAACATAAAGAATATAAAATATATACTGATATTTATGAAACATAAAGCATTTATATAGACATATATATAGTAAGTAATATAACTAGTGAAAATATGACAGAACACTTAATTTTGAAGATTTTACAAATATGAACAATTATGAAATGTTTTATTTTAATATATTGTTCTTATAGCTAATTTGAATATATGTTGTTGCTGTTGTTTAGAAGCTAAGTCATGTGTGACTCTTTTGTGTTCCCATGGACTATAGCCTAACATGCCCCTCTGTCCCTGGGATTTCCCAGGCAAGAATACTGGAATGGGTTGTCATTTCCTTCTCCAGGTTATCTTCCTGACCCAGGGATCAAATCTGCATCTCTGCATTGCAGGTGGATTCTTCACTGCTGAGCCACTAGAGAAGCCTTAGCAAGTTAGTAAAGGTATTGTATTCATGAAAAGCTAATTTAATTTAAAAGGGGACATTGAATGGCATACAGTATTCATACACCTCTGCCAATATTCCTTAGTATCAATCTATGTCTTCTTTGCTAATCAGCACTAACTTATTCCAAAAGAGTTCATGCTAATAAAAAATGCCAAATTCCCTTGACCTTAAAAGAAAATAAGTTCAGGGTCTTACCCTGGACTTACCCCCACCAGGGTATAAGATTAGTATAAAGCCCACAGTATAACAGTGTATTGCTTTATTGATGGGGTATGATTGTGAGGGGAGATGCCATGGTGAGGAAGGAATCAATTAAAATAGCACAAGCGTAAGAAACAGTGTTAATATATAAACACATGTGCTAAGTCTCTTCAGTTGTGTCTGACACTGCTACCCAATGGACTGTCACAGGCCAAGTTCCTCTGTCCTTGGGACTCTTCAGGCAAGAATACTAGAATGGGTTGCCATACCCTTCTCCATAAAATATAAATACAAAAATGGATAACTTCAAATATTCTCTTAGAGAATATATGCATGTGTCCTCAATTCCTTCACTTCAGTTGTATCCAACTCTTAGCGACCCTATGGATTGTAGAACACCAGTGTCTCCTGTATCTCTTGTATTGTAGGTGGATTCTTTACTGCTGAGCCACTGGGGAAGCTCTGTATGTATGTGTGTATATATATATATATATGTTTCTGTTTGCATTGATATATATAACATGATGCTTTCAAGAGCATTTTAGACCTTTAATGCATTGTATTCCATTTGACCATAGTGACAATTGTGATTTATAACACATTTTTAAGTGTATTTTAATTAAAGAAACAATGAATGATTGAAAGAGCCAGAGCAGCCAAAATTATATTTTTTCATTTCTCTTAATGAAAATACAGGAAACTAAAAATACTAAGGCTTATAATCAACATTAAATCATACATATTGAATATACATTGTATAATTAGGCATTAAATAAAATTTGTCTTTATCTTGCAAAGGCAGATTTTCACAATGAATACATCTTTGCATGCGAGATAGAAACTTTGAAAATCATTGTAATATTAATACTTACAAGTCACTGAATTTTGTATATTACCCTGGTATATTAGTGAAAATGTAAAATATCTCAAGGTATGATTTAAAGGAACAAATAATTTTTGTTTTTAATGCCAATCATATATTGAGAAACCACTTCATGTATGATATCATGCTGCATATTGAGGACATATTAATTGCAAAAACTGAAGTTGTAGTGTAATACTCAAAACACTTCACATTAGTTCAACAGTGTAATCTCAAGACACATCAGGCTAGTGCAATGATGTAATCATCTGAGTAATGCAATTCAAACTGATTAGACATTGGTCTACGTATAGAGGAATATGTTGATGAATATTAGTGTCAGGGGAGTGTGCAGTTTCCACTAGAGCACAGATTTGAAGTGGTGGACCAGTGTTACAGCTTGGTTACAGCTCAGTTTTATTTGGCAAGCAAAGGAAAATACATCCTACAGGTATGAGGTGGGCCGACCCAAAACAAGAGAGGGGTTCAATTTTGGCTCCTCTTTATATGTTTTTTCTACTCCCCCTTAGCTTGCCCTATGTGAATTGGGCTATCCAGGAGGGTTGCTTGTTTCACCTGAGGTTCCATTTTTACGAGATTTTCCTTTCTTTGTCTTTTAGCCACCACCATTTTGGACTCCTTTTCCCTATTCTAACAACTTAGCATTAGCATAGGAATAATTTAATTCATAATTGATTCAGTCTATTAAAGCTGAAACTCCAGTACTTTGGGCACCTCATGCGAAGAGTTGACTCATTGGAAAAGACTCTGATGCTGGGAGGGATTGGGGGCAGGAGGAGAAGGGGACGACAGAGGATGAGATGGCTGGATGGCATCACTGACTCGATGGACATGAGTCTCAGTGAACTCCGGGAGTTGGTGATGGACAGGGAGGCCTGGCGTGCTGCGAGTCATGGGGTCGCAAAGAGTCGGACATGACTGAGCGACTGATCTGATCTGATCTGATTAAAGCATTCTGTGAAATTTAGGTTGAGTTTATCTCTTTGGCAAGGAAAAAAAGCAGGCTATTATTGATTGCTTACTAATGAAAATATTGCAAAGAACTTGGCTTTCCATTTGCAAATAGCCAATAATTAACCAGAAACATGACTTAGTCTTGCTCATTACTTTTAAGTTGACAGCAGTTAAGATATTCCTCATAACACAGCATGAAGCCTCTGTTCCTGGGACCCAATGCATGGATTCCTTTATTCTGTGACATGATGTTTACATCAGACTTCAAAGTAATGCAATAGTTGCTGTACAGATTGAGTGTTGATTTTTCAGCTGTCGTTGCTCCCCTATGTATCCACTTCCATCTTATGTTCGAAATTGGAAGACAGATTTTACAAACAGCAATTCTCCTTTGGCAGATCGCTAGAGGGAGATGGGAAAGTAAGAAGAGACAAAAAGAACCTACTCCTTCTGTTCAGTCGTTCCTGTGTCAGTGTCATCTTAACAATGATTTGTCATCTATGGTAGCTTTCATAGACAAGCTGAGCAGTATTTTTACTCACATGTCTGAGTCTCAGTTTGGAAGAGACCCTGCTCTGAGTTCCTGAGATGCCAGCTCTAGATGAGTTATGTCTCATTTTCTGAGGCTGAAGTTCCTTTGGGAGGTTCTTCTCCAACGTTCTATGCTCCAGTAAACCCCAACCTCTGCTCTTTCTTCTCAAAACAGAAGAGACAGTGGCTGCTTCTGTTAAATAATTCCTTTTTTCCCCATCTGCCTTTCTGTCCTCTAATTACTCTTTCAATTTTTATATTAATTTTTCCAGTTAAGACAATGGTTTCTCTTTGCTTGTCTGGATCCCAACAAATATGGTTACCTATGTATTATTTAGGGGAGCTAGCAAGCATTAGGGGGGAAAAAAAAGAGATTAGGATATAGGGCGTACATGCTAAGTCACCTTAGTCGTGTCTGACTCTTTGTGACCATATGCACTGTAGCCCACCAGCTCCTCTGTCCATGGCATTCTCCAGGCAAGAACACTGGAGTGGGTTGTCGTGGCCTTCTCCAGGGGAATTTACCGACCTATGGGTTGAACCTGAATCTCTATGTCTCCTGCATTGGCAGGTGGATTCTTTCCCACTAGTGACACCTGGGGGTCCAAGATATAGTAAGGAAATTAATTATGCAGTCAAAAAAATGGCTGAGGATTTATTTACTTTTTGTAATAAAGAAAATATTTTACATGTCTTTTCTGCCTAGAAACCAGTCTTCTCAGTTTACCTTAGCAGATAAAGACATTGCACAGGTGATTTTCTAAAGCACACATATTTATATAAGAATCATCTATGAATTATTAAATTTATATTATACATGAGTGGTAGTGAATTAGAAAAACTAAAGCCAAAACGGGAGAAATGTGGTTACTGATATTTATGCAACTTAATATTTGAGCCTTGAGCAATTGCAGATACTGAGGAGTCTCAGGGCCTGCACAAGGAGGTTATTCATCAAACTACATGAGAAAAAAATTTGGCCTGAGGTTTTGAAGTCAATTTTTGACACAAAACCAAATGGCGAAAGCATATGTTCTAGACCAAGATCAAACAAGAGTGAGTGTAAGGGATTATTCACTACTTTGACATATCATTATTATCTATCTATTAATATATTATTTAGCAGTTATTCCTCTACTGTAGTAATTGAGTTACAAAGAATATTGAAATATATTTGAATGTATACAAGGCACCACATTTGCAAAAGCAAACAATTTATCATTCTTTACCTTAGAAAACTTCTAAAAAAAGATATGATCACTTTTGAGGAGTATGTACACATTTACACATGGAAATAGTGCTTAAAAATGTAATGTTCATAAACATTATAGAGAAGTTGGTGATCAATTTTGTCTGGGTGAAGAAAGGGGTTTTTCACATAAGAGGTGAAGTCCCAAACAGAATAAATGGATTTAGTTAAATTCAGTCTCTTTATTATGAACCATGAGCTTCAGTGGCTGGAAAAGGAAGTTTGTCAAGTGGATGAAGGCAAAAGAGCATAATGCGAGGAGAAAGTTTTAAACAATGTACCATATATGCAAACCACAAAGCTGTCTGGTATTAGTTTAGGATGTAATACCTGAGGAAGGGAAGAGTTGGACGTAAATAATCTGAAAAGTTTGAAAGTATTTTAAAGATGAGTAGAAATCACTGGAGGATAAAAGTATAGCAGTAAAACAATCAAACTAGTTTTAGAAAAGGCAGACGAACCAGAGATCAAATTGCCAACATTCACTGGATCATCAAAAAAGCAGGAGAGTTCCAAGAAAACAACTATTTCTGCTTTGTTGACTACACCAAAGCCTTTGACTGTGTGGATCACAACAATCTGTGGGAAATTCTTAAAGAGATGGGAATGCTAGACCACCTGACCTGACACTTGAGAAATCTCTATGCAGATCAGGAAACAATAGTTAAAACTGGACATGGAACAACAGACTGGTTCCAAATAGGGAAAGGAGTACGTCAGTGCTGTATGTTGTCACCCTGCTTATTTAACTATGTGCAGAGTACATCATGAGAAATGCTTGGCTGGAAGAAGCACAAGCTGGAAACAAGATTGCCGGAAGAAATATCAATAACCTCAGATATGCAGATGACACCACCCTTATGGCAGAAAGTGAAGAGGAACTCAAAAGCCTCTTGATGAAAGAGAAAGTGGAGAGTGAAAAAGTGGGCTTAAAGCTCAACATTCAGAAAACAAAGATCATAGCATCTGGTCCCATCACTTCATGGGAAATAGATGTGGAAACAGTGTCAGACTTTATCTTTTGGGGGCTCCAAAATCACTGCAGATGGTGATTGCAGCCATGAAATTAAAAGACACTTACTCCTTGGAAGGAAAGTTGTGACCAACATAGATAGCATATTAAAAAGAAAAGAAATTACTTTGCCAAAAAAGGTCCATCTAGTCAAGGCTATGGTTTTTCCAGTGGTCATGTATCAATGTGAGAGTTGGACTATAAAGAAAGCTGAGTGCAGAAAAATTGGTGCTTTTGAACTGTGGTATTGGAGAAGACTCTTGAAAGTCCCTTGAACTGCAAGGAGATCCAACCAGTCCATCCTAAAGGAAATCAGTCCTGGGTGTTCATTGGAAGGACTGATGTTGATGCTGAAACTCCAATATTTTAGCCACCTGATGTGAAGAGCTGACTCATTTGAAAAGACCCTGATGTTGGGAAAGATTAAGGGCAGGAGGAGAAGGGGATGACAGAGGGTGAAATGGTTGGATGCATCACCGACTCAATGGACATGAGTTGGGTAATCTCCTGGAGTTGGTGATGGGCAGGAAGGCCTGGCATGCTGTGGTTCATGGGGTCACAAAGAGTTGGACCCAATGGAGCAGCTGAACTGAAAACAATCACAATAGTATCTTCATGAAGAAGTAAAGATGAGGGCAGAAAATTTTCCAATTAGATCAAGAGTTCAGTTGAGAGATGAAACTGTTGTAAGGAAGAATCATAGAGGTGAAGTAAGGACATTTTGCAGAAGTATTAATGTTCACCAAAGGCAATGGCTGTCAAAATGGAGTGAAAGAGAAGTGTCTGGAAGACACTGAAGTTCTCTGGTTTGGATAAATGGGTGTTATCAGTCAAAGTAGGAAATTTAGTGGAAGGTTCTGTATTGGAGAAATGACAGGAGGCAGATAGTCTTGGTGTTCAATGTATTATCTTTTTTAGCTCCTGTATCTCAAATGCAGAAACACTCCAGGAAATCATAAGAGTTATTCATGTCTACAGAGAGCAGATGAGGTAATAAACTGTCTCTTCTAAAAATATATGCACAATTTTCACCACCCCCACTTTTATATGCCCAGTCTAAACCACCAACATATCTGGCTGTTTTTTGCCATTATTGCCAAAGCAGTTTGCCTCCCCCCATTACTATTCATATTGAGAATTTATTCTCCATACAGCAGCCAGGGTGCTATTTTAAAATTATGATTCAGACTATGTTACTTCTTAAAACAAAATCTAAAAGCTTATCTCGCATTATTGTGCCTTTCATAATTTGGCCTTTGACCCCATATTTGAATTTGATCCATTCCAACCTCTTCTTTGTTGAGTCTGTACCAGAGGTATCTATCACTTTGCAGATCTCTAAGTATTCCAAGCTTATTCCTATGCAAGCCCTTTTTGTTGATGTTTTCTTCCTTCGTGAAATATTCTTCTCTATATCTTCTAGGAATTGCTCCCTGGATTCCCAGAATAGTATTACTTCTTCAGAGGTTACCTACCTGACAATCTGATATTGTCTTAACTTCTTCTACTCTGTGTCTTTTGCCTGTATAGACTTTAGCAATTGAGATATTATAATGAGTAAATTTATATGTATTTGCATATGTTGTTTTATGCCTTATTATACCTTATTATAATGGAAGCTTTATGAGAGGGGGATCTTTTTTGGCTTCATCCCTGAAAACTTTGATCCATCAAATCTGAGTTAGGTAGGTATTGCCCCACCTCTGGCATCACATGGCTTGTGGGAATTTTCCAGACCAGGGATTGAATTTGTACTCCCAGCAGTGAAAGCATGGAATCTTAACTACTGGACCACCAGGGAATTCCCTGGGTAGATGTTTTCCATGTGTTTTCATTTTTTTTAAAGTTCCACAGATGGAGTGGTGGTATTCCTCAGAAAATCTTTATCAGTTAATATTTTTGATAAAAAAGAACACATACTCAAGTTTTTTACTTAGCAATTAAGTTTAGCATTTTGGTCATGTTGTTGAAATTTTGCCTCTCTTCATCAGTACCAAATAGACACACACAGACAGAGTTTTGGGTGAAGTAGAAAATAGTAGCTCTTATTGCTTTGATGGGCAAGTGGGTCACAGTGGACTAATGCTCTCAAGACTGCATGACCCATTCTGTAGAGGATGGTGAGAAGTTTTACAGTGTTTGAGGATCAGGGCATAATCAGCTAATGGATAATTCTCAGATTGCTTGGTATCAAGATGACGTTTCAGCAAACTTCTGGTTTCAACCAGTCTAGGGTCTATTTTCCAGTTCTCACTGGAGGGTTCTGCTTTCTATAAAAACCACTTAGTAATGTGTGTCAGGCATTTATTTCTATCTTTCAGGGAATGGGAGTTTGGTGATTGTGCTATGTGGCAGAATTATAGTCTACATAGTTACCAGTTCCTTAACTCAACAGCTATTCATTGTTCCTACATCTTCACACTTCCCAATCACTAAATCTTGAGTCAGCATTTTACTTCAAAAGACAAGGACAAAAGGACTTGTATATGGTTTCAGTGAGACAATTATTGTGCAAAGATATGCAATTAATTTTGAATTAAAACTATCAGTAAAATATGAAGCTTATAAAGTATTTATAATTAGGAACTCTATTATCATATTGGAGAAACATTTCTGCAGATTTAACATCATGTATTTTGATTTTTATTTTATATTCATGGAAATTTATGCTATAGCATATTCATAGCATCTAACAATGAATTTTGATGAATAATTAGAAATATGATTCACAAATAGTCATTAAAAATGCATGACTATGTTGGAGTGTTACAAAGCAGCAAATGTTCAGGCTTAGCTTCACTTTTTAAATTTTTTTTATTTAGATTTTAAGTCTGAACTCTTCTAAAAGTATCTCATTAATATAACAGAAAAAAAAATTAAGGTTATGGTCAAGTTGCTTATGAATAAATTTAAGCATTACTGTGTTAAACCTGAAGTCTCTTTTATGTGACAAAATAATAACATACACAAAATCTACTTCATAAGTAAACATTTTGAATAAGCCAGGAAACTATAAATACTAACTTTCTCAATCATTTCAAGTATGGAATGATCTATAACATTTAATAGAAACATGCAGAGAGCTGGTTAAGATATGGTACAACTCAAAATAGCCCTGAAATTGTCTGTCTTACTTTTCCTTGTCCTACCCACGCCCCCACGCCCGAGGCCAGGGGCGGTGGCCGGGAGGACCAACCCCACGTCCATGCAGCCCTGGCTGTGTGGGCGCAGGAGGGCCTAGAGGAGCTATCCCACGTTGAAGGTCAGGAAAGGCGGTGGTGAGGAGATACCCCTTGTCCAAGGTAAGGAGCAACGGCTGTGCTTTGCTGGAGCAGCTGTGAAGAGATACCCCATGCCCAAGGTAAGGGAAACCCACGTAAGATGGTAGGTGTTGCAAGAGGGCATCAGAGGGCAGACACACTGAAACCATACTCACAGAACACTAGTCAATCTAATCACACTAGGACCACAGCCTTGTCTAACTCCATGAAACTAAGCCATGACCATGGGGCAACCCAAGATGCGCAGGTCATGGTGGAGAGATCTGACAGAATGTGGTCCACTGGAGAAGGGAATGGCAAACCACTTCAGTATTCTTGCCTTGAGAACCCCATGAACAGTATGAAAAGGCAAAATGGTAGGATACTGAAAGAGAAACTCCCCAGGTCAGTACGTGCCCAATATGCTACGGGAGATCAGTAGAGAAATAACTCCAGAAAGAATGAACGGATGGAGCCAAAGAAAAACAATACCCAGCTGTGGATGTGACTGGTGATAGAAGCAAGGTCCAATGCTGTAAAGAGCAATATTGCATAGGAACCTGGAATGTCAGGTCCATGAATCAAGGCAAATTGGATGTGGTCAAACAAGAGATGGCAAGAGTGAATGTTGACATTCTAGGAATCAGCAAACTGAAATGGACTGAAATGGGTGAATTTAACTCAGATGACCATTATATCTACTACTGCAGGCAGGAATCCCTCAGAAGAAATGGAGTACCCATCACGGTTAACAAAAGAGTCCGAAATACCGTACTTGGATGCAATCTCAAAAACAACAGAATGATCTCTGTTCATTTCCAAGGCAAACCATTCAATATCACAGTAATCCAAGTCTATGCCCCAACCAGTAATGCTGAAGAAGCTGAAATGGAACAGTTCCATGAAAACCTACAAGACCTTTTAGAACTAACACCCAAAAAAGATGTCTTTTTTATTATAGGGGACTGGAATGCAAAAGTAGGAAGTCAAGAAACACCTGGAGTAACAGGCAAATTTGGCCTTGGAATACGGAATGAAGCAGGGCAAAGACTAATAAGAGTTTTGCCAAGAAAATGCACTGGTCATCACAAACACCCTCTTCCAACAACACAAGAGAAGACTCTATACATGGACATCCCCAGATGGTCAACACCAAAATCAGATTGATTATATTCTTTGCAGCCAAACATGGAGAAGCTTTATACAGTCAGCAAAAACAAGGCCAGGAGCTGACTGTGGCTCAGACAATGAACACCTTATTACCAAATTCAAACTTAAATTGAATAAAGTAGGGAAAACCACTAGACCATTCAGGTATGACCTAAATCAAATCCCTTATGATTATACAGTGGAAGTGAGAAATATATTTAAGGGCCTAGATCTGATAGATAGAGTGCCGGATGAACTGTGGACTGAGGTTCGTGACATTGTACAGGAGACAGGGATCAAGACCATCCCCATGGAAAAGAAATGCAAAAAAGCAAAATGGCTGTCTGGGGAGGCCTTACAAATAGCTGTGAAAAGAAGAGAAGCGAAAAGCAAAGGAGAAAAGAAAAGATATAAGCATCTGAATGCAGAGTTCCAAAGAATAGCAAAAAGAGATAAGAAAGCCTTCCTCAGCGATCAATGCAAAGAAATAGAGGAAAACAACAGAATGGGAAAGACTAGGGATCTCTTCAAGAAAATCAGAGATACCAAAGGAACATTTCATGCAAAGATGGGCTCGATAAAGGACAGAAATGGTATGGACCTAACAGAAGCAGAAGACATTAAGAAGAGATGGCAAAAATACACAGAAGTACTGTACAAAAAAGATCTTCATGACCCAGATAATCACGATAGTGTGATCACTGACCTAGAGCCAGACATCCTGGAATGTGAAGTCAAGTGGGCCTTAGAAAGTATCACTACAAACAAAGCTAGTGGAGGTGATAGAATTCCAGTTGAGCTATTCCAAATCCTGAAAGATGATGCTGTGAAAGTGCTGCACTCAATATGCCAGCAAATTTGGAAAACTCAGCAGTGGCCACAGGACTGGAAAAGGTCAGTTTTCATTCCAATCCTAAAGAAAGGCAGTGCCAAAGAATGCTCAAACTACCACACAATTGCACTCATCTCACACGCTAGTAAAGTAATGCTCAAAATTCTCCAAGCCAGGCTTCAGCAGTATGTGAACCGTGAACTTCCAAATGTTCAAGCTGGTTTTAGAAAAGGCAGAGGAATCAGAGATCAAATTGCCAACATCCGCTGGATCATGGAAAAAGCAAGAGAGTTTCAGAAAAACATCTATTTCTGCTTTATTGACTCTGCCAAAGCCTTTGATTGTTTGGATCACAATAAACTGTGGAAAATTCTGAGAGATGGGAATACTAGACCACCTGATCTGCCTCTTGAGAAATCTGTATGCAGGTCAGGAAGCAACAGTTAGAACTGGACATGGAACAACAGACTGGTTCCAAATAGGAAAGGGAGTACATCAAGGCTGTATATTGTCACCCTGTTTATTTAACTTTTATGCAGAATACATCATGAGAAACCCTGGACTGGAAGAAACACAAGCTGGAATCAAGATTGCCAGGAGAAATATCAGTAACCTCAGATATTCAGATGACACCACCCTTATGGCAGAAAATGAAGAGGAACTCAAAAGCCTCTTGATGAAAGTGAAAGTGGAGAGTGAAAAAGTTGGCTTAAAGCTCAACATTCAGAAAATGAAGATCATGGCATCCAGTCCCATCTCTTCATGGGAAATAGATGGGGAAACAGTGGAAACAGTGTCAGACTTTATTTTTCTGGGCTCCAAAATCACTTCAGATGGTGACTGCAGCCATGAAATTAAGACGCTTACTTCTTGGAAGGAAAGTTATGACCAACCTAGATAGCATATTCAAAAGCAGAGACATTACTCTAGCAGCAAAGGTCCATCTAGTCAAAGCTATGGTTTTTCCTGTGGTCATGTATGGCTGTGAGAGTTGGACTGTGAAGAAGGCTGAGCACTGAAGAATTGATGCTTTTGAACTGTGGTGTTGGAGAAGACTCTTGGGAGTCCCTTGGACTGCAAGGAGATCCAACCAGTCCATTCTGAAGGAGATCAGCCCTGGGATTTCTTTGGAAGGAATGATGCTAAAGCTGAAACTCCAGTACTTTGGCCACCTCATGCGAAGAGTTGACTCATTGGAAAAGACTCTGATGCTGGGAGGGAGTGGGGGCAAGAGGAGAAGGGGACGACAGAGGATGAGATGGCTGAATGGCATCACTGACTCCATGGACGTGAGTCTGAGTGAACTCTGGGAGTTGGTGACGGACAGGCAGGCCTGGTGTGCTGTGATTCATTGGGTCAAAGAGTCGGACACGACTGAGCGACTGGTCTGATCTGATCTGATGAACGAATTGTGACACCAAGCACTCTTTAATGAAGGGAAGTTTCCACTTCTTTAACGATGAGGTAATACAGTTCAATCTTCATGAAGAGCCAATCAAGGTGGAATTTTATAGCACTGAAGAGTTAAACTGAAAGACAATTAATGACAAAATTTAATTTTTTATAATTACAATGCAGATGGAACTGAATTGGAGGTTCAGTGCTTGCTACATAGCCTTTACCTCATGACAGTCTGAGAAGACAGACAAATCCGTGACTCTCCATTCCTTCCTATTGTATTTTCCACAACCAGGGAGAAATTGAAGATTCTAGAGAAAAATAGATGGGTTAAAACAGTTATAAAACAGGTGAAAGCATATTTGTAGCCTGCAAATATCTAATCGAGCCAAGCAAAAAAGGCTGTTTGGTAGGAATTTAGTCTGTGTGGTTACTGTTTCTTTTTTTTTTAAAGAAAAATAAACAAATTTTGGATATAAGACCAAGAGTAGACTAAATGTCTCTGGAATATCATTGTTGAACAGGACTACTATTTACCATCTTCAAGAGCCTAGCCTGTGTTATCACTTGTTTACTTGTATATTTTTACCAATAAAGATGAAAATTATTCTGTTTGGTAGAGAAGATAACTTAAAAGATGTCTGTTTTGCATATAATAGGATAGTAAACAATGTCATTCCTATCTTAGTGAGCTTCTGTAGCATACAATCCTTAACTGATTATGTAAATCTCCCTTCTTCAAATCCTCTATCAGGCTTACTCTTTTGCTGATTTCCTCATTACTGTTAGCACATTCTATATTTGTAACTGTACCATGGTGGAGAAAGTACGATACTATCTCAGTGGACTATGGACTCTCTAAGTTTCTGCTATAAATGAAGGTGTGGACAGAGAGCATCGTGCTTATATATATTAAATGGAAATTTAACTCCCATTTAGATTTCCCTGCCTGCCTATATAATCTAGTTTCCAAGGCTCAAAAGTTATCTTACAAATAAATCCCTTAAAATCTCTTATTCTTTTATCCATTCCAGCAAAACTGGAGTCCAAGATGTACCCAAACAACTGCCCTTTTCATCTGTTACAGAAATAGCCCCATGCTACTGTGTATCTTGAGAAGAGTGAGTAGACAGCCACCAATATACATTTATGGTTACCTCAACAAGTGGAGTAGAAATCTTACTATGCTTATACAATCAATCTGTTTTCCATATCCTAATAATTCTCAGCAGGTGACCTTGTCTCCTACTGAAAGAAAGAAGCAATGGGATAGAAATTTTCTCTACTTCTTTATATAAACATATAAAAACATACAAATATATAAATTTTCCTGCCTTTCCTGAAACTTCATCCATCCTTTGACATTCAGTAATAAGTAAATGATTAATACAGTTTGCTTTCCATTTAGCATGCAGATTTAGGAATATATATTGAGATATAGGCATATTTGATAATCAAATCAAGATACAAAATTATATGGTAGGAGTCAACTTTGTTTAAAGTTGTATATAGAAATATTGGGCTTCCCTGGTGGCTCAGCTGGTAAAGAATCTGCCTGCAATGCAGGAGATCCTGTTTCAATTCCTGGGTCGAGATGATTCCCTGGAGGAGGGCATGGCAACCCGCTCCAGTATTCTTGCCTGGAGAATCCCCATGGTCAGAGGACCCTCTGAGCCACAGTGCATGTGGCCCAAAGAGTTGGACACGACTAAGTGACTAAGCACAGCACACAGCACAGCATAGAAATAATGCATAGGAAGTAAAAGTCAAAAGTAAATGAACAAAAAAATATTCAAAATTATTTTCTGTCTGTTGTGAGGTCTTTTCATTGTTTCATTTTTCTTGGTTATGTTTATGTGCTTCAAATTCTAGCTTTCTCAGTTCATTTCAGTCTCTCAGTCGTGTCCGACTCTTTGTGACCCCATGAGTCACAGCACACCAGCCCTTCCTGTCCATTACCAACTCCCGGAGTTCACTCAAACTCATGTCCATCGAGTCGGTGATGCCATCCAGCTATCTCATCCTCTGTCATCCCCTTCTCCTCCTGCCCACAATCCCTCCCAGCATCAGGGTCTTTTCCAATGAGTCAACTCTTGGCATGAGGTGGCCAAAGTATTGGAGTTTCAGCTTTAGCATCTGTCCTTGCAATGAACACCCAGTATCCTTCCAAAAATATATTGGATCTACCTAGTCAGTGACTAGATTTAGTAGAAAGACATTATCATGTTTCCTTAGTCTCTATGTGGAATATTTCCTCGTTAACTAAGTTCAAGGTGATTTTTTTGTTTCTTTGTTGTTGTTGTTTTCTTTGTTGTTTTGTTTTGTTGAAGAATGAAAATCTTTTGCTAAGCTTTCCACATAGCTGTCCCAAATTTAACAAAAAAAGTGATCAGTGATAAAAGATAAATTTCTTTTCTAGGAATATTAAGCTCACTACATGTAAAATTTTTACGTTTATTCAAGTATCTTAACTCAATGATCTATGACATACAGATTCTATACAATGTCACATAACAGATATGTGAAATGATCAACTAAGAGTTGTTTACTTTTATAACCAAGTTAATACTTCCCAAAGAGTTATACTTAGGTGGTAACTTCTTAATTTTACATGGAATGTGATATTGGGGACAGATAATATACAAATGCCCTCATTTGTGAATGTTACGCATTCTGTGCAAGGCAGTCAGAAAAAAAAATTAAAATTAAATAGGGCTTTAAATTATCTACATTCATGAGTTAATAGATTTTCATAGTAACTAATCTTTCCGATGTATCTATTGTAACCTTAGTTAAACAAAGAACCCTTGGCAGGATTTTTTATTTTAGGGTGTGATGTCTGAATGCTAGCAATAAACATTTTAGTAGTTAATGAATGCTTCAAGAATTAAAACATATATTTCAGCTTGAAATATAACTACGCTTTCTAACTTCTTCATATACATAATTTTTATATAAAGAAATGAGACTAAATAGGTTAACAATATTTTAAATCCACCAGAATTAATGGAATAGAAAATAAATAAATAAAAGAAGAAGAAAACAATTCAGAGAGTCAGCAAAAGAAAAAAAAAAAAATCCCAGGCTTATGGAGATTAAAGTGAATTGAGAAGCTACTGTGTTATCTTTGCTTCATTGAATTTAAATGATACATTTCTTCACATGTGTTGAATTTAAAGATGTTACAAAGTGGAATTTTAAAATAATAAGTTTATAAAATGAGATTCAATAAATTCCAAAATGCTTGACTTCTATGTGGTAATTTCATGTACTGTGTAATTCTTTACTTCTAGTGATTAGAGTAAATAAAAAGAAACAAATATTGAATTTCTTTTAATAATTGATTCAGCAGCATTCATTAAGCACATATTATGTCTAATGTGTTATATGTTCCAAAGGCTAATGGTATGATAGTATATGAAATATATAATAATATATTGAAACTGCAAAAGGTACTTTTAAACAAAAATGCAAAATAATTTGATAAATAAAAATGAAGACTTTACTAGGACATTTAAAAAATTATGCAATTAGTAAAAACATTATTGCCTGATAGGTAAAATTGTGAGGTATTAATTTAGTAATTCATAAATTCATAGTTTGCTATTGTTGTTGCTCAGTCACTCAGTCGTACCAACTCTTTGCAACCCTGTGGACTACAGGACACCAGGCTTCCCTGTCCATAGTTAGCCATATGTGGATTAAAATGTTATAGTATAAACACAGTCTTGGCTCTGTGTGTGTGTGTGTGTGTGTGCGTGTGCGTGTGCATGTGCATGTGTGCACACACTCAGTAGCCTCTGGCTCTCTGAGACCCCAAGGACTGTAGCCTAACAGCTTCCTCTATCTTTGGAATCTTGCAGGCAAGACTACTTGAGGGGGTTGCTATTTCCTACTTCAGGAGATTTTCCTGAATGAAGGACCTAAGCCATATCTCTTGCATCTCCTTCATTGATAGGTGGATTCTTTCCTATTGTGCCACCTGGGAAGTCCTAATCTTGGTGTGCATGCATGCTAAGTTGCTTCAGTTGTGTCCAACTCTTTGCATGAGAGTCATGTTTTTTATGTCTCCTACATTGGCACTGATCTGCAACAAATAAGTGTTCAGTTCAGTTCAGTCGCTCAGTTGTGTCTGACTCTTTGCCACCACTTGGACTGCAGCACACCAGGCCTCCGTGTCCATCACCAACTCCTGGAGTTTACCCTTCACTCATTTCCATTGAATCAGTGATGCCTTCCAACCATCTCATCCTCTGTCATCTCCTTCTCCTCCTACCTTCAGTCTTTCCCAGCATCAGGGTTTTTTTTCCAATGAGTCAGTTCTCGCATCAGGTGGCCAAAGTATTGGAGCTTCAGCTTCAGCATCAGTCCTTCCAATGAATATTCAGGACTGATTTCCTTTAGCATGGACTCGTTGGATCTCCTTGCAGTCCAAGGGACTCTCAAGAGTCTTCTTCAACACCACTCTTTAAAAGCATCAATTCTTCGTGCTCAGCTTTCTTTATAGTCCAACTCTCATGTCCATACATGACTATTGGAAAAAGCATAGCCTTGACTAGACGGACCTTTGTTGGCAAAGTAATGTTTCTGCTTTTTAATATGCTGTCTAGGTTGGTCATAACTTTCCTTCCAAGGAGTAAGTGTCTTTTAATTTCATATAAATAAATGTATTGTATGGATACTCAATACCTACTCTGCAAACATTGTTCAATCTATCTTTAATATATCCCAAAACTTATCATGTTTTCTATATTTTCTACTATAACTTTTTTCATAGGCATTTTTTAAAGCTTGGATTAAAGTTAGATTTATAGAAAATTTGCAAAGATAACAGGAAGAGTTTCCATATGGACTTCTCTAGTAATGTTACCACAGCTTTGATACATTTGTCAAGCCAAGAAATTTTCACTGACACATTACTAATAAGTAAACTCCATACTGCGCTTAAATTTCATTTGTTTTTCTATCAAAGTCTGTTTTGTGTTTGCAGGGTCTATTCTGGATACCATGTTGTGTCTTGATTATATTAATTTTCTTATTACCCTCTTATGTGAATTTCTTAATATTTGATTTTCATGACTTTGACAGTTTTGAAGAATGCTGGCATAGCACTTTATAGCTTATGCTGAATGGTGCAGGATTCAAGATCTCCAAAGAAGATTTAACTTTGGAACCAGGGACCAGACTTGATCACTTAAGAGCTTTTGTAGAGCAGAGTTCTATTAAAGTAAAAAGGGACAGAGAAAGCTTCTGACATAGACATCAGAAGGGGGTGGATAGTGCCTCATTCATTATTCTTTAGCAAGGAAATTATATACTTTTTAAATTAGTTATTACAGTAAATCAAAAGAATGTCTCAAGGTTTTAAAAATTTTACCAAACCCAAACCCACAATTTACATTTTAAGATAACAGGATTAGAATTTAACAATAGAAAGATCCTTCCAAACCCACTCCCATAATCTACATTCTAAGATATTAGGATTAGTTAGAAGGTTTTCAGAGAAGGCAATAGCACCCCACTCCAGTCCTCTTGCCTGGAAAATCCCAAGGGCGGAGGAGCCTGGTAGGCTGCAGTCCATGGGGTTGCTAAGAGTCGGACACGACTGAGCGACTTCACTTTCACTTTTCACTTTCATGCATTGGAGAAGTCAATGGCAACCCACTCCAGTCCTCTTGCCTGGAGAATCCTAGGGATCAGGGAGCCTGGTGGGGTGGTGTCTTTGGGGTCGCACAGAGTCGGACACGACTGAAGCCACTTAGCAGCAGCAGCAGCAGCAGAAGGTTTTCAAGAAGGAGAAACTGTTCTCAAGTAGGATACATTGTTTCTATATAATCCCTATTACAGAGTTTAAACTGAGTTGTTTGTTGTATAATCATCAGTTCTGGGTTTAAAGAAAAAAAAAACCTTCAATGTGACTAAGACTAAGGAATGTGGAGGGGGAGAAAAAAAAAAAAAGTGTCCTTTCCTCTTCCTTGAGAATTCCAGACACCTATCTCCTTGGGGACCTCCAGACTTCTTATCAACCTGCCTAGGAATTGACTCTCATATTTTCTAAAATGTGTCATATTTTGCGTTTACCTTGTGTTTTTCTCATAATTGGACTGGAATTATGGTTTGGGGAAAAGAATGTCACAGAGGTTGAATACCCTTCTTTCCATGTCATAGCACAGGTAAGTAATAGACACACAACATTATTGATAATTTTAATTTTGATCACTTAGTTAAGTTAGTGTGTCCTAGCTTTCTCCCTTGTAAAGTTACTGTTTTATTTTTCCCTTTTCTACTTTATTATTGAAAGCAAGTCACTAAATTCATCCCCACTTAAGGGTAAGAGAAGATTAAGTCCCAACCCTGGAAGGTGCATTGTCTACCGATATTATCTGGAAACCTGACAGTAAGTATCCAACCTCTTATTATCTATCATTTATGACTTATTTTTATACTCTTAAATACAGATATTAATAGCTTCAAAATTGCTAACCTATACTTCTGTGGGAAAAAAGTCAAATAGACCATGTTGTTTATGCATAGTTCTTTTTGCTGTTAACCTTAACGTTTCCAGTCAAAATATTGTTTACCTATGTTACAAAGATCAGCTCAGTTCAGCTCTTATTCACTTCACCCTCTTCCGTAAGGTTATGTGATATATTTGTAATACAGATTAGATTCATTCTTCACAGTTTGTATTTCATCATGGCATTCTGGTCGACTGCTTTATTTATTATTTTTTTCTTTTTTGGTTTTCATACATTAAAGTTTACAGCTTGTGAAAAAATATATATATATATATTAGATTTGGAAACCTACATAGGATGAGGTACCCAGTACCCCAGTATCATAAAGCACATCACCCTAAAATATTCTTTGTATGTCTCTTTTTCATAAGATTGCATTTCATTCTTCCAAATCCTGTTAACCACTGATCTTTTACTGTTCCTATAGATTTGCCTTTCCAGCATGTTATATTAGAATGCAGTATTACAATCAATATTCTTTTGAGTTCTGCTTTTTTCCACTTTGCAAAAGGCATTTAGATTCAGCCATAGCTTTGTATTAATTAATGCACCATGTTTTTCATTGTTGAATAGATATTCCATTGTTAAAAGTGTCAGTTTGTCCAGTCATTCACCTGTTGATAGACCTCTTGATTTGCTTTCAACTTCTGAATAAAGCTGCTACAAACATTCATGTGCAGATGTTTGTATGAATATGAGTTTTCAATTTATTTGAATCAATATCCTGGTTTGGGAAGATCCCCTGGAGGAGAACATGGCAACCCACTCTAGTATTCTTGCCTTGGTGAACCCCCATGGACAGGGGAGCCTGGAGGGCTACAGCCCATGGGATCACAAAGAGTTGGACATGACTGAGCAACTAAGCAGAGCACAGTATCCATGGACAGGATAACTGAGTCTATGAAAAAGTGTGTAAAAATTTCAAAACTGTCTTCAAAATGGGCTCTTCTATTCAGTATTTCCATCAGAAATGAATGAAGTTTCTTTTCATTCATTTATTTCTGTCTTTTTAAATTATTTTCAACATTGATTCTATCATATTCATCTCTCTATTAAAGAACTCAGTATAGTATTTGTCGTTTGCTAATAATACTAGAACTTTTACTAATATCAGTGGTATTTGTTGACTGGTTACTATGTAATAACCACTTTGTTCAACCCTGAAAATACACAAATTTTAAAAATAGCATGCAAATTACTTTACATGAATTGTGTGTAATTAGTCTCAAAATAACTCTACAAGTTGGTGTTATTCTCAGTAGTATTATTGTTATATTAAGTTTCCAGTTAGAACATAAGAGTCAGGGACATATGAAGCAAATCACCCACAAAATTAATAAATAATGGTGTCTAGACTTAACTTTAGATTAGACAGGTAACTGTAGATCTTCATATAAATAAAACTGCATTATCTTATCAGCTTAACTTAAAGAATCTTAGAAATATCATATACATACTATCTTTACAAACTATTAATGAAGTCTGGAGCCCAAAGAATTTAGAACAATAATTGAGGAGAGTAGTGAAGGTGTCTGCAGAAGAATCTTTTCCAGCTCTAGACTTAGAATTTTGCAATCATGAACATGTCATAGGATCTCTCTCTACCTCTCTTTCACTGCTGGAAAACAGCACTGATAACATTTATGTTGTAAGGTCTATAGAACTATGCCTCAAATTTGGTAGTATATAATAAATTTCACCTCTTAGCATTAGTATTTGCTAGCAATTACACTTAAGAAAAGGGCTTACCAGATGGTATGGTGGTAACGAATCCTCCTGCCAATATAGGAGATGCAAGAGATGGGGGTTTGATCTCTGGTTCAGGATGATCTCCTGGGGTAGGAAATGTCAATCCACACCAGTAATATAGCCTGAAAAAATCCATAGACATAGGAGTTTGGTAGACTAAGGTCCATGGCGTTGCAAAAAGTTGGACACTACTGACCACACACACACACACACACTTACACATACTTCATATTACAGAGGAAAGTGTGCTGTTGATCAGTCATTGTCTCTGATTCTTTGTGACTCCAGGACTGCAGCACACAAGGCTCCTCTGTATTACACTATCTCCTAGAGTTTGCTCAAATTCATGTCCATTGAGTCAAAGATGCTGTCTAATCAATTCATCTTCTGGCCACCACCTTCTCCTTTTGCCTTCAATCTTTCCCAGCATCAGGGTCTCGTCCAGTGAGTCAGTTCTTTGCATGAGGTGGCCAAAGTTTTGGAGCTTCAGCTTTGGCATCAATCTTTCCAATGAATATTCAGGACTGATTTCCTTTAGGACTGACTGGTTTGATCTCCTTGCAATCCAAGGGACTCTCTAGAGTCTTCTCCAGCACCACAGTTTGAAAGTATCAGTTCTTTGGCACTCAGTTTTCTTTATGGTCTAACTCTCACATCCATACATGACTACTGGAAAAGCCAAAGCTTTGACTATATGGGCCTTTGTTGGCAAAGTTATGTCTCTGCTTTTGCCTTCTAAGGAACAGTGTCTTTTAATTTCTTGGCTGCAGTCACCATCTGCAGTGATTTTGGAGCCCAAAATTTATTTTCTTATAAATTCTGTCACTCCTTCCACTTTTTTCCCTTCTATTTGTCATGAAGTAGTGAGACTGAATGCCATGATATTAGTTTTTTTCTTGTTGAGTTATTTTTTTTTAAATGCATGTTTTTCACTCTCCTTTTTCACCCTCATCAAGAGGCTCTTTAGGTCCTCTTCATTTTCTGCCATTAGACTGGTACCTGAGGTTGCTGACATTTCTCCCAGCAATCTTGATTCCAGCTTGTGAGTCATCCAGCCCACCTTTTCACATGATGCAATCTGCATATAAGCTGTGTAATCAAGATAACAACATATAGATTTACCATGCTCCTTTTCCAATTTTGAAACAGTTCATTGTTCCATGTCCAGTTCTAACTGTCACTTATTGACCTGTATATAGGTTTCTTAGGAGGCAGGTAAGGTGTCTGGTATTCCCATCTCTTTAAGAATTTTCCAGTTTGTTGTGACCCACACAAAGGATTTATAGTAGTCAATAAGCAGAAATAGATATTTTCCTGGAATTCCCTTGCTTTCACTGTGATCCAAGAAACATTGGCAATTTGATCTCTGGTTCCTTTACTTTTTCTAAACACAGTTTGTATATCTGGATATTTTCAGTTAATATACTGCTGAGGCCTAGCTTGAAGGATTTTGAGCATAACCTTAGTATTAATATTATATGAGATAAGTGCAATGGTACAGTAATTTGAACGTTATTTGGCATTGTTCTTCTTAGGGATTGGAATAAAAACTGACCTTTTCCAATCCTGTGGCCACTGTTGAGTTTACCAGATTTGCTGACATATTGAATGAAGCATAGTCCAAGATTTGAAATAGCTCAGAGGGAATTCCATCATTTCCACTAGCTTTGATTGCAGTAATACTTCCTAAGGTCCACTTGATTTCACACACCAGAATGTCTGGGTGTAGGTGAGTGACCAGACCACCATGGTTATCTGGGTCATTAAGACCTTTTTTGCATGATACTTCTGTGTATTCTTGTCACCTCTTCTTAATGTCTTCTGCTTCTGCTAGATGCCTACTGTTTCTGTCCTTTATCATGCCCATCCTTATGTGAAGTGTTTCCTTCATTTCTCTGGTTTTCTTAAAGAGATCTCTAGTCTTTCATATTCTATTCTCCCCTCTATTTCTTTGCATTGTCCCCTCTACTTCCTCCATTCTTATTTAAGATATTCTTGTCTTTCTTTGTTATTCTCTGTAACTCTACATTCAATGGTGTATATCTTTCCCTTTCTCCCTTGCTTTTTGTTTCTCTTCTTTCCTCAGCTATTTTTAAAGCCTTTTCAGACAGTCACTTTGCCTTCTTTCATTTCCTTTTCTTTGGAATGGTTTTTGTTAGTGCCTCTCATACAATGTTATGAACCGCCATCTATATTTCTTCAGGAACTCTATCTACCATATCTAATCCCTTGAATCTATCATCACCTCCACTGGTATAATTATAAGGGATGTGATTTAGGTCCTTTCCCTTTTCCAGGGGATCTACCCAACCCAAGGATCAAGCACATGTCTCCCACATTGCAGGCAGATTCTTTACCAGCTGAGCCACAAGGGAAGCCCAAGAATACTGGAGTGGGTACCCTATCCCTTCTGCAGGGATCTTCCCAACCCAGGAATCAAACCAAGGTCTCCTGCATTGCAGGTGGATTCTTTACCAACTGAGCTATCAGAGAAGCCCATGGTATAATCATAAAGATGTGATTTAGGTCATACATGGATGGCCCAGTGGCTTTTCCAAATTTCTTCAATTTAAGCCTGAATTTTGCAAAAAGGAGCTCATAATCTGAGCCACAGTTAGCTCCAGGTTTTGTTTTTGCTGACTGTACTACATCTTCAGCTGCAAAGATCATAATCAATCTGATTTGGATATTGACCATACCTACCTTGAAGTAATGAAAGGTAGAAAATACACATAACATAAATTTTGATATGACTGTTGCTGCAATTTATTAATACATTTCAGTTATAAAGCCTGTGGAGACAGTACTGTTTTTGCATTATGGAACTGCTTTGTTCAATCTTCTTTTTGAGATTAACTTCACATTTGCATCTTTTTTTTTTTTTGACTTGTAGAATTCAAATCAAACTCTTAAACAGCTGTAAATTCAGGTTACTGACATTTACTGAAAGTGAAAAAATGTACTAGATTCAAGAGTCTATGACATGAAGGCAGGTGATGCTTCAGTTAACATAGTTCAAATTCCACTAAATCTAGAAATAATACCTTAGAATAATATGAATGTCATATTATCTGATTTTATATTAAACATTTTAGTAATCATCACATAGACAGCAGAATATTTATAATATAAATAAAATTTTCAAGTAATAGTACTGTTAAATAATCCATCTACCAATGCAGGAAATGTGGGCTTGATCCCTGGGTCAAGACAATCCCCTGGAGTAGGAAACGGCAACCCACTCCAGTAGTCTTGCCTGAAAAATTCCATAGACAGAAGAGCCTGGAAAGCTACAGTCCAGGGGATTTCAAAGAGTTGGACACAACTAAACACAACATCAATAATTCTGAAATCTATACTATGCCCTGGAAATATGATATTCAACATAGTAGAAAATTATAAGTATGTTTTAAAATATTGTATTTGAAAAAAATTATCCTAAAGATGAACCTAAAATAAAAACTATTGTCATACTTGAGCTACCTTGATTTTCAGTTCCTTGGACATTTAGAAATGTGAAAGTGTGGTCATTTTTCAGAATCTATAATATATTCATCCCTAGGCATACTGGAGCATCTGCTCTTTATTTGGGATTTGATTCGTCCACTTTAAGTTAATTAAGCTGCTGAACATGCATTTCTTTGGTACCTTATTAATTTCAACTGCATTTTGTTGAGTTGCAGAAGACTGTTATAGTTCAGAAGTTCCAAATAACACAAGTGATCAGGTTATACTGCAGACATTCAACCTCCTTTACCTAGAATTTTGCCAGTTTTTTCTCTGCCAGTTGAAGTCAATTACCTGTCAGTACAAAAAGCTATTTGGAAAGACTTCTGGGTTCCACTTGAATAAATATTCTTATGATAAATGTAGCAAAACAAACAAAAAATAATTCCAACATTTATTTCTCACAGCTCTCTACTATTTTCCCTTCTGAGACCCTTTCCTAGAATACACTGGAGTTAACTGCAAAAAGTTATGCTAAGATACATGATATCATGTAAGTCTAGCTATACCTCTAATTTATTTATTTATTTTAAAATTATAATTCTGGAGTGAAATGAGTTAGGAGTTGACCTAGTCATAAGTCCTTTGTGCCCTTCTTAGCCTATGCTATCTACCAGAAAGAGTCAATAGGCAATTTTATTCTAGATTATTTCTCTGCCTCCAGTGGTACCCTGATATAATTTCCAATATTTCACATTAATTTAAATGTGTTTTTTCCAAGATAATAATAAAAAAAACTTGGTAGTACCGTTATGCCACAATTAAAATAATTTCCAGTCAACCATGAATAAGCTTACAATGAAGTTATTATAGAACTTCTGACAGTGTCCAATATTAATTCTATAGGTACACATAGATCTTTTGCTTAGATATCTACCTGAATTTTAAGAAGCTGGTTTTAAAATGAAAGACCTTCTAAAATGTTTAATTCCTGAACATTTCTCTGTTAATACTACAGACTCATGGCAAAAACCTTAGGTTCTCTAAATTACAATATAGGGTTTAATTATGTTTTCTATAAATGTTTCCAGGCTGGTTTGCTCTTTGCAAGTTCAGCTACTGTTTAACTTTGAGTTAGTGTTTTGTATGTTTTCCCCTTTTGTGTTTGTTTGTGCTAACAGCAATGCAATGAACATAGAGCATATTGTATATTTAATAAAATTTGATAGAGAAGAAAGAATAAAGAATGAATGTAAGTAAAGTATACAACTTTAGTTCCAAATGCATAAAAATTTAGGTAAAATATGCACAATTTTCAATTTGAGGTAAATGATTGTACATTATCCTTCAGTTCAGTTCAGTCCTTACACAAATCCAAAATTATTCATGAATCCCCAGTTGACAAACAGACTGAATTCTTAAAGTTTTCTTGTAAAGTTGTTTTCTGGGGAGAGAAAATTAGTGTTTCCATAGTAATGAAATAATAATTATCCTGGTTGGTTTCCCAGGCTACAGTTTAAACTGTATCACATAAGTTAATAGGTTTTTGTGGCCAAGGATAACACTCTATTATTTAATTACTTCAGTTCTATTTGGGCATTGAGATTTTGAAAATATCCAGCTCCCTGTATTTTCCTTTCTCCTCTGCCTAGTGTTCTGATCACCATTGTTCAAATCCCTACCCATCCATCTGAAAACACAAATACACACATACAAAAGATAGACAAGGAGTGAGGAAAATATATTTATTTGGGGTAATTAGCTCACATATGTACAGAAATTTTTCAAGTCCAAATCAACCAATCAGTCAGGTAGACCAGAAGTCTGGATGCTTAGGGAAGCGTTGTAGTACCAAGTCCAAAGTCATTCTGGTAGTAGAATTCTTTCCTGTTTGGAGAGGGTCAGTGATTTTCTATTAAGGCCTTCTGCTGATTGGGTGAATCCACCCATATTACCCTAAAGGATAATTATGTTTTCCAAAAATCATCTTCACAGAAATATCAAGAATAAAGTTTGACCATGGCCCATACAAGTTGATTCATGAAATTAAACACCAACATTGACTACTATTTAAAACTAGAATTTAGTAATTCTTATGATATGGAAGTATATAGACACTAACCAAATAATCTACTTCTTTTCTTTTTAAGTAAAGGTTATTTGCAATGTGTTAATTTCTTATGTATAGCAAAGTGATGTGCACATGTTCTTTTTATAATCTTTTCCATTATAATTTTTCACAAGGTATTGAAAACAGTTCCCTGTGCTATACAGTAGGGCCTTGCTTTTTACCCGTTCTATATAAATTAGTTGCATCTGATTATCTAAAATTCCTAATCCATTCATCCTTAACCCCTCTTCTCTGTGAGTCTTTCTGTTTGCAGATAAGTTCATTTCTGTCTTATTTTAGATTCCACATATAAATGACATCATATAATATTTGTCTTTGACATCACTTTACTACTAGAACTTGGTTTGTCATTGTGGATCTCAGAATTGAATGCATTTAAACCTTCCAATGCTCACATTGGGAGAATTTTAATTTTTCCTTTTGAAAAAATTTACCCTTGTGGTTAATGATAGCCTGCATAATGAAATAAGGATTGAAAATGCATTCAAAGGAAAGGCAATAGTTATGTGTGAAATACTGCTCTAAAAATTGTAACAATATCTACCCAAAAAAAGATATTATTATTCACATGAATAAATAGATATATAGTTATTAGTATAAGCATGTATACTAAATTATAGTGATAACATATTATAAGGACCATTTCTATATTACAGTACTTTCAACTACCTGGAGAGAGTTAATACTAACAAATCCTAGGAAGTTCATCAAATGTTAAATTTTACTTATAGTGTCATTATTTTAAAGAACAAAATAATGTGTTAATAGAAGATAAAGAGCACTAAATATGAAGTATTGGCATAGATGCTAAATTTTGTGCTCTTTTTGGAGCTAATCTTCATTATATAATTTTGATTTTATTTTCAATGTGATAATTAGACTATATATATAGATAGATACACAATTTCCTCTTGAAGTCACATTTTCAGGACATTATTAATAATTACTTTAAAAATGAGTTTCTTTTGTAATTTGAAGATCTCAAGAAATCAGATCTGAACATTAGCATCTATATATAATATCAGAGAACACACTTAAATTATGTGGTTAAAAATGAATTAAATATACTATACAATGCTAAAAATATACATCAGTCTAGGCAAAATTATGAACAAAACATTTTAATAATTATGTCAAATCCCTCTTTTCTCTTCCTTTTTCTTCCTCATATCTAGTTTAGGTCACTCATCAGTGTGTTCACAGCCTCTTTCTTCTACTGAAAATTATTTTCTAAAAGCTTCTTGGGTGTAGAATGCCTAAGCAAACTCATGAACTGTGAGTTGGAAGTTAGCCAAGTACAGATGGTGAGAGGGCATTAAAGCCTAGACAGCAGTATGTGCAAAGGCACAGAGGTGTAAGAAAGCATGACCTAATCAGGAAAATGCCATTAGTCAGGCTGTCACAACCTAAAATTTTTAAAAAGAATAGGCTTTATTTTCGTGACAGAGTTAATGACTATATAACTTACAGCAAAGGATACAACTGTAGTCAAATGCACTGAAAGTTGAAATTATACTAGTATCAGTGCTGCTACCATTATTGTTGCAGTGTTTGGGAAGATACAATTTAAAATCAGGGAGGATTTTCATATGACCATCATTTTGTAGTTATTGTTCTGGGGAGATGAACATACACACACACACATCTCTGGAGGATAGATTTCTAAACCTGATTCCAAGACAGCCATGAAATAATGAATTTCTGGGCGAGGTGTGTGTCTTATTGAACCAGATTCCTAGTAGGATAGGCATCCTGCCTGTCAACAAGTGTTCTCCCCTAATTCCAGTCAATCTGTACAAAAGTTCTGGAGATATAATCAATCATTCATTAACTTATTGACTAAAATATTTGTTAGAAGTAGTGCTGGGAACTGTTTTCCTTTTGAACATATAATCCTCACTCAACAAGAAAGTAAAGGGCCTACCCTCGTGGGGCTTCTGTTTTAATGCCTTATATTCTAGGGTTTATGACTGAGATGCCCTTTTTCCCAGGTTTAAAAGTTCTTTTAGTTGTTTTAGGTCTAAAAGTTCTACTTCTTTGGTGTTATGTGTGAGTTCAGTCTTTGTTATAGATGGTGCATACCACCTCCTTGGGACACTCTCCTAGAATACTGTTGTGTGTTCCCATTGTTCAGAGAATTAACACATATTCCTCAGTCTCTCACTTCATGACACCATTCCTACACGTAATGAACTTCGTCAGTGGTTCTTTTCCACCACATCAGCATCTGCATAATCAAATCAGTTGGTTTATGCTTTAAGCAAAGTCAGGAAGAGTTTTGACCAAATGTTGCAGCTACTTCTCACCTTACTAATGCCACCAAAGTAGAAAATTGCAAAGTTTCTCTACCTAAAAAGGAAAACTGAGAAAAAAGTACATAAGCTGTTGCAAAATGAAAATCTTTCAAAATTATCCTGCCATAAACGTAAGACGAATATTACTTCTTACTTTTAGAGCAGTCCTAAACTGCTGTAAAGCCATAATGTAAAATTTTTATATAATGTATTAACATTCTAATCAGTAAAAGGAAAAGGTTAGTGATTAGACAGGAAAGATGGGACCCAAATGTGATTGGTGGGAGTTTATGGTACTTGCCCTCAGTTGCAGATACTTCTAAGCCACTTTGGGCCAAGGCAGTGACCACTGTTAAGGAGATGGTGAAGTTCAAGGAAGTGGTGAATCTGAGATGAAAGACACCTGAAGGAGCCAGAACACAGGTGTTTCTAGAGGGTTACTAGAGCTTAAACATATCTAAAATTGGGTGTATAAAGAGGTTATGAAGATAATAGTGCAAAAGCTTTAATCATGATATGAACATTTTTGGAGGGTGTTCCAGTACTTATCTGTGGAAAGGAAAGCTGATGAAATACTACTAGCTAACATTTCTACAACACGACTGTGTGATAAGCAGTGTTCTCACTATTTCACATGCATTAACCAATTTAACCCTCATAACACCATAAGGGAGAGATTGCTAGGTCCATTTTTCAGTGGAAGTAGATAAAGTATAGTTAAATGAAGTAGGTATTCTGTAATATAGTTAGCAAATGACAAATGCAGCAGTCAATCAAACCCAGCAGTGTGGTTCAAGAGTATATACTTTTAACCACTAGACTTAGGAAAGGAACTGCTTGAGACTCATAGCTTGGTAAAGATAAAGTAAAAAACACCCCTTGAAAGCCGGGGTGGACTATGGTGTTATTCAATAAAAAATAAGCAAATTCACAGAATATTAGCATCAGTGTTAATCAGTGACCGTGAGAGAGTCAAAGAAAATAAGACCACTCTGTAATCCTGATCAAATAGAATAACGTCTATAAATATGAATACATAAATAATGTCTAATCCACAAAAAGACCAGACATACTTTTATCCTGGCTAAGGGAAGGGGCAGATGCTTCTATCAGATCAGATCAGATCAGATCAGTCGCTCAGTAGTGTCCGACTCTTTGCGACCCTATGAATTGCAGCACGCCAAGCCTCCCTGTCCATCACCAACTCCCGGAGTTCACTCAGACTCATGTCCATCGAGTCAGTGATGCCATTCAGCCATCTCATCCTCTGTCGTACCCTTCTCCTCCTGCCCCCAATCCCTCCCAGCATCAGAGTCTTTTCCAATGAGTCAACTCTTCCCATGAGGTGGCCAAAGTACTGGAGTTTCAGCTTTTGCATCATTCCTTCCAAAGAAATCCCAGGGCTGATCTCCTTCAGAATGGACTGGTTGGATCTCCTTGCAGTCCAAGGGACTCTCAAGAGTCTTCTCCAACACCACAGTTCAAAAGCATCAATTCTTCGGCGCTCAGCCTTCTTCAAAGTCCAACTCTCACATCCATACATGACCACAGGAAAAACCATAGCCTTGACTAGACAAACCTCTGTTGGCAAAGTACTGTCTCTGCTTTTGAATATGCTATCTAGGTTGGTCATAACTTTCCTTTCAAGGAGTAAGCGTCTTTTAATTTCATGGCTGCAGTCACCATGTGTAGTGATTTTGGAGCCCAGAAAAATAAAGTCTGACAGTGTTTCCACTGTTTCCCCATCTATTTCCCATGAAGTGGTGGGACCGCATGCCATGATCTTCGTTTTTTGAATGTTGAGCTTTAAGCCAACTTTTTCACTCTCCACTTTCACCTTCATCAAGAGGCTAAGTGCGGCCGAGAGGAGCTACCCCACATCCGAGGTCAGGGGCAGAAGCCGGGAGGACCCCATGCCTGAAGGGTGGCAGCCAAGAGGATGCTTCTATACTAATTACCATTCTGCTTCTGTCTGGTCTTGCTTCCATCTAGATAGCCTAAGTAGGAATCAATTGCCCCTGCTTCCTGAAAACACTCAGAGTAAAACTGATTGGTTTTTGTTTGATTTCCTGCTTCCTTGAACTCACCTTACCTATACCTAATATAAGCCCAAAATTTTATGATGGATTTTTTCTAACACCCTCATGCTGTGACTCCTCATGGTATATGTTCTTCCTTTTGAAATGATTATCAAACCCAACATGTGCAACTACAAGTGTATGCCTACTGGTCTTTGGGGAAATTATAATATTTTAAATTGCTACTTGTGCATTAAAAGTGATGGCATTTGATACTAACCTGTGAAGTGGAATAGAGTGGCTACACAGAAGCATAAAAAAAATAGAAGAAAGAAGGAAAAAGAAGAGAAGGACATATAGAAGAGGGAATAGAAATAAAGACAGATAGAGGTGAAAGGGAGTGAAAGAGAAACAACATAAGACTATTGGTTATAGACTTTAAAAAGCAAATCATTGCTTCCCCGGTATTAATATGGATACATGTGTATTAGAAAACTTGACTTTTAGGCAGGGTGCCATCTCTTCCAGTAACATACTTTAACATTTCTCCCTAATGGTAGCTGTGCTTAGTTGATCAGTTATGTCCAGTTCTTTGTGACACCATGGACTGTAGCCCACCAGACTCCTCTGTCCATGGGGATTCTCCATGCAAGAATACTGGAGTGGGTTGACATTCCTTCCTCCAGGGGATCTTCCCAATCCAGGGATGAAACCCAGGTCTCCTTCATTGCAGGCATATTCTTTACCATCCAATCTAACAGGGAAGCCCTCCTAATGGTAGAGCGAAACACAAATAATGGTAGAGTGAAAGATTCAGCAAGCAGATAAAAGGGGCATATTTGGGTACAGGAGATTTATTACTGATCCATCCAAATGTCACACAAACACAGTCAATTCTGACAATGTATGGCACAAGCCTTAAGCAACAGAATATTCAAATACTAAATAAACATAAGTTTAAAAATATATTTTTATCTGTGTTATAATTGGGGAAGAAAACACTATTTCAGAGGTAGCTTAAATGATGCCAGAGAATAAAACTTCACTTTAAAATGATAATATATAAGCCTATTTTCCAGCAAAATTATGCTTGAAGTATCTTAGTTATAGCTCAAGGTTAAAGAATAAAAAAGGCCGATCATGATTAACACATGCATAAATTGTATCTATACGACTTCTTTCACATTATGTATCTTACTGTGATACAAGGAAACATATGCCCAAAAAGTTCACAGTTGCTCATTCTTCATCAGGAAACAGTGTTAGCCATAGATCTTACTTGAAAGTGATGATCTTGAAGTTGTCTCATAGCCTAGCTCCCCAGCGATGAGCTCATAAGGTCAGCTCATTGTCACCTTAGATAAAAGTCAAACTAAAACTTTAATGGAATTTGATCCACTGCATTTTTCATTACAAATAGTCTTTCTACATCCTTGTGCATTTTTAAACAGGTGAAAGGTGTACTGCATCGTCCTTTGTTTTTCCAGTTCAATACATCAGAGGAAGTAAACTGAACTTTTCTAAAAATGTATTGATCACTGATAGTATCTGTCTCAATACAAAACACTGTAATTATGCGTAAGTTTTGAGTTTGAAGTCTGCTAAAAATAATCCACATGATCTGGGAAACTAAACTAAACCACATAAACATTAGAAACCAACTCCTCCTTCCTCTGTAATATTTGAGAGAAATAAATTCCAGGGAAATCAAATCATATGGTTCTCCATCTACCATGGCATGAAGAGATGCAGCGGTACAGAAAAACAGAACTTTGTTCTTCTGACTTTTAAATCAGTGCTGTTTCTGCCTCTCTTGTGTGTCTGTGTGCCAGTACATATATACACACAGTCAAGTGTTTTGCTTGGATTTTTAAACAAAAGAATTTAATATGACTGAATTACATATGGTTTCTCTGGCATATTATACACACTAAAAATACAAATTTCCCAATGATAATTATAAACTATATTCACTTACATGATAGGAAAACTCATATAGACCTAGAAAGAGGTTATATCGATTATAAAGCTCTAATTTCAGTGAAGACAGAAAACATGGAGTATTGTCCAGAAGAGTTTATAAAGAAAATGAATTGAACAAATGTAGGAGGTTAGAACTAAATCAAATTCCTTAAGACTATACAGTAAAGTGAGAAATTGATTTAAGGGACTAGATCTGATAGAGTGCCTGATTAAATATGGACGGAGGTTCATGACATTGTACAAGAGACAAAAATCAAGACCATCCCCAAGAAAAAGAAATGCAAAATGGCTGTCTGAGGAGGCCTTACAAATAGTTGTGAAAAGAAGAGAAGCAAAAAGCAAAGGACAAAAGGAAAGATATACCCATTTGAATGCAGAGTTCCAAAGAATAGCAAGCGGGGATAAGAAAGCCTTCCTCAGTGATCAAGGCAAAGAAAAAGAGGAAAACAGTAGAATGGGAAAGACTAGAGATCTCTACAAGAAAATTACAGATACCAAGGGAACATTTCATGCAAATATGGGCTCAATAAAGGACAGAAATCGTATGGACCTAAGAGAAGCAAAAGATATTAAGAAGAGGTGGCAAGAATGCACAAAAGAACTGTACAAAAAAGATCTTCATGACCCAGATAATCACAATGGTGTGATCACTCACACTCAACTAGAGCCAGACATCCTGGAATGTGAACTCAAGTGAGCCTTAGGAAGCATCACTAAGCATCACTACGAACAAAGCTAGTGGAGGTGATGGAATTCCAGTTGAGCTATTTCAAATCCTGAAAGATGATGCTGTGAAAGTGCTGCACTCAAGATGCCAGCAAATTTGGAAAACTCAGCAGTGGCCACAGGACTGGGAAAGGTCAGTTTTCATGCCAATCCCAAAGAAAGGCAATGCCAAAGAATGCTCAAACTACCACACAATTGCACTCATCTCACACACTAGTAAAGTAATGCTCAAAATTCTCCAAGCCAGGCTTCAGGAATACATGAACCGTGAACTTCTAGATGTTCAAACTGGCTTTAGAAAAGGCAGAGGAACCTGAGATCAAATTGCTGACATTGATTGGATCAACAAAAAAGCAAGAGATTTCCAGAAAAACATCTGTTTCTGCTTTATCAACTATGCGAAAGCCTTTGACTGTCTGGATCACAATAAACTGTGGAAAATTTTGAAAGAGGTGGGAATACCAGACCACCTGACCTGCCTCTTGAGAAGCCTATATGCAGGTCAGGAAGCAACAGTTATAACTGGACATGGAACAATAGACTGGTTCTAAATAGGAAAAGGAGTACATTAAGACTGTATATTGTCACCCTGCTTATTTAAGTATATGCAGAGTACATCATGAGAAATGCTGGGTTGGAGAAAGCACAAGTTCGAATCAAGATTGCTGGGAGAAATATCAATAACTTCAGATATGCAGATGATACCATCCCTATGGCATAAAGCGAAGAGGAACTAAAAAGCCTCTTGATGAAAGTGAAAGAGGAGAGTGAAAAAGTTGGCTTAATGCTCAACATTCAGAAAACTAAGATCATAGCATCAGGTCCCATCACTTCATGGCAAATAGATGGGGAAACAGTGGAAACAGTGTTTGTTTTTTCTGGGCTCCAAAATCACTGCAAATGGTGATTGCAGCCATGAAATTAAAAAATGCTTCCTCCTTGGAAGGAACGTTATGACCAACCTTGATAGTATATTAAAAAGCTGAGACATTACTTTGTCAACAAAGGTCCATCTAGTCAAGGCTATGTTTTTTCCAGTAGTCATGTATGGATGTGAGAGTTGGACTATAAAGAAAGCTGGACACCAAAGAATTGATGCTTTTGAACTGTGGTGTTGGAGAAGACTCTTGAGAGTCCCTTGGACTGCAAGGAGATACAACTAGTCCACCCTAAAAGAGATCAGTCCTGGGTATTCATTGGAAGGACTGGTGTTGAATCTGAAACTACAATAGTTTGGCCACCTCATACTAAGAGTTGACTCACTGGAAAAGACCCTGATGCTGGGAGTGATTGGGGGCAGGAGGAGAAAGGGATGACAGAGAATGTGATGGTTGGATGTCATCACCAACTCAATGGACATGGGTCTTGATGGAATCTGGGAGTTGGTGGTGGACAGGGAGGCCTGGTGTGCTATGGTTTATGGGATCACAAAGATTTGGACATGACTGAGTGACTGAACTGAACTGAACTGAATCTGGAAAAGACCCTGATGCTGGGTAAGTTTGAGGGTAGGGGAAGAAGGGGATGACAGAGGATGAGCTGGTTGGGTGTCATCATCAATGTGATGGACATGAACTTGGACAAACTCTATAAGATGGTGAGGGACAGGAAAACCCTGTGTGCTGCATCATAGGGTCACAAACAGTCAGACATGACTGAGCGACTGAACTGAGGAGGTTAATCAAGAGAAGTAAACAGCAAAGATTTATAATACATTTTTATTTAACCTAAATTTAATCTTCCCTTGTTTTATAATCAGTTTAACACCAAAAAACTACACTGTCATCAATATTCACATGCATTTTGCATTTCAGTATAGTTGGTACAAGTTTCAAATATAATACAAAAGATGTATTTTACAGGACAATATGGAAAGGTGTGCTAGCGCTCTTTATTGTAGCTCTTTTAAAGTAATAGCTTATTTTTCTTTGACTTCTCTAAGAGTTTCCCATTGTCTCTGATTTAGGAGGCTCTTGATATTATTATCTTTCTCCAGTTAGTATCAGCTACGCCTCTGCAAATCAGAGAACATAGTGCCTACTCATCTTAATAAAACAGGGATTGATCTTGACTCAAGGGTGGGTAAGATTCAGTTTAAATCTAATAGTTGTGTGACTCTCTATGATTTGCAAATGAAAACTATGTTTTAGTGGAAGTAAAAGTATAGGTTTGTGTTTATATGTACATATGTGTTGCAAATAGTAGTGAGGGCTAGAATATGAAAGTAAGAAAACAGAAGTGTAATATGATAAGGACCATATATAAGAACACAATATTTAAAATTTTCAGTTTATTCTACAAGAAGGTAATATTCTTTTTAGTCTTGCCTGGCAGATGTTTCTTAGTCTTACACTAGGCCCAATAGACATACAGTCAAATTCTATTCTGGATAAAATCTGATTAAGCATAATTTGTAAAAGTATAGGAAAGAATAATATTAAGAATTTTATATGAATGATTGGTATTTTTTCCAAAACATATAAGTTGATGCTGTTAATTTGTTTTTTAAGAATGTTGGCTATGCTTAGATTTGCATGTGTGCAAGCTCAGTCTTGTCGACTCTTTACAACCCCATGGACTGTAGCCTACCAAGCTCCTCTGTCCATGGGATTTTCCAGGCAAGAACACTGGAGTGGGTTGCCATTTCCTCTTCCAGGGGATCTTTCTGACCCAGAGATCAAACCTGTGCTTGTGCTTCTTGCAGCTTCTGCATTGGTAGGTGGATTCTTTACCACTGAGCCTTCTGAGAAGCTCAAGCAGTGAAAAAACTGTTATGGGAAGCACACTGATGGAAACCACTCATCCTAGCCAGGCACCATAGTAACCATCTGCCTGAGTTATTTTTACAACAGGAGGTCCTGATGAGGAACATGGAACAAATAAGACATCACTAACCAGAAGAGTTTGGGAAAGGTCAAAAGGCGACACCTTTTGTCCTACCACCTTTCAGAATACTTTTCGCTGGCATCCGTCATGACTGAGCAATGCATGCACCAAGAGGAAGGACTCTGAATTACAGTGATTGGTGAAAGACAACCAGGAAACTAATCCTGTCACCATAAAACCTGACACTGGGACCCACATGGCAGAGCAGTTCTCCTGGGTTCCCTAACCCTACGGCTCTCCACACGTGTGACCTTTTCCAAAACTGTCTCTTGCTTTGTCAGTATATGTCTCCTTGGACAATTCATTTCTGAATATTAAACAAGAACACACTTTGGGCCTTGGAAGAGATCCCCTTTCTTGCAACAAAACCAGAATTAACAACATTTACTTTTGCAGGATTTTAATTTATATAAGTGGTTTTTAAAATAGACTACCTTGGAATAGAAACATTCTGAAGTCTCAGTCAAAGCTTCCTGCTATCATTAATGGATAGTAATAAACTTTTTTAAAATTAATGAAAAAGCATATAGGTATATATTTTTAATTTAAATATTTTTTAAAAATATAAGAATTCCCTGGAAGTCCAGTGGTTAGGACTTGGTGCATTCACTGTCAGAGCCTGGATTCAATCCCTGGTGGACAACTAAATTCAACAACAACAAGCCATGCAGTGCTGCCAAATAAAATAAAAATATATTTTATCTGAAAATTCCATTACCTGATGTATGCTAGAATAGTTTAAAACTTTATATATAACATGCTACTAATTTATATATCTATGTATCTAATTTACACATCATATTTTAACTTTGATGTAACAATATTTCATATTGTTAAGATGACATGCAACTTATTTTTTAAATGATGTATGTTATTAATCTGTAACCTACTGACAATTTTTCCTAATTATTTCTCTCTTTAGTACATTGTTATGAACAACTCAGTTTTTCTTACTCTAACATTATCAAAGAAATTTGATATCCTTTATACTCATACATTAATCCTGCAATAACTGCATTCCTTCAAGGTTTTGTCTAATCCTTAAGTATACTTTCTTCCTCCTGTTTGCTTCTTTTCTTTTTTTATTTCTTTTTTTCTCATTCTGTAGTTTTCTGTGTCTTTTTAAAATGTCAGTGTGTTCTAGAATGTTCAATTTTTTTTTTAATTAAAAGATTTCATGAAGCTTCTGTACTTCAAAAAAAAGAAAGCGAGAGAGTCTCAGGTGCTCTGTTAAGATATAGTTGGTTCAGTTTAATATTTTGGCATCCAACACCATTTTTAAAATATATATTTTATTCTTTTCAGCTAAAAACATGTATCAGTGTTACTCTTTATTCTTTTCTACTTGTATTCTTGTGTAATTACCAATCAACATTCATTTGCAAAGCCAGCAATAAAATATGTTAAATATTTATGACTCTGATGAAGAGAAGTTAGTCCTTATTATGGTTCTAAAGTCTACAGTTCAATTTATGGTTCTATTACAAAATGAGTCATCAACTAGGAGAGCCCATTTGCCAAAATTAGTGCTTATTATTTAAGAAAATACACATTAACTAAAGAGTGCATTACTCAGGTATGTTACTTATTGCAGTTTACGTGTTTGAAATTTTTTTTTAAAGTACTTGTAACTTCTCTCTATGTGACATTCTGTATGTCTTTCATGTCCCCACCACTGTTAGTGTGAAATATGATAAAAATAAAGGCTGGATTTTGCATTAGAGGAATCTTATTCAAGTGAGAGTCAGAGGATTTTGAATACCTATAAAATATATTCAATGTTGATTTCAAAAACTTAAATAAGTTAAAACTTTAATTGTACAGATGACTCAATAGTCATAACTGGATAGCTATTTGTCAAAAGCTATTAGTTAGAATGAGTTGTTGATACTAGAATAATAATCATTTTTAATTGAAAGTTTAAGATTTACCTAAATTAAGAAAAGGTGAAGAAAAGTAGATGCTTACATTTGGAAGCTAAAGTCAATACTCCTTTTTCTAAGCACAATTTCATGTATACAGTTATTTACTTTTTTATTACAGGTTGCATTCTCTAGATACATTTCCAAAAGTTCATATTATTTCCCATTAAAACTCAGGCAAAAATGTTTTAATTTTCTGAAGCCTGGGTGGTTTGATAAATTCTGTAAATTATTAAGTTCTATTCAGGGGTGTACCATAATGCATAAAATAAACTTAATAAGGTGGATAATACAGGAAAAAGTGGTTTTTCAATAGTTTTTATGAACACATGAAATAAAAGTTTTATATTAATGTAACAGGAAAAGTTCTATATTTCTGTAAGACAAACATAAAAACTAATTAGTACATGCAGTAAATGGAGCTGAAACCAATATTTTGTATTAAGCATACATAGTAAACAGTTTTGTTTTATTCTTCCTTTACTACAGATGGGACTTCCCTAGGATTTTTCTTTTTCATGTACAATATACTGAAGATAATATGAAATAGAAATATTTGATTATTTTAACTGTTAGACTCTCTAAAATATATTCATTTATGATAATCTGCCAACAATTGTTAGTAACAATTAAAACTATCATCATTTGTTCACATATCTGTTATGCTTTAATATCATGAGAATGATTGTAGGTATGGACATCTTCATTATACTGTTTACATTTTACTCCCTTAGACTTGTTGTTGTTCAGTCACTCAGTCGTGTCCAACTTCCTATGACCCCATGGACTGCAGCACACCAAGATTCCTTGTCTGTCACATTTTCCCAGAGTTTGCTCATATTCATGTCCGAGTCAATGATGACATCCAACCATCTTAACCTCGGTTTCCTCCTTCTCCTCATGCCCTCAGCCTTTCCCAGCAGCAGGGTCTTTTTCAATGAGTCACCTATTCACATCAGGTGATCAAAATATTGGAGTTTCAGCTTCAGCATCAGTTGTTCCAATGAATATTCAAGGTTAATTTCCTTTAGGATTGACAGTACCAGAAATGAGAGGAAGAATAAAATCTATTTATTTTAAGCTGATAAAAATGTATTGCATTAAATCACAGTTTCATATTTTTTCAGATCAGCTCATTTCAATTCAGTCATTCAGTCCTGTCTGACTCTTTGTGACCCCGTGAACTGCAGCACGCCAGGCATCACTGTCCATCAGCAATTCCCGGAGTTTACTCAAGCTTATGTCCATTGAGTCAGTGTTTCCATCCAACCATCCCCTTCTCCTCCTGCCTTCAATCTTTCCCAGCATCAGGGTCTTTTCTAATGAGTCAGGTCTTCACATCAGGTGGCCAAAGTATCGGCATTTCAGCATCAGTCCTTCCAATGAATATTCAGGACTGATTTCCTTTAGGATGGACTGGTTGGATCTCCTTGCAGTCCAAGGGACTCTCAAGAGTCTTCTCCAACACCACAGTCCAAAAGCATCAATTCTTTGGCACTCAGATTTCTTTATAGTCCAATTTTCACATCCATACATGACTAATGTAATAACAATAGCTTTGACTAGATGGACCTTTGTTGGGAAAGTAATGCCTCTGCTTTTTAATATGCTGTCTAGTTTGGTAATAATTTTTCTTCCAAGGAGGAAGCATTTTTTAATTTCATGGCTGCAATCACCATCTGTAGTAATTTTGGAGCCCCCCCCCCACCCCACCCAAAATAAAGTCTGCTACTGTTGCCACTGTTTCCATGTCTATTTGCCTTGAAGTGATCAGACCAGATGCCATGATCTTAGTTTTCTGAATGTTGAGTTTAAGCCAAATTTTTCACTCTCCTCTTTCACTTTTATCGAGAGACACTTCAATTCTTCTTCACTTTCTGTCATAAGGATGGTGTCATCTGCATATCTGGGATTATTGATATTTCTGTCAGCAATCTTAATTCCAGTTTGTGCTTCATCCAGCCCAGTGTTTCTCATGATGTACTTTGCACATAAGTTAAATAAGCAGGGTGACAATATACAGCCTTGACTTACTCCTTTGCCTCTTTGGAACCAGTCTGTTTTTCCATGTTCAGTTCTAACTGTTGCTTCCTGACCTGCATGCAGATTTCTCAAGAGTCAGGTCAGGTGGCTTGATATTTATATCTCTTTAAGAATTTTCCACAGATTGTGGTTATCCAAGGCAAACTTGGCCTTGGAGTATGGAATGAAGCAGGGCAAAGGTTAATAGAGTTTTACCAAAAGAACACCCTAGTTGTAGCAAACACCCTCTTCCAACAACACAAGAAAAGACTCTACACATGGACATCACCAGATGGTCAATACTGAAATCAGATTGCTTATCTTCTTTACAGCCAAGGATGGAAAAGCTCTATAGAGTCAACAAAAACAAGACCAGGAGCTGACTTTGCCTCGAATCATGAACTCCTTATTGCCAAATTCAGACTTCAGTTGAAGAAAGTAGGGAAAACCACTAAACTATTCAGATATGACCTAAATCAAATTGCTTATGATTATACAGTGGAAGTGAAAAATAGATTTAAGGGCCTGGATCTGGTAGAGAGAGTGCCTGAAGAACTATGGACAGAGGTTCGTGACATTGTATAGGAGGCAGTGATCAACACCATCCCCAAGAAAAAGAAATGAAAAAAGGCAAAATGGTTGTCTGAGGAGGGCTGAAAAGCAGAGAGGTGAAAGGCCAAGGGGAAAAGGAAATATATACCCCTCTGAATTCAGAGTTCCAAAGAATAGCAAAGAGAGATAGAAAGCCTTACTCAATGATCAAGGCAAAGAAGTAGAGGAAAACAATAGAGTGGGAAAGACTAGAGATCTCTTCAAGAAAATAAGAGATACTAAGGGAATGTTTAATGCAAAGATGGGCACAATAAAAGACAGAAATGGTATGGACCTAACAGAAGCAGAAAATATAAAGAAGAGGTGGCAAGAATACACAGAAGAACTATACAGAAAAGATCTTCATGACCCAGATAATCATCATGGTATGATCACTCACTTAGAGCCAGACATCCTGGAATGTGAAGTCGTGTGCCTTAGGAAGCATCACTATGAACAAAGCTAGTGGAGGTGATGGAATTCCAGTTGAGCTATTTCAAATCCGAAAAGATGATGCTGTGAAAGTGCTGCACTCAATATGTCAGCAAATTTGGAAAACTCAACAGTGGCCAGAGGATTGGAAAAGGTCAGTTTTAGTTCCAATCCCAAAGAAAGGCAATGACAAAAAATGCTCAAACTACCACACAATTGTACTCATCTCACATGCTAGTAAAATAAAGTTCAAAATTCTCCAAGCCAGGCTTCCACAGTACATGAAACATGAATTTCCAGATGTTCAAACTGTTTTTTTTTTTTTAGATCAGAAGTATATAAAATAATTTTACATTTGAAAAAATAATTTACAATCTTAAATATTAATTGATGATTCAGGGCTAAGTTTATTGTCAGTTATTGAGTTCTTAGTAGATGCCAGAAGCTATGCTTTAAGTGGTATTATATATAATAAATACCTGTTTTAAGTGGTATTATATATAATAAATACCTGCTTTAAGTGGTATTATATAAGATAAATATCTGCTTTCAGTTCAATTCAGTTCAGCCGCTCAGTCGTGTCCAACTCTTTGTGACCCTGTGAATCGCAGCACGCCAGGCCTCCCTGTCCATCACCAACTCCGGAGTTCACTGAGACTCACGTCCATCGAGTCAGTGATACCATCCAGCCATCTCATCCTCTGTCGTCCCCTTCTCCTCCTGCCCCCAATCCCTCCCAGCATCAGAGTCTTTTCCAATTAGTCAACTCTTCTCATAAGGTGGCCAAAGTACTGGAGTTTCAGCTTTAGCATCAAAGTGGTATTATATATAATAAATACCTGCTTTAAGTGGTATTATATAATATAAATATCTGATTTAAGTGGTATTATATAATATAAATACCTGCTGTAAGCAGTATTATATAATACAAATACCACTTTAAGTGGTATTATATAATATAAATACCACTTAAAGCATAGCTTCTGACATCTTCTAAGAACTCAAGAACTGACAGCAAACTTAGCCCTGAATCATCAATAAATATTTAAACTTGTAAATTATTTTTTCAAATGTAAAATTATTTTATATACTTCTGATCTGAAAAAAAAAAATGCCAGAAGCTATGCTTTAAGTGGTATTATATAACATAAATGTGTGATTCCCTGGTGGCTAAAACGGTAAAGCGTCTGCCTGCAATGCAGAAGACCCAGGTTCAATCCCTGGGTTGGGAAGATCCCCTGGAGAAGGAAATGGCAACCCACTTCAGTACCCTTGCCTAGAAATTCCATGGATGGAGGATCCTGGTGGGCTACAGTCCATGGGGTCACACAGTCAGACAGGACTGAGCGACTTCACAATAATATAAATAGTGTGCAGATTCTTTTATGTCTGAGCCATCAGACAAGCATCAACAAACTAGGACTGAGAATTTTCTTGGGTTATCAATATTATAGAGCCATTGATTTAAACTCAAGGGCTTCAAAATTCATGCTTTATTGTAGCCTGTGCTTATTCAAACTTGGGTTAAGCTGAATTTTCCATGCTATGTTGTAAATTATTCTAACTTAACTATGTAGTTATTTTTTTTCTTTTTAATTAAATTCCAATTCTTACACTTTAGGTATTTGTTTGAGTCCTTATAACTTAATTCTCACTCACATCAAACTATCAAGAATTATTTTTACCATGTTATTGTTCTACTCAGTTACTTTGGGAATTAGACGTTTCAATTGTCGTGCGTATCAAAATACCTTTTCTATGTGTTTTATAATAGCTGAGAAAGCAAAACGTCAAATAATGACTTGTGTCACAATTTTTATCATTTGGAAAACAATTCCACATGTCTAAAATATCACATTAAAATGAAATCTTACTAAGATTTTCTATGATAGTGGCAGTTTAATCCATTCAATACCAGCAAGTTAAGTAGTCATGATTTCCAGGGAAGAATAAGGCATGGACAGAGATAACTAAAATGGTGTTATCTCACTTTCTTTAACATAGTATGAGAATCTGGTATTCTGCATGGCCCATTCCTGGGGGAAGTACCATAAGAGTATGACTGAGAAAGAGTCTGGCTTATACAGATCCCTGATCCAAGAAAGATACACAGAAGCATATATGCATGGACCAAGTCCTCTCCAATCTCAAAAACCAAAACAAATACCCAAATTTAAGATTGGTGAGTAAGTACACTTTTTCCTGTTACCTTCATAAAGGATTGAAAACTTTCCTGCTACTGTATATGCTCAGCTGGGCTTAGACCATGTCTGAAGTGCTTTCTAGGTCATCTAGCAGGTTATCCTGAACTCTTATGAATTCAGATCAACAAGTAATATACTCCTAATCTTGGTAATATAGAGAATTTTTTAAAAAGAAAAGAAATCCCCACTGAAATGTGTATAACTGATAATAAAATAAACATTATTTTCAATAAGTAAGTGAAGTTTAAAAATAAAGTAAGTATCATGCTGGTGGTAAACCTGGAAATTAAAAGGCAAATTATCTGAAATAGGACTGGTCCTAACACTATTTGGAGGACTTGAAGCTGTAAGTATGAATAACTAAGAATTATTATAAAATTACTCATGAGTAACATGTTAAAATATTGATGAACACAACACAGCATTATAAAACATGTTAAAATATTGGTTGTGATATTGAATAAACAATTGTTATAAGGTGCACATCTAAAATATAACAGAAAATATTGTAAATTGAATTGCATAAAGGATTTACAAAGGATAAAACTACCCAAGTAGTTGTAAGTCACAGGAAGATTACTCAAGCTCACTGGTTATTAGAAAAATCCCAACTGAGATTCATATGAAATAGTATTTTACAAATATCAAACTTGCAAAAGCTAGAATGGAAATAAGAATTGCTGGCAGTGAGATGGAACAATAGGCATTCTCACATGCTGCTGGTCAGAATGTATTTGGTATAAGTAGTTTATAGTGCAATGTGGCCAGCAATATCTAGTAAAGTTGGAATTGCCCATATTCTGTAACCAAGCAATTGCCCTTTAAGGTATAATCTCCTAGTGAATGTCTCATAGATGTACCTAAGGAAACATTTAGAAAATACTCATTGCAAATATATTTATATTAGCAGAACACTGGTAACAATCTAAATTTGTATATTATTCTGGTATGGAGACATTACTTTGCCAACAAAGTTCTGTCTAGTTAAAGCTATGGTTTTTCCAGAAGTCATGTATGGACGTGGGAATTGGACTATAAAGAAAGCTGAGTGCCAAAGAACTGATGCTTTTGAACTGTGGTGTTGGAGAAAGACTCTTGAGAGTCCTTTGAACTTCAAGGAGATACAACCAGTCCATCCTAAAGGAGATCAGTCCCGGGTGTTCATTGGAAGGACTGATGTTGAAGCTGAAACTCCAATACTTTGGCCACCTGATGCGAAGAGCTGACTCATTTGAAAAGATCTTGATGTGGGAAAGACTAAACGCAAGAGGAGAAGGGGACGACAGAGGATGAGATGGTTGGATGGCAACATTGGCAATGGACATGAGTTTAAGTAAACCCCAGGAGTTGGTGATGGACAGGGAGGCCTGGCATGCTTCAGTCCACAGGGTCGCAAAAAGTCAGACACGACTGAGTGACTGAACTGAACTGAAACTCAAATGATGAAAAGATTGAAATTACTGAAAGTGGAATGATATGCAGTGACATACATAAAACTCAGGTTCCAAAAAAATTTGGCAATGATGTTTACAATGCGGTAAATACACATACATATGATGAAAAAATAAACCAAAGAAGAACATATACTATTTGAGATCATTAGTTATTTAATAAAATTATTTCACAACATACACGAATGATAAACTTCGAATTTAGAAATGATTTTTCCTGTACTTTTGGACAAAAGATGAGGCTTAAGACAAAATATGAAAGAACATTTATGTCTATTCTTAAAAAGAAAACCAAGATTTGAAATAAACATGACACTTGAAAATGTGTAATGCTGATGCAGTTAGTCATTGTATTAAACTTTATAAAATTTGATGCTTTTTTAACATTTTGGTAAAGTAAATCATACCAACATGGTATAATCCTGTAGCTAGAAAGCTCAAGAAGAATAAGAATTAGAAGAGATCTTTATAAAAGATGGAGTCTCTTGTGCCGTTTCCGGGGAGAACTTCAACAAATGAAGGAAAAAGCACTCAATATTGAAGTCTAATACAAGCTGGAATCAAGATTGCAGGGAAAAATATCAATAACCTCAGATATGCAGATGGCACCACCCTTATGGCAGAAAGGGAAGAGGAACTAAAAAGCCTCTTGATGGAAGTGAAAGTGGAGAGTGGAAAAGTTAGCTTAAAGCTCAACATTCAGAAAACGAAGATCATGGCATCTGTTCCTATAACTTTATGGGAAATAGATGGGGAAACAGTGGAAACAGTGTCAGACTTTATTTTGGGGGGCTCCAAAATCACTGCAGATGGTGACTGAAGCCATGAAATTAAAAGATGCTTACTCCTTGGAAGGAAAGTTATGACCAACCTAGATAGCATATTCAAAAGCAGAGACATTACTTTGTCAACAAAGGTCCATCTAGTCAAGGCTATAGTTTTTCCTGTGGTCGTGTATGGATGTGAGAGTTGGACTGTGAAGAAGGCTGAGCACCAAAGAATTGATGCATTTGAACTGTGGTGTTGGAGAAGATTCTTAGGAGTCCCTTGGACTGCAAGGAGATCCATCCAGTCCATTCTATAGGGGATCAGCCCTGGGATTTCTTTGGAAGGAATGATGCTAAAGCTGAGACTCGAGTACTTTGGCCACCTCATGCGAAGAGTTGAAAGACTCTTATGCTAGGAGGGATTGGGGGCAGGAGGAGAAGGGGATGACAGAGGATGAGATGGCTGAATGGCATCACTGACTCAATGGATGTGAGTCTGAGTGAACTCCAGGAGTTGGTGGTGGACAGGGAGGCCTGGCGTGCTGTGATTCATGGGGTCGCAAAGAGTAGGACACGACTGAGTGACTAAACTGAACTGAACTGAAAACTAAGAAGGTTCTCTGGACCTCAAAAAAAAAAAAAAAATCCATCTTAACCTCCAATTAAAATAAATAAATTTATATTTAAAAAAATTTAAAAAATAAAATAAAATGCATAAATTGCTTATTTGTTTCCCCCATAAAAAAAAAAATTCTTCTTTCACAGAGTCACTAGTAATACTTAAATTAGATGGCTGGAGGAAAAAAGTAGTAAAAGTAATGTCAGGAAAAAAAAAATGAAAACTGACCTTTGAAAAGGTAAGTAATAAACCCAAATGCTTAGCATTGTATATAATAGCAATTCAATCAGGAGACAAGGAAATGGATGACAGAGAAACAAATACTCTGCAAATAGTAGAACATACCCTGGAGCTGAAGAAAGAGTTGAGTCTGCAGGTTGAAAGGACTCATCTCATGCTAGAAGGAATTGATGAGAAAAAGACACACATCTTGGAAGATCTTAGAAAAATTCCTGACCTGGAAAACTTTTAAAGAGTAAAATGTCCTGTTGTTGGAGAATCAGGATAAAGTGCTTTACACATTGTTGATTGATAGATAAAATTGTTGTAGCACCTGTAAAGCAATCTGTCAAGGTCATTTAGAAATAAGGTGCACATACTTATTCTTTCTAGCATCTTGCACCTGGGAATCTATCAGGAAGAATTAAAAAAAAAAAAAAATCTAAGGATATAAATAAAATGTATTTATTGCAATACTATTTCTATTTTGTTGTTTAGTTGCTAAGCCACGTCCTACTCTTTGTGACCTCATTAACTATAACATGCCAGGCTTTCCTCTCTCTCACTGTTTCCTGGAGTTGGCTCAAACTCACATTGATTGAATCAATGGTGCCATCCAACCATCTCATCCTCTGCTGCTCCCATCTCCTCTTGACTTCAATCTTTCCCAGCATCAGGGTTTTCTTCCAGTGAGTTGGCTCTTCACATCAGGTAGCCAAAGTATTGGAGCTTCAGCTTCAGCACCAGTCTTTCCAATGAATATTCAGGGTTGATTTCCTTTAGGATTCACTGATTTGATGTCCTTGCTGCCCAAGAGACTCTCAAGATTCTTCTCCAGAACCACAGTTCTAAAACATCAGTTCTTTGGTGCTCAGCCTTCTCTCATATTCATACATGACTACTGGAAAAGCCACATCTTTGACTATACAGACCTTTATAAGGAAAGTTGTGCCTCTACTTTTTAATATACTGTCTATGTTTATCATGGTTTTTCTTCCAAAGAGCAAAGGTCTTTTAATTTCATGGCTGTAGACCCTGTCCACAGTCATTTTGGAGCCCAAGATAATAAAATCTGCCACTGTTTCTATATTTTCCCATCTATTTGCCATGAAGTGATGGGACCGGATGTGATGATTTTGTTGTGGGTTAAGCCAGGTTTTTCACTCTTTCGCCCTCATCAAGATGCTCTTTAGTTTCTCCTCATTTTCTGTCATTAAAGTGGTATTATCTGCATATTTGAGGTTGTTGATGTTTCTCCCAGCATTCTTAACTCCTGCCGGGCATTTCGCATGATACATTCTGCATATAAGTTAAATAAGCAGTGTGAAAATATACAGCTTTGACATACTTCTTTCTAAATTTTCAACTGGTCTATTGTTTCATGCCCCATTAAATCTATCTACAGAGGAAAGACTGAAAATATGTGGTACATCCACTCAATGGGATATTATGCAATCATTAAAAATAATTAGTAAAAAAAAAATTTTTCAAAATATACCAGCTAACAGCAAAAAATTGTCCATGATATATTATTAAGCTGGAAAAAAGTAAGATGATAATTTTGTGTCATGTATATTTCATTTCTAGAAGGTAATTAATGACCAATAACCTTCTGTATTAATATATATGTGCTTATGTTATGTCAGTATATGTTTAAAATGTATACATACTACTCATAGAAGAAAATGTCAAAAAAGTGAAAGGATGTACACTTAACACTAATCTGAATTGTGAGTTAAAATGGATTTAGAAAACTAAAGTGATTGAATGAATGGTAGTTACAGAGGGGAAAAATGTGTTTGGAAAGAAAATATGCATGATATACTTTCAATGTATAATTGTATGTATCAAGAAATATAAAATAATATAAATAATATTTAGCATTTTTATGACTATGGGTCTAAGTGAAGGAATCTGAGAAAAAAAAATTGGATCTAAATCTATTGCCACTTAAGGGTATTTGCATTCTATAAACAAAAAGATGACATAAAATAATCGTTTTATTTCAATAAAATGAGAAACAAATGAAAATAACCAATTGATGAACATCATGATTGTATATATTTGCTTTAGCAAGGATAAACTCAGGACAAAAACATGAGTTACCACCAGGTAAGATAAGGTGGGGACTCCTCCGGCGGCTCAGTGATACAGAATCTGCCTGCACTGTAGGAACCACAGTAGATGTGGGTTCGATTGCTAGACTGGGAAGATCTCCTGGAGGAGGGAATAGCAACCAACTGCAGTATTCTTGCCTGGAGAATCCCATGGACAAGGGATCTTGGCTGGCTATAGTGCATAGAGTCACAAAGAGTAGGACATGACTAAAGTGACATAGCACACATGCAGGCAAGATAAGGTAGACCAGTAATGACTAGTTAGTTCTGTCATTATTCATCTTGTTATTAGATTCTCAAGCATTGAAACATGGTTTATCCCGTTTATAATTTTAAAAGCTTTATATAAAATAATTAAAATTACTCAACAAATCATTTGAAGAGCTTTAACCCAAATGTTCTCAAATTCCATTGCAAAATTAGTTTAATTCATTTCAAATATGAGCATTGTAAGTGCAGAATCCTGGGAGGCCTTATGGCACAATAATTCTGTATTCAGGTTTTAAGGTCAAAGAAGCTGGGGTCAGACATGCTTCCTGTCTAATATGGGAAAATTGCCTAAAGTATTGACGTACCAGTTCTCCTGTCTATAAAGTACAAATAGCAGTAGGAAAAATGAAGATAATGCAAGATAAATATTAGTATTTCTGAAAATAACACACATAAGGCTCTCAAACAGCCTGACATACATTAAACACCAAATATAGGTTAATTATTTTAATTATGGGGGAAAAATCTTCAGTGGGAATAAAAAAGATGGATAAGTAACACAAGCTCAGTGATTAGTACTTGTGTACTACAAAGAAGATTTATATATATCTTCTCTAAGTTTTTCACAGTTGGTTTGCCATCTCAAATATATATAATATTAATATCATTTCATAAGAAAAAATACAGAAAGCCTGAGTGATTTAGCAAATTGTGATGCATATTATCTATCTCAAAATTCAGATTTTTCAATTATTGGTCCAATGACCATGTGCCTGTGTGATCAATTGCTCAGTCATGTCTGATTCTTTGTTACTCTATGGACTGTAGCCCTCCAGGCTCCTCTGTCAATGGGATTCTCCAGGTCAGAATACTGGAGTGGGTTGCTTTTTCCTCCTCCAGCGGAATTTTCCCCAGTGACCACACCTAGAATGTTTTGAAAACCCTTTAAAAAGTTAACTACTGATATATTTCTGAATGTGTACTGTAAAATGTCTTCAACATATTTTTATTTGGAAGACAATTGCCTTACAGTGTTGTATTGGTTTCTGCCCTACATTAACACAAATCAGTCATATCTCTCTGTCTGTTATATATATCCTCTCCCTCTTGAGCCTCCATCCCACTACTCCCCATCCAGCCCTTTGAGGTTGTCACAGAGCACTAGGCTGGGCTTCCTGTGTTATATTATCAGTTTCCTGCTACTGCTAAGTCACTTTAGTTGTGTCCGATTCTGTGCGACCCCATAGACGGCAGCCCACCAGGCTCCTCTGTCCCTGGGATTCTCCAGGCAAGAACACTGGAGTGAGTTGCCATTTCCTTCTCCAATGCATGAAAGTGAAAAGTGAAAGTGAAAAGTGAAAGTGAAGTCGCTCAGTCGTGTCTGACTCTTAGTGACCCCATGGACTGCAGCCTACCAGGCTCCTCCATTCATGGGATTTTCCAGGCAAAAGTACTGGAGTGGTTTGCCATTGCCTTCTCCGAGCAGTTTCCTACTAGCTATCTATTTTACACATGGTAGTATATATATGTCAATGCTACTTTCTCTCTTCTGTACATTTAAATAAGGCAGTTTAAAAAATAAATTTGGGTTTAATTTCAAAAATTCTTTGTATGAATAGCTAAAAAAATAATTTAAAATAACTGTTAAATAATAATTCTATAGTTTATCATTTGTTTATGATAGCTGTCTGTTTTATAACATACTTTTTATTGAATGATTTTATTGATTTTATACAGTATTATCTTCATAAATATAGACTATTTTCAAATATTGGCCATAATAATAACTTTTCAAAGCAGTTTGATAACAATTGGGAAAATAAATATATATTTGGCTTTGCTCATGTTTTCATCTTATCTAGATAAGGCAAATACAATCTGATTTAATGCTTAATCTTGTATAAATCTACTCTGGTCACACAGAAGAGGTTGGGTACCCTTAGCCAGCATTTCTGTGGTTGTACTGGTTCTTTTGTGTCTTAATCCCTGTAGCACTTAAACCTCTGATACAAATTTTACCTATGTTAGAATCTAATTATAAACTGACCCATGAGTTTTTATAATTCTATGTAAAGTAATCTTAATCAAGTATTAAAATAATTAAAATCAAGAATTATTTCTTTTATTTCCTTCAGATCTCCCCAGTTTAGAACACATTACATGATACAATAGTTTTTATATTGTAACTTAAAGGGGAAAGATTGTCCTTTAAATGCATACATTCTAGTTAAATACAAAACTGATGCTGGTATTATAACCACATCTAGAAAATGTGCTTTTTTCTTTCTTTGCATTTAAGCAAAAACAAACAAACTACTAAATAATCAGGAAATTGTTTTAGGAGTCTTAATCAAGTGTAGGTAATATAAAGGTACAGGAAAAGCAAGAAGTTCACAGCATGTAGAATGTCCCAGTTTCAAAATACTAGAGGAAGAAAAAAGACATTCTTAGACTTGCAATTAAATTGTAAGTCTTTGGGGATGTATTACAATTTCCTATTTGGTTCACAATGACTAGAAATACTGATTTTTTTCTATATCTAAGGAAAAATGCTACACTTCAACCTTTCTCCACTCTTTTCTTAATGCCAGCAAGCCTGGCATAATTACAGGAGAAAATTCAGCATGAACAGCTGAGCCACTTGAAACTGTGTTTATCATGAAGTGCTTTTGGTGACATCACGATAGCATAATTTACCAATCACTTGAGTGCAACAGCTCTGAGATTACTTATAGATAGTTATAGATAGATTGTTTCTTTTCTTTTTTTTTTTTTTTTTTTCAGAAAACCCCTTTCATATATGCATCTGGACATACATAGGGGTCAGGTGACTGAAGCATAGAGTCCTATTGACATTGGTTACCACTGTGTGGTCTACCTTTTTCTTTCTCTCTGTCTTTCTCAAAATAGGGAGTTTGCATCATCCAATCTTAGTCATGAAAATAAATATAATATAGGAATAGTAGCTGATATGTTTTTAGTACTTGTCATTTTAAAAATTCCTTGCAATGTGTTAAGTTATCCATGTCTCTATCCTTCAACTTGTATACTAGATCATTCAGAATATCTCTCAGTTAATATTCTGTTTTATCTCTACATCAATCCTTCTTTGTCTAATATAACATCACATAAGAACATGTTGGTTCTCTCATCAAAAGTATTGTTTTCTTGAGACCTTTAAACTCTATATCTATGGGCACATTTCTCTGCTACACTTGACAACAAAATACCTTAACAAGATAGATAGATAATCACATGTCTCCCTTTTTATCTCTTTGCTTAAATGATCTTCATTGTATATTTAAAAACAATGAACAGTTTGCTTTTTTGTTTTTAACTAGACTCTCATCAACATTTATCCTTGATGCACATTTTTCATTTGGCTGCTACAACACTACACTCTACTGGTTAGCCTCTGGCCCACCTGTTTGCTTCTTCTCAGTGTCTTTGGCCAGTTTTTCCTCCTCATCTTGCAGAACAATAAATATTACCAAACCCTCTTGTCTTGTTACAGTCATTCTTTCATTGTATTGTTATCTCTTCCAGCCTCATGGCTTTAATAACATACATAAGCTCTCAATATTATTCCCAGATCAGGTCTTTCTTAAAATCTGGACTGATTCTATGTGGATTTGATGATCATTAACAACAGACGGAAAGGAAGATGCGATAAGTGGAAGAGTGAACTGCATTTGCAGCATCGTGCCTCTGTTTATCTCTCCCAGCCCTGACTCATCAGTCTCACCAATCTCTCCCAACCCCGTCTTATCACTCGCACCCTTGTTCACCACATTCTGGTTGCCTCTAAGAATACAATTCAGTACCTTTGCAAAGACTATGCCTTCCAGAGCAGGTTCTCTGTCCTCTACCACCACTAACACTTACCTGGATCTTTCGGGTCACTTTCACTAGATCCATTTTAAAAATACTGTCTCTGATTACCCTAAATATGTTCTACGTTATCCTGTCATTACAGCAGTATCATTTTATCATTGTATCACAATATATTTCATATATCTACTTACTTATTTGATTTTATTTTTCTACCTCAGTAGGGTATAGGTTCAGTGACGACAGAAAACATGACTGCTTTATTCACAAAGTACAACCAGTTCTAAGAATAGAGCAATGCTAAAAATATATATATTTTTACTGTCTGAATGAACATAGAGACATGGACAAAAATGTGTATTTAGGTTTAAAAAAAAGAAGAAGAAGAAAGGGCTAAATAAGGTAATAGAAAAACCAAGAGATGTGGTATTGTATTATGGAAAACAAAAGTTTTAAGAGAGAAAAAGTTGTTAAAAATGGCATATGCTGCATACATAAGGAAAAGCAAAAATTGATATGTCCCATGGCTATGTTGACAAAAGTTCAAAGTGCCACTTTCAAGGCAATATTTTAATTTTTCATATTCCAGGGTATTCAGATGTTAATGAAAGACAATGAAGTGCAGAAAGAAATTGAGTATAGAAAACATTTCAATTTTTTTTTTTTTTTTTGCTAGTTTGCACATGAAGTTGAGGAGCAAATGAGAGCAGAGAGAGTAACAGCTGAAAAAGGATGTGGTGATCACAACAGGTTTTGTTCTATTTAATCATTTTAAGGTAATATGTACTTCATTTCAGTTCAGTCGCTAATCGTGTCCTATTCTTTGCGCCCCATGAACTGCAGCATGCCAGGCCTTCCTGTCCATTACCAACTCCCGGAGTTCACTCAGACTCACGTCCATCGAGTCAGTGATGCTATCCGGCCATCTCATCCTCTGTTGTCCCCTTCTCCTCCTGACCCCAATCCTTCCTGGCATCAGAGTCTTTTCCAATGAGTCAACTCTTCACATGAGGTGGCCAAAGTACTGGAGTTTCAGCTTTAGCATCAGTCCTTCCAAAGAAATCCCAGGGCTGATCTCCTTCAGAATGGACTGGTTGGATCTCCTTGCAGTCCAAGGGACTCTCGAGTCTTTTCCAACACCACAGTTCAAAAGCATCAATTCTTCAGTGCTCAGCTGTCTTCATAGTCTAATGATTACATCCATACATGACCACTGGAAAAACCATAGCCTTGATTAGATGGACTTCTGTTGGCAAAATTATGTCTCTGCTTTTGAAT